>NC_085959.1:10649192-11899192 GCF_963556715.1 Cydia fagiglandana
TATTTCTAATGCTAAAAAAACGAGCTATAACATTTTCAATTTTGCGATTGTATAAAATAAATAAAACTAAATGAATAAATAAAGTTTTATTTTCAGGCAACACGTACAGTAAAGTTCAAAATTGGAGGGCCGTATTTATACATATTATATTTGTGATTTTTTTCATATTTAAAGTAATTAGGTATAAATTAATATAATGTAAGTATACTGAAGCTATCGGAAATAAAAAAACCACATCTCGGTATTGTAATTGTACACCACTTTAATATATCCCACACTGACTACATTTCATATTCATTCATTTGCCTTAGATCGAAAAACTCGGAGAGTAAAATAATATCATAGTATGTATCTTTATTGTTACTATGTGACAAGTAACTCAGATACTTACCCTGTAAGGGCACGGCTATTTAGTCTTATACATTACTTGTACAAATAGCATAGGTATAACACAAAAAAATATTGATTTTTTTTTCAATATCTTTGGACAAAAATAAGATAATAATCAAAGCGGAAGTTGACGTCACCAAGTCGCTGGTGCAAGATTGCCAGTATAATGTTTTCCGTTTTTAGGGTTCCGTACCCAAAGGGTAAAACGGGACCCTATTACTAAGACTTCGCTGCCTGTATGTCTGTCACCAGGCTGTATCTCACGAACCGTGATAGCTAGACAGTTGAAATTTTCACACATGATGTATTTCTGTTGCCGCTATAACAACAAATACTAAAAACAGAATAAAATAAAGATTTAAGTGTGGCTCCCATACAACAAACGTGATTTATGACCAAAGTTAAGCAACGTCGGGTGTGGTCAGTACTTGGATGGGTAACCGTTTTTTTTGCATTTTTTCCGTTTTTTTTCGCATTATGGTACGGAACCCTTCGTGCGAGAGTCCGACTCGCACTTGCCCGGTTTTTTTAATGTATGAAACAGCGTGTGACGTCACACTGCCGATGCTATACGTTTGTTACATACGCCCTTTGGATCAAAGTAACAATCTAAATGTATTTTTAGGGTTCTGTACCTCAAAAGGATAAAACGGAACCCTTATAGGATCACTCGTGCATCTGTCTGTCTATCTGTCTGTCCGTCTGTCACAGCCCATTTTCTCCAAAAGTACTGCACCAATTATGTTGAAATTTGGTACACATGTAAATTCGTGACCCAAAGACGGACATCTTACGTAAACAAATTAATTTTAAACATGGAGGCCACTTTTGGGGGGTAAATGTGAAAATTAACGAAATATGCGGTCAAGCGTGAGTCGGATTAATTAGGTACTTAGTTTTCAATCCGACCCCTACGGGTTTTTAGAGGCAATTCACTCGCGTTTCACATATAAAAAATACATTGTTAAAAATTGGGTAGTGTATGGAACCCTTGGAACGCGAGTCCGACTCGACTTGGCCGGTTTTTTTTAATGACAGAATTACGTGAATCAAATATGTATTTTTATCTTTTACCTTCGCTTTCTTATGACCCAGAAAATAAAAAATTGCGCACTCAAAAATATGAAATGTTGTCAATGAAATGGTAGTAAATATTGGCAATGTTTTGTCAAGTGTACTTTTGAATTGCATTCGCTTGCTTATTGTTACTGGTGGTGTATTTGTTAATGACTAATGACTAATTAACGTATTACTATGATGTGTTGTATTTAATTAAGCACTTCGCTGGAATGTTGCGAAAATAAACGAATTAACTAGGTACTTACTACTTAAATTAAAACTAATTTTATAAAAGGTATCCAATAGTTTTGAGTAAGTATACTAAAATATCGAGACGCGTATATTTAATTATAAAGTGTCATTCTATGGAACTTGCTAACTATGTAAACAAACCGCCATATTGAAATTATCAAAAAATGATGATTTTACTAGTGACTTTTGTTTACATAGTTAACAAGTTCCATAGAATGACACTTTAGAAGTAAAATGCTCCCAAATGTGTGAATTTAATTAAGTTTATTTGTTACAATTAATTATAATATTATATCTTAAGTAAACTCCTGTTCGGCAATAGCATTCTTAGGTGTTTCAAAATTATTTCTGTCTAAACTCATAATCAATGGAAATTCTGACACACACTTATTACCGACAAAAAATTGGTCATTAAAATGAATGATCATTCTCCGTATTTATTTGTCTTCTTAAGTTAGGTTGTTTATAACATGAATATAAAAGTGATTATTATTATTGATTGAATGGTTTTAATTTTTGTGGCAAAGGCTTGTATGGTGGCACTTAGAATTTTTAAGTGTAAATACCACAAAATGTTACATTACAAAAAAAATCTTTTAACTAGTCCTCACTATAAGTGTCTAATCGATATTGTTTCATCAAATAAAAATATTTAATACTATATTTTGTTTTAAATGTGTTCGAAAATAATCGTTAAAAAATAAACAAGAGTGTTTTATTTTTCCTCTAGCTATCCCGTATAAAGTCATTCGCTTAAACAAATAGTTAATCAATAATGACTTACTCATGAAATCGTCCATCGGCCTTGGCTCTAAGTTTGCAGTCGGCACGCACGAGATAAGAGGCTTGTCAATACTGGAAAAACATAGACATATTACGTTATACATAAATAACAATAACACTATTAACAATCGATTTAAAGAATTACGTTCAGTAAACACATGTCTCCGAGAGTGTAAATAATATGGTATACTTCTACTCGTCAAGTCAGTTTCTTTTTTAGAACTGTAACGATTTGCTTATATGAAATTTATATGTAACATTACACAATGACGTCAAGGTCAACCTTTTTCACCACACCAGCTCAGAAAGGCTTACTTTGCACTTCGAAAACTGATAGCAAAGTTGCATTTTATTCACATGTGATAAATATTTAATAACATTCAGTTGGGTTTGATTTTGTTTGATATTTTACATATAATATTTGCTTCGGTTTGGTGTGGTGAAAATTTTTGTGTTTCACTCGGGGGCAGATATTGTTTAACCCTCGTGCTTTGAAACCCTCGCAACGCTCAACATTCCATTTTTCGAACCACTCGCTACGCTCGAGGTTCAATTTTGGAATCTTTCGCTTGCTCGGGTATCAATATTAGCACAAGAAGTTAAACAACTTTGCACCCTTATAAAACAAATAACTATTAAATTCAGGCAAATACCCTATAGTATTACCCAATAGGCAACAGGTACATGTTATAGGTTTCTAGACTCGGTCGCACTTCGTGTTGCACAATGCACAATGTACCTGCTATATATTAACGTAAATTTACTGTGGGAAAGTAAATATTTACGACCTAAACACAGAACGAAGCATTCCACGCGCAACTGCATTTTATTATTTCGCGTCGCGTATCAGAACTTTCTTCGACATTTATTTATAACCAATAATTATTTTTCTATTTTTGACCATTTGACACACAAAAAGAAACTCATATACCTGAAAATTTTCTGAAAATTGGCGTTTGTATGAAACAACTTCATGGAATGCTCCAAACACTATTTGCGGGAAATAATATATATACATATATATTGTATTAGTATTACTAGAACGTAGTGATTATATGCTCTTTGCTCACTAACAGTATATTGAAGAATATATTATTGTTTTATATAATATATAAAACTTTTTAAATAGCCAACTAGCATAGACAATAAGCCGGTGCTAGTTGTAATTGAAAAATATGGCTGCGTTCAAGTAAATATTAATGATTGTCTTGAAATCTAGACAAAACCGACTTGAATAAAAAACTTTTGAGGGTAGATAGGGTCATTGCTTCAGTTCACCGTCCAGTGCCTGTTTCCCTCCACTTGGTGCAGTTGCCACAAAGAATTGTGTATCAAAACCCGAGACGTTCGAAATTTGAATATCATACTCACCTGGGAACAGTGGGAACCAATACAGGTGGGGGGTTTGCAAAAATCGGAACTTCTACAGGTACCGGCGGAGGAGCTGGCTCTGAAAATAAAGATATACTGTTTAGAATAGACAACTATTTATTCATTTATAAGAACCCGTCGTTTTTACTTCGCGCTCGTTCGGAAAATATTTTTTTTATAAATAGAGAATTTATCCGCCTAAAATACGGAAAGAACGCATCCGTTACCTACATGATTATCCTAGAAAAGTGAGTAGGGGTCCTTATTTAAAAACGTTGGTTTAAGACCATAGAGGGCCGATATCCGCATGAGCCACTGTGATCATTCCTTCGCCAAATTGGCTCTTTATCTCTCTTACGTATTCGAGTGACAAGGACGCAGATAGAAAATCTTCGTGGCTTATCTTATTGGATATGATATTTTAAAATGAGGGTAAGCAACAAAACGTAGCCTCAGTGTGAAGTGTGAACAAAATAACGGTTAAGTCCTCCCTTTCCGTCGACAGCCATCGCGGTACGACCACCTTGAAAAATGTAAGTCTTTTGATTTACTTAAATAAATTAGGCAATAAAGACTGTATCGTTAATTATAGGGACAACTACACCTTGCCTTTTTTTTTGGTATTATATTTTTATTTCAAAACTACAGATGTGTGTAATTAGTGCTTTAATAAGATACACATTTCGTCCTGGAAGCTCGGCGTAAAGCATTATGGTTTGGACGAAATTTACCCAATCCTCTCGTGTATAAATAACGAGTGCGGACAAATAGTAGAAGAAAGAAGAAATGCGAACAAGAACATATCACACAAAAAAATCGTACTATGTGAACAGCAATTACACATGATTCGTATAGCGAAACATCTGGACATAGTCTAAGCATTTCTTTTCGTTAAAAAAAAGCTTAGGATCTGTGCATGGTGGCCTTTTAGAGAATATGGCATGCTACTTACGACAACTATGACTTTGACATATAATATAACTATCATGGAGCTTTTCTATCGACCCGCTCTAGCGATGGATCAACGCCATGAATGTCCGTTAGGCTTTGGTTTTAATGTTATTTTTCTAGCGGTCTCCGTCATTACGCTTGCATCGGAAATTGAAGGGATTCCAAAACGTAGGGTGAAAAATCGTTTTATGTAAAAATAAAAATTCACCACATTTATTCCGCAGCTGCTCAATTGAACAGTTATGAAGAGGATACTCAGATAACATGTTTTGGCAGCCTATTAACCTGTTGTTACTTTAAATCGTACCAACGAGTCGGTGAAATAGTCTCATATTCAGCTCATAAATGATTTCATCAGCCATTATAGGGATAAGGAATGAAAAATATCATATTATCGTTACTTATGTCCACAGAAAAAAAACGTGAATGCATATCCAAACCCTTGCTAAAACTGCTAATACGACAACTTTTTAAAAGTGCTATACATGTTATATTTACTTCTCATTCCATTTAAATGACATAAATGGTTACGTAACTACAGTGCGCGTGCATGTTTATTGTTTACTTTATTTAGTTAATTGGTCTCTGTAGACTTGTCTCGGCAGCTAGTTTTAACCGATTCGGGGCTGATGACACGCCTGCCGTGTCATCAATGTTTTTTACGTGTGGCGTATGACACGGGAGGATTGTCATCATATTCTATGGCGCATGGCATGGCTGCCGTGTCATGAAATGATTGTTCCGCGCCACAGCCAAAAGTTTTCGAAAATGGAACACGCAACGAATCTGTTAATATTAACATTAATTAGGTACTGTCATATTTATCTTATAATTTTAATACCTATAGCTTTTTTATTACCTACTTAATTTTACAGCATTGGCGCCCCTTAGTTGTAATGCTGTAAAATTTTATTTCAGTAAATATCAAATTTAACGTTTAAATATTAAAATTTAATTTGAGTATTTTTAGTCAAATAACCGATTTTAACCTCTTCTCGGGTGCGGCGAGTATTTTGCTCACATAATTTCCTCGTACACGGATCCGCGTCCCGGCACGAGAACTTAATCATGAGTGTCCAACTGTGGTAGGTATAGATCTTACCTTCAGGAGGTGGTGGAGGTGGTGGGGGTAGTACTGTCGGCATCGGAGCCGGCGGAGGCTTCTTGTGGTGGGCCAAAGCATGAGGCGGTAGTATTCCAGTCCTGTAAAACCTTTGCTCTTCAAATATTGACGCATGTACATATTTGCAATATGGATATGTGCAAACTGTATTCTGAAAGTTTTTACAGAATGTGTATACACCAGGTAACTGTGACAGATCTCGTTCATGAGCATATTTGCATGTGCCTGCCCTACTGCAAGTTCCTCTTATGAAGTCCCTACAGATGGTTTTTTTTTGTTTTTCACTGGCTTCCACTTGTGATGTATCATAATTTGTTGCTGATGATAGTGAGGAGACCTCATTAGTCTCATAAAGATTTAGTGTAGGCGATCCTAATCTGCTCTGATCTTCAATTTCTTGTTTATGTGGTAGGCTAAAGTCAATAGGAGTAGTGGGTGGAGGTTCTAGCGGTAAGGGAGGTTGTGCAGGCTTTGCTTTCTCCAGCAAAGCTCTCTGCTCCTCTAGTGACATTATTGGTTCTGGCGAAGTATTTGTTGGTGAATGTTCTGTCCCATGAAAAGGGGAATGGTTGCTGTTCTCTGTAAAATCTATTTTTGATTTTATGAACTTCTTCATATTTTTGAAATTAGGCGAAGGACGAAATTTTATTAAAGTTTCTTCCGTCCCAACTCTGCAGCCCTTAGCAGCATCTGGAATTGAAAAAGAATTTCATTATTATATCAATTTCAGTATTAACTGCATGTGGTAATTAAATCTTTATAACCTTGACCCAGCTGTTCACCGCTGCTCAAAAAGGTAGCCTGGATGGGGTCGGTCAGTTAATGATGTGTCCACTAACCCCACAATCACTAAATGCCTTTTTTATTTAGTTATTTATGGATAACTCTACATCAGTCAATCAAAAAATCTACAAATATAATGATAATGATATGTAGATTTTTTTTAAATTACATACATATAAATTATGCACTTACAATGTTTCTGTGTTACTAAAGTCCAGAAGGAATCATATACTACTGATAATTTACAGGTACTTATCTCGAAATAACTTTTGAAATAATAACAACATGAATAAGCCTTAATTTTTTTCTGTTTATACCTACGCTATTTCATTTGACCCCGTTTTACGGTTCGGACAGTTAACATTATAGGTATTTTTATTCATTTCTGCGTAAAAAGTCGACTGGAAAATAAACTCTTATTGCTGTTGTTACTTTCAAACTTTCATATTTATGTAACGGGATTAAGCGAAGTGCATTGCATGCAGATGACTAAAAATAGTTAACCAATTTTGACAAAATATAAATTTAACAATGAATAACTGGCAAAAAACATCCCTATCGTGTGACAGAATCATATGAAACATTTGAATTTGAATACAAAGTTGACATTTTCATTACGATATGTATGTTGCTATCAATATCATACGTACGTATGTACCTGCTTCTGACTTCTGCATTTAATTCACAAATATACACCTTCAGAGTATACTCTAAAAGTTTGCTTTTAGGCATTGCCATACATCATTAGTGGATGAGTTTTGTCGTCTATACTACGACAACAAGGCATAGACAGCTCATTTAGCAGCAATAAATAACACGACGACATTAACCGCACCCACACAACACAGTCTAGTCTAATAACATTACTGAAGATTACAAAATGGCAGGCAGGCCAGCTACGGCTGTCAGATATGACATTCACGAAATGTATGAGAGAAACAACCATATCATGAGTACTCTTGCATCTTTTTTGCTTGCATAGCATCCGAAAGAGACGGACTACTTATTCGTGAGGTTCGTGAGAAGTCGTGTACGAAAAAAAAAACGTTTCGTTTCACGCCACACTTGTTTGGCCTAGTCATGGGCCCCATACATTCCACGACTCTTCTCTTACCGCACAAACTTTACTAGAGTTAAGCCAAGCGCGCACCACGATTTTTTGTCGCGCGATAATTTAGTCGCAGAAATGTAACGTATGGGTTCATATGGCGGTGCGCGCATATGCGACAAAAAAATCGCAGCGATTTTAAAATTGTGATTTGTTACATTTTTCCGCGACAGCGCGCGACGCGATTGTCGCAAAGTGAATTGCAGCATACGAAGCTGTATGGCCCCCCGCGCACTGCGATAATAAAATCGCAGCCGGGACCTCAGTCAGCATTTCGCTCTCCAAGCGTCAACATATCGGAACCTGCTTCTCCAATGGAGTTACAAGATGAGACGCTAGATGTTGACCGTTTAATTATAGAAATAGAAGGAGATCACCTTTGTGGTATAAATACTCAGTCATACAGCGATTGCATATTGTTTCACGACAAGCGACTGGTACGACATCCATGTCGAGAATGAACAAATCGTCGACTTTTTCATCGCAGTGCGCGCACTGAATTTTCTGCGATAAATTACAGAGCGATTCTAAAATCGTGTCGCAAAAATTAAAATCGTGGTGCGCGCTTGGCGTTAGACCGTAAAAAGTCTGCAGCGATTTTCATAGCCCACACAGTGCAAGTGTCATTTTAAACGTCAAACTTCTATGAAATTATGACGTATACACTTGACACTGCGTGGGCTATCAAATCCGCTGCAGACTTTTATTGGTACAACTATATAGGAAAATACTTGATAAAAAATTCCCCATGTAAAACGGAGAACGTGACTCTCAAACACCTCAAATTAAACTTATGTCACAGGCTAGGCTAGGCTACTACTATGCGCACTACTAGTTGTAGGTAGGTTGTAGGTCTGGTACTAAGTAATCCAGTAAATTTGTCGAATTTTGTAACCTGGCTCTTTTGCGTCAAATCCGGTAGTTCTGATTTTTTGCAGACTTGTTTATGATGTTGGCCCAATGAATAATCCAAGTTTGTGACTTCGAGCGCCGAACGCAACTTTGTCAAAAATCGAATAAACCGCATTTTTTTTTAGATTTGGGCGATTATAGCCCTAAAGTACTAGTTTTTGGTAGTAACTTCCTAGGGCGTTTTTAAAGTAGACTAAATTTGCTACAATAAGACACTAGAATTGTCTCTGTACATCTAATATTTTCCGAGATAAAGCCTTTCAAAATTTTATATTTAAATTTTTATATTTTTTAATATTTTTTCAGAATAGGCACTCATACATTTTTTATGGAAAATAAATATTTTGTAGAACGTGCCGGTGATGAATTCCATATAAATTACCTACCTAGCCCTTATATTATAGCTAAGAACTGATGTAAAATTATAAAATTTTGAAAGGCTTTATCTCGGAAAATATTAGATGTACAGAGACAATTCCAGTGTTTTATTGTAGCAAATTTAGTCTACTTTAAAAGCGCCCTAGGAAGTTACTATCAAAAACTAGTACTTTAGGGTTATAATCGCCCAAATCTAAAAAACATTGCGGTTTATTCGATTTTTGACAAAGTTGCGTTCGGCGCTCGAGGTCACAAACTTGGATTATTCATTGGGCCAACATCATAAACAAGCCTGCAAAAAATCAGAACTACCGGATTTGACGCAAACGCAAAATGTATAATTTTTCTGTATTAAAGATTAAATTTGTTTGGTAGAATGAAAGAAAAAAAGAAACTAATGCTATTAAGGTAGAGCCATAGAGAAAAAAAAATACATGGGGTGCTCCATACTATTTTTGTAGTCGACATCTAGCATCAAGTAGCGGAATTAGCATGTACTAGTTACCGCTAGAACTACTTGACAATAGATGTTGCGACGACCGGAAAGTCTATGCCCAACAAATTTCAGCTAATATTATAACCGGATTAACCAGAATTCTATTTTCAACTCCTTCCTTTTTTAAGCAAGTTAAGTTTTTAAGCCACATTTTTGTCAAGCTCGAGTTCTGATGATGGGATCCATGACGAATCAAGGGAACTCCTTAAATCTTAAAGGCATGCGTATAGAGATTTTTGTATTTACATCAGAAAATCAAGCATTTTCATTAAAAACTGTTGCATTTGATGAAGTGGAACTGCTGATGATGATCAGAACAGAACTCTTAAACGACGCATAGTTCACGTTTGGCGATTTTTCCTTTTCGTTATGTTCGTTAAGCAAGTTAAGTTTTTAAGCCACATTTTTGTCAAGCTCGAGTTCTGATGATGGGATCCATAAGGAATCGAGGGAACTCCTCAAATATTAAAGGCATACGTATAGAGATTTTTGTATTTACATCAGAAAATCAAGCATTTTCATTAAAAACTGTTGCATTTGATGAAGTGGAACTGCTGATGATGATCAGAACAGAACTCTTAAACGACGCATAGTTCACGTTTGGCGATTTTTCCTTTTCGTTATGTTCGTTAAGCAAGTTAAGTTTTTAAG
This sequence comes from Cydia fagiglandana, assembly GCF_963556715.1. Taxonomy (NCBI): domain Eukaryota; kingdom Metazoa; phylum Arthropoda; class Insecta; order Lepidoptera; family Tortricidae; genus Cydia; species Cydia fagiglandana. The sequence continues at coordinate 10,659,450 of NC_085959.1, forward strand.
CCACATTTTTGTCAAGCTCGAGTTCTGATGATGGGATCCATAAGGAATCGAGGGAACTCCTCAAATATTAAAGGCATACGTATAGATTTTTTTGTATTTTCATCATAAAATCAAGCATTTACATTAAAAACTGTCGCATTGGATGAAGTGGAACTGCTGATGATGACCAGAACAGAACTCTTCAATGACGCATGGTACACGTTTGGTGATTACGAATTTCGATTTTGACTTGGACTGGGACCCGGACTCGGACTCATACCCGGATCCGGTTCGGACCCGGATCCGGTTCGGACCCGGATCCGGTTCGGACCCGGACCTGGACTCGGACCCGGACTCGGACCCGGACCTTGACCCGTAAAACCACTATGATACCTTAACTAAATAAACCACTATGATTACCTACCATAAAATATGTAAGTATATAAGTATGATGATGCCAATCTTACTAGCCCCTCCCGCTTAAACCCCCGTACACCGCACGGCATGCGCCATTAAGTGGGTTAGGTTAGGTTTGAACTGCGATCCTCACAGAACCGAACAAGGATTAGGTTAGGTTAGAACTGCGAGCCTTACAGAAACGAAATGCTACTTGAAAAGTGGATTTGATTAGGTTCGAACTGCGATCCGCACAGAACCGAACTGCTATCTGAGGAGTGGGTTAGGTTAGGCTAGAACTACGACCCTCATGACTCCTCTTCACGATGGGCCAACGCCGGTCACTCCAAGGGACGCATTTATGCGTTAGAGGGAGCAAGTGATATTGCTATCTCATTCTACCGCATGGCTGCGTCCCTTGGAGTGGCCGGCGTTGGCCCATCCTGTAGAGGAGCCATTATACAGAAGCGAAATGCTAGTAGAAAAGTGGGTGGTTTTACCTCCTTTTCTACATAGTGTACCATCTACACTCTACAGTAATCTTTCATCGGCCCCCATGGAAGTCGGATTTTTTTGTTAAAAATTATAATATTAGTTGTAAATTATTATTCAATACAATTTTCGTGAGTCGCGGCACTTGAGACATCTAGTATCAAGTAACAGTACTGATAATTCCGCTACTCGATGCTAGATGTCGATGTCAACTACGAGAATAAAACTCGTTTTGGTACCAAAACTGATGTAAGGAGTGAACCATGTTGTTTACTATATTTCTCTATGGTAGAGCTTCAACACAAAAGATCTAGAGCAGTGTTTTTCAAACTTTATGGTGTCACGGCCCTTTATGACCACGAAATTTTTTTCGCGACCCCCAAACCCCATTTCTACGTTTTTATATCTATATAGAGTCTGTGCGGAAAGAGAACACGGGGCCGATTTTTGAAATTCGACCGCTCGATTTCGTGTATTTCGCGCAATAATATTTCCACTACTAGGCATTTAAATTCTACTAATAGAATTGAAAAAGAGTGGCCAATACCACTTTCTATCGCTCATATTTTAAAAATTATATAATTATTATTTCGCCGTTTTCCATGAAATTCAAAAATCGATGAAATGAAATGTATGGGGTCCCATACATTCTACGACCTCTTTTCTCACAGTCCATCAATGGTCGATATCAAAATAAAAAAAACCGGCCAAGTGCGAGTCGGACTGGCAAAAAAATCAAAATTCATCATCTGTGAAAATCGTCTATCACGGTTCATGAGAATCATGAGATCCAAAAAAGCGTTTTGTGAAATTAATTCCCAGCAAGCTCCACATCATTTTAATACCTTCATTTGGTCCTAAATGCGAATAATCTGAGTTTGCTCCATCCCAGGAGGTGTGGATAAATTTTGAAAGCCTTGACATTTTACCTTGGATTGACAAAACCACTCGAAATAGAGGAACCCACCGTCAAAATTAATGTCACTAACAGCAAACTATAACAGCAAGGTTGTTGGGGATCAGACACTGGTAAAATATTTCGGATTTAACAAGATTTTACAAAAAAAGAAACAAATTCAAAGTGGCAACCACTTTTTACAATGTTTGACTAGGTACTAATTCACGATTTCAGATATCGATTTTTACCATAATTAGAGCCAATTTTCCGTCGGACGTACCATTTTTAGGGTTCCGTACCCAAAGGGTAAAACGGGACCCTATTACTAAGACTTCGCTGTCCGTCCGTCCGTCCGTCCGTCCGTCCGTCCGTCCGTCTGTCACCAGGCTGTATCTCACGAACCGTGATAGCTAGACAGTTGAAATTTTCACAGATGATGTATTTCTGTTGCCGCTATAACAACAAATACTAAAAACAGAATAAAATAAAGATTTAAATGGGGCTCCCATACAACAAATTTGATTTTTGACCAAAGTTAAGCAACGTCGGGAGGGGTCAGTACTTGGATGGGTGACCGTTTTCTTTTTGCTTTTTTTTGTTTTTTTTTTTTGCATTATGGTACGGAACCCTTCGTGCGCAAGTCCGACTCGCACTTGCCCGGTTTTTTTGAACTATAAGCAAAAAACTGAAAAAGAGCAGAAATTTCTCCGCAACTCCTGGAATGGAGCAAACTCGGATTACACTAATTTAGAACCAAATGAAGGTATTTAGACGATTTCCAGCTTGCTGGTAATTAATTCCTGGAAAAAATCTAATTTGACTGGTCTAATTAACAGATCGTAACTTATTTAACTGTTTAAAAAATACGGTTTACCTATCTAATAATGTTTTGTTTTATTGATACGTTATACTGTACGTTAACGACCGTTAAATTTTAAAGGATTGGTTTATTTTTAAGTTAAAAAAATGAAATCTGCTTTCCATAAGTTTCTTTCAGGACTGAGTTTCGCGACCCCCCTGGACATGTGCCGCGACCCCCCTGGGGGTCGCGACCCACACTTTGAAAAACACTCTAGATTCTAGAGTGTTCAGAAAATCGGCCAACCTAAATAAAAATGCCAATTATGTAGTATGTAGTGGTCACTATACAGGATGCTTCCTGTAACAGAAGCAATAAATTAAATTAAAGGCTGTACTCCTCAAACTGACCAACATTTGTTCAGCAACTTTTAAAAATTATGAATCCTTTAGACTTCCTCTTTTTCATACAAAATAAATATTGCCTTCAATGTACGCTGACATCAGTGTGTTTGACGTTGCTTGTCACGCTGTAAATATGACAAAATTTGCAATACATTGCGTCTTAGAATAAACTTTAAAGTATAATAAAAATCGAACCATGAGTTATTTTCAAAAGTTGCTGAACAAATGTTGGTCAGTTTGAGGAGTACAGCCTACAGTTTAATTTATTGCTCCTGTTACAGAAAACACACTGTATAAATTATTAATAATATACACCTACCTAACCTCTACTGTACAGGACAACGGCCGGGATAGGCAACTGGCTTTGAGGTGTAAGCGGCTCGGCTTCCTATTTCTTCTACACTAACGGTAAGTTGAAACTTTGATAAGAGCAATAAGAAAACGAATTACCTCGGTTCAGTACTTAATTTTTAGGTACACACGTAACGATAATAATCTTAATGTACTTAGACTACTTAGCTCAACGCAGTGAGTGTGATGGGCACCTTTGCACCGGGTGTAGCGCGTGGAGGCCTCTTCCAGTAGTTTTTATATTCCTTGTTTTTATTTTAGATATATTTAGTGTTGTTAGTTTTAATTTAGTTTTATTCTTAGATATATTTAGTTCATAAGTTATTTATTTGTCTTTTTACTGTCTTTTCTGAATAAATTAATATCTGTTTATTTTCCACAGACTTCAATAATTCGTCTCCTTAGTCTCCTGCCAATTCGTTGAGGGCTCTGCGACGATCCCACAACCACAACACAAGTATTAGGTAGGTAGGTGCAGCAGAAATCTTTAACGCCAAATAGTTATACCTACAGGTGGAGCCTTTAATTAACCAGGAGCAAATATTTTGGTGTTTCAAATGCCCACTAAATTATAAAAGCTTACCTACTTAGCTGTTTTTAGACTGTTAAAAGGTTATATTTTTTGGATTACGGATATATGTAGGTAAGTACAGTCAAAGAATTTAATTTCTGTACCATTTTGTACCTTGTCACAATGGCTATCATGTCGGCCTAAGTCGCAAACCTCGTAACTCCATTTCAAGGAAATTAGTAAATTTAATGCTACTTGCTACTTTGGACATCGTCGTAAACCTCGTAACTCCCCCGGAGGAGTTCCGAGGTTTGCGACTTATGCCGGCTACATACGTAACGATAAATCGTTGCGATAAAACTGTGCAGTCCGACTGTGCAGATAAATCGAACCGTGTGTATGACAAATCGTTACGATAAATCGTTGATCGGTGGCAGTTGCAAATTATATCAGAAAAATCGTTGTCGAAGCGAACTGCACAGTTTTATCGTTGCGTGTGGATGGCGATCGGTCATTTCGGCAGTACTTCACGTAGCTTGCTTGTGTGTACGTTCGTTCCTCAAGTAAATAATGAAAAATATAAAAATGAATCCATATTTCTCTTGGTCACGTCATCACGCGTGAACGGCTGGACCAATTTCGCTAATTCTTTTGGTCTTAAAGTTGGTCAAGCAAAAAATAAATAAATTTAAACTGTTTATTTCAGTAAACTATGCACATCATATAATATCAAACTTAACTACTAATCTTAAGTATCTTAACTTTAAAAGATTTTTTGAGTTAAGGAGTCTTATTTTAAATATTTATATATAATTAATATTTTTTATAGGTACATAATAGCATAATAGGTCATATAATTCGGTGATTTCGGTATACTGCCCTCTTATTAGGTATTTTTTAATAATATTTCTTGCTTGTCTATTCGTCCGTCCTTCTATAAGTTTTAGTAATTCCTTTGAAAATCTATTCAAGATGCTCGGTAAGATGCAGTTCCACACTCTCTGCCTGTATACATTGTCATACATTGTTTGGTTATTGTCAGGAGAAGTTTCTTATGACAGAAAAAAAATAAGAAAGTTGCGCGGAACATTAGAAAATTTAAGAAAACTAAACTTCCATATTAACTTTGATGACATGGATAACATGTTTCTTGCGTGAGCTTCTGCGGAGAACTGACGACCGACGCCGATATCGGAGGCGTGTGGAGGCACTAGGAACGTTCGATTTATCGCACAGTCGGACTGCACAGTTTTATCGCAACGATTTATCGTTACGTATGTAGCCGGCATTAGGCCGACGTAATAATAATGAAAGTCGCTAGGGACCTCAACCACAGATTAATAAATAGTTACTACGCCTCAACCTCATACTATTGTCACTATGACAAAGTTCGAAATGGTACTGAAATTATATTCCTTGACCGTACCTACGCAGGTACCTACATTTTTTTTCTGCAGCAGGCATGGTGCGAATCGCCTTTAAGGCTAAGGCTATACGAGCCCGTCGGCAGGCCTCTGCGACGGCAGCGACGAAACCTGGCGAACGTGGCGACGCTGGGCCGTCACAGATCAAAAGTGCAGCCTCCACTAGTGGCACTAGTTCCCGTCGCCGCCGAGCCGTGACTGGTAATAATAATATTATTATATTATAATACTTTATACCTAACCTACCGCCGCCCCACAGACTGGTATTCGGTCCTAAAAGTTATATACCTATAGTTGCACCAAATAAAGTCTGCAGCGGATTTTAAAGCCCACGCAGTGTCAGCATAGACTTATAATATATAAAAACGGGGTCTCAGCGAGCTGTCACTGTTGCCACTTTTGTTTAGTGTACGATTAACAATGAGGCCCACGTTGCTGTAGCCATGTCGATAAAGTCATATCGATAAACTATCGACATTTCTTGCAATTTTAATTTTACTTCAAAGGCTTAACGATACCTAAAATGACCAAAAACGCTTTTATTCTTTATTGTGGTTATCAGATCACAATTTTATAGTCACGCCCCAGCAGGGAACCAAGGGAAACTTCAGATATTTAATTAAATTACATAAATACCTCCTAAAATAGGTGTTCCGCAATAATTGAATTATATTATTATATTATAATATATTCATTATCCATTAGCATTTCAATTATGTTTATGTTTAACGAAGATATTGAAGCTTCAATTAATCGCTATTTCGTTCCGCTGTGTAGCGTTTATCGATAAATAACATGATTAAAATCGACTTTTCACATCCCTAAAAGAGCACACATATACGCTTTTACGCACACATACACAGCCTGGGCGCATGAAGAAAGGCAACACTTTATTTGAAGTCCACCTTGTCAACAGTATGGTTGTCCTTTTTTGACAAACGGCATTTTAAAAGAGCGAGGAGAGAGAAATGATACTAGTTGCTGCGTCGTGAAAGAGAACAGAAAACGTTGGGCCCTTGGAATGAAGGAAGCATTTGTCAAACTTGTCACATACAAACGTAATTTGGAATCAGCTGTTTATTTGTCTGCAGACCGATAAGGGCCCATGACTTTTGGAAAAATCTCTTCCTTTAACTGGAACACATGTACTGGACCAAACAATGGAAATTATATCTTCAGAAATATGACAGAAAATAGGTAAGTATCATACAACTACACTCGAAAATGTAGCTACCTTTCTTTAGGTTTGCTTATCTTTTATATTCATTATGGAATTCCCATTTTCAGAAAAAGAGCAAGGGAGGATGACACCTGCGAATTTATGCCTCTATCTAAGAGGATAAATAACTTGCATATAAACAACAACCTTACCAGCACAAGTACTTCCCAGACCCAAGAATCGAATATGGCCAATAACATAAATCTCGAAAATGGAATCTCCTCACCTAGTTCATCGTCCGATTCCGAAAGAAGACCTAGTTATGATCCAGGAATAAGTGCGGCCCAAAGCAGTTACTACTATGAGAACAAGCTGTTGTTTGAATTGCATTTAGAAAGAACTCAAAGATCAGGGTAGCAGTACCCGTTTTAGTGGTCCTGATGGTGTACATTTTGTGTGTATTTATTGTGAAGCATGCCATAGTATGTATGTAACTTTATAATTAATATTAATTAATGAAGTTAAACCTTATAATACAATCCTGTTGCTAATTTTTATGATGCTCAGGTGTTGGTGTTTGACAATTACCACGTTTAGTTTAACCAAGGAAAAAAACGCCCCAATAATCTATAGTGGTGCAAGACTAGGACACCGCGATCTGCTTGAATGAGAAAGTTATAGTTAGATATTGGCTTCTCGCTCTTCAAAATAACCGCCTGCTTTTGCAGAACAATTTTTTTTTATAGATGGTCAAGCAAATCTTGTCAGTAGAAAAAGGCGCGAAATTCAAATTTTCTATGAGACGATATCCCTTCGCGCCTACATTTTTCAAATTTGCCGCCTTTTTCTACTGACAAGATCTGCTTGACCAACATATTAGTTAAGGTTTTTAAAAACGCGGATGTGTTTTCAGAAATTGAAAAACGCCTCATAGTAATTTGTGAACTTGAAAATTTAGCCAATGGCGTGTCAGGAGACAGTTTAGGCCAAACTCATAAATGAACGACGCCGCTGCCATCTATCCATTATTAGCACATTCATATGTAAAACTATATATAGGTGTGTCAGCACTGTCAGCGACATCTCGCCAAAGCCATTCGTTAGTCTGTCTGCAGTCTGCAGCAGTGGTCTTTTGCCTATAACCTCCCGCCGATTCCTGTGAAGCGGCCATTTTGTTTGTTATTGTGTTGTGCGATGGTTGGTTCGTCTTCATGGTTTTACTCGACGAGCAGAGGAAAAAGATAATCTTAATGCGCATTTTTACTGTTCTTGTTACTGGAGATAACAACCTGATCGAGCATTGGAACAATTTAATCATCCCCTAAGCTAAGTTAGCGGATGAGTTTATGGTATTTATAGAGGAAACAAGTGAAGTGAAATTAAATGCAGGATACACAGACAGGTCCGTACAAAATTTATTTCAGTCCTCATCTAAGTAGTCAGCATGTGTCATTTATTTACTTCTTGCTTTTCCAAAATAAGTCTTACTGTCCACGTACTCGGCCAGCGCGAATTCATTCTGTAACTCTAGGACAGTTTGTTAGGTTAATCACCTTCATTGGCTATTATCTAGGTTACTCTCTTTTATTTTGAATGTAAATTAAACGTGTTTGATTTCAGCAACATTTCTAAGCGTTTTTTTTACCAAAATGTCTTGATATTGTGTAATTTTTAGAAGTCTCATTTATCTACTCTAGCTAGTCAGGACAATGAATTTTATTTTCGATGTCTTTATGTACTTTCTCGTTCCCAGTGTCATTAGCATTACTTGGCATTTTTTGCTGACTTGGCTCATGTTGCCGGATTTAGTCACGTTTTTCTATGACTATGAAATCCTTTCCTTTTTAACGTATGCCTGGAATCAATTGCTTTACCAAAACCACTTTTTATGGGTTCCATACAAAATAAATTCAGATAAAATTTTTAATTGAATGTAGTTAATATTTCACCATGTCTGTGGAGACAAAAGAAGCATATTTGTGGAATTGCTTGATGAATAGTTATTAAAGTGACCTTACATAACCTAGGTAGGTATGTAGTTTATAGTTGTAGTTATCTTGCTTCTGCTGAAATAATGCATTAAGTCGAAATTAACAGTAATTCAATAATTGTTTAAAATAAATAGTTTATTTATGAATATAATATCAGATAAGTATATTAACTTTGCTGCCTACAATATTTTGAAAGCAGTGCAGTAATGCCAAATGCTATTTTAATTATGGAGCTTATAGATATGTAAATAGGTATGTGGTCAGAGCCTAGTGTAAAAAATGACAAATTGACATAAGACTGGGTTTTTGTTATTCATCATTAGAATAATGTCTTTACTGCTGAAGTTTGTGCTGAAAGAGAAGAGTTGTTAAACATATGGGATCCAATACATTCTATGACTCTTCTCTTTCCATACAGAGTTTAATGCAAATTGTCTAGAAAGATTCCCTGCCCCCATAGCTACTTAAGACTGACTGTAATGACCACAGCCCCGACACCATGGGCTATGGCCTTTTTTGCTAACAACTGACCTGTCTTTGTTAAAGATTTGTTTAGTATATTTGTATATTTTATTCACCAACCTAGAAGAAAAAGGTGTGCAATTCTCAATCTCTCAAAGTCAGCTGGATCACATGCAGTTTTTTTTGTTTGAAAATGTATTCTATGGCAGTGGAACCCAATGTTTAGTGGGCTGCGAGGGTGCAACCCAGCTGTAAAATTTCACCTTTTGGCCTGTGCATATAATATTTACTCGAGACCCGTGAGTGGGTTGAGGCCCATACTTTAGGAAATGCTGTTCTAGGGATATGATATGAAGCATGTGATGATGGGATTCTGGAAAAAAATATATTGCTAATATTATAGGTATATATTGATATAGATAGGTATGTGTGTATTTTTTTGGTAAAGTGTAACTGTTGATTAAGTCTTTAATGAAGAATTATTCAATTATAAAGTAATTAATTATCATGTATTTTTTGTTCTTAATAATGTGCATTCGGAATTTATTTTAATCATAAATTTGTCTCAACAGATCCTGACAATTGTCGGCGACTCGGAGTTGATGAACAGTTCATCAAATTTCGGCCTTCGCCCAATTTCAAAAATATGAAGAAGTTCTTGAAATATAAAATTGATTATTCAGAATCATCAAGTCAGTCTCCGCCAAACGGCAATTGTGAGCAGACTACACCGAATATGTCAGAGAGCCCACCCAGCAATAACCAGCCGATGGAAAAGGAGGAACAGCCTTCCCCTGCGAAACCAGTTGTCCATCCCCCTTTACCTTTAGAGCCGCCACCCCCAGACAAACTGCCTGTAATGCCAGTGCCTATTAAAAATGAAATTATTGATAATGATTACCCAGACCAAGAAAGTGGGCAGGAATCTCCAAATCTGACAACAGCTGAACTGTCAATGGCTGAAACAGAAGAAACTTCACTAAGATTAAATGAAGAGCAAGATAACCACGCAGAAAGGTCTAAAGTGACTGTTTGTAGGGATTTTATTAGAGGCACGTGTGTTAGAGTAGGATGCAAATATGCACACCAAAGGGACTTGTCCCAGTTGATGGGGGTGTATACCTTTTGCCGCAATTATCAAAATTCAGTTTGTACATTACCGCTGTGCAAATATGTCCATGCTACAGTGTTTGAAGAGCAAGAGTTCTACAGAACTGGAGTCCTACCACCACACTCCCAATATCATTTTAAAAAGGCTTTCTATATGCTGCCGCCTCCACCACCTCCACCGCCACCACCTGAAGGTACTTGCTTGCAATAGCAATCTTTCATATTGCCTGTACATATTTCTTACATTATGCATAATAATATGGTGTGCTTTGGTAATCATCAGGCTTTTAAATATATCTTGATGTCTTTTTCTAAACTGATGAGTGCTATCTGTAGTGAACAGTGGCGGATTTGCAGTCTTTGCCACCCTGTAATAACTAATAGCTGCCCCTTTCTCAGCACCCATTGCATAGACTGCTGCTCTTGATGTCTTGTCGCCCTAGGACCGGGCCTACTGGACCTTAGGGCAAATCCGCTACTGGTAGTGAAAGATTACCAGAGCTAACATGTATATACCAGATGTGGCCTGTAACACGAGCAGTAAATTAAACTGATCAACATTTATGCAGCGACATATAAAAATAATCTGTTTTGATTTTTATATCACTTTCAAGTTTATTCTAAAACTGAATGTATTGCGAATTTTGTTATGTTTAAAGCGTGACTATCAATGTCAATCACACTGATGGCAGTGTACAACTCTACATTGAAAAAAATAATTAATTTGTATAAAAAAAGTAAATCTAAACAGGAAGTTTTATCGTTTGAGAAGTCAGTACATGGAGGTACATGGTCTTATTTGTAGAGAATGTAGAGCCATAAGAGCGTGCCACATATTTTTGCAGCCTTCGAAGTGTAACATATTATTGCAGGTGACTGTACAACATACAATCAGGATCAGGTCACAATCTAAAGTCACTAATTAATAAAAAATAATTAAACAAAAATCAACTTTGGTTGGGTAGTCACCTTCAATATGTTACGCTTCGAAGGCCGCAAAAATATTGTGACACGTTCTTATGGCTCTAAAAATAAAATCGTGTGAGATATTTTTGCAGATTTCGTTGTATAACATATTATTGCAGGTGACTACTGTTACGGTTCACTATGGCGGCAAAATCTGTATTAGTGAGTTTTGGTTGTCACCTGTACTTATTAAAGTAATTGATGTTTTAATTACTTTTTCGTGTTACAGGCCACACCCGGTATGTGAGTTTACATTACCAGCATTATCATAAAAATTTAGACTGCCTTTTTCAACTTATATAGCAAGAATGTAGTCCGTTGGCCTTTAGGACTACTGCTGGTGCTACTATCTTTATGTTTAGTTCGTATTGATAAAATATTGTGAAAAGGTCCACCAAATTCGTCTTAGCATCCTCACTTTAAATACTTACTGGTTTTTATACAATCCTGGCAACTATGTTATAATTATAAAGATTCCCATTTAAATAGAATTATGAAATAACTTAAAAATCTTATCTTTTTTCATAAAATTAACAAAGATAAATGTTTTCAGTAAACTCAAGCCCGCCATGCACGCCAGAGGTGCTTAACGCAGTTGCCCTTCGGCGAAATCCGTAAGTACAACGTATTTTGCAAGTGGACACGTCGTGATACTGTGATGAATACAGAAATTTACAATTATAATTCAATTCTCCACAAAATGTCACTTTGAACCTTACGGTATCAACTTTATACAAAACATGGAGAGAGATTTGGTTGGGTCATTTGAATCAAGATTAACATAGTAGCGGTATGGCCTGGGAAGCTATATGTGTGACTCTAATAGACTGAAAAGTAATCCTCTCTAAGTTTATATCCTGTAGCTTATAAAATAGTCTGCTCTTCTTAAGTTAAACTATACTCGTTATAATTGGCTCTACTTAAAAAAAGGCTTATCTAGGTAAACCCGAATGCATAAAAATGAAATGCAAAAAATGCTTATATATTTAGAAAGTTGGTATCGCAAGTGTTGTTTCAAAGTGTGTGGTATAGAAATCATGATTTTTTTATATGAATACATTTAAGAGTAATGAAAACGATTGGCTTTCTAAGGAGATTCTTGACAAGGAAATCTATTATTATTATTCTTGAGTGTACATATATTTTTTTGTACTTTACATGTATTTTATTAATAGAATTTAACACTGGTATAATATTTTTACTGGTAATTTTCTGTCACAGTGTTGCATGTCCGGTGTTGGCTGGTTGAGGTTATATGGAGTGTATAACATCCGTCTAATGGTATTTTTTGTATTCTAGTTCAGAAAAACCTTTAATAAGCTGTGTGCCTGTATCTAAATTGGAGTCTAAACCAGCCGAGAATGATTTCAGGCACATGATACAAGCCATTACTTCCCCACTGAAAAGGGACTGGAACTCGATAGATCCATGTAAGTAAATTTCAATTATTAATTAAAACAACAAAGCAGTATTGAAGTTTAACATAACAACTTAAGTTTTTTATTCATTAATTAAATATTGTTTTATTGACATATTAAAGTGGCCTGTTTGCTGGCCGAAAACAATTAATTAACATTCACTTATAGGATAACTGTTATTTTCCTTAGCATTTTTGCTTGACAATGCTGCTAGAGTTAAGTTTGCTGAAGTCCAATTAATTATTAATGAAGTGAAATAATCATTTTAATAATGTTGACTTGAGTAATCAATAATCAAGTAATTTTGCCGAGCCACTACAGGTTCGAGCCCTGTGAATGTTTTCCATTGTTATGGGTTCTGAAGCTGGCTTCAGCAATGCAATGCAATAGATCCTGGGATCTATTGCATTGGACTACAGTTTCGTAAGAACTGGCTACACAAGGTATTCATGAACGTTGTTGACTGATCAACAATAGCAAGCGAATTTGTGTTTTATTTTTTATTTCATGCATATGGTCCTATTATGCCTAACAGCTTAACAAAATTAATAGTGGCAAATAACACATAAAATACATTAGCTTTAACACATTTCTATAAATGAATTGCAGCACTCGAAGCATCTGTATTTGTTTTTCCATTTGCAATACGGCATTTTAATAGAGTTTAAAGAAACACTTCATGCTTGGCTTCGAATTAAAAGGGTGATGTAACTGATACCCTGCTATTGCTCTTAAAGTTAAATTATCAATTAATGGCAATTGTTTTTAGTAATATAAAAGTTGACAGCTCATAAGATACCGAGAGTTGGCAGAGCGCAGTCTCGGTGAAGCCACGTGGTTGGTCCGAATGCCGTGCGTACTGTTATGCTAGTGGACTGTTGCGCTAAGCGACTTGTTCTATTCGATTGATTTTGTCTGCAGTCACCTCCCCGCCGCGCGACCTCGACCACAAACAACTCTTCACAAAAAAATGTAAACATTGCGACAGTACGGACATCAGGTTTGATATTTTCTACATATTGTATTATCTGTTAAAATTACGCAATGATATATAAGTGTATGGGCGAGTCGCACATATTAGCTATAGCTCAGAGTAGCATGAAATTATTGTAGAATTCATAGTGACGAGTATTGCAATGTAAGCCCATTTAAAGTGCACGCATATTTTTATTAAAGTAAATACTTGTTACGATTTATATTTGATGCATTGCAATAAAGTTTGAATACTACTGCAATCTCGCCCCTAAATTGTATTACATGTTTTGGGAGAAGTCCACCAATAAAGCTATGCGGCGCTGCAGTCGCCCTCGTGATAAACATATCATGGGGAAGTACAAATTCGTTTATTTCACTTAGAAAACTTTATAGAGAGCAAAATAGCGACGCAGCTTAATGCTAATTGTTTATTAAGTGATCGTCATGATATATGTGGCGAATTATAAAATATTATTGTAAAAATATGGTGGATTCTTATGGAGAATGTATCGTATGTGGAGGCGGACACTGCACTGCCCCGTGTGCCTACAGGCACCTAGCGCGCAAGGGCCCAATCACGCAACTTAACGCATATATTGGAATTTAACTGTATTATTACCAATGTAATAGCTCAAATTTGAGTTCGAACATTAAAATTTACATATCACCAGAAAATAAAATGCTTAAGCGATATTAAGTTTTACCAAGTTTTTTTGAAAAATATACACAAGTTAAAAATAATATGTATTTTACAAGTACCTAATGTTTTGTTTAAAATAATATAATATACTATTTATGTTTATATAATGTATGTATATATTTTAAAGTGTTTGTATTATATCAAAAAGTAGGTAAATCTAAATGTACTTTCTGTTACAGACTTCAATACAATAAAGAAAAACTCGAGGCAATAGAGAAAACGAGTAAAGAACTGAGAATGAAATCTAAGCTCCTCACGCAGAAGAGTCAAAACCTTTTTACCATTCTCCTTACAGTAATAAAAGAGGTAAGAATAATTTTGATAATTCTATTCACTATAATCAGAAGCAAAATAATGTATTAATGTTCTAGAGCTTGTCTCCGAATTATATTTCCGCCGTTCATTTACTTACAGGAAAATTTTACATGAATCTTGAACAGTGGCTTATTTCACGAAAATTTGTAATAAGTATACATGGAAGCCTGTTTCAATGTTTTAATTAAGAGAGTCTGTCTTTGTTTGGATATTCGATAAATGTTCCCGTTTATCGCTAATAAGGATTGATTGATTGAGTCTCATCTTACTCTAAATAATTTTATATACATGCTTTTAAAATTTTAGAGTTCCAACTCCTTTTATTAGAACTAAATGCATAGACAGTTTATTATTATTTTATTACTAAGACTTACTAAAAAGTTTTAGTAATAGGTTTTATTAATACAGATATACATACATATAATCACGCCTATTTCCCGGAGGGGTAGGCAGAGACCACGGATTTCCACTTGCTACGATCCTGACATACCTCTTTCGCTTCCTTCACATTCATAACATTCCTCATACACGCTCGCCGGTTTAGGGTGCTCTTGACCTGGCCTTTCTTCAGGATTTCCCGATCTGATCAGAGAAAGTCCGCCGAGGTCTATCCCTTCCAACTCCCACTTCCACTTCTCCCTCATACACTCTCTTTGTCAGCCTTCTTTCACTCATTCTTTCCACATGTCCAAACCATCTCAACATACCTTTCTCAATTTTTGTCCCTACATCTACATTCAGTCCACACTTTTCCCTTATCACGCTGTTCCTAATTCTATCTTGCAATCTCACACCACACACACTTCTCAACGCTCTCATTTCCACTGCATTCACTTGACTCTGATGCCTCTTCTGCCATACCCAACTTTCGCTACCATACATAAGTGTAGGCACCAACACCCAGTGGCGTAGCTAGGGAGGGGCGGCGGGGGCGGTCCGCCCCGGGTGTCACCCATTTAGGGGTAACACCCGACCGTGAACATCAGTAGTGTCACCTATAAAAATTCATAAAATCATGTAAAATGAAAGCGATGGAGTAAATCCTGAGCTATTTAACATATATTAATTACTCTTTTCAGGGTTCGGTACCCAAAGAGTATAATGGGACCCTATTACTAAGACTTCGCTTTCAGTCCGTCCGTCCGTACGTCCGTCCGTCCGTCCTTCCGTCCGTCTGTCACCAGGCTGTATCTAACGAACCGTGATAGCTAGATTGTTGAAATTTTCACAGATGATGTATTTCTGTTGCCGCTATAACAACAAATACTAAAAACAGAATAAAATAAAGATTTAAGTGGGGCTCCCATACAACAAACGTGATTTTTGACCAAAGTTAAGCAACGTCGGGCGGGGTCAGTACTTGGATGGGTGACCGTTTTTTTTGCCGTTTTTTGCTATATTCTGGCAAATAAATAATTTGTATTTGTTTGTTGTATGGTACGGAACCCTTCGTGCTCAAGTCCGACTCTCACTTGCCCGGTTTTTAAATATATTTTACAATTTTGTTTGAATTTTGGGGTGACACCCACAATTTCCGCACCGGGTGCCACCCATGCTAGCTACGCCACTGCCAACACCCCTCTATGAACAGCCAACCGTGCTTTTTGCGACACCTTCTGGCTGCTCATAAAAGCGTTAAGTGCCCCATTCACACGATTCCCATATAATACAGATATACCTGAAATTTAATTAGATTGTCTTATAGATTGTGTTTATTGACATTAATGGAATGCAAAAATAACATAATAGAATCTTTTGACATGCTAAAATATATGATCATTTATCGTATTAAAAAATACTGGGGTGTGTCAAAATATTCTCTTGGCGTTCGCTAATTTAAAGGCAATTTATTAAATTTACAGCAGGCGGAATCAGTTAACGGGTACAGCAAATTAAAAGCCAAGCTGAACATGTGTGGAGAAAAAGAAAGGGTATGTATTACTGGTTCTAAACAATAAAAACTTGGATTTAACATGTGTGCGGATACGGACCAGGTTTCTGTTAGCAGGCGTGTCTCACTCCGCGATTTCGTCGCTTTGCTACAGGTAGCTAAAAGTACATCCGTTCGACCCCAATTTTGGGGTTTGCCATAAGCCGCGCGTGGCGCTGTCGCCACCTAGCGGCCATATCTGTGCTGATCGTGACAAACGCGTTTTATTAGAGAGTGAGTCTTCTGTACTTAGTCCTATTATTTATTCTGTGCTGTTAGTAAGAGAAACATTACTTATAAATAATGAAATAATATAAACGAAGATCGAAATGAAACGAATGAATGACGATACTTAATAATAATTATATCCTTTGTTACGATTTAAGTAAGAATTAATTTAAGGGTTAAACGAATACTATATAAACAACGGTTAATTGTTGTAACATTTAAAAGTAATTCCTAATAAACTTTTACGATGTTTCCTTATTATTTCAAAAGATGTATGTGTTTCTCATTATCATATTTAAAAATGCAACCGCTTGTGTTTTTTACATAAAGTATTTGAAAATTTGATGTTTTTTTTTATTTAGGAACAAATCAATCAAATTTAATGTGTATAACTAGAGTCAGTCCATGAAAAGTCTGCAGCGGATTTGATAGCCCACGCAGTGCACGTGTTAGTTTAAACGTCAAACTTCTATGAAATTATGACGTAAGTATCATATGACACTTGCACTGCGTGGGCTATCAAATCCGCTGCAGACTTTTAATGGTCTAACTCTAGTATTACCTGAAACATTGCACACATGTGACCTTGGCACAAAAGTTAACACCGTTTCTTTTGCTTTTCAGGAAGTACTGCAGAACATCATTGAGAATCACAGCACACAAGTCAGTAGCAATATTATGTAAGCTAAAGCCATATTTAATATTAGGTAATATGTAATTATTAGGATGACCACCAATGTGTCTTCCACCATACAAAACGCGGACGGTTCACAGTGTTTTATCTCGTGCTTTCTGAACATAACCAGCTGTAACCTAGTTACACCATGAATACTTTAAGCATGTGATTAACAGATGGTTTTATTATAATAATAAATATTTAGCATAATATTACGGCTACACGTGAATTTAGAATTAAGCACGACATGTTTCGGAGAACCTAGGTCTCCAAATTCAAGCACTGACACTGGAGAACCCCGGACCGGAATTCCGAGAAACCCTGGCGCGGGACCACCTTTAACCGGTTTTTATCTTAAGGTAAGCGTCGGCAAGAGGCTGCCGCGACCCGGCAGCGGCTGCCCGGCAGTCGCCGTTCTGCTTTATAGGGATTTGTATGACACACCGTCCGATGCAGGCGGCGGCGGTCGGTCGCGGCTGCCGGGCTGCGGCAGCGTCTTGCCGAATGCCATCTTTACCTTTAGCGAGTTCAGCAGCCCGCGCGCCGAGCGACACGCCACGCGTACTGTCCACCCACGCGCAATATGGAGACCCAGACTCTCCGAAACTTGTATCGCGTAAACTACAAAATGGCACGTCACTAAAGTCGTTAAATTAGTATGTCTAACGACATATTACTAATTCTTTTGCAAATAGAATAAAAGCCATCCCTTAATCACTAACTAAAACCAATCGTGGTGTAGGGTCTGCATTACAGTTCAGATCTGTAATTCTAATTGCGTTAGAAAGTTATTTTCTAGATTGTTTATATTTGTAACCATTGATGAATATTTTTGTCCCGTTTCGTCGATAGTATCGACTCGATACCACTTTGTGAAAATTTGTCCCCATTCGTCTGATACACCCCTTAAATATATACCCCTCATACGCCTCGCCCTCGCCGCTCCTAATGATGTTTTTATGTTGCTTTTGCAGTAATAATATTTAAAAAAAGTAACTAATTGAATAATTTTATAATCACAAAATATTTTACACGAATACCATCTGATTTGTATGCTTTAATGAAGTAATAAATATCTATAATTAGAAACACAGAGTGAAATATATTTATGAGTTTATGACATGCAACAATTTTAACACATAGACTAGACAAAAAAAAAATCAAAATCGCTCTCCTTCTTGACACAACTCACAAATTATATTACTTTTTGACAACCGGATTTTTTAACCTAGCAATAGAACATTTATATCTCACTCCCGGTCAAGATTTCGATCGGACAACCGGCAAATATGGATTCAGCGGGGTTTAATTAGGTTAAAAACTCGGTTGCAAAAAAGTAATATGATTTGCCAAACGAAATAGATTTTATGAAAAATATGACCAAACTTTCAAGGCATAGAGGGAGAGATACAAATCTAAGAACTTTGCTTTCCTCGATTGTTCAAAAGTTCCCGTTGCATTTCGTTACATTATTGATTTCAGTAACCAATAATTATGTATTATAATTTTTTTTAACATACGACATGTTTGTGCATTTAGAGTAAATATTAGTCATTTATATTATTTTGTATCCACCTTGAAATAATGTGTTGCACGGCGAAACGCGCATAAATATATGACACCACACGAAACTGCTCTGAAGATAAGTCCATGTCCGATATTGTCGGTTCGTTGGGCAACACATTATTGCAGGTGATGTGTGTGTATTGTACTGAATATTGACGTAACCTGTTTTTACTGGTTAAACAAGAGGATATAATTATAATTGTCAATTTAATGATTTCGCTACGCCTATAGTTTTAAGAGACCTGTCAAAGTAGACTAAATCAAAAAGATCTACGGACACTATTTTTGTGGAAAGAACGAAAATCTCCAAGCCTATGGGATTTAAAAACTTATGACTTGGAAGGCCTCGCTATTATTAATTTTATAGTGCATGTTAATTTGTTCTCCTTGATACGTAATTTTTAGCAGCTAACGGAATAGTACCAAACAAATAGTACATAATTAGTTATAGCTATGTCGATAATTAGGTCTTATCTTATGACATTATCTAATTTAAGAAACTGTCAACTGTCTCATGAAATTAAGAGTGTAGTTATAAATCAGGCCGAGGGCTGAATTCTAGCCATTATAATGTAAATACAGTTCTAATGCGTCCTTATCTTCAAATAAGGTTCTGGCAGTAATAAAAGTGAAACTTGGAATACACGTACTGAAGATAGAACTTTCTCTTTCTAACGTCTTTCTGAATATGGCTGCATACAAATGCAACAATATTACTCGTAAGTGGGCTGTTTATTCACTACCCGAATGCCAAACTTCATGTTTTATTCTGGACGGGAAGCCGATTTTTAAACATACATAGTAGTCGTAAACTATTTTCATCTCAATAATTTTGATACAATCTTAAAATAAGGATGTATTTTAATATTTTCGCTCATCGCTAAGAAGTAAGAAGTTTGAATGTGTATGTTTTATGTCGTTTGTTTTTAAATACCGAATAAGTTACTAATAGGTGACCGTCAAAATAATTGTGGACTTCAGCATCATTTCAAGTTAAATTTTCAGCTATTCATGGGATTTATCACTCTAAAATTATCTGAAAAAAAAAACATTCATTTATCTGTTTCAATGTTTATTATGCAAACAGTTAAACATACACTACATAATGTAAACATGAAACTAATTAAAAACTAAACTTAAATATAAATATAAGCAAAATAATAAAGACAAAAAAAAAGAATTAAACTAATTAACTAAAACTACCTAATTTCACAGTACCGGTCTGTTCTTTGAAATCGCCTGTATATTAAATCAATACAGAGCTGATGGAAAGCGAGCAAATTTGATATTTTGAAGTCGCGACCATTTTTACCGTTTTACCGAACGGTGTTAGGCTGCATCCATACTGCAGTTAACTTTCATGGAGCAACACGGTAACATGAGGTAATTTACCGAATTACTTAGTATTGCATAGTGTTGCTCCACATATGCTAACTGCGGTGTGGATGTATCTTTAGTCGCCATCTGATATATCAAAGCGAATAAGTTGCTCACAAATATTTGAACAAGGCGCTGTTTCCAACGCGTTAAAGTGCATTTTAGGTATATTGAATATTATTATTTAGTATGGATATTTTGTTGGCGACTATAGCTTCGTTGAGATATGTACTTCAGATAGTAAACTGACCATTCGTTAACATGTACAACTGGAAAGGGTGTGTTGTTAGTGCTAGTAGTCGTTTGTCTTTAGAGAAATTGACATAAAATGTTATATTGGTGACTTACGTTTACGGCAAAAGTCTTACATTATAGTATAGAAAACTATAGAACAAATTTGTATATACATGCAATAACACGTTAGTTCAAATAAGTTAACGCCAATTTAAATTATGCTCCGACACGCGTCCGTAGATAACAGCGTACACTACCTATTTTTAATGCAATGAAAATAGAGTGTACAGAATTTTTCTGAATTATGTTAAGTGTGTACATATATCAACATCACTAACAATGAGAATTTAGACTAGAGGAATGTTGTCAAAGTTAATTATGTAGTCAGTGCATTTACTGCCATCTTTCGACACAAATAATTAACACTTTTAGAACGCTAGTCCACGATAAGCCAAAGGTGTGATGCCATACCTTTGGCTACTCTTGAGTAGGATATACTTTTTGACATTTCACAAGTTGAACACATATCAGTGAAAAAAATAAAGATCGAAGACAAATGGCGTTCTAAAAGTCTTAATCACAGTATCGAATGGCAGTAAATGTACTGACTACATAATTTACTTTCACAATATTCCTCTATTTCAAATTCTCCTTGTTACTAATAAGCAAGTTAGTAAATGCTAGACATTCTTAACGATAATGACACGTTGACAGTAGTTTTAAGAATTCGTTTAAGATATCATAGTTTTACGGTGGCGGAATAACAAAATAATACTTACTAACTAAAAATACAACAGGGAATACTCGATTTAAAGCTTTCAGGTTTGTTACCTATTGATGAAACACTAATACCTAACTCTGTTTGCCATTTGGATTAATGTTTGGCTTAGTAGACTAAAAACGCATTCGATTTGGTCGAGATTTCCCTCTATAAGTCTTTTAGTTAAAATTATCACTACACCGAAAGACACGGATTTGTACACTTCTGTATACTTGACAAATGAAATGAGTACAAGTCTGTCACGGGTACCATCAAGTAGGAGGAATTTCGTACATTGACCTGTCTATCTGTCTGTATCGCTTGCGCACGTACTATTTACTGTAATGCATTTTTCGTCAAGTTAAAGTTAGACAGTAATATCTCGCATGGTTCGGCAGATCAGTGCATGATCTTTTTTAAAACGCGTCGTAAAGATGTTTCTGGTGAAAGTTACGAGGGCGGTTTGATAAGTCAGTGACTTAGTAAAAAAAACTGTATATTATTGCATGCATGGATTAATTAGTGAATAGCAATACCGAGACAATATTGACATTCACTTATTAAAAGCCACCAAAGAAATCCAATCATACTGAGCAGTCCTAGTTAGATTTAACGGTATAGTATTCAGTATTCCTTGGTGTTTTTAGTAAGTAGCTATGAGCGACAGAAGCAATTGCGAGCCGAAGCATTCTAGAATAAATATAAAATACTCCATTAGGTTAGTCATCAGTACACATATCTGTAACTTTATGATCAATTCGCCGAAATTCCAGAGAGAAGTCAGTTTATAAAGAGTGTTCCATGCATAACAGCGTTAGTAGCAATCTGCTTTTTGCTGTGTATAATCCCGATAGCGTCAATTTGTGATGTTTATAATATTCAAGTTCGTCAAGTAACCTTAACCTTAGATAAAAAATAATTCTACATAATTAAAACTTAATTACTTGGTTAGGTCACGTAATATATATGTATAAAAAATATGAAACAACTAGTGGTGGATTTGCAGTGTTGGCCGCCCTAGGTCCCAGGCCCTGTAGTAACTACTAGCCGCCCCTTTCTCGGCAACCATCTATTGTATATATAGCTGCCACCCCTATTGTCTTGCCGCTCTAGGCCCGGGCCTACTGGGCCTCAGGGTTAATCCGCCACTGGAAACGAAACCATCTAGATTTATTTAACTGTCAACATGCGCATTGCTCTACTTAAGTACTTTAACAAAATCAAAAATGCTGTTTATCAGGTTAAATAATATCGTTTCTTTCCTCTGTGAACATTTCAGCATGAACCAAACGAAGTGCTATTTCAGTAGCATTCTTTTATTTAAGTACATACAGCAATAATAACATGGCAAACATGGCATTCATATAAGGTGTGATTCGCACGTCGGCCCGCGGGGGCAACCCGCAGGCGGTAGATAGACTGATATTGATGATATACATTATATGAGACCTATTTAGATACTTGATTTCTAACTATATGGAGTATTCCGGGTAACTTTGGTAAAATTTGACAGGGTTTTTAAGTATTTCTCATTACTATTACTGACTAGATTAAATCAGCAAAGCCTTATGTAGTACAAAATCGTTTTACTTGGTGTTTGTTACGACTACGAGTTCAAAAACAGAAGGCAATAATCCAAATAAATATTGTTTAGGATCGATTTTACACTATTGTAAAAACATGTCTGTGTAACAAATATCTGCCTTTTCTATATGTGGCGGGGCGCCACCTTGCATCTTACGTTACTAACACTAAATATTTCCTTCTAGTTTAAATAGTAAGTACTACATTCTATGCTTTGCCTATAATTTCACATAATTTCTCTTTTTTTGTGTGTGTGCAAGATACAGTATACAATGAAGTGTTGTGCTACTGCTAACTACTATTTGTCATTTGCTAACCCTAAAGCTGCATGTGCTTCAAATACATTTTCTCCAATTAAAAAATAAAATAAACAACCACATTACTATCAATAACGTGTTATTTATATGAAGATTGAAAACTGGCATTAATATGAGTTAACATTTTAATCTTTCGAGTTTCAATCTTCATTATATTAATATTTAATAAATGTTACAGTTAAATAAATGATTTATCGAATAATATTTATTAGTTTAGTAAATTTATTAGACATGCAGGTTTTATTTGGAATGCAATATTAGGAACCCATTATTTTGCGCTTTTGAGTTAGTAGCCGAGAACGATCTTTTGAAAATATGAAATGCACTAGTGTTTGAATGGTAGTAGTATGTACTGTAGTTGCGCTGTAGGATGCGAAGAGCACACCAGAATTCACCAAATACAGTATGGAAATTAAAATGCCGTCATCGTTTATGTTAAAGTTGATAAATATCGAGATACCGTGAAATATCACTTGCCTTAGAAATATCAGTGTGGTTCATGACAACAGACTCATCGTAATTGTATGCACATTGCGTTTGTACGACTTTAACAAATATGAGGAAACTGTAATAGTCGATCTCGTTATCACCGACGTTTATAGAAACGTTGTATACTAACTTGAATAACTTTTAAAATACTTATTCGCACCTGCTTATTAAACCGCAAGTTGCATTCTTTAAATTTTCACGAACCTATAAATAACAATTTTATTCTGCCAACGCTTTTGGCATCCCATTTTCTCTTGCAATTGCATTCTGCGGTCGGTTGTGAATATACACCTTAATGTAAAAATTAAAAAAAATATTGACAAATGTCACACTTAAACTAATACTTAGTCTTGAATAACCAAGTAACGATTCACGCAAATTCCCGTAAAAAATCACTTTCACCGCGCTGCCACGTTAACATTACCATTTTTTAATTTCCAAACGTTACACATATTGTGTGATTATTATTTAAAGCACCTACTTCATTTTGTTAGGGATTCCAGTTTTTAAATAATTCTTGTTACTTGCCCTTTGTTAAAACATTTTATTTTAAGTATGTATTACGTATTTTTAGTGTAGAACTATATGGTATTGAAGGTGCGTGCAGATTTAGCAAGTGCGCACGCATTTGTGCTGTATGTTGCCCGTTACAAACGTTGCATGAGACGTATATTTAGGCGCGCAATGTTAAGCACTTGCGGTGCATATGTTAGGTCTGGACGCATCTTTAGATTTTTATTCAAGAACAATGCAGTCGACAATACGTTGCTCACAAACCGAGCGAGCTTTTAGAGGTAAAATGCTTTTAGGATAATTAAAATTGATTTTAGAATATTTAGTATTTAAAATCGAACTTTGTGGGTCTTCGAAATTTCAGTATTGCGGTTGGCTCTTCTTAAAAATTTGCCCCCAATGCTTTAAGTCTAAGCTAAATGTATCGTTCTGTGCTAGCTGTGACCGCATGCAGCCAGCTTGCTGTTAAGCTGCGTGAATTTTCCGCCTACAGTAAAACAAAGAAAAGAGAGTAACAATTGCCTATTAGGGGTTCAATCTCGGGATTCGTAGGGAACAAGATTGGGATATCGGAATCTTATATAGAGCTGACGATTCAGTCATGTTCTTTTAATTTATATGACGAAGCGAATTATCATAAAATTTACAATATTGTACATATGAATCCAATTTAATACATTTTAACGTTTATAATATAATATACCTACATGTTTAGAGTGAAATAATATTTTTAAGTGTAAACGTATTTTGTAAGTTCTATTTTCTGCGCAACTTCGTATCTATATCCACCAGCGACAAACTGATCTACGCTTGAATTCGATTCAGCGACATAGAGTAAAAATGCTTTGGCTAAAACAGTAAACACGAACATAAGCTGTTGAAAAATTACTGTTTATATTTTTCCGCTGATGGATTCATTTAATGTTAAGATTAATATTTAGTGATACGTCTGCGTAGCGTCCAAATACACATGAACTAAATTTCTAAAGCGTAAAGGCACGATTCCTTCGTCGACCATGCGGACCGCAGAAGGAAAAAAATTGGTCAAAATGTATTGTTGTTGGTCGGCTTTGGAATGCGTTCGTCGCAACTTATGTGCCCCGCCCGACGAATATAAAACACCGCGCGCGCAACACTGCGTGGCATATAATTAGTTTGGACGGGACTTTGTCTAAGTAAGTCGAATTTTCAATAATATTTGCCTTCTGTAGGCATATTTCCAATCAATGGTACAATCATCGTCAAAGTACACCTAATGTCATACGGCAGATAGTGCTCAGGGCTTTTTGACACTTGAATGTACTCTGTTTTATGTGCAACTTGTGCAAGATAAGTGCGAATGTTTTATATTTATTATTAAGGTGCTTATTTTAAAATTTGTCTGTGTGTGTATGTACGCATTATTTTTGTAATGACATTGCAATAAACATTTGTGAATTTGTTAAAACTTGGGTTTTTTATTCCTCATGCTAGCGATATATTATTAATTAATAATTAAGTCATTGTTCTGAAACAGAATTCCCTATAGTTCGTCCGTCCGTATAAAGCAGTTGGGAAAACAAATTAAATCTAAATACAGGGGGTTGGCATAAGCAATAACGTGACTCTTCTCGAGTTAGATATTGTTTAAATAATTTGTAAGAGTGAGGTCCCGTCAAGTATGTCAAGTTACTTGTGCTTGCCCCGCTGATTATGCACTTGCGAACGTTTCTTGTTAGACTGACCACGCTAATTTTGCACAGATATGGCAGTAAGAATAAGAATGCACATAATGTCCCTATAAGCGTCATATGTACTTGACGTACCTCTTGGGATGAATACTTAGCGTGATCCGACTTAGTCTTAACTCAAGTTTTTAGTGTTCCGACCCTAAGTTTTCGGAACATTCTCTGTCCGTCCGTCTCAGACATTTTTTTCTTAGAAACCGCAAACTGAAATTTAATAATAACTACTGCGCCATATGTTTTGCGGTAAAGAAGGTGATTTTTAACCCACAACAGAAGCTTATCAATTCAAACGTTTTTAGGGTTCCGTACCCAAAGGGTAAAAACAGAACCCTATTACTAAGACTCCACTGTCCGTCTGTCTGTCACCAGGCTGTATATCATGATCCTATTGCTGCTATAACAACAAATACTTACTATTTAAAACCAGAATAAAATAAATATTTAAGCGGGGCTCCCATACAACAAACGTTTTTTGCGTAATAGTACGGAACACTTCATGCGCGAGTCCGACTCTTGGGCGGTTTTTAGTTTTTCTGTATGTTTGTTATCTCAGAACTTCGTTATTTCTGAATCTGGAAAATGTATTTTTTTTAAAGTAGGTATATGAAAATTTCTAAGTTGGTCCCATTTTTGTCAAGGTCTAATCCTGATTAATGGGCTCCATGAGGTATTGAGGAACTCCTAAAATCTGATAGCCATTTCAAGAATTCGCATAAAAAAACTTGGATTTGGTAAAGTGGAACTGCTGATGAGAACCAGAACTCTCACCTTCAACGACTCATATTTTACGTTTGGCGATTTGTCTTCTTCGTTTAGTTTGCTAAGAATTATTTATTTATATAACAAATACTTATAAAAAGTAATATACACGGTGTAACATGACGAAACCGAATAATGAGTTCGATTAGTTAATTTTTTAATTATACGATATGCCTAGCCCGAGACATCATATATTATTTCACTTGTAGAAATTTACAGACTAGGGCATTTTTGGGCAGGTTTGTTTGTTTGCTAAAAAAGTAAGGATATAAGAAACATTTTTGTCATGGTCCAGTTCTGATGATGAGTTCCATGAGGAATTGAGGGAACTCCTTAAATTATGATGCATTCAGATCGAAACTTTTTAGTGATATGACTTTTTGGCCAGACAGGAACAAAAACTTTTAGATGTATGAAGTATCATTATTGATGATGAAGGGTAATGCAATGACGATCATGGCGTAATGAATGATGAGATCGGTAATGCTACTGATGATTCATCATAAATCATAGAGGTACAATAATATAAAGATGAGACGGGGGGCCAAACGACCGAACGAGATGCACTTATGGAACTTTCAGTAGGAGTAGCAGAGAAAGCCGTATTATTGCTTGTCTTTGTCACAATCTCACTTTTTGTTTGTTCCCCACCATACATTTAGTATGGTTTATGGTGGGCAACAAATAACCCGACCGAATTACGTAGATTGTTTTTGGTATGTTGATTTGCGTATGTTTTGTCCCCCACTGAGGCATGCGTATACCACTTTTGCTACCTTGTATGTCATAAATATATTTTCACCACACCAGCTCGGAAAGGCTTACTTTGCACTTCAAAAACTGATAGCAAAGTTGCATTTTATTCACATGTGACACAAAGTAATCTAGTTAATGCAAATTTTGAGTTGGTTTCTTATGTTTGCTGGTAGAAATGACTTTTAAATGATGATTTTGGATGATAAATATTTAATAACATTCATTTGGATTTGATTTGGTTTGATTTTGTTTGATATTTTACATTTAATATTTCAGGTTGGTGTGGTGAAAAATTTTGTGTTTCACTCGGGGGCAAATTTTGTTTAACCCTCGTGCTTTGAAACCATATTATATTAGCACGAGCGGTTAAACGACAACTTAGCCCCCTTGTAAAACAAATAACTATTATTCGACTGAACTTCATTGTTATTAAAAACTACCTACTTACCCAGGGGCGTATTTACCCTAGGGCCATCCGGGCCATGGCCCGGGGCGCCGAGCCGCCAGGGGCGGCGGGCGGATCGCATTTTTTTTTTGTTTTGGCGTCCTTCATACAACTTTTACTTCTCACCTTTTTTATTTATTTTTTGTTAATCTCAATTTAAAATTAACATAAAAAAACAAGAACTAGTAGGTAAGTCATTTGGTCGAAAACACGCTTATAAGTTAAGTTTCGTCAATACCTACGTCTTCAGCAAACGTACCCGAAGGATCTTGCGGAAGATTTACAAGACGAATGTGTTTTCTTAAAATATTTTTTGAAATCTAATGAACAAAATATGAGCTTGAGACAGCTAAATCTCTATATAAAAAACAAAGACTTGAAAGAAGCATTCCCGTATACAGAAATTGCGCTACGCATCTTTTTATGCACTGCAGTGACAAACTGCAGTACTGAAAGATCATTTTCGGCGCTAAAAAGGATAAAAAATTACCTTCGCTCAAAGATTAGCGAAGAACGGTTAAACTGTTTAGCCATTTTGAACATTGAAGCGGATGTTACACAAAAATTAAGTAACGATATTATTATTGATGAATTTGTGAATAATTATGCACACCGGAAAAAAATGTAGACATCAAAAAATAACTAAAAATTTGTAAAGATAATTAATAATTAATCTTTTTTATTTAAATCGCTTTTTTCCTTGATTTCTGGGGCGGCAAAAACTTATTGGCCCAGGGCGCCAAATTTCTAAATACGCCTCTGTACTTACCGGTATAAAATCTAGGTGGCTCAAAATATTACAGGTAAGTACGTCAAAAATGTCTTCACCGCCCATAAGCAACGCGCCTTCAGTTTCTGACAATAAGATTTCCAACACAAATGCTCAATCTACACAGCCTATACCAAATGATGGCCAAGCTGCAGGCACAAGTAGAAGTGCAGCTGTCTACCGTAAACCAAGGCCAGCTTCAAAGTTCACACGAGGAGAAAAATGCTTATTCACTCATTTAGTGGTGACTTTCGCCATCCTGGTTCTGCTGTTTATCATTTTTGTGGTGCACTTGTACATGGTGAGGCATCATGGAAATGAGATGTTTGAAGGCATATTGAGAAGAAGAGTAGGTGAGAATTTACTATAAAGCGCAATGAGAATAAGCCAGTCTTGTAACAAAGAAATCCATATAAAGATTCCCTTTTTATTGGTCTTGAGTGCAATCTAATGTTATTAGTGAAAGACTGCGGTCGAGGTTTTAAAAGTCACCTTGCCACATTTTTTTTTTAAGTAAAGAGAGTGCGTGCAAGCTATTTAGAACACCAGTGGCCTATTTTATAAAGCTACAAGTTACAATTTACAAGCGGAAGTCTCTTTTTAACCCTATGTGTTAGAACAAGACTTCCGCTTGTAAATTGTAACTTGTAGCTTTATAAAATAGGCCACAGGCCGCGTAGCCAAGATGCCGATCGCTTACGCTCCGTAGCGGTCGAAACGCAACTGTCACTGTCGCACCAATATGGAAGAGTGATAGAGAGACATAATGCTTTTCGTTGTCGAAGCGATAGCGATTGTAACCTTGGCTAGGCCGGCAGGGGCCCGTTTCTCAAAAGCTTGTAACTTGTAATACAAGCGGTTGTCACTTTTTGACAGTGTATGTTAGAAAGGGACTTCCACTTGTATTACAAGTTACATACAAGCTTTTGAGAAATGGGCCCCTGGTTCAAACAGTTTCTACAAACCCAACTTTGTCTTCAGCTTACTATTGCTGTTAGCTTTAGTAGGTAACGTAGGTATATGAAATTTATTTCAGTAAACCCTCTAATAATATTTTCATATTAGCTGAAGAGGAGTCGAACACCCCACCAG
The DNA here is from genome assembly GCF_963556715.1 of Cydia fagiglandana. Taxonomy (NCBI): domain Eukaryota; kingdom Metazoa; phylum Arthropoda; class Insecta; order Lepidoptera; family Tortricidae; genus Cydia; species Cydia fagiglandana. Next base: position 10,689,022 of record NC_085959.1, read on the forward strand.
TAGGCGTTGTGTATGTTTTGCCGGACTATTATATGTGCAACTCCCTCCTCTTGCGTCCCCGATGGTCACTGGCACCAGCGCAATGTGTGGCTGCCCGTTCTGACCCGGACTTGGCTTATGCTCTACCAAGCTGGCGAATAATGTATGACCCAAATACTGGTTCTTCAGACGAGTCAGGTACATGCTGTGGTTCTATTTGTACACAATTTTAACTTCCAATCATTGGCTATAGCGGAAGCAGTTATAAAGTTGATCCAAAATTTTTTTATTAAGCTATGAGCTTCATCACATATGTTCCTTGAGTAATTCTAAGCATTTCAAGCCTGGGAGGCAATAAGAAATGTGTGTCTACTCGGATTTGTAATGGATTCAAACTTTCAACCCCTTTTTAACCCTGTTAGGGGATGAATTTTACAAAACGCTGAAATTAATTTTCCTGTCTTTTAATAATATCCCCAAATACAAAGATTCAAGTCCCGCGTTCGAAATTTTTTTTGATATCCATACAAACTTTCAACCCCTTTTTCACCACCTTAGGGGATGAATTTTCAAAAACGCTGAAATTAGTTTTCTTGTATTTTAATAATATATCGTTTTACGAAGTTTCAAATTCCTAGCTTAAAATAAAACTTGAACCCCATACAAACTTTCATCCCCTTTTTAACCCCCTTAGGGGTTGAATTTCTCAAAATCGCTTCTTATCTCTTGTACACTTTATAAATGTAATCTAGTGTGCAAATTTCAACTTTCTATCTTTTGTAGTTTCGGCTCCGCGTAGCAAAAATCTCCAACCAAATTTTTCACCTTTTTACGTTTTTCTTGTAAAATTACTATGAAACTGAAAAAAACAAATATCAGCAATGAATTCTACGTCTTTGGTTTATACGAAAATGATACCAAACTTGCCCTAGTACCCACCAGGATCAGAATAGATTTTTTTTAAAGATGACGGGTGGCGGCCGTCTTTGTACGCCACCCTCCCCCCCATCCCAGGCTAGAAATGCTTAGAATTACTCAAATATCAGATGTGATGAAGCTCATAGCTTAATAAAAATTTTTTGGGTCATGTATGGCAGCGTTACATAACTGATTCCAGTACTAACAAAATGCGATTTGCCAAACATTTATTAAATCTTATATTTAGCAGACAATTTTGAGCCAGTTTACTGTAGGCACTGTAGGTAATCATTATCGTCATGCCTTTGATTAACACATTCACTGCCCCCGACGCACATGTGCGTCCACCGTCATACAAGTTTGCCACGTCCCCTGGCAGTGAATGCATTAACAGATTAGGGTTTTAGGCGTAAAAATCATTTGAGAAAATTCTAACTTATAGTACCTACTTCTGTTTTTTCTAGATGACTTTTTGGAATCACTGATAACTCGCAGCATACCACATCCTCATTTCAACAGAGATGACTTCCAAAATAACATAGGACTGTTTCTACACGAGGATACTTTTCATCATAGTTTTTCAAACGTGTGTAAGTACTTATACCTAGTGTCATGGTCAGGCAAATGAACGTTTGTAAATCTTATGGCAATGATATAATGGCTCCTCTACACGATGGGCCAGCGCCGGCCACTCCAATAAGGGACGCATTTATGCGTTAGAGGGAGAAAGGGATATTGCTATCTCATTCTACCGCATGGCTGCGTCCCTTGGAGTGGCCGGCGCTGGGCCATCCTGTAGAGGAGCCATAAGGTCCACCAATCGGCAGTTAAAAGTGTAGATGTTAATATACACCGTGTTTTTTTAGATCCGGTAATATCTAAATATTCCTTATACCATGGCCATACCAGTGGCCCATTTTATAAAGCTACAAGTTACAATTTACAAGCGGGGAAGTCTCTTTCTAACCCTATGTTTTAGAACGAGACTTCCGCTTGTAAATTGTAACTTGTAGCTTTATAAAATAGGCCACAGGTAGTTATGGCTATGATATGCAATCTCTATTTTATAGATATAAGCGATGTCTCCTTCCAAGATTACACGCTTAGGACCAATGCAAACGATTTAAAATTGATCAGTTGGGAAGACTCGTGGCATCTACATGGTATGTTACTGGGAAACCAATAAATACTAACCCCCTTATTCATAAACCTTTACTAAAGTTGACAAGCAGATAATAATCGATTGTCCCTTTCCATCATACCGATGCGTCGGAAAGGGACAAACGATTATTATCGGCTTGTCAACTTTAGTAAACGTTTATGAATAAGGCGGTAATAAGTATAAAATAGAGCAATATTATATTGTTTGTACATAGCGAACAATCTTCAACTAATACGTGAGTGACCCATTTTAATTATACCGTAAAATGGGGTGAGTAGGGTGAAATTTGACTTTCAAAACCTCGATAAAATTTTATTTTTACATTTGAAAACTGAATGGTGTATATAATAAGTGGTTCGGACGTTTATATTTTATTTTGGGTAGTTCCATTTCATAACTTTGACGATAAAGAGGAAAACCCACCTCACCCCGTATTTGGGGTGAGAGGGTTTTTCATACAAAGGTGATTTTGGAAGATTGTTGGATCGATTTTTTTTATTATGCGTATTACTATAGCCCCATTTTAAATTGGAATACATTATTTTTGTAGCAGTAGCCTTAAAAACCCTTCTCACCCCCTTTCAAACCTTCTCTCCCCATTCATAACCCACCTCTCCCCGCGAAACCTACTCACCCCGTTTTACGGTACTTACATACCTATTTAAAGTCGGTATATCACGGAAGTTTTTTTATTAAAACCTGTATAGAAGTTGGCATAGGTGCGCAGCAAAATAGGTAGGTACTTTTGCTAGCACCAAGTATATACTCGAACCGTATTTAATAAATATATATTTCTAAATAAAGAATGTTCGCTTAGTTCCCTATGAATTTTTCGAGAACTTTTGAACTTTTTTAGGGTTTCGTGGTCACCTAGAAACCCTTATAGTTTCGCCAGGTCTGTCCGTCTGTCCGAGGCTTTGCTCCGTGATCGTTAGTGCTAGAAAGCTGCAATTTGGCATGGATACATAAATCACGCATTGCGACAGAACGGTAAAATAAAAAGTAGAAAAAAAATTCGACGACCGGTCTGGCCTAGTGGGTAGTGACCCTGCCTGCGAAGCCGATGGTCCTGGGTTCGAATCCCAGTAAGGGCATTTATTTGTGTGATGAACACTAATATTTGTTCCTGAGTCATATGTATTTATATATATAAGTATGTATATCGTCGCCTAGCACCCATAGTACAAGCTTTGCTTAGTTTGGGGCTAGGTTGATCTGTGTAAGATGTCCACTAATATTTATATTTATTTATTTATAATTATTAGGGTTCCTCCCATACAGAAAGTTTTTTTTTAAATTTTTTTTTTGCTTTTTCCCGCTAGTGTGGGGTGTCGTTGGATAGGGATAGGTCTTTTAAAACGAATTAGGGTCTCCTATCAACCCTACGTGTTACAGATAGCCCCCTCTGCAGAGCATGCATGGAGGCAGAGGAGACAGCCGCTCACGTCATTCTCTAATGCCCAGGGGTGGCAAAATACCGGGCACAACACCTCGGCTCACCGGGATCTCTCCCAGAAGTCGTCGGTGACGTCAAGGGTCTGCCAGGCTTCTTGGTAGAGATGGGTTGGCAAGAAAAGTGCCGCCAACCCATCACGCAAAATAGGCGCAATAATATGACGTCGAGTTGCGGAAACCAAGCCCGCGAAAATATAAGCGAAATTATAGGTTATAAAATATAACCTATAAGGGTCTCCTAAAACCAATTTTTGGTATAGTTAATATTTTCAGATCTATGCGCTCTTAAAGAAAAAAAAATGTGTGGGACTAGCTCCCGTTTGGCCTATTTTAACAGAAAGGTAACTACGAAACCCTACACTGAGCATGGCCCGACATGCTCTTGGCCGATTTTTTTACTTTTCGCAACTTGCATTCTGTTGGTAGATATCTACGTACTATAACAATACAAATTTTCAAAAGGTCACGTAGTACACAATCCCGTTCAGATGTTGGCGCCGAATAAATGTAAGATGTACGTTTCTCCAGTCGTGGACATTAGGGATTATGAACACTGCGTAACAATGACGGAAAGACGGAATGTATCTATAGGTTAGTATCTGTGGTTTGTATATTAATTAGACACTAGGTAGGCATCTATTAACCCTTTTAAAGGGACCCACAGATTACCTTACCAGTTTGCCGGACGATATCAGCCTGTCAGTTGTTCGGAACTGCCACCTTTTGCGTTTAACTGACAGGCTTACCGTTTGTACATATTGGATATAAAATAACTTATTAAAATAAACTAAAACTACAAACAAAATAAAATTAATACTAAAACTTACCTATAAAATAAAAAACCTAATTATAAAAAGAATACCCCCTCTAGTAGGTCCGCCTGTGGCATGGTACCCATGACGCTGGCGGCGTTTCCTCGCTGAACCGCCAGGGCGATTAGTTGCGAGAAATACGCGCCAGCTCTGGGGTCCCCTGTGGCGTCAATCAGCCGCCTCGACAGGCTTACCTATGTATTGTCCGACGAACTCGTAATCTATGGGCCGGTTTAGACTTATATGACGCCTCTATTTGCATCACTTGTCTAAGGCGAAAGGCGCTGTTATTATATCAAACTACTCTCGCCGCTTTCTGATCCTAACCGCCTCATCTACATAAAAAAAATTACAGGGTGTGTATAGCATTGGTCTCGACCCAGACCCACGGCTCCCCTTAATCATAAGATAAACGTAGTTATTAATAAACAAGTAAGGACAATTAAGTCAACAGCGTTCGGAAATTTTGAGTTCCGAGATTCATGAAGGATTGTGGGGTGAAAGTGGTATATAATTAATATCTGAAATTGGTAGGTATTGATTGATCGAGCGATGCATTCGTAATAACTATCTGGCTGCCGTTTAAGTTTTTACACGACTGCCCAAAAAAAGAGTGTATCGTTTTCAGCGTTCATTTTTGTATGTACAGTCAAGGAATTTAAATTCCGACCCATTTCGTACTTTGTCACAGTGACAATCAATATGAAAGCCGCTAGAGACCTCATACGGTTGTCACTGTGACAAAGTACGAAATGGGTCGGAATTTAAATTCCTTGACTGTACATTGTATATATTTTTGGAGTCTATTTCATAATGTCGGAACCAAGGTGGATTATGTAGTCTACAACTCACAGACCCACAAATTTAACTCATTCCATTGTTTTAAGAAAAAGTATATTTTAATACTTAAGTATTACCATGTATTACATAGTGGTACCTGGTGGTTCATAGGTAATCTGTAAGCTAAATATAAACTTTTACATATGTTATTTATGAGTACCTAAATATAATAAAATTCATATCGGTAGTTAATTTTCGTAACTTATTGGAAACAATTAAAAGTTAACTGTACCTACAATTTTCTCAATTTACCCTATTCTTTTCATGAAAATCAAATTTGTTCTGTTACGTAATATTGCTATGCCCTAGCTTACAGGGCTCATGTTTGAAACAACTCATTTGTTATTTATATAATATCCATTTGTACAAAATGAATGCAAATAAAGAACTTGGAGTGATTCGAGTATATAACTGCTTCTGAATGTAGAAGCCCTGAAGTTCGAAACTTTGAAGTGCTACGCCGTAGCCCGTAGCAACTAATCGAATACCTTTAAACGACAATTCTTGTTTATTTATTATGTATATGTTTTTTTTTAATTGGTGTTTATTGTGTTCTTTTTTGTTACCTATATATCGTCAGGTGACAAGCAAAGATCACTAAGTACTATCAAAAAATTAAAGTAACAATGCACTTTATTACACTTGTAACACGGTTTTATTGTCCAATAATTTCAAGGGTGTTAGTTAGTGACTTTTGCTTGTCACCCGACGATATGTTATATATTATATTTCGGGGATTTCGGAAACGGCTCTAACGATTTCGATGAAATTTGCTATATGGGGGGCGATAAATCGATCTAGGTCGTTAATCTGGGAAAATGCGCATTGTTGAGTTCTTATGTTTTCCGAGCAAAGCTCGGTCTCCCAGATATTTACATAAATATATTTAAAATGAAATAACGACGTGTCGTGTCGCACTTTATTTTTAATAGTTAATTCCAGGACCCCTCACTTGACTTGACTTTGACCGTCTGCACATCTAAGACATGGAGTCTATATTAATCTACCATGCTGTGCTGGATTAAGACATTCTGAGACCCTAGGGTCTGTCTAGAGTACTCTAGAGTATCAGCTCCCGAGTATCGATTAAAAGCGTTAATGATATTGCCCCGAAGCCTTTCATCAGATCAGATTCGATCGATTCCTAAGAAGATTTCAGTGCCCTTCTAGACGTGGTAGTGGTACCCTGAAACTTTATTTATTGGTTAATCCGGCACTGCCATCTACAATTCCCTACTATTCATAAATCATTGATATTGATTTTATTGAAATAAAATTTTACGGCATTACAGCTAACACCAATGCACTGTAAAATTAAGTAGTAAAATTAAGTACCTAAGTAATAATAAAGCGATTAATAATCTACCTATTGCATGTTTGATTCGCAAAAACATAAAAAATCTTTAAAAAGTTTATGACTTTCGTCGGCAAACAAGTCGGAGTTAGTTAGTTCGTTTTTATAAATCATAAACGTTTACTAAAGTTGACAAGCCGATAATAATCGTTTGTCCCTTTCCAGTTTCCACCATACCCATACGTCGGAAAACGACAAACTATTAATACCGGCTTGTCAACTTTAGTACGCGTTTATTAATAAGGGGGTTAGTTTATACCGGCCTTCTATCGGATTTCTACAATTATACTGACGTCACGTATTATCTTAGCCCCTGGAGCAGTATTGGCGATGAAAGCAGAGTTCGTCGGCATATTTACGTGGGGTGACTCCAAAGGCAGAGGGCTCCCGTTCGTAATACTGGACTTAGCACACTATAAAGACTGGATCACATACATTGTCTACAAGGATACAAGGTAAACGTCACAAGGTTTAACTTTATTTTTTTTAGTTGACATATTGTTTGCCGTGAATAAAGAAACCGTGAAGTATTGAGCAATTTGATTTCTATTCCGCATAGGTAAATACCACATTAAATAGTAGGTAGCAACACATTGTCGTGCTTTCAATCCTAAAAAAATTATAAAATTTAATCTATAGGTAGATTTCCCTGTAAAGTTTTAGAAGTCAAATTATCACATGCATTTTCCTATTAGACTATTTAGCTAATCCTAAAGCTTATAAATTTAAGACTTGTGAACTATTTTACTAAATTGAAATTTGGAATGTTGGCGCCAAATTGCATCGCTCTGAAACCGAGGCGTTTGGCGTCGCAGTTGCAAAATTCAGGTTCCCGGGCATAGGGGCGAGGGAGGATGGGGCGCGTTGTACACGTGAACCTAGGAAAAGAATAATTTTGAGTGAACTAACAGCATCACGCTTGGCTGACCAATGGTAGACTTTATATCGTTGCAATAGAGTTTACGAATGGGTGCGTAACTCGACGACGACGGTACGATAAGCGACATACTGCGCCGGTCAGGTAAATAGTCTACCTCGGGGACCTGTGGACCGTGGACGAGTGACCCGCTGCAGGTACTTACTATACCGGTATGCAAAAAAGAATTCCCGAAAAGGAACCTTCTCGTTCTAACAGTGGCAGAGGTGTAAGTATAAATAATTACATGTTTACTATATGTATTAAAAGCGAATAGATTATGCAAAGGAGATAGTCTTTTCATGCCGACAAAAGTTTTTTTTTCGCGGATCAACTACTTTTAAAGCATCAAAAGATTTATAAACTCGTAATGTGTCTGCAATTTCAAATAGGTACACATATTGTATGGAATATCTATCGGAACATTTCACTGCAACACAATCTTTCTGTCTGTATATATATTGGCGCGTAACTGTTAAATTGTTAATGTCAAGATTGAGTTTCCAGTTTAGTTTAGGCCAAGAGATGGCATAGTCTTTGAATCATGCAAGCAAATATTCATAGATTGTAGGTGTGGATATTATAGATGTGTAAAGCCTATGACGAATTGGTGCTTTGAATTTGACAGCTAATGTAGAAGGCGCTGTACCATCGCCCACACTGTTAACTCTGTCCATCGGTAAACCTTATTACAAAAGGCATAACGTCCGCCGATGGACAGTTAAGGTTAAGTGTTAATGAAGTGTTGCTGTTTGTACGTACGTCTTAATTAAAGATGATATCATAATGTCACAGTGCTAAAAATTCCAAATAGCCCCATGGGATGGGCCGGATGGGTCCCAGTCTTGGAGGATATAACCAACGGAGACGCCATGTCTAAAATTTTCGGTACAAAATAGTCTGCCGTTTTTTGCGGGGGAGGGGCACATCAAATGTATAGGTACGTCATGTCAGATAAACATCAGTCCATACATATGGTTGACATGAGGTTGACCATTGGCCGCCTATTTTCGACAGAGGGGAACGCCTGTTAATGGCGGCTCCATTGTTAATTACTCCGAGGTCCCAGTGGGTCTGGCCTATAGTGTAAAAAAGTACGAAAAGACTTTCTTCTTCTCTACGTAAAGTGATGATGATACAGTAGATCCTTACCGCTCATTTTATTACCGTTAAGTATATACTATTTAAAAAAATTGTAATCCTACCGTATAGCATGCAGGTCAGAGCAATCCTAGGATTCGTAGTTTTCCTAAGAATTGTTAGCATGATCGAGCATATTTATTGCACGAAACAGCGTCACCTAGCTTTCAATCATAGAAGGTATAGGATCCTATAGAAGTGGTACGCGTGCCTCCGTGAGGGACATACGCAAACACTATGATTGGTCGAATTTATTTGTTGCCCACCATTATACATACTAAATTTACGGTGGGGTATAAAAAACAAGTGAGACTCTGACAAGGCCAAACAATAACAGCGCTTTCGCTGCTACTCCTACTTTTTTTATTATTATTTAATAATCAACTATACAATACCAGTTTACAGAGTACTTAATCCAACAGTAGCGTGCCTAGGGTTTTGGAGTAGGGCAAGCCGAAAGATATGTTTTCGTAATAACTGTCCAATCTTCACTCTTCGGGGTCAAATGCATCTGCTAGCGTGACGAGGCGAGCTAATCATAGCGCACGTCTGCTACGGAATGTATAATGTCATTTTGTATTTTGTTAGAGAAATAGCTCGAGCTTGGTTTGTCGCTTTGAACATGTTTTTCTAGAACGCCGTCATATTTTGATAGCAACGATACAAGTTCCAAAAAATTGCCCCTATTTAATGAAGTGTTTGACTCATCGTGTCCTCTAAAAGGAAGTTCTTGCTGTGCTAAATGGCACACAATATCGACTAACCTCTGAAAAACACTACGATTGTTGTCAACACGCATGTTATGTTTTGATATTTCTTCTGATAATTGTCGCGACAAAGAGGCCTCGATCCTTTGTTTCCCAAAATTGCTAAAAGAAATCACTGCACATATATGTTTACCGGAATTCATGTGCCTCTTTATTGCTCCAGATAAATTATTTAAATCGTTATAGCCAGAAGTATTCCAAACGTTAATATCGTTCGAAAAAAATATGCAACACCAGCAATACATCTTATTTGTATGGGAACAACCAACAATCCAATGAGTTTTGTAGACGGCCCTACAGAAATTTCTCTTACGCGACTGACTTGACTGAGAAATACACAAGTCGGGTGTTGGTTTTGCCGCGGAAATTAGGTCCCGTTTTTCGACAAAGGTCAAAGACTTTACCTTGTTTTGGTTGACTAAAACGTGGACGCATTTCAAACCGTCACAAGGAACCACTTCTTGATCCATTGTTAACACTTATTAAACTAAGCGCCACAACAATGAACAAATTCACATTCACTATTTAATCAAATTCACTTAAACAAACTTTCGTTACTTTCGACTCGACCACTGACTCGGCTCAACTAAATAATAATACACTTGAAGTAAACGCGAACGCGCGCTGTGCGAACTTATGCAGCTAACTTCACACAAAATCCAAGCATAAATCGTCTTATAAAATTGCTATACATACCAACAAATAGTTACATCGTTCTTTGACGGTTTGTAGGCTGATAGTGCCCAGAGCGGGACGAAAAAGCAAGCACGGTTGCAAGCCAACGAGTGCGAGTTCGAGCAGGATAGCTAGAACATCCTCCGCCTGATTTAGTTCGCGCGGACGAGGCGCCACGCCGCGGCATAATTTTGCAACACGCTCGTGCCGCGGTTCGAGGCCGCTGTGGCTTGAATTTAATAATACGGGTTCGTTTGGCGCGCGATTTTCAAAATAATCTTTATTGATCTTATCACTACGTAATTTCGGTAAGGCAATTAGTTGCCTTAGGGCAAGCCGGGCTTTTGGGCTTGTATGGAAGTCCCGCCACTGTAATCCAATACGTTACATAAAGGAAGACAAAATAAATATTTAACAGTTAACAACACACTTAAAAATATTATTACAGTAAATCGGACATAATTGCCAGCTTGTTATCTGTTGCCGCTTTAACAAAAAATACTAAAAACATAATAAAATTAATATTTAAGTGGGGCTCCCATACAACAAAAAAAATATATTTCCGTTTTTTGCGTATAATGGACAATGGTACGGAACCCTTCGTGCACGAGTCCGACTCGCACTTGGCCGGTTTTTTTCTTTCTTCCTCGCGTTATTCCCGCATTTTTGCCACGGCTCATGAGAGCCTGGTGTCCGCTTGACACTAGCTTTCCATTCATACTCGTATATACCTACCAAATAAAAAAATTGTCTGAATTCGAATTTAAAAAAAATCGGACAAGTGCGAGTCGGTCTCGCCCACCGAGGGCTCTAAACTTTTTAGTATTTGTTGTTATAGCGGCAACAGTAATACATAATCTGTGAAATTTTCGATTGACTAGCTATCACGGTCCAGCCTGGTAAGGGGCTGTCCATAAATTACGTCATCGATTTTTGACCCCCCCCCCTCTATAATCATCCAAAAATCATGCTTCAAATGACCCCATTTCCTCCTACTTCATGCTACCGTCATCCGATGTCCTGACCCCCCCCCCTAATTTGAAACGACGTAATTTATGAATAGTCCCTAACAGACAGACGGACATTAGAGTCTTAGTAATTTTTTACCTTTCCTGTACGGATCCCTAAAAATAGGCTTTGTACTAGGTTAGAGCATATTTTATGTTTTATTAAAATGTAAGATGGTTTTAAGGATTCATAACTTAATCCAAATCTCTCAGAAGGCCTACCGCGGACCACGTTCGACGTGTTGTCTCCCTGTCACCCTTATGTACGAATTCACAAGTGCAACAGAAAGGCAACAAGTCGAATGGGGTTCGCGGTAGGCCCTCAGTATCCTGTACAATATGAATAATCTAGACACGCGGCAGCGTGTCAAGCCAAGTTCAAGCAAAGGAACTGGCTAGCCAGCGCCGAGTGTAATATTACACGAACCACTTGGTGCCACTTTTGACCGTTCTATAACTCAAAACATCTTTGACGTAAACACATAAAACTACGTGTGTTTAATTATATCCGTAAGGATATCTAGAAGCCCAAATTTCATGAAGCTAGCTCAAACGGTTATAAAGGTATGAAGGTCAAAAAGTCGTAAATTTTAAGACTGACTTATGACTTATAGTACCTAAACCTAACCTACTTCCAGATGACCTAGAAGGATGAAATTTGGAATCCAGCTTGGTTATTGTGTGTAACCGTAGGAAAAAATCTAAAAATAAAATAAAGTTAAAAAATAGGGGGGGGTCCCCATACAAAAAAAACACTTTTTATTGGGACTGACATATAAGTACCTAAACCTAACCTACTTCCAGATGACCTAGAAGGATGAAATTTGGAATCCAGTTCGGTTATTGCGTGTAACCGTAGGAAAAAATCTAAAAATAAAATAAAGTTTAAAAATAGGGGGGGTCCCCATACAAAAAAAACATTTTTTATTGGGACTGATATAAGTACCTAAACCTAACCTACTTCCAGATGACCTAGAAGGATGAAATTTGGAATCCAGCTTGGTTATTGTGTGTAACGGTAGGAAAAAATCTAAAAATAAAATAAAGTTAAAAAATAGGGGGGGTCCCCATACAAAAAAAACACTTTTTATTGGGACTGACATATAAGTACCTAAACCTAACCTACTTCCAGATGACCTAGAAGGATGAAATTTGGAATCCAGTTCGGTTATTGCGTGTAACCGTAGGAAAAAATCTAAAAATAAAATAAAGTTTAAAAATAGGGGGGGTCCCCATACAAAAAAAACATTTTTTATTGGGACTGATATAAGTACCTAAACCTAACCTACTTCCAGATGACCTAGAAGGATGAAATTTGGAATCCAGCTCGGTTATTGTGTGTAAGCGTAGGAAAAAATCTAAAAATAAAAAAAAGTTAAAAAATAGGGGGGTCCCCATACAAAAAAATATTTTTTTATTGTAGCGTTGGAACCGTTACAAGCAGATATTTGAAACTACCCCAATATATGTATTATTATATTTGCTATATTAAAATAAAGTTTAGTCAAAAAATAAGTGGTGTCCCCATACAAAAAACTTTTAATACGCTCTAAACAACCGGCCAACGGTGTGTCGTCGGCGGCGCGCGGTACCACATAATTATACAAAGAACAGAAGTAAAAACCATACAGCAGAAACACAAGAAAAAACATTAAATCTCAATACCTGCCTAGTTTTCTTTACAAAAAGTATTGATATCCCACCAAAAACATAAATGTAAAAAAGGAGAGCCAAGTTCAATACAAAAATTATGCTTGTCTGTGGGGCTCGCCGCAAAAAGAATGGAGATCTAAATGAGTGCCACTGCCAAGTTCTATGCAAAATCCAAATATGTATTTATAGGAACAAAATAACATTATAAACAAGTATTAAACTCTATTTCCTTGCTTTATTGGATACCTATAACAATTGCTGTTATTTAAAAAAATGTGAGATATTAAAGTAGGTTAGATTTGGCTTGGCCAGGTTTTATCAGAATTACAATATATATAAAATGATTGATATAATGAAAACTGGCCATGTCAAATCTAACCTACTTTAAGATCTCACATTTTTTTAAATAACAGCAATTGTTATAGGTATCCAATAAAGCAAGGAAATAGAGTTTAATACTTGTTTATAATGTTATTTTGTTCCTATAAATACATATTTGGATTTTGCATAGAACTTGGCAGTGGCACTCATTTAGATCTCCATTCTTTTTGCGGCGAGCCCCACAGACAAGCATAATTTTTGTATTGAACTTGGCTCTCCTTTTTTACATTTATGTTTTTGGTGGGATAACTATCAAGAAAAGTTTGAGTTTGCAATTTTATGGACTTGGATATGGATAATTTGCTTGGGACTTGGATCGGCACTGTGGTACAAAGTCAATGTCTCAATCAGGTCAAATAGACACTAAACCAATGTTAAATTTAGGTGCAAATTCAAACTAAAGTTATGTATGACTTTATTTCGTATAACATGGATGTACTCACCTAACATGGTTTTAAATTTGGCGCCACTTAAAAACATATTCGTTTCGATTCAACACAAGTAAAAAAGTCCTGCATGATGTTATAAAAACTATTGTGTTGTAGTGCCGTTATTTCTATTATTGGTGCCTATAATGATATCATTGGTGTCAATATGTATTGTTTACCTGTCAAATCTCAAAGCAACTGTAGAATAGAGTTTCTATTATAAACCCAGAATGATAAAAAAAAAACACCACGAAATCTGTTAAAAACAAAATAGTTTGAGCAAAAATAAAACGCTGTGTGACAGATTGCCATAGCGATGCTGCCAGTGTGCAAAAATAAAAGGAGAATTGCCAACACTAAAATAAAACGTTATTTAATTTTATCCAACCTATACTTAGCTTTACTGCCATTAAAAGCTTATTTATTGCGATTAAAAGTTACTTAGTGAGATAATACATACTAAAAAATACTAATTTACACTTACACTATACCAATAACATATTATTATAATTTCCAAAAACATTATTGCTTATAACATTATTTTTGTCTCTTGTCTTATGCACCCGAAATAATAAACATAACATAAATTTACTCAATATAAAAACTTAAAATATTATTATTATAAAATAAAATATTGGCCACTAATTTTAATCTTTAGCCCTAAATCTCGTGAAAATTAAATCTCTCTGATTGATAGAAATCAACTTCAGACAAAAAAATAAGGACAAAATTTAAAAATCCTCTCATTTTATTTATAATTTTTTACAACTAAAATATTTCTTATGGATGATTTTTATTAAACCACTTTTATATAGTTTGTATGGCCGGAGTGAAGTCGTGAATGTTGACATTCAATATGGCGGTATGTCGTCAGTGCTATGCTGTGTCGTGGTGAGATTTAATAATTTCGTCGTCTTGTATATATCTCCATCTTAGATTAACGTTTCCAAAAATCGCAACTAGTGTGTATTTGTAATCGACCTGCCTTAAATAAAGTTTATAAATAACCGTTTAGCATCGGTCGACGGCGATATAATTTGTGCAGATCTCGGTTTGATCGTGCGGCCGATACCTACCTAGATAGCAATAATAAAATGTAAAACTGAATTTCGACGCTCCGCTTTGTTGCCATTATGCACTAATGAGCCATTTTTGATATTGATTCAACTTATGGAGATACGTAGTAATATTTTTACTAATACGAATGTCTATTGCAGCTTGTGAGTGTCGGTTTCGGGCAAACGGTATAGCCTATAGATAGTAACAGAATATACGATTACCTTCAACAAGCCGATGTACCACAGAGCTCCGATTCAGCAAGCATTGAAGACATCTGAGGATCTAGTATATCATAATCATAAGTAGATTTATTTTTCAATATTAGTGGTTTTGGTGAAGAAATTGTGACACTTGTGAAAGAGACATGTTGGTGTTCCAATGAACACAAAGACTAATGAAGATGTGATTTGTTTTCAATAAATTGTAACCACTTTTTAAATTACATTATTCTGTGATATATTCGTAAATACAGCGTTTTTCGAGACATATACACAGAAGACACAGCACTAAACAAGGAATAATGTCAAGCAATCCTCAGTGGAAGATGTTCCAGCCGCCAGATTCACACTCATCACCCCTGCAGGATATTCTAGATCTCCAGCATTCTAACATGCAGGCCAAACAGGCCTATCGAAATGGTAAGTTTTGTATTTTATTATCACTGTCAGATATATTTCTTAATTATGGCAATTGGCGGTGTGAGAAAAAAAGTATTTAAAAATAATCCTTCAATTTTACTTCTGCTGATACTGGCACTTGCTCTCTGAAGTCTGTGGCATGTGGACTATATTCCTTTTTCTTTTTAACCTTTTTTGTATAGATAATAATGAGGAATTCCCTAAAAATGGATGAGGATTTAATTGTTGATGAGGGTAGATTTTACTGGTACCTAGTATGTCTCTATTTTGTGGGTATGTAACTTACTGGATTTTTGTTTCAATTTGTCTGTGATTTGAGACAAACTTATAATTCATTAGGCTATGTTTTTTGTCTAATATTTTGGAGGTTAGGATAGCCCTAGGATGTGTGTACTGACAAGACATTCAGCGACTGCTTAAATGATGCTAAGGTCATTAAAGTTGCCTAGTTACTTTTTATGATTAAATGATTATAGTTTTCCGAGACCTTTCATACTTATAATACAATACTGTTTATTACACACCTCACATAGGTAAATAAATGGACAGTTTTATTATTAACACTTTTATTTTGTGTGTTAATATTTTAAAAATGCATGTACCTATTTTTTAAGTTTATTAGAACAAGTCAATACATTTATTAATCATCAAATCTTCTGCAACTCTCTTGAGTTAACTTTGATGATCAAATAATTAAAAATATCAGTTAATCATCTGTCCCTATAATATCTCATTTGCATTCCACACTAACCCCCTTATTCATAAATGTTTACTAAAGTTGACAAGCCGATATTAATTGTTTGTCCCTTTCCATCATACCAATATGTCAGCAAGGGACAAATGATTTTTATCAGCTTGTCAACTTTAGTAAATGTTTATGAATAAGGGGTTAATGTTTTATATAAATTTAACTTGAATTAGAAAGAATCATCTTACAGACTCCATACTTGATACGTATGTTCTATTTGCCACCATACCTCTGGTCCATAATAATATTCAAATAACCCTATAAAACTGGAGGTCCTGGGTTTGAAACCCGCGAGAAGATATATCTGTTACATCCTTACTAATGTTATTAATGCAATAGTGAAGTAATGCAGTAGATTGACGACCCGTCTGGGCTAGTGGGTAGTGACCCTGCCTATGAAGCCTATGGTCCCGGGTTCGAATCCTGGTAAGGGCATTTATTTGTATGATTATACAGATAATATTTGTTCCTGAGTCACAGTTGTTTTCTATATATTTAAGTATTTATATATTACAGTATGTATCATTGTCTGAGTATCCACAACACAAGCCTTCTTGAGCTTACTTTGGGGCTTAGTCAATTTGTGTAAAAATATCCTATAATATTTATTTATTTATTTATAATAGTAACTGTCTGTGTGTCTATTACCTCTTCACACTTAAACCGTTGAACCGATTTCGATGAAATTTGGTAAGGGTATGTATATGGGTATTTGCAGCCCAGCACATTTATGGTAGGGTCCGGTGGCCTACCCCGATCACCAAAGTTCGTACACTCTAACTTCGCCTTAATTGGAGTAAAAGAAGTAGTAGTTTAGTAGAAAATGTACAAACTCATACTAAACACTAATCAATATGTAAACAGGCCCTGTAAGGTAAGTGTACGGGCTCATAGGGGCCAAACACCGCATACCTGTCTTTTTGAAAGTTACTAAGTTTAAGTTCACAAATGCACCCTTGAAATCAACGAATATCAATAAAAAAACCACGGTGTATAAAATGATATGTTGTATATAACTTCCGAAAATCTGTTGGTATAAGCCCGAGAACTTCGGGTTGTAAGTCTCACACTTACCGCTAGGCTACCAGAGTGCGTAGCCAACATGCAATCGTTTAACGCTCTGTAGCAAACGAAACGCAACTGTCACTGTCACACTAATGTAGAAGAGTGATAATGAGAGATGACTACGATACGCTACGGAGACATCCAATAACACTGTTTCTCTTGCATTGACCAACAGGTACGTTTAGCAGCGATTATCCAAGTTCTCCAAGAGATAATTATAACAACGTGGGAAAGACTGGCGGGGGTGGCGGCAATCGCTTCACTCTCGCCAACTATAACATAGACGGGTGCCCGATGGGCGACTCGGTGGGGGTCTACTCCTCCAGCTCCAACAACACATCGTCCCAGCAATACGACTCTGTCAACCACCCGCCTATCAGAGAAACTGGGATTATTGAAAAGCTACTGGTAAGTTTCTTATCCCTTCTTTGCATGATTTTTTCTTTTTGCCCGAAATTAATATATGTGTCACATAATTGTTTGCTGATTCTAGGAAGAATAGTAAAAAAAATATAACTTCGATTTTCACTGCGGAATCAGAGTTAAAAGTTGAATTGGCTAAATCATATTTATGTAAATATGTATTTTCAGTAATAGATATATGGAATTTTTAACTACCATTAGAAAGGTACACTATTTGTGATATACCTATGATAAAGTTTTTAAATATAAAATAATGACATACCCCGAAAAAACCGTTCAAAATCACATACTAAAAATTATCAACCTGTGGATTTTTCCAAGCTTGACTATGCATTTAAGGGTTATAGTTAAAAACTTAGAGCATTGCACCATTGACACTTTTTTGAGAGATCTTTTAAGCCCGGATGTTAGTGCGTAGACGAGCACGTGCGCGTGCGCTAAATTGTTGGAGACGTGCACGTCACGTTGGAAGTGCACACTGCACAGGCTTTTAAGGTTCTGAAGTTAACTCTTAGAATATTTTTTTCCATACACCATTCCGAATCCAATGAGGTATCACACGTATTTTGCAAAGTATCCTATTCATTTTGTTTTATATTGGTGATTCAGTTAAATTTTAGTTTGGATTACATTACTGCGAACTGGTGCGTGTGCAGCAAAACGACGCTTGAAGAGTTACGTCGTAACCCGTAGTGTAGCAGGTTAAGGTCGCTGCGTTCGAAACGATTTTTCACTCGCCATCAGATGTATCGGAGCGGCCAAGATGTTCACAAATATATGTACAAAGCCTCTATTCACATCATATCAGCATAAGGTGTGCACGGTGCGCGAAAAAAAGCGATGTTTATTATTAAAGCTTATTATATTAAATAGACTTGATATCAGACATGAATGACATGATATCGAATTTCTTTAAAGTAATAGAATATATATAGTAATAGACAATATCCATATATTTAAGTTAGCACTGCACACGTTTAATTATCACTCTTTAAAGTGCATTTAGATATTTTTGACCACATTCGCCACGCCGATACATCTGATTGCGTCTGAACCATCCGGGTAGTACTCAGAGTACTATTGTGGTGGAGCGGGGTACAACATTCCTGGCCCTGACTGGCCAGACCATATGGCCTGCACACGCCAACAATAAAAACTCATTTATACGGCGAGAACTCGCATGCGAGTTTCGTTACATAGTGTTGTTGTTAAGTAGTGAGCAATATAACGAAACTCGCAACCGACTTCTCACATCATCCACCCATCCCAGCTTTGATTTGATGTCTTCAACGCGCCTAGTCGGCTCTCCAATTACCAAGATTGTGGCAGAATGCTATCCATTTATTTTGACAAAAGCTTCATTACACATAATCGTCATTTGTCCGATTGTACGTCGCTCACGTGCATGTTGAACCTTGTATACAATCAATTATTCGGAGAATTCGGAGAAATTGGTGTGAATTTACTCAGTCATACTAATAAGTCCATACCTTTATATTATAGTTAGTTTCTTTTAAATAAGTACTTATTCCATATTAAACAAATACATATATCCAAAAATGTATGTTATATTCTTTTATAGGTGTTTAGCCTGAGAAAGTAATTTTGTGTATCCGTGATTTGTAAGTGTTTGGTTTAATGTACAGCATATTACTTTGTATATTGTATACATATTTTTAAAATAAAGATTATATAAAAACAAACTCAGTCATAGAGAAATATTAAGCTCTTTTCTGTGTGATACGCCGACGAATTGTTATTCGAAATTTCATTTGTTACTTATGGTTTCTATTAGGGCGTAAAAAATTAATCGGATAGCGCGTGGCGGTCAAAAATAGGCGTATCTTCATAAAGATGTACAGTCAGCAGCAGAAGTTGCTAAGCGGGCGAGGTGTTCAAATTTACCTAGACACGCTCTTATTCTCTTAACAATAAAGTCGCGTCAAGATTATTTTGAAAACCTTGCCCGCCTAGCAACTTCTGCTGCTGACTGTACTGTTGTTCGCCTTTTTATTAGCAAGATGAACCATACTGTACAGCAGCCATCATATACGAGTATATAGGAGTGGCCAAGGGGATTATAAATATCTGAAAACGCACTCTATCGCCTTGACAATAGAGGTGTATTTAGATATCTGGGAACACCTTGGCCGCTCGATATATCTGTTGGCGACTGTACCTAAGCTCACTTCTAATTTACGTAATATTTTTGAAGCATCTGTGGAAATAACTCAGATTATTTTATAGATGTGTTCGTAAGCGGTCTAATAGAGAGCCGCGCGTTTATTGAATCTAAAGCCCTAAAATTAAAACATTACTTATTTTCGCTTAATTTTTATTTCACATGCTAGAAGTTGACAGTTTTGCTCATTGAAATATTAATTATTTGTTAGCAACCTAGTTAGTAGTTACCAAACAATGTTTCATTCAGTCCTTTATTAATCGATAATTATAATTAGCTACTACATTATATAATACGAGTATATTACAACAATCCTGATCCAATGTACATCAGATATGCCCTGACTATAAACTACTCAATATAATTAATATTGGATTGCATATGGGTTTACCTGGAGCTTGGGTATTAACTTAAAGGGGGCCCACTGATTACCAGTGCGCCGGACCGGACGATATCAGCCTGTTAGTTGTTCGGAACTGTCACGTTTTGCGTTTAACTGACAGACTGATATCGTCCGTCAAACTGGTAATCAGTGGGCCCCTTAATATTTAGCATAATGTGTAAACTGGTCATTTGTGGAAATTTTATACAATACTAACCCTTTCTATTGTTATTTATAGCGATTAGGACATAGACTAGGAATCCTCTAGACCGAGTTTAGAGCAATTATTTCATGCAACCGATACTGCCAAAAATGCGGGGGTGCGCGGGACGAGGTGAGCGAAGTCCCGTGCCGTTATTGGTCCGTTCAAAGACACGGACGTCACACAAAGACACTTTCGACTCGAACATGGAGTAAAATTAGTAAAATTACCGTATGCGTGACAGAGGGGGTAGCGCGACTATGCTAAGTCTGGAGGATGTTTTGTCTGTGGATTAGGGTTTCCAAAATTTACAGAATTTACCTAAGCATAAAAAAATTAACAACCAGATTTTATACTGAAACATAGACGTAAGGCAATTTATCATTTAAAAAATATTTTGGTGTTTTTAAAACAGTAGGGGCACTATACACAATACACATAAGTTTGCTTTGTCGGGGAAATGACGCGTATGGCAGCTACCTTAATAACCTTCAGAAATCTCTATTATATACCTTTGAATTTAAGGCAAAGTTATCAATCATGCCAATATCAGCTTAGCTTTATAAGAAATACAGTCAGCCAAGAAAGTGGTTTACCACTTTTCGACTCTATCAATCAGATAATAGAGTCGGACCACTTTCTTGGCTGACTGTACCTAACCCGGCACTTTTCTGAAATACTCCAGTAACAGATAACAGTTATTGTGTAGTGTTTAATTCCACCAAAAACATAAATGTGAAATGAGAGCCAACTTCAATATTAAGAATATGCGTCGTTGTTGATTTAATCGGCAAAAGAATCGAGATCTATATGGGTGTCGAGGTCTAGTTCACATGGGAATTGGGTTGTAATTAAAGTTCAGGATATGATTTGGCTGATTTTAGATGTTTGTATCTTAATAACCGTTTGAGCTATATTCATGAAATTGGTGGTTCTAGTTCTTAATCAATGAACCAAATTTCATATGTTTATGTTCAATAGATTTTGAGTTACGTGGGAGTCAAGTCAAAAGTGGCTCCAAATGGTTAGTGTAATTTTGAGCTTTATTGTCTCAGTCTACATACACAGCCGTTTGACGAGAGGTGACGGGGTGGCGTTGCGCGCACCCGAGTTGCATACATCGCCGTCATCGCCATTGTTAGTAGCTCGGTACACGTCAAAGGCCGTCGGGCCCCTGTTACTTTTTACACTGTGGCGTTGTGGTTAGTTAAGCTACGGCTAACTAGGTGAAAAAAAAAGAGTTAAGTAAACAACAAATAAGATTCCTTACTTGTTCAAGTGCATGTATATACCTATTTACTACGCGTTATCTCTTATCTCAAACGTAGCATCGTGACCTCGCTTATCAAGTTATCACCGCACATTTAGCGATTTGTTTTCAAACATTAAAATATCGGTATCGAACAATGCTTGTGTTTTTAAACGGGCCCATAGATTACAGGTTCGCCGGACGATATCAGCATGTCAGTTAATAGCAATAGGTGGTTGTACCGTCCGAACAACTGACAGGCTGATTCCGTGCGGCGAACTGGTAATTTGCGGGTCGCTTTATAGTACCGTGATGTCTGTCTATTTAAGCGCTCCTGACTAAACCGCACATTTAAAAAAAACGGAGATATTTAAAATTTTTAGGGTTTCATAGCAAGAATGGCATAGTTTTTTTACATATGTAACGAATCACTCGTCGTAAAGTTTACGGAACAGTCATCTTTCATTTGATAACAAACTAAACCCATACCTTCTTGCAATACCATGTACCAATCACACAGAGGAAACAAATGTGTATAGTCATCCCTTTTTGAAATCTATTGAATACACTGAAATTTGAATGTTACGGCTTTCTACATATTTGGGAAGCGTTATAAAAACCTTGTGAATTGCAAACATCGGTTTGTGTTTGTGTGAATTCGTATTGATTCTTATTTTCCTGTTTTAGCATTCCTACGGATTCATACAGTGTTGTGAGAGGCAGGCGCGCCTGTTCTTTCATTTTAGCCAGTTTAGTGGAAATATTGAGCATCTGAAGATCGGGGATCCCGTGGAGTTTGAGATGACATACGATCGACGTACGGGCAAGCCTATTGCTTCCACAGTCACCAAAATAGCACCTGAAGTGGTAAGTTCATACAAGTCTTGTTTACTTTCATACTGGTATCGTCTTGGGTCGTCCCATTCGTTTTTCGTCAACTTCTTAAATTCTTCTTAAACTCACAATCGTCGGTGACTTTCAATGTAGAATGCGTGACGAAAGCAGAATAGGACTGATTTAAGAACTTGACGAAAAACGAATGGAACCACCCAAGACGATACCTTCATACTCACTGCTTTTCCTGATCAATGATCATGTAGGAATTTCGAGTTATGTTTCAAGATTTGTTTTATTTTTGTACTCAGTTTTAGCAACAACAAGCGCAATGTTAAGGCTTATCTATATAATACCTTTAAACGAGCAATTCTTGTTTATATATTTCGGGGAACTCTGAAGCGGCTCTAACGATTTCGATAAAATTTGCCATATGGGGGTTTTCGGGGGCGATAAAACGATTTTTGAGTTTTTATGTTTTCCGAGCAAAGCTCGGTTTACCAGATATCACTAAAGTTATCCTGAATCGTTATTTACCGAACAATAGCACAGTTAATAAAAATAAAAACAACAAAGCGCATAGCGTTATTGTTTTCATTTAACTTAATTGGCTTAACATATACATGCGCAAGTTAAAATTTTCATTGTCGATCAAATACTTGATATTTTCCGTAATGTTAGCGGGTATTTAAAAAATTACATACGATTGAATCTGCCCTAATTTTACGAATTGAGCTTTTCGAATTACTGTATGCCTTTTTTCTCTATCGATAAAAGTAAAACATGAAAATCCGACGAATACTCGTATGTTGCCGTTGTTCGTACCGAAGCGCTAAAAAATCAAAAAAAGCAAACCAAAGTCAATACTGTTGTATTTGTTTGCCAAGGTATTGAGCGAAGCGCGAGTAACGGGCACCGTGACCACCGAAGTGAAGGGCGAGGGCTCCGGCGACAATACGGGCAGGATATCGTACGAGAACCGCGGCGAGTGCTTCTTCCTGCCCTACACGAAGGATGACGTCGAAGGCAACGTCACGCTTCACACCGGCGATGCCGTCAGCTTTCAAATCGCTACCAATCAGAGGCGAGTATCGGTGATATCTTTTACAGCGTTTTTGAATCTTCTTTGTCGTTATATTCTTTGTTGAGTGTCGGGCTCGACTGCTGGACTCGACTCGACTGCTGAATCAGGCACAGATGTTGCTTGCCGTACGATTTCTCGCCAGTTTATGTAATACGCACGTTTTTAGGGTTCCGTACCCAAAGGGTAAAACGGGACCCTATTACTAAGACTTCGCTGTCCGTCCGTCCGTCCGTCCGTCCGTCCGTCCGTCCGTCTGTCACCAGGCTGTATCTCACGAACCGTGATAGCTAGACAGTTGAAATTTTCACAGATGACGTATTTCTGTTGCCGCTATAACAACAAATACTAAAAACAGAATAAAATAAAGATTTAAATGGGGCTCCCATACAACAAACGTGATTTTTGACCTAAGTTAAGCAACGTCGGGAGGGGTCAGTACTTGGATGGGTGACCGTTTTTTATTTTGCTTTTTTTTGTTTTTTTTTGCATTATGGTACGGAACCCTTCGTGCGCGAGTCCGACTCGCACTTGCCCGGTTTTTGAATACACGCCAGTGGCGACGCGCCCATAAAAGCCGATTCCCACCGGCTTGCCTGTTTTTGGACGTTTGAGCAGAGTTGTAAAGGAAATATGTAATGTAAACGTACTGCTGCTGGACACGGTCCTAGTACATGTCATCTTGAAACTTAAGTCATTGTCAATAATGTCAATAGAGGTGACAGCAAGGTGTCATTTATTGGGCATTAGCATGTCGAGCACTAGTACGTTTATCTTAAGCCAAATTAGCCCCGGCTTGCCTATAGATATGTTTGACGCGCCGCTACTGATACACGCCCTTTTATTTAAGGTGTGGGGATCTACAAAATATATAATATGTATTCCTTGTGACTTAATTGTTTGCTGAATATACCCTCCGCCTACAGGGGCACCCTGGGCGCATGCCACGTGCGCTTCGAGAACCCCGTGCACCCGGTGAAGTACCACGGCGTGGTGTGTTCCATGAAGGACAACTTCGGGTTCATCGAGCGCGCCGACGTGGTCAAGGAGATCTTCTTCCACTACTCGGAGACTAAGACCAAAGAGGAGCTCGCGCTGGGCGACGACGTCGAGTTCATCATTCAGACTAGAAATGTAAGTGCTATTTTGTTTTTGATGTTTTTTTTTTGCTGCTGCTGGGCAAAGGCCTCTCCCCTTGTCTTCCACGACTCCCGACATAGCGCCTGCTCTGGCCAGTTACTGAGAAAGGTGTCTAGGTCATCCTGCCATCTCCGTCTGGGCCTGCCGCGTCCGCGCTCTCCTTCTGGCATCCACTATGGTAGGTTGTTTTTAATGTTGTCACAAAATAAATAATAGTACTAGGTACAGAAGACTCACTCTCTACCAAAACGCGTCTGTTACGATCAGCACAGATATGGCCGCTAGGTGGCGACAGCGCCACGCCTGGCTTATGGCTTTCCCCAAAATTGGGGTGGAACAGATGTACTTTTAGCTACCTGTAGCAAAGCGACGAAATCGCGGAGTGAGCCACGCCTGATGTTGTTCAATTTCAGGTTTCCTACTGGGATGTTTAATAGGTATTGATCCATGGAACATGGAAGCAATTCACAACATGTCGTATACAGGACCGGTCAAAAGTTTAAGTTCACCCTTTGTTTTCGGTACAAATGTGTACTTCTGTGCGATATTTTTTTGCAGTTCGGATGTCGAAATTTGTTTCCAACTGAACCGTTATTGTTTCCAGAGATGTGTTTGATTAATCAGGCACTATTAACGTAAATTTCTAAACAATAATAACCCTCTATTATTTTACAATATGGACGAAGGAGATAAATGAGCCAATTGTTCCATACATTTAAACCTACACATTCGGAATTTGTAATAGAATGGGAAAAAGCTTCAAAATCAGCTGCCCCTCGTGGCCGCCCACTGGAGGCGCCCTTGGTGCAGCATTGCGGCAGCGGGTTATGTCCCTATTAATTTCAGCGAGACGATTTGCTGTCGATGCCGCATTGCTGTCATGTTTAGAACGTGAACGACGTTACCATGAAGGTTGACAGAGACGGGAACCCCTTTCTCGCTGTTACAACGATGTATCAGTATCAGTATTTCTGGTTTCCGACGATATTGACCTACGATGTAACCTTGGTAAAAAGCGACATGGTTATTTAGAAATATAAACTTTTCTTCAATGTTCCACTCGTTGTACACAGGATGTAGGTACAGGAAACCCTAGACAGCCAAAGAAAAGTATAAAAATAAACTTCAAACTTATCACAGAGGCAGCGAGGAAAAATGTATTATTATTATTTTTTTGCCTATAATCTCGTTTAGACTAAGAAATTAATTGCACGTGCTATAAATGGATCATCCCTTTTAATGTGATTAGTACTTTGTATAAAATAAGTTTTTGGCAAAAATTTCATTTTTGGTACAAGCTTTTATCGCCGACTTCTTCGAAAAGTACTTTTTCGTCTCTCCTGTTCGGAAAGTTTACCTTTCATAAGCTGATAACCGGGTGGAAAATTGCATTTCCCAGCCTAGGGTGGAAAGTATTTTATTTTTTATTTTTACTTCGAGCAACGGCTAACAGCAATATATGCCATATTATAAGCTCTCATATCAGCTTCTGCATGACTGAAATTGGCGCCGTTTACATTTTCAAGTGATTCGAGTGACTTATAGTTATGTGGTTTACCTATATATCTGTTAATAATTTGTTCTAAATTATTATACTTACCAATAATAAACCTACATTTCTCGTGTTTGACTTTCCTCATAGTCGTAATGAAAAGTAGAGTGTTTAACTCGGGTAAAAGTAACCATCTCACCCTCGAACTATTGGCGCTCTCTCTTCGTTCGAGCGCCAAAATATCTCGGGTGAAATGGTTCGCTTTCCACCCTTGGTTAACAATCTACTATTTCCACAGGCAACTAATACTTATCGAGACAATTCTAAAAACCCCAAACACAATTAGGTTTCGTTGTTTTATCACAGAGTTCCTATGGCCACCTCCGGTCTCCACCATCAGATCAGCTCGATGACACCATAATATTGCATTGTCATCCGACTTACGTATGTATGCAAAATTTTAGCTCAATCGGAAAACGGAAAGTGGATCAAATTTAAATAATAGACAAATAGAAAAATCAAAAATGCTTGTTTTCCCAGAGATAAGATCTAGCTAGATCGATACAATGGATTGAGCAATATTGGAATCCTGAAATTCCTAGAATCTAGAATAACGCAATATTGTAATATCGAATACAAATATAGTGTGCACAGTGTGCATCAAAATTAATATCCTGAACCTGAACAGACGGCCGCGTTGCTAGGCTACCAACCGGCTTCCTGGGAAAAACGTATACGTAATAATAGCTACGACAGCTATCTCTGAGCTGTTATGAACTAACGAACCGATATTTTTGTATTGACGCGTCGAATAGTTAGTATATTTAGACATAGAGATATTTTTGATTTTAATAATAAACTAAATATCCTACCATTGTTCTTGTTCATTTATTCCTAAATGATAAGATACATTTATTGATAAAATTATAAAAAATTCACGTAATGTGGATTATTTTACCATAATATTTACTATGCTATACAGCAGCGGTCGGATACAAGCGGCCCCTACTATAAATATTATTAATAAAATGCCATGTGGCCTTTGTATCAAACTTATAACACAAACTAAATAGGATGTCACTAGCGTTGTCTCATTCCTGCTAGTAAAATCTCTATGTCTTATACTTATAATATTAAATCTAGTCTAAAACTACATTTACATACATACACTATGTGCCTGACCATGGGGCTTTAATTCCAGGGCATGATTTTACTCGCTAAACTGCGCTACTTTTACTATGGGACCAACCCTAAAATCGGGGAAAATATTTTGGCTTTTCCATAGAAAACGTCGACATCTGATCAGCAAAACTGTATGAAAAAGAAAATTTTTTTTTTCGGGATTTCGGGGTTGGTGCCTTAATAAAAGTAGCTCAGTTTAGCGAGTACAATCGAGCCCTGGATTTAAAACCCCATGGTCAGTAACACCCTGTATATTCTGCTGACTATATAATACTATTATTATTCTATTATATCGAGTGACATGGCATGTCATGAAAAAATGAAGGCGTTTTGACGCAATATTTAAATTTGTCGAAATTAAAAGCACGGCGGCTACTTAATGTCAAAAAAATGATCTACTTTTACAAAAACCAGTTTATATCCATCCAATTCTTTATTGTTATTGCTGAAAGTCGTGACCGTCTCGAAGTGTTTTGTTGACTTCTGTCACTAATCCTTGCCATCCCGGCCTTTCCCAATTTGTCCGATTCACAGCGAATTTGTACTGAGTCAGATCATGTCCTATATTAACGAATTTCTCTGTAAAGGTCATTATGTATTATTATTTTGAATAAAATACGAGAGATTTTATGAAACCACAGGTACTTCATTGATAAATTCAATCGTCATTAATTAGTAGGCATGCGTTTGACATGACATGAGTTTATCATAAACGGATTATTGGACTACTATAAATATTATTAATATACTCCATGTATATTTGTATTGCGTGTTCTCGATATTTTTCTCGTGTCCGAGTCTACGCGCTGCACATAGGGTATTTCGTAAATATGGCCTGTCCAACTGTGCCAAAATATCGCAAAACAGGGTAAATACTTGCCCCGTTGTTAATCGTATTTATTCGTATTGTAAATGTAATTGTAAATAATAAGCTAGTATTATTTTTGTTTAAAATAAAAGGGTAGGTACGGAAATTGTTTTGACTTACTTTTGCATTGGTCCAAGTTGGAGTATTCTTTGACTTGGAAAACTGTTAAGGAGTCGAAGCTATTCTTTGACTTGGAAAACTGTTAAGGAGTCGAAGCCATAAGGCGCAATTAAACATATTACATATCCCTGGCCCAATATTACAGGGTTCTATGTTACATTTACAAGATAGTTGAAATTCGACTTAATGTCACTATCACAAAGTTCAAATTTCAATTCGATTAAAGTGAAACATAGAACCCTGTAAGCAGCGATATGTATTCGGAATCGACCGGCTGCGCCGTTTAAGCGCATTAAAATTGTAACATTAATAGGGCGACTAGAGTAAACTTTTTTTTTACTTAAGTATTGCCTTTTGCGTGTTTATTGACAACATTTTGTTTTTGGATAATATGCTTGCTATATATACATATGGTGTGTTAAATACTAATTTATATACATATATTATTCTATGACAAAAGTCTGATACATCTCTTCTATAAATCATTTGAGTAAAACATCAAATAAATAAATTAAATGACCAAAAATATCGTTGTTGTCCATCCAGGGAAAGGAAGTAGCCTGCAACATAACGAAGCTGCCAAGCGGCTCGGTCGTGTTCGAGGACGTGAGCCCCGAGATGATGAAGGGGCAGGTGCTGAAGCCGCTGGAGAAGGGCGCCGCGCGCGCGCCGCAGAACGACCCGCTCCCCGGCCGCATCCGGTACCGCGCCGCGGACCACTCCGAGGTCGAGGTCAGTACTGCCTCACTGTCTACTAGTGGGACTAGAGGAGCCAACTGTGTTTGAAGACGGGACTCCAGGTATCACTGCAGCTTCTGTTGAAAAACCCGCCAATGGCATGTCGGGTATGAACTATTATCAGTCTCATCCCGCGCCATTTTAAACAGGAATAGATCACAATACTTGTTACTTACTATTTTTACGCACGTAGGTAACGGCACGACTTGTGCAGTTCTGACAAAACTTTACTATCAGTTACAAAACTACACTACACTAGCTCTAGCCCATAGCGAGCGAAGCTCAAATTTTCCGCTCCGTTTTCAAGCTTAAATCGGTGACCAATTTGTCTACCAATTGATCCGGCCGGAGTGATTATGCTTAAATAAGATTGGTATTGCCAGGTGCCGTTCGGCGATAAGGATCAGTGCGGCGAGTTCACGCTGAAGCATGGCGACTGGGTGCAGTTCCAAGTGGCCACGGACCGCAGGGATCAACTCAAGCGCGCCACCAATATCTCCTTGTTGGATGAGTCCTTCAACGTTTCTGGAGAGAGGTAAACTGGGGCTTTGTAGCGCCAGGAAAGTCGGATTTTACGTTTAGAAGTTATAAAACCAGTAAATGCCAGATAGTTGTGTTTGCTCAGAGCAAAAAAAGGTCAACCACGGCGTTGCATGAACAAGAGAGTTCCTTTCCCAAGGATAGATTTAAGAAGTGGAGCCACTCAGATTTTTATGCAGGGGGGGGGGGGGGGGGGGTTGAAGCGTCTGCGACGTTTGAGGTTAATAATTTTTTAAGTTTAGGTTCAGTATCATTTTCAACTAAATCAAAGATGTAGACATAGATATTGATTTCCCATACAATCCTACACCTTACCTTTCATTTTTAAGTTTTTTTTTTGGAATATAAACTATCCTATGTTCTTCCCCGGCACTCAAACTATCTCTATACCAAATTTTAACTAAATCTGTTCAGCGGTTATTGAATCCCCATACAAATTTCCTCCTCCCTTTTCACACGCTTAAGTGATGATTATTGAGATTAAAAGTATGCTATGTTATGTATATAATATTAATTTATTTAATAGTCATGTCAGGAATAAGTAATTTTATGTCACACAATGTTTAATAATAAGTAGGTAAAAAATAAATGAGTTAAAAATAATAAAATGAGTAATAATAAAAACTAATAACATTCGTGGTCATTTTTATCTTCTAAGAAATCATTCAATTTATAGTAACACTTGTTAACTAATAAGTTCTTCAACAGTTTATTGAATTGTTTATCTGATGTCTGAAGTTTAATGTCGTCGCTGAGTGTATTATATATTTTGATGGCCATCATTTTTGGACTTGTTTTGTGTAGCTGTAGTTCTGAACGTTCGGGTGGCGCCAAGTTATGTTTATATCTACTTTCGTATCGTCGAGGACGGTCGGCAAATTTTGGAAAAAAATGAGGATATTTTCTGACGAACTTGCAAATTTCAAATATGTAGATTGATGTAATGTCAGGATTTTATATTTCATAAAATAGGGTCTACAACTGTCTGGTACTGTAATATTAGCTAGTGTTCGTATGCATTTTTTTGTAATAAGAATATTTCCTATATATCTGTACTGTTTCCCCAAAGGATTATCCCGTAATTAAACCACGAAAAGGCATATGCGTAGTAAGCCGCTAGAGCGCATTCGAAGTTCGTTGATCTTTTTAATTCTCTTAGAGCGTATATGTATAAATGTCGAAAGTTATGTGCGTATCGATATTCAAACAAAGGAGGGTGAATGTATCTACACATTCTATTGGTTGCCCGTTAAAGGAGTAATTTATATCTAACGCGTTTTTTTTGCTTTAAGCGTGAAGAGGAATTAAAAAAAAAGTATTTTTTTCATATTTTATGTGTTTTTACTTCGGAATGGTGTCATTATGATATCAGAAATGAATTCGGCACCCCCGATTTATACGGAAACGATACCAAACTTAGCTTAAATGATACAGATATCAAGATCAAGTTGAGAGCCCCCCCCCCCCTAAAAATTGCATCAAAAATCTCGGTGGCTCCACTTCTTGAATCCATCCTTGGGTCCTAAGGACCAATCCTGCCAAAGGAAATCTCTTGTTCATGCAACGCCGTATATTAGCTCCAGCGCCATCCGCTAAGATTATATACGTTTAAAGTTAAAATAGTAAAAAGCCACGCGAGAAATGCGGTGTCATACGGAGGTTGTTCGTCTTGAATATTGAGAAATCCCTGCTACAGGTGTTTATTAAGCATCCTGCCACAGTTCGCTGCATATTGTACTTGCCATCTGGCGATATTATTCAGTTTACAACTTAAAGCCTGACGTTAAACCGTTATGTAATGACAACAATTCAAAACTTAAAATGTGTACCATCGCTTACACGTGTCTCTGATTGTACATGTACAGGCGGGAGCAAGGCGTGGTGTGCTCTCTCCGGGAAGGCTTCGGTTTCCTACGCTGCGTGGAGCGAGAGCAGACCATGTTCTTCCACTTCGCGGAGGTGCTGCGCTTCGGCCTCATGGCCGAGAACCCCAAGGACCCCAAGGACCCTAACAACGCCAACAAGTATATACTCAGCGTCGGTGATGAGGTACGTCTTGCTTTTGCGGAATGTAACTAAACGTTTTCATTAAGGTGCAGAGGTTCAGCCAGCAGTTTATGAAAAATCGTAGGCATTTTTTTCAGATCGTATATGTTTGCCAAAATGAATAGCAATCTTGAGGCATCACCATTAAAAAAACAATATTTAAAGGTGAGTTACACATCTGTCTTTGCAAAAAAGCTATAAACGTGAAAATTGCTTCTAAATTATATTTTTGTGGTTCCGTACCTCAAAAGGATAAAATCGGAACCCTTATAGGATCACTCGTGCGTCTGTGTCTGTCTGTCCGACTATTCCCCCCTCTTTATCTCCGAAACTACGTGGTCTAAAATTAAAAAAATATACACATAATAGTACTACTTAGATAGATGATAGGAAAACCTATTAGAAATGTGCAGTCAAGCGTAACTCGTACCTTAAAGTACTTAGTTTATGATTTCGAGTTTTTTAAAGATATTTCATTCAGTTTCTACATAAAAAAATACATTGTTAAAAATTGAGTAATATACCCTTTTTTTATTAAACTCATCTTTTCCATAAACGTTTATTACATTTCACGTCGACTTCGCACATCGTAGTAATTGTTTACGAGCTTAAATAATAGTTTGCGGACCTCACTCGATGTAGTCATTATTAATATTATTGAATGAATGAATGAATGTGAATGAATGAATGAATGAATGTTTATTTGCTTCAAACAAGCGTATATATAGGTGTTACATTTTGTTTTTGTACGATCCTTGTTTTGCCATGACTGGCGTACAAATATTGTTTGTACTAAATTGACTATGTACAAGAATAAACCGAAACTTATAGACTACGATTTAATTTTAATTTCATGCAATTCATGCAATTTATATACAATAATAATTCTCCAA
Organism: Cydia fagiglandana; assembly: GCF_963556715.1. NCBI lineage: Eukaryota > Metazoa > Arthropoda > Insecta > Lepidoptera > Tortricidae > Cydia > Cydia fagiglandana. The sequence goes on from NC_085959.1 coordinate 10,721,391, forward strand.
TTCGATTTTATAAAATTAATGAATAAGTAGTACCTACAATTGACAAATATCTAACATTACAATTTACATTTGTTTATGAATTCATCGACAGAATAATAACAATGTTCAATTAAATAATTAAATAATTTCTTCTTAAAAATATTAAAAGCCATTTCTTTAAATGTATCTGAGAGAATATTAAATATATTAATAGCCATACAATATGAATTTGAATATTTAAAATAAACCCCTTATTAACCGCAAACAATTTGAATGAGTGACATAAATCGACAACAGACTTAGTTTTTTTAATCATATACAATTGGTGATACAACAAGGAAATATCTGTCAACAATATTTGGCTAGCCAGACTATGAGTCGTTTGTTTGTTATTTTGACTTATGTATGTATTTGTATGAAAAACATACATAAGTCATAACATTATTTAACTAAATTAGGCCCGTAAAGTTTTATGAACAAATGGGGAAGTAGAGAAACATGGCTAACATACGGTCAATAGGTGAAATAGTACTGTAAAACATCACACTGCACTGTCAAACCAAATACTCGGCATGGTCACGCCTTCCATCCTATTTAGTTTGCATCGAAGCTAATTTACCAATTTAGCTCCCTTGTCGCGGGTTATTTAAAGCTGATGCACACAATCGCCGGCGAAATTTGCGGAGGGTGCGTCGGGTCACGGAGCTCACGGCGTTCTATACACTCGATTTCATAACTATGTATAAAGTAGGGTAATTCGTCAATTACTGGCCACTGTTTAATAACTGGCCACCTTATACTAAAATTGAATTCTATTCACCTATAAACATGATCCATTAGTATAAGATGGCTAATTATTGAAGGGCGAGCAGTTATTGAAACCTTATACTAAAATGAAATCTGTTTATATAGGTGAATATAATTTATTTTTAATATAAGGTGGCCAGTTATTAACGGGGGGCCAGTAATTGTCGATTTAGCATATATTGAACTATAAGTTTTTGTTTACTGCGAGTACTCCACGATTTAATTGACCACAAATAGTTTAAAATGTTTAAATCCAGCATAGGTTCGGTTATACACCTATTTTTAAAATCCGCTTAAATGTGGTTCACGCAAGAAGATAATAACATTTAATTAGAAAGCTATGCAAGAGTCTGCACTCGTAAATACATAACATTAAAACGCAGTTAGTTGCGACTGATTCAATTATCACATAGTTATTCATAACCACAATTATGCATCGCCGAGCGTCCGGCCGCTCGGTTATTCAGCTGCTTCAGTTACAAAGGGCGTTTAAACATTTAATATTAATACGGACATACGTCTGTCACACCAGCGGGGACCGTAATCGATATTAGACCTTTTTTATCAAGTTACAGAGTACTTCATACCACGGCCCGAGCTTAATAGGGCATCGTCATATACATTTTATATGAGTCGTTACTAATTGAACTATATATTGAATTTATTTATTGCTATACTACGTGAACTATTTTATATAAATGTATTGGTAATGTAGAATAGGGAAGAACACGAATTATACGTGTCTAAATTAAAAAAAAAACGAGAGTAAATTGTACACACCTGTCCTAACCAGGTAAACGTGCAATACTGGATCAGTTTTTATTCCTACTACGTGTATGTGAGGTGTGCAATAAAGAGTATTGTATTGTATTGTAAAATGGTACTCTGTACCGAGGCTTATATTTGTTATATTAACATGCATTAAATTGTAGACCCAATGTTTGTTTCTCTCTATCAGCTGTTGTCTTACCCCCGATATGCCTTCCCCAGGTGGAATTCACCGTGGACCCGGTGACGTCGTTCTCCAACATGAACACGCGCCAGAGCGCCATCCGCATCAAGCACCTGCCGCCCGGCTCCGTGCACTTCGAGACCCTGGTCGAGCGGGGAGTGCGCGGCGTCGTCACTAAGGAGGCGCAGCTCTACACATCCAACTCGAGCCCTACTAGGAACCCGCCTCCGGTGAGTTGACGGGATTGCTAATCTACCCCCTATTTCACCACCATGAACACGCGTCAGAGCGCCATCCGCATCAAGCACCTGCCGCCCGGCTCCGTGCACTTCGAGACCCTGGTCGAGCCCAGTGCGCGGCGTCGTCACTAAGGAGGCGCAGCTCTACACATCCAACTCGAGCCCTACTAGGAACCCGCCTCCGGTGAGTTGACGGGATTGCTAATCTACCCCCTATTTCACCACCATGAACACGCGTCAGAGCGCCATCCGCATCAAGCACCTGCCGCCCGGCTCCGTGCACTTCGAGACCCTGGTGGAGCGGGGAGTGCGCGGCGTCGTCACTAAAGAGGCGCAGCTCTACACATCCAACTCGAGCCCTACTAGGAACCCGCCTCCGGTGAGTTGACGGGATTGCTAATCTACCCCCTATTTCACCACCATGAACACGCGTCAGAGCGCCCTCCGCATCAAGCACCTGCCGCCCGGCTCCGTGCACTTCGAGACCCTGGTCGAGCGGGGAGTGCGCGGCGTCGTCACTAAGGAGGCGCAGCTCTACACATCCAACTCGAGCCCTACTAGGAACCCGCCTCCGGTGAGTTGACGGGATTGCTAATCTACCCCCTATTTCACCACCATGAACACGCGTCAGAGCGCCATCCGCATCAAGCACCTGCCGCCCGGCTCCGTGCACTTCGAGACCCTGGTGGAGCGGGGAGTGCGCGGCGTCGTCACTAAAGAGGCGCAGCTCTACACATCCAACTCGAGCCCTACTAGGAACCCGCCTCCGGTGAGTTGACGGGATTGCTAATCTACCCCCTATTTCACCACCATGAACACGCGTCAGAGCGCCCTCCGCATCAAGCACCTGCCGCCCGGCTCCGTGCACTTCGAGACCCTGGTCGAGCGGGGAGTGCGCGGCGTCGTCACTAAGGAGGCGCAGCTCTACACATCCAACTCGAGCCCTACTAGGAACCCGCCTCCGGTGAGTTGACGGGATTGCTAATCTACCCCCTATTTCACCACCATGAACACGCGTCAGAGCGCCATCCGCATCAAGCACCTGCCGCCCGGCTCCGTGCACTTCGAGACCCTGGTGGAGCGGGGAGTGCGCGGCGTCGTCACTAAAGAGGCGCAGCTCTACACATCCAACTCGAGCCCTACTAGGAACCCGCCTCCGGTGAGTTGACGGGATTGCTAATCTACCCCCTATTTCACCACCATGAACACGCGTCAGAGCGCCCTCCGCATCAAGCACCTGCCGCCCGGCTCCGTGCACTTCGAGACCCTGGTCGAGCGGGGAGTGCGCGGCGTCGTCACTAAGGAGGCGCAGCTCTACACATCCAACTCGAGCCCTACTAGGAACCCGCCTCCGGTGAGTTGACGGGATTGCTAATCTACCCCCTATTTCACCACCATGAACACGCGTCAGAGCGCCATCCGCATCAAGCACCTGCCGCCCGGCTCCGTGCACTTCGAGACCCTGGTGGAGCGGGGAGTGCGCGGCGTCGTCACTAAAGAGGCGCAGCTCTACACATCCAACTCGAGCCCTACTAGGAACCCGCCTCCGGTGAGTTGACAGGATTGCTAATCTACCCCCTATTTCACCACCATGAACACGCGTCAGAGCGCCCTCCGCATCAAGCACCTGCCGCCCGGCTCCGTGCACTTCGAGACCCTGGTCGAGCGGGGAGTGCGCGGCGTCGTCACTAAGGAGGCGCAGCTCTACACATCCAACTCGAGCCCTACTAGGAACCCGCCTCCGGTGAGTTGACGGGATTGCTAATCTACCCCCTATTTCACCACCATGAACACGCGTCAGAGCGCCATCCGCATCAAGCACCTGCCGCCCGGCTCCGTGCACTTCGAGACCCTGGTGGAGCGGGGAGTGCGCGGCGTCGTCACTAAAGAGGCGCAGCTCTACACATCCAACTCGAGCCCTACTAGGAACCCGCCTCCGGTGAGTTGACGGGATTGCTAATCTACCCCCTATTTCACCACCATGAACACGCGTCAGAGCGCCATCCGCATCAAGCACCTGCCGCCCGGCTCCGTGCACTTCGAGACCCTGGTGGAGCGGGGAGTGCGCAGCGTCGTCACTAAAGAGGCGCAGCTCTACACATCCAACTCGAGCCCTACTAGGAACCCGCCTCCGGTGAGTTGACGGGATTGCTAATCTACCCCCTATTTCACCACCATGAACACGCGTCAGAGCGCCCTCCGCATCAAGCACCTGCCGCCCGGCTCCGTGCACTTCGAGACCCTGGTCGAGCGGGGAGTGCGCGGCGTCGTCACTAAGGAGGCGCAGCTCTACACATCCAACTCGAGCCCTACTAGGAACCCGCCTCCGGTGAGTTGACGGGATTGCTAATCTACCCCCTATTTCACCACCATGAACACGCGTCAGAGCGCCCTCCGCATCAAGCACCTGCCGCCCGGCTCCGTGCACTTCGAGACCCTGGTCGAGCGGGGAGTGCGCGGCGTCGTCACTAAGGAGGCGCAGCTCTACACATCCAACTCGAGCCCTACTAGGAACCCGCCTCCGGTGAGTTGACGGGATTGCTAATCTACCCCCTATTTCACCACCATGAACACGCGTCAGAGCGCCCTCCGCATCAAGCACCTGCCGCCCGGCTCCGTGCACTTCGAGACCCTGGTCGAGCGGGGAGTGCGCGGCGTCGTCACTAAGGAGGCGCAGCTCTACACATCCAACTCGAGCCCTACTAGGAACCCGCCTCCGGTGAGTTGACGGGATTGCTAATCTACCCCCTATTTCACCACCATGAACACGCGTCAGAGCGCCCTCCGCATCAAGCACCTGCCGCCCGGCTCCGTGCACTTCGAGACCCTGGTCGAGCGGGGAGTGCGCGGCGTCGTCACTAAGGAGGCGCAGCTCTACACATCCAACTCGAGCCCTACTAGGAACCCGCCTCCGGTGAGTTGACGGGATTGCTAATCTACCCCCTATTTCACCACCATGAACACGCGTCAGAGCGCCCTCCGCATCAAGCACCTGCCGCCCGGCTCCGTGCACTTCGAGACCCTGGTCGAGCGGGGAGTGCGCGGCGTCGTCACTAAGGAGGCGCAGCTCTACACATCCAACTCGAGCCCTACTAGGAACCCGCCCCCAGTGAGTTGACGGGACTACCTAAACCTATTTACCCCTCGTATGCGGCCTGTCAAATATAATCATTGAAAAAGTGACCTTGATATTTAAAACAATAGATTTAAATTCACACGCACGGATCCGTGTCTAAGCATACGAGGGGTACAGTTAGAAAAAGATGGGGAGTCTATCTCGCGCGCGAGATACTGTCGCGGCGCTCCTGTGCTGAGTCTGCTGAGTACCTAGTACGAATCGTCAACAAATACGTCTTCCCGTTGCGCTTATACTACTCAAACGTTTGGGCCCGAAGCGGCGTTCCTGATATACGAGGTTGGGAAATCTGTCTGTAATTTATTAGTCATGCTCCCTGACACACGTTTTAAGAACCTACAAATACATACTGTATTATTTTTAGACTCTTCTAATTTAATTAGAAATAAGATATTTATAGCCTTTAGCTTTAAGTGACAAGCGGTGGTGGCCGAGTGGATATGACGCCCGACTTTCCGGAGGTCGCGGGTTCAAATCCTGGCTCGTACCAATGAATTTTCTGGAACTTATGTACTAAATATCACTTGATATTTATCACCAGCATTTCGGTGAAGGAAAACATCGTGAGGAAACCTGCATACGTCTGCGAAGAAATTCAAAGGTGTATGTGAAGTACCCAATTCGCATGAGGGCAGCGTGGGGGCTAGCCCAAGCCCTCTCGCGCTTGAGAGGCCTGTGCCCAGCAGTGGAACGTATATAGGCTGGAATTATTATAATTCTTATAACCTTGAGATGTGTATGAAAATAACGGTATTCCAGTCGGTGTCTGTCTTTGTACGGGATTCCCAGCAGTCAGTTGCTTTTCATATTATATTCTGTAATTTGATTTCAGATTGCACTTGTATTATCAAATAACTTTCATATGATGCAATGTACAAAGGAATACGTATGCATGCGTATGCCCATGTATCTAGAAAGATACATGCGCATGGAACGACCAAACCAGTACGACGCAATTTATAATCTGTTAAAGAAATTAACTTTATTTAACCAAAGGGATACTGCATTTACGTAAACTGAATGAACACTAGACGTACCTATATATAATGGCGTGTGTATTTGTCGTTATAATGGCGTGTGTATTTGTCCAGGAATATAATGGCGTTATCAGTTGTCAAATCAACGGAGCTAAGAAGAATCTTACCTACATGGCCAAGAAGTGCGACTCCAAGATGCTGCCTCGAGTTGGCGATAAGATCATCTTCGATATTTATCAGGTACCTACACATTATTTTTCTCATTACCTAAATTATGTCCTGTACTTTTCGTGAATATTGTGACTGCCTTCAGATTTCTACACGCTTTGTTATTGTTTACTGCTAATTTTTTTTAAGTATTTTTTTCTGTAATTTTTGTAATTTTTTAAATTTATTGTGAATTAACCGCGTGGAAGAGCGGTGTTCTCTTAGCACAATGTCTTCTCACTTAAAAAGAGACACCAGTGCAGATACCGTAATTTGTTTTTCAAGCTACTGAATTTTTTTTTATCATTAGAAAGTGGCGGGTAGTTCTACTCGTACTTGACTCTACACGTGCTTAGCTTGATATACAGTCGCCATCAGCTAATGTGCTTTCATAAGCAACATATACTTGTGCAACATGCCTGTATTGTTTAGGCGATAGTGTGCATCTTTAAATAATTTCGAGCACCATGCCCACTCTCATATAACTGATTGTGTGAATTGACTTTGTCAATCCCGGTTAGCTTACATTCACTCTGTTGGTATGTCTACTGATGATTGTGTACTCATATATACTTACTAGCTTTTACCCGATTAGTGATAGCAGCTTAAGCAGGTATAGCGCCTGGATAATGCTAATAGCAATCATTCAAACCCCCCTTTGCACTCTCTTCACCATATCAAATTTCAATTAAATCAGTTCAGTGGCTTAAGCGTGAAGAGGTAACAGACAGACAGACACACTTTCGCCTTTATAATATTTTTATAATATTAGTACGGATTGCCCCAGGTCAGTGGGGAGACACTCCTGACTTTGGTCGAACTCGGCTCCGTTCGGCTTAGCATTGTTCCGAGCAATTATTAGGGTTGGCACCACTTGCCTTCCTTGTGCGTGCACGACCACAGATAAGATAATCTTTAAACTTGAATTTTGACAACCCTAAATAGCCGAAAGGGATAGTGCTATATATTAGAAAGGGATAGCATGATTCGACCCTGAATCGCTGTCAAACTTCGTGTTTGTAGGAAGTGTACTTTCTGTACGGTAGTACTATTATTTTTTCTGTGCCCAGGTGAAGAGAACCAAGGAGCTGGTAGCGATGTCAGTGACGATCCAGCACAGCCTCACGAACGGCGGCGCCAGCAACGGCAGCGCCTCCTCGCGGGGCGTGCTGCACGGGTTCATAGCCGCGCTCAAGGACGGCTTCGGCTTCATCGAGACCTCCGACCACAGCAAGGAGGTGTTCTTCCACTTCAGGTACCCTTCTCTTCATTATTAGCAGAGAGAATAGATGGTATAGAAGGGTGCTGTCATAGTAAATTTTGTAGTCACAGTAAATTTACTGCCATCTATCGACACACGACTAAAACTCAAAATAAAACGAATAAAATTATCAAAAAAAATTATATATGTATATGGATAAATGATTATATTATTTTTATATCATTTAGACCCATGTTCATTAACTGATATCTTTGTGTTAAAATTGTTAAATATGAAACGGTGTCGTCACGCCATCTAGCCGAGCATAGGCCAAAGGTGTGTGCGCCATCTATCCGAGAATGACTTTTTCTTAATTCCCGAGGCACGTTTTTTCCTTAGACTTTATTCATCTTATACGAAGTTACATATGTCTTTGATTATTAGCTAAACCAATAAGCATATGCAGGTACGTAAGAGCTAACCAGCATAAATACTTGGCGTACGGATTCAGAAGCGAGAGGTATCGTGCGAAAAATCTCCTCGTGCCCCCGCGAAGGCGGCTGGCCAAGGCTCGTGCATCTCTCGGCGTCTTTGGGCCTAAATTGTATAATCGTGTTCCAATCAATATAGAGGATATCAAGTATCAACATTTGGGCCGCTATTTGTGAACTATTTGATAGTTGATGTATAAATAATCCTGTTACGATTCCCTGAAAACTGACTACGGTCTGTATCTCCTTATGTCGGCCTTACTTTAGCTTAGCTTGAGCACGGAATATTCTTGCCAAAGCAACAAAAAAGCACCGACGACTCATTGGAAATGTTCTTTAAGTAACACAGTAAACTTGATTCAGTGGAAAAGGTCGAAAGTAAAATGTATTATGCAATGCGATTTCTTCTTTTCTTTTTATAGCTTATGTTTATTTTGAATAGCTTTGCGCAATTGCTTTGACTTAGCGAAATGCGAGCTTCTAAAAGAGGAAAGCCATAAAAACAAACAATTCTCTTATTTAATTCTCCTCGTTTGTTTGTGTATAATTTTGGCATGGTACATGGAGTTAGGTTAATGTTAGAACTTAAATTTGAATTGAATACCTTGCGTTCAATTATGCTTAAATGCTTATAATGGGAAAGTTCTGTAAGCATCAAAAGATGGTGGAAATAAAAGGGTTTACAAAGATACAATTGTCTGTAACACCCTGAATTATAAAAAAAAACCTTACGTTCCCAGAATTGTTTTAAGGACGAAATATGCAATAGGGTAGTACTTTTTTAGAACTGTCAAAGCGATTTGCTAACATGGAATTTATATGAAACATTACATCGTGACGTCACGGTCAACTCACCTACTTTTTATATTTCTATCCGATTTATTAAATAGAACTTGTTTTTAAAAATAACTCCTATATCTGTTTTACTAATAATTATCAGGTGCTTTATTTCATGCATGGTGTAAAATAATTTATTTCATATACAGTATAATACCTTATTGTGCAAGCTTGACGATCGCCATTCATTGTACTGTATTGTACATGAACCTCAAGACACGCGTATTATATGTCCTCATATTGATCACAAGCGTCAAATCAGACGAGCGAGAGGATAATGGCGCTGCTAGTCTTTGAGACGAAAACTATTTTCTAGTTTTTTCATCCTTACTCAGACCTATTTCACCATTTTGTCATAATGAATCTATTTTATTCATTTTGCGTTTAATGTATGTAGCGAACTCTGAATTATCATTTTTTTCTCTCAGAAGTAACAAATCGAGACACGGCAGTATGATGTACGGCCAAGTTAGAATTATAAATTTCATCGATATTCTTGAAACACGAAAACGAGTGACCCAATTATATCTTTATTTCTCAAATATATATTTTTACTAACAGCTACAAGATTAAACGAACCGTTTATTCTATTGTATAGTATTGCGTTGCTTTTGTCCTTCCTTTATTTTATGTGATTGGGTCAGTAATTTAAGATCTAGTTTTGCGCAATATTCGCATTCTGCTTGCAAGAGTCTTACGTGCTTTTAGCGAATATATGTATATACTTACATATTTATATTTTATCATTCTCAGTGCGCATCTGCTGTTTTAGTATTGCGAAGTGAACCATTTTCTCATATCATATATTACTACTAGAATCAGCTTGTAAGGCGGTCTTCACATTAAAATGCCGATCTGCACGCCGCTCTGGTTTGTGAGCGTGACATCGCCTATATGCGTGCATAGCGCTGTCTCGAACACACACTAGAGTGGCGTGCAGATTCGCATGAGTGTGATTGTGATATTTGCACAAAACAGTATGTATCAGAACGAGAGGCAAAGAAAGAGATCCCTTAATGTTTAGGTAATACTGTGCAACTTTTACTATGGGACCAACCCCGAAAACGCGGAAAAAAATTTGATGTTTCATACACTTCGCTGGTCTGATGTTGAAATTTCCTACAGGAGAGTCAATTTTTTTTTTCGCGATTTCGGGGTTGGTCCCATAGTAAAAGTTGCTCAGTATGACGTAAACATGAATGGGTCTCTTTCTTTGCCTTTCGTTCTGATCATACTGTATATATTTTCGTATATGAACATAAACAATATGATATATGAACAGCAATCTGGAGGGCAACCCGGACAACCTGGAGCTAGGCACGGAGGTGGAGTACGGGCTGGGTCGGTCGGGCGGGTCGGGCGGCGGGTGCGCCAGCGCCGAGTTCGTGCGCGTGCTGCCGCGCGGCACGGTGCCGCTCGCCAAGCCGCTCGAGCCCGCCCTCAACGGCACCGTCACCCGCACGCTGCGGGCGCTTAACCCGGATCAACCTAAATATTGCGGTATGTTATGTGTGTGTGTCACACACACACACACATTATTACTCATTACACATTATTAGTATGTTAACTTATGTGCCGAATTTGGTCCGAATTTTATAATGTAAATATTATGGACCTGAGTGTGATATGAGCGAAAGCTTGAAATAAATGTATTTTTTTTTAATACAAAATCTAACATTAACTAATTTCAGGTCTGATTCAAATGGAGGGCGGCACGTCATACGAGTTCGGAATCATGGGGCTGGCGTGCAAGCGCGAGATCCTGCAAGTCGGTGACCCGGTCACCTTCCAGGCGGACGCGGAGGGCCGCGCCACCAACATCGTGCCTGTGCGCAAGAAGCGACGCGCCACCGTTGACGCCATCAAAGGTCATTCATATTACATATTAACTCACATTTATAGACGGGTCTAACCCATCCCAAACTTTTCCATTAACATTTTATGCTATGGACCACCGTTTAGGAGTCATTTACCAAAGTCTAAAAAAGGGACCTTTCCACTCCCTTAACCCGTTAGTTTCACCCACATCCTTTGTCTTATACTATATCAAAATTGTGACTCCATTGAAATATAGGAGAATATACTTTACACCATTCGGTGCGCAAACATTAATAACTATGTACCCGTCCCGACTTCGCACGGGTTACAATGTTTATCGCGAATATACATACACACAAACAGACAGACGCGGCGGGGGACTTAATCAGTGGGCCCCTTAACCACAAAAATTTGCTACTGAATTAATAACCAAATTATTAATTTTATTACAGTCCAAATTGTCTGGGACGGATACGGGACAAGGCAGTTGAGGGGTTAATCAGTGGGCCCCTTAACCACAAAAATTTGCTACTGAATTAATAACCAAATTATTAATTTTATTACAGTCCAAATTGTCTGGGACGGATACGGGACAAGGCAGTTGAGGGGTTAATCAGTGGGCCCCTTAACCACAAAAATTTGCTACTGAATTAATAACCAAATTATTAATTTTATTACAGTCCAAATTGTCTGGGACGGATACGGGACAAGGCAGTTGAGGGGTTAATCAGTGGGCCCCTTAACCACAAAAATTTGCTACTGAATTAATAACCAAATTATTAATTTTATTACAGTCCAAATTGTCTGGGACGGATACGGGACAAGGCAGTTGAGGGGTTAAGGGGCCCACTGATTAACCCCTCAACTGCCTTGTCCCGTATCCGTCCCAGACAATTTGGACTGTAATAAAATTAATAATTTGGTTATTAATTCAGTAGCAAATTTTTGACACTCGCGTTCGAGGGGTTAACAGTCCGCCGCGCCGGACGGTATCGGCCTGTCAGTTAGAACAAACTTTTGACAGTTCCGAACAACTGACAGGCCGATACCGTCCAACTGACTGTTAATCAGTGGGCCCTTTAGTTTTATGAAGTATAGGTCCATGAAAAGTATTATGTTAAACGTGAAACGTCATGAAAAGTATTATTAAGTGTTATTTTAAACGCCAAACTTCTATGAAATTATGATTCATATGACACTTGCACTGCGTGGGCTATCAAATCGGCTCCAGACTTTTCTTGGACCGACTCTAGTGATGTTACATTTGAATGAATAAAGGAGTTAGTTTTATCAAATATGATGAAGCGTATTAGGCAATTCATATATGGTGGTATGGTTTATGTTGTATAGTGATATTGATGTTAGATTTGAATGTATACAGGAGGTTTCGGTTTCCTGTCGCTGTCGGTGGAGGCGGAGGAGCAGCGGCGGCTGTTCTTCCACATGTCGGAGGTGCGCGGCAACCCCGCCGACCTGCAGCCCGGCGACACCGTCGAGTTCGTCATGCTCACCAACCCGCGCAACGGCAAGAGCAGCGCATGCAACGTCGTCAAAGTCTCGTGAGTTCACTCACTTAGCACCATTCACTAACCCGGGGTAAAGCGGTTAAATCTAGACCATAGACTAGGAGTCCTCTAGACCGAGTGTTTAGAGCAACTATTTCATAAAACCGATGATGCCAAAAATGCGGGGGTGATGCTTCCCTCATTACGCTCAGGATTCTACTTTCGAATCCCTCACTACGCTCAGGATTCTACAATAGAATCCATTGCTGTATTCAGGATTCAATGTACGCCCTTGACGGAAATATATCATTTTGATCCCTTATAACATAAACTACTATTGTTGCATGGTATAATAATATACTCCGCTTGATACTCTCTTCTGACCACGAGACTGACACAAGCCTACGATAGCGCTATATAAAGTGACGTAGGCTTGTGTCGCTCTGGGAAGAGAAGACCATGTTTTATTAGACTATGGATTGTTGTGTTTAGTAGTGGCAAGACGGGCGCGAAGCCCCGCCCGGAGCGGCCCGAGCGGCTGCTGGCGCGGCTGCGCACGGCCTCGCTGGAGGAGTCCGGCGCGCCGCGCGTGATCGTGGTGCGCGGCCCGCGCGGGCCCGACGGCTCCCGGGGCTTCCGTCCGCGCCGACCCATCGCAGGTACGCACCATTCACATAAAACATATTTTACAATTAGCTCTAGACTTTTTCTGGCAATAACTAACACTTGAATAAACCGATACACCCAAAAATATACACCGTGTTTTTTTTTATTTCCGTTAATTTCAGGGGTGCATTCCTGAGCTTAAATCAAGTAACTTTCTCAAAGACACCGATATTCCAATTAACTCCATTTCGGAGGTAATCAATAATTTATTTTTTTCCTATAAGGCCTCTACAAGCGTGTACACTTGCCTTAAGGCCGGTTTACATATTGATTAGTGTTAAGAATGAGTTCATGCATTTGCTACTAAACTTAAGTACAATCTCGGCCGATCGATGTTCGAAATTACATTGATATGTCACAGATTTCAATTGTTTGGTTGAGTTAAATGTAATGCCCGTGTTACAACAACGCTATATGCTACATTTAATTACTTTTTAAACTTAATTTATTTTTTCGAAAAAGCAAAAAAAAATTTTTTTTTTTTTAAATTGACTATTGCCATTTAGTTCTCTTAAACGTACTTAACCATACCCCGAAGTTAACGGAATTCAATAAAAACACGGTGTATAACAAGAAATTATAATGTGTCATAAGTGCCATAACTCACCGAAATATATTTGTTAAGAAACGACACTATAAGTACGACTATCGATTAAAATCAGAGCCAATCATCTCTTTCTAAGATCATTATGAAATCCGGTCAGTCAGTTTGCAGCGTCTAAATTAACTGCCGTGTGTGTGTGACCACGCTGAATGATGTGAACGTTTCGCGAGTACTAATTAGTTTTTAAATTATGTTAATATTTAATGAAAGTATTGGTTGTTTTCAGAATTATTAGCCGAGTGAACATCAGCGGGCGACGCACCGCGGCCTCTGGACACCGGCAGCTACGTTTGTAGGTAAACCTCCTAATGGTTTGATTTTCAATTCAAATTGTTTCATTGTATTCACGAGAGACTGACTGATTCTCTTTTCTTTAGCAGCATTTAGAGAAATTGTTTTGTGATTTTTACTAATTGTAGGAGAAAAAAAAAACACTGTTAATAAATTGGCAGCTGCCATGATACCGATCAAGTGACATCCACGTTGCGGCTTGTGATCAATGAGCGATGAACATATCAACTTTAACCGGACCTTTATTATTTGCTTGATTACAAGTTTCCTTATTACGTAGGTAAGAGGTTCTTTTTAGCATGGCTACTTTGTTCAAAATTCCGTTTGACATATTGTACTTTAGCTGTTATTATGGTTTGCCAAGTTCAGTTCCCGTGGTACCGAGCTCTCGAATACTATTGTAAATACCCACCCCAGCAGTCAGCCGCCTGATCTGTAACCGACTGACTGCTGCGTTGGAAATCCATTTGAATATAATAATGTGCTTATTTGTAAGGAGAAAAATCATCTCTGACTCGTGAGTGTTCTGTACCCAGGACGCGTTCTGTCTGTATGTAGGTGACACATAACAAATGAGGGTTTCTAGATCTCACGCTATTGTAACTTATTGCAAGTGGATCTCTGTCGGTTTAGTCTCTTCTGTGATTATGTAATATTTTTTTGTGCAATACATTTGTAAAACAAAATTGGCCCGTTTAGGGCGGTATGGCGCGTCGCTTGATGCTTTGTAAATTATTTTCGCCGATCTTACGAGCCCCGAGCGATGGCGACCTATTTTCGAAGTCTTAAAGGGCGCGACTCCACCTTGTGAATTAATCTTTAAATATATCTACGCCTACCGCTCCGGGAAATAGGCGTGATTATATGTATGTATATCTACGAGAAATGTAATTTAACACAGTTTACCCGACTTTACTGCTCATGGTTATATTTTAATCAATTGTGCTTGACTCATTTGTGAGACTTGGCGCCGAATCACGAATGTCAACAATATTAATTCACGAAATGGATGAACCCTAACTATGAAAACAGGTTCCTTGCCGATATAAGTCTTATAAGATACAGTTTGCCTTTTTGGATGCATGTATTTACGAGTAAGTAGTGTATTGCTTGCATTGCCTAACTCACTTAAAGAAATTGGCAAATATTTTGTTTGTAAATTATGGTGATGGGGATAGGTTCTTGTTATATACCAAATCAATGTTTACCAAAGGACTAGAGTATCATGGAATACTCTAACTTGGTGTGACTACGTGTCTGGGTCAGTCGATCAATAAAATCAAACTGTACAATCTATGAAATATGATTTCCTGAATCCCACAGTTAATAATTTTCTATAAAATTTAACAGTGGAATTTGAATCATGTTGTGTAAGTAGATAAAATTTTTATTATTGAACATTTTGTTTTCAAATCAAATTAAAAATAAAAACAAAGATTATTTTTATTAAAACTCTAGATCACTTTTGTAGGTATATCGTTGTTTTTTCGATCTGAATCAAATTAAATGCATATTGTCTGTATTTAAAACATTAAGATCGCATTGTAATCAGTGTGTACTCTAAGATAGTACCACACGTTCAATAATGGCGAGTTAAAATTCGCATTCGCATTCGTAAAAAGAAAAAAGCGGTAGGTTCTTTATAAGTTATGAATTAGATTAGGTACGCGCGCCACAGTGACTGTTGTGCACGGAGCGACGACACTAGCGAACTTCCGCTTTTATTATACCTATCTAATTATTGCGTTACACCTTGCCTATTTAGTATGTTGTTCTAATTCATTTCATTACATTATAGAGTGGCCCTCACCAAACAGTAATACAACTGGTATTGTAAAAAAAGGAAATACTTACACCAAAACTTCAGAGTATAAGGTGTTATAAACTGTCAAAATCCCAGTGTACATTACTGTAAATCTACAATATCTATACCTGTTGTCTATATTTTGTTGTTGTTTATGTGACGAATATTACGTTGAGTTCGTTTTGAATGTATATAAAGAAAGGTAAAAATTGTCCGGTGGTGTGTGTCGGCGCCCCCGCAGCGTCGGTTACCGGGCTGGCGCCGGGGCGGCGACCCAGGCCGCGGCCCCTCTTCATCTGGTATGTGTCGCCCGATCCACAAGTGCCGATGGCTAATCCCACTCTATAGTTCGTTTTTTTAGCATTAGAAATAAGGTAAACAATCTTGATGTGTCTTTTAATTGAAAAACACATTTTAAAAATATTTTACGGCAAATATGTAACAATTATGAATCTAATACGATCATTTATATTCTTCTGCTTTATTATGAAAGCAGAAGAATATAAATGATCGTATTAATAGTTTTTGATTTTTAAAAAGCGTTTTTCAATTAAAAGACATGGTAAGATCGCTTACATTCTTGCAAGTTCTTTCTAATGCTAAAAAAAACGAACTATACCTTATACTTTACTTAAAAACGAAATGAACAAAAATCAAACTAATCGGATAAAAAAAGCATTTATAGAAGTATGCAATGTACTGGAATGGAACCAAAGACTGAAAAAAAAAAATATTTATTACAATAATAATATTGGTGTTAGATTATTTTAATTAACGGTATGTTGTGAACATTCACTTTGCGGTCGTAGTAATGTTATAGTTTGTCATTGTTCGATATTGTTTTATGGCAAATGGAGTATCTATGACTGGCGGATGAGTGGCGCGTTGTTACGTTCATTAAGCCCCTTTAGACGGTTCAAGAACTTGCATGCGACTTTCATTACATTGCGGGATTTGGTCGATCGACTGTATTCATTGTAGTTAGCAATGTATCAAATATTGCATGCGAGTTGTTGAACCGTCTAAATGTGGCATTAAACGTAGCTTTTTTGGAATCAATTCGTGTGGAAGATGCTGTCTAAGATGCATCTAGCGGCGCCTAAATATCAGTTGTGTAGACTGAAGTTACCCAAGCAATACGATAATGTGTTCATGATCGTATTGAGACGAGGGGATAGTATAAGCTGGCGACGGTAGGACGCTTCCCTCCCCGCCTTCCTCTACACCGCGGCCCTCTTTTCCTCCCTCTTTATTATCATTACTATCAATTACTTTGCTAGTGCTTAATAAACTGCACTGCGCTTATTGTTGATTAGGTACATCAATTGTGCGAGTATTGTTTGAAAATATGTAAAATAAATTTAACCTGTAAGTCAAAATAAACATGTATAGAATTAAAGAATTAAAAATATATAGAAAGGAATTTTGAACAAACGTTAAAAATTGCGCTTTATAATACAAGATTTTAATTGCTGTATCATATATAATGCTCATGTAACCATAACTTAGTAATAGTTTTAATAATATAATAATCAGGATATTTGGTGTTGTAGCGTACGAAGGTAAGCCCCGGGTCTGTTCGGGTATAGGTATTATTATTATACTAGTCTTAAACGATTACGCCGATTGTCATACTACGCAGACGATAGATGTAGTGCTAGCGACGGCCGTCGCCGCCGCCGCCGGGAGCCGCCGCGCCGCGGCCGCGTGACCGCGAGCTCACCACCACACCAGTTCTGTGACACGCCACCACACGTAGCTGTAATTTGGCGAACCACTCGGAAATGCCATTGCCTAAAAGAACCTCTGAAACAGAATATGTATGTCTAACAAAAAAAAAATGTTATAAAAAATATAAGCCTTTCAGAATTACAAACTTTTAAAGTAATCATAAGAGTTTATTTTAATTTAGTTGGAATGTATTCGTTAGTCAAGTTATCTATGCCAAATGTTTATACAACCCCATACGGTTTTGGGAGCGTGAATGTAATGGATGTAGGTCACGTTGCGGGCACCCACCGCGCTCCCTGGAGCCGCCGAGGAGCGCCGTGGGCCACCCAAGCTTCTCACCCCATACCGACTGTCCATTTAGTTTCACCATCAGATGTATTTTACTACGTGAGTTTCTTGTAGAGGAGCCATTAACACGGTACAACTTTCGAATTTTAATGTTAACGTGATAATTTTTATATATGTGATGCCTTTATAGGAGTTGTTGATGAACTGGCTACTTTACACGATCCGTTAACGTGCTGTTGTGAAAAATGTCGGTCGCGGTGTCGCTCGGGCCTAAATTAATCGTAATCGGGGACAAGAAATGGTCTCACTATCCTATTACTTTCTCAGAATCGTGTAATCCGGACTTTCTTTTATAGTTAGGTTTGTCATTCCACTGAGAAAGTGAATAGAATAGAAGTGAGACGGCTCGACGGCGTCGCGTCTTGCGATTTTCACTGATCATAATCGTCAGCGATGTCTAACCCGTGCCCCCGAGCGCAGGCCTTCTCACCCCGCCCGGTTACCTGCCGCCGACGCGGCGCAGCAGCCGAAGGGTTAACGTAGCCACGTTGGTTAGCTCGTTGGACATTTATGACGCTCTATACGTTGGAACGATTGCATATTCTAAAGTTCTTGTGATTGTTTGCCGTCGGCCGGCCCCGGCCCCTGTCCCGCGGGCCGGCACACCATGTTTATAGCTTGTACGACTCGTGCGAATAGGTACATACATATACCAATAAACGATGTGATTACGCCATTACAGTTTTATTATTTAAACCAGAACAACAAAAAAATGATTCCTGTAATTAATTTATATATATATACAGGGTGGAAAGGCACGACGATCCTTTCCGCAAAAGGGGGATTGTTTAGCCTAAGCTCTATATTTTCTCCATAGAAACTATGTTAATATGGGCAACCGTTTCTAAATTATGGCCTTTTAAACATCCATGCAAAAAACTACTTTGTTCTAACCCTAACAGGTGACAGGGTCAATGAACTTACTTGTAAACAATCAATATACGACAGGAAATTGTAGTAATTTTTTGCCATCCAACTATTCTTAGGTCTGCTTACAACACGGTAAGAATCGTAGCAGGATTTTCGCTTTCTTAGTGGTTCCACTTGTTCAATACTTGAATGAAGTAGTTATGTTATTCCTTAATATTAATAATACTAACCACAACATTGTTTACGACAGTTCAAATTGTGACATTGACA
Source organism: Cydia fagiglandana (assembly GCF_963556715.1). Classification (NCBI taxonomy): domain Eukaryota; kingdom Metazoa; phylum Arthropoda; class Insecta; order Lepidoptera; family Tortricidae; genus Cydia; species Cydia fagiglandana. The sequence continues at coordinate 10,740,124 of NC_085959.1, forward strand.
ACCACTCAAAAGTACGCAATCGTCTTATAAATATCTCTGGTTTCCTTGACTGATGAAAAGGTTTTAGTTTCTTAACACGTTTCACAAAATTATTTTCGAATAATTGGAAACTATCTAAAATAATTAAAAATTACAAGTAGGTTGTGTTTGATGCAGCAAATGAACTTGCAAAAATGAAATACTAAGAATAAATCAAGAATAAATACTCTTAAATACCTAACTAACAAACCTTCTTGCGTGGTAGGAAATAGACAAGACGTCTGATGTTTGAAATTAAATTGTCATTGAACTTCACTTCATATTTACTTTATTTCATATTCTTCAAATAAAAATGCCGTTGTTAGATGCTCGTGGTTATTTAAATTTGTGGAGCTGTGTAAAAGATATGGTGTACCAAACGAAATGTGAAACTGCGGACGAAATGAGACATTAAAGGCTAATTGCTGCTTGTGACAATCTGCGGAGGAAAAATGACGAAGAGCATCACCAAGATAGTGTTAAATATTGGCAAAAAGTAAGGAAATAATAAAATTGTTTATAATATTTTTGCATTCATTTGATTTATTTGTCATTTATGCGTCATTCATACATCATTGCGATTCTGTCAACGATCGGAAAAAAGCGTAAAGTCCCGAGCTTTCCCGACTAGGGTTTCTGGTTTCTCGAACTTTTTAATTTCTCGAGGCACGGGAATTCTCGACCAAGATTTCTCGAGTTTCTCGAGTATCTCGAGAAATTTTGAAAGCTCCAAAAAACAACATGTTATTTGATTTTTTTTGCTTTTTTACAAATCAAACTCGTAGGAATCGTAGGTGAGATCAATAATCAAACATATGGTACATTTTTAGTCACCATAAATTGCACTTAATAATCAAAAATACAACAACAAAAAAACTATAGGTGCACGCGTGCGCACCGGTGATGTGTTATGCTATAGTGTATTTCTTTAGGTATTCAACAAAATGTAAACAAACCACAATATGGTATTTTATCAGGCAGCAATATTCAAGTCAATAAATTTTGTATTAAAAAACTCGATGTGACACAACTTTTAACAGAAATTTTACTACGTAATATTAATTACTCGTACTTACTCAACGTAACAATAAAGCTGTTAAAATTGTAATATTTTGCTAATAGGAATATATCGGGATTATTTGATTTATCAATAGTAATTTACTTTTGTAATATTTGTTATTACACTTATTACATGGTCCTATAATTCGTTACAATTTTTTTTAAAGCGTTTTTCAATAAAAAAGACACTACATGAATGTCATGAATATGTAGTTCAAAAGTTTCAAAACATGAAAATCGGTTAAAGCTAGAACGACAGGGGACGGATCACGGTAGTTTTTTATTTGGATGGTAATAAATGTTTTAAGTAGGTTCCTACCCTACCTGAAAATGTAAGAAAAACATTGTTCATATTTATTTAACTACCTAAAGAAATACATCATAGACACATCATGTGTTTATACGCGTGTTTTATTTTACTTATTAGTAGAGATTTATTTCTCGAGTTCTCGAGGCATTGAATATATTTTTCCCGTCTCGACTTAGGACAAATTTCTCGAGATTTCTCGCCTCGGGAATTCTCGAGCAGAAACCCTATTCCCGACGGAGATCCTTAACCTAGCCGTCATGTGCACATGCTATAGGGTTATCACCAGAGTTAAAAAGTAGAAAATTTGGTATTTTTATTTTTTAATCAATTAACGATTCTTACCATTACCAATCTGCTCAGTATCACTTAAACGACCTAATACTTCCGGGAAGGATCGTCGTGCCTTTCCACCCTGATATATCAGATACCATAGTAAAAAATATAATAATTTAAGTTTTGTATACAAATCTTGTTTTAGCTCTATTTATATATACATATATATTTCCCCACAACACAAGCCTTCTTGAGCTTACTGTGGGACTTGGTCAATCTGTGTAAGAATGTCCTATAATATTATTTATTTATTTATTTATATAGAGCTAAAATATTATTATATTTTTTACTATGGTATCTGAAGCTACTTAAACTAATTGGCGCCACTTGCACCATCCCATTAACCCGGGGTAAACCGGTTAAACCGTTAACCCAGTGTTATATTGTACTGGTAACCATGATAACTCCAGATTTAACCGGATAACCCCGGGTTAGTGAATGGTGTAAGTGGCCCCTGCAGGCATAGATATACCTTATCATAATGTAAGTACAAAGTTTCAGAGTAATCTTGCTAGTCGTTTTAAAATGAGAGCGTAACTACGTTTCTATGGAGAACCGAGCTTGCTGCGACTCTTAAGGCAAACCATTCTGGCGTTAGAGTCGGACCAAAAAAAGTCTGCAGCGGATTTGATAGCCCACGCAGTGTAAGTTCCATTATTTGTCATAATTTCATAGAAGTTTGATGTTTAAAATAACACTTGCACTGCGTGGGCTATCAAATCCGCTGCAGACTATTCTTGAAAATCGCCTGAATCGCTTCGGGAAAAGGATGGTACGGCCGTGCCTCTTTGTTTTGCTCGATTTGGCGGCAGTGCCCCAGATACTTTCTATACCTATAATTCTGGACATAGGATGCGAAGGTTAGTTTCCGTTTCGCCGGATTCTTATTTCGTCGGATTATCATAGGTACCTACACTCAGATTGTGACGTCCTCAAGTAAATCCGGCGAAACAATAAAATAATATTATTGGTAGTACAAAAGTCATAATTATATTAATAAACTAATTCACAAATGATAAGGTAACCCTAATTTATCGTATATCGCCTCACAGGTCATGTTCCTAAAGCTATAGGTTCTCTCGTAGTGATCTAATTTCTGTAAAGCGCGGTAGAGGTTGCTCCCGGGGCTGGCGCTTTCCTGGACGTCCTTAGCAGGTAGGATGGAGTAGTCCGGGCGAAGGAAGCCCAGGGTCACGCCGTCTTCCAGCAGCATGTCGAACCGCTGCAGCTGAAGGTCGGTCACGCGGCTGTGGACCGACAGCTCTTCCCTGTAGTCTCCTGTAATGATTCGATTGTCACAGGGACATTGCACGCCAACAGCAGAGGCAACAGAGGGGTACAAGTTGGTCTGTGAAGACGTGCTGTGGACGCAAACATCCGCGGGGCCAAGATGTCTTCACAGGACAAGATGTATCCTTTTAAATGCTTGCGTTGTCGAAGTAACTATGTCGGGTGGCCAAATAACAGGTATACACTTTAGTTTTTGTAATTTCTTTGAAATATAAAAAATATTAAGTACTTCTTGTTAAATATAGTATTTAGTGCCGGCTGTTAAATATGGAAAATAATGTCAAACAAATGTCCACCTCTAGCAGCATGGCAGATATGAACCCTTTTAATCACATTTTCACACATTTCCTGCGTTTTTAACCGACTTCCAAATATCAAAGAAGGAGGTTATCAATTCGGTTGTATGTTTTATATTTTTTTTTCTCAGTGACTGTCTCGAATATTTTGTTTTAATTGTTAAAATTGGCCTGTTAGCGTAGACGTCCTTTAAAGATAGTCCCACAGAAGAAACTCAGGAGCTGTTAAATCAGGCGATCTTGGGGGCCCATCAATCGTTTCTCGAAATTAATCGACCGGGAAACGTTCTTTTTAATGTTTCTATTGTGTTGCGGCTCGTGCCATGTGTCTTGCATCGTGTCTTGTAAACGCTCCTTAACAAATTTGCCGTATCTACACGAAGTAATTTTCATGCAACTACTGTCATATTTGCCGCCAAAACAAAAGGCGGCAAAAATAAGTTGTATACCACCAAGATAGCCACCCTGTATAGCTAAATAACTGCTAAAAAATACAACGTCAACACGTAGGTACCTATAAAAGCGACGCCGAGGGAGCACCGATTGTAGCCACGTGTGTGCGCGCCCTCGCGGTTCCAACCGCGGCCTTGGTACACGCGCCCGTCGTTGCCGATCAAGAAATTGTACCTGATTAAATACATTTATAAGGTAAATAAGCTGAAATAGGTTCGCTGTCCGTCCGTCCGTCCGTCTGTCTGTCACCAGGCTGTATCTCACGAACCGTGATAGCTAGACAGTTGAAATTTTCACAGATGATATATTTCTGTTGCCGCTATAACAACAAATACTAAAAACAGAATAAAATAAAGATTTAAATGGGGCTCCCATACAACAAACGTGATTTTTGACCAAAGTTAAGCAACGTCGGGAGTGGTCAGTACTTGGATGGGTGACCGTTTTTTTTTTTGCTTTATGGTACGGAACCCTTCGTGCGCGAGTCCGACTCGCACTTGCCCGGTTTTTATTTCACTGATATCTAGGTAGGTGTAAAACTTCTACATACTTGCATTGCTCGTTAAAAGTTGAATGGCGAAGGCGTAATATAATCTTGCCATGCTTTAATATTGTAACGGAACCAATGCGCGCATGTACTCGATATGGAAGTACGTACCTACCTCGTCTGGCGTTATTCTAAGAAGCGACAAATGCGACAACGCGATAGCAAAGATAACTGATACTGATAGAAATATAAGTTCGCTTTTGTACAGTCGGTAGCTCCGATATATCTGATGGCGACTGTACCTCAATTTCTGTAAATTTTATGTAAACCTGTTTACATAAAATTCAAAAACCATTTTAAAAGAACTTGCATTTGATGAAGTGGAATTGCTGATGACGATTAGAACGGAACTCTGCAACGACGCATAGTTTACGTTTGGCGATTTTGTCCTGTTCGTTGTTTGTTTTTAAGCAAGTAAGGTTTATAACCCACATTTTTAGGGTTCCGTACCCAAAGGGTAAAACGGGACCCTATTACTAAGACTTCGCTCTCCGTCCGTCCGTCCGTCCGTCCGTCTGTCACCAGGCTGTATCTCACGAACCGTGATAGCTAGACAGTTGAAATTTTCACAGATGATGTATTTCTGTTGCCGCTATAACAACAAATACTAAAATCAAAAGAAAATAAAGATTTAAATGGGGCTCCCATACAACAAACGTGATTTTTGACCAAAGTTAAGCAACGTCGGGAGTGGTCAGTACTTGGGGTGACCGGTTTTTTTTTTGCTTTTTTTTTGCATTATGGTACGGAACCCTTCGTGCGCGAGTCCGACTCGCACTTGCCCGGTTTTTTATTAAGGTCTAGTTCTGATACCACCAGTAGGCCGCAAGATAGACTACCCGTCATTGTCTAACTATATTAATTAAGGAGGGACGGGTAGTCTTTCTCGCGGCGAGATACTGTCGCACCAATGTGCTACGCCGGCTGATGAGTACACTCACGGTATATCGTATCCAAGATGCTTCGACTCCAAGAAGTAGTTCTGCAAGTTCCGCAGTTCCGCGGCGCAGTTGGTGAACCGGTGGCACTCGGGACTGACGGTGTGTTGTACCACCACCAGCTTGAGCGGCGCGAACCGTGCCACCGTGTTGTTGCCCGTCATGTCGCGCGCCAGCCAGTCTTCGCGGGTGATGTTCCACTCGTGAGGGGCTGAGATATGATAGATTTTTTTCATTTTTTGTTAAAAAGTAATATGTATTATAAATACTGACGTAATATTATAGTCCTATAAGTAGAACCGGAAACTCTGAACTGAAACTAAAATTACTTATACCGAAGTAAATCTAAAATAAATTAAATGAGAGCTCCGTGAATAAAGTTTTGTACGGATCTCTAAAAATGGCGGCTGTGGTATTGTACCAAAGATGCTGGTAGTATTTCCGGCAGTCGTACTGCCGGTCCTACCATCAATCTTCGCTACCAGGGTTTACTGCCCTCCTACTGTGAATCCTGAATTTTCGTGATATTATTCATGTGAAGTTGTAATGCAGAAGTTTTGTCATTATTTACCTTAACCTTAATTAATATCGAATACCATTGATACGACTCCATGCAATTTATCGTCTTCCAAGAATTAAGTAAACAAACCAAACAAATTGATAAGAATTTGCAATGTACTTAAATAAACATATCTATGTAATTCGATATAGTCGTATTGATAAGCCGGATAATATATTTTTACTTGATACTAGTACAGCAATAGATAGCATAAGATAATCTTTAAGACTTAATTATACAGTTGCCATCAGATATATCGGAGCGGCCGTGGTGCTTGAAAATATCTGAACACGAACTCTAACGCCTTGACAATAGAGGCGTATTCAGATATTTGTGAGCGCTACGGCCGCCCCGATATACCCGATACCTACTCCTGATGGCGACTGTACAAGTAGTCGGTTAACAGTGTTGATCATGGTAATAGCGAGCTATGTATAATGTATGCTTCAGCCTTACCTCTATCGACGACGTTAAGCTCGCCCCTCTTGACGACGAGCGTGAAATAGAGTATGAGCGCCGAGCACAGCACCAGCGCGAGCGCAGCGCACGCGCACGAGAGCCGCTCCGCGCGCGACGTGTTGCGCACCACCGTCCACACGTACTGCGGACACGAGTACGCTGCGAACACATACAACAGGTCAATCGAGAAAAAAACACAATCGAGAGGAGATAATTCAAGAAATAAATAAAATCGCTATTCTGTAAGTGTCAGGTTGTAACTGACAGCTTATTGCCAAAGGGCCATGCACTTGCACCATTTCACTAACCCGAGTTAACTGGTTAAACCTGGTGTTACCATGGTTACCAGTACAATTTGACACTAGGTTAATGGTTTAACCGCCTAACCACGGGTTAGTGGGATGGTGCAAGTGGCCCTAAAAGTAGTTGGTGGCGGGGACGCTGGTATGGCAGGCACTATGACCAGGGCCGTCTTAAACCATACATACATCAGAATTTGGGGCCCTTTTGGAATATACACACAATATCGTCTCGTGTGTAATGACCAACACTTGTATCACAATCTACTATTATCTACCTACGTGTAATTGTGAAATTGTTCTTTAATTGTAAAAAGGAAAAATTGTTGTCATATAAAGAATTACGCACGACTCGCTCGCCACCCTAATAATCTCGCTCAGGAATCGTGAAAATAGAGCTTAATAAAGACATTCAATGAAAACTACAGCGAACATGATCAGTTAAGCCGTTTTTATGATCGCGCAAAAAGAAGACACAGCGCTGCGAAGGTACACCTTATGCTTGTGATATATATAAGTAGGTATGTACTGACTTAATAGAGTGTGTACGGAAAGAGACGCGTCTTGGAAGATATGGGGAACCTAACCAATACATGGTATACGGCTCTTCTGTTTCCGCACAGACTGTAGGTACTCGTACCAGGCGTGTCTCACTCCGCGATTTCGTCGCTTTGCTACAGGTAGCTAAAAGTATATCCGTTCGACCCCAATTTTGGGGTTTGCTATAAGCCGCGCGTGGCGCTGTCGCCACCTAGCGGCCATATCTGTCCTGATCGTAACAGACGCGTTTTGTTAGAGAGTGATCGAGTCTTCTGTACCCAGTACTATTATTTATTCTATGCTCGTACATAATACTTACTAATAGCCTCCGTTCAACGCAGCCTATTGTGACGGACGGGTCACTACGGAACCCTGCACTGAGCATGGCCCGACCTGTTCTTAGCCGGTTTTTACAGTAGGGTTGCCAAAAAATACAAATAAATTTCGAGCCCTTTCTCTACTATACCTTCGCTCGATGGAAAATAATCACAAAGATACAACGCACCATTACTAAAAACGCACACCTTCTGGGATTATGCAAACTCGGATTACACGTATTTAGGACCAGTTAAAGGTATTAAACGATTTACAGCTTGCTGGGATTTCATTCCTATAAATCAAATAAGACCCCCTTGGGTCTAATTGACCGGGGTTGACATAAAATTTTACTTTAGCCAATCGACTACCTAATGACAACTTTAATTTGGTAGCGGGAAATTCTGTATTGTGTTATGACTGCGGGCGGGGTGTGTCGTGTGTCAGTCATGTGGAAATTAAAAAAAAGTAAGTACTGAAAGCTTCGACGTCGTTAAATAAGAAACCTATTTTACGTTATTTTGATTCAATGTCAAACAATTGCTGTAGGTACTTAGGCATTTTATTTTATTTTATTCATTACAACCACATCATTAAAAATAAGGAGCATTTTACGGTTTTAACTGAAGGCTGTATAGACAGGTAGACCCAAAATAGAACTCGCCACCTACTGGTTGATCTAGGGTTACGTATGTGTTCTTGGTAGTCGCGCCAACTATCGAACTCTGTTTCGCTGTCCTCGGCTTCCAGAAGATGTTCCAACGACGTACCTATCACAAAGCATTTTTACTTTATTAAATTACTAAATACTTAGTCGCGAGTCGGACTAGCGCATGAAGGGTTCCGTACCATTATCAAAAAATCACGTTTGTTGGGTATAGTCGTGGACGGCCTATAACGCAAAATGACTAGTGTAATATTTTGCATATAGTCCAGAACGCAAAATGACCGAATGAATCTATCTATGTAAAGGTAAAACAACGAAAATGATGTAGGCATTTTGCGTTCGCGATGTAGACTAGAAGTGATATAGGCAAAATATTACACTAGTCATTTTGCGTTCTAGACCGTCTGCGAATAACCCGTTTGTTGTATGGGAGCCCCACTTAAATATTTATTTTATTCTGTTTTTAGTTTTCGTTGTTATAGCGGAAACTGTAAACATCATCACATTTGTGAAAATTTCAACTGTCCGGTTATTATCACGGTTCATGAGATACTGCCTGGTGACAGACAGACAGACGGACAGTGGAGTCTTAGTAATAGGGTCACGTTTTTACCGTTTGGATACGGAACCCTAAAAACGACAGGAAAATCGATCAGGAAAATCAAAATGTCAGTTTTGTGTGAAATTAATTTTCATCATCATAGTACATTTTGTGCAATATGCAACAATTGCAGCACACCGGCAGTGACGCAACGTCGCGAAATATGTGCATCAAGCCACCAGGAGTGCATAACTGCAAGCGGTTCAGTTCAAACTGCACACTGTGTAGTTGAGAAATGCATGTAGACTTTTGAGTCTTATTTTCTACCTCATTGATTTCAATTTCCAAAGCTCTAGAAAGTAAGGTTGCAGCAATTTTAAATTGCTAGGGTGGAGCTTGCAAGAGCTGAACCATTGAAGTATAAATTGAGGCATTATTGACATGAAATATTGTGTTCATGTTAACACATTGCACGATTTTCAGACTGAAAGAGACCACATTGTCAAGTGTCGATAAGGATGATGGCTTCTATTCTACTATACAAAGAAATCTTCATGGCTGTTGCTCCTCGTAGACTTTTTTTGACTACGACAATAGTACCTTTTACTTGGAAACTGCAGATAGTAACTCCTTAAGTCTTAGTTGGTATATAGTATTTATGGTAACAGCCAGGATTCAAGGAAGGTTGAAATACTTAATTCGAAATGCATTATTCTGGATAAGGCACACTTACCTTGATCTAGGGCTTGCAGTGCGCATGTCTAGACAGTCTAGTGCATTCACGACTACATAGGAAGTTTATTTGTAGGTACATTTATGCTAACGGGGGGCAACGGGTGGTCACCACCCTCTGGCCTAGTAACGCTATCCTTGAAACCATTTCGATATAACTCTATAGGGCTCGTAAAGAAATAACAACCTTATGGTCTAGTAATAAATTCTATAATCAAATAACGCTCACAACACTTGTGTCCCAATGCTCCCGTGCTTAGTTACGTCGACCTCTTAGGCGGAAATGGTATCCTGGTGTATAAAATTCGTGAAACGGTAAGAGGTTAGGGAGTTCCGGCGGTTCGACCGCGCGTTTCAAACGACGTCACGTTCCGAAACTTAACTATAATGAAAGGATTATGACTAATTTCAGAATTGTAATAAAAGGCAGGAGGTAGTGCATTTAGTTACTGATAAGAAGTTATTAGCAATCGGCACTTTCTCTTTTTCTTTACGTTTTTAGGGTTCCGTACCCAAATGGTAAAACGGGACCCTATTACTAAGACTTCGCTGTCCGTCCGTCCGTCCGTCCGTCTATCACCAGGCTGTATCTCACGAACCGTGATAGCTAGACAGTTGAAATTTTCACAGATGATGTATTTCTGTTGCCGCTATAACAACAAATACTAAAAATAGAATAAAATAAAGATTTAAATGGGGCTCCCATACAAGTCATACAACAAACGTGATTTTTGACCAAAGTTAAGCAACGTCGGGAGTGGTCAGTACTTGGATGGGTGACCGTTTTTTTTCTTGCTTTTTTTTTTGCATTATTGTACGGAACCCTTCGTGCGCGAGTCCGACTCGCACTTGCCCGGTTTTTTGAACGTACGCTCCATTATGGAACGATGTCCGTAATTGCATATGTGTGCAGTTGGAAAATGGAATGGGGCAAGGTGGCAGCGGCCATCACCAAGGTAGTTTTCATGAATCGCCAACATATAGGTCTCCCACATTAAATGATTTTCAAGTTGATATTCAGGGAAAATTAAATAATAAAAGGCTTTCTCCCGATATAATTTCCAAAACAAGAATTAAAGTAATTATTATTGCGTTTTAAATTATACCAATGATTTACTACTCCTGAAGTGGAAGTGAGATATCAAACATGTTATCATGATATCAAGGATGCTATGTGCAACAGGTGGAACAAGGACATAAGACATCAGGAGTTCATTTATTTACTAACTTAACGTACCGATGGTTAAGACGAAAGGGGAAGAAGTGAAGTGACCGCTATTCCGTAAAAACTTGCTATGAACTTAGTATTGAACATAATAATAGTTAGGTATTTGTTTTACAAGGGGGCAAAGTTGTTGTTTAACCGCTCGTGCTAATATTGATACCCGAGCAAGCGAAAGATTCCAAAATTGAACCACGAGCGTAGCGAGTGGTTCGAAAAATGGAATCTTGAGCGTTGCGAGGGTTTCAAAGCACGAGGGTTAAACAAAATTTGCCCCTGAATGAAACACAAAATTTTTCACCACACCAACCCGAAGCAAATTTTAAATGTGAAATATCAAACAAAATCAAACCAAATCAAATCCAAATCAATGTTATTAAATATTTGTCATCCAAAATCATCATTTAAAAGTCAATTCTACCAGCAAACATAAGAAACTTACTCAAAATTTGCATTTGGTTACTTTGTCTCACATGTGAATAAAATGCAACTTTGCTATCAGTTTTCGAAGTGCAAAATAAGCCTTTCCGAGCTGGTGTGGTGAAAATAATAATATAGCCTTCATGGCGCGCTAAGAACTTGCTCCCGAGTTATGGTTGCCTGGTGTGTACACGTTTCCGACCGTGCCCAGTCTACAGTGCGGTAGCGATGTTATAACCCTGTCGAGGGTTTATTAAATTTACAATAAGGTCAATAAGACAAAACCTACAGTAGGGTAGATCGAGGCGAATAAAATCACAGAGCAACTCAGAACGAGATGATAAAGAGTTAATATTTGTCATATTGCATTGATACCGCCACTCTACACTACACTGCACTGTAAATACCTATACGTCTATCTTCTTAGTCTTCTTACCCTGCAACGCACAGTCATAGACAATATTTTAAATCACTTTTTTTGTAAGAGCCGATTCGGCCTGTACTTCCTTATTTTTTTTAGTTAAACACTAAATAATGCTAACTAGCTACTAATCCTTACAACACCAGTGTGTTAATTATCTGTTAAATAATGAAAAGAAATTAAATTAATTACATTTTTATAATTTCCAGGTCCAGACTTACCATCTCATAAAATTAATAACCAAATTGTCTTTACTGTATAAACCAAATTTACAACACATTCAAATCTTAGCAAGGCAGATTTTTATTTCGACATTTACCTAAATGGTGAATCACAAAACAACACTGTTGAAACATAAAAACAAAGTCGACTGCTGCCTTGCTTAATACCTATCTTCAAAAATTTTGGAATATGGGAATAACACTTAAAATAATACATACCATTACACTAACTTAATACATTAACTTTAAAAAAACAACGGGTTGCATTCCGGGAGTGTCGACTGAAGTGAAAACTCAATGACTAGTCCAAAATGTCTGCAGCGCTATGTATAATTGACCCATCCTCCTTTCTATTGAAAAACTTTAGTTCCGAAATTGCTGGTCAGTGAGCTTGTTTAAAATTCGAATAGAAATTGTAAAGTTACCTTGCAGACCTCGCATCTAAATATATTTGGTCATGATATTTTGAGTTTTATTCACCAGTACTAGAGTTCACTTTTATCAGCGATTTCATCAAGTTGTAGCTTTATTGAATTATATTTGAGTGATATAAAGTTAGAATGTAACTGTGAGATCCTCGTATTTCAACCCGTACAAGATTAGAACCGTTTTCATGTAATGTCATTGAGTTTTTCTTTATTGATTTAAATGCCATCTAAATGAGTGGCCATCTAAACGTTACGGTCACGTGATCGCTGTCTTGAGCTTATCATTTTTTCCCCACCTCAAAAAGTGCCCAGCGCCGCTAAAGAAGTTTTCCTTCAAAAATCCTTAATAAGGTAGTTAAACATATGTAGGTAGAGTCTGTGCGGAAAGAGAAGAGTCGTGTACATAATTGTTCGTAAGTTTTCTAACACAATGTATTATTGTTATAGAAATAAATGAAATGAATTGTATTTGGTGCCCATACATTTCAAGACTTCTCTTTCCGCACAGACTTTAACAGCTAGGCGTAGCCCATTGAGTTATTATCACCATAGAGAAGCCATACCAAACAATGAAATTGTCGCAATCGCAACCAGGGCTATAACCGCAAAAATCGAAGTTCGCAAATGACGGCGTAATTAGTGATAGAGAAAAATCCCCGCAATTTGCGAATTTCGGTTTTCGCGGTAGCCCCTCTGTTCGCGCCCCAAAACATCGTAAGCGCCGTGAAATTCATGAAACTTACGCGTTTGGATCATGAGATTCGCGCTCGGCTTCCATAGTTTGTTGTAGGGCAACAACAACTCATGGTAAAATACTGGTTCTGAACGTAGTACCTAATAATAAAAATTCAATGGCGTAGCCCTCCATGATGCCCTATTCCCTCTACATACTCGTAGCTTTAAACTTTATGATTTTAAAACAATATTTCCATGTTAATTGATTCTTATAAACTGGGAAATTAAACACAACATTTAATTAGGAGATCAATTGGCTGCGAAATTTGTTCGCTATCAGTCTAGATAATCTAAGTTAATCTACTAATACCATAAAGACAAAGCCGGCATTTTGCAATGCCCACATCAAACTTATGATAACAAAGAATAATAAAAATATACAACGGGTGATGCCGATCGTGTCATCTTCTATCTTCTAATATTTACAATTACCTTAAGTCCCATGAATTTATACGGTTACCTCTAGTTTACACTTGACATTTAAGTTAGCGACTGCGTGAAGTGAACTCGATCGCATTCCCTCTCGATCGTAGTCGCACCATATACCAGTTAGAAGCTCCAAGGACCTTTGAGTTTATAGTCTGTTAACATTTCACTTTTTCAGATCACAATATGCGTTTTTTTACGAAGTCCTAAAATATTTAAGACAATGTTCCGTGTTCGCGGGGTTCCAATGCGGCACTTGGTGTAAGTGGTCCAACACGTGTCGTCCCGGTTGCACCGTGTCCGGCGACAACTGGCACTGGGCGTGCACCACGTAGTCTGGGTGCAGCACGCCGTCCTTCACCAGCTGCTCTATCAGAATCCCCAAGTGTGCAAACTGGACATCAGCTGTCATGTCTGTATTGTAGTCTCCCATGAACATGATGCTTATACTCTTTAAGTTGTACCCCTTCACCATTGCCCCTACTACGTTTGCTCCTCGCCCTTCGAAGACCGTTCCTTCGCCGCCGATTAAAAAGTTAGGGACGATATCGTCAAAATCTCTCCGTAGATTGTCTTGTTGTATTGCTAGCATTGTTTCGATGCAGCGGCGAGTCTGGTTACAATAGCCTGTGCCCGTGTGGCCGATGACTACGTTGTGTACTGGCAGGGACAAGTAGTCTGTGTTGTACGGAGGCATTGCTTGCCAATCGTCACGTCGGAAATACCAGGTTTCATTTAGACCTAATCCAAAAAAAAATACGCATTATTTTATGCTTGTTTAGTTCCAAGTTACAGTAAGAAGCATGACTATCGGTTATTTAAAATGCGATGCCTTGTATGGTCATAATCGTAATAATAAAAATTTTGAGAGTTAGACCAAGAAGAGTCTGCAGCGATTTTGATAGCCCACGCAGTGCAAATGTTATTTTAAACGTCAAACTTCTATGAAATTATGACGTATAAATAACACTTGCACTGCGTGGGCTATCAAGATCGATGCAGATTTTTCTAGGCCGAACTCTAAATGAGCTTCAGAAATGTCAAAAACGCTTGGATTGTATGTGTCAAATTATTTGAAATGATCCGATTTAATACAGTAAAATTATACATTTTGCGTTTGCGTCAAATCCGGTACTTCTGATTTTTTGCAGGCTTGTTTATGATGTTGGCCCAATGAATAATCCAAGTTTGTGACCTCGAGCGCCGAACGCAACTTTGTCAAAAATCGAATAACCCCATTTTTTTTTAGATTTGGGCGATTATAACCCTAAAGTACTAGTTTTTGATAGTAACTTCCTAGGGCGTTTGTAAAGTAGACTAAATTTGCTACAATAAGACACTAGAATAATCTCTGTACATCTAATATTTTCCGAGATAAAGCCTTTCAAAATTTTATAATTTTACATCAGTTCTTAGCTATAATTTAAGGGTTAGGTAGGTAATTTATATGGAATTCATCTCCGCCACGTTCTACAAAATATTTATATTCCATAAAAAAATGAATGAGTGCCTATTTTGAAAAAAATAAATTTTATTGAAAATGTGGCGGTGATGAATTCCCTATAAATTACCTACCTAACACTTAAATTATAGCTAAGAACTGATGTAAAATTATAAAATTTTGAAAGGCTTTATCTCGGAAAATATTAGATGTACAGAGATAATTCTAGTGTCGTATTGTAGCAAATTTAGTCTACTTTAAAAACGCCCTAGGAAGTTACTACCAACTAACTTTAGGGTTATAATCGCCCAAATCTAAAAAAATTGCGGTTTATTCGATTTTTGACAAAGTTGCGTTCGGCGCTCGAAGTCACAAACTTGGATTATTCATTGGGCCAACATCATAAACAACCCTGCAAAAAATCAGAACTACCGGATTTGACGCAAAATAGCCAGGTTACAAAATTCGACAAAGTTACTGGATTAATTAAGGTGTTGAAAGACTTGAAAGTTCGGTTACATGTTGACTCTGTGAGTATTTTTTTTTTAGTAACGATGTCGAGTCATATGCCCTTGATAAAATTTAAAAAACTTGTAAAATTACACCTTCTCGAGTTACAAAAACAGAACCTTCCCCTGACTTAGTAGGTTGTGTTTTTTTGTGTCTTTTTTAGTGTACAAAATATAGATAAATAATAATAAATAATATATATATATATATTCATATAAAAATAAAGTACTGGATATCTATGTATATGTATAGCATACACACAAGCACTCCTGTAACAATCACACCTTCTAGGTACACACACACACATACACACACGCACACACAGTCGCGCCAAACGCCTTCCGACCAGAGGGATCAGGCTGAAAATCAGGGCTGGATAATACCACCAATCTAGCAAAACCTGAGACTGGTGCCCATTGCCTATGTACCAAAAGAAAGGCTGACCTGCACTTGTAAAACTTGTTAGTATTAATAATTGTTGTTTTAAGCTATAATGTACTTATACTGTAAGTTTTCTTTTTTTTTTTGGCAATACACATTTTTTTTTTATGTAGTGATGGTAGTTATTTGGTAAGAAAATTTAACATGCAGAAAGAACTGTTTGTAGGTATGTAACAAACCAAAAGTAAAGGGGCCCACTGATTAACAGTCCGCCGGACGGTATCGGCCTGTCAATTGTTCGGAACTGTCAAAATTTTGTTCTAACTGACAGGCTGGTAACGTCCGGCAGACTGTTAATCAGTGGGCCCCTTAACATACAAGTGTGTCAAGGCATCGATATTAAATTAGAGTGGATTAATTGAGAAAATATTAGCGATCAAAGTTTTTTATTGTATGTAAAGAGAATAGGGAACCATGTCCCGAATATTACCTAGGTCTAGTCTGGTGGGCTTGGTGGCGAGTTGGAAGAGGTAGAGGCCGAGGCCGACGGCCACCACGAGGGCCCAGCAAACAAACACGGCGACGCTACAGCGGAGGCCGTTAGATTTCATCGGCGCCACCAACTCTAGGCCCAGTATTCGGCCTGAAACATTACCAAACAACATACTGTTTAGCGCTTTGCAAGAATCAATTTAATATTTCAATGGAAATATTAATATCTTTTTATTTATTTATTTATTTATACTTTATTGCACAAAAGAAAAACTTAGTATACAAAAGGCGAACTTGATGCCATGAGGCATTCTCTACCAGTCAACCTTAGGGCAAAGCAGAGAAGATTGCAGGCGGAGCATTAGAGAGAAAAAATATTGTATAAGAACCTCGTACAATGCATATCAATTTCAATAGTAGGGTCAGTAAGGAACACAAATGTATGGAAGTGCATGCACTTTAGTCTCAGGCGATGCCGCTTGGTACGATTGTTCCTTAGGTCAAACAAAGTTGATCTGGCCCGGTAGCCAGGAGATCGTACCATGCAGACCCCCCAAGAAAGGGGGGGGGAAGGGTCGGCTCCCCAGGTCCAATCTATGCTATATTCCTTCCTAGTCTTAGCTACTAGGGCAAGTTATATATCATTTTCGTATAACTTAGGGACGAGGAATTCATTTTTGAAATAATTATTATACCTTTTTCATACAAAAAAAATTATTTTCGTACAAAAAATGAAAATGTTATGTCATTTTTTGTGACAATTTTGGATGTTACAATCACAGCGTGGCGATTTGCACTAAATAAAAAATTGGACGATGTAGCCCATGTATTCTTTATTCTGGAAAATATCACTTTATAGTAGGCATTCATACATTTTTTTGTAATAAAAAAATAATTTATAGCGCGTGGCAGTAACATGACAGGGCATCGCCTGAGACTAAAGTGCATGGTAAATGACCTTACTGACCCTACTACAACACAATGTGTAAGTCATACTGCTGAAATTTTATTATCAACCAAGTAAATAAGCTATCATTATTTGCTCATTTTTCAATTTCGGTAATATATTTTTGTCAATAAAGCATGACTCACGCTGGACCGGGCCGGGCCCGACCCGAGGCGTCCTACATGTCATATTCTATGACGGCTGACGGTGATCACGTGGTGCTTTCCATAGAAAACGAAGCGCCGGAGGAAGCTCCGGCCCGGCCCCGGCTTGTCTAGCGTGAGTTTATATTATTGCGGTCACACATGCCTACCTACATGGTCGTTTAACAGCCGTTCGCACGTGTTTGTGCAAATACGTTGACTTTGAGTATTTTTTGAATCCGTGCCGTGTGTGAACAGTGTTCGTGATTATTATTAATGAATGTCAAATATTTGGTCAAAGAACAGCAAACATGCAACGAATATTCCGGTTTGTAGTACCAAGTAGTAGGTACTAAATATTTGAATGTCGTAGCTATTCGCTATGTGTACGACTGGTGCTGCCCTCATTTTGTCGAAATTTCTACGTTAAATCTTATGGAGTAAAATTAGTTCAAGCGGCTGCCGCTATCTAGTACTAAAGTCGGACATTCAATAAGATTACCTGTGTTTGTGACGATCAGCGCCACCGACTTCAAACGTTCCTAATAGTAGGTTACATTATAGACACTCCTTGGTGATCAGTCGCGGAACAAGAGGCACTTTACCTACTTAGATTAATAATTGATTTATGTTTCTAGGCTTAGGTTGAAGTGGAAGCGTGAAGGGTGTGGGCCACGCTGTAGGTACACCGAGTTCGTCTAGTAGGAAAGCTAGGCCCCAACGTGTTCATAGTTAAATTAAAAATAGCTAGAACTAAGTAGAATGACAATCACAATCTTTGTAGTGACAATATTAGTTGGAAAGAGAACTCTATTTTTTGTATAATAACTAATAATAAGTGTTATAAAATGAATATAAAACTAAAATTAACTACAATTAAGATAACTAAAGCTAAAAAATTAAAAATACCTATCAAAATTTTGCGCCCTTGGTAGGGTGCCCATCACGGAGGCAGCATTCCCGCGCTGGATTGCTATGGCCACTCTTTGCGCGAGAAAGCTGCCTGCGCTGCGCGAGGGTCACCTGTGGCCTGCCTTAGTCGTTTGCTGAGCGTCTTGTGGAGCCCCCGAGCCAGCTACCCACCGACCTAGGTCATTGTTACTCATAGGTAGAGTCCGTTTACCAAGGCAAGGACCCAACTGCACAGAATAAATACTCGTAATAGTACTAAGTACAGAAGACTCACTCTAGTCACTCTCTAACAAAACGCGTCTGTTACGATCAGCACAGATATGGCCGCTAGGTGGCGACAGCGCCACGCAAATTGGGGCCGAACGGATGTACTTTTAGCTACCTGTAGCAAAGCGACGAAATCGCGGAGTGAGACACGCCTGCCAACTGTCCGGCTCCCATTGGATTTATTTTTATATATACTTTATAAATATCTGGGACACCGAGGTTAGTTCGAAAAACAAATAAAATACTATAAATAAAAATAGGCGTTTCCCAGAGGTAAGACCCTACATCGATTTATCGCCCCCGAAAACCCCCATATAGCAAATATCATCGAAACCGTTAGAGCCGTTTTCGAGAATCAATATCCCCAAAATATATTATTATTTCACGACTAAATAAATAAATAAGAATTGCTCGTTTAAAGGTATTACATTAGATATATATAGATATATAGGGTGGGTAGTCTAAAATAACAGACACGTATTTTTTAGCTGCCCAAATTCAACCTATTGAGAGAAATTGTCCTCCAAAGCACTGAAAAGTGACCAAACCCCCTAACTTCTGTAGAGCATTATGTATGTTGGTAGTCCCGATTTACCGAGTCTGGCCGCGTAGCCAAGATGCCAATCGCTTACGCTCCGCAGCGATCGAAACGCAACTGTCACTGTCGCGCTAATACGGAAGAGTGATAGAGAGACATAATGGTTTTCGTTGTCGAAGCGATAGCGATTGTAACCTTGGCTAGGCCGGCTGATAAGTCGGAAGTTCATATGATAAAAGTTAACATTAGTCATGCGACACGATGTCGCACACGCGATTTCATACAAAATGTACGAATAGTCAAAAACCTCTTTCGACATCGTCCATGGCTGGGAATCGAGGGGTTAAATAGAGAGGTTTAACTCCTCGAAAGGTCAGTCAGATTCAATGTTGTTTAATCCATAGGTAGTTTCTAAGATAAAATAAGTCTTCGTCACCAAACTCATAATTACCTGTACATATAGAGTCTGTGCGGAAAGAGTTGTGAAATTTATGGGAATATAATACATTCCACGACTCTTCTTTTTCCGTACAGACTCTAATCGTTTTTTTTATCATCGAAGAACGTAAGTACTCGTACCTAGTAAGTAGATCGTCATTTGGACGT
This sequence comes from Cydia fagiglandana, assembly GCF_963556715.1. Taxonomy (NCBI): domain Eukaryota; kingdom Metazoa; phylum Arthropoda; class Insecta; order Lepidoptera; family Tortricidae; genus Cydia; species Cydia fagiglandana. The sequence continues at coordinate 10,759,589 of NC_085959.1, forward strand.
GGAGAAATGTATAAACCTTGCTTGCAAGATTTGACCCAAACCTGTGAGTTAAGTCTTGTAAAAATAATAGGCACAGTCAGTAGCCATAGTAGCCGATGAAACAACGCTCCATAAGTAGACCGTATCTGCGACTATGGATTTATTTTGCGAATAGCGGTATTCAGTGTGCTTTTAAGCGCCCAAGTAAGTAGGTACATAGTATAATTTTGACAATTTGGGGCTATTCCTAGCACCATTGGGAACAACTGAGAAAAAATCCCCGTACCTAACTAATTGCCACCAAAAGTTTTTTAATTAATGTTCAATACTAAATAATAAAATACCTAGATAAACAAGGAGTGATAATAGGTAATATTTATACCTATAACAGACTTCAGACCTAACTTAGGTGCTAATATGTAAGTACCTACTTATAATCATCTCTGTGAGTTAAATGTGTTCGTATTTGTTCTGTTTTTCCTTAGTATCGGAGCAGGACAACAGGACAAAGGATCGAAGGATGCGGCGTGCGACACATAAAATAAATATAGTGGCAATTGTAGGTATATATATAGTGTTCAGAGAGAAGCCGATTTCATCAATTAAACTTCGCAAAGTATATCTTAATGCTAGAGTCGCAAAGCTCTAAATTAAAAGGCCAATCAATATACCTGTATAGGTAGTTTTTATGCGTGGTGGGGCTGCCGTAACAGCTATAGGGAATATTACGCAAAACTGCGTAGAGGGCATCACTATCCAATCACAAGGCCTACCGCGAAACACGAAAATCAAAAGTTCGGTTTCTGCCTCTCTATCACTCTTGCCTCTTCAGATAACGAAATTTCGATTTGCTTGTTTCGCGGTAGGCCACCTGTAAACAAACCGCCTTGATGCATCAATGTCATAGTGAAAACTTGTCAAAAAACTGTTTAAGGCCTAGTATGTATAAGTTACTCTATGGTTAACTTGGTATTAAGCTTCAAATTAAAACTTGCTTACACAGGCAGGTTTCTTGTCATGGGGAATGAAGCGTTAGAGCAGTATAATTAAAAAAACCGGACAAGTGCGAGTCGGACTCGCCTACCGAGGGTTCCGTAGGTTTTAGTATTTGTTGTTATAGCGGCAACAGAAATACATCATCTGTGAAAATTTCAACTGTCTAGCTATCACGGTTCGTGAGATACAGCCTGTGGTGACAGACGGACGGACGGACAACGGAGTCTTAGTAATAGGGTCCCGTTTTACCCTTTGGGTACGGAACCCTAAAAAGGTGTTTTGGAGTGTGTTCGCAACAATTTTGCCAATTTAGTTACACAAGGGAAATAAGACACATTTACACATGATATCAAATGAAATGGGTATGTTAGGACCTACCTACTGAAATTATATGATATAAGTACCTAAAGGCAACACTACAATTTCTTCAAGCCCACGGTATCTAACTATGTATACATATACATATATAATTGTCTCACTTGTACTAATGTATTGGTACAACGTACAACAAGGACGAATTATTGATAATTTGTATTGATATAATGTTGTTATTGAATAAAGTAGTTTAGTCAGATTAAGTGCCAAAAATATAAAGTACTTGTCACAAATATAAATAATGGGCCATGCGTATTGAAAAACAAACAAGTAAGAGTCGCAGGCGCATCATCTAAATAGTTCTATTACTCACCCTTTACCAGCTCAGCGTTCTCAACGTTCTGCGTGACCGAGACGAACTTCGGGCCGATGTGCACCCGCGAGGACTTGGTGATGTTCATGGTGGAGACCACGGGCGTCGTCCGCGCCACCAGCTCTGTGGGCGGCATGCTCGACGCCACCGCCATCTCCGAGCCAGACATGCCCTGCTCACTGGGCGACCACATCACTTTAACGATACACAATGACTCACACACAATGTCTCTGCGCCGGTCTCAGAACGCGACTGACTTCACGCCGGCGATAAACATAATCTGCGCGAAACCCTGTTTACATGTGATAATGTTTATAACTAATTAGTTACTTATTGTTATTAATGTCTCCCTCATTCTCCGCGCGTGAGTATCTTGCGTCTCTTTTTGAGGATAATTTTGTAAAATAATAAAATAAATTACAGTGTGAATAAATGAGAGATCGCACGGATCGTGAGTTACGGCCGGTACCATGAAGTGTGTTCTCTAGACCACTGGCCGCGCTGTAGGCCGGGTTTCCCGAGTTATCTGACGTCAGACTCGTGGTGGTGGCTCGACCTCGCAGTCGGCGCGTTCGTAGAATTGGGCATTTACTTTTTATCAGCCGGTCAACAAATGGGTGCAATACATTTATATATATACTCCTTCTCGAATTGTGCCTGTGTGGAACAGAACTACAGAGGAGCCTCCGAGACAGACAATGTTGACAAACATATCTAAAAGAACTTGAATACAGCAAAACACCTGTCTTAACGAATCAGATTGTTTTAAACATCCTGGTTTACAATAATTATTACAGAATTGCTTTATACTTACCTATTTATTTCATTGTATTATCGATACTTAGCAAACTACCTAAGTACCTACTTAGTTTAAATAAAGTGTGTTGATGCGTGATAAGATTCAATATTAAATTAGCGTTGCCGTGTTTCTTGCTAGTGTCATACATAACTTGATAAGTAAGAAGGTTCTCCGCGAAATTATTGGGTAGCCTTGAATTATTTAGGCGGCGCTATTCGTAGGTAATTCCCCGGCGCGAGACATACTTAAGCCCGTCACGGAGGGTTCGATAATATATCTTACCAAAAAATATCTATCGCAAGGCATCTTAACATACCTTGCTATATTTAGCTCGGTCTTCCCGCTCGAGCAGGAAGAAATATAGCTTAGATTGGACCTGGGGATCCGACCCTTTCCCCTCCCTTTTTGGGGCGTAGGCACACGATACGATATCGTGGCTCCCGCGCCAAATCAGCTTTGATTGACTTTAGGAACAATCGTGCCAAGCGGCATCGCCTGAGTCAAAAGTGTATATACCTACTGCACTCACTTAGCTTACGAGCTTAATTTCAAAATAATCTAAATTTTGATAGCCTTTATCTCGGAAACTATTCAATCTACAGAGACAGTTCTATTGTAGAAAATTTAGTCTTCTTTAAAAACGTCTAAGGAAGGTACTATCAAAAACTAGTCCTTTAGGGTTAGAATCGCCCAAAACTATACATAAAGCGAAATTTTCGCAGGTTTTTCGATTTTTGACAAAATTGCTCGAGGTCACCAACTTGGATTATTCATTGGACCAACATCATAAATAAGTCTGCAAAAAATCAGAACTACCGGATTTGACGCAAACGCAAACGCAAAATGTATAATTTTACTGTACTTATTAAACACGTTGATTATGTTTCTTCACTAGCTATCTATCAAACTGCTAAGTAAAAAGGATTAAGTAAATGGGGATTCATATTTATAACGCACGTTTTTAGGGTTCCCTACCTCAAAAGGAAAAAACGGAACCCTTCTAGGATCACTCGTGCGTGTGTCTGTTCGTTTGTCACAGACTATTTTCTCGGAACTTACTGAACCAATTAAGTTGAAATTTGGTACACATATGTAAATTAGTGACCCAAAGATGGACATGTTTTTTTATAATGTTAAAATACATAGGTTCGAAGTTATTTAAGAAAATAGCCAAAAAATGACCATTCCCCCTTTATCTCCGAAACTAATGGGTCTATAATCTTGAAAAAAATACACAAAATACCTAGTTCTTTACCTATAGATGATAGAAAAACCTATTAGAAATGTGCAGTCAAGCGTGAGTCGGACTTATGTACGGAACCTTAGAAACGCGAGTCTGACTCCCACTTGGCTGGTTTTTAGGGTTCCGTACCTCAAAAGGAAAAAACGGAACCCTTATAGGATCACTCGTGCGTCTGTCTGTCCGTCTGTCCGTCTGTCACAGCCAATTTTTAGGGTTCCGTACCTCAAAAGGAAAAAACGGAACCCTTATAGGATCACTCGTGCGTCTGTCTGTCCGTCTGTCCGTCTGTCACAGCCAATTTGCTCCGAAACTACCAGACCAATTAAGTTGAAATTTGGTACACATATGTAAGTCTGTGACCCAAAGACGGATATGTAACGTCAACAAATGAATTTTAAACATAGGGGCTACTTTTGGGGGGTAAACGATAAAATTAAAAAACAAAGTTTTGAAAACTATATCGTGTTACATATCAAACAAAAGAGCTCATTTTGGGAATCTCAAATATATTTTTGTTATAAATTTAGGATAAAAATTTTAGAAGTTATTCAAGAAAATAGACAAAAAATGACCATTCCCCCCCCTCTATCTCCGAAACTACTGGGTCTAAAATTCTGAAAAAAATACACAAAATAGTCCTTTACCTAAAGATGACAGGAAAACCTATGAGAAATCTAGAGTCAAGCGTGAGTCGGATTTAAGAACATAAATGCGGTTAACGTTTTTTTAGGGACACAGCCGCAATGGTTTAAGTGAAACGTGATGTAGACAGCTATTGCGAAGGCCATAGGCCGATATCCGCATAAGGCCGAAGGCCCGAAGCGTCCCAAAGTGGCGTTCCTTTAGCTTCAAGCGTGAGTCGGACTGAAGACAAAAAATGCGACTAGGCTGTAACTGGCACATAAGCAGCAGAAGTTGCTAAGCGGGCGAGGTGTTCGAAATTACCTTGACATGCTCTTATTGTCTTAACTATAAAGTCGCGTCCAGATCATTTTAAACCACTCACTAGCTTAGCAACTTCTGTTGCTGACTGTACTGATTGATTAGGTTACTATTGTTACGTGTTTTAAAAAGCACTAGGTATACAGGGTGGCTAAAAAATAAACTAAGTGTATTCCCGTTGCCAACGTGCAACCCTGAAATCGCGAGGAAAAATTGACCGTAGTTATGCAGAAAACGACCAACTCAATTTTTTTATCAATACAGATAGCGACCAAAGCCACTGAGTTAGGGTGTAAGTCACTTTGACAAAAATAAAAAGTTGGTCGCTTTCTACAGAACTATGGTCAATTTGGCTGTTTCATACATTTAGGCTGGTCCGTTTTCTATGGGAGGATACTTCTTTTTTCGCGATTTTGGGGTTGGTCCCATACTAAAAGTCGCTCAGTATAATCCCAAAACCTCCCTGGCTACGGAAATACACTTTTATTTTTGGCCATCCTGTAGGTATTATCTCTCTTCGGCCTTCGCTTTTAAAACACTTTCGGAAGTTGTAGGAAGCGCGACCCGTCGGACGCTCGAGTTTTCACTGTTTTCAGCTCTACGCATTTGGACACTTGTACTATTGTTCTGCATTTAATCTTCAGAGATGTAAAGATATAAGCCACCACGCCAGAAAACTTCATGTTACATCTGGTTTTTGATTGACCCATTCGGGTTTTTCAAGACGTTTCACGTACAAAAAATGTTGAAAATTATGTGATGTACGGAACCCTTGAAAGGCGAGTCCGACTCGCACTTGACCAGTTTTTTTTTTATTTGGAAATCATTCACACACTGGCACGATATTCTAGTTTAACTTGAGGGAACATGTTTGGAATTAAAGTAATAAACTTAGAAGAGGCCAGAATGTGACATATCTCATTACATTAGTAACATTAAGTACATGGCGTTTGTCGTGGAAAGACGACAGACCAGACATGTGGTTGTGGGCTAATACTCATCACCAGCCAGCATTACACAAGCTTTCATACGGTAGCTATCGTCCCCTAAACGGGACCCTATTACCAAGACTCCGCTGTCCGTCCGTCCGTCCGTCCGTCTGTCACCTGGCTGTATCTCACGAACCGTGATAGCTAGACAGTTGAAATTTTCACAGATGTATTTCTGTTGCCGCTATAACAACAAATACTAAAAAGTACGAAACCCTCGGTGGGTGAGTCTGACTCGCACTTGTCCGGTTTCTTTTCAGTTTTTAATTTACCATTCTGTCGGCATGCTAAATTGGAACTTTCGATCACGGAGCAAAGCCGCTGGAAGGACAGACAGACGGACATCGCGAAACCATAAGGCTCCGTAGTTGAATTAAAAGGCTAAAAAGTTGGTTTTGTATAAAATGCAAATAAAAATTTCATGCTTCATTGACGTCACTAAAATGGCAGCGATTAATTTTTCGTAAACTACTCACGCCAATTGGTTCTAACTGGTCTAACACTATTTTTTGAACGCCTTGCGGTGTTACCCGGCAAATGTTTTTAAATAATAATTGCGATTAATATAAAATGTCAAATGTTTGTTAGGTAGGGATTGCCTAATATTATAGCTAGAAAAATATTCAGACGGTTTATGTGAAATGTAAGTTTTATTGGGTCTTTTGGGTTAATTTCTGTTCTTACCGCCAAGTTTTTCTCTTATTTTCTGTTGTTACCCACTGGTAAAGGTTGTTACGGTTTCACAAAAAGCAAGCTTAGTTAGCTTAAGTCCTTGCCAACAACACAATGACAATTTTAAGGTATATAATAGAAACACGCAAAGACCAAACAATTTCTATGTTTATTTTCATCACAAACTCTTTCACATCGTTAATAATATAACATAAGTAATATTTAATCAAACAAATAATAATGTTTATCTCAAAAATAGAGCAATTTTATTTATATTATAGACTACCACTAATTTAAATTTACATTAAAATATTAATATGCTTATATTTATACATTTTACTGTAATTATCACGTGGTTTTGTTACCCTAGCAATCGGTACACACCTCGTCTTACTATATAATTTTATTATAAATTAAATTATATAAAGCTGTGTAAGGCCAAGAAGAGATTTTGTATAAATCTTACAAACTCCGATAAATTGTAAGTGGTCACAATACATTTCAGCATCTATCACATGCCCAAATAAGTAATACTCATTGCATTGTTTAGTTAGTTGATGATTCATAATATTTATTAACAATTAAATTTTCATTTTCATTTCAAATTGTGACCATCCTTGTTTTGATATATTTTCTTTATTGGCCTCTCCGGCACTTGGGAAGTATATTAAAGTTCAGCAACATATTGAAACCTACGGTTCCACTCCACAGGCTCTTTGCTTCGGTCAAAAAACATACAGGTTCTACGGCGCTGTGAGTTGCTCACAAAACATACTAACAAACTTAAATATCTACCTACCTAAGTATTTATAAGCTTGTAAGGGTTACACAATTAATTTATTTGATCTAAGTAGGTACCTACAATAGGACCTGGGCCGCTCTTACACCCGCCCGAGTCGTTTACGATTGACATATTTCTGTACACGAAAACCTGTCTCACGATATTATCAAAAATAATTAAAAATAATATCAACAATCTTACCTACATAACTTAACATTATATGAATGGAGCTATGGATTGTATATTATTGGAATCAATGCTTTCGCTTCTAAGTCTTTAGCTGGAAATACATATATTACAGTTATTGTTAATACAATAATGTAATATAAAATCACTCTTTAAACGAATTGAGCAGTCTATATCATATTGCTTCATTCGTATTTAGAAATAACAACAATATTTAGAATTATCAATTATTTAAATAAAATAATATAATATAAAGTCGAATCGATTCATATTTATAATAATACGAGTGAAGCCACTTCATCTTTCTGAGCATGATCCAAGTAAAATACAAATAATACCAACTCAACAATAGACGAGAGCGAGGGCCTCCACTTCCCGCAGGTGGAAGTGTTACCCGCACCCACTTGTTATTGTTTAATTACTCACAAAACACGCAAAAGAGTCGAATAAACACCACAGTCATTGGAACAGAAGAATAAAGCGCGCAATTACGCACGAACTGTCAACACAGTTGGTTATGCTCGCTCGCAATCAGCAATTCATTGTGCCGAACCACTGAACAGCTGCTTTCAATTATAATCTGCACCGCATAGTCGATAACAGAACTTTTATATTTTTCTAATAAATAAATGGTTCGAGTCGTTCTATAATAACTTCTGAGTAATTTTAATAACATCCTACAAGACCAGTTATCCGGAAAGGCTCACTGGTCTAATAGAAGTCGTGAAAAAAATTGCCACAATCAGTAGAGATGACCCCTGTGGTAGTTTTAAATGCTTGCGCTGGCACTTGATATTTTTCCGATTCGGTCGAACCCGAAATGGAGAAAATTTGTACTTTTTAATACTCATCAACATTCATCTATTGGAAATATAAATAATTCTAAATAAATTCGAGTTTTAATACAGCTCGTCCTTAATTGACGGACCAAATAATCGGACTGGGTAAATAAAGTTTTGTTTAAAGTATTAAAAATCACTTTCCATTTCGACACTTACTTGCTTAAAGAAATGAAATGACAAATATTTACGGGCAAGCGTCTTGCTGGGCATGGCACTCGCAGTTTTATCATTAGGGCTACTTTCCGGGAGTTCTATAAAACTAATTTTAGTACCTAATGAATTTCACTGTTTTATAGAACAATTAGAAAGTAGGTGTCGAAAAATAGCTGTCACGCAATTATATAAAATGTGGACGCGCGATGAGTATCCTTGTCTCAGATAGTCAATTGTACCTTCCTATGGTTAAACCTAATACTTGTAAAGATTTGTGTGTCCTTTTGGTCCGTGTCGATTAGCACCACGAAACTATCCATTTTTACCCCAGGAAATTTGTCCATTGAAAAAACATGTATAAATATAAATAACTGCATAAGTGTTGGACGGTTTCACGCTCACGTTCTACCGGGGATAATTTTAGAACCAAGTCGTCCGTTGCTTTTCGTACTTGATGTGTGGACACACAAGTTCCCCAGGGCAAAGATGGATGTGTTGGGGCGCTCACAGGTGCGTGATGACGATCTCGTCGTCGATCTCGTCCTTCTCGTCGTCCTCCTCGGGAGGCTGCTTGGCGGCCTCGGCGGCCACGGCCGGGTCCTCGGCGATCGCCTTCAGGCGGCGGGCCTGCGAACGAACATGCTGTTAATGCTACTGAAACATTGCACTGTCCTTTATAATACAGCTAATAATAAAATATCAACGCTGATCACGCCACGAAGGGCTATGTTCCATTTAAATGCTTGACTGTAACACAAACGAATTTACATTTTAGAGTCGAACCAGAAAAAGTCTGCATCGGATTTGATAGCCCACGCAGTGCGTCATTTATACGTCATAATTTCATAGAAGTTTAAAATAACACTTTCACTGGGTGGTCTATCAAATCCGCTGCAGACTATTCTTGGTCTGACTCTAAGTAACCTATTGTCATCGGCCTAAAGAACATTGTTGTGAGTATTTGACAGTATAAATATTATTATACTACTTAATACCTAAAGAAATTAATATTTTAAAAAGGTGCACAGGACTAGGATAACTAACACATAGTAGCTGAAAGATAGATGTAAATGTAATTAATAGTTATTCTTGGTAATAATACCAATAATTTAATAAAGCATTATCGCTGAGCGCGAAGACTTTCGTACAGTGACCTTATACATATTTATCTACTGCTCGTCCACGATTAGGTACACTCGTATTTCAAATGCGCGTGAGTGGCAAAACGCATTACAAATATGAGTTTTCTCCAAAATTAAAATAGATAATAGAGTCGGGCGTAGACCGACGGACGTGGCGCGTTGCACGCGGTCCTAAGCCGGGCGCCGAAGGCGCCCTCATACTATAAGAGTCGGGCGTAGCCCGACGGACGTGGCGCGTTGCGCGCGGTCCATAGCCCTCCATAACTCTAAAATAGATAATAGATACAGGTCCTAAAAGATCAAAGGCTTGTTTAGATAATTTACCTTTCTCTTGTGCAGGATCTCGACAACGATGTACCCGCAGAAGCCGATAAGAAGCACCACCATCATGACGTAGAGCTTCATGCGCGCGCAGAGGTGCGTGGAGTAGGCGTACGCGACCACGAACCCGGCGCTCTCCCACAGCCGGAAGTTGGAGAAGGCGGCCTCCTTGTTGCGCCGGAACAGCACGCCGTACAGTCCTGGAAAGGCGGAGACACTAGGTAAGACCACAGAAGAAATAATAGTACTACCGTACAGAAAGGACACCTCCTACAAACCCGAAGTTTGACAGCACTTCAGGGTCGAAGCATGCTATTTCTTTCTAATATATGGCACTATCCATTTCGGTTATTTATTAGGGTTGTCAAAATTCAAGTGATTATCTTATCTGTGGTCGTGCACACAAAAGGAAGTCAAGTGGTGCCAACCCTAATAATTGCTCGGAGCAATGCTGAGCCGAACGGAGCCGAGTTTGACCGAAGTCAGGAGTGTCTCCCCACTGCTAAGACTCGTCATCATCAACATTTCATAGGCTTCTCTTCGAGTCCAACAGTTGCGCAGGCAACATGTACTGGTAGCTGAGAGTATAGAATAAGAGTAGGTTGGTGTCAACCACAGAAGAACGCCTCTTTGTGCAAGTTTGTATCTCAAAATACAAGGAACCTCTTCATTTACCTCCTTTCATTAGACGAAGTCTCGGTTGTTTTAATACTACTACTAGCTAAGAGTTTTCCGTGATTACCGAGACGCATGTCCTAATAACTTAGAAATATAAAAAATTATAAACAGTCTTGATATAGTTTTACCTAGATAAGTAGTAACCAAAATGTGAAACGTACTTATAACGGATAACCCAAGGGAAACAAATCCGAAGAACTTCCATTTAATACCCGTATTTTTTCTTGACTTTAAATACATATCTTACGTTATTTATTTTGTTTTTATTATATTATACCTAGTTTTAAAAATTTAAAGACATTTGTATACTGTTAAGATGACAAGAGTCCTTTAGTCGCACCAATAAAAGTCTGCAGCGGATTTGATAGCCCACGCAGTGATGTAAGTGTTATTTATACGTCATAATTTCATAGAAGTTTGACGTTTAAAATGACATTTGCACTGCGTGGGCTATCAAAATCGCTGCAGACTTTTTACGGTCTAACTCTATCATATGAAACAGAAAAATGGCTGTTGCGAGTAAAGCTGACCACTGACTAACAGTCCGCCGGACGATATCGGCCGGTCAGTTGTTCGGAACTGTCAAATTTTTGTTCTAACTGACAGGCCTACACCGTCCGGCGGCCTGTTAGTCAGTGGTCGGCTTAACTGTGGCGCAACCCTGCCGTCTCAACGCACGTCATCAATGAGAAACACATTCAATACTCAGCCCAATGAATCCTTTGACGCACTGTACTCAATTATTGTTACTTGTTTCTAGTGAAATTATATACTTCGTGTATTATAATTAAAGTAGGTACCGTTGTGCTGACTTAATGTACCTAAATTGGAGTGTTTAAGCAATTATGGATCTTGGTAGGTATTAAATCGACAGATAGAGGTGTGTGAGATTTAAAATTGGTAACCACCTTCTGTGGGACTGCGACTCCAAATTTCTGTAAAAGTAACTGTAACCCGCATTATTTAACCTAATACAAGTTAAAAGGCAATAAGTTTGTTTTCCTTTTCTCCTAGCCCTCCCTAGTATTAAAATTCCATTTTGCTCACTACTTGCTATCTGGTTATTAAATCTGTTTCTGTGCTTTCTGCCAGGCGCCCGAATGTTTTTTTTTTAATGGTTTAAACCTTTTTTAAGGTAATTACCTTCTTACAGTCAGTAAAGTCAGGTTAATTTGTAAGGAAAAAGTGACTTGGCTCAGTGTGTGGCCACACTGTAATGCACCGGCGATCTAGCCAACATCCTTGAGAATCCTTAGAAGTAAAGATCCTTCAAGCCTTCCTTCTTCCTTTTCCTCGCGTTATCCCGGCATTTTGCCACGGCTCATGAGAACCTGGGGTCCGCTTGACAACTAATCCCATGATTTGACGTAGGCACTAGATTTTACGAAAGCGACTGCCATCTGACTTTCCAACCCAGAGGGTAAACTAGGCCTTATTGGGATTAGTCCGGTTTCCTCACGATGTTTTCCTTCACTTAAAGGGACTGGTAAATATCAAATGATATTTCGTACATAAGTTCCGAAAAACTCATTGGTACGAGCCAGGGTTTGAACCCGCGACCTCCAGATTGCAAGTCGCACGCTCTCACCGCTAGGCCATCATCAGATCCTTCAAGCATGCCCATGAAATTATTTAATTATTTTAAACTAGCGGTTACCTACACAATGAAATGTACAGCGTCGTTGTTGCACTCCTTTAATGCTCTCTATGAGTGCAGTAAGAATGCGAATCAATTGATCGAATTGATATCTTTATAGACCCTACTCATTATTGATCCATACGAGATCCTAGTTTAATTGAATAGCAGGATTCTTAGGGTATTTTTATTCTACTTATTTACTATTGAATAGGTTGGAAAATCATTTATTCACGAACAAAATTGAATATGGAGGCCAATTTTTGAATTTCGACCACTCGATTTCGTGTATTTCGTTAAATAATATCTCCACTACTAGGCGTTTAAATTCTACTAATAGAATTGAAATCGAGTGGTCAATACCACTAGATTCCAAATTTCGATCGCTAGTATTTCAAAAATTAGCATTTCGCCGTTTTCCATCGATTTTCGAGTGACGAAATCGAGCGCACGAAATTAAAAAATCGGCCCCCAGATGTGGTGCATAATTATTTTCCATCGTATTTTCACGAACGTGGAAAACCTCTTAACTTAACTTTGGATAGGAGATAAGAGGTTTGCGACTTTAGTCGAAGAATCGTAAAGCAAGTGACAGCCCTATTGTACTATTACTTGCAGATTGGTATCTGCGGACTGATGGCGTAGATATTGATGTACCTACGTGTACCTAGACGTGCAACAGGAAGATGCCTCAAGGATGTGCTGACCACATTACAAAATAACACTTAATTGTCTCATGACACTACTTTGTCAGGTCTATTTCTATACAGGAAACTGTTATTTAATATCATATATGCCGGTAGTCATTTGTTATTCATATACCTACGCCGTTTTGATTTTACATATTTATGTAAAAATACAAATTACTTAAACAGTTTACTTCCAACCTACAAGTCGTGCAAAAAGTAGTTACCTAGATTTGAAGAAAAACTATCTATCTTCACAAGCTATTTTTATAGAAATACATAAGTACCCTATATCACTGCTACAATTCTGACGAATGTAATGACACCTTATAGATTGTTATCTGTCAAACGGTATAGGGCCTATACTATAGGCCGTGGTGCCACAACATCGATGGCTACCTACGCTCGAAAAATACAAACCTCATATCAAAGACATATACTGTAACTTCGTATAAGATGAATAAAGTCTAAGAAAAAAACGTGCTTCGGAAATCGTCACTAAATCAAGGAAATAGATACAGCGACAGCAGCATACAGTAATGCAGCTGCAGTTGACATTGGAATGTCACCTTTAGTTTTCATGCCAAGCGCTACCTCAAATATGGCGCTTTCAATGGGTTAGGGCTCATTTAGACGATGCGAGAACTCGCATGCGAGATTCATTACGTTGCGGTTTTTGATCGGTCGGTTGAATTGGACGTAACCTACAGTCCGCAATCCGCAATGTAACTAAAAACGCATGCGAGTTCGCGCGCCGTCTAAATCAGAGGGCCTACCGCGAACCACGTTCGTCGTGTTGTCTCTCTGTCACACTTGTAAATTCGTACGTATGTAATTGTGACAGGGCAAGACGTCGAACAGCCCTTATGAATGCAAACTGAGCTTGGTCGGAGTCCAGCAGTTAGGCTTGTATTAACAGGAGCGCCATCATAAGTGTTTGGTTGGCTATATTAGACAGTTACACGTGGAATGGTACATTTAGAGAATTTTATACATAGCTTGTACCTACGTTTTTCCACGCTAGATAAAGCATCAAGTTGCCCTGCCAACCGTAAAGACGCAATCAATTTACGAGCCTTCTGGGCGAGCTCGCTCCATCGTAGGCCACGTCTACGCCTCGGCTAGTCTGTGGCCATGAGTAAGCCCATTCATAATAAAAAAAAATAAAAAAAAATCAATGTTTTCTATTCTATACTGCAATGAATGGTAAAAATGCGTGGCGAAATAATTGATATGTATCTTAAAATCCACTTATTATTGCGCGGCCTTCCGTTACTCGGTTGCACCTAGGTTCATTATATTTTAGTTACACTTACGATAGCCTTAGAAATAGGTACGAGAAATATTACTAAATGTTTTAGGTCCCTTTCAAACGTTTTAATAAACATTATTTAAGAAATAACGTGTAAACGATTTTGATTAGTTAATCGTTAAAACCAATCGAACATTAGATAGATCAACAATTGGTAACTTTAGAAACAAACACAGTTCATTTAAAATGCATCTGTACCTACTGCAATTACATACATTGTATAAAATTTGACCTAATACCACTATAGGTAATCATTTTCACATAAACATGAAAATGCTTAGAATTCTTTAGCACTGACACGGGCAAGCCATACGTGTACGCGTTAGCACTTAAACACATTAAAACGTGGCATCATTACATATTTATGTTTTTAAACACTGTGTTTTTCACCACTTATCAAATGAGCGCTCTAGTGGCGTAAATCACGGGTGTCACGTCTGAACGCACGTGATGTCGCACGTGTGAATGCGCCCTAAGCACAGTTATTTACAATATTTTATTGTATTCTATGCCATTATAAAGGCGCTTGTAAATATGTATATTTGTAAAGCAGTTCTTGACAACGGCTCTAACGATTTAGATTGAATTTGTAATGCATGGAATTATGAAGACAAGAAATCGATCTAATTAGCTTTTTCTCAGAAAAATCGTTTTCCGAGTCATCTTAGCCATCCAGTATTCTCAGGATCAGAGTAGATGCGCTGTTGTCGTCACAAACGTTTCCGCAATATTTTTACTGCCGAACTTAATGTTATTTTTCAGTGTGACGTATCTGCTTTAAGAATTGGTCTGTGGCCCTAAGTCCGAGTTTTGTTAAAGAACAGGTTCTAGGATGGAAATAGATGAAGCGAAAAGCGCGGGTGATACCTATGCCTAGGCACGCGTGAGAGCCTGCGGGGACTCGCACTCAACGTCATACAGTCAAACCTCGATAACACGATTCTCATCTCATGCATAACGCTAAAGCCATTTCTATCAGTAGAAAAAAGCGGCAAATTATAGGCGCGAAGGGTTATCGTCCCATAGAAAATTTAAATTGTCTGACTAAGTTCTGTCAAAGACTTTAAGTATGTGTATTTAAGTATTTATATAATCGCCTAGTTGTACTAGGTAAGGTCAATGTCGCTAATTCCATCATAGGGACTATTCTGTCCACTAGAGTTTTTCTCGAAGAACGAACAACATTGATAATTTCGTCAACAAAGCAGGAACTGCTTTTAGTTTCAGCAATCAAAAGAAAATAATTCCCACAAAGACGGGGTTTGATGTTTTTAGTACATTAGGCATATCGGGGTCTAATGTTACGAGGGATATAAATCTAGTGGCTAGGAAAGAAGGGCGATTTAATTTTAGAACTTTCAGCTTAGAGGGTTCGACTTATGGAGGTTTCACTGTATTTAAAACGGGTTTAGAAACAGCGAGCGGCGCCCTCCAATATTTATAATACCCACATTTCAAGTTTGAATCGTGTACATGAATTTAATGGATTCAATGAAATGCAATACTTACTGTAGCTTTATATCGCAAACATATTTTTATGAGTCTCAAATAATATCGCAAAGTATCATCTTGAGTCGAACGTAAATGATATTCGAACTACATAGTACTGTTATTATTTGGCCATTTATGTAGCAATATTACAGAACAAGTTTCAGTTTAAGTTATAAAAATCAAGAACTCTTGCATGTGATATCACACAAAGTTACTACTTAGAACTTTACTCGAAAGCAAGGTTACTTATGAAGTGTACGCCGTAATAATTATTTAATTGTTAGAGAAAATTTTATATTAATTAGATTATACTAAACTAAATGTAATGAGCTCAGAAGGCAAGTCCACAATAAGTTAAAGGACACTATATGTAAAATACCGCAGTTTCTAAATCTTATATATCTCGGCACGCGACTCACAAACGCCTCTTGAATTGCAACGCGCTGAATTGGCTAGGTCGTCGAACTCACCGTTAACCTGCGTCTGCCAGACGGCGTCGCCCACGCCCCACAGCCCCGAGATCACGAAGAAGGTGCTGGGGGTCTCGGGGTTGGGCCGCCAGATGAGCAGCCACACGATCAGCCCCAGGTGCAGCGCGGCGCCCATCACGAGGATCGGGAACCTGCCGATGTACTTCATGGCCGAGCCGAACACGAGCGAGCAGATGGCGTTCACCACCCCGAAGCAGATCATCACGTACCCGATGGAACGGATGCCGAGTGCGCAGGACACGTACGCCTGTCAACAAATACAAACATCTAATAGGTGACTATTTCTTGAAAACATAACCTTCATCTTCACGGCGTTGCCCCGGGGCATAGATAGAGTTTAGAGCAATTATTTCATGCAACCGATTATGCCAAAAATGCGGAGGTGCGCGGGATGAGGTGAGCGAAGTCCCGTGCCGTGATGCCGTGCCGTTGGTCCGTTCAAAGACATGGACGTCAAAAAAAGACACTTTCGACTCGAACATGGAGTAAAATTACCGTATGCAAACGTATGCGTGGCAGAGGGGGTAGCGCGACTATGCTCAGTCTGGTGGATGTCTTGTCTGTGCCCCCCGGTATTCAACTAAAAATGAACGTTTTTTCTTTTTTAATTTCTTGTGTTTAGGTTTGTAAAGTCGATACTTAATTATAGGAGGCAAGTTTCCATGTACACTATTCTTTAACGATAAGATCGCCCATTGTGTTTTTCTACTTTTAAGATTGTGATTTGTACTGTTTTCTTTTATTGAGGTGTGCAATATAGATTTTTATTATCTTACGTTAACGTTCCATAGTAAACAATGCAAAAAATGTACTTAGATAACACGTATTAGCAATGTAATAACTATCAACGGTTTCCTACAGCGATACTATAGTTGCACCAAACAAAGTCTGCAGCGGATTTGATAGCCCACGCAGTGTAAGTCTTATGTATACGTCATAATTTCATAGAACTTTGACGTTTAAAATGACACTTGTACTGCGTGGGGTATTAAAATCGCTGCAGACTTTTTACTGTCTGACTATATCTTAATCACTTCATGTTTGGCTAAACAAAGATTTTAGAGTAGTTATAGGAAATGTCTTAACTCGCAATCAAAATCAACGATAAATATTGGGAGCACGCATTCCTTAACAAATCGTTTCTGTTTCAACTGACACGGTAACATGTAGCATCTTTGTCTGTTGAAATTTCAGCTTTAACATGTTGTCGTAAGGTTTTTTTTTGTAAGAAGAGACATCGTGAGTTACAAAAATGCGTTAGTCACTTGTGGTGTTGTTATCAGTAGGTAAGCGAAAGTAACGCGCGGCCAGTAATTAGATTCAAATAGGTATTGCATATTATTTGAGTAAAATTATCGCTGAGGCGCGTAACTTTCAGTGTACCTAGTACCTATTGCAGACAGTTTCATCGTCTTAGGCTTTGTGCAAATTGAACAGAACATATGCACCGTTTCTCTCATGTCAATGTCCGCTGATATCGCAAAAGAATAAAGTATTAACTCCTTATGAGACCAATATGCAGTTAATGCTTTTAGCCATATGGGCATTATGCGCGAAACCCGATCACGTACTGGCAATCAATCGAAACATCTCCACTCGCCTGATGGTCATCCAAAACGTGACGACCAGGTCCGGACTGAATACTGACCGCTTCCGCTTGGTAAAAAAGCGGATAATATAAGTTGGTTTTTGCCTGAAAAATTGACGTGTCTTTTTTAAATTTGATTTAGTAGTTTGAGTCGCGCGAACTATAAAAATAAACTGCTATTAGGCAGGTACTAAGTTACTTAGTATGTACCTAAAGATGCGAGTAAATAATTTATGTAAGAATTATTGCAAGATAGGTACCTAACGCCATTTTACGGTAAGTTAACGTTGATCAATAATTATTTAATTATTCAGCGGCACCATCTTAAACTAAACTTACCTTTAAAACTGTATGGCGCTAATTTCGATTGATAACAATCAGCGCCCTTCCATCGATATCACACCGCTCACTCTTACGCTTAGGTCCACTTGCATCATTCACATTCACCAGTACAATTTGACACTGGGTTAACGGTTTAACCGCTTCACCCCGGGTTAGTGGGATGGTGCAAGTAGCCCTTACTCTATTTCTTGTTGGAAGGCCGTACCTGAGTATAGTCTGCCCCGATAAACGCCTGCTCCATGCCGATCCACAGAGTGATGGGTATGAGCAGCTGCTGGTTAGGCTTCTTGAGCTGGTAGGCCGTGGCCGACAGCAGCTGGATGCCGGACAGCTCCTTGGCCGGGTCCGCCTTCCTCTGCTTCTCACCGTATCTGGAGAACGAAGGCACTTTAGGAAAAAACAAGTGAACAATATGCCATTAGAAAGAGATAAGGTGTATTCGGGTAATACCGAATGTCGGACTATTCCGAAATTCAGATGAAAATCACCCTTAATTCCATCATGATAAAAGTCTCTTTTCGGAATTATCCGACAATTTTCGACATTCGGAATTACCCGAGTAAATCACGTCATGCAATCCATTATGTTTTATTCTAAGCATAGCTTGAACAATCAAAGAGTTTTTAATTTTAATTTGAAGACCGGTCTGGCCTAGTGGGTATTGACCCTGCCTATGAAGCCGATGGTCCCGGGTTCGAATCCGGGAAGGGCATTTATTTGTATGATGTTGATGATACAGATACTTGTTCCTGAGTCATGATTGTTTTCTATGTATTTAAGTATTTATATATTAAGTATATTGTAAACTATCACTATTTTTAAGTTTTTGTTTTATATGAATGTAACCATGAAATACGTGTTTTTTGAATAAATTATGTTTATGTTTATACACCGTTGTCTGAGTACCCACAATACAAGCCTTCTTGAGCTTACCTGGGGCTGAGTCAATTTGTCTAAAAAAATGTCCTATAATATTTATTTATTATTATTTAATTCCTAAGAGCGTTATGTTGAGAGAACGTTTGTAAATAATAATATATTTTTTTTACAAATCTTTATCTTGCGTCATTCATAATCATTATCATTCAAAAACATCATGTTTTATGAAGAATAATCATTAATAACTGAAACCAGAAATGAAAACAGATTGATAGTACAGGTTAAGCTTACCAAATCCTATTTGTTTACCAAGTATCATAATTTGCATTTTTGCATACCATATTTGCATTTAGACGTAAGTACATAATTTTTGCTGTACGACTCTGTATTCACAGAAATACATCAAGCCAATGACATGCCGTTGTAAGGAATTCACGAGCCGGCAAAAAGCGTGCCGGCCTCCGCCCGGCGAGTATCAATCAAACTAAGAAATGGCACATACAGAAAAACAGCTTGACGGCTCGCGTTCGACGGAGGTTAAGGCGATTTACTAATTGCGAGTTTATTATTTTCCATTAACACATTTCCTGCCCCCGACGCATATGTGCGTTCACCGCCATACAAGTTTGTTTCTAGCCCACGCCCCCTGGATGCGTTAATTTTGATAAACCTAATGAGTTTAAGTAGATATTTGGTGACACATATGTATGTGCTAGTAAAAAAAATCGAAAATATTCTCGGAACATTTAAGAAAATTTCACAGGAAATGAACGTAACTTCCATATTGGAAATGGGAAATTTTGATCCCCATAAAAAATTGGGAAGTTTACGAAGATTTCCCATATGAAAATTTTACTATTTAAACGATCCCACTTAGCAAGGCATTAAATAAATGAATAAATGGATCTAAATAAGTTATAATTTTCAATTCAAAGTTAATGCTTTAATTTTTATAAAATTGTGCAGTGTCCTTGTGAATTAGGTAAGGTAAACGTACTAGTGCTCGACATGCTAATGTCCAATAGATGACACCTTACTGTCACCTCTATTGACAATGACTTAAGTTTCAAGATGACATGTACTGGGACCGCGTCGAGCACCAGAACGTTTAGGTACTCGTACCTTACATGGACTATGATATGACATGCATATCACATTATATAATCTAAAACTAATTACAGTGGGAAACTACTTTACTTAATACTTTTTGATTTACTATACCTAAATGTACACTAGCGATCCACCCCGGCTTCGCACGGGTTAACAAATTATACATCTAAACCTTCCTCAAGAATCACTCTATTTTTAAGTGAAAACCGCATGAAAATCCGTTCAGTATTTTTTGAGTTTATCGCGAACATACAAACACACAAACAGATAGACGCGGCGGGGGACTTTGTTTTATAAGGTGTATAGTCACTAAGTGATGTGTGACGTGCTTAGCCTTAACACGTGTCATGCAAGTCAGACTCTAAGACGAAATAAATTGAAATGATCACAGAATATGTTCATATTTATATTTACCCATTTTTTGTGCACTTAGCACAATTTTATTTGCGTCGTATATATTGTTTTCGTATTTAAAGTTATTTTTTTTTAATGATAAGTCGTACACACGAGCATTTACATTGCGGGTGCTATGCTATGAGAACTTCTTTTAGGAAGTAATAGGTACTTTAGCATATATGCTTTACGTCGATCTCCCAGGACGGAATTGTATTCAATACAAAACTTATTATTTATGAAACAACTATGGTTGGGACTATATTTACCCAACCCTCCCGAGTAACAATAAAGAAAATTTGCGGTTTGCGAACAAGACGATATTACAATAAAAAAACATACTATGTAATTTTCCACGTGATTCGTGTATAGTAGGTACCTGGAGAGTGGGTCCACCAGCAGCGCCACCATGAGCACGGCGACAACGACGCACGCCAGGTAGATGGCGCTGATCTCGTAGATCTCGCTGTCTGGCGGCCGGTGCAGGTTCTGGTTCTCGTGCTGCCCGCCACCGATCATACAGAAGTTCGCTCCGCAAGTCAGCAGGGTCTTGCTGTTGTTTTCCGTGGTGCCGTTGGAGCTGTGTACGCCCGATGAGAACACTGCAATACGGGAATTGTTGTAAAGTCCGCGACTCTAAGTTTATTTTACTCTTATTGTCTTTAAAAATTCTCAGTATGACTGTGACATGGTCACTTATTACAAGTACCTATTGAGTACAAGAGAAGCAATATGGGAGGCATATTATGAGGCTAGCTGCAGGATAGTGACGTCAATTTTTGTAAAGTTTTTAGTCTAATAAGATGATCATTAGGTATGTTTGGGAAAAGAGGACGCCAGTCAATAATTTGAAAGATGTTCTACCCAACAAACAATTAAGCGACACTTAGCACTTATCTTATCACCGAAAGACATAGAACGGCTGTAGAATAGCTACATATTCTAAGTTTACAGGCTCTGGTGACATCAAGGTCTTTAAGAGGTCCATGTATGGCTTTAAGATCCACAGTAGCCGTTTTGGCCGCTACAATGCATCTTAAGCCGCTAGTGTTATCGCTCAAAGTGAATTCTACCACCTTAATATCTATATGAGCAATAAGAGCTGCAATTTTCACTTAAGGTTCTAAACAGGCGATAAAAAGTCTTTTATAGCTCCGTGTATCATAATCGCTACTTAACTCTCTTGTATCACTTACAGTCGAAAAGAGAAGTTATGAGTCACCTTTATCGATCATGTAGTCGCAGACGAGCGTTATTCAATACCTCAGTACATCTTATACTGTTATTAGAGTCTTACTTAGAACCTAAGCCTTTAGCGCCATGTTAAGATGATCGATGAATCAATAAGCAAAACAAAAACTATTCATTAGAACGTAAATACTTCATAAAAATCGATACTTTTACTCAATATTGACCTAATGTTATTATTGTTATATTTAAAACCGGACTTCACGTATATTGAGAAATTTTTCGAATATTAAATACGGTGGACCACAAATAAAAAAATATTATATTTAGATAAATATGCAAAGGATCAGAGGCCCATTAAAATTTTGTTAGTAATACATATAGTTTTTGACAGTGTAATTAATTTCGCCATCATAAATCCGCAGATAACTCCTGCATCAGTGAACTAAAATAATTATTTGCTTTTAATTATCCGCCATTACATTTCACTTCAAGCTGTCACAGAGCAAGCTTACGAATAATAATACAAAATGGAAACATCTGCAACCAAAGCAGATAGGGCTAAGGAAAAAATGTGCAATTACCTTCTTGAGTGTTACAAATATTGACTTTAAATGCTAATATACCATCTAAAGCTGAAAGTATCATCTATATGGCCCTACACTACTACTCAAATAGTTAGTATTTGCTTATTTGGCACCCTTTTAGATCCTAAGTAATTAATCAACGCTATTACAACACCACTTTAGCGCTCTTCTACTACAACAGTTTGTAGTCACCTATATGCAACCCATCTAGCTCCTAAAGAATTAATTACCACTATTGTAGCTCCACTATACCGCTCTTATGTCACTTTTTTTATCCGCTAACCCTACTGTAGCACTGTTATAAATCTTATGGTGATAAAATTTGTGCCCAATCCGGGGTTAAAACGGGGTTATAGCCGGCTATAACTCCTATTTTTAGAGCACTAACAACACCTAAAGAGTAAATCTTCTCTTCTCTTCTAACCCTTAAATTTAGCGCCTAATGTTAGTTGGGTACGATACCTACTTAAATCCGTAGGTACCTACTTAGTTGACGGTTTATGAATCACATACGTTTTCTTTAGTTTTTCGTTCAAAAGGTCATGTGAAGAAGGGTAGGGTCTTTAATACCTAGTTAGGATTAAATATGGTCTCCCCAAACACATCATGTTAGTGAAAAACAATGAAACTTAACTTACCCAAACTTGAGATCAAATTTCCCCAAAGCTCGGCCGTCTGCCAAGCGAGGAAGAAGAAGCCGAAGAATCGCACGATGATGCCATCGACAGCTTGATCCGTCAGCTTTGCGTAGACGCTACCGGCCTGCGTCAGATACGTGGCCTTCGACGTCCACATGGGCGCCGCTCCCATCCCCACCACTACCCCGGCCGGCACCAGCGTGTAGAAAGCCGGGTAGAACTGCGCCGCTATGTACGGCGCGTAGCACATCATGGACAAACACAGAGTCCATTTGACAGTTAGCCTCTTGATTAGAAAGGTGGGAACAAATATACAGGATACGACGAGCGCCGCGTAAATGGAACTTAGCGATACCGTGCCCAGCCCGTCCTTGGCGTTGATGGACGACTGTAGGTTGGCCGTCCCTTGGAATGCGGTAAATTGCACCATGAAGGCGGCGCTCACCGCCGCCACGTTCTTCAGTATTCTCCATTTCTCGTTTCTTGATAGTTTAACTTTTCCCGATGGGTAGTTTTCATCTTCTATGGGTAGAGGCGGGGGTTTGACGATGTCGTCGTTGTCCTTGTCATGCTGGTAGCCGTCGTTCTTGAAGCCGGTCTTGAGCGTGTACACCGAGTCCTTGTCGGGGCGGTCATCTTCACGTCCCCCTCCGTGTGTGGCCGTCATACCGGGTTATCGCTTGCAGCCCTGCAAACAAAACGACACATCTTTATTTTTGTGTTCCTTTAAACACGTACTCATGTTTGCAATATAAAGAGATGCCACAAGCAAAACAGAGCTGGAATAACTGATCTATAATTTAACTCGAGACTGGCAGATATGGTGTTTACTGTTTATTTCAGCAGGGTATAATGTATAAAAATATTAATATGTTAACTTAATTTCACTATGTCAACTGTCGTTTTCGAGACTCTCTATGAGTCGGCATATACTAATAGTTTCTAGATTACTACAAAAGTATTTCTAGGTCCTAGAGCACTTTATTTAATATTACAAAAAGTTTAAAAATAAAAGTATTATGAGGTTTGTTTTTATTACGTCAATGCCTATGTTTTTGGTTGAGCGGTGGCGAGGTGTGCTCAAATGACCGAGCAGCTGAACACACACTCATAGTGTGTTATGAATTAGGTATAGGTACTGGTTTCATCATGACATAATCAACACGTTCGAAATAAATGATATCTGCATCGGCACCCGAAATTTGTTGTTTATTTTCAAACCTAGTAGCTAAACGTGTTAGTATGTGTATGACAGAATTATTTAGTGAATATTTCTAATTGCAAATTTGAGCAATTGTTTTACAGCTTGCAATTGAAATAAAATAATATTGCGAGAACAAAAATAGGTAGAGTCGACTATAATAGCAGCGCGCACTATACATCGTTAAGGTCAGTGCTGCAAAATCCTTCTGCCGAGAATATAATCCTTTATTTTTTAATCCGCGCTCAGCTGGAAAGATGTCTATTGACAGCTGGAACTAAATACTATTAATTATTTATTAATCAAGTCCCGAACCGCGAACTGTCTCTTGAATAGTTTTTTTACGCCGTAAACGGAATCAGCCCGTGGATGGATTCGGATGCACTGACTTTGTTTTAATTTTAAGCATACAGAATTACTTCTTTTGTTTTCTATTTAAAGCTGGTTATTTTTTCGTCGCAGAAAATAAAATAAAAACGAGGTAACAAGTTAGACAGTTCAATGTCTACACTTAAACATACTTAACACTGGTTAGAGTTTACAAACAGAAACCGATACCCTGGTCAGAACGACTGTAAGCATCATCTGGAACCGATCTTAGTGTGTCACCACACCAATCGATCGATAATCGATCGATAGTAGAATGGAACAGGTACGATCTAGGTAAAAACTGTAGATCGACGTCGACTGTTACACATAATATTTATTAATATAGATACTTATATAGAAATCATATTAAGGTAAATGTACGCTTCACCGAATGCTTAAGCCCTAAACTTACGTTTAATTTTTTTATTAGTTCTGATATTTTCTTACGAATATGTTCAATACTAAAATAGAAACATAGATAAATTTGTCCTCATTTAAACATACCTATAAATTACTGAAATGATTGGAAGTGTATTAAAAACATTTTTAAAGTCATTTCTTCCAATTTCCTTGTTTGTACCGTTTACCGAACTAAGAAACGTGATTTGCACATTATACCGAATAGGGAGCCCGCATTACCGAACTAGGAAATAATTGTATGAAAATATGGTGTTGAGTGGTGCTCAAACTTCAGTAGTTCACTATTAAATCCCTACTATGCTTCGTTTTTTAGCATTATAAAGATGGTAAGCGATCTTGACGTGTCTTTTTTATTGAAAAATACTTTTGAAAAATAAGTCAGTAAGTAAGGTACGCAACAATTATAAAACATGTACGCATGTGTTTAAAAAAATTTGGCGGTTTCATAAATTTTGGCTCGTCCATTTTCTATGGAAGGGTAAATTTTTTTTCACGATTTCGGAGTTGGTCCCATAGTAAAAGTTGCTCAGTATAATCCCAAAACCTCCCTGGGAATGGGAATGTAGTTAATTTTTAGCCACCCTGTATGGGAACCCCGGAATTTCATAACAAAAGATAAAAGTTTAAAAAATCACAATCGCCCACGACGAGAGGAATCTAAAAAAAATTTTTGGACATCTAGGTTCGGACCACCCTGTATAAAATATTATTGCTTCATTATTTTTATTATCCTATTCAGTTTTTTTGTCCACATTCCAAGACTATTATCAGGCGTCCAATAAGTATGTCTAAAGTTTGAAAAGCGCTGGCATTGAAATAATGGTCACAAAAAATAAACATATAAATATCGACCTAGCCGTTATCGTAATAAGGATTATATTCTCATGAACGTCGAATAGAAACATGGCCAACGCAAACATGAGTTCGGTAGCAGAGACCATGGGTACCATTTACCGAACGGCCGTTCGGTGAACGAAACATGGAAAATATGTGGAACCTATTTCGCGAACGGATTTTGAAAATAGTATTTAAATCGTAATCAATGTGGTATAACTACAAATCTATCATTAAATTTAATATTTGAATCCATTACAAAACCGTACATGTGTAAAGTTCTTGCTAATACTGACGTAAAATATCTAAAATTATTGTTTGATAATAGTCTTGCCAAAAACCTTATTTTGATGCCAAAAAGTCGTAAAACATGAACATTTCAAATGCAGTTTTATAATAATATATATAGGTTATTGTTGTTCGGCAATTGCTCATAAAATTACAAATACATTAAGTTATTTGTGAAATTAGGTAGTTAATCTAAATAGTTCGTAATCAACCATTAAAAAAATAATTTCATAAACATACGCTTTCCCTGATTCCGGACGCTGTTCGATAATACCTTCCAATCAAATTGTCGGTGTACTCATCACCAAACTCACATTAAGCTTAATTTCTGATAATATGACTGCACTAAATTAATTAAATTGACTAAAATACACAAACTAATTAAGTAGTCACACTGAAAAACCATACTTTGAAACACAGAAATAAATTTAAAAGGTTTTATGACCTTAAGAAATATACGCAACTTCTTACCGATTTCTTTAAGGTTGCCCATACAAAGTGGCAATCGGCAGCAACGATCCGTTTCGATCAGTTGCCACGTCCCAACTGCGGGACAAATTGGCCGACTCTGAGGCATAGTGGAAGAGATAGGTATTTAACTCGTGGAAAAAAAATACGCAAGTAAATATCAGCTGTAAATAATCGACTTACAGCCTAAAATAGAAGAAATTCGGTAATACGGACGGATATTGAGCGTTCGGTGGAGCGTACTTTTACCTTAGCGTCCAAAATTTGTATTCTCTTTTAGCTTTTTGAAAAATTATATACAATGGTTTAGCCTAAATAATATAATGAAACAATAATTTCCTAATTGGTGATATAAAAGGCAGTAGACAGTAGTCACATAACACGGTAGCAAAATTATTTCCACCTTGGGCGTTCCTACGCTCAGATTCAATGTAAGCCCATGTCGTAAATATGTTATGTTGGTCCCTTGTGACACAATCTAATATTCCATAATGTCAATATCCAATGAGGAAAATAGAGAATTTATATGGAGAAACCGTCGTCGCCTTACCTAAATATTAACTAATAAAATAAAATAAAAAATAGAAAATAAATAATTAAACCGTAATTGACACGTGTCAATAAAATGAGTGTTCAAGAAGACCTTCGCACCACTGACGACAATTCACGCTATAATATTAACAGTGTTTAAATAAGACCGGCATATTTCTGTCAACCATATCACAACATATCATGCATTGTTTGTCATATACTTGTACATTTCCATATTTTATGAAGCATGCACGCTACGCGTTTGTCAGGTGACTCACAATAGGTGGAAAAATTATTTATATTTATATTTCACCATTATTTTATGATCCGCTACAAATGCTACCCGCTATTGGTGTCTTCAACAGTCATCGTAACCTTTAATACATTTGCCGTCAAGCATTGACTATTAGAATCGTCCATGTTCAATATTTAAAACAATACTTTAATAAAATAATTGTGGGGACCTATAATGTACGTACATACCTAATAATAAAATCGCATTTGCATTATTTAGTCATATTGTTTTTAAATTTATAATTTTAATGCATACCTAGCTATATCAAAAGCAAAAAGACAGCCCGTAACCGTTGACACTCGCGTCAACATAAGACAAGCGTACACATTCGTGCAATAAAAATGTATTTAGCAGAATAATTACAAGGGCTATGTTTTTACGATCCGGCCGCTATTCTTATGAATATTCAAGATAATTCGAGGAATATATTAAGTAGAATATTGTTATTCATATTATTCGTGTGATATTTCTCTTGCCTTTTGTTCGATATCGCGATGTGTCATGGCGAGAGGCGAGTCAAAGTTAATTCTCTTGACGCAAGTTTCACTTCGTCATTGTCAAATGTGAATAT
This sequence comes from Cydia fagiglandana, assembly GCF_963556715.1. Classification (NCBI taxonomy): domain Eukaryota; kingdom Metazoa; phylum Arthropoda; class Insecta; order Lepidoptera; family Tortricidae; genus Cydia; species Cydia fagiglandana. The sequence goes on from NC_085959.1 coordinate 10,787,318, forward strand.
TTTTCTCTTTTTCCTAATTCTATCAGAGTTTAAAACTATGTGTGAATATAAGTGAATAAGGGGATAGTGACAAAATAAAAGCAATCGAAGCAATAGCACGAGGTAATACAGGTTCATTCCGAAATAGTAGGTACGTGACGATTGTTGTGACGTGCTCGAAACCTTCAATAATATTACTAAGCACTTCATTGTATTTAAAAATCTGAAAATGTTAGAATATAACGAGATGCCGACATATATTAGGTTATGTGCTAACAGGAATACGAAATTTCATTAAAAAGTTATTCTATGTAAATTGCGCCTTAGGTTCCGTTTGTGAACAATCGTACTTACTTAATGATTTAAGGTTGACTCACGCTAGACCGGACCGGGGCCGGGCCGGAGCTTCCGGTATGTCGTATTCTATGGAAAACCCCACCTGATCACTGATCACCCGTCATAGAAATTGACATGTCATACGCTTCCGCCCGGGCACGGCCCGGTCTAGCGTGGGTCATCCTTTAACTCGCAGTTTCGTTCACTAAGGTAGAAACTGTTGCACTGAGATGATACGAAATAATTTATTTAAATTGCATAGATAATAGAGTCATACCGTGAAAAGTCTGCAGCGGATTTGATATTCCACGCAGTGTAAGTGTTATTTATACGTCATAGTTTCATAGAAGTTTGACGTTTAAAATGACACTTGCACTGCGTGGTCTATCAAATCCGCTGCAGACTAATCTTGGTCCCACTCTATATGTATATTACTTACTAATGATAAACACAGGTGATAAATTATTATCATTACATTATTGCTTCCTGTTAAAAAATATCTACCTCTAAAACAAAGTTAAATATGTAATGTATTTATTTACTACATTTAACATGTCAACACGCCGCACAAAAACTGAATACATTAATTCACTTCCTTCAAACAAATTAATTTTGGGTTGGAAACTTAATCTTAAGGCAAGGGAAAAGAGTTTAGAATAGTTTGTGTTTAGAGTCCAGTTCACTCACGGTGGTGACGAAAAGCGCGCTTGTATGCTGATCGGGTAGCACCCAAATAGGCGGTGATGGCGGAGCAGCTGTACCATTGTGAAATTAATGTACCTACCAAACTATTGTTTTGGTACACCTTAGTCTTGTACCAGTTGTATGGCCTGCATTATTGCTACTTAAATTTATGGGCTAAATAAATATTTGTTTGGATTCTAAATTATAGTACCTATCTATAGGGAAACCTAAGCGACGCAGGCTCTTCAATCAGTAAAGCTAACAAATGGAAATGGATTTAACGTGAATTGTTTCAATATGTATATCAATGTTGTACACTCTAATGCAATAAAATTCTTTATCTTGGTTAAATGATGACATTTAATTTTGATATTCTTGAATTAATCAAGAATTCGCTTAGCTAGGAACAATGCTGGACTAAGTAGGTTGTCAAGTTGTTTCTTTGTTGACGTGTAATAATAGAGGCGGATGGTAATATCTCACTGAAAAGTCTTCCATTTATACATAGTCACAAGATCATTAGCAATCGCTTGAACAATATCTCTTAACAGCGAACTAGAATTATCTTAACCCTAATTTTATGCAATTACCCGGTACCTTTATAACCGGGTTTTAGGCGCAAATAACATAAATAAAGCGAACCCATTGTCCTGTCAGACGGCAAATCTGCTCGGTCATGAACGTAATGATTCCATGGAATCATCTGTCACAATAAACACGTGCAAGGTACCTAATGTGCGTCGGCACTTACACCAAACAGGTCGAGATCCTCTCGAAATAATCATTCAAAAAGTCATAACTGCCTAGTTCTGTACAGCCAATGTTGTGTCATAAAAAATAAAAATCATCCACTTAGATGAAAATACATAATGCACAATGATACGCGAACAAAAGGACCATCGGATAACGGATGTGCCAAATCTACATGTGGTTTGTGCAAATCCGGCTCATCAATTCATTATTTTTGCCTATGGTAATCTTCGTTAAACCGGCGCCGACGGCGTATAAACGCTCGTGTAACCTTAGCATTAAAGAAAGCTTGAAAGTCTTTTATATTTTTAATTCACTTTATACAAAATGCTATGGCTGCTGCCAAATGGGAAAATTATATGGCGCTCTTTAATTAGGTGCTTATGTATGATAAGAGGAAGAGTGTTCACTTGAACAGTTCCGGATTTACTGACAAGTAAATTACGCTGTTGCTTATTTAGGGCCACTACGCCTTCATCATAATTTCAGGAATCCATCAAATCTGATGGATAAACCCGGAGAGAGGATGATGCTCATGGTCTAAAAATGCTTAGGGCATCAAAAAGTCTTAAATCCGGCACTGAGAGTGATATACATTATGATAAATATATAGCGTAGGTATAGTCAAAAAGCAGTTATGCTACCCAAAGCTTTAATCAACTTCTTCTTAATTTTCCATGTTGGAGTACCTACTACTAAACAATGAGTAATTTTCGAAAAAAATAATCTTTTCTCCATACGAGCATATTAGTAGGCAATGTCATTTCAACAGTCTTCTTCCCAATTGCATTAGCTATGTATTTAAAAAATTAAAACTAAATAATTCTCGTTATGTGGACGTTATAAGCTGGTGTCGTGTCGTATCAAGAGGTCAAAGCTTCTTAAGGTTCTTATGAGAGGGAGAAATGGAAAATACTCCACCGACAAGAGGATACCTCTTAAATTAAAGAGAAGGACGTTATAAAATCGGCAATGTCATTGGCTGTCATTAAAACTAGTCGATTGAAACCCCTGAAGCCTTCCCACGGTATCTGCGGTCGTCACTTCCTGTCATCCCCGTCATTGCCGGTCTAACGAACGTTTCAAGGCTCGCCAAAATTAGCTCCGTTCCGAACCAAATCGGATATATTACAATTGGCTCGCGCAAATTTTGTAACCTTCAATGATGACAAACTAGAATGAATGAGCTTTGTTATTTCATTTTAAACTTTCTCTTGTACAGTGGACCGTCAAAAATATGTTTACACTTTTGCACCTTACTCCTTTGTAATAAGTCGAAAAATGTAAACATAATATTTGACGTCGACTGTACATCCTCACTGTGTTTGTTTTATGCTTCAAGCGCAATAAGGACCTTTTATCTGAAATTACAACAAATTTATTTAGACAATAATAAGTAAGTATGTACAACCAGAGGATTAAATAAAGTTGGGGATTTTATTAAAGATTAGATACGAAGCAGTTAAAAACAAGTACATCCTAAAAACTTTAAACTTATAATTTGAGTGTGATTTTTACATCTAATATTGATAATATGTACTGTACATAAATAAATACTTAGGAAACATAATTATAAAAGTCTGTAAATTAAGCCTAGGGTGTCTTTCAAATATCAACATCTTCAAATCTCGCCAGACTGCAATTATAAAAGTCTAACAATAGCACAATATAGGTACCTACGAGTACATGTATAATTCTGTGAAAATATTTTTTTTAATATGATGTTTTTAGCGGCACTTTCACACTTCGTCATGTTGAAATCGGCGCAGAGTTAGCTTAGACGGGTAACTTAGTACTAACTCGGAGAAGAGGGGAAGGAAATTAGAAAAACTGTATAGGATCAAAAGTTCAAAACCCAGTTCGTATTGCTCACCTCTAAATACTAAATGTTGTTTATTTACTCAACTTTAGTTACTCGACGCTATATACCTACTATAGAATACAATTGTATGGAAATAACTATTATTTGAGCACATTATTATTATTTAGAACACCTGAATCACGTCACAATAGCAGCATCCGGCGTTAATGATCCCTTGCGAGGTTATGATGCTTTCAACTTGGCCATTCGTGAAAAAAGGTCAAACACGCCTCTGCTTTTGACAACGTAATATTACTGTTTTTTTTGCTAAAACAAGGTGTCAATATTGGTCGTAACATATCATCATGAACTCTCATCATCATCATATAGCCGAAAGACGACCGCTGCTGGGCATAGACCTCCAGAGATCTGCACAACGACCGGTCTTGCGCCACTCTCATCAGCTCCATCCAGGACCATCTTGTCATCACTAAAGAACCTTTTTGTCCCTTCGGCCATCGTTCCTACGAGCAATGTGGGACGCCCACTGTCATTTTAGTCTGGCCATTCTCTGCGCTATGTCAACAACCTTGGTTAGGTACAAAAACTTATATTTTAAGTTTTTGCAAAAATTTATGGTGACTTTCGGATGGCAACGGTAGCTGTAGGTATTACTCGTACCTACTGCTTCAAGCTACGGCGTTAAAACGGGCACTGTTTGCGTTTTGTGTCAAAATCTTCACTTTTTGGTACAAAATGTATTGCACATCATCAGTGTCGAAATCCTCGAGCCAATAATTTGCTGGGGTCACTTCACATGTCCGATGAGTTATTTGGCTGCACTGACATTTGTGGATCTGCATTTACAAACCGGTATTACATGCTAATTAAATGCGCCGTATCCGTATCCCACAATTCATTTAGTTATCAACCTTATTTTAATATATTAAGGTCTAGAATTAAATAATTTTTCGAACACTGATACGGCAGATACGATAAGCGCTGTTCCCGTGTCCGTTGCATATACGTGTGGCAGCTCACAGGTACTAAAAGCAACATTCTCTGACCATTGGTAGAGCTCATGTCTTTGCTATAAGGTTTAAAATGGTCAGTTAATAGTGTCGAGGATGGTACGGCGATGTGGGATGTTGCCATGGGTCGTGGGGTCACGGAGAGCGCACGTGTGCATATAATCGCAGCCTGTTTGGAAGCTGAAGGCAGGTTTGCACGATAGTTTGAGACGTAACTGAATATCGAAAAGCTTCGTGCGAATAATATACTGATTATGAAATGTATCTTACATACGTACATAACTAGATGCAGGTAAGTATAAATATGTACAGGTAGACATGAACCTGTACATATTTACACTTATTTGGTTGCTCGCAAAACTCAGGAAACTAATTTTCCGGTAAATAAAACTTGGCTATCGATCTGTCTCTCTTTCATCATATTTCCAAGTTCTACAATTAATTTACTTATAAGGTACACATATTCTAATATGAGTTTGAGATGGTTAATACGAATATACCAGGTAAAAAAAAATGGTTTCCTTTGCCTTTAGTGTACCTAGTAATAAATACGACATCCTCCCTTCTACGCAGTCATTTAATAGGTGTTCTACTTAGTAACATTACAAACCAAAGCATCTACCTATAAAGAAGATCGTAAAATGTGCACTTACGTTCATACAATAAACTAGTAGGTAATGCAAAATGCAAGAAAGTTTTCAAGCTGCCACATAAATTCAAATACTCGTAGAGTAGGACCAAGAAAAGTCTGCAGCGGATTTGATAGCCCACTTAGTGCAAATGTTATTTTAAATAAATTATGACGTATAAATAACACTCGCACTGGGCTATCAAATCCGCTGCAGACTTTTCTTGGTCCGACTCTAGTTACGGTTGAGGTTTTAACGATTAACGTGACATGCGTCACTCTCGTTAGAACTTGATGGTCATTATGACAAACGATAAGAGCGCGACCATCGTAGGCCCCAGGACACAATTAAAAGTGGCGCTTAGCGTCGCAACTTCTGTTTTTATTTTTATTTTTTTAGGTACATTTTTTTTTTTGGTACATTACTTTTTTAAATACCATTTTATTTTTTTGATATTGTAAAAAAAATTGCTAACGCTGTACCAAATAGCGAAGTGAAAGCGAAACAAAGTAAGCGTTGTGGCCTTTTCTGGCTGAAATACGAAAGATCCCCCTAAACGAAGAAAATCTGCGGCCAACAAGAAATTTTCCTCTTAGTGAGTTTTCCCACAGTGGCCATCCGCGGCGATTGTTGTGCCACCATTGTCTCCTGACCTTGTGCGCCAATTAGAACCACGCACTAATGTACTGTAATAAGCCTTTATTTCCGGACACAGCACATGTGTCATTTATAAAAGCGATGCTTCTTTATCTAGACTCAATGGAACTGTGACGTATTTTATTGCCGATGCCTGTTTCATAAGTTTCCGCCACTTTTGAATTGGTTGTCAAGGCTTATTGTCTTTTAACTCGTTTAAGAACTTATATAAGTACTAGGTTTTATAGCCTGGTAACAATTCCTATAAATAATAAAACATATACATTATGGATTTTTATGTAATACCTATTATTAATAGGAATTGTAATCGGTCAGAGTTTGTACGACAGTAAATAGATAAATGTTCACGGTTATAATTAATTTGCGCAACCATAAATAAATAAATAAAATATTATTTTATACAGATCGACCTAGCCTCACTATAAGCTCAATATAGCTCGTGTTGTGGGTATTAGAAGACGAAATATTATATAAAAAATTAGACTTATATACATAGAGGTATATAGAAATTGTCCAATAGTCAGAAAAAATATGTGTGATGAATACACACAGATAAATTCCCACATCACTCAAATATCGTAATATCAGGAGTCGAGCACGGGAGCGACTGACTAGACTTGGAGGCAGAACTATGATTTTGTTACTTTAAATTTCAAATATCGAATATACCATCAGCCGCAAAAGTGCATGGCGACTTTAACAATGAATTCATTCATAATATATCCATGCAATTTCGTAGTGTCAACACTGACATAGACGCTAATGTCTACGTAATTTACTTTCTATACCTAATCTAGCTTGCACTAATATGTCAGTACGAGCGAGATGCATAGAAAGTAAGTTACGTTCACGCTAGCGTTTATCTCAGTGCCAAACTGATGGTAGCTGTAATGTAGGTAATGTTGATCCGCATCGTATGAAAGTTAACTTTTTAGAGGCACTTCTTGGACTGAAACTAGAAATACTTGCCCGTGTATGCAAGAGTGTATAAAGACTGCATTTCAGTGTTATGATATAGTTGTAGGTACCTATATATAGCGAGCTAGGTAGATTTTAATTGCGCGAGATAAGAGGTTCCGACGCTTCTCAAGGCAGGCGGCTTCGGCTCGCCTCTGGAAATTGTTTTTATCGTCATCAGCCACAATAAAGTTTCATTTGCAGAAGCTATTTTAAGACGTCTGATAAATCCATGTGGACTAAGCTTTTTGCTGCCGATTAACGCTATAACGTTAGCCCTGTATACTTTACTATAGAATGGGGTGAGACTTGAGATGTATTGATCTGAGGCGCACGTCTCTAAAGTAAAACAATTGAATCGTTTCACTTACAAGCACATATACTACAGTTAAAGTACATACCTACAAAACCACTCCTGAAAAAAAAACCCATTTAGGTAGTAACTTTCTTTTTCAGTTTCATCATATCAGCTTTTTCAATTTAGTGTATCTAAATCTGGATAACATTGTACTGTTAGGAGGAATATGGGGAATACAGTAATGGAGAAGCAAGCAGTCGTCCGCTATCGTGTTAAAGTTGGTTATTTCTTTTTGCGAATAAGTATAAATAATATTGCTAGTTATTTTGAATACTTGAACAATTTAGTATAAATGACATTTAATATTATACGAGTAAATATTGTGAATAAACAATGTAAATAATACGTTCAGCCGAAAAGCATTCAGTCTGAATCGTCGCGTGTCAATATCAATTGGTAAGGAAAGCAAGATTTAGCTTAAGCTATAGATCTCGTGTCCGCGCACCCACAGATACGATCTAGACCAATCCTTGCGTGGGATACTTTGTCGAATTTTCGTTGCGGTCAATTAAGACAAAATTTTCATTTAGCCTCAGCCTGTGACTTCCGCGTTTATAAACAGACTAATCGAAAAAATATAGGACCCAGACGATTCTCTAACTAACGCGTGAGGAATTAATATATTATATCCCCGTCAGTCATTCATTACGTGTTTCAATTATTAAGAGCAAAACATTTTTGTATGTAAATCATGTAACTGCCTCAACTAGCGTGTTTGATAGCCATAAAATACCAGTTTTACGCAATCGATTAAATACGTTTGATCTGCGAGAAATTATAATTACTGTTATAATTACTTATTGTGAATAATTTCAATAATACAGAAACAAAAGATTAAATTACCTATTGCATTATGTTTCTATGTCTGGAATACTTCACTTATATAATAGTACATTACTACAGAGGCCGGGACGAAAGGGGTTGCCGGCCGAAGACATATAGACGGCCGAGCGAAGCGAGGCCGGATAGGTCTGAGCGCGGGCAACCCCATTTCCCGCCGAGGTATGTATAGTGCTTTTCTCAAACATGCAATGAAATAAATAAAATAAAAAATCCACGAAACCCAAGTTTTATTTATAGAAAAAACTAAAAGTAAACTACACCCAAAATATAACCAACACGTACCTATATCATTATCACGCGTATGTTTTACACGAGTCGTGTATTTTTACTACCCGTGTATTTTCATGTATCTTTGATTTTTTCGCCTTGTATCCGTCTGACTGTCGTTTTCGTCACAAAGGTTTACATAGTCTTTCATGTTGATATCATGTTTCACATACATCGACTACATGGTTGCTTTATGCAAGGAGTAAATAAGTATAATTTCCACAGTGTTGACGAATTTGTAGTTATATTCATTTAAAATATGCCACAAAACTGTTTCTAATAAACTGTAAGCCATTTTTCTTAGTTTCTCAAATAATTAAATTGCCATAAGCAACCATATACATACTTCGTCTTTGACTTGGCGGCAGAGACAGCAAGTTATTTAAAATCAATTCTGCTTACGCTGCCAATTCCAACACCTACGATTACAATTAATATTAATTTCATTATTTCATCGGAACTCATATTAAAGTCAAAAAATCAACAACGCACCATAAATCCAATAAAACAGAATGAATATTTTTCAACTTTACTTCCATAACAATAAAAAAAAAATAACTACGCGTGTTTGAGTAGGTAGACCTTTTTACCGCTAACGTTTAGATGAAATATTTTAAATGTTTTTATTTGTGTAGTTAAATTTATAATTTAAAATTATAGAATGTATTATTTATTAAGTTCATGTTGATTTTATACAAATAAAACTGCAAATTATAGCAAACATTGTTTTTTGTTTTTTTTTATAGGCGTAGTGGCAGAGTGTCATTACGAACCATAAAGCAAATACTGCCTCTAGTTTTTTTTAATGGATGAATGCCACGATGCTGTGTCACAAATATCTGTGAAATGAAAATTAAAAAAGAGGACTTTGCCGGCCTAGGCCTGCAAGATGTGTATGAAATTCCATTAACGACCTTTTGTCCTAGCCGCACCTGAAACGTCATGCTTCGCAGCCTATTATAAGGAACATAACATCAATATTTCATTGCATGTTTGAGAAAATATATATTAATTGCTTATATAAATGGACGTTTCATTTATGTATTACGAGCCTTGGGACGGTCAATTATGGCGTAAGCTACCTAGAGATATAGTAGAAGATAATGTGCGTGTTTATGCTAATGTTATGCACTGCTTAATAATATGATTTCGAGGAATACATATACAGAAATGTAATACATATATTTTATATACCAGGTAATCGTATTTATATTCGTCGTAGGAGCGTAGGCCAGAACGCTTTTACGCGTGGGATGGCTCCTCTACACGATGGGCCAGCGGCGACGGCCACTCCAAGGAACGTATTATGCGTTAGAGGGAGCAAGTGATATTGCTACAACATTCTACCGCATGGCTGCGTCCCTTGGAGTGGCCGGCGCTGGCCCATCGTGTAGAGCAGCCAGGAGGAGCCCGAGCACACCAGCGCGGCACGCGTAGAGCGCCGCCCGCGCGGGCCACGCCACGGTTTCTGACTCGAGTTTAAAGCAATCAAAGACTTTCCAGGTGCTTTTACTTAAAATGCCACTTTATGCAGCCTACACACAGCATTAGACATTAGACAAAGTTTAAAAACAGAAAAGGTGTTTTATTATTATTACATACAGAAGATCGTTTTTATTAACTTATACATATTTCAGCCAATGTGCATGTAAGTTTAAGATGCTCAAGCGGAATTGTCGTAACTATTTAATATTTAATGTTCTATCAAGCGATCTTTTGTAACGTTATTTATTTATCGTGCATCTAAATAATTATGTCGTTAGAGTCTGGCTAACCAAAAATTGTTGACAGATATTTCGTTGTTGTATCACCAATTGTCTATGATTTAAAAAAAAAGCTAAAAGTCAGTTGTCAATTTATGTCATTCATTCAAATTGTTTGCGGTTTATAATGGGTTTATTTTAAATAATATTAATAATTTCTATACTGAGTGATTCGCTAACTATTATTTAAGCTCGTAAATAATTACGACAATATGCGAAGTCGACGTGTAGCGTTATATAACGAAAAACTGCAATGTTTACAACTCCTAACCAAATGTAAACAAATTAGGAGGTTGGTGCTCTAACTCCCTAAATATTTTGATACTTTAAGTACTAGTTCTAACATTTGCGTATTACTTTGATTAAGTACGTGAATTTATTAATGCCTGGGGGCCGATTTTTGAATTTCGATCACTCGATTTCGTCATTCGAAAATCGGTGGAAAACGGCGAAATGCTAATTTTGAAATACGAGCGATCGAATTTTGGAATCTAGTGGTATTGACCACTCGATTTCAATTCTATTAGTAGAATTTAAACGCCTAGTAGTGGAGATATCATTTAACAAAATACACGAAATCGAGTGGTCGAATTTCAAAAATCGGCCCCCAGAATCTCATAAATATGACAAGTGTACAAAGAAACGGATAAACTAAAAGTTCTGAAAAATATATATAAAATCTAAATATTGGAACGTAAACATTAGGTGTTTGTCATTGACTGTACTTTAAATAGTGGTAGAAATTATGTGAGCTGACTTTGAGTGCACGTAAACGTTTATTTAACTTATTTCCTTAGGTACCTTAAAGTGACATTCCATTTCCAACTGCAGCTGCAATACTGTTCATTTTACTATGGAAATTGACAATGACAGCGACGCGTTTCCATAGTAAAATGAACAGTATTGCAGCTGCAGTTGGATATGGAATGTCACTCTTACTTGTACACAGAATATCATAAATATAATCGAGTATCAAAACTATAATTCCTACTACACAAAGTGTGACCAGCCCAAATTTTTTTGAATTTCCCGCCAAAAATTTAGGTAAAATTTCAGTAGCCAGACTCTAGTTAAAACTAGGTATAGGTACTACAAAATGCCTTCACGAAAAATTTTATACTTGAATCCAAAATATTACACATCTATTTACTCTAATACTTAGTATTTTGCCTTGAGTAATTTGATATTTAAGTACCTGTAGTATATTATACCTACCTGGTATAATATATCAACAATTTAAGTGTTAAATTACCACGACTTTAGAATGATCTCCGGAAATTTGTGATTGACGAACGTCCATTTCGCAAAATGGTTGCCTGCATACTTAAGTCGGATGTCGCAAAAAAGGTAATTTTGTTTTTGCTCAGTTGTTAGTTGTTACCTTGTTTGGTGGTGTTAAAGTGTTAATGATATAAGGTATAAGAATTTTGTAAATCGACGTAATTTTACTAAATAGCTTATATTATTCCATACAATCTTATTTCTTACAAAAACTATTTCTATAATTTACGTTTAATGCCTGTTTACATTTAGATTAATATAAGGCCGATTTACATTTAGACGAATCTATATTGAACTTCTATATTTAGCCACGGCACGGTAACAACCCTACAATGTACATACGATGCATACATACTTTGAAAATAGCTCAGTCGGAGGCAGGCTAATCAGTGTGAGACTGAAGTAAGTTTTTCGCATCGGTACTAATCACAATTAATCCTGGCTGGGTCCGGCCCGGTCTGGATGGATCCGGTCTGATCGGACTCGGGACGGCTGGTCTGGTTGGCTCCGGACCAATCGGACTCGAGACGGTTAAACGGGTACGAATCGGTTATGATAAAGCTGGTCATAGTCTGTTTTATCTTGTTGTTCGAACTACATGGTAGGTACTTAAATTATTAAACGGCCTGAGGGCTTTGGATACCAGCTGTTCGCGCTAAGTTTGCATGTTCACCTGATTTAAGGACTTGCCTTTAACAAAAACGAGTATTAGTTTTTGCGCTGTCTTTCACAATGATTAGCGGCATGTTAGTACCTACGTACGTAAAAACTAAATTCGAAATAAATAGCTGTTAAGTACTCGTATGTTACATTTAGCTTAGCCAGATGTTTTTACAAAATCCAAATATGCAGGGATAAATCGATGACTAACAAACCATCCGGTATTTTACACTGGCCTGTTTTACAATAAAAGAAAACGATAAAAATCAGAATCTTAAATTAAAGATATACTTCCAAGTATTAATTGGGAGATTAATGAATAGTTCCGAGTAAACTATCACAATTTATAAGTTTTAAATATTATATACTTAAGATTGTGCATTTTATTACTAAATCCAGTTCAAACCAAGAAAAAATATTTAGAAAAGAATTTCAAAATAACTTAGTACCTACTTATCCATTTTCATACACTGTAAGACAACAAAACAGAACTATTTACAGCGAAAAAACCAGCAGTAAGTATGTACTTGATAATGTATCATTTATTTAAGCACCAGCAGTTAATATTTTTTGCGAATCATCACGCAAGCGCGCCGTTTCCTCATTCCACCCAACGGCAACGAAAGCTCGTACAAAAACCCGATATATTCGTTTACGCCATCTCATAAAGACGTGTGCCGCTGTGAGTATTGTTAGGAGATACGACTTTTAAGTTAGCACGTGGACGTTGGAAGTCAGTTGGAACGACCCTCAAGGTCGGTTTCCAGCGTTCGTTCGGAAATACGGCGTACGAATCAGGCCGCGTAGCCAAGATGCCGATCGCTTACGCTCCGTAGCGATCGAAACGCAACTGTCACTGTCGCACTAATATAGAAGTGTGATAGAGAGACATAATGGTTTTCGTTGTCGAAGCGATAGCGATTGTAACCTTGGCTAGGCCGGCAGGTTCTCAAGTCTGGTCCCCAACTATAAGCAAAAAACGCATGTAATGTAGAATATGTAGATGCCCGTTTTTTTGTGAATTGTAGGAGACCTCTTTTTTACAAGTTCAATAGACGTAGAATAAGTTATCGGCTGCTAAAAGACTAGCAGCGTGCTTGGTGACATTATTTATAAAGGATTTAGTATGAATGTTTTTAACATTCAAAAATATAAAAACAGAATTATTATACACCGGAAATATATAATATAAAAAATTAGGTAGGTACTAATTTGAAAAAATCGACGTAGCTTTAAATAGCACACTCAATGCTAACTAAATGATCATTTACAAAAAAAAGTGAATACGCGCAAAACAGTTTAAAATGCCATTAAAATCGTTAACAGCTATGCTATAGTGCATCTGCATCTCGTGACAATTACAATTAGCCCAAACACGGCAGAATACCGTGTTTCATTACGGAGTTCCGTTGATAATTTTATGGTCTTCGTGATCAGTCGTAACTTTATATCAAGCACTTTCAAAAACCTAAATTGCTTACAGTATGGTGTCGCTTTTCATTTATGTATGAGTGAGTTTTTGTTAATAAATAAATAAATATAAATAAATATTATAGGACATTTTTACACATTCACTAAGCCCCACGGTAAGCTCAAGAAGGCTTGTGTTGTGAGTACTCAGACAACGATACATACATATGATATATAAATACTTAAATACATAGAAAACAACCATAACTCAGGAAAAAATATCTCCGTCATCATCATCATCGAATGATGATTTATTTGAATAAATAAATGCCCTTACCAGGATTCGAACCCGGGACCATCGGCTTCATAGGCAGGGTCGCTACCCACTAGGCCCAAAATATCTAGGTTAATATTGCATAAATAATAGTTTATAAGTTTTGTTATTGAATAAATTTCATTTGTTTTTGTAAAAAAATGAAAGGTCGGGATTATTTGACGATACCATTAAATAATTACAGTAAATACCTAATATATATATTTGAGAGCGAGGCCCCGTTAATACTCAAATTAAGATAGAATAGGCACAGGGCACAGACCTGGGCCAATTATCTATTTGAATGCTTTTATTTTTAGGTAGTTTAGTTTAATTTATTTTTGTTAGTTCTAATTTGTTTTTAAGTGTAATTTTATCTTAATAAATACTCAAATAATTAAAAAGGTTAGAATAAAAATTATAGAATTTATTATATGTATCTGAATGCAGGCTCCGCAACTAAGTTAGAGGACAATAAACCTATTCGTTTCAAGACCAAAAGAACCGGAGGAGGCATATAAAACTTGAACTTAGTTATACTTAAAGTGAGGTCATTTTGGCTTCATTAACTGCTTGATTATGCTAATAAGTTATTGATTGCCTATAAAATATACAATTTCATAATTGAAGAGTTGTGTGATATTTATTTTGTCTATCAGTTTCCGTTGTCGCCTGCGTACAATACATATGGTAAACCAAGACAACATTACCGTTAAATATTATTCTAATCTTTTCAATGGTGTCAACTCAATATAAAACATATAAAAAATAGCGGAAGTAAATAAGTAAATATAGTATCATAAAATATATGTACATAACATTAAGTTACGCATTGGATATACTAATAATAAAGATTTTAAATATTTAGTACACTAAGGTGTAAACACGGTCGGAAAACGACGTGCAAAAAAACCTGTCGTTAAAGGCCGCCGTGCTAGATCCAGTCAGAATGTCAGAAAGTCCGTCAACCAAAAATTTACGTCGTAACTTGGTACGTATGACGCGCTGTAATTAATACTTCTATTTCATCATTATTGTATGACATACCTACGTAAAGAGGAAATTGATTGTCTAATGACTGCTTTAGAAACGAGACTACATACGTACAGGCAAGACATCCTCCAGACTGAGCATAGTAGCTCTACCCCCTCTGCCACGCATACGGTAGTTTTACTCCATTTTCGAGTCAAAAGTGTCTTTGTGTGACGTCCGTGTCTTTGAACGCACCAATCACGGCACGGGACCTCGCTCACCTCGTCCCCCGCACCCCCGTATTTTTAGCAGCTTCGGTTTCATGAAATAATTGCTCTAAACTCCGTCTAGAGGATTCCTAGTCTATGCATACACCTAACCTCTTGCAGTGCGATTAGCATAACGCGTAGCGTAACGGTTGTAGCGAAAAGCACCAGATTTTTAGGGATAAATGCCACTTGATTACCCACATCCTTTTTGTCACGCGAGCAATAGGTACCACGATAAGACAGGTTTCTACTACTGACAAAAGGGCAACAGACAAAAGATATGTGATTTTTTTGACGAATGATTCATAACTCATTTCATGTTTATTAGAAAGCATTAGAAGGCACTAGGACAAAACTTAAATAAAATAAAACCGTTATCGTTATTCATTTCGGTAAAAACACAATAAAGGTGTCAGTCCACGAATATAATTTTCGTTTCTCATGCTCTGAAAGTGGCTCATTAATAATTTATTTATGAAGTGGGTTGAAAGTGAGACATTTCGACCCTAAAACGTTTTGTGGGAGATTTATGACTACTATGCTCTTATAATATTTAATCTAATTTGTCTTTCCCATCACGGAACTTTGGTGTTCCAGACCTTTAGAACGCTTGCGCGGAACCGAAGCCAACACGTAGAGGTCGTAGAGGCCCTATTGCCACTTTAATGAAATGAAAAGGGTGCACATATTTTATTATTAAAAAAATTCGACTTACGCATATAAAATACTGAAGATTTTAGGTGCACAAAACGATGGTGCGTAGATGGTTAAATTTGTATAATTTTCTCCGTATAATTTAAGAAGGACCCACTTACACACCACGACCAATTGTAATTGAATCAAACAGTCGAACGAACCTTTAATTAAACGAGTCTTAAGTATCATTTATTCATCCATTGTAAATAAACTGAGCAACTAAATCCGTCACATCGAAACTAGACCAACCGGTCGGTTAAAATGTTTCGCTTGCAAAAAGCTTGTACGAGTATGCCAAAACGCACATCCGCGATTCCGCGTGCGTCGGTTCGTCGCACCGCGTAATCGCCGCACCCAGCTCTGTACTAACTTGGCTCATACATATAGGTATAGGCTAGACGAATTAGATTTTTTCCAGGAATTAATTAAATCGTCTTAATGCCATCATCTGGTTTCTAAATTAGTGCAATCTGAGTTTGCTCCATTCCAGGAGTAGTTACAAAATCTCTGTTTCAGTTTTTTGCTCGTAGTTCAAAAACGGTTCGTCCGACGGAGTATTTGCTCTATTTATGATAAAAATTGTGATCCGAAAAGTAGGCACCTTAATATGAATTTGTAGTCAAATACTGTTAAAAAGGTCGCCACATTGAATTTCTTATTTTTTGGTAAAATCGTGTTAAAATCCGATTTTTTTTTACCAATGTCTGATTTACAACCACCTTGATGGAAGTGACATTAATTTTGACTGTGGGTTCCTTCTACATTGAGTGGTTTTGCTATTCCCGTAATCTCCCAAGGCTCCCAAAATTTATCAACACCTCCTGGGATGGAGCAAACTTAGATTTAAGACCAAAAGAAGGTATTAAAATGATTTCCAGCTTGCTGTGAATTAATTCCTCAAAACGCTTTTTTTGGATTTTATTTGACTGTCCTAATATAGCCGCGAACAGTTCTAATTGTTAAACCTTCGATTACACGTGTCAAATATAAGTATGTATAACGAAGTCCGTCATTGAACGAATATCATCTCAAACAGGCTCGGCTCGTCAAGTACGAGTATCAAGCATGTATCATCGATTTAAGACTTACGTCACTTTCTAGTGTGTAAATCTATCTATCCTATATATATATATATATATATATTAATACCTTTAAACGAGTTATTCTTGTTTATTAATTTATATGTATATTATTTATATATTTCGCTCGGAAACGGCTCTAACGATTTCGATGAAATTTGCTATATGGGGGTTTTCGGGGGCGATAAATCGATGTAGCTACGTCTTATAGTTATTTCTGGGAAAACGCGCATTTTTGAGTTCTTATATGTTTTCCGAGAAAAGCTAGGTTTCCCAGATATTAAGTAGGTATCTATGTAGGCTCAAAACTGGACAAGGGAACAGACAATATAAACTACATTTACAAGAGCGAAGTCAAACACAATAATTAGGTACTTTTCATTACTTAATTAGCACTCAATGGTGTTTCTACATCGGGTAGGCTCAGACGGTTCACATTCTCCTCGAGTGGCTCGCTTCCTGCTTGCGACTAGGTTATTTATAGAAATGTCTATAATTACGACTGATGCGCCACGACATTGAACGATGACACGTGGGGAAAGACTAGATTAAATTCCTAGAGTTTTAACAGATAGTAATGTTTTAAAGGTAAATCTTATTGGTAAAAACAAAAAAAAAGAAATAAACAAACATATTAAAACTTAAAAACCTACAGATAAAATAATTGGCCCAGATTGCCGTCAACGGACAAGGTGCCCAGAAGGTTGGCCGTATTTCTCCGCTGTACGGCGATACTAATTCGCTGGCCGAAATAGTGGCCAGCCCTCTGTTCGAGAAACAGAAAACGGTGAAAAATAGAGATACTACTCCTAAAAATACGTGTGATACCTCATTAGATTCATCATGATGCCTAGAAAAATGTATTCGAAGCGTGCACACAAAAAATATCAAAACTTATAAACAAAAAAAGGGGGAAAAAAGTAGATAAATTATATTTCCCCAATATCTCAAAAAAATATTAATATTAAGAAACCAATATTAATATTATTAAAGAGGAGGATATATTAGTATAGACTTTAATATATTTTCCAAAGCAATAGTATATCTTGAGTTTTCCTAGCTCGACGACAAATGTGAAATAAAATTGCTTACCCATGGAGTCGACAAACGACTATTTAAAGTTCTTTTAATGAACATTTACTTAATCAAGCCATAAGGAAAAGCAGGAACTTCTACGATCCTATTAAAGAATGCAAACATTACGTTATGCTTTATTGTTGTTAAACAACTTACCTACAGGGTGTCTTTTTTCTAAATTTAAGGGTCGGGTTTACTTTAGTCATATATTTTCAAGTCAAAAATGTACTAAGAGCTTCGTCTATTATTTATATGTATGTGTTTGATATTATGTTGTGATTTTTATAATGTTACTTGCAGATATAGTGCTTTGAGTATCACCAGGCTGTGACAAAATTATATCAACCACTCTGTATACTAATGTTATGGAAAATCGTGTATGCTTGAGATGCAACAAAATGTTAACATACGTTTACATTTGAATTTACACAATCATTTCTTTTGTCGTTTTCCTTATTGCTGTCTTTGCTTACATAAATAAGGTTCTTTGAATAATCATTAAATTAAGTTTATATGTTTTGTAGGGTTCTTATCTTACAAAGGTTGTTTGTAAAATGAAACATTGCTTGTTTACATTTTACGAACTTGTTTACAGAAAATCACAAATAATTTTTCGCTCTCTGTGTAAAAAATAGCGATAAGTATCAGTTTGATATTATTGAATTTCCTTAAAACGACTCGGCACGCCATTCTTTTCCCCATAATTTTACTCAAAGTGCCTTTTTAATAAATAAAGTGACATTGTGATAATAAATACCTATAGGAGTAACAGGTGACGGAATTCACGCCGTAGATTGTTCTCCGGAGTGTATTTATGAAAAAATTTAAAATACGATGCCAATGTATAAGGCTACAAAATTATATTTTTGGGTAACTTTTACGTTATGCATATGTGTGTAAATAATTATGTGTATGTGAGTATGTATAGGTAGGTATGTGTGTGTAGGAAATGCATATTTTGACATGAGCGTCGCAGCAACAAACGAATATGTTGACAGATGACAAGTCGTGTTGTCAGCACGTAGGCGTGACATATGAATAAAGTTTGTATGCCGTTAGTTCGCGATGTCACGCCGGAATATATAGTTCGCGCGAACCACGCGGTGTCATTTTTTGGCGGAGTCTATCAAGCGGATTGAGAGTGATACGCTTTGACTCTATGGAGTTTTACTTTCGAAATGTTTTCATTTTATTTATTACGATCCTTTTACCTAGATGTTGTTAATTGAAAGTACCCTCAAAGTACTGCACAAGTATTTACTTACCTATTCGAAATGACAAGTAGAGTGATTAACTCTGGTGAAAAGCACCCATTCAGACTCCAACATCTCGTCAGAAATGGGTGTCTTTCATCCCTTGGTCACATTCTTCTATACAGTATGAATACTTACAGTATCGATTGGTAGGAAAGCTATTGAATAACAAGTAGGTACAAATTAAAGCTTCTTTCATATTTTCGAATAAGGTCTATGTGTGTTTAGACTTTACACATAGGTATATTACTTGTATATTATATGTAACTTATATATTATACTACTTATTGTAGACTGTACGTTATTGGGATAGCTATTAACTTAAAGTATCTACACGTGATTATTTGTATGTACTTCATTGTGTCTGTAAAGTAGGTATGTACGTTGCCAGTATTCCGCAATTATGTAAATAACAGGATTTGTTTATTACTTATATAATGATAGTTGATGACATGTTTATTGTATTTAAATACGCCTGTTTGCTATAAAACTAATTGTTTGCGATAAATGTCTGGTCACGTGCGGGAAATATATTAATTAGCCCGTGACTTCGGACTTTTATTAATCTACAACTCATCTTGACTTTTATAAGGAGTACGAGTATGTACGTCACAAACAGCAGGCAGCAGCGAGCGAGGTGTTAAATTTAAAACCGGGCAAGTGCGAGTCGGACTCGCGCACGAAGGGTTCCGTACCATAATGCAAAAAAAAAACAAAAAAAAGCAAAAAGAAAACGGTCACCCATCCAAGTACTGACCCCTCCCGACGTTGCTTAACTTTGGTCAAAAATCACGTTTGTTGTATGGGAGCCCCATTTAAATCTTTATTTTATTCTGTTTTTAGTATTTGTTGTTATAGCGGCAACAGAAATACATCATCTGTGAAAATTTCAACTGTCTAGCTATCACGGTTCGTGAGATACAGCCTGGTGACAGACGGACGGACTGACGGACGGACGGACGGACAGCGAAGTCTTAGTAATAGGGTCCCGTTTTACCCTTTGGGTACGGAACCCTAAAAATTATCTAGATACCATTCGATGATGCGAGAGTAATGCTCTAGTTTCCTAGGATAGCGGTACCATCATACCGGTACCGGTACCGGTACCGGCCGTCTCCATAAAAATACTACGACATCCATATTTAGCCGTATTATTTAGTATGGCGACGGCCGCTATATGACGGCACCGCTATCCTAAGAAACCCGATCTTTAGAGAGATCATTTTGGACGCCTGGTCTGTTTTTTCCAGGTATGAGCTTACTACCTGCATTTAAAATAAAGATAAATAAAACCGGCCAAGTGCAAGTCGGACTCGTGTTCCAAGGGTTCCGTAAATTAAGTCCGACTCACGCTTGACTACACATTTCTAACGACGACCTCATGACGACCGGTCTGGCCTAGTGGGTAGTGACCCTGCCTATGAAGCCGATGGTCCCGGGTTCGAATCCTGGTAAGGGCATTTATTTGTATGATGATACAGATATTTGTTCCTGAGTCATGGTTGTTTTCTATAAGTATATTTATATTTAAGTATTTATATATCATATATATCGTTGTCTGAGTACCCACAACACAAGCCTTCTTGAGCTTACCGTGGGGCTTAGTCAATTTGTGTAAAAATGTCGTATAATATTTATTTATTATTTATTTATTTAATAGGTTTTCCTGTCATCTATAGGTAAAGAACTTTTTTATGTATTTTTGAAGTGCGCTGTGCACTTTTTGTGATGGGGAAAAATGTTACATGTCCGTCTTTGGGTCACTAATTTACATACGTGTACCAAATTTCAACTTAATTGGTCCAGTAGTTTCCGAGAAAATAGGCTGTGACAGACGGACCTTTTGAGCTACAGAACCTTAAAAATTACTAATAATCTAAAAGTTCGTTTACCTCTCGTACTAGTGTAGTTTAAGCTTTAATAAAGTGTATCTACCAGTTCATATTAGTTTTTATTTTATCGTGGAGCCAATAAATTTGCAGATGCCTACATACCGATTATGTAGATTAAGATCAAGTTAATAGTATTGTATTCATGATCTTTTAACGAGTTTTCCTTCTACTTTAGAAAAACCCTGTAGAGGATATTTTCCACGCACTTTTTTCCTTGTATATCAATTAGTTGACACGTGTTCAAATATTAAAATATTAATTTACCTAATTAACAACAAGAATTAAGATAAATTGTATCTTCTCTAGAATCACATTTTTAGTGTTCCGTACAAAACTTTGTTCACGGAACACTTATTTATTTTACTTCGGATGAAAAATCTTCAGAAACAACACCAAAGATGGTATAGCCGTATTTTCAAACATGGTGAAAATGCTTTTTTCTTTTGCTGGTTTATTTGTCTCGAGTTACCAACGTAAACGTTTAAGGGGAAGTATTTGGTGAAATTAGTTGTTTTTTATCAGATAAAAAAAAAGAAAAATATTTTTTTTTAAACACATTTTCTTTTTTCTTCTAACTAGTAATCCGAGTTTTATCCAATTTTATTAGGATTCATGCGTAGGAAATTTATTCAATAGGAAAAAATGCGTCAAAAATATATGAAATTCGCTCATCAGATCCACCTTATAGACCGCGGGCCAGGAGCAAATATCGTCAGTCATCGCCTCCCGCTTGATACTTTGTCAGATGATAGTATAGATGCTATCATGAATTAAAAAAATAGTCAGCCGGTTGTATCGTGGTGGAAAGACCGTCAGTTGATCATGTCCGCAAATACATTAAGGGTTTATTGAAATGCCTGATGAAATCCTACATGCAAAGTTTCATGATTTAGTGATTACTATAGCTGACGGTCTTTCCACCGCTATACAACCGGCTGACGGTTTTTTTATTTATAATAACATGGCTGTTTCTTCTATTCCTCAACCCACCAACGGAGCACCAGCTGACGTCCATGAGGGATCATCATACATAGCCGGAGGCTATTGGTCATAGAAATCTGTTCATGGCTCGCGGTCTATTAAACTGGAAGCCGACCACGATTGCCGCCCATGTGCACTTAGCACTTGAGAAATGTTTGCCGACACAGAACGCGCGCTGGTGTGTCCGATTGTCGCCAGCACCACTATTACGGGTCGAGGACGCATTGCGAATTCCCCGTCTTATTAGGTAGGTATCGAAAACATAATTGTTCGCGAATACTAAGTCACGAAATCGGTACGCTTTTGGAATTGGAAAGCAGTAAGTCGAAAATTTAATTCGTGCACGATAATCGACCGTAATGCGAGGCGCTAGAGTTGCAGATGTAACTAGTGAGTTTTAAGTTGACTATTGTTTATTAGTATGTATTAGTGCAAGATTTGAATATTGCTGCTTATCTAAACACAATTAGAATTATAAAAGATTGTAAAAAGACACGTAGTTGTTAACTTGCGTATTAGGTACTTTAATGATCTCTACAGTTTTAATTGATTGATACAAATAATACTACTATTATATATAGTCGTAGGTACTACACTTTAATGCAATTAAAATGTTTAACGCTTACTTATTGCCACGTTGAGAAAGCAAAACTTCCAAAACATGAATTTTACTATAAGCGGTAAAAAAAGTTCGCGTAAATAAGTAGTTTAAGTCAACTTTATTGAAAACAGTAAAAGTTAAATCTATTAATAGAAGGGTGTTTTATGGGCATAATCACATGAACCAAACGAGCGAGCTCGCCTAACGAGCCGCTATTTATGCTGCACTTGGTGTAATCGGTTCGCGTATCGGACCAGGTTAAGCTAAGGACGGCCTACTGCTACAGAATTAATAGTGTCTCTCAACTCACAGCCAATATTATAGACAATTGGATACTTCAAATATTTATAGGGAAAGAAATATAACATAAACATGAATATGATTACGACTGTGAGATATGTGGCAGGTAGGTATCTATATGTGTTAAATCAATAGATAAACACAATGAACTAGAAAGCACTCGTCAAATAGCACGGTATACAGCGTACGGACCGAACATGGAACATATACTCGTAGTTAAATACATGTAGACTAACGAACAAGCACTACCGATCAGACAATTGAAACATCATTTGGACAATGACGTCATTGTCAATGTAGGTTAGATATTAAAGACCGGTTCTAAGTAGCGCAAGCAGAGTTAAGATTAATCAACAACAACACAATCTGCTCCATTGGAGAGAGTACGCGCATTGTCAAAACTTTCCGAGATATATCACGCCGTTGGAATGCAAAGACACTTTCTTCCTTACAATATGTATTTAAAAACCGGAATGGATTTGCTTGCGCATGAGCGATAATGTCGATCCGGTGCAAACCGGTGCTAACCGGTGAGGGCCCTCAAGTTAAAGAACGCATGCGCATGCAGTGCTACTCTTTCCATTACCACAAGACATGCGCGAGAGGCCAGCCACTCGACCCCGCGACCACAATACTTACTCGTAACATTTAAGAAGACACGTTTATCTATTTTAGATATATACTTACTCTTCTTATAACAATTAATGCAAAACATATTACGTTTTTTAATATTAAAATCAATGAAAGGTTCGTATCCAAAGTATTTGCTTTACAGATTGACACCCTTTTGGCATTTATTATTGTTTCTCAATCGTTCATGTTTTGTAAGAAATAATGAAATTTTGTTTTATGGCTAGCCCGTTTTTACTAACGATAGGTAATTTATATTGTTACTAAGTATCCTTTGTTGGTAGGTAAATTAAATCAAAACAAACAAATTGATTCTGCCTATTCAAAAGTTTCAAAAATTATAGGTAATACGATATGAAAAAAAAAACACGAGTTACTGGCAAAATTCCATAGCTACCTGACCTACCTATAGGTAACTGTCACTGCTATCAATTTATTAGCACAGTTCCATAAATACATAATGTATCTAATTATAATGTATCTTTCTTTCAACATACTCGTAAATAAAATTAACTCACATTATAAGTAAAGTCGATGTGAAAGGTGTATAATTATGTCCACGAGTAACTTGCTCTAGACGTCTATCGCCGATTATTGTTTGGATACAATGACACCTGTTGATTGAAGCCTCGTCGCGATCAATGCACGTGGACTTGTACACTTGACCAATCTAATTACGCTGATGTGTCTTTATGAATTGGCAGAATTAAATTACATTACACCTAACGCGTTTGGGTAGGTCAGTGGCATGGCATTACATAAAACAATGTAAGATATCGGGACCCTGGTTTCATATAGGAATATTGCCTGTATTTAAAATAAATTATTTCACACCGAGCACGAAACAAAGCACCTGAAAAATATTAGAAAAACCTAGATCGCAGATATTTAAGAACAATAAAGAGTAGAAAAACTTGACCGTAACGTCATTGTTCTGTTTTTCATAGAGATTACATATAGTATTGCATTGTATTGCATTGTACCAAGGATGCTGATGGCATTTCTTCGCTGTATCGCAATGCTGATACGTTGGGCGAGGTAGCCGCCAGCTTTCCCAGTTAAAAATAATAAAGAATAATAATAAACTCTCGATTTCTAACAAATAAAGAAACAGCACTCATAACCCCATTTTGGCTTCTTGCGATTGTCTGTTGAACCTTCTTCGCCGTAGCCGATTAAAAACATAACGATCATAACGATGTTAATATGAATGAGTCAATCTATAACACGCGGTGTCGGTATTTCATTGATGGTGTCGCACGACTCTGCTTGATTAATTCTTGCTCGAACATGTTGAAGGGAGTTTCCTGGTCAAGAATACTGGTTCTAATCGGTTTATGCCGAGTCAAATATGATTGTTCTTATATTACCAACTCATAAAAATAACACAAACATGTTTGAGTGACGTCATGCAATATTTTTTAAGAAAAAATAGTTTTTTTTAGATGTTATGAGAATATATTTATCTCGAATCAAGTGATCTCTTCACTTCAAATCACCACGCTTAGTATTCAATTGAGCATAATATAGTACCGACAATAAATTTAGCTTCATCGTAGGATATAACTTTTTGTATCTACTTTCTCTCTGGCTTTTCATAAATACAGTATGTGTCTGACCATGGGGCATTCCAGGGATTGATTTTACTCACTAAACTGAGTTACTTTTACTATGGGACCTACCCTAAAATCGGGGATAAATTCTTGGCGTTTCCATAGAAAACGTCGACATCTGATCAGCCAAAATTTATGAAAAAGTAAAATTTTTTTTCAGGAGTTCGGGGTTGGTGCCATAATAAAAGTAGCTCAGTTTAGCGAGTAGAATCGAGCCCTGAATTTAAAGCCCCATGGTCAGTAACACCCTATATAATTCACTATCTCTGCCCGTAAAAATGTACTTACCTACAGAAGCATCTTATGTTTTCTTTGACTTGCCTGCTGTCTGTTTATTGGTATGAATCACATACTGTAGGTAAGTACGTTTTACTAATTTAACTACTACTTATTACGTAAAAATCTGTTGCACGTTGCACATTTATACGACAAATTTCGCACTGACAGTTGTTTTGTTCAAACATCATGCAACAGTGTTGAATGATCGTGACAATGGCTCCTATTGAAGCCAACAAAGGGGTCATGACGTGTCTATTTAGATAGCTGTTACCTTCGCCACAATTTTACGCGTCTCATTCAAAATGTGAACATACGTACCTATAATAATATTTTTTATACCACAACGGTGCAACAAACGTTTGGCACTGATTACCAGTTCGCCGGACGATGTCGGCCTGTCAGTTAAACGCAAAAGACTGAAAAGTGGTGCAGTTACCCCCACCCCTTGAATTTCCCTCTTACGATTCTCATACATTCGCCGTCGATACACCTTGTTCATAAGTGCGGACTTAATCTCCTAAGTCCCAGAAGCTTTAGGAACTTTGGTTTAAAAATTAGAACCTTGCTTGTTTAGCTAAAGTTAAAAAGAAATTTTGCAATAACGCGTTTATTTATATTACTGGCCTACACGGTACCACTTTGTAGCTCTGCAACATTCTATTCGGTATTTCTTGTAGCCTAGGAACACCAGTACAGGGATCAGGAGTCAAATTGCATACGACACTGTTCTAGAGATCCTAGTGTAATAAGTATTCTGCTTGGAAATCACGTTGGGTTGATGGAAAGCCAAAGTAACAAAACAAGTACAAGTGGTTACAATTGATTAAATGAACGAGGAAAACCGCTTCTTGGGAGACAAACTGTAATTAAATGAATATCACACTTTAAATACCAATCCTAATTTACGATACCAAGCTTTTATTGGTTATATATTTAAAATTTTCGCAGCCAAGCGCAAAGAGGGCAGGTAGTGTAACTTGAATCCACTAAGGAGCCCGAAATGCGTGAATATCTATACGACAGTGGTGCGTTACTGTTACTTAGTGTGTTCGAGGTCCTGAAAACAGTGAGAAATAGAGATAATACTCCTAAAAATACGCGTGATACCTCATTAGATTCGTCATGATGCCTAGGAAAATATATTCGAAGCGTGTATTAGCACACAAAAAATTACTTACTCACATTATTACTTTTTGAGATATTAGGGAAATAAAAAATAACTACTTTTTCCCCCCTTTTGTTTATAACTTTTGATATTTTTTGTGTGTTAATACACGCTTCGAATACATTTTTCTAGGTATCATGACGAATCTAATGAGGTATCACACGTGTTTTTAGGAGTATTATCTCTATTTTTCACCGTTTTCAGTTTCTCGAACAGACTATAAGTTCGGAATTGAGTTTTGAATTTACTAAATCATATACGGTTGATCGAATCAACACTTGATACAGTTAACATGCAATAAAATCAACCGTTTATTTGACGTGTATGCGAAATCTGACACTTGTACATGTCGAATTTGACCTCGAAGTAGGTAATTAATTTAAGCGGCTCAGTTTTCCTTTGTCTGAAGTGAAAAGTCTAAAGTATACTTGCCTTCTGTCGGCGCGATTCGGGAAATGAATTAGAGATGCACTAGATAAGATATAGTAAAGATATGTGACGTTCCACGGCGAAAGGTACCATTACCCCGACTGAATATTGGAGCGGCGTTAATAATAAGCGTAAGCGCCAGCTGCCTTAAGGTACCTTTTGCAGTGGAACGTCACATATCTTTACTATTTTATATCTAGTGAATGTCTAACGGCGCGATATCTTAAGGCTCCTCTTCACGTTGGGCCAACGCCAACGCCAACGAGGGACGCAGCCATGCGGTAGAATGAGATAGCAATATCACTTGCTCCCTCTAACGCATAAATGCGTCCCTCGTTGGCGTTGGCGTTGGCCCAACGTGAATATATCATTGTTGTTGAACAAATGTACAGTTGGAGGAGCGAATTGAAAAGGAAAACGCGTGCCCACGCTTCTGCGACTCCGGCGTCCTCTGTGGTTCTTTGTTTGGACAGTTGCCATCATCTTTGCAAATTAAACAGACATCCTGTGGCTTTCGAATTATCGCCTGCCAGTTCTGCATTACCCACACCTACCTACTGTACGAAAAGTTAAATACCATTACAGGCTTGGCTTTTGTTTTCGTTTTATACAGACATTTAAACCCATTTATAAGTTATAGCATTTCGAAAAGTTACATATTTAAGTTGTAGTGCTTGTAGTCGTCCATGTTAAGCTAATTTGAAATATGTATAAGTAAAACAACCAATATATTAATAATAACAATCTAACATTATGTTATCTCATCTCCCAATAGTCCCAATGTAGGTACTAAACATTGGGAGATGACATTGTTAAATTATTGTGTAACAGTTAAGATTGTGCTAGTTAAGGATCGATCAATGACAAGAAATGTAAGTACCAATAAGAACGGCAATAGAGACAAACTCACAGGATACATAGCTCGTACTTACACCGCTCTGTAACGCCATTTGCCAATCTTTTATACAGCTTTTTATTATTAAACGCTGACGAATTAATACCACAATCGAGGAAGAAAGACATTAAAACACTCATCATCGATCAACGAGACAATTACACGTCAGCCCTATAGCCAATTACGGGTATGACCTGTAGCCCCGCGGTAAGTACTATTGTTTTTTTAATCACCGCAATTTCCGAGGCACACGCGATAGCTGATAGCTAAATATAAGCGTTTTTTGCTCTTGACTCTCACGATTCGAAGAACGCGCGCTGGATGCTGTGGCTAACTGAACGCGCGCAAATCACAACATTCACGACCACTATAATACTTACACGGATTATGGAGGTTTTTTGAGAATGTGTTGTGATTTACGAGTACATTTCACTTATTCAGATCTATATATTTTGTTCTGTTATGTGCCTGGGAGCCTTACTCAGTAGTAGATATATTATAATGACGTGTTCCTAATGGCAAGTAGACCAGGTAAGATTGCCAGAGGTCTCGAGAATATGGAGAATAAGGATGCGATACTGCATTGTGAATTCGTAGCATAGCATAGCGACTGTATACCTGCCGACTATATACGGCGATATACCCGTCGGCGAAGTGATTCCTTCTATACCTACATCTAAAGCCGCTCATCCATTAGGCTACCGTGTTTGCTTACTATCAGACGCTTGTTTGCTATTATTTATTTCTGAAATGAATGAGTTCAAATTGTTTATTAAAAGAGGCTTGCTAAGGGCCAGTTGTACTGGCATGTCAATATGCGGTTCGATTGTGTAGGTAGGTGTGTGTAATATTTCTACATTAAATACACCGTTAATGAATCTACTATATATTATCCATTGGAAGTCAGTAAGACCGTGATAACGACTTGTCGAACCACGTAAACGCCAGGCGATTATAACTATTATTCCATCACCTTAAGTAGTATTGTTGTAAATGTAAGTGGAATCTCGCGCTCAGTTTTTTGCCACGTTTTTCGCCGAGGATAACTAGTCCATACTTGACATGGATGACTTTTCCTGCAGCCCTAGTGAGACTGATGTAACTGTGTCATCTGATGCACGCACAGACAGATTAATAATACACACACGTTTATGTATAGTTATATAAAGGTCGTTTGTGTAAGTATTAATGGCGTGGTACGGGAACTAAAATCAATACGAATATAATTATAAAGTGCTATGGTTATGTTATTTGACATATTTATTGCTTTAACTGTCAAATAATGATGTTATATTATCACATTTACCACTAACTAAGCGAACGCCACTGCCGCGCACACAGCTAATTGGTTATCTCAGATAAACTGCCGTATTCGAACTTCAAGATATTCACAAGAGACGACCCGTACTAGATCCATTCTAGTTACGTTATAGTTTAGATATCAACTAGTTCTCTTTTGCAGCGCAATTCGGGCAACCAATGTCACTTTTACGTTAGATAACTAAGATATCTATTAGATGTAAATTGGATCTCTAAGTCATATCCTATGGAAATCGTTTAAGAATATCTCCAGAATCGCGCATAAGTCAAATTTGACAGGTTATATCTTAAACATATCGTTATCGTATCTTGGTGATATCTAAAAGATATCTAATAGATGTCTGTTTCAAAATCCGAATCGGGCTCAAAATGATCACAGCGCACGCAGTAGCATCAAAGTCCGTATTTATTTTTACGGGCCGAATGATATGTTGTAAATATGAATTCTAATGTCTTCAATAGGTAACTGAAGGTATTTATAGGTAGCCGAGGCCTAAAGTTAAAAAATGTATCGTAATTCGAAGTCGCATTGTTGGTTTTATCCATTTAAGTAGGCATAAGCCGTCTGTTGGCATGGTTAAAACATCCGCTACAAGTAACCTGACTAGCATTAACCAAAGACACGAGCATTTCGCACATATAAAGCTATATACTTAATCATGTCTACGCCAGAGTATAATTTACGCTATTCCACTTCATATACACATAAAACTTCGTCTTGAATAAAAAGGAAACCCCATAACTTCATGTTCACCTAATATAAATAACTATCGGCGCGATTCGGGAAATGAATATTTAAAATAAGAGATTCACTAGATATGAAATAGTAAAGATATGTGACGTTCCACGGCAAAAGGTACCTTATGGCGGCTGGCGCTTACGCTATTATTAACGCCGCTTTCAGCCGGGGCAATGGTACCTTTTGCCGTGGAACGTCACCTATCTTTACTATTTCATATCCCAAATCGCGCCGTATCTCTGATATGTAGATTTCTGTAAAGTTTATGTAATATTTATTTAGGTGCTCAAAGTGTCTTCGTTGGTGGTTAATGTCCATGTTGAAAGAGTAAGAAATGAATAAACATCAATCATCACTGTTTTGCACGACAGTTTAGTGGATGTATCGGGAAACCTACCAGCAACACAATGACACGTAACAATGGGCCATTGTGGCGAGCTGGGGGTACCACTCTTAGTTGAAAATGTCTTTTCAAAAAAGCTTATTTACATAACACGTTTGCTTCTATCTTAGACTTTACTACGCTGAAAATAAAGCTAATCATTGGGAAAACATGAAAGATGATATAGTCTGTATGATAAAAGTTCATACGCCGGTGTTCGTTATTGACAAAAAGCGGCCAAGTGCGAGTCGGACTCGCCCAAGAAGGGTTCCGTGCAGCAAGTAACATAATAAAATTGCGGTTTACGATTTATGACGTATTAAAAAAACTACTTACTAGATCTCGTTCAAACCAATTTTCGGTGGAACTTTGCATGGTAATGTACATCATATATTTTTTTTAGTATTATCATTCTCTTATTTTAGAACACAGGGGTCCCACACACATTTTACCACTTTGGAAGTGTCTCTCGCGCAAACTATTCAGTTTAGAAAAAAAAAATATTAGAAACCTCAATATCATTTTTGAAGACCTATCCAGAGATATCCCACACGTATGGGTTTAATGAAAAAAACAAAAATTTTGGGTTTCAGTTCTAAGTATCGGGAACCCCCAAAATTTATTGTTTTTTTTTCTATTTTTGTGTGAAAATCTTGATGTGGTTCACAGAATACATCTACTTAAGTACCAAGTTTCAACAGTATAGTTCTTATAGTTTCGGAAAAAAGTGGCCGTGACATACACGGACAGACAGACAGACAGACATGCCGAATCCATAAGGGTTCCATTTTTTGCCATTTAGCTACGGAACCCTAAAAAACTGTGAATGATGTGACACTGTATCAACAAAAATAACACACATGTCTGTATATCTGTACGTGTGTTCGCGATAAACTCAAAAACTACTGAACGGATTTTCATACCGTTTTCACCCATGAATAGAGTGAGTCTTGAGGAAGGATTAGGTATATAATTAAATTAAGGGTTTGTATAAATTGGTTGAACTACCAGGTCTACCCGTGCGGAGCCAGCGCAGATCGCTAGTTATACAATGTAAGTCGTAGTATGAGTTTTATTAGCATACTGAAGTACTCCTTCACATACTAGGTACATAATAATAGTCGTAAATAAATGTAACATTATGATACGGGTAGCGATAACTACCAACGTCAAATGATCATAAATCCTACGATGAGGTTCTATCGTGTCGTATGATGTGAACATTGTTATCGTAGGCACGAAATCGTAAATCAGGTTTGAAGATACCTAATACAGCATATATTGGGGATTATAGGTTTTATGCCGAGGGTATATTTATATACATTGTACAATACGGGGTTAAACTCCATAGATTATAAATTATTCCTCTGGCAGAACGGGAAGCCAAGAAAGTCTACCTACTCTGTGGTGTATGTTTCTTTGGATATGGTATATCTCATGACATTTTTATTGCAGTGACGTTTTTTTTATTCACATGACGATACGATTTATTTAAAACAATAAAATAAAGTAATCTTTTATAAGTTACATTTTTTTTATAATATTGCAATAAAATAAAATAATAGGAAAGTCTACATTTTACATGTTTATAAATCGATAGCTTAATAAATTATACACCTAAACTGTCCTCAAGGTACGTACCCGTATAGTAGTAATTTCCTTGAAATCATTAATTTAATTAAATACTCTATCGATTACTTGAAGATGAGATGCAAAGAAATAAGGAAAAAAATATTTGTTAAGCGCTAAGGTAAGTACATCAACTTCATTATAGATGTCATGTCATACAAATTAAAAGTTTTACTCATATCAAGAATGCGAGTTTGTAGTGTTTCTTCGTGGTTATCTAATCTAATTCAATAAGGCAATACTGTGTGGAAATCTAAAACAATTGAATATTTAAGGTTAGGAGCATAAAATGTAACAAAAATAACTTTTAAGTCAAAATTAGGTAGGTACGTAAAAAAATCAACTAAAAAAAAATTAGGTACCTAAGAAGTCATATAAAGGCAAATAATCAGACACATATTGATTCTCAATATTGAATTGAGGATAAAGATAATATATTCATTTTACACAGGTAAAACCTGTAGCCAAGATGACAATCCTCTATCAATAAACGCCAACCGAAAATAAAAATAGTATTTTTAGCACACCAGATCGGAAAGGCTTACTTTGCACTTCAAAAACTGATAGCAACGTTGCATTTTATTCACATGTGGGGCAAAGTAATCAAATGCAAATTTTGAGTTGTTTTCTTATGTTTGCTGGTAGAATAGACTTTTAAATGATGATTTTGGATGATAAATATTTAATAACATTCATTTGGATTTTATTTGGTTTGATTGTGTTTGATATTTTACATTTAATATTTGCTTCGGGTTGGTGTGGTGAAAAATTTTGTGTTTCACTCGGGGGAAAATTTTGTTTAACCCTCGTGCTTTGAAACCCTCGCAACGCTCAAGATTCCATTTTTAGAACCACTCGCTGCGCTCGTGGTTCAATTTTGGAATCTTTCGCTTGCTTGGGTATCAATATTAGCACGAGCGGTTAAACAACTTTGCCCCCTTGTAAAACAAATAAGTATTACTCTGATATAAAAATGTGCGAACAAAAGTCACATTATCATTTAAATAAACGTTTATCACTTGGTTTGATTTAAGTATCTATTCTTGTTGCAGACTCTTTGGAGTTTCTATTCTTCTTTCCGATTATAAATTAAAAGAAGAAACTGACACATAAGATTTTTAGATTCATTGATTGGGTTGTGGTTTCTGATCCTTGTAAATGCTAAATTATAATTAAACACACTCGCTAATATCGAAGGTAAAATCTTATCATTTAATATAGTCCATCCCCATACCATCTTTTTCAATTCTATTGAATTAGATTTCCATCCATCAGAAAGTAACGTAAGGGCTCATTTAGACGATGCGAGAACTCGCATGCGAGTTTCATTACATTGCGGGTTTTGATCGGTCGGTTGAATTGGACGTAACCAACAGTCCGCAATGTAACTAAAATTACATGCGAGTTCGCGCGCCGTCTAAATCAGCCCTAAGTGTGAGTCAAGCAGTAGGTAGTAGGTAGTTTGTTATGAACTTACTACGTGGTCGCTTGGTGGCGTGTGGTGTACCGGATCGAAGCGCCTCTCCCGGCTGCTGACGGGCGGCTACAACCAGACGGAAACAGTCAGCGCAG
Source organism: Cydia fagiglandana (assembly GCF_963556715.1). NCBI lineage: Eukaryota > Metazoa > Arthropoda > Insecta > Lepidoptera > Tortricidae > Cydia > Cydia fagiglandana. Next base: position 10,820,810 of record NC_085959.1, read on the forward strand.
CCCTGAACCAATACAGCTCTCGCGTGGCAATTACTATTAAGTGTTCAGCATGCTTAATATAAGTACTTGGCGGGAGTCGAGGCCCTTTGTTTAGGGCACTCAGCCTTTGCTAAAAATATGTATCTTAATACCATAATATAAATAATATAAACATTCTACATGACATCAAAGCTCTCCAAAGGGCCTCTATGTGTTAGATCTATATTCCTGCGCAAGCCTATCAAAAGACCGGGATTTACAGGCTGGTGAAATCCAAAATAGAGATACAAATAATATAATAATAGGGCCGATTGCACCGACCGTCGGTATACGGGGAGGTTTCAACTTTTATTGATAGGATAAGGTGACGGTTACCTCGCATAACAACCGTAACACCGATTGAAAATACGGCATACAACAATTAAAAGAGTTTTTGAATGGCTATTACGGAGGAAACTACTGTCTATTTATTTATGAAACAAATAAACAGAATACTTAATACCTAAGGCCCACTTGCACCATTCCACTAACCCGGGATTAAGCGGTTAAACCGTTAACCTAGTGTCAAATTGTACTGGTAACCATGGTAACGCCAGGTTTAACCGGTTAACTCCGGGCTAGTGGAATGGTGCAAGTGGCACTAATAGATGTGTCTAGATTTATACATACTAACCCCCTTATTCATAAAACTTTACGCGCCGCGCGCGCGTTAAATTATGTTTTATCCCTTTCTAACAAATAGTAAGTAAAAATGGCAGATAAGGGCAAACGATTATTAATTAGCTAATTGAGGTTTGTAGCGCGTTTATAAATAAGGGGGTTAATGTTTAAATAAATTTCTGAATATAGTGTAGCTAATTCGCACAGCGGGTTAACCACTAAAATAATAATTTTACTTACTCATACCGTGTGATAAATTAATAATGTAGGCCCTTGTACAGTCGCCATCAGATATATCGGAGCGGCCAAGGTGTTCACAATATCTGAACAAGCACTCTAACGCCTTGACAATAGAGGCGTGCTCAGATATTTGTGAGCACCTTGGCCGGTCCGATATATCTGATGGCGACTGTACAGTCAGCATCAAATAGATAGCGACCGCCAAAGTGACCAAATGTATACCGATTACCGTGTGACATTGTTACCATATGTAAATAATTATAATACATGTACCTGATATTATTTCAAATATAATGATATATATATTCGCAGAAGCATAAATATTCCCTACTTAGTAATAAAAGCAAAAAAGAAATATTTCACTATACATACGGAATAAGAGCTACCCCACCTACGTGCCAATAGATTGGTTGTCAAACAATACTTATCATTTGGTTAACTTATCACTTTTTAACGGTAATAATCTATTAGTTTTACTTCGTAATCTGCAGGCTATTATTTACTCATCGAAACATGTCCTAACTGTTGACTAAGCCTTGCAATGTTAACAATCACACCGAAACGAAATGCAGAATAGCCGCCAAAAAGTATTTAACTGATTAGTCATTGAAACAATATGGTCAGACAAATATTCCTCTGCTCTCTCCTCTAAAATATCATATTGATATTCCAAATACCTGTCTATCAATTCAGGTGTAGACAGTTGGTTAAAGACTTTATGTCACTATGAATCATTATGAAAAACCCATTGGCAACACAGTAAGTATGTACAGTATGCAATTCATAATCAGAGAGTATACGGGCTTGTTTAAATACATACCCATGTATTTTGACAAGTGCGTTAAAACTCGTCATTATTTTTCCATCACTCAAAGCGCTCACTAGATGACCTTAGTTACTATGCTGAGCAAAGATCAATGGGTAAGCCAAATTAAATATGTGGGTCAGAGTCAGAGATCTCAATAGATGGCACCATCATAGTAATAGTAAGAATGATTGACGCACAGCTTTTATTATTAAATTTTTGATGGTAAAATAATTAAACATTAACACGGTGGTTAATATTTACACGGTAAGACCTGCTGGTTTACTCAAATGTAAATAAACGAATACCTACTCGTATAGGATATCACGACGCAGAAACCATAAAACAACTATAAATTTCTCGAAGTAGTTAAATTATTACGAAATGTGATGAAATGAGTAGGTTTTATTGTAAAGCGTTGAAAATTGTTTCAAGAAAACTAGATTAGTTTATTTTTCTGGAAAATCCTAAAGTAATTGTTTTTATGTTTCTATAAATGTGTGTATTGTAATACAAGATGCTATGGACTTAAAATGGAAATAACACAATGACGGTTCTTCAAGAACATTACCTATATTGCACACTTTTACCCACTAAAAGAGTGTGAAAAGCTTTAAATCGGGGGGCACGGCAGTGCCCCCGCCAAGTCGAGCGCGAAGCAAACACTGCCGTACCATCCTTTACTGGAACCATTTCGCCGCATTTTCAGGCCCCTATTTGAGAACCTCTGGATAAGACCAGAACGCAGAAATTTTGGTCATCCAGTAAGCTATAATCACATACTTAAAATCCAAAATTTCAAGTCTGTAGGTCATTTAGTTCCGAAGTTAAGCGAAAGCAAAGTTTCGCATTTATGAAACTCACTCATGATCATCAGAATAGAACTAGTACTTCCCATAAACTCAGAGAGCTGAAATTTGGTACAGAGTTAGGGTTTAATGGCCACATAAAGGGAAAACCTAAAAATATTGCAATATCAGTCACGTTTTAAAGATCTAAGAACTGCATAAGTAAGTTTGTAATCCCATATAAATATATGATATTACAAAGTTACTGTTGCAGTTCCTACAAATAGTAGGTAAAGTAAAGGTACACTACGATGTACGATGTGAGTATGAATGAAGATATGTTTAGTTATGATATGTGTATACATAGTATGGGTATGAGTACCCGAAAAGAAGGACTGCCTACAAAAAGAGATGAGATCCCATCAAAAACATTACATGTAAAAAGGTGCAAGTCTCGCAACGATTTTACTACAAAAAAGTTTTGAGATGTAATGTGAAACCAAGTCGGTTATTTTAATCAGTGCCAGGGGGTGTTAAAACCGTATCAATAAGATATCTTTAATTTGTAATACGTATAATGACTTGGCCATCGCACGGCTGCATAATGACAAAAGGATCATCGTCACCTATTAAAAATAATTCTAATTGAACATAACGCTAGCGCTAATTGCAGTTTGAGCATTACACATATTTACGAGTACGGTACGAGTAAAGCATTATGTGCGATTGCCAAGTCATTATGATGATTAGTGACGGATTACTGATTATTATTTAATTATTAGATTTAATGAATGGGCAATACGAAAAACTGTTGCTACTGTACAAGAATCAGAACCGGAAAAAAAGAAAAGAAAGATTTGTAATAATAAAAAAACTACTCCTAAAAAGAAAAAAAATGTGTTAAATAAGAAAATCTAATAAAATAAATCAATATGCCCACGTTTCTACAAAAAGAAGTGAAATCCCACCAAAAACATTCTGTAAAAAACTAGCCAAGTCTCGATGGAGCTGCTTGTTTATCTCTAAAAAGTAATGAAATCTAGACAAAGTCGTGCCAAGTCTAAGGTTCCTTACTGCGATTTCTTTATTATTATAGTTAATGTTGTGTGACTTGGCCGTTGAAGGGTACACAAGGGTACAAAACCAGGTGCTCCATGACACCATTGCACCAATCTGTCGCCAGAACCGCTACCCATTGACGATGGAAAATTGCCACTTGGAAAACGTTGATTCAATAACCAGTCAATTGTGACTTGATAAAGCTGTGTATTTCAATAATACTTATGTATGGGCGAGCCTGAAACAAACACTTCTTTTTGGTGCAATGGCAGATTGGTGCAATGGTGTCATGGAGCACCTGGTTTTGTACCCTTGTGTACCCTTCAACGGCCAAGTCACACAACATTAACTATAATAATAAAGAAATCGCAGTAAGGAACCTTAGACTTGGCACGACTTTGTCTAGATTTCATTACTTTTTAGAGATAAACAAGCAGCTCCATCGAGACTTGGCTAGTTTTTTACAGAATGTTTTTGGTGGGATATACTTGATAGTACCTACCTACTCCCAAAACGTATGATTACATTGCTGGGCTGGGCGGAATCCAAGTCAGACAGTCGTGTAAAAAAACAGAATGGGATAATAAATAAATAATTACCTAATTAATATTAAGGACCCTTTTTGAGCTTGCTGTAGGGCTAGGTCTAGTCTAGGAATATTATGTTTAACCTAGACCCACAGTAAGCTCCAAAAGGCTTATGTTTGTTGGTAGGTACTATAATAAATAGGTATAATAGATTGATATATTAGATAAATATTTAAATACTTATTATAGAAAACATGAATATCTCTTATGAGACACAATTGACACAAATATATGCTCTTAACAGGATTTGTACCCGGGACCTCCTGCTTCGTAGGCATGGTCATAGAGAAATAAATAAGCCTAGTGCTCACTCTGTAGGTACATCATTCCTCTAACCCGGGGTTAACCGGTTAAACCAGGAGTTGCCATGGTTAGGGCTTGTGCACAAATCACACGAGGTCCAATGGGGGGAGGGGGGTCACGAAAAAATCACGATAGATCACGTTGGGGGAGGGGGGTATAAAGGAAACCTCACGTGTATTTTTCTACAGTGAACGAAACTAAGAAAAAAAAACCTACCACATAAGTAGATACTTTTTCTTGGTTTCTTTAAACATAGATCTTCACTCTGCAAAATAGAGAGTCTATTTGACGAAAATATAAACACGATTTTCTATATACAAGACTATTTATCTTAAAATTAGGTCGTATGAAAAAATTTCAAAAAAATACACGTGGGGTTGTGTGGGGGGAGGGGGGTAGCCAAAAACCTCACCAAATGTCACCAAGGGGGAGGGGGGGTCAAAGAATAGCCGAAAACACCTCGCGTGATTTGTGCACCACCCCTTACCATACAATTTGACACTAGGTTAATATTTTAACCGCATAACCCCGGGTTAGTTGAATGGTGCATGTGGGCCTTATTATTTTCGTAGTCGACATCTAGCGCCAAGTAGCGGATTTAACAGTAGGTACCTACTGCTACTTCAAGTCTTGAATATAAGTCTAACTTTATTCCACTTTTCTATTGGCCCGTAACTATTTTGATAATTAGGTGTTAATTATGTGTTATCTTTATCTCTATGTAACCATGACGTTTTCCTTTGTAATAATTTGGCATTGTAAATTCGTATAGATTAGTATAGACTAATAATAAAAGGTAAAAAAAAAGGTATAATAATAACCTAGACTTAGCTCATGAGATTACCGCCATGTGGGATGTTGACTCGACGATCATTGTTCCGATAGTCGTGTCAGCGAACGGTCTCATAGCGAAGAGTCTCGACCAACACCTAGAGAGACTCTCGCTGGGTGGCTGGATCAAGGGTCTGATGCAGAAGGCGGTAATTTTGGACACGGCGCGTATAGTACGTCGGTTCCTCACTCTGCGGCCCTGACCTCCGGCAGCTAGGGCCCTGCCCCGCTGCCGGCGGCACCCTAGGTTAGGTTTTTTATAATGTGTTTATATGTATTTTTTATTGTTTTGTAATATTTTAATTTTTACTTTTATATTCATATTATAAATGACCTAGCCTAAGAAGAAAGATAAATAAAGAAAAAAAGGTATAATAATGTACATTGTAGTTGAATATTATGAAATAAATAAATCTGTATATTAATGAAGTTAAACCCATTAACGGAACAAGTACGGCACTAAGTTTGTCCTTGGTTCTCGACCTTAAGCAATCAATCGTACATTAACTACAACCATAAAATATTTATGCGATGGTTATCACAATGGCCGGTGACTACCGTGTTAATTCGCCGCACAAACATAATCGCTGATAGGTCATAAAATGCTCTAAGGATCCTGTTTTATTTCTCACGACAATTTAGTATATTTTTTTATCTCCTAAGGTCCGTAGAGGCGCAAGTACATTTTGTTTGACACGCTATGATAGCACTAATAACATCGGCCTTACATTTCAATTTCACTTTATGTTTGCTTTATTGACGGGCTTGCAAAGAATTGCAGGGTCAGTCTCGCATCTCTTGTGTATTTGTTTTCACCACACCAGTTGCACTTTGCTATCAGTAATTCACATGTAAAGCAAAGTAATCAAATGCAAAATTTGAGTTGTTTTCTTATGTTTGCTGGTAGGTACTTTTAAATGATGATTTCCTTATTTGTTTAATTAGGGTCGGCCCCAGTTATATCTGTATACTCGATAAATATAACCCTACACATTACCTACAGAATAAATATTTAGAAAAAATTGGAAGTAGATTTTACTCGTTATGAGCATATCAGTTTTTTATTTATAAGTTTATTTATAAGTCTATTTATATGATTATTTTAAGTTTTATATTCAATGTAGTTTAGTTTTATTATTGTTTAGTTTGTATTTTTTGTCTCAATAAAGTCCCCAATTACATTTTACTCCTACGATTTAAATGATGATTTTGGATGCTTAATATTTAATAACATTAATTTGAATCTGATTTGGTTTGATATTTTGTAAAACCTTATTTATAGTAGTTGGTAATGTGATGTAAACAAACTAATTGAATAATAAAGTCCGTAAGCGACATTTGTTACAGTAAATGAAATTGACTTCGGTACTTATTCACACACTTTGGAGTTTGGTCGTCACACGGAAATACCTTTCTCCTAACTGAACCGCTTACAGTAAATAACTGAAATAAATATGCGATTGCGCTTTCACACTAACGGCTCGATTCGGAAAATGAATTAGATTTCTACTAGACTTCAACAACTTACGATATGGATAATTTAAAGATATTTGTAAGATAGATATGTCAATTTTGACGTTTCCGCGATTCTGGAGGTCCTCTTGAACGATTTCGACAAGTTATGACTTAGATATGCAAGTCACATCTAGTCAATATCTAATGTAGATCTAGTTGATCTCTAAATCGTCTCTAGATCTTGTGATTATCTCGAAATCCGAATAGGCCTGTGAGTCTGAGTATATTAGTGTGACATAGCCAATAAGTGGTGGCCGTATTTACATAGTGGGCGAGTGATCTGAGGGCCTAGAGCAAAGTGTCGCCAACCAAGGCGAAACGCACAATGTCGAGTGGAGAACGTCACGTGTGATATTCGTCATGCTTCAGTTAATTCAGGTGATTTATATTTACTACATTGCGGGTGACATTTGTAGCAGAGAGCAACGATTGTACTGGCAATGTTTACATTTGCAACTTGCATTTTATAGGTAACGCATTTAGTTTTTCGGCTAAAGGATGACTCACGTTTGAACGGGCCGTCTCCGGGCCGGCGCTTCCGACGCTTAATTTTCTATGACATGACAGGCGATCACGTGCTGCTTTCCATAGAACACGATGCTTCGGAAGCTCCGGCCCGGACAAGGCCCGGTCTAACGTGCGTCATCCTTAAGTCTGTATTTTAAAGGGAAAAATAGTCAAGTCGGGAATTATCCCCTTTTCTTTTGATCTGATAATGTTTCTGAGTATGGAGCAGGCGGTACTGGATTGCTCTCCATATTCCTTTCAAAACACCCAAAACATTTTATTTTGTCAGGTTTAGTCATGATGTACCTACCTAATAATTTATCAATCAGATTTATTCATTCGCGCTAATGCAAATATAAATATGTGCATTTTTATTTCACGAAAGTCCAGGTCAGGTAGGTAGTAGGTATCAATTAAATCACCGGCCTGTAGAAATAAGTGTGGATGGGAAGAATTTTGGATGCTTCCAGCGTTTACAGTTGCATCGTATGGACCTCCCCCCCCCCCCCCCCCCATCGTATGGCATGTGTCCGAGTATGCAGTCAACGAGTCCGGAAAACCATGCGTCATCGTCATAGCAATCACCTCAGTTCCGCTTCTGATCTCCTACATAATATGTTTTATTTATACCTACTGCTCTTCTTCCGGTCATCTTTAAACTATTTATATATTACTATATTACTTGACATGTTTACGCAATTCTAGAAAACAAGCGTTAAGAGATAAGCAACAATCCGTACCTAAATATAAGAACAAAATAAACACGTGCAGAGTTTCAGGCAAAGGTTTAGGGAGGTATGTACGAGAGACACCTACGTGTCTAGGTGAATGGATGTTAATTGTTTTAATTTATTACCGCATTGTACGGTTTGTACGCTACATACCTACAACATAACCTAAGCTAAACTAAACTAACTTAACCTAAGTCTTCAAGCAATCGTTCCGCATGAAAATTCACTCATTCACCAAACTATTCACTTTTATACCTAACCCCGTAATAGTCAACACAATTTTTTACCACTTAATATAAAATATTTAGTTTTCATTTTACAATAAAAAATGTTTTTATATACAGGCTATATTTTGTATTAGTATAATAATAAAATAGTTAAAACCGTCTTTGGTATACATATATTTAGATTAATGTATGTTTTGTTGTGTCATATTTTACGCGAGATTAAATAAGTACGAGTTTGTACTTCACGATCCATTTGTTCTAAGGGGTCATCCATTAATTACGTCACACCAATTTCTAGGTTTTTTGACCCCTCCCCCCCCTTGTCACACTTGGTCACATTTGGCAAACCCCTCCCCCCCTAGTGTGACGTCACTTTTATCAAAATATTTTTGACGATATAAATATTAGTAATTTTATAACCCAAAACTGCTTAGGAAAGAAAATTAAACGATTAAAAACTATTTTCGTTTTAAAAACTTGTTATTTAAATGTACAGCGAACTAAATAATTTAAATAAATTTTCAGTTACTGATGAAGTTAAAGTGACGTCACAAAGTTTGTATCTCCCCCCTCCCCCATGTCACAATATGTCACATTTTCTTGACCCCCTCCCTCCCCCTAAACGTGTGACGTAATTAATGGATGACCCCTAAGCGATTGTGATATAGCATCATTTTTATACTAATTACACAACAGGGGCGCAAAGTAGTTTTAAGTCATTTGCTGTTTTTAATTTCGCGCAATTTGGAGGCCATATGTCCACTATGACTATTTACGGTTCAAAAACATGACATTGGTTGTCATTTAGTTATAATATGCCTAAGGTATAGGTTGGTTGTAGTTTCGCGTGTAATCATCAAAACAATTTAAATCAGGCTCCTGTAGCCTTCTCGAGAATAATACGGCATACGGCTATTAATGGAATGTTGTTTATATGTCAACATCGAATAGTGTCATTACATCCAAATAGTTTGGCCAAAAATGTTTGTATAGGTACTGAACAAATATTTGACAACTTGTAGGCCAAGGAGAAGAGAAGACTGTTAGGCTTGTTAGGGACGGTAGCGGGTTCAAGCACCTATAATAAAATAAAAAAACCGGCCAAGTGCGAGTCGGACTCGCGTTTCAAGGGTTCCGTACATTACTAAATTTTTACCAATATATTTTTTATATATGTGAAACGCGAGTGAATTGCCTTTAAAAAACCTGTAGGGGTCGGATCAAAAACTAAGTACTTGGTCCGACTCACGCTTGACTACATATTTATAATAGGTTTTTCTGTCATCTATAGGTAAAGACCTATTTTATGTATTTTTTTCAAAATTTTAGACCCAGTAGTTTCGGCGATAAAGGGGGAAGGGCGGGGGGGAGAATGGTCATTTCTTGCCTATTTTCTTGAATTACTTCTAAACTGTTTATTCTAAAATTATAAAAAAAAAATTTTGAGATTCTCACATTGAGCTCTATCATTTGATATGTAACACGATATAGTTAGAAAAACTTTATTTTTTGATTTTCTCATTTGCCCCCCAAAAGTGGCCCCCATGTATAAAATTCATTTGTTTACGTTACATGTCCCTCTTTGGGTCACAAACTTACATATGTGTACCAAATTTCAACTTAATTGGTCCAGTAGTTTCGGAGGAAATAGGCTGTGACAGACGGACAGACAGACAGACAGACAGACGCACGAGTGATCCTATAAGGGTTCCGTTTTTTTCCTTTTGAGGTACGGAACCCTAAAAAATAAACTTTGCAGCACGTGGACACCTCTCGCCCGTTATCCCTGTGGAGTGTACCTAATAATCAAGCGAACCCAGAATATTAGCTGCATTTTCCGTCAAAGCTACCATGAGTACCATGTATACTCAAGTGACACTTTCATAGCTTCGTAGCTCAGCTTGGATAATTTGTATGGAAACAAAGCTTAACTCTGATGTTAAAGCAGTGTAAGGGTATCACAATCTATCTAATACGTACCTTTAAACGAGCAATTCTTGTATATTTATATATATATATATATATAAATATATATATATTTATATATATACATATTTCGGCGATCTCGGAAACGGCTCTAACGATTTTGATGGAATTTGGTGTATGGGGGTTTTCGGGGCCGAATTTTTGAGTTTTTATATGTTTTACGAGCCAAGCTCGGTCTTCCAGATATTATTTATTTTATGCCGCCAATAGTTCTTGCCGGTCAGAAAAAGCTCGCAGTCCACGTCACAACGGCGATAAGAACGTCATTCGTTTCACACGCCCGCCATCAGCCGGTAAAGTAAGGTATGATTATGAAGTTTGAAATCACCAAACATTAATCGAAATATGTTCCTAGGTACTTTGTATTGTAGGTAAGTTTTCTTTTTAACTGTAATTAGTCTTTTTTTCTGTCTTTGTTTTTCCGAACTGAAAAACAAAGACAGGAAAAAAGGAGTTCTATGTATTTCTTATTTTTATTATAAATTTTAAATTACGGAGTTCTCAGTATTTTAATAAAATCAGGAATAAAAATTGTGTCTTGTATACCTAAACTATACTTAAGTATACCTACAAAAGTATTACTGAAAATCATTTAGGGCAGGTCTGTATTTTTCCCTTATTATAAAAGGTAGAATATAATACGAATAGGACACGTTTTTGTAAAGATTTCCGTTGTGACAAAAAGTTCGCGCGCATAACAAGTGTCTGCGTATTTCTTGGCGGGTTAATACTGTATTTAATTTTACGCTTCGCCTACCTCGCCAAACAGCTCTCAACAAGTTTTAAGTTTGAATTCGAAGCTCTACTAGCTACTTAATACTATGTTGTATGTCTATTTGGCCTTTATGTACGTACCCAATAAGCTGTAACTATAATTATCTAAATCTAAAATCTTAATCTATAGTAGGAAGTAGGAGCCTATTTCCTCATAGGTATGTATGCATAAAATCTTATCAAACTAAAAAAGCTTGATAAGATTTTTATGATCGGCTGATCGCGCTTACTATGTCGATAACTCATCCATCAAGGGTCCTACACGTACAACATAAAGCCTCCAAAGGTAGGTCCACACTAGTACGAGTAGATTACTAGTGTCAGAAATTGTTCGACCATCATAGGCCCGCAGGAAAAAACCAGTCGCTTACATATCTTTTGATTTTGCCTGAAGTTTGACATCGTTAAGTTTTAAATTTTTCAATTAATTTTAATTGAATATTTAACTAATTTACCAAATTAAAGGGCCGTTTGCACTGGGCCAATGTACAGCCACGCTCCGTGATTGTTGAGCCATTTAGGGTTCTAGCTAAATTGGACAATTGGACATTCCATACCGTAAGTATTGAAGAACTAATTTGCTAGGACCTTAATGGTTCAAGAATCACGGAGCAAGACTGTACCTATGCACAAGCCCATCACAGCAAATAAATAGTTAAGTCAGTCAGGCTAGTTTAAATAATTGTAGTTGTGTTTTGTACATAACCAAATTGCGGCCGTAAAAAGCCTGAGGTAATAAAAACCCGAGATTATTTGCGGCGTGGGGTCATCCCTAATTACCAAGAACAATAAACTTCGTTAATGCCATTATTTTGCGCACACGGCTCACAATCGATGGACGTAATTAATTTTCGAGAAGAAAAAATAGAAACAAAGCGTGGACTATTTGTTTCATCTTGTGTTCACGACTTATTTCTGATATGGCCAGGGACGACGGTTGCCTTTATTTAAGGTATCTTGAGCATTTATTTAAACTTATGATTTATGTATTTCTTATGCTTTATCCTTAAGCATGACCTGTATAAGGACAGCTAGAGCATTTGCATAGCATTAATTCACACGATTTATGGTGTCTACTACATTTCTAGACACGCCATAAAAACGGTTTTCATGTTATTAACCGTTTTTAAGTCATTGGGCAAGTGGCGACCTTTTACTATTAGGTGATGTCACAGAATAACTAACTAATAGTACTAGGTACAGAAGACTCACTCTCTAACAAAACGCGTCTGTTACGATCAGCACAGATATGGCCGCTAGGTGGCAACAGGGCCACGCGCGGCTTATGGCAAACCCCAAAATTGGTGTGGAACGGATGTACTTTTAGCTACCTATAGCAAAGCGACGAAATCACGCCTGGTGATGTGAAAATGTTTTGTTTAAAGTTTTCATATTGACTTTAACATTCTCTCATTGTCGCTAAAAAGTAATGTCGGTCGAGTGTTTAAACTTGACCCGAATGGCAGCGAAAGTGCGAACAAAAGGATAACCGAAATATGTACTAAAACAATATGAATATGTTAAAGACGAGTGTACCTACGGTTAGCGTTTGACACCTGTTTAGCTCTCACTCACAATACTTTTGAGTTTCACATAAAGTTGCTACTAATTTGCTAGGTAGATTACCAAATATAACTCTTTTAGATGCGCGTTTACGACTATTTGCCACAATCGTGTTATAAAAAATCTTCCTTTAGAGACGCAATGTTATTATTTTCAGCTTTTCAAACCATTATCACCAATTGTCTTCTATGAACAATTGTCGATTCACCATTTTTACAAGTTCAACAATAAAAAAATATTACAACAAAACACGGTGTCATAATCTTTCATCTTCCGATAGTAAATTTACGCGTAATTGAACTGGAAGGTTTTTACAGAGAAACGCCGAGGAAAACTGCGTCCTTGCGTGTTTGTCTTTACATAAAACGTGAATAAAATAGCAAATCTATGCAGAAAATATCTAAGGTTTCTTTTGGACCTATTTAAAAATAAAAAATAATACACTATACGAGTTATATCGGTAGCTTTCGTGGACCTCAAGGCTATGAACTTCTCAATAATTACAAGATTTAGTAGTAATTAATATAAAACCATTTTAATCCATGTAAGTATTTATTATTAAACATAATTTTGCGAATATCCAAAGAAATTATAGATTAATTTAATAAGATTAAGAATATAAACACATATCCTCTTACCACTTACTTGACCACTACCTACGCTATTAAATTTCTACTAAGATATTACAGCTCAAAAAAATAGGGAACATTAAGTGTTTTATGAACGTTACGTGAAAAGCACATCGTGAAAACAAACTGAGCGTCAGCGTGAACGAGATGGATACGCGTGCCCGGGACCGTAGCAGATACTATATTTTTGAATTTTAATTTGTTGTAAATTGTAACAAAAAAGTAATTAGTGAGTTCCTTCAAAAAAAAAAATTACCCAGATTTACGTGCTATTTGTGCATAAATTGTTAAAAAAAATGTAAAGTGCGGGTTAGACGTTCTAGATTTCTTTCAATCGAGCGATGGTAAAAAAATCATTATTCTAATCGATGAAGTCACTAGAGAAAATCCTCTAGATTGCTAATTAATTTTTGCCAACCGTAGGGTAAACTTACTAGTGCTCGACATGTAAATGCCCAATAGATGACATCTTGCTGTCGCCTCTATTGAAAGTGACTTAAGTTTCAAGATGAGATGACACTGGGACCGCGTCTAGCACCAGTACGTTGCAATTTTGCAAAAAATCTCTGAACCTACGGCACGTTTAAGACTTCTAGCGGTAAACTCATTTCATATGTTTATGTACATCTACAAACGTCAATTTATCTCATTCTAGATACTTACTACTACATTAGACGCTTAAATTAATGGGACGTATAATATACATAATATACACGCATATAATGCGTTTGGAGATTCCACCAAATTGACTTTACAACTGTCAGATTAAACAATCGCATTATTTTCAGCCCGTGGGAAAACGGCGTAGTCTACAAAAACTCGGGTGAACTGACGTCCGTTCTGTTGGAACATTCAAGATTCGAGGTGTTACAAAAAACGGAAATAATTTGCGTCCGGCGATATATTATTATATTGCGTATGGTACCTAAGTTGTCCACCTAATTATTTGCGAAAAGTAGACATTGATTTAGCCAATGCATTTTGGTCTCTAAATCAAAATTATATTATAGGTAATTATCATCATCTAAGCATTCTAAGGGGTCATCCATTAACTACGTCACACGAATTTCTAGGTTGTTTGACCCCTCCTTGTCACACTTGATCACATTTGACAACCCAGCCCCCCCCCCCCTCCCTAGTGTGACGTCACAGTTTTTCAACGCAATCGGCGAATCGAATTAAGTACCTATTATTAATATTGAGTCAAAATATTTTGGAAAAAGAAATATTAGTAATTTTATAACACATAACTGATTCAGAAAGAAAACTAAACGAATAAAAACGATTATCATTCCAGAAACTTACTATTTAACTGTAAAGCGATATTTTAAATACATTTTCGGTTGCTGATGAAGTTAAAGTGACGTCACAAAGTTTGCGACTCCCCCTTCCCCCTTGTCACAACATGTCACATTTTCTTGACCTGACCCTCTTCCTTCCCCTAAACGTGTGATGTAAGTAATGGATGACCCCTACATTCAAATTAGATGGGAATTTATTCCGATCACAATGACCTTGTACCTTTTAAAGATTAAAGAGAAACACGCCTTTCATTTTATTCAGAAAAAATAATGATATAACCTACTGCAATGTGAAGTTGATAGTTGAAACAATACCGTGGTCGTTAATTTGTCAACCGAATGTTATCATTAAAATTGTGTCAACAGATATTAAGTGTTTCTATATTACTACTACTTAATTGAAATGTTACGCATGTTGAAGTGACGTGAAACCCCCGGTTGTGTGACGTGCGATATGCGATGTCGCTGACGTCAACTTTCGCTCAAAAAAATTCTATGGGCCTTAACGGGTTGACATACCGTTATACCGTGTGTGGCCTGTAACACGAGCAAATAATTTAAACATAGATTGTACTCGTCAAACGGTGACACTTTTGTTCAACAACTTTTAAAAATTATGAAGTATTTAGACTCCCTATTTTTCATACAAAATAAATATTATCTTCAATGGACGCCATCCCTACGCCATATCATTGTGATTGACGTTACTTGTCACACCTTAAACATAACAAAATTCGCAATACATTGCGTCTTAGAATAAACTTTAAACTGTATTAAAAATCAAACCACAAGTTATTTTTAAAATTCGCTGAACAAATGTTGATCAGTATGAGGAGTACAGCCTACAGTTAAATTTTTTGCTCATATTACAGGCCACACCCGGATGTAAGTTTAAAATCTCATTGTAATTGTTTTAGTATCATTTTCCATTTACGGGAAGGTGGGGTAAGATTTTTAACATTATTAGGATTCCATACAAGTGATAGTCTTATCCCGGTATAGTCTTAGTCCACCATACTTTACCTGATTTCAAAAAATATCCACAGCACTCGTAGCCACACATTGGGAAATATAACAACACTTTTTCTGTTAAAGGAGAAACATTATAGGCCCATAATATGTATTGCTGTTTTCTATCTCACTCATCCCGTTTAGATAATGTTAAACGCCAGCACATGAGCTAATGAATTGCTAGCAAAAAAATCTTTGCTAATGTATCTCAGAGATTATACAGTCTTAACGATGAATGACGTCACCTAAATAAATTGCTCGGTCCACTAATTGATACGATCATTTGAAGAATCCGTTAAGAGACAAAAAATACTGACACGAGTTTTATTACTGTATTTCAGTCACGGTAGACATCACAAGTGCCGACAGGCCTTAAAGACAGTTGAGACACTTGAGACTTTGTGAATGTAAATAAATGGGTGCCTCCAGCGATATGAATTCAAGATTTGATATTACTCCTTTCGACAGTCCATTTCCAACGACAGCAGCACTACCATTCATTTTACTATGGAAATTGACAATAACACCGACGCGTTCGTACTATAAGTTTCGTTTCTTTTAGCATTAGAAAGAACTCCACAGAAGTAAGCGCACAGTTTTTATCAGGCTCTTTAATTGTTAATAATTATCGAATTATCTAATGTAGCACGGTCAATACATATAATTTACTTCAAGTTATTACCGCTAAAAGTGCCGGATTTGGAACCACAAGCTTACTTCTGCGAAGTTCTTTCTTATGCTAAAAAAACGAACTATAGTAGTGCAGCTGCGGTCAGAAATGGAATGTCCCTTAAAATTAAATACTTTTTGTTTACCTCTTTTGATGTAAGCTGATAGAGTTAGACCAAGAAATGTCTGCAACGATTTTGATAGCACATCACACAGTGCAAGTGTTATTTTATACGTCAAACTACACACTAACACTTGCACTGCGTATGCTATCAAAGTCGTTGAAGACTTTTCTTCGTCTAAATAACTCTATTTACTTTATTTCAAAGTCTATATAAACAAGTAATATAATTTGAATGTATGTGGTGTCGTTTGATTAGTCTCAATTGCAATCATTGAAGAAGTAAAATAAGAACTTTTTTCAAAGCCTTTAAATTTAAAAACTTCCATTTATGTAAATAATTTGTAGATTTCTAAATATCATATTTAATCTTCTACTTGTCAAATAACTAAGTACATAAATTGTGTCTAGTACACACACTACTGAATGCATACCGTGAGTTAGTCACCACGCTAATCATAACTTATAAGTAATTACAAGCAAACAAGCCGTCAAATAACGTGATAATTATTAATTACACGTAAGAGCGACAGACCGTGCCCAAATACGAATATCAAACAACTCTACCTATATCTTGTTTATTATAGTTTCATATAGGTTACATTTAGTTAATCGTGCAGTTAAAATAAGCAAATATAAATTTAACTGTCACAGTATGAGTTAATTAACCATAAAAAAGAAGAGATTAATTAAGTAGAGCATTTTGTTATTATGGTTATAGGCATTTGATTTTAATGATATAGGTATATACGCTATAGATTATATATTGATATATCTTTATAAAATCCATAAACCAATATTGTCTATTGTCTTTCTTTCCTGTCACGGAAAAATGGTACTTTGGATCTTTGTGGTGCTTGCGCGTAGCCGAAGTCAACACGTAGAGGGCCTTTTGACATTTTAATGAAATAAGAGGTACACCGAGCGGATGCTGCCCTTGCCCGTGTCATGGGACGCACGCAGAGGTAGCACCCACCGGGGTGTAAGGACTATTGAGAGTTGATGGAATCTAAAATGAACTATAGTCCGTTTTTTTTAGCATTAGAAAGAACTTCGCAGAAGTAAGCGTGTGGTTCCAAATCCAGCACTTTTAGCGGTAATAATTTGAAGTAAATTATATGTATTGACTATGTTACATTAGATAATTCAATAATTATTAACAATTAAAGAGCCTAATAAAAACTGCACTCTTGCTTCTGTGGAGTTCTTTCTCATGCAAAAAAACGAACTATAGGTTATTGGGTGAAAGGCCATCCCTTCCCACTAAGTACACTATGGGATAAAAAAAAATCCTATTGTGTTTTTTATCTTTACTATAATCCAACCCGTTATTACCCCATAGTTAATTAAAATCAGTACCTATGACCTGCATAGCTGTACCTACATTTATGAAGATTTTATCTAATTCTGATTTTATCTGCAATAATTGCAATAAAGATCTTCTTCTTCTTCTTCCTCGCGTTATCCCGGCATTTCGCCACGGCTCATGAGAGCCTGGGGTCCGCTTGACAACTAATCCCATGATTTGACGTAGGCACTAGTTTTTACGAAAGCGACTGCCATCTGACCTTCCAACCCAGAGGGTAAACTAGGCCTTATTGGGATTTAGTCCGGTTTCCTCACGATGTTTTCCTTCACCGAAAAGCGACTGGTAAATATCAAATGATATTTCGTACATAAGTTCCGAAAAACTTCTTGGTACGAGCCGGGGTTTGAACCCGCGACCTCCAGATTGCAAGTCGCACGCTCTCACCGCTAGGCCACCAGCGCTTCAATAATTGCAATAAAGATGTTGCCTCTATATGAATTTTATTGTTACCGTAAATGCGGAGAGTAATTACAAGAGGGCTTATTTTTGTATGGTTTTAATAGAGAAATAAGCCCTTTTGTAAAGACACCCTTCAAATGTAGTTACAACTAGAATTGCCATCGCAATCCAGCGCGGGAACGCTGCCTGTGTGTTGGGCACCCTCCCGAAGGCACCAAATTTTGATAGGTATTTTTATATTTTAGTTTTCGTTATTTTAATTGTAGTTTTAGTTTTATATTCCTGTTTATGTTTTTAGTAATTTAAAATATTAATAAATTTCCTTTCTAACTTTATATAACTCAAATATAATTCAATAAAACTAGTAAGTATTTAATTTTATAAATATATTGTCGTTAAACATTTTTGTTTACTCTGATACCGATCGTTACCCAAAGTCGCAATCGAACTCGATTAAATTGTGTCAATGTTACAGCACTTGCTTTTGATAAGGTACAATCGAATTTTACACTTAAGGATCGCGTCTGTATCTAAGTTTAATAGTCTTGTTCACAAGGTAAATGTTTTTTACGCGCGCGAGCGGTGCGCGGGGAAGTGAAAGTCGTACAGGATCGGAGCCAACTCCACTTTACTTATAAAAGGTCGTACGTCACAGTGCGAGCCGTCTGCTTATACTGCGTTTGGAGCACGTACAAAGGTACTACCACCGGCTCCTTAAAGCCGACAGCAAAGGCAGTGCGGCCGCAGTACGCTAAACTATAAATGACTCTTGTTTTCATGTACCAGCTTAAAACCTTTGGGGCAAAATTAATAACAGACATTTATGGCGTACGACCCGAACTTTAAAATATGTCAAATATTACGTCTGGATACGATATGGATTAATTCATCCATACAGTATCTCGACGTAATATTTGAATGTTAAAGTTCGAATCGGGAGTAACATACTTTGTTTAAATATAACCATAACCTTCATGCTTTACAGGCGATATTATATAACTTACCTAAAATGCAAGCAATGTCTCCTGTTTCGCCATTTTAATTATCCTTAAGACACACATTATTTTGTACATGAACAGTTTTGTATATAAAAGGTAAGTATATAGTAGAACCTTTAAGGGTCAAACATATTTTATAAAAAGGTCACTTCTTTGGACAATACAATTAAAGTTAACGACTCTAGTACATATATATTCCGTTTTTCTTATTCGAGTCTCATGTAACGAAAAATGTATCCCTCCTGTAAGGGGTCAGTGTAAAAAATTAGCTTTAGATTCTCTTCGAAATTCAAAGGAAATTCAAAGGTGTATGTGAAGTCCCCATTCCGCATTGGGCTAGCGAGGGGACTATAGCCCAATCCCTATTGCGCATGAGAGGAAGCCTGTGCCCAGCAGTCGGACGCGTACCTATAGGCTGACTTATTATTTTTACAAAAATGCTTTAGGTTCATAGGTATATGTAAACCAAGTAGTTAAAAGCTCAATCCATAATAGGCAATCATGTTTTATTGTGCATGTTATTTGACTCGAATCAGTCACATTAAATTAAAAAAATAAACTGTCCACCTCGAAATGGATATAAATACACACATAAAATATGTAGGAATGTATGCCACAATTTCTTGTGGCTTGGACGGCCTCTTAATTTGGTCTTGCGATTGCCGATTAGGTATGTTTACGAACTTATTTACACTATGAGCACTCATAGCTTACAAAGTTTTTATTTTCTTTTACATGCTTTTTATTAGTTTTTTATTAACTTGCAATGGACCTATGTACTTATCTAAATCTATTTATCTAATACCTTTAAACGAGAAATTCTTGTATATTAATTTATTTATATATTTCGGGTAGGGTTTGCAATCCGGATCCGAAATGTATGAAATTATCCGGATCTGCATCCGGATCCGCGGATTTTCCCATACATTTCGGATCCGTCGTGCAAACCCTAGTTAATTTCGGGGATCACGGAAACTGCTCTAACGAGTTCGATGAAACTTTGTATATGGGAGTTTTAGGGGGCGAGGAATCGATCTAACTAGGTTTTATCTCTGGGAAAACGCACATTTTTGAGTTTTTATATGCTTTACCGAGCAAAGCTCGGTCTCCCAGATATTATGTAGGTGCCTATGTTTGTACGCGTCAAATCTTGCAAGATTGAGCCACTTCCCGAGTTCCAATGAAGCTGAAAATTTGCATATTATGGTACCATCAAGCTGAACTGATGATGGAGACAGAAGGTGGCCATAGGAACTGTAATAAAACAAAGCAACCTATTTAATTGTGTTTTGGGTTTTTAGAAATGTATAGGCACGGATATATTCGAGATCATTTTGAACATCATTTTTGTATCTTAATATTTTATGCAATTTGCCAAGTAATAATAAAATTAATTACACAAAATACGACTGGAAAAACCAGATATGTTCTCAGTGAACAAACATACTAGCAAAGAAAAAAGGATTTCGCAACCTCATTCACTATTTAAAATGTGCTGCGACATCAAAATGCGTCAGCGACCAATTACTTAGATGTCTTCCGGAGCTGTTAACATGCAGAGCTAATCGTTAGTGCATTGTGGCTTTTTTTAAAAGAAGTGCCGGCGGAATCCAGGAGTCGAGGGGGGAGGTCGGGAAGGAAGGAGGGGATGGAAGATATTATTGCCGTTAGTGAAATTATATTGTGTTTAAGTATCTCATGTGAGGTTCCTCGTAGAATACAGTCTTAGTGTTGTTTTCAGCAATCTCACTTATTAGTACATACCCACACGTATAAGCACCTAACGCTACAGGCATGTAGGAAAAGATATATGGGACATGCTAATATGATTGATTATATATATTATTTCTAGGATCGGCGAGCGAGCTACTGAGAAGCTCTGTAATTTCAAGAATCCGTAGGATATGGTAACTGTTTTCCATTAGGCGGGGAATACGCATGTTTTACTATATATATATATAGTAAAACATGCGTCAACAATAGCGTCCTGGTTTCAATAGCGTGGTGGTTTTAAATATTTTGAGATGAATTTTCACTTTAATTAATCATAGTTATCGAACAGAAGGAAAATTCGTAGAATATTTTCAAGTTTTATACGTCGTGAGTAGGAGGTAGCATCTTGGGATTATCGTATTATTAGCCGAGGAGGATATATTGAAGATATCATCTCGCTGCATATAATTGCTGCATAGATTGCTGTCTGATAATGACGATGTTCGTATGCATGGATATTTTCTGCTTTACATTTTGTATCGTTAAGGATGAACGGTATATATCGCTATATGTGTATTAGGACGGTAAACAAGAATTTGCGATCGAGATCAAGTGTGAATTGAAGCCCGAAGTCGAAGTCGAGGGCTTAATTAACTCAAGTTCGAGATTCCTGTACCGACCGCGGCTTACAGAATGTTTTTATTCACACTTGTAAGGAAAAAGAAATTAAAAAAAAACATCCGCCTAAATTCGTACGTATGGCATTGAAGCCCTGGGTCGAAATTTGATATTTGCGGACCGCATCGCCTACCAAGTGTGATTAAAATAATATTTTAAAACCAACTTTGGTCTCACCAAAATTACAAATCTTATCGTAGGCCAAACAAGGAGTCTACAGGATTTAGATGCTATATTTTTTCGCAATGTGGTCACACGATATACATAGTGGTGTGCATGATAAGCTGCATCTTGTCATGACACGTTCATTAAGCGGAGCTATAGATGTTACGGCTGACGTTAAATGACAAATTTTTTTTGCAATCAAAGGTAAACAACTCGAGGGTGCTCGCCGTGCATCACAACGAGGGTCCTAAATGACCTCTACAGGCTTACCATGTCATATTAATTATATTGACTAAGTACATTCTTATTCCGCGAAGAGGTAAATGGCGTTTAAACAGGGCTATTATACGTTATCTGAATGTAGCCATCTACGCCGGGGGTACTAATTCATGAGCCCGTAGCATCCGGCACTAGATGTGACAAGAATGAGCGAGATAAGCGTCTTCCTCTGTTCTTCCGTCGAAGGCCCCGTCCATAGAGTAGGAATCTAGACCGAGTTTAGAGCAATTATTTCATGCAACCGATGATGCCAAAAACGCGGGGGTGCGCGGGACGAGGTGAGCGAAGTCCCGTGCCGTGATTGGTCCGTTCAAAGACACGGACGTCACACTCTCTGCCGTATTCGAACTTTAAGATACGTCAATTAATAGATCTCGAAACGATATGGATTAGATATGTCAGTGTCAAAAGTGGTGTTTTTGTTTGAAGAAACGTCACATTTGT
Organism: Cydia fagiglandana; assembly: GCF_963556715.1. NCBI lineage: Eukaryota > Metazoa > Arthropoda > Insecta > Lepidoptera > Tortricidae > Cydia > Cydia fagiglandana. The sequence goes on from NC_085959.1 coordinate 10,843,141, forward strand.
CACTGACATATCTAATCCATATCTTTTCTAGATCTATTAACTGACGTATCTTAAAGTTGGAATCGGGCCAAAAGACACTTTCGAATCGAACATGGAGTAAAATTACCGTATGCGTGGTAGAGGGGGTAGCGCGACTATGCTCAGTCTGGAGGATGTTTTGTCTGTGGCCCCGTCACACAATATAATGTAGATACAATGTGCTTGGACAGCAGAGGGCTTACCGCGAACCACGTTCGACGTGTTGCCTCCCTGTCACACTTACGTACGAATTTACAAGTGCGACAGAGAGGCAACATGTCGAACGTGGTTCGCGGTAGGCCCCCAGGACAGCTATAGTGGAGCCGTTAGCCACGTACAGATGTAGTGCATAATTGTTTTCCATCGTATTTTCTCGGAAACGTTCGTATTTGTCATGCTACTTCAGTCGAGACTGACTGAAATAGCAAGACACGTTCGTACGTTTCCGTGATGTAACGGCGGAGAATAATTAGGCGCTGCATCTGTGTATGAATTTTATCGACAAGTCACCCCCGATTAAAGTTTTATGACGCTAAACACGGGCGCACTTAGTAAATTAATTAACCATTAGGTATCGGTCGGTGTAAAATAAAAAAAGTGTCATTCGGTAGCTTGTTATAGATATAACTTGAGAATATTTCAATCAATAAAAGAAATTAAATTACATAAACGTTTCCAAAACTAGTCAAAAAATTATTAAAGAAAAAAATATCTAAAATTGTTTTTTCTCCAAAAATTGGTTCTACAGTTCGTTTTTTTAGCTTTAGAAAATAGGTAAACAATATCGACGTGCCTTTTTATTGAAAAACACTTTTGAAAAATAAGTCATGGCAAATATGTAAGAAGAATATTCCCTGAAAAGCTGTAACTGCTTAAATCATGCGGGTTTTACTTATATGGCATGTTATTCTGAGTTACCACAAACCGGATGAAAAACAAAACATGCGGTTGAATACCTACCTAATGACTAATGTCTAATCTGAAATACCTTGGTCTGTGTCAAAACAGAGACCTACCTAAGAGGGTTTCACAGGAACAAATGGAATTACAGTCATCATTTTTTTATTGTTTTTTCACGGCTCTAGCACTAAAGATCCGCGCGCGCTTTAACCGAAAAGTTTTCACGAAAGTAACTGCCATCTCTCCTTCTAATCCAGGGAAAACTAGACTTTATTGTATTTTTTCCGGATACACCTATTTATTGCACAATGCGTTAATAGAGCATAAATTGAGTTTATTCCTATAAATCTTAATTTTTCTGAAAGTATATTCTACATGGCGTATACCGTAACGAAATATATTTAAAATTGAATAAAAGTGCTTAAAGATGTAAAGTGCATCAAACAGCGGTGCCCGAAAAGTGTCAGGCTAGGAATTGTAACAATAAATATTATGTTTTCTACAGTATGCGCTATGACGTAAAATCTTGCAAAACGTCCACCAAACCCAGACGAGGCAAACTACGTATTATTTAAATCGAATTAATAACAAGTTTTGAAGCATTGCATAATAAGAAAGCATTATTAAGTCTACATCCGCGCGAATCTTCACGGCCAAACCTGTTGGTACCACAAACATTATTTCCTCACCTTATATGGAGCGGTTGTTATAAAATTCGACCTTTGTGCTATTGTAACAGAGTTCAAATTGCAACGAAGATGAGCAGCCTTCGATCGCCTTTGAAATTCAGTATCAGACCTTTTAATGACCACGAAATCGGTTCCTAGAATTGATGTTGTTTATAGTTAAAGCAAATATTATACCATCTTCTTGGTCAAGGACCTGCATATATGTACGTAATCATGATTTACGATCATAGACCGCGAAAGGGCAATGCAATGAAGCCCAATTATCGATTCGTCGTTAATATAAAAGACTATTGTGATTGTCACTAGGGTTGAGCTGTCAGGAATTTTGGCTGTTTGTCAGGAATGCGGTCGGAATACCAAAATGTCAGGAATTTTAGTGAATTAACAGACTTTTCTACTTATTAAGTACTTTTAGAATAATCGTAGCAAAATTTTATTAGATAGTACGTTGTAGATGTACGGAGCATAAAACGAGCGCGCAAATAATGCAGCTTCCTAGTTTTCCACAGCTGAAACGGTTTGTGTTTTCACACTTGTATAATGTTATTGCCCTAGCCAAAATATAAACAATGACATAAATATAGACATAATAAATAATATAAAACTGAAACTTACAGCCTCTATAAAGTTTGGCTAATTATTGTGCGGTGACATGAATCGTCATTGCGATCTTATTAAGTTTGTGAGGTACGGTTCCTCTTATCCTACTTTACCTAACTTTATAATTAGTACCTATCCGCGCAATACCTAAACAATCAGAACTCATAAGCTATTTACGGTAATCTACATAGATAACCTTATTACCTACCGAGTACAATGGGAAATAACATAACAAAACAAATACACTGACAAAGGTTACGTGGTACTGCACAAGTTACGGCCGTGTCGAATTGTATACAGGGTGACCATTAACAGAGGCACGTAAAACGGAAAACAAATATGTTTCAGTAAGGCATGGGTAGTGTAGCAGCGAGCGCATGCCTATTCTATACACATTTAACTAAAAGTATTTGAATAAAAGTAAACAAACAATTTGTACGTTTTCGGATAGTTATAACATTTATTGGATAACCAACCAAATACATCCGCCTGGATCTGTCACTGAACGACCTGACTTTAACCTAATACATTCTCTATGACGGCTGATTAGTGATCACGTGATGCTTTTCACAGAAAACGAAGCGCCGGAAGCTGACGCCGGCCCGGTCTATAGTTCGTGTTTTTTAGCATTAGAAAGAACTCCACAGAAGCAAGCGTGCAGTTTTTATCAGGCTATTTAATTGTTAATAATTATTGAATTATCTAATGTAGCATGGTCAATACATATAATTTACTTCAAATTATTACCGCTAAAAGTGCTGGATTTGGAAACACAAGCTTACTTCTGCGAAGTTCTTTCTAATGCTAAAAAAAACGGACTATAGCATGAGACATCCTTTAACGTTTTCATTTTTACACTAAAACCGCTCAGAGGAACGATTTTTGAATTTAGAATTTCTATCGCTCAATTTCGTCACTCGGTGAAAAACGGCGAAATGCAAATTTTTGAAATACGAGCGATAGAAATTTGGAATCAAGTGGTATTCACCGCTCGTTTTCAATACTATTAGTAGAATTTAAATGCCTAATAGTGGAGATATTATTGAACGAAATAAATGAAATCGAGCGGTCGAAATTAAAAAATCGGCCCCCAGTCTTTAAAGCTTAGCTTCGCTCACGCCTTCAATATGCGACACATGGGGCCAAATTCGACATGTACAACTGTCAGATTTCGCATCCACGTCAAATCAACAGTTGATTTTAATGCATACTGAGTGTTGATTCCATCAACGGTGGATAATATCATTTGGTACAACCAAAACTCAACTCTAAACTAAGGGTGGTTCGGTTTGGTTTGCTTGTTACCCTAAGAGTGACATTCCATTTCCAACTGCAGCTGCAATACTGTTCATTTTACTATGGAAATTGACAGTGACAGCGACGCGTTTCCATAGTAAAATGAACAGTATTGCAGCTGCAGTTGGAAATGGAATGTCACTTTAACTGTGGATTGTTAATGTCAAATTTTGACATTGTACGTATTCGAGAACTTATGATTTTTCCCACATCAACGGGAGATCAACACGACACGTCAAACGTCGCTTGCCGAATAGGGGTCATGTTGTCGTTATGTGAATTTGTTACTTAACCAATTTACACATTATTTGTTGTCGCTTTCCTTTTTAGACGTTTTGGGACGTTGGCACCAGTTGACCTATATACTTAGTCTAACGGTAACGTTATTTACCAAGTTACCATTTTGTATGGCAGTCAGTGATTCATACTTATTATACCTAACACAAAGTTAATAAATTGATTTTTCTAACTTATTCTTTTAGTAAGAAATTCTGTATGAATTTCTAGTAGGTATTAGAAGTGCAGTCAGTGCCTTCGATAAATGCATATTAGCGTTTACAACATTTGCGCACTCGAGGGTTCATGGATATATTCCAGTAATTCAGGTAAATTATTCATGCAAAAGTAAATCCTCGTAAGTAGTTAATGTTTTCTGTGTACATACCTAAGTGGCAAAATTAGAGTAAGTAAATGTTTTATATGTAGAACCGGAAGTACATAAACATTAAGTGTATATAAGTACATCAATCTTATCATTTTATTCCAATCTAACACATCTTTGACACTAAAACTAAATTATTCACCTTTGTGGTATTAATAAATAATTTATGATTGATTAAGCAACGCCGAATAGCGCCACACGATTATACCTACAAGTCATAACGTTTACAATTCAGGCAACACTTACTCAGAAAAATATGGAAAATATAGCTTTTCATCTAGTGGGGTAAAAGGGAAATGAAATAAATAGTTACAGATTCTTATTTTCACAGAAACGTACGAACATGTCTTCCTAACCACTTGACCGTCCGACGATACCATAGTATCCGAAAAAAATATGCTCTTAACCGTCCGCGGGAACCTTACTATCCAAAGGGGTGGAAGAAAGAATTGATTTCAGATAGAAAATTGTGAATGCGCTGCGCGGGGCGTGCGTCGCTAAAAAAACCCGGACGGTTGACAGGAAAACAGTCTCGCGGCCCGGACGGTTGAGTGGGTAATACAATGGAATTCAATATTTCAGTCAGTCTTGGTACTGGTCTTGGTACAAAAAAGTACTGAGGTTGATTAAAGTAGCATGACAAATACGAACGTATCCGAGAAAATACGAAGGAAAACGATTATGCACTACATCTGTACTATTACGGTTATCGTTAATGATCACGGATTAGTTATTGTTGCCATTGTAGATATGTTCATACGAGTCCGAAAAAAAAAATTACCCTTAAATCACATATAGTTAACTACTTATGTACGTAAGTATGACAATAGCAGTTAATAGTAGTTTGAATTAAGGCCTGTGCACACCGGCTGCGTGTGCGTGACGTGCACGTGCGCGTGTAGCGTTGTAGTATACAGATCCTTATGAGAGACGTCACACCGCTTGCGTGACGTGTGCGTGTGCGGCTCCAACATTTTGGCGCACGCACACGTGCACGTCACGCACACGCAAGCCGGTGTGCACAGGCCTTTAAGGATGGCTCACGTCACGTTAGGCCGGGCCGTGTCCGGACCGGAGCTTACGGGGTTTACTTTACTATGACGTGGCAGGTGAACACGTGATGCTTTCCATAGAAAACGATGCACTTCATCACACTTTTTCACTTCCAAGTCAGTACATAGTTACGTTAGACGGACTCAATAAAATGTATCACAATGACCTACTAATATCGCGGTAATCAATCTTCCTTTCTTTTTTGTTGCAGTGTAGTAGTAGGTAGGTACTATATATTTCATTTCTTAATTTACCTCCTGACATGTTGATAACTAACTAATAGAATTAAAAACGATTAAATATGAAATATTGAGACAATCTTACACCATTCGACCTAGCCCCACATTAAGCTTATTAAGGCTTGTGTTATGCGTTGTGATTAAAGCATTTAAGAGAGAAACCGACAAACGTGAATAAAATAATTATCTTTCAGTATGTTATCAACCACGGCTGATCAGTGATCATAGGGCTCTATTTAGTTCCCCACCATTTATCGATTATCGTGAACCCATGAAGCTGATCGGGGATCCACGCTTTTACCGAAAAGCGGCCATCAATTTAACCAATCGCCAACCTACCCCGAGGAAAACCGGCACTGATTTTGCCCGCCTAGCCACGGGTCCAATTCGTGACGGTCCCCGCAATGGCCGCTGCGAGGACGTTCATATAACACGTTTATAATTTGTTACAACCTATTGTTCGCCCAGTCCCATCGATTGTCTATCGCCATAATAGAGTGTTGTGATTGTAACGGCTGCGCGATATTGGATGACTGGTCAATGATCGACTGTGGCCGTAATCGCAATGCCACCTAGGAGATGCCTGAATTTGCTTGCTGGTCCCTCGTTCACTGCGGAATTGCTTGATAAAAATCTTTTCTTTAAAGCAATAATTTAAAGCACCCACCTATAAACTGAACTAGTTTTTAGTCCACGATATTGTTGGTGTGGGTCCTATAGTTAAAGTCTATGAATATGATAAATATTCATTCCCGCATTATGGTCGGACATTATAAAAACACTTCATAAATATAAAAAAAAATGCTGGAAATAAGATGGTCCAGTCGCCGAAGCCTTTGTTTCGGTCATCATTAGCTAAAGTCGTAATCCTACAGGCAGAACAAAATGCCAAGGCCCTGGGGAGTTTTTCAACAAAACTAAGACCCATTATGTACATGAGATCACCCTCGGAACGTTCCAGATCTCGATGTCGCTGTACACTGGTTCCGTCAAAAACTGGACTCCAGTACACTCGCACAACCAACGAGAACACACGAACTGAATGCAAACGTAGCCAATGCTGAGATATAAATACACTGGAAAGTGTGCAGGCATTGCTGAGTTCATCCTCTTGCAAACTTGTTTAAGAAATATTATATACCGTTCTATGGCGTCCTTATTCTGATTCGCGGTAACTGCGGTTGCAATAAATGTACCACAGGCGTTTTATTAGTGCCCTGTACCTACAGCTATTAAGTTTAATCGGCCAGTTTAGTCAGAATAACAGTCCATAGTATGAAAGTCAATTGTTTTTGAAAACGGTAATTTAAATGGTTACCTACTTACTTACATTTATTATTTAGTAAAAAGTAAATCCGTCTCCTTTTTTTGGCATCTTGGTGTCCTAAGTCATGCGATGTACCAGTACCCGGTTTGTGACTAGATACAAACACGGACAGTATAGTTTAAGTGCAAGACGGTTAGTCAACTATTCAAGATTGCTATGAAAATACAACCCGGAAAATTTCAACGCGCTGCGAAGACTGCCTTTTGACTACTCCACGGGTAACTTATATAGCCCAATATCCCACTTAACACCTGCTCTGTGCAATTATTTGTCTACTTTATGCCACAAAAAAATCCATAAGTTAACGAACGGTTACTATGACACCTTCATTTTCCGTACATTCCCGTGTGTGTACATAAATAGTTACAAGTGTGCGCGCGACCGGTAATCGTCTTTGTTATGGTTTACTGTTGTGTTGTAATAGCGGCGATAACGGCCTTCGATACTTTGATTAGTTATGGACAATTCGGAATTCTTTGTTTACTTACTGTTTATTGATTTCAATCCAAAGGTTGTTTATTACTAGATTTTGCTAATACTCGTAAATTTTTGTATAGACATAGCTCATATGAAAATCCATTCTCCTCTTATTAGATTTTTCAGCGGTCACTTACCTCGGAAACATAGTTCATATAAACGTAGTTCACAAAACCAATAACCAAAATTGACTGTCAGAGTAATACAATTGAAAATAAATATTCGGCTGATGGTCGACGAGGACGCTAGTAACAAGAACCCGTCTCGCTGTCCAAATCACATTGGCCACGCGCATGAGCAACATACATAAACACATGACGGTACTCTTGCAAAAACGACACAAGTCACTGTTGTTCACGTTATCCCTTAAGACATTTCTCAGCCAATCAAATTTCCTCGACTCCTTCAATAAAAGCGAAAGACTATATCGATTTCACAGTGACTTAAGTTGTTTTAAAAGCGACGGATTCAACTGATCTCCTTTAGTTTGTAGTAGGGAAAATAGTTTCTAAAATGGCACTTTCGATTGCGAGATGCGTGTATCGAATATTATTGCAGTTGAATTTAAATATGTATATTTGTTTAATTTGTTTTAATTTAAGATTTGATGAAACATTGTTATAAACAGGGTACATAATATAACATTGATCTTTAGTATGAAGTACTGAGTTGTCCAAGTTTAGTCCGCGACTTTCAACGTCCACATCAGCCGCATTCCGCGGCCTATTCTATAAGAAAATGACCTATTCATATTTACCGCATTAGGGCCACTTGCACCATTCAGTAACCCGGGGTTAACCGGTTAAACCTGGCGTTGCCATAGTTACCAGTACAATATGACACTGGGTTAACATTGTAACGGGTTAGTGTGTAGGTCCAAGTGGCGCTAAGCTGGGGGCCGATTTTTGAAATTCGACCGCTCGATTTCGTGTATTTCATCACATAATATCTCCACTTCTAGCTATTTAAATTATATTAATAGAATTGAAACCGAGTGGTCAATACCACTACCCTAATAGCATTTTCTTGTAGGGATTTTGTTGGGCCTTTGTTTACGTATTAGTTGGGCAACCGTTATATTTGGCCGTACGATTTGCTGGAGGGCCCTCGACAAAGGCCCTCCCGAAGATTCCCAACAGAGGGCCATTAGAGTAATTTTTTCGTTGGGCCTATTTAAATAAATCATACAATTATTCAACGGTGGTGGTTTTGGTTGGGCCGTGGTTGGGCCTATACACATTTGTTTGATGGTTGGTTAATTGTTACATTTGGCCGTACGATTTGCTGGAGGGCCCTCGACAAAGGCCCTCCCAAAGATTCCCAACAGAGGGCCATTAGAGTAATTTTTTCGTTGGGCCTATTTAAATAAATCATACAATTATTCAACGGTGGTGGTTTTGGTTGGGCCGTGGTTGGGCCTATACTCATTTGTTTGATGGTTGGTTAATTGTTACATTTGGCCGTATGGCTTGCTGTAGGGCCAACTGCAAAAAAATAAAAAAGGGCAATTTTTTCGTTGTGCTTCTGTTTGCAAATTCAACAATTACCCATCGGCAAGTCAGGTAGGTCGGTAGGTAGTCGTGCTCCAGGTTGAAGGCCCAACACAGCTTGTCCCACAAAGGGCCAACATTGTAACTTTAACGTTGGGCCTTGTGTAGGATTCTTACAATACTACCGTAGGTAAATAGTTGTGTAATTTATAGTGGGCCTACAGTCTTAATTATGTAATGGGCTTTTGTTTACGAGTCCTACAGTTACCCTACGTTAGGTAAGTGGTTGTGTAATACGACGTTGGGCCTTTGCTGATAAATATTACAATTACACTACGGTAGGCATTGGTTGTATGAGTTGTATCCACATGCAGGCCCTAGGCAGCAGTTGTTGTTAATCTTCTCTGTATCGTTCCAATTTTAGTATATGTACTGACGAAGCAAGTACACTTACTATACACTCTAATTTGTATATATACTAACCGCACTTCGAAACTTCGTAAGCGAGATTTATGTTTTTTGAGATTTAAATTGAGAAAATGTTGGTAAAATACAATTTTTTAAATTTATGTATAAATTTTATAGTTATAGCTATTAGATTTATAAGTTACTTTAAAAAAATATTATGATTATATCCGGAATAACGAGAAAACAACTATAACTTCGATGTTTGGAGACAGTAACGCCATCTAGTGACGCCACAAGCAAACTCAACTGGTATTGTTGGGCATCAGTACCACAGCCAATGTTGGTAAATGCGATATTTGTGCTCACTGAGCCAACGAATGTTATCGTTGTTTAGCCACCGGTACTAAAATACACAAAGGCCCATTGTTAGGCGTCAGTGCCACAGCCAATGTTGGTAAATACGATATTCATCATTGGGCCATCGGATGATATCTTTGACTAGCCAACGTTACCAAAATACACAAAGGCCCATTTTTGGGCCTCAATGCTACAGCCAATGTTGGTAAATGCAATATTTGTCGTCATTGGGCCATCGGATGATATCGTTGATTAGCCAACGGTACCAAAATAAACAAAGGCCCGTTGTTGGGCATCAGTGCCACAGCCAATGTTCGTAAATGCGATATTTGTCATCATTGGGCCATCGGATGATATCGTTGATTAGCCAACGTTACCAAAATACACGAAGGCCCATTGTTGGCCATCAGTGCCACAGCCAATGTTGGTAAATGCGATATTTGTCATCATTGGGCCATCGAATGATATCGTTGACTAGCCAACGTTACCAAAATACACAAAGGCCCGTTGTTGGGCATCAATGCTACAGCGAATGTTGGTAAATGCGATATTTGTCGTCATTGGGCCATCGGATAATATCGTTGATTAGCCAACGTTACCAAAATAAACAAAGGCCAATTGTTGGGCATCAGTGCCACAGCCAATGTTGGTAAATGCGATTTTTGTCATCATTGGGCCATCGGATGATATCGTTGATTAGCCAACGTTACCAAAATACACAAAGGCCCATTGTTGGGCATCAATGCTACAGCCAATGTTGGTAAATGCGATATTTGTCGTCATTGGGCCATCGGATGATATCGTCGATTAGCCAACGTTACCAAAATAAACAAAGGCCCATTGTTGGGCATCAGTGCCACAGCCAATGGTGGTAAATGCGATATTTGTCATCATTGGGCCATCGGATGATATCGTTGACTAGCCAACGTTACCAAAATAAACAAAGGCCAATTGTTGGGCATCAGTGCCACAGCCAATGTTGGTAAATGCGATTTTTGTCATCATTGGGCCATCGGATGATATCGTTGATTAGCCAACGTTACCAAAATACACAAAGGCCCATTGTTGGGCATCAATGCTACAGCCAATGTTGGTAAATGCGATATTTGTCGTCATTGGGCCATCGGATGATATCGTCGATTAGCCAACGTTACCAAAATAAACAAAGGCCCATTGTTGGGCATCAGTGCCACAGCCAATGGTGGTAAATGCGATATTTGTCATCATTGGGCCATCGGATGATATCGTTGACTAGCCAACGTTACCAAAATACAGAAAGGCCCATTGTTGGGCATCCGTGCCACAGCCAATGTTGGTAAATGCGGTATTCGTCACCATTGGGCCAACGAATGTTATCGTTGTTTAGCGAACGGTAGCAAAATACACAAAGGCCCATTGTTGGGCATCACTGCCACTGCCAATGTTGGTAAATGCGATATATGTCATCATTGGGCCAACGAATATTATCGTTGTTTAGCCAACGGTACCAAAATACACAAAGGCCCATTGTTGGGCATCTGTGCCACAGCGAATGTTGGTAAATGCGATGGTGGGCCAATACAAAATTAACGTTGGCTACGGAACGAACCTCATCCCAACGTTTTCCCTACCGTTGGCACCGTGGGCCCCAACGAAAATGCTACTAGGGTAGATTCCCAATTTCTATCGCTCAAATTACAAAAACTAGCATTTCGCCGTTTTCCACCGATTTTCGAATGACGAAATCGAACGATCGAAATTCAAAAATCGCCCCCCTGGTTTGCGTGTTGATCGTTGCAATAGTGATTAGCAAGAAATTACAGAGTTCAACTCCTAGTCAGGGCGAAAAAGAATATGAAATGTACATATAAGTATATATTCATTTCAGGTATCTTTTAAACGTAATCATATCGTCAAATATAATTCAATGTATATAATAAATGCATGTGATTTCGTCTATTTATTACCTGTGCATGGCTGTATTCGTTTTATTGTCTTATTGTCTAGTATACTGCGGATTCGTCGAATACCATTCGATCAATAGTATTAATTTGGAAAAGGTGTATTTTAAATTGTCTTTAGCTAATCTCTTTATAAACAATACGATAGAAATATATACGGAAAATTGAGCGAGTTGACCAACCTACTGCTTGGGAAATTTTCAATCGGTTAAAAAGTGTAAACTGCTTTAAAGTAAAGAAATACAATTTAAATTGAAGCAAGATATAGGTACGAATACATATTGGCAAATCGTAATGGCAATCTTAATAATTTAGTGCCGATTTCCAACCCAACTTGTTTTAGTAACATCTCGTGACATTTCGACTAGTCTATGAAGGGTAAACGCTATTCTTTTGAATTAATATGATATTATTAATGTAAATTATATATTTTGTTTGCAATTTTATTTTCACTCATAATTTTTAATCAAGTACGTGCATAATGTAGGTACGAGAAATATAATTATGTCGCCTAGGGTGGGGTCAACATTAACTGTAAGTACTGTAACCATTTACTTCCAAAATAGTAATCAATCATAATATATCTATATTTTTAACGCTGCATACAACACTAAATGGCTCCCAGATATGGAAATAAAAGTACCAACATACATTTATTTTTATTTTATTCGTAGCTCTGTCTCGAAAAAGCACATCCGCATGATATTGAGAGCCACTTATTGGCAGATCCATGAGAAATATTAATTACTGTTGTGATGTATTCGCAAGGCTGTTTACTAATTCCGCGCACGCTGCCGGCAACCTCGCTGCAAGGCTCTTTCGGAAGATTACCGCATGCCGAATAAAAAAATCACCTGCCATAGATTAGATAATAGGTGTCCTTTAGCGTAGTAACATCGTCACTGATATATATTAGACAGCTATGTATTTGGAAGTGGCATGATGGGTCAACGGTCAGTATTCAATTCACTGTCTTAAAATTTTCATTTTAAGTATTTTGACATGACACAAATTGACACGGAAAGAACATGTAATAGTCAGTTTTTTCGGAAACTAAGATAAGCCAAAACTGCCCTATCATCATCATCATATATATAAAATTGAAAAACCAGAACGGGATAAAAAACGAGACAAGAAGCGAGATGGCGCCTTACAAAATTCAAAAAAGTTTTTGACACGTTTCTCGAATACGACGCACGTATGATAAGAAAAAACTGTTCCAATCTATTATCTAAATATGAGAATAGAACTAGAACATAAAATTTATCGCTTTCGATGCGTATTTAATTTACAATAAGCAAATGAAATTTTCAAAATAATTTTATTCGGCCATCTCTCGGCAACTCTCGGTTGCTTTCGTTTGGCGGGGCTACAGATTAGACCAAAAAATCCGTAAGTTAAAGTAACCTAAATTATGTTTGTCATGTTGGTATACAGGTATTTCTGAGATTTTTTACCCGAAGTGAAATAAAAAGTGCTGCCAACCTCAACCTTAGCCCATAGTCCATAGCCCATACGAGTGACTTAAAATGCCATTTATGACATATCAATGAAATGAATATTATCGTATGATTATCGTGTTAATAATTTGTATTTTATTGTTTTAAATTTCTTTTTGAGTTATATAGAGTTATATTATTCAGATTGACTTTCACGGCTTCGGCAAACATTGCCATTCGTCCGGGGAACGGGCTGCCGAGATGGGCCAGAGAACCCATCAGTTCAAGGGATGGTGCCCGTAATAATGTGTGTGTGATAATTATACTTTAATGACTTTACAGATATAACCAATTCGGGAACTGTTTTCTCGCGTAATACGATACGACTCGACCAGGTAGGATTTTTTCTTCTTGCTGAACAGTCACCATCAGATATATCGGAACGGCTGAGGTATTCACAAATATCTGAACAAATGTAAATTATAATGTAGTTAAAGTGCATGCTCAGATATTTTGGAGCTCAAGGGTTGCTCAAGATCTGATCAACCTCGGCCATGGCGACTGGCGAGAGCTATCGCAAGACCGGGAAACATGGCGTGATATGGTGTCGGAAGCCAGGACTCATTTTCGGTCGTTGCGTCACCGTAGCCGTCGTAAGTAATGTCAATATCCAGACAGGGAAATGGGGACTATTTACGTTTGTATGAAAATGCGATTTATGGGCGGTGGTCGTACATATTCGTCTTAAGGCGGAAATTATTCTAATGAACGTGTTTGCAATTGGGCTTATAAAAATAAATAATAATTTTGGGTTAGCATTTGAATCACGCATTATAGGGAGGGGTGGGGGGAAGGGTGGCATTTTATAGGGGTTGGTCACCCCTTTCAAATGACACCCGATTTGTGTCTAGGAGACGCGTATTTTTTTTTATACGTGTTTGAAGTTGCGCTCACAACACACCTGACTCGCTGTCAAAAACGAAATACAGTGGTCAAAAACATGTATACGGACAAAGTGTTCAAAAACATGTATACGGACATAGCTCTAAAATATGTATACAAAATTAAAAATTGGTTATCCTTTCGTACGCTTTGGTTGTATTATTGAACATAACCTCAACAAATAAAAAAAAATATTTTCGTGGTAACTATTGATTTCCTAACTTTCGGGATGGGTTCGGGGGGGGAGGGGTCCTACTCCCTCCCCCCTCCCTATAATGCGTAATTCAAATGCGACCCCATAATTTTATGTTGAAACAAGTTTTAAATAAATACCTACGTAGATGAAAAAATACAATCTTGCATTTTATCAAATCACATAATTTTTTGAGAAATTTGCAAGGTAAGTTATCCAAATATCGGTTACAAATAAGAAGTCCCTATCACAGTTATAAACCCTGGCAGGGTTCAATACATAATAATATCGGTATTTAACTAAACATAAGACAAACTCTTTATTTCATTTACGCGAGCGGAGCTGCGGGCCCGTCTAGTTATTTATAAGAGTTAGAAGCTTTTGAAATTTTGTACGGGTCTTTATCATTTGGATGTTTCCCGCGAAATAATTTTGCATTTTATTTATAAGTCAGTACTTAGTCCTAGAAATGCTTGTGGGGTATTCCCGCGCCAATCGCCTTTTTCCACCCTGCTTATATGTAGTACACACGGTTGCATAAAATACTATTACAGTCTGATTACAATAAAACGTGAGTCCACTTCCACGCGAGGTGGCGCAAGTGACGATTTCTGAGCATTGAGCAAAATGAGTCATTGGCGATAGTTTATAAACATTTAACTAATGTAACACTATGGACGGACCTAGATATTAACTACATTAACGATTTTGAAACAAAGCCTGACAATGTTATACAAGTACCTACCTACCTACTGCACATTTGATTATAATTTGTTTAAAAATTTATATATAAAAAACTAACTAATTAATCACATTTGTAGTTTTATTATATGAGGTACAAAATAAGTAGTTACCTACTAGTTTTTTGGTCAAATGATATTTTGTAAAATGAATTAGTAAAATATTTTTCGCACCAGCTCGTAATGGCTTTCTTCATACTTCAAATTGATGACTAAGTTGCATTTCATCCACTTACCCCCTTATTCATAAACGCGCTACAAACCTCAGTTAGCTGATAATCGTTTGTCTTTATCTACCATATCATTCCGAACGGAACGGAACGGAACGGATCTATCATTTTGACTTATGTATTTGTAAGAAAGGGAGAAAACATAATTTAATTAAATCAGGCCCGTAAAGTTTTATAAATAAGGGGTTAGTCTTTTTCCTCATGTTGGCTGGTATAATTCTACGGGACAGTGAATATAAAGGCTGTTTGGTACATCGTTTGCCACATTAAAACGGCAAATAGGTGAAGTCATTTGCTCTCTTCTCATGCCTAGAAAAACAAAATTGGCCATGGTTTTTTTATTACTAGTTACGCAAGTAAAAAATTTAAATTTACGAAAAACTGGCATAGAAGTGGAAAAAAAATGTGCGCCAAATTAACAATTTTTAGGCCTGAGTAGATAGCAAATGACTTAACCTATCTGCCGTTTTAATTTGGCAAACGATGTACTAAACACCCTGTATTTCTGTAATTTTGGACTTCGGCTCATAGTAATAAAAGACCTTCGTTATAACCTGCTATTCACCCCGATGGTGACGAATATTAATAAAGATCTAACTGAATATAATGGAGTATCATTTAATAACAGCAATTATCGAGACTTATATTTTATTCTTTATGTCCATTATTTAACAGAATCGCAATTAATGTTGTAATTAATTAATTAGAAACCAGTGTCTTTATAGTTAACAGCGGCCGAAAATAAATAATGTATATTATATGATTTATACCATAGTCGGTCATAATGACGACCTCACACAATTAATTACACTCTATGTTTTTATGTTATAATGGCTAGGTAAGGTTTTAAGGTATTTTACTTTATAACACAATTGTGTTGTTACTGTTATAATGTAAAATGCCTTACCAGTCACTTCGGACACATAACTCTAGCTAGGGTTCTGTGTTTCGGACACGGGTGGATAACAGAACCCCTTTTAGGTACCTACAGGTATAACTAAGGAACCTTATCGGTTCACCTATCCTTCAGCGTGATGGCTTTCTTCAAAGGTTGATAAACAGATAGACATTATAAATAATTTCCACGAAAATTATTTGAAAACATTGGTTGAACCATTAATGAGTTTATCCAAAAACTTTTCTTTTTATTAAAAATACATAAGTGTTGCGAAGGTACGCCCTTTTGCATCTAAGGCTTTTTCATATCGTATGAAAGCACGGAACCCTCCATTATGCCGGACCCGAGACGTACATGGCCGGTTTTTTGTATTCCATAGATATTTATACTAACATTATAGTTATATTAACAAATTAATGAACTAAATGATATAAAGTACTATAAAGTGAATTACTACTACTACTACTAAGAACTGCACGATGGGTTACCCATAAGAGTGACATTCCATTTCCAACTGCAGCTGCAATACTGTTCATTTTACTATGGAAACGCGTCGCTGTCATTGTCAATTTCCATAGAAAATGAACAGTATTGCAGCTGCAGTTGGAAATGGAATGTCACTCTAAGACTGGATAATTATTTTAAAAGAAACCCCACTTTAACTCCATCAGTACCAACCCATTCATATATACATATATGTCGCCTATTTTTTATTCATGTTATTTTATATATAACATATAAATATTTATTTACTTAAATGAAAAATCCAGTAGGCAAATACCGTTCCGATTCTTAAAAATTACCGGTCGTTAGGGTCTATATAAATTACTCATATACACGATTTTCACATTAAGCGGCACCGCGGTAACTGTAATATTGATTTGTGTTTTTTTATTTTAGTCAAAAAAGTACCCGCAAATAGGTTAACATTCAGTAATAGAATGCATGTTAAAGAATATTAGATTTAGGATAGGACAGCAAACCCTCACCGACTGACTACACAGTAGATAGTAGCACCGAAAGATAATTTTTTATTAATTTTCACCACACCAACTCGGAAAGGCTTACTTTGCACTTCAAAAACTGACAGCAGAGTCGCATTTTATTCACATTGAGGCAAAGTAATCAAATGCAAATTTTGAGTCGTTTGCTGTTAGGATTGACTTTTACATGATGATTTTGGATGATAAATATTTAATAACATTAATTTGAATTCGTTTAATATTTGCTTCGGATTGGTGTAACGAAAAATTTTGTGTTTCACTCGGAGGCAAATTTTGTTTAACCCTCGTGCTTTGAAACCCTCGCAACGCTCAAGATTCCATTTTTCGAACCACTCGCTACGCTCGTGGTTCAATTTTGGAATCTTTCGCTTGCTCGGGTATCAATATTAAGCAGGAGCGGTTAAACAACAACTTTGCCCCCTTGTAAAACAAATAACTATTACACACATTTATAAAATGTGTGTAATTTACTTAATAAAATTAACTTAATTTTATAAAAAACAATAACGGTTTGTAAATTTAAGGCACATATTCGTTTGTCATCTATTTCTATTGTTTAATTGTCTTTTGGGGCATCTAAAGCGGAATTCAATAGAAATTGCATACTTATATACTATGTGTATCGGGTGAAGGCCGGGTGAATGTAATGTAACGAATTGGACTCGAAATAAAAGGCTTTTTTATTTTTATTTTTTATTTTATTTTATTTTATTTTTATTTTATTTATTTTATTTATACTATGTGTATAAGTGCGTAAATCCAATACGGGCGAATATTTAAACGGTGGTTAACATAGAATATTGACATAAATTTTGCTTAGAAGTACAATATCAGTAATTCAGTATTAACCACACCCACAATATTTCGGCCCGCAATGTAAAGGAAAGCACTAGTTACGAGATACGATCTACTGTAACTTGCAAAGTGATGTAGGTACCTAGATATAATGACATATATGCTCGCAACAGTATAATAACATTTTTAGGAAACCTTAAAACCTGGCCGTCTTAAAAAGAGATCCGAAGTAGGTAAACAGACTTCAGCCCTGGTTAAACATCGGTTTAAGCAAAAGTACCGACGGCACGCGAACTGTGGTGCTTCTCTTTAATGAAGATGAAATCGTTTAGCCATTTTAAACCGTATTTTCACAACTGTATAACACTTATTTTATTGCCCTGAGATTGGAAGGACTATACCAACGTGGGAACAAACAAGCCTTGAGTTGTATAAACAATTTCCACATAATTTGAAGTACCTAAGCAAGTTTTTTGCTCTAGCATTAACTAGTAACAATGGATCGATCTCAAGCAAAGTGTCGTCGGATTGTAGTGCCGCGCTCGTCCCATTATTACGATCAACCTTTTTTAATGATAAATTTTAATGTTATCAACTAAACCACGGCTTAGGGTAAATTTTCAACAAATACCTAAGTTTGTCGTGACAGTGTGATAGATTTTGAATGGTCACTATTATGTACACAATGTATAAGGATAACAAAAGGACAATTGGATGATCAATGTAAGACAAGTCTCTATTTCCTTAGATGCCATCCCTCATCTGTTGACGAAACCGAACATAGATGTATGTACATATACATATATATCTATATTTACTTTGGCGTAATTGTGTATTATTATTATATAAATACGTACACTTGCTCGCGTCTGTCATCAAACGAACATTTATTTGCATAATGACAGGTAAACTACACAAAACGACCTAATCGGAAAACTTAATTCGCGGGTCGCTACACCTGAAACGGGGCCGGACGTGGAATATTAGTCGGATTACTGAGCAAAGCATAAACAATATTACCGGCCAGTATTGTTCGTTATGTGAGTGCTCCGGCTTAGGTAACCTCGTGTAATAATGCGTACGGTTGGGTTTTGTTAGTAAATAAATCACTTTGTGTCCTACTCGATACAAAACGCGTATCACTTTCCCCTGTATCCACGGAAGATTTATGTACAAGTGCATCGTTTGGTGTTAAGCGATGAAAACTCAGACACACGATGCGGCGAGAGGACTCTGGTGGCGGTACCTAACACAGTAGGTATATTAAAAATGCGATGACGCGGCGCTATGGGTTTACATATACGAGTACGTTGTTTCCGAGTGTGTAATTGTTCTAGTCGGGAAATGGTGTTTTAGTCCTTGATATACACTTACTTATACCTACTGCAAATGATGAATTGATGATGATGGAATTGCATCGCAGAATTGCTCCTTTAGACTCACAGACCGATCTGAAAAGCGGAGCCAATCGAACCTCCGATGCAAAATTTCGTCTTTACGGGGCGCTCCCCGAAATTTGCAAAAAATAAAGCTTGTGGTCAAGTTTGGTATCACTTTCGTGCAATTCAATGATGCTAAATTCGTCTGATATCCAATCTATACGGCTTCATACAAACAATAAAAAAATGAAAAAACTCAATTTGCCGCTCCACTGTTCTCCGAATCAATGACCAGATACGTTACAAATTATTTTCTTTATTTAGGATTCCCAACAGATAATACATCTTACATGCTCTTAAATCATGACTTAACAATGATGACTGATGCTTAGCTAATTAAAGGTAACCGCAACTTATACATATATACAACATGCTCTTAATTTCATGAGTCCAATTTGCCCTAACCACAGAATAAACAATAGTACTAGGTACAGAATACTCTCTAACAAAACGCGTCTGTCACGATCAGCACAGTTAGGGCTGCTAGGTGGCGACAGCGCCACGCGCGGCTTATGACTTATGGCTTTCCCTAAAATTGGGGTGGAATGGATGTACTTTTAGCTACCTTTAGCAAAGCGACGAAATCGCGGAATGAGCCACGCCTGCCCTAACTTGGCGCGAGGCGTCAGGTCTGGAGGCCAATTCATATTTGACAACTTGTTATGGTTTTGAACTGGTTTTGATACGACCTTGACAGCCGGGTCTAAAGTATACTTATATGGCAACTTTATACTTAGTGGAAGATCGTATTTTTAATCTGCGACATGTTTTACATAAACTCATTTGTGGCTAAATATGAAAAAACTGGTAAGTATTCCTAGTAGTGTCAACATTTCACAAGCAAGGTGAGAAATAGTCCAATAAAACCTAACTCTTTATGTTGTTAAATTGACACCGTGGTGTGAATACGGCACGCGCCGTCTGTTTACAATCGTACATATTATTCCATACATTTACCGCAGTTTCCTTTGTGACATGCATGTAACAACTATTTGTTTTGTCGTGACGTTCCTTTTATGGCGAAAACGTATTCAAGTTAAAACTAATATTTAGAAACCATAAATCGTGCCCATTGATAAGTAATGGCTGACGTATCGAGAACATCAAATATTACCCACTTTTAATCAAATTTGTTTGTTCTTGTTGAAGATGGCAGTGTGCCGAAAAATTAAGCAATGCGATGTAGATTTAATACCTGGTAGTTCGAGATCTTGGCTTCCCGTTTGACAGTGTCCGTTCCGTAACTCGAAATTTAAAAGAAGCCATAGACAGCGTCATCTAGCGAGTTCAAAGCTTTAACCTCTAGCCGCCCAGAGACCTATAAAAAGGTCTCCTGTTCCATTCTAATTTGAACTTTGTGTTGACAAACTCAAAACTTCATTTTGCTTGGCAAGGTTTGACGTATGGGGCGGCTAGAGGATATAAGAACCATCGCGCTGGTGTATCACGTAACCTGTAACGAAAACCACAACTAAATCGACCAAACCGTTTTGGGCAAAAATAGAATCATTAATTCGTGTGCAGACATTCACAATTCGTTTCGTTGATGATAGCAAGTTGTGGTGACAGGCCTTCGAGTGATTTTATGAGCTGAGTTGCCGTTACTGCCATGTGCCTTATAATGCAATCCTGTGGTACGAATAAGTAAAGAATACTACCTCCATTAGTCCACCGGCTTGACACAATTATACAGCTTTAACATATTTGTCACACTTGTAAACTAAAAAAAATCTCAATTTTACCTACCTACTATAACTGTAACATACCATTGTCAATGTTGGTAGATCCCTACTACATAGTGAATGTAAATACATACATAATTCGAGCCATAGAAATTGTGTCACGAAAGCATACGAAATTGAACGAATTATATTATGTTTAAGTCTACAT
Organism: Cydia fagiglandana; assembly: GCF_963556715.1. Classification (NCBI taxonomy): domain Eukaryota; kingdom Metazoa; phylum Arthropoda; class Insecta; order Lepidoptera; family Tortricidae; genus Cydia; species Cydia fagiglandana. The sequence goes on from NC_085959.1 coordinate 10,864,166, forward strand.
ATAAATATTATACGTATTCTTATGAACAGTTCGTCAAGTTCGTGCCTCGTTCCCAATAGTTAAGTGCACTGGCTTGGACCACTTTTCAGACATGTATTACGATTAAGTACTTGGAAAATACTTTAGGAAAATATGGGTCTCATCTTTACTGTTTTCTCACTCAACAAGTCAACAATTAGCTTTGCCCTTCTAGTGTGATTTTAATGGTTTTAACATTGCTTTGCTCGCTAACGAAGCCCAACTCCCAAAAATTCTTCTATATCCGTCTTGTACGTCATCACGGTAATCGAACATTTTCGTTTTTCTAAATAAAATTACCACAAGAAAAACCAAACGGAAATTACAATGATTGGTTATTTTACATCTTTTTATGAATAGCGACTTACAGTCAAGGTCGACACGCTTTTTGGTGGTTGGTGAATGAAAGTTGTGCTTACCTGACCATAGATCGTATTTTATGTGTTGGTAACCTTTACAACGTCTGAAATAGCAATGAATGATTTATTAATTCTCCCGCTAATTATAAGGCTGGATTTAAATAGTTTAGAAACCTTTTTATAATAACTATCGCTTAGATAACTCATGTTGACAAGAGGTTTTAATATTATTTATACATATACATACTTATTGCAAGTTAGGTACTTTGTGTGGTGGCGATGGCGTGGCGGCGGTGAGGTAGAATTGCGTAACGGACAGGTTCATGCATCGTACCCCGCTTGCACGCGATACTTCGATCCATCAGAAATCCTGACTAAGGCCACTAAGGCCTGTGCCTTAACACACGCCCAAATAAATTTCTTTCGTACGACCGTGCAATGATCGAGTGAAAAGATCGTCTGATTTACCTATAGCGTCATACTAAGATTATGCTGCGTTTTGCAACTCTGCCTGTTCGTTTTGCCATCCATAAAGGTGTGCATTCGACATACCAAAACCTGTTTGATCTGAACCGGGAGTGGTAGATTTTATCTTTATCACAATAACGTTTTTGCCTGACATAAATATTGATATCCAAAACCAGTCCAAACGAATTAAAACCGGAATTATAGAAATTTTAGTATACAGAAAAACCTACTGAAGATAAGATGAGGACAGTTAACAGCTGAACCAGCTAAGCGGGTGAGGCAGTCAAACAAAATGGTCTACATAATATGGACACGCTCTTATTCCCCCCTTTATAAAAATAATGTTAATCTCAGATCACAACTGTGTTGTATTAGAATACAACACAGTTAGTGTAGACATACATACATAACAACCCAGGCATACCCTACAGCTTAATTTTTTTATAGTTTGATTTACACTAAGTAGTAGGTACCTATTGGTCGTAATTTTGGGTGTAACTGAAATACATAAGTGGCCGCGTTCTTATAATAGTATACTGCTTAAATGTGGTGACCTCTATTGTCTTACACACTTGCTCCGTCTAGTTGGTGAGGTCGTATGTGACATAATAATTTTAACGATAGAACAGGCACGACATGAAGAATTCGTTGTTATTAAAATCATTAGGACTAATTTGCTATACTGACCCCAAAATGTCAGTCACTCAGTGTGGTCTCAGTCAGAATGATTATGACCACGTAAAATTTTACGTGCCTATACTTTCTTCAATGAACTGCAATTTCAAGATTAAAGTCAGTGTGACTAATTAGGCATTCAAACATTGACGCAAAGGGAGATTAATAAACCAGGCATCCAAAACAAGTAGGCTAATAAAAATCAAGCTCATTAGAAGAACTGTTAGGACATAGCCATTCTCAATCAGCGAGAGTGGACCACCGTTCATCTAAACGATGTCATGTTATCTATGCCAACTTAACGGTAGGCAGGAGCTGGCTTCGCTTTGTTAATCCTGATAAAATCAGCCAGCATGTCACAGGGTGGCACACAATAACAGGAAAGAGATTGTAAGTTTGTTACTTTTTCTTCGAATATAGGTGGCTGACGATTCAGCATAGGTGAATGGGATTCCCACTCAGCACATTTAGAAATTATTTGTGATAAATCTTCAAAAAATACAGCAGGTTTGACAGCTGTTATTCCTAAATAGATTCTATACACAAAATAAAGTTTATTCCCTTACGTTTCATAAGCCAAATGGTAGGTATTCATTACCCGTAAATCTAGTAATCCGTAAAATGACTGGCATTTTCGGGGTCACCATAGGCGAAAGAAGAAGAAAGAAGGCGTCAATAAAGTCGCAAAATGCCCAACAGGAATATATTTTTTGCATCAGAGCTCGATGCAAAAAGAGATTGTGATCTGCTGGTCTAGCGGCTCCAGCGATATCTAGGAAATAGATTGCACCTTGCAGGCAGCCCTGATGGAAAGGGAATAAGGCAAAAAGATTGAGACCGATAACGGTTGATGACTTTTAATTTTATCCGGTCGCGATTACGAGTGGTATATATGTAAATAGATAGGTACATTACATTCTATATTCACATACGTTCGTAATCTCATTCAACCTTTATAAACTGTTTTTTGTTGTGCCAGTATAATGTCACTGTTTTTTTTTTAACGATGTTACTATTTTTATTTGCTTTTTTATGGGACGGGTGTTAGTGTGGGACGCGACCTGCCGAGTCCCTCAAAAGGCGTAAATACGGGGGTCTCGACGATAATTACAAATTTATTCCTTTCGGTGTCGAGACCCTCGGTCCGTGGGGCCCGGGAGCTCAGGGTCTTTTTACAGATTTGTCGAAACGGCTTGTAGAGGTATCTGGGGACAAAAGAGCTGGCAGCTTCCTCGCTCAACACATAAGCGTTGCGATCCAGCGAGGAAATGCTGCCAGCATTCTTGGCACTATGCCCCAGATATAGATATAGATTTTTAGGTTTTTTTTTTTAGGTTTAGTTTTAGTTTTGTAGGTAAGTAGTTCTATATTTTTTTTAGGTATTAGTTTTAGTTTTGTAGGTAGTTTTAGTTTTAGGGTTACCTTTTATTCTTAAGTGTCTATTAACTATTATGTGCAAATAAAAATAGATTCACTGTTTTTAGGGTTCCGTACCCAAAGGGTAAAACGGGACCCTATTACTAAGACTTCGCTTTCCGTCCCTCCGTCCGTCCGTCCGTCCGTCCGTCCGTCCGTCCGTCCGTCTGTCTGTCACCAGGCTGTATCTCACGAACCGTGATAGCTAGACAGTTGAAATTTTCACAGATGATGTATTTCTGTTGCCGCTATAACAACAAATACTAAAAACAGAATAAAATAAAAATTTAAGTGGGGCTCCCATACAGCAAACGTGATTTTTGACCAAAGTTAAGCAACGTCGGGCGTGGTCGGTACTTGGATGGGTGACCGTTTTCTTTTTGCATTTTTTCCTTTTTTTTTGCTTTATGGTACGGAACCCTTCGTGCGCGAGTCCGACTCGCACTTGCCCGGTTTTTTATATCGACATTACCTCAATGACTCTTGTAATAGTTACGCGAAAATTCCAGTCTCCTCTTTTGAATGGAGGGTAATGGCGTGTCCCTGTGTCGGAAAAGTATTAAATCGTGAGAATTTAGCTCTCAATATCTAGTTTCATTCTTATTGTCCCCGTTTACTTATTATTCATGGCATAGGACATTTCGTTGTAAAACTAAGACGGAGTGAGTTTACCACGTCCTTTTACCGAGGCGATACTTAAGATTCTTCTGACAGAATGCAAGTCTGTCCTAGGTAGGAAATAGCATCGTCCCGTAACAAACCTACAGATCGGATTAGAATATTAATGGATAGCGGTTGACCTCTAGAAGATTTGCGGGAGCGAAGCCAAGAAATCTTAACAAAGAAAATCGTAATAAGTATTGTTTTTTTATTTCCTTGATATTTTACTGGTTTTCCCGATCAGCAAAAGTCGCATGTCATTCGTATGCACGGTATATTTTACAATGTAATTCTTCCCTTTTAATAACGCTAAGATCTGCTTTTGTTTTTGTCTAGAAATAGGTACTTATAATACTTACCTATATGGTATGTTATTAAATATAAGGCCGTTATTGTTTAGGTACGAAAAAAATAACCTAAAAATAATTGTCATTCTTCTTAGCTAGGTTAGCAGAAATTTTAATGAAAATGGTTTTTTAGACTTACGATGTGATAAGATTTTCATTCAGAGTGTGTTTATTCTATTGACTTCGACCGGTTTGTCCTTTCAGTATGTATTTTAGGTCGGAATGTTATAACAAATAGCTGCATAATATCGTATAATCACCTATTTAATTATTCTAACATTGGGATGTAGCTCGGTTACAATGTGTTACATACATTTTCCAGTACTTTAACCACCAACCACAGACAATTATGACATCCTTTTTTAGTGACCGAAGCGTTAGTGAAAGTCTCCGTTTTAACTCGGGCATTTTGCTTTCGTATGTCCGCATGTTCTCCTCAACAGGTCACAATTCTCAACCGATTCTCGTCAAATTATGTGACTAGGTTCTATGATTAAATAGATTTTTTTATCGATCCGGTTTCATTTTTTTTCAAATCTATGGCGTCTATGGCGTCTATGGCGCTTAAGACCATTGCAAGTTCACTGTGATAACGATTCAACGAACTACCTAAGTATTTTTCACTTTTACATTTTCGAAGCTCACAGAGGAACTAGTGATAATAGAAGTCAATTTCTTACAATTGACTCAAAATTATATGTGCCCCGGTAAGATATTATTTATTCCATCTGTTCGTTGACTTCGTCAATTAATTGTTACGACTCTAAATGTCTTTTCTATAACCCTTTGCGCCATTTTATCGTAATTATAAGTTTCATTATAACTAAATATCTTAGCAAGGCGGATTGTTATACTGGTACCCGTTTGTTATTTTAACTGTGACACCGCTATTGAACATGACCTTATACAGCCTATAAAACACTTATTATGTGAATATAATTACTGCTATCCTTCTCGTGGTATATTGACAACGAAATCGATAGAGTGCGTAAAGTAAATATTAAAGAAAAACTGTTCTTTCTTGATCGTCAAGCAAAGTTTGATGTTGTTTATCTATTGGCCCGAGGTCATTGGCTTTTCCAAAATGATGACGGTATTAAGTTTAAAACGTGTCCATAAACTTTTTGCTAAGGTGATAGGTATTTTTTTGATGCAAAAGTACAGAAATATTTTTTGTAAGTACCTAGTTTTTCAAATCACCATTTATATCACATGACAAAAAATTGTTTCGTTAACAATTGTTTACAAATGTTACTTAAGAGATAATGTAAGTAATTGGTTTTTTTAACCCGATTATTCATTTTGAAATAATCGAGTACTCGTAATACCTACTGTTATTAGTTTTGTATTGAGGAAATATCGATATCATACAGAAACACAAAATAATGAGAAACATCATTAAGCCGATACATAGGCAGTTATTTGAGCACTGTTATTATTGATTCTAAATATAGACAATTGGAATAATTCCGTTATAATCTATTGTTTTCTGCTTAAAATCCATTTAGCGATTGATAACATAAATAAACCAACGAGATTATTTTGAATTGTTCTAGATTTTTTCCATATTAGGGATGTGCCTACACACTGTCTTTATTACCTACAATAATTTAGTTTAGTTCAATAAAAGCCATTTGGTGTATTTTGAAAATATCTAGGTAAAGTTCATCAGTGACATTGCCTTTTTAGCAAAAGCAATTTATATGTATACTATATACATATATAAGTAATATATGTAGCAACTAACTCACTACCTTTACTTATTTCATTAGCCTGTAATATTGCACTAAAATGTTTTAGTAAATAGGTAGTATAGGTACTTACATATTTTGCTTACGCCATGCTACAAACCTAATCTCGTAGCAGCCGCGCACATGGCTCTGGGTTACGGGGAAAACAAGTTTTTTATGACTTAGCCAGAGTTTAAAAGAGAATGCCAATATATTATCAACAAACCAAATGTCAGGTGCAAATTAGAATTATTAAAATGTGCAATTCTGCAAGGTTACCCTAAGTCAATAACGTGAGGTCATGATCTTTAGGCAAACAAAGCCGAGAGCGTGCACTCGATCGATACACGCGAAATATAAAAGAAGTAAACAATCTAAAATGTTAATAGTGGCACGAATCAGAACATGTTAAAGGACTGTAGAAAAACAAAAAACAGATGGTATTTTTTGGATGGTTACGACTAATACTAATTTAACATTAGCACCGTTGGCAACGATAGCGACTTTTCTGATTTTGAGTGCCGATTGCGAGTTAAAAAATAAATCACAAAAGTCATAAATGTTTATCTCTGTCAGATTAACTCCACATCCATGCAAAACTATAATGAGTAATGATATAAATATAAACCCGTCGTCCCACATATAATATTAATTGTCAAGTCTACATAGAATCGAGTATTGGAAGTCAGACCTGTTAAGTAGGACAGTGTTGTAAAAAAATCCACACTCGAAGTATTTAAGATAACAAAGCAATTAGGAGTCGGATCGAAGCGGTTCCCTGGCCGGAACGCGAGCGCTAGTCTGTGATCATTGAGATAATTAAATCATTTTAAATAATAGTCGTGGAAGAGTCGCTCGATTTGCGTGCCTGTTTGCATTATGCCGAGCACGCTCTTCGCGGCGATTAGTCGTTTCAACGATCCTAATGATCATCACTACCTTAACCTTAATCAAAAACAATCAGAACGCTCGTTCCTGGCACTTGTTTTGTGTCGCAGTACAATACGTCCATAAAACGCGATCAGCTACAATGAACTCCACTACAGCTAACCTCCTGACGATTTTGTGTGGCGCTTTCACGATATAATGTTATGACAGTACAAAGTCGCACCGATAACGTGTTTCCGTTTTTGATTGAACGCGCATAGCAAGGAGAGTACGAGAAATTTCACCTGACCCAGAAACAAATTGTGCCTTATTTGTTTAATTAATTACCCGGTATCGCTTCCTGCGTCCTTTGCGCTGTGCTTAAGGAATTTATACTTTCTCCGCTTGGAATAGGATCAATATTTGTTTCGACAGTGTTGCCGAATACAGAGATTGGTTGACACAGAAACGGGCAGAGAAGCCGTGAAAATTTGACGGCAACACACAATACTTAACTAAGCATAACCGACGTTTTGAATGCCTTCTATTCTGGAGACCCCGCTCGCAACGTCCATGCTTACATAAATTATCGTTCACTCTTTACATAACTAATGTTCGGTTTCAGCGATAATTTCTGAAACTTTAACTCGTGTTTGAGTTTTAACTGCAGTAATTTGGAATATCATGCACAATCATGCATCATGCTCGAAGTTATCATGTTGCTTGTCAAGTTTAACGTATGTACCTGGGTCAAACGTCAAACACTAAACTGTGTCCCAGTCTTTCCTGTAGACATACCCAAAAGTTAAATGTACAGTTTTGATGGACACACAAGTTTTCTCTCCTGTGAACAATAGTTAACAGCTTGTGGCCATGTAGGTAATGATTTTGTCTTACTTAACCAAATAAAAGGACAACCTTTTCATGTGGATACGAGTTAAATAAGAAAATTACTCTTTATGGCCCTTTACTTTTGGGTAAGTATGTCTTACTAACAGGAAAAACGTGAACACATTTTTGTTTGACCCACCTATATATCGAATTTTATGTATCCAAAATAACATGAAACATGACATAATATATGTAATAAGTCAAAAAATAAAATGCTTTATGATTATTTCATACGTTTCTAAATGACATAAACATATACTTAGTCAAAACTCAAAGCATCCAAATATCTTATCTTACTTGGTCATTTTTCTTTTCGATTGGGATAACAGCTCAGACATAATAAAAGCTTGTTAAAATTAATTGATGCACAAAAACTGCAATCATGGATGCCAACGTTGTACTTAAAGTTAACCATTTACTGGATATGCGCGTAATTTGAGGGGCAGGGAGCCTCGGGGCAGTCGCACATTTCGGGCCTGTTTCGGATGCTGCCTTCCTAAAATAGCCGTGAACTCATCCAACAGATATTCAGGTAAATCTTACTAGTATATCCACAAATTGCATCACATAATTGGTAATAAAAAAATTAAAACACCTTAACCCGTCATTCAAAAATATGAGAAGATCAAATTAACAAACCACGCAAATTAACTTTAATACCGCTTACTGATTAGATTGTATAAGGTAAAATACAGATACCTATACCGTATACATAAACCTTAATCTTGAATATGACACTTAAACTTTACTTAACGCAATGCGCTACCACCTGCTGGTGCATATCTATGGTGAAATTGTACATATGTAAATAATTGTGAATATTTTGCATGCTATAGATTATGGCTAATTAAGGAATGTGCATAAAAATATTGTAATAACACCTGTAAACCAACCCTTATTATAGCAAAATAAATTGAGTGATTGATATCACTTCTAGATAATCGTTAAATAAAATGTTATACATATTAAGTTAGTACATTCATCCAAGTTCTAATTCCGTTTTTATTTTAACAGTAGATCATTTAAAAAATAGAAGACCTGTTTATATAACTGTGCTTAAGTCAGTCAATTTACATCATTTATTTAAACTACTGCATAACTAAATACATTAGTAATTGTGTAGTTAGTTATTTTATCAGCTAATTAATTTTATTAATTGCAATTAGAAACGATATCAAATGTGAAACGATATAAGGACATAACATTCTACGAGAACCATGAAATTTCATTTTATCTGAGGGCCTACCGCGAACACCGAAGTTTGACCGAATCCGAACCGAACACAGAAAAAGAAAAAGATGCCTGCAATTTGCGATCTTTCCCGAGGCTCTGTATTCGACTTTTGTACTTTTGATTTTTGTATATGAATTGTCTTGCCGTTATTAATAAAACATATTAAGTCCGGTCCGATTATGCTTTATTACTATTAAATAACATAAATTAATCGCTTGAATGAACTACACAATTATACTTTGTAGTACGAGTATATTAATAATTACTTGCTTCGATTTTAAGATTAAGTATTTATATTCACTGAAACGTAAAACTTCACTCAGGATTCTCAGGAATAAATCAATTGGGTAGGTTTTCCTTAACCGAACTACTAACCACCTCATTGCGTCACACTATACGAATATATTAAGTACTAGCTGTGCCCGCGGCTCCGCCCGCGTGGAATTCAGTCTGTGTCAGTAAGCGGCTTTGGTAGGCGTACACTGCGTACAGCGTGGCACGTAGGTACCGTACGTCGGTCTATACCCGACTCTTTTAGTATATGAGGGCGCCGAAGGCGCCCGGCTTTGGAACGCCTACAGCGAGCCACGTACGTCGGATTACGCTCGACGCTTTGAGTATGAGGGCGCCGAAGGCGCCCGGCTTTGGTAGGCATTCAGCGTGGCACGTACGTCGGTCTACGCCCGACTCTTTTAGTATGAGGGCGCCGAAGGCACCCGGCTTTGGAAAGCGAACAGCGCGCCACGTGCGTCGGGCTACGCCCGACGCTTTGGGTATGAGGGCGCCAAAGGCGCCCGGCTTTGGAACACGTACAGCGAGCCACGTACGTCGGATTACGCCCGACGCTTTGAGTATGAGGGCGCCGAAGGACCCCGGCTTTGGTAGGCGTACAGCGTGGCACGTACGTCGGTCTACGTTCGACTCTTTTAGTATGAGGGCGCCGAAGGCGCCCGGCTTTGGAAAGCGTACAGCGCGCCACGTACGTCGGGCTACGCCCGACGCTTTGGGTATGGGGGCGCCGAAGGCGCCTGGCTTTGGGACGCGTACAGTGCGCCACGTACGTCGGGCTACGACCGCCGCTTTGAGTATGAGGGCGCCGAAGGCGCCCGGTTTTGGAACGCGTACAGCGAGCCACGTACGTCGGTCTACGCCCGACTCTTTTAGTATGAGGGCGCCGAAGGCGCCCGGCTTTGGAAAGCGTACAGCGCGCCACGTACGTCGGGCTACGACCGCCGCTTTGAGTATAAGGGCGCCGAAGGCGCCCGGCTTTGATCAGCGTACAGCGTGACACGTACGTCGGGCTACGCCTGACACTTTTAGTATGAGAAAGTCGTAGTCGCTTGGCTTTGGTCCGCTTCCAGCGCGCCACATACATCGGGCCACACCCGACTCATTTAGTATGAGGGCACTTAAGGCGCCCGTCTTTGGAACTGGTACAGCGCGCCACGTGCGTCGAGTTACGCCCGATGGTTTGAGTATGAGGGCGCCGACGACGCCCGGATTTGGTAAGCGTACAGCGTGGCACGTACGTCGGTCTACGCCCGACTCTTTTAGTATGAGGGCGCCGAAGGCGCCCGGCTATGAACGCGTACAATGCGCCACGTACGTCAGGCTACGCCCGCCGCTTTGAGTATGAGTGCATCGGTTTACGCCCGACTCTTCTAGTATGAGGGCTCCGAAGGCTCCCAGCTTTGAAACTGGTACAGCGCGCCACGTGGGTCGGGTCACGCCCGATGCTTTGAGTATGAGGGCGCCGAAGGCGCAGGATTTGGTAAGCATATAGCGTGGCACGTACGTCGGTCTACGGCCGACTCTTTGAATATGAGTGCATCGGGCTAAGCACGACTCTCTTAGTATGAGGGCGCCGAAGACCCCCGGCTTTGGAACTGGCACAGCGCGCCGCGTGCTTCGGGATACGCCTGATGCTTTGAGTATGAAGGCGCCGAAGGCGCCCGGCTTTGGTAAGCGTACAGCGTGACACGTACGTCGGGCTACGCCTGACACTTTTAGTATGAGGGCGCCTAAGGCGCCCGGCTTTGGAACTGGTACAGCGCGCCACGTGCGTCGGGTTACGCCCGATGCTTCGAGTATGAGGGCGCTGAAGGCGTAACGGCGGACGTAAGTACTCTTATGATGTATCGTACGTCTAAATCGGTTAAGGCATTCAGAAGTTAAGGCGGAATAAAGAAACTCACATAAATAAATATATACCTACATACACTCGTCTTTCTTTTGGGCAGTCGTGAAGTGTAAAAAGACGGCACTGTGCAATTAGGGGCAATTAATTTGTTTAATTTTGTTGTATTATTAAATCAACATAATTATTCAATTAAATTTGTTGATACCCGGTCTTCTAAACATAGAGTTAATTTGGCAAAATCCGTCCTCGGTGGCTTATTCGTGTCACTACGTATTAAATTCAGCGCCATCTGTTAGTTTTCCAGGGTAGTCAATAGTGGTAGCACATATTTGAAAAATGTTTGACCTTCCTTCCTAAGTAGCGCCATAATATTCAGGGGCAAACTTAAATCAAGCGGGTGTTTTGGCTACCCCCCCTTTTAGGGGTTGAATTTTTATAGCCTATAACCTGGCCGGAGATTTTCTCGACAGATTAGTAAAGTTTGCATCAGAATCCGTTCAGCCGTTTTCACGTGATGCGCGTTCAAATAAACAGACAAACAGATAAACAGACAAACAGACAAAAATTCTAAAAACTGTTGGAACGTGTTCTGTTATCGATTCTAAGTATCCCCAGCCAACTTTTTTTCAAATATCTTCCATGTACAGACTTTCGACCCTCTACAGCTTTATTATATGTATAGAGTATAGATACTGATTTGACCGATATGGAGTTCCTAGGATAGTTTTCTGGATACGCAGAATACTCAGACTAAAGATAATTGTTGTGGACATAATGTTAATGGCCTTTTTAAATCACAAACATAACACATGCATTCTCACGTTCGTGTGAGAGATAGTGCAATCTGTTTCAAACGCTGGACTCCAGAAATGGCCACATGACACGTTCGGACAATCATCGACACCTGTCATTTGTCGAAACTTATCCACTATGGGGGGCAGTATAGAAGCCTTCAGATTTTTGGCGCGAGGCGTAAATGTGACGTTTATGCTTCCGATATAGCCCACAAGATGGCAGAACCCATTATGCACAAGGAAACGTACCTACGAGAACGGTAGATGGTAGCACTTACTTTGGTACATGTGCACATATGTTTCCAATTCAGGCCACTAGATGGCAGACCCTCCAATGCGCGTGCGCCCTCGCGTCCCTATACATATACTATGACCTTAATAGGAATAAGCAAACTAAGTAACACGACTTTTGATAGGCGTACCTAATATAACAAGTTGTAAATTTAAACCGATTCTATTTTAAAACTAGAGTTTATAAATCTGATATTTGAAGCAACAGTTTAAGATACCTGGATAAACGTTGCAGTAGCAGAATACAGAATACTATAATTATATTCCATATATAATTTAATTCCATAATCAACTTGACTATTACTTACTTGTATTAAACTCAAAGGGATACTTCATTTATTTCATACCTAGGAGGAATGAATGTATCCATTTCAGATGCTAGAGGCTGTTGATCTGCATACTTAATGGTTATAGGCTCATACTAAGTTAACTGGTTGTTCCAAGCGAGGATAACATAAGGTTGTCGTCACATTGGATGCGGATTCGGTGGATCCGGTGTGCGAACTGCACTTCGCTATAGGGCAGATTTAGACGGCGCGCGAACTCGCATGCGATTTTAGTTACATTGCGGTCTGTTGTTTACGTCCAATTCAACCGACCGATCAAAAACTGCAATGTAATGAAACTCGCATGCGAGTTCTCGCATCGCATAAATGAGCCCTTATTTTAAATATGTAGTCAGTAGCGGTAAGGCGTGCGACTTTCAAACCGAAGGCCCTTGGATCGAACCCCGGCTCGAACCAATAATTCTTGCAACTTAAGTACGAATTATCTATTACCAATTTTCAGTGAAGGAAAACGTGAGGATAGCCAACTCCCTATAATCTAAGTTCCAATCCAGAGAAATAACCTTGGCCTCAGATGGCAGTTACTTTAGTAAACACGAGTGTATTTCTTGGGATTAGGCTACCCAGTCTCTCCATGTGAGCCGTGGAAAAATACCGGGACAATAGAGTACCTACCTATGTGTACTGAAGGTGAAGATACCTACGGGTATGTATAAATACCTACACAGCAGGTGTACTATCTGACTTCGTGTGAAAAAAAAAACATACGAATATAAATACTTCTAAAATTGAGGTTAAATTAAAATATATCTAAAATATAATTTATCTGGTTATACAAACCTGCACTATAAGGGCGCTTTTACATTGGACCCACCGCCGCAAACCACCTAACTAACTATAGTTGCCTACTAAGGCAACTATGGTTCCCAAATTCAAGAAGTAATTAAGTTCCGTAGTACTAATGTTCTGATTGCTTTATTAGATTTTTTTATTCAATTTAGTCATGAAAGTAGGAACTACATTCAAATAATAGTCCCACATAACGTCGGGGATAGTGCAATGCCGCGTAACTAACAAATGCAGTAAGGTCCAATTTCTTTGTTACATTTTTTGAATTTAGAACTCTATTGACTTTGTTAGTTACGAACGACGAATTAAACAAAAATTGGGTCTGTTGGATGGGGTGTTCATTTTATAAGGCGGATTTATAGCTAAGTTTAGTTTAGTGCTAATTTTAATTTATTTGTAGTTTTAGTTTTTTTAGGGTTCCGTACCTCAAAAGGAAAAAACGGAACCCTTATAGGATCACTCGTGCGTCTGTCTGTCCGTCCGTCTGTCACAGCCAATTTGCTCCGAAACTACTGGACCAATTAGGTTGAAATTTGGTACACATATGTAAGTCTGTGACCCAAAGACGGATATGTAACGTCAACAAATGAATTTTAAACATAAGGGCTACTTTTAGGGGGTTAAAGATAAAATTTAAAAACCTAGTTTTGCAAACTTTATCGTGTTACATATCAAACGAAAGAGCTCATTGTGAGAATCTCAAATATATTTTTTTATAAATTTATGATAAAAAGTTTAGAAGTTATTCAAGAAAATAGACAAAAAATGACCATTCCCCCCCCCCCTCTATCTCCGAAACTACAGGGTCTAAAATTCGGAAAAAAAATACACAAAATAGTCCTTTACCTAAAGATGACAGGAAAACCTATTAGAAATCTACAGTCAAGCGTGAGTCGGATTTAAGAACAAAAATGCGGTTTAGGTTTTTTAGGGACACAGCCGCAATGGTTTAAGTGAAACGTGATGTAGACAGCTATTGCGAAGGCCCTAGGCCGATATCCGCATAAGGCCGAAAGCCCGAAGCGTCCCGAAGAAGCGTGCTTTTAGCTTCAAGCGTGAGTCGGAATGACGACAAGAAATGCGACTATAGGCTGTATCTGGCACACAGCCGCATTGGTACTTGTAGTACTGATTGATTAGGCTACTATTGTTACATGTTTTAAAAAAAGCACTATACACGGTGGCCAAAAAATTAACTAAGTGTATTCCCGTTGCCAACGTGCAACTCCGAAATCGCGAGGAAAAATTTGGCTGTTTCATACATTTTGGCTGATCTGTTTTCTATGGGAGGATACACTTTTTTTTTTTCGCTATTTCGAGGTTGGTCCCATAGTAAAAGTTGTAAAGCTCAGTATAATCCTAAAACCGCCCCGGCTACGGGAATGTACTTATTTTTTGGCCATCCTGTAGGTATTATCTCTCTTCGACCCGTCGGACGCTCTGAGCTATAGCTCCTAGGCGGAGCTCGGTCTTCAGTCTTCGCATTTGGACACTTGTACTTTGTACTACTGCTCGGCATTTAATCTTCCTGTCTAAGCTACTTTAAATCTTCTCGGGGCAGAGGTGTACGGTTGGAGCCGGTAAAGGTTTATTTGATGTTCATAAGCGCATTGTAATATGCCTACTTGAATAAACTATTTTTTATCTTTTCATCTTTATCTTTTTACTTTGCATAGTTGCAGAGATATAAGCCACCACGCCAGAAAACTTCATGTTACATCTGGTTTTTGATTGAGCCATTCGGGTTATTCAAGACGTTTCACTCTCGTCACGTTTCATATACTTACAAAAAAAAAAGTTGAAAATTGTGTGATGTACGGAACCCTTGAAACGCGAGTCCGAACTCGCACTTGACCAGTTTTTTATTACTATACTGGTTATTTATTAGTTTATTACTAATACCTACTATCATGAATTAATTCTTTACTTAATATTTTGACCCCAGTGTAAACATTGCCTAGTTTGGACCCACAGCCAACCTGTTTGGGGCATTAAGAATCTAAGAACTTTGACCCAATCTTACATTGATTAGTCACTGGACACTAATTAAATACCCAATAACTTTTAACAGTTACTTATCTTTTTAGTTGGTTTTTAATGCTTTACAGTTGCGATAAGGAAAAAGGTTACAAGCTTTGCAGGTACCTACGTTTTAAATATACATACAGTCGCCATCAGATATATCGGAGCGGCCAAGGCGCTCACAAATATCTGAACACGCCTCTATTGTCAAGGCGTTAGAGTGCGTGTTCAGATATTGTGCACACCTTGGCCGCTGCGATATATGTGATGGCGACTGTACCTATACGTAAATACACGAATTATATTTCAGTGACAAATGAAGCCCGATAGATTCCTCTTTAATTTAGTCGATAAACTTATGATTGGATTATGCGATTTTGGTATTAAGAAAAGGTAATATTAGGGTAGTTATTTGCTGAGATGGTCGAATGGATTTACCCGAAATGAAGTTAAACGACAATTACTGAGGTTAGATTAAAATTTCTCTTATAATTTCTCACAAACACGTATTCAACAGTTAACATTATTTAGAAATAGTAGTACATAGTTTGTTGTGAACAGAATACAAAAAATACGTAAGTAATATATTTAAAATATGCTATTTCAAATTTTAAACATGTGTTTTATTAAATGGATCTTTTTTTAGTCAGGTGACTAGTGACCATTAAATATTGAGCTAACTTCGCTTTAAAATTGGTAGGCTGATGACAACAAAATTACGTAAACTAGCCACGGAACCTCCTACCTAACTTTGTTTTTTAATGTTTACTCTTCAACGGTCAAATTGACACAGGCGGGATAGTTAAACCCGCGGAATAGAAAATAACCATGAACTACGAAGCAGGCATTGTAAGTACCTACGTATGACTTGGAATGACATAGCCCTAGCGCTCATAGCCCAATGGTCTGTGGGGTACCCTAATGAAAAGATAATTAAATAAACTAAATGAGGCGGCACATAACAAATGATTTGCGCGAATATGCTGAGTTGCACGCGTCTAGCGCGCCGCTCGTTAGGAAACCCGTTCGTGGTATCGTGGAATCCGTTTTCGAGACCGGTTCCTTGCTCTATCCAACACTATTGATATCCTGAAACATCTGATTTATTACTTACCAACAAATATAATAAAATTGAGCAGTGAGTTGCAGTGAGCTCTGCAGTAATATTTTACATAAGGTATGAATCGTTAGGGATATATGCAATTTTTAACTAAATTGTTGTGTGGAACTAGACGAACTAATTAGCATCGGGGCTCGTAATACCTAACCTAAATCATAAGAGATACGATGTGGCCAAGCCCATTCATAAAAATAAAAAAAAAGAAATTGATATGTTTATAATTAAAAAAATAGTCTTTTTAAGAAAACAACTTGTTGTTTATCGAAATAATATAAGGATAAACTGAATGCAGGTAATAAAATGTGTTGTTGAAAATATACATCACATTTTTATTGGCGGTTCAGCTTTTTCATTTTAATATTATGCTATGCAGTTGTATGTGACTATCGGTGCTGTTATGTCCTCGCGGACTTATAACTTTAAGTATGTTAAGTATTTAAAACAGTATTTAAAACAAATTCATATTTTACGTTTCCCAGCGAGTTGCGCAATGCAGTGCCACCTTCTGCGGTGACTATAACCGCCTTACACTGGACCATACTAGTTTAGTTACGAACATTTGAAAACCCGGCCAAGTGCGAGTCGGACTCGCTCACGAACGGTTCCGTACCATTACGGAAAAACGGCAATAAAATCACGTTTGCTGTATGGGAGCCCCCACTGAAATACTTATTTTATTTTGTTTTTAGTATTTGTTGTTATCGGCAACAGAAATACATCATCTGTGAAAATGTCACTTGTCTAGTATCACGGTTCATGAGTTACAACCTGGTGGCAGAGACGGACAGGCGGACAGCGGAGTCTTAGTAATAGGGTCCCATTTTTAGTTTTTACCCTATGGGCACGAAACCCTAAAACCGAACAACGACTTTGGCCATGTTTTAATTTCCATGCTATAACAAATTCAAATCATCATGTTTAAAATGGAATTATTTGCCATATTAACAAGTCTTTTGTTTTGTTTAATCGATTGTTGGTATGTGGAATGGAATAACATGGGGAAAAACGGTTATATAAGTTAAGTAGATGCGTATAAAGCCTTAGAGCCCCAGGTTTCGAAATCGAGCAAACAGTCCTCCCGCGTCACTCGGCTTGCAACACCAGCGCTGCGCGGCGACGATCACCAATCTTCTAAACTCTCATCAGGGTGAAAAATTAAATTGGAAATGCTTATTATTGGCGAAAAAACTAAATTATGACCTATTATTTGTTATTGTTGCATAGTGAGTTAAATCAATTCTGATTTATAAATACTTATGTTTCACTGAAAGGCCAGTTTCAGTCTAAAAGCAGTCCTAAATTCTACTTATTTTACCTATTTTAAGACAATATAGCACCTAATATCTGTATCCGCTCTTGAAAGAAAAGTACGTGTACAGTCAGCTACAGAGATAAGGTAAACCTTGAATAGAAGTTCGTATGCAAAGATGCTATGCGAATAGTATTGCTGACTGTACAATTGTATACTAAATAAATCAACTCCGGATCATATTCAGACTAACGCTACGCCACTGCTACAATAACTCATCATGTTTTTTATTTATTTATACTTAGACATATTTAAGACCACAAGGCTAGCAGCGTCAAAATTCATATAATTAAAACGAGTTCTTTTATTTATTGTCTTATTTGATACAACTACCTGCATCAAAATCTCAATATTACCTAAATGTTTATTAGTTATGTATACGTAAGTAAAACTATAAGCATAATACATAACACCCTTGCATATATCTTTATATGCAGACCAACCAATAGTAGTAAAACTCGATGTCATTGACGATCAGTTAAATACATCGGTATTGAGTTTATCGCAGAAATTTCGCTGTTTAAGTATTACAGTTTAATGTTTTATTTACTATGGTGGCAGTAGGTAATGTTAACGTAACAGTAATCTACGCTTATCATTGCTTAAGAAATAGTACAAGTACCTACATATAATTTACTAATAACTTATTAACTTAATTTTGTCTATTTTTGTCATCATATTTTAAGTCACGTGTCGTGCGTAAATAAGAAATAAAAATAGATTTAGATAGATATGTGATAATACACTCCGCGGAAAGGACGAAGTTCAATACATATGAAAAGCTTGTTATTTTATTTGCAGGTCACTCTTGATCAGATGCTTTGTTTAAAATTAATCAATTCTTAAATATGTGGACGTTAAATTGATATTGGTATACGATATTACTTGTATACGACTGTGAGAAAACAAATCATTATTATTTCATTATATGTTGCGAGAAAATTGCTTTTTATCGACTTCGAGAAGTCACGTTTTAGATACTGGTCGGCATTATTTAAATACATGCATGTATCTATAATTTCAACAGTAGTTATTTCGACTACATTTTTTAACTTAATTTATGAGTCATTTGTTTGAAATTTAAAGTGATTTAAAGTAAAAATATTCCGTCAAACTGTAATAAAATTGTATTTGTTTTAGTGGGTCAAGTTTTCTCAGAGTACCGTGTTTTCATAATGACATGCCATTCGTTGTTTGTTATATTTAGGTTTTTAAACAGGAACTTAATTTCTGAAACTATGCCTATAAATAAAAAAGGTATTATTAGTTCGGTATGTGTCAACACAGGATAATAACATTTTTCGTGACACAAAAAATATTATGTACACCTGTTTGTTACCGACCTTTGTCGCTCAATAGATAATATAATAAGTTATTGTCTATAAATAAGTAAATATTCTTTGTTGTGCACCATAAAGTTAAAAATACTTAGATAATTAAATACAAGTTCAAAACAAGGTAAGAAGAATAGGCGATTTTATTTATCGCCCAAAACAAACCTGAGTAGAGAAATAAGAGTTCAAATATTTTAATCAATTCAATATTGTATTAATAAACTATGACATATTGTTTACCGTCAGGACTCGTCCATCTATCTTCGGACAGGGAAAATTGTACAAACCTATTGTTAATTTTATTAATCAGTGTTAAATTTAAAGTCACAGGTAAATACCTAAAAGTAGGTACTTTTACAATCAGAATGATCTCGGTTAACGCAATCTGGCATTTTCTCTGCTATTACGATTGTTATTAATGATTAAATATATTACGAATAAAATATACTATATGTATACATAGTATACGTAACTTAGCACCAACATAATAATGCAATGAGGGAATGTAAACAAGTTTAAAGGAGTGCCGCTTCGTTGGAGGTAGGGGGTGGGAAATCTGGAGGTCACGCGCGCCAAACACATCGCTGGAAGAAAAGCAAAGAATCTCCTAATCCTTAAGTTCCCAAATTAAAACAAAACGAGTACTCCTTTTTTGATTGTTTTATTCTACGATGGTTAGTTAATATTTTAACGGCTGAATAATTAACTTAGCCTTTGTTACAGGCCAGCATAATTTTCCGAGCGCTTTTAAGAAAACTACGCCGTTTCATAGGTGTTATTAAATAGGTTTTTGTGTTTCATGCCAGTCACGGGTGAATAATACGTGAACAAAAGAAACGAGCATACGCATCGAATTCAGAGCCGCTTTTCACTTGCTGTGCTCGATAAGATATTTAAATGCTAAATATACAAGCAGAAAAATCCTTAGCGCCGTACGCGGACGACAGCCGCGAATATTTACAAAATACCGTCCGGATTAACCTTAACGCTGAACGGTGGTGGTCCTCGCAACCCCAAGATTCGCCTTGCAGAAAATGACAGTCGCAGCGGCTAGAAAATGAGATCTTACCTTGTCAAAAATTCCGAGTGATTTTTGTGTTTTCAAAGTCCGGTTTCGCATTCACGTCGAACACGATAGCACTGCGTGAGAGAAAGGCAGCTTGTCACTGGACACTCGCGAGTGCGTCTGCGCGGGTACGTGTGCGCGGGCGTCGGACGGTGCTGAGACTGGAGGCCGCGACGCGAGGGGGCCGCTTTAAAGAGCGCCAGCGCACCCCGCGCCAGCTACCACCAGCACCCAACAACGACCAGCACCAACAACCACTTGGACTCTAATTCGACGGAAAAAAATATAGGACAGTTAATGAATGAACTGTTAAAATTGCTCAAAATAATTATCACAAAATAACAACTGTCATTTTTTGAGCGAAAGAAGCTATTTTGAGCCTGTTTTTAATTCCTAACTTTGAACACCAGATATAGATGAATATGCAAATAACTCCTGTTGGAAAAATAAAGTTGCTAGATATATTTATTTTATGCAAAGAATTAAAACCTCGATAAATAAGGGTGTACATAGTTACGTATGCGAGCTCCTTAACCCGCACTCTGACCGCATGCGGAATACAGAAAGCCAATGAGCAAATCCGAACCAGGATCCTTGATAATTATAAAAAAATTAAAAAACAGCTAGAAAAAATATTATCTGCCAATATATTACAACAAATAGGCCGATATTGAGAACTAAATAGGTTTGCGTAGCTATTTGATAAAAAACTGGCCAAGTGCGAGTCGGACTTGCGCACGAATTGTAGTAGTAGTAGTAAACTCTTTATTGTACAAAAAGACATATTAAAAATAACATACAATTAGGGGTCATCCATTAATTACGTCACACGTTTAGGGGGAGGGAGGGGGTCAAGAAAATGTGACATATTGTGACATGGGGGAGGGGGGAGACACAAACTTTGTGACGTCACTTTAACTTCATCAGTAACCGAAAATTTATTTAAATTATTTAGTTCGCTGTACATTTAAATAACAAGTTTTTAAAACGAAAATAGTTTTTAATCGTTTAATTTTCTTTCCTAAGCAGTTTTGGGTTATAAAATTACTAATATTTATAGCGTCAAAAATATTTTGATAAAATATTAATAATACTTAGGTACTTACTTAATTCGATTTGGCGATTTCGTAGAAAAAATGTGACGTCACACTAGGGGGGAGGGGTTTGCCAAATGTGACCAAGTGTGACAAGGGGGGGGGGGAGGGGTCAAAAAACCTAGAAATTGGTGTGACGTAATTAATGGATGACCCCTTAGTAAGAAGTACAAAGGCGAATTGTTCCGTACCATTGCGCAAAAAACGTCAAAAATCACATTTGTTGTATGGGAACCCTACTTAAATACTTATTATATTATGTTTTTATCATTTGTTGTTATAGCGACATCAGAAATACTCATCTGTGAAAATTTCAACTGCCCAGCTATCACGCTTCATGACTCATGAGATACAGCCTGGTGACAGACAGACTGACGGACGGCGGAGTCTTAGTAATTGGGTCAGATTGTTACCTTTTGGGTACGGAACCCGAAAAACAAGTATTAAACTTCGCACGCACGCCCACAGGTTAGAAGAGTACATGTAATGCGATCTTACAATCAAGGACTATATTACCTAACACGCACTTTACTACTGAAATTCAGCGCTGTGGTGCTTTATGTGTTTGAGTGTTTCTTTATTTTTTGCCATTTTTATATATCGTGGATTGTGACCTTTTTTTTGCCACTTTTGTGTTATTTCTAGCCAGGATCGCGAGCCCTTTCAATCGTTATAGCAGAAAAAAAGTGTCCTAAAATTTCAATACATTTTTCATACTTTCCTTTTTGTTACCGCCATACAAAATATATGGGGAAATGGTAACATAATAGGAAAAAAAATCACAAACTAAGCATAGGTGCACCCCCGGTCGCCGTCGATAATGGCTTGACCTTTATTTATTTAAACTCATCATAATGACCTGACCCTTAAGCAGGCCACTGTCGAGCCTTCCAAATACAATGGATTCATCCAAATGGACGGCATCCTAATATTAAACATTGTACGTTTTTGACATTCACGGACCGATTTTGGATTGCAGCCACGCTATTTGGACTGTTGGAAGGCTCGTCAGCGGCCACCTTTATTTATTTAACGATCACAAGCCTGTAACATTTCATGTAGGTACACTGTACACACACTTTACATTCACACTACACAAACACTATATCCCAGGGCCCCTATTCGACAAGCGACGTTTGACGTATCGTGTTGATCTCCCGTTGATGTGGGAAAAATCATAAGTTCTCGAATACGTACAATGTCAAAATTTGACATTTTCAATCCACAGTTAGGGTAACAAGCAAACCAAACCGAATCACCCTTAGTTTAGAGTTGAGTTTTGGTTGTACCAAGTGATATTATCCACCGTTGATGGAATCAACACTCAGTATGCGATAAAATCAACTGTTGATTTGACGTGGATGCGAAATCTGACAGTTGCACATGTCGAATTTGGCCCCAGATCACACAGTAATACACCCGAAAACCACGTGTATACTGATAGCGCCGCGTTTTCGGAAACATAACACTGGACAGGGTGGAGGGTTTTAGTCCGTAGGCAGCTGGAGTAATCCCAGCTCAGTCGGACATGCTGCCAAAACCGGGCTGGCAGTATCCAATGAGGATTACCTCCACCTCTGACAGGCGTGGCTCACTCCGCGATTTCGTCGCTTTGCTACAGGTAGCTAAAAGTCCATCCGTTCCACCCCAATTTTGGGGTTTGCCATAAGCCGCGCGTGGCGCTGTCGCCACCTAGCGGCCATATCTGTGCTGATCGTGACAGACGCGTTTTGTTAGAGAGTGAGTCTTCTGTACCTAGTACTATTATTTATTCTGTGCCTCTGATAAATAAAAGCCTTCGCCGATCTTCCTACTAAACACAATATGACTACCAGGGTAACATTGTGCCCGCCCGTGCCACCGTCCACCATCACGTTCCAATTACCCTTTTCTTGAGAAAATCCTAGTCACTTATTTATATTTCTTAGAGACTTTGTTACAATCGTAAAACTGCACGCTTTTATGAACCAAACTGCCCGGGGAGTGCTATTAAGATAAAAGCCGGAAAATACTGTTAAAAATAACACTGCGAGTATATAACAGTTATTTTTGTCTCCTGAAAAGTAGCTTAAAAATACATGTCGATTTTTTTATTCGCACCGACGATATGTAAACCAGATTTTCTTAACAATTGGAAGGCAATTTTAACAACCTAGTTTATTTCAATCTATCTATAATCTTTATTTTATTTTAGTAGGGGAGAGTGGGGTGCAGTGGATCAAAGGTAACAGTGAATCTTTTTTAATAATTTTGCTAATACATATTACTTACATACGCAGAGAAAAGTGCTCACAACACTAAATAACTGAGTGAAACACAATATTTTCACCACACCAACCCGAAAAAAATATTAATTGTAATATATCGAACAAAATCAAACCCACATCAAACCAAATCAAATCAAAATTAATGTTATTAAATATTTATCATTCAAAATCATCATTTAAAAGTCAGTCTACCAGCAAACATAAGAAAACCACTAAAAATTTGCATTTGATGACTTTGCCTCACATGTGAATAAAATGCAACTTTGCTATCCGTTTTTCAACCAGCAAGTTTTTGAAGAGCCTTTACCAGTTGGTGTGGTGAAAAGTAATGTTTACATGGCTATTTCTATAAGTACCTACCTACATTACTTAACAGGAGGAAGCGTTAAGTTTCAATTGGTGTTTTCTATCAACGATTTTCATCTTGGGTACTTAGGCCCCATGAGCGGGTCTACGCGGTTGTACACGGAAAAATAAATTAAATGGGCTAGTTTCTACCTCAATGCAACGTGACCATATTCCGTTGCTCTTCATTGTATAATTAACGACAAAAGCTTAAAGCAGGAAAGGCTTAACGCTGGTATTAGCTATGATACTGAGAAGGAAATATTAATTAGTTTCTTATTATTAACCCTTAGTTTAAAGAAAAACTGGTCCCGTAGACAACATGCCAATCGCTAACGCTACGTAGCGAACGAAACGAAACTGCCACTATCACACTAATATGGAAGAGTGATAGACAGACAAAGCGATTCGATGTCGAAGCGCAAGCGATCGTCACCTTGGCTAGACGCCGTTACGATATCGAACATAGTAATTTAATTCTTACTCGTGTAAGTATCAAGCAGTAGGTACATTTTCATAAAACAATTATAGAGAAGTGACCCCCCCCCCCTCCCAACCCCCTCCAAACAAATTTCTATAGTGTGATCCCCGAACTCTCTCTGCAGCTGACTGTACCTACAAAAAATAGAACCAGGAGGCCGATTTTTGAATTTCGACGAAATCGAGCGTTCGATTTCGTCACTCGAAAATCGGCGAAATGCTTATTTTTGAAATACGAGCGATAGAAATTGTGAATCGAGTGGTATTGACCACTCGATTTCAATTCTATTAGTACTATTTAAATGTCGGGTACTGGAGATATTATTCAACGAAATACACGAAATCGAGCGATAAAAATTTAAATATTGTTCCCCTGGGATCTTATAATTCTTCTGTTGCATCTCTTTTATTTGA
The DNA here is from genome assembly GCF_963556715.1 of Cydia fagiglandana. Lineage (NCBI taxonomy): Eukaryota > Metazoa > Arthropoda > Insecta > Lepidoptera > Tortricidae > Cydia > Cydia fagiglandana. The sequence goes on from NC_085959.1 coordinate 10,888,642, forward strand.
CCAGGGCGTGAGGGACACATCCCAAGACATTAAGAATTCAATGCGTCCAGCGAAGTTGCCGTAAATAAATTGCGTTATTTTCTTAAAGTCCGTATTATATGGACGATGTAAATATTGTGATTTCCGATGTTCGATTGAAAAAAGGAGTAAGTAGGTACCCTTGTAGGAGCAACAAACCGAATGTCATTACCAGGATACCTGACTTACACTGTATCGAACGCTGGTTTTATGGACGGGCACTGAACTCGAAACGGTACTTAAAATACTCCGGCAATGGATTAAGTAGTTTTTAAAATTACTTTGATATTTGAGAATGCTTGTATACCTAAATGTCACTAACCATAGACGTATATCTCAAGATTGGCCTTATGGGCACTAAAAATAGTACTAGTTCAGCGGTGTCACTCACGAATTCGAGCCAATCGTGCAGTCTAACGCAACTAGTTGCTACAAATCGCGCGCGTCATGCGAACTCATCAACCAATCGCGCGCGTGTTGCGAACTCATCAACCAATCGCGTTGTAGCGTTGTCATACCGCTGCTGTACTGGCCCCATTCTTATTGCCCGTAAGGCGAGTCCTGAGATATAATACGTAATGGCACTAACTCAGATACTATGTCGTTCAAGAGTACTAAGTACCTACCTACCAACGAAAGGGATGTTATATGTATACAGGGACGGAACATATTACATATGTAAAACGACGCTTCCAGTACATTTTTGACTTCGGTCTATATGACTCATTTTTATCTGACACATACTCGTATAACTGAAAGTTAGGTAATATCCCGTCTTCATAAAAATACCCTACCTTGGGCGGGATTAAGGACAATACGTGCCTATGTCAAAAATTTAAACGGCCATATATGTATCTACAGTAAAACATTGTACAATAGGTACACGTGCGAAAAGGTAATTAGCAACTCCCTTCAGTCGTGTTTCAATTTATTGCCACTCGTTTCGAATTTCCTACTTTTCTTACTTGTATCGTATTGTACTAATTCAAATTAGTAATCCAAACCGTAATAGTTTTATCTACATACAAAACGTGTATTTGCTCTATTTTCCTAGTAACGAAAACTAGTACCAGACATTGATACCTATATGTTAGGTAAATGTGCATGACAAGTTTCCAGTAATCTTCTCTATATATATAAATGCAAGTGTCCTGACTGACTGACTGACTGACTGACTGACTGATTCATCAACGCAGAGCCGAAACTACAAAAGCCAGAAAGCTGAAATTTGCACACCAGATTGCATTTATAAAGTGTACAAGAGATAAGAAGCGATTTTGAGAAATTCAACCCCTAAGGGGGTTAAAAAGGGGATGAAAGTTCGTATGGGGTTAAAGTTTTCTTTTAAGCTAGGGATTTGAAACTTCGTAAAAAGATATATTATTAAAATACAAGTAAACTAATTTGAGCGTTTTTGAAAATTCATCCCCTAAGGTGGTGAAAAAGGGGTTGAAAGTTTGTATGGATATCAAAAAAAATTTCAAGTGGTGGACTTGAATCTTTGTATTTAGGGATATTATTAGAAGACAGGAAAAGTAATTTCAGCGTTTTGTAAAATTCATCCCCTAACAGGGTTAAAAAGGGGTTGAAAATTTTAATCCATTACAAATGCTTTGAAACTTCGTAGAAAGGCATAATAGCCGATCACAAAAAAAAGTGATTGCAACGTTTTTGGAAATTCAACCCCTAAGGAGGTTAAAAAGGGGATGAAAGTTCGTCTTCGGGTGCAAATTTTATTTTAAGCTAGGAACTTGAATCTTTGTAAAAAAGAATCAAATTCAAATACAAGAAAACTAATTTCAGCGTTTTAGAAAATTCATCCCCGTTAAAGTTTTCTTTTCAGCTAGGAATTTGAAACTTCGTTAAAAATATATTATTAAAATACAAGAAAACTAATTTCAGCGTTTTTGAAAATTCATCCCCTAAGGTGGTGAAAAAGGGGTTGAAAGTATGTATGGATATCAAACATTTTTTCGAGTGTGGGACTTGAATCTTTGTATTTAGGGATATTATTAGAAGACAGGAAAAGTAATTTTAGCGTTTTGTAAATTTCATCCCCTAACATGGTTAAAAAGGGGTTGAAAGTTTGGATCCATTACAAATGGTTTTGAAACTTCTTAGAAAGGCATAATAGCCGATTACAAAAAAAAGTAATTGCAACGTTTTTGGAATTTCAACCCCTAAGCGGGTTAAAAAGGGGATGAAAGTTCGTCTTGGGGTTTCATTTTATTTTAAGCTATAAGGAACTTGAACTTTTTGCAAAAAAAGGTATTAAATTAAAAAACATGAAAACTAATTCAAGCATTTTTTTTAATTATCCCCCAAGGTGGTGAGAAAGGGTTTGAAAATTTGTATGGAGATCAGATATTTTGTGAGTGCCGAACTTGAATCTTTGTATATTAAGGGCATAGGTACCTATTATGAGAATACAAAAAAAGTAATTTCAGCAACCAACATCAAAATCCACTTGACTTAAAACTTCATACAACTTGCATATGAAAATTATAGGCACTAAAGATGTAAAATGTTGAAGATAAGATTCCACGCGGACGAAGTTGCGGGCAACAGCTAGTTTAAGCATATCGTTTAAAAATGAGAGCGTATTAACTTCCATTGTGTGGGAGCGGCTATAGGTATATGAATCTTAATATTAGTATTATAATAAAGTAGACGTCCAAGTGTTCATCACCCATATAACCATTCCAGTCGCAGAATCATCAAAGTGGTAACTAAATGTCAGATGTGTCGTAACAGAGTCCACACAATGTGTCTAGAATTGTTTCGAAACAAAGTGTCGTCGCCGTGTGTACACTTTTCCGTAACAAGGTGTCGACACATTTGTGTGCACTTTGCGTGCGGTTTGCGACTAAATCTGACAGCAAATTTGTGACAGCAAATGTCAATATAAAATACCTCTTGAAAACCAAGGTTTGTCAAACTACTATTAGTGTCTCGTGTGCTCGTAAGTAATTCTAGTAAGTCATCATGGGCGATGCAAATGATAATAATCGACCAAAACCATATAAACACCCAACACCCGTCAACCTTTTACAGAAAAGTTTTTAAAGAAATGCAATAAGCTACTTAGGTCAGCCAACGAATGCTCAAAAAAGTTGTAGAGGGAAATGCTCGGAACACAATTTTTGACTCTGTAACTTGGTTTGGACAAGTTAGGAGGTGAACATATCAAAAGTCCCCGGCCGTAGCCCTTGAGCGGGGGGAAAAGAGGGGGCTTTGAATGTCCCATTTTCCGGTTTTTCGATTATATCTCGGAAACTATGCATCTTAGCGACATGGCCACTTATACAAAATGAAAGTTAATTTAATTTGTTACAAGTTTATTCCGTCAATTTTTTCGATATGTTGAATAGTTTTTGAGATATCCGCTCTTGAAAGTTTATTTAGGGCTCTCAATTTTATCTTGATATATCTACATCAGTGAAGGTGCTAGGCCGTGTATGGTATCGTTTTCGTATAAATCTGGGTTGCTGAATCCATTTAAGGTATCACATTGAAACCATTCCACAAAATTAAAGAAATCTTTTTAGGGTTCCGTACCTCAAAAGCAAAAAACGGAATCTTTATAGGATCACTCGTGCGTCTGTATGTCTGTCTGTCTGAATACACAAAATAGTTCTTTACCTATAGATGACAGGAAAACCTATTAGAAATGTGCAGTCAAGCGCGAGTCGGACTTAATGTACGGAACCCTTAATACGCGAGTCCGACTCGCACTTGGTCGGTTTTTTTTTAAACTCCTCTTGACGCTTAACCGCTGAACCGATTTCGTTGAAATTTGGTATAGAAATAGTTTGCGTCCCGGAACAGGACATAGGATAGATCTTATAACCAAAATCATCTTTTGAAGGTGTGAAAAGTGGCGTGGAAATTTGTACGGGAAATCAATAACCGCTGAACCGATTTATATTAAATTTGGGATGGTCTACATCTTTGATTTAGTTAAAAATGATAAAAAAAACATGACTTCAAACCTAAACTTAAACAGTATTAACTTCAAGAAGTCAATTCTGAATTCCTCCCTACACCTCATTTCACACCTTTGAAGGATGATTTTTGAGATAACTTATTATGTCCTGTCTCGGGACTCAAAATATATGTGTACTAAATTTAAATTAAAACTGTTCAGCAGTTTAAGCGTGAAGAGGAGTTTAAAAGAAAGTAAGTTTATATGTGACGTCCCACGGGTAAAGGTACCTTATGGCGGTTGGCGCTTACGCTATTATTAACGCCGCTCCAATGTTATTGCGGCGCTATGCGACGTAAGCGCCAGCCGCCATAAGGTACCTTTGTCGTGGAACGTCACATATGTTTTTACTTTGGAATGGTGTCAATGTAATACCATAACTAAATTTGGTACTGCGAATTTATACGAAAACGATACCAAACATGGCCTCGTAGCTTTACTGTTGTAGAAGTCAAAATAAAATTGAGAGCCCTAAATTCTTATTACTTGACCAAACTTGTGTAGAAGGAAAAGGAAAAATAAAAGTCTTCGGCAGGAATACAAGACACAAATATATTTTTTTTTTGCGTTACTATTTCAATCATCAAATATAAACATACCTTGATTATATTATTCTAGTGAGATCCTCACAGATAAACAAAAACATTTACTTAAAAAATTACAAGGTCGAAATGTCACGGAACTTGTGAGAGTAATACGTGAAAAATAAAAACTTTTATGACAAAAAAATCTGGACACAATTTAAGAAGCATCCTATTGCGTCGAGGAATCATCTGTATTTTTGCTTGTTTCATTACCTCCTCGCTTCTTTTTTTGTCCTTTGTATTCTGTAGCAATTTGTTAGATCTGAAAATAAAGATAACTTGCGTCGTCACGGATGTCGATTTATAGGTTTTAGGGAGTGCAGAATTCGAAGACGATGATCATTTTATAATCCAAGATGGCCGCTACGTATTTTGTCATAAAAGTCGTCATGAATATCGTTTTATAGGTTTTAGGAAGTGCCGATTTCGAAAATGATGACCAGTTTGGAATCCAAGATGTGTGCCGTGCACTTTGTCATAAAAGTCGTCATGGATATCGTTTTATAGGTTTTAGGGAGTGCAGAATTCGAAAATGATGACCATTTTGGATTCCAAGATGTCTGCCGTGCACTTTGTCATATAAGCCGTCATAGATGTTGATTTATAGGTGTTAGGAAGAGCAGATTTCGAAAATGATGACCATGACCAACAAAACGACATCCATGTCGACTGTTAACATAGTGCATGGCCGCCATCTTGGATTCCAAAATAGTTATTATTTTCGAAATCTGCGCTCCCTAAAACCTATAAAACGACAGCCATGACAACTTTTATGACATAGTGCGTGGCCGCCATTTTGGATTCCAAAATGGTCATCGTTTTCGAAATCTGCGCCCCCTAAAACCTATAAAACGACACCCATGATGACTTTTATGACATAGTGCATGGCCACCATTTTGGAATCCAAAATGGTCATCATTTTCTAAATCTGCGCCCCCCAAAACCTATAAAACGACACCCATGACGACTTTCATGACATAGTGCATGGCCGCCATTCTGGATTCCAAAATGGTCATCATTTTCGAAAGCGGGGCCCCCTAAAACCTATAAAACGACATCCATGACGACTTTTATGACATAGTGCATGGCCGCCATTTTGGAATCGAAAATGGTTATCGTTTTCGAAATCTGCGCCCCCCAAAACCTATAAAACGACACCCATGACGACTTTTATGACATAGTGCATGGCCGCCATTCTGGATTCCAAAATGGTCATCATTTTCGAAAGCGGGGCCCCCTAAAACCTATAAAACGATATCCATGACGACTTTTATGACATAGTGCATGGCCGCCATCTTGGAATCCAAAATGATCATCATTTTCTAAATCTGCGCCCCCCAAAACCTATAAAACGACACCCATGACGACTTTTATTACATAGTGCATGGCCGCCATTTTGGATTTCAAAATGGTCATCATTTTCTAAATCGGGGCCCCCTAAAACCTATAAAACGACACCCATGACGACTTTTATGACATAGTGCATGGCCGCCATCTTGGAATCCAAAATGGTCATCATATTTGAAATCTGCGCCTCCTAAAACCTATAAAACGACACCCCTGACGACTTTTATGGCATAGTGCATGGCCGCCATTTTGGATTCCAAAATGGTCATCATTTTCAAAATTGGGGCCCCCTAAAACCTATAAATCGACACCCATCTCGACTTTTATGACAAAGTGTTTGGCTACCATCTGCATGCAAGACATTTCTATTATTTTTACGTACAAAAATGGCCCCCTGTCAACTTCCAACCGAGATTTAATCGATAATTTATTCGATTAATGTTCAGATTAATTCAATTTCAATCTATGTTAGGTCGACTAAACTAATCGTGATTAAAATTTGAGGATTAACTTTTTTTATTCCATTAATTAGTCGAATAAACAGTTAATCTATTAAGTCCCATCTCTGACCACGTCATTTTTACACTTTGAGAATATCTGAAAACAAATGAACACAAGGAGCCATTTTGCAAATCCAGTAACTTTTTTATTACTTTTGACAGCGCGTGTCATGTGTCTACACAGAGTCGACACAAAGTCGAAACATTTGCGACTACTTTGTGACTGCAATATTTCTCAGCCTTAAACCATATTTATACATCATAATTAACAAGTTTCGTAGTATGTAAAGCGTTATTTCTGTTATTTAAGTATAGTATACGCATCGAAGTACTAAAAATGCATCAAATAATATATTTATGAACACAAGCACTGAGAAGTAAACAATTTCATTTCCGGCTAAACTAAAACAATGTGGTGGCGCGTTGATTATATTACACTTAGTTTATCAAATCACTCGAGCAGTTTAATTCCCCATAATAATTTGTATGCCCATACAACCATTTCCAGTCGCCGTTACGACGCGGTGTAGACACATCTTGTGTCGACACCGTCTGTTTCGGTCACAATTCCAGTCGCAGAGTCGTCGCCGTGTCGACACAGTTACCAGAAATGGGGAAGGGTCGACACATGACACAAAGTGACATAAAGTGTGGTCGCCGTGTGCACACATTGTTTCGGGTTTGCGACTACTTTATGCCAAAATCATTCGTTCATTCGTTCATTTTGTTCCTGTCAAATGGAAACTGTCAGATGGAAAAATAGTTAAATAAAAATAAGTGACATTAATACGCCATCTCTAAAACGGATTACAAGACGTAATTATATATTGTTTGCATTTATATTACAATAGGACTTAAATTATTATGGGGAATTAAACTGCTCGAGTGATTTGATAAACTAAGTGTAATATAATCAACGCGCCACCACATTGTTTTAGTTTAGCCGGAAATGAAATTGTTTACTTCTCAGTGCTTGTGTTCATAAATATATTATTTGATGCATTTTTAGTACTTCGATGCGTATACTATACTTAAATAACAGAAATAACGCTTTACATACTACGAAACTTGTTAATTATGATGTATAAATATGGTTTAAGGCTGAGAAATATTGCAGTCACAAAGTAGTCGCAAATGTTTCGACTTTGTGTCGACTCTGTGTAGACACATGACACGCGCTGTCAAAAGTAATAAAAAAGTTACTGGATTTGCAAAATGGCTCCTTGTGTTCATTTGTTTTCAGATATTCTCAAAGTGTAAAAATGACGTGGTCAGAGATGGGACTTAATAGATTAACTGTTTATTCGACTAATTAATGGAATAAAAAAAGTTAATCCTCAAATTTTAATCACGATTAGTTTAGTCGACCTAACATAGATTGAAATTGAATTAATCTGAACATTAATCGAATAAATTATCGATTAAATCTCGGTTGGAAGTTGACAGGGGGCCATTTTTGTACGTAAAAATAATAGAAATGTCTTGCATGCAGATGGTAGCCAAACACTTTGTCATAAAAGTCGAGATGGGTGTCGATTTATAGGTTTTAGGGGGCCCCAATTTTGAAAATGATGACCATTTTGGAATCCAAAATGGCGGCCATGCACTATGCCATAAAAGTCGTCAGGGGTGTCGTTTTATAGTTTTTAGGAGGCGCAGATTTCAAATATGATGACCATTTTGGATTCCAAGATGGCGGCCATGCACTATGTCATAAAAGTCGTCATGGGTGTCGTTTTATAGGTTTTAGGGGGCCCCGATTTAGAAAATGATGACCATTTTGAAATCCAAAATGGCGGCCATGCACTATGTAATAAAAGTCGTCATGGGTGTCGTTTTATAGGTTTTGGGGGGCGCAGATTTAGAAAATGATGATCATTTTGGATTCCAAGATGGCGGCCATGCACTATGTCATAAAAGTCGTCATGGATATCGTTTTATAGGTTTTAGGGGGCCCCGCTTTCGAAAATGATGACCATTTTGGAATCCAGAATGGCGGCCATGCACTATGTCATAAAAGTCGTCATGGGTGTCGTTTTATAGGTTTTGGGGGGCGCAGATTTCGAAAACGATAACCATTTTCGATTCCAAAATGGCGGCCATGCACTATGTCATAAAAGTCGTCATGGATGTCGTTTTATAGGTTTTAGGGGGCCCCGCTTTCGAAAATGATGACCATTTTGGAATCCAGAATGGCGGCCATGCACTATGTCATGAAAGTCGTCATGGGTGTCGTTTTATAGGTTTTGGGGGGCGCAGATTTAGAAAATGATGACCATTTTGGATTCCAAAATGGTGGCCATGCACTATGTCATAAAAGTCATCATGGGTGTCGTTTTATAGGTTTTAGGGGGCGCAGATTTCGAAAACGATGACCATTTTGGAATCCAAAATGGCGGCCACGCACTATGTCATAAAAGTTGTCATGGCTGTCGTTTTATAGGTTTTAGGGAGCGCAGATTTCGAAAATAATAACTATTTTGGAATCCAAGATGGCGGCCATGCACTATGTTAACAGTCGACATGGATGTCGTTTTGTTGGTCATGGTCATCATTTTCGAAATCTGCTCTTCCTAACACCTATAAATCAACATCTATGACGGCTTATATGACAAAGTGCACGGCAGACATCTTGGAATCCAAAATGGTCATCATTTTCGAATTCTGCACTCCCTAAAACCTATAAAACGATATCCATGACGACTTTTATGACAAAGTGCACGGCACACATCTTGGATTCCAAACTGGTCATCATTTTCGAAATCGGCACTTCCTAAAACCTATAAAACGATATTCATGACGACTTTTATGACAAAATACGTAGCGGCCATCTTGGATTATAAAATGATCATCGTCTTCGAATTCTGCACTCCCTAAAACCTATAAATCGACATCCGTGACGACGCAAGTTATCTTTATTTTCAGATCTAACAAATTGCTACAGAATACAAAGGACAAAAAAAGAAGCGAGGAGGTAATGAAACAAGCAAAAATACAGATGATTCCTCGACGCAATAGGATGCTTCTTAAATTGTGTCCAGATTTTTTTGTCATAAAAGTTTTTATTTTTCACGTATTACTCTCACAAGTTCCGTGACATTTCGACCTTGTAATTTTTTAAGTAAATGTTTTTGTTTATCTGTGAGGATCTCACTAGAATAATATAATCAAGGTATGTTTATATTTGATGATTGAAATAGTAACGCAAAAAAAAAATATATTTGTGTCTTGTATTCCTGCCGAAGACTTTTATTTTTCCTTTTCCTTCTACACAAGTTTGGTCAAGTAATAAGAATTTAGGGCTCTCAATTTTATTTTGACTTCTACAACAGTAAAGCTACGAGGCCATGTTTGGTATCGTTTTCGTATAAATTCGCAGTACCAAATTTAGTTATGGTATTACATTGACACCATTCCAAAGTAAAAACATATGTGACGTTCCACGACAAAGGTACCTTATGGCGGCTGGCGCTTACGTCGCATAGCGCCGCAATAACATTGGAGCGGCGTTAATAATAGCGTAAGCGCCAACCGCCATAAGGTACCTTTACCCGTGGGACGTCACATATAAACTTACTTTCTTTTAAACTCCTCTTCACGCTTAAACTGCTGAACAGTTTTAATTTAAATTTAGTACACATATATTTTGAGTCCCGAGACAGGACATAATAAGTTATCTCAAAAATCATCCTTCAAAGGTGTGAAATGAGGTGTAGGGAGGAATTCAGAATTGACTTCTTGAAGTTAATACTGTTTAAGTTTAGGTTTGAAGTCATGTTTTTTTTATCATTTTTAACTAAATCAAAGATGTAGACCATCCCAAATTTAATATAAATCGGTTCAGCGGTTATTGATTTCCCGTACAAATTTCCACGCCACTTTTCACACCTTCAAAAGATGATTTTGGTTATAAGATCTATCCTATGTCCTGTTCCGGGACGCAAACTATTTCTATACCAAATTTCAACGAAATCGGTTCAGCGGTTAAGCGTCAAGAGGAGTTTAAAAAAAAACCGACCAAGTGCGAGTCGGACTCGCGTATTAAGGGTTCCGTACATTAAGTCCGACTCGCGCTTGACTGCACATTTCTAATAGGTTTTCCTGTCATCTATAGGTAAAGAACTATTTTGTGTATTCAGACAGACAGACATACAGACGCACGAGTGATCCTATAAAGATTCCGTTTTTTGCTTTTGAGGTACGGAACCCTAAAAAGATTTCTTTAATTTTGTGGAATGGTTTCAATGTGATACCTTAAATGGATTCAGCAACCCAGATTTATACGAAAACGATACCATACACGGCCTAGCACCTTCACTGATGTAGATATATCAAGATAAAATTGAGAGCCCTAAATAAACTTTCAAGAGCGGATATCTCAAAAACTATTCAACATATCGAAAAAATTGACGGAATAAACTTGTAACAAATTAAATTAACTTTCATTTTGTATAAGTGGCCATGTCGCTAAGATGCATAGTTTCCGAGATATAATCGAAAAACCGGAAAATGGGACATTCAAAGCCCCCTCTTTTCCCCCCGCTCAAGGGCTACGGCCGGGGACTTTTGATATGTTCACCTCCTAACTTGTCCAAACCAAGTTACAGAGTCAAAAATTGTGTTCCGAGCATTTCCCTCTACAACTTTTTTGAGCATTCGTTGGCTGACCTAAGTAGCTTATTGCATTTCTTTAAAAACTTTTCTGTAAAAGGTTGACGGGTGTTGGGTGTTTATATGGTTTTGGTCGATTATTATCATTTGCATCGCCCATGATGACTTACTAGAATTACTTACGAGCACACGAGACACTAATAGTAGTTTGACAAACCTTGGTTTTCAAGAGGTATTTTATATTGACATTTGCTGTCACAAATTTGCTGTCAGATTTAGTCGCAAACCGCACGCAAAGTGCACACAAATGTGTCGACACCTTGTTACGGAAAAGTGTACACACGGCGACGACACTTTGTTTCGAAACAATTCTAGACACATTGTGTGGACTCTGTTACGACACATCTGACATTTAGTTACCACTTTGATGATTCTGCGACTGGAATGGTTATATGGGTGGGCACTGTCCCAGAAAATGTCAAATTTTAACGCCAGTTAAGTTACAGCTTTACCTACTTTTACTGCTTCACCACTCATTCAAACAGTCGTAGAGTTGGACCAAGAAAAGTCTGCAATTATTTTGAGCACACGCAGTGCAAGTGTTTAATAGTTAGGGAGGCGAGGTAGCTAAATGGCGTAATTCAACGGCGCCGTCGAGACCTATCAAAATCGAAACCTATAATACGCCATAATTTCATAGAAGTTTGACGTTTAATATACTCTAACAGAAATTGAAAAATTCAATTGTTAATTATGGATGTTAAAGGTTACGTTCGGATAGCTGCATTATGTACAGCTCCGAACTTAGACAATATTAGTATCAGTTGGAAGTAGTATCAATTTTACTTTATTTTTTTTATTGCTTTGCTAAATTATGTAGGTCCTCAGCAAAAACTTATTTACATGTACTGATGTGCCAGCCGAAAGTTGCTTAAATTGCGAATTTACCACATGAAAAATATTCGGAAACATCCTAATTATATGTGGATTAAAATAATCCAGTTGCAAAATGAAAGTTTTTTCACTTTCTGTCAAACTTCATAAAATTTCTGAAAACTTTTCGTACTTTTTGGAAACTTTCCGCAAGTTGCACATAAAGATGTGTGAACACCCACATGAACATTCACGCCACCTCCTGAAGATTGGTATTGTCAAGATGTCACTCTCGAGCATACATGCCTGATAACAAGGATGTTTTATGACTGGGCATAAACGCGACAGACATAATCATGCAGGCTACCTATTGTAACCCTAAAAGCACAGAAATATACATAATAGACTACATTCAAGTATCTACTTCGCGTGTCGAAACCTCAAGTTCTTGAAATAATTAACCTCTGAACCCGGGCGTGTCCAAAAATATGAAAAAAAAAGCTTTAATTGAAAACTATTTCGAACATAATTTTTTGCCTCGTTTTGATCAATACAGTGCCGCACTTACCCCCGTGCACCACACTTCGTATTAACCTTTAAAATATGGGAAAAAGTTTAATAAATCAATAAAGACGCGGAAAATTGGCCGTGTTATTTTTATTTTTTACATCGCGGTACATGCGTTATCTATGTCTTCATGAATCTCGAACTAAAGCTATTCAGGACATACATACGAAGAGGAAATAAGTAGTTGTAAAACTATAAAGGCTACTTGTTTCCGCTCTCCGCTGCCAGCGTCAGAGGTGGCGTGCCCGACATTCATGATCCTAAACGTGACTAACACGTGCCTTCATTCACACAAATAATACCCGTATACCTACAAACGAGCACATCAAAACGGTGATGTACATACGTGGGAACATATCGCATCATTATTGTATAATCGTCCTAAATTAATACCGAACACAATGGCGGATAACTAGCAGTCCTCCATTAAGTACGGCGGAAGTCGTGTCAGGGTGTGCGAATGTTGGTAAGATTATAAATGACGGTTAATCCGTGTAAACTCAGTTGAGTTGATCATGAAAAATGGCGGAGGCTGAAACTGGCAGTTACTGTGATGGTGACGCGCTGCAATCAGATGCAGGAAGGCGCCAAGGTTTCTGGCGTTTGGTGCAAGCCATAGAAATATTTGGAGATAGGTTCATGGATTGATGTTTACTGTCAACGATTAAAATCTTAGCTAGGGCCTCGGGAGCAGACCAATAATTGTTCGTATTTTAATTTATTGTTTGACATTCGAACATTTATTTATAATACAGATCAGACAAGGATTTAACTAACCTATTTTGACTGTTTAACTTTTCGTTTGCTTTGATTTCGGTTTTCCTATTAAGTATACTAACTTTGTTGGTCTGCAAAAACGTTTGATCCTTAATTTGATAGAAATATAATCAAGACCCATTGAAAAAATACCTGGATGATTTTTCCTCTGTGAATACAAATATTTTTCGTTTATCAGTAGTTACAAAAAGATAAGTAATACCGAGGCACCTGTTAAATCGACAGAGCCGTGAGGCCACACACGTACAAACAAGGGCGCGACCAAACATAGATTCGCCAAATGTCCCATGCAGCTGTATACGGAGTCTCCTAATAGTTCCATTATAGATGCAAGTTACCCCGCGATAAAATTAGCTTAACGATAATTTGACAGAGTGCCCATAAAGATGTTTATATTTTATTATTATTAACTTTTATTTATTTTTCTTGTATTCGGAGACGATCTCATCCAAAATAATCATCTCTCATGTAGTTCATTGTATCTCTAAAAGGCGGGTGAAATGATACGTTTCGAAAGAAGGACCGCAAAGTGGTTTAAACTCATTTGTACTACCTAGTCAATATATTATGAGTATGAGGCGCGAGCATTGATTTTCCCCTTGGAGCTAGTTTAACACCCGCGATGTCAAAAATGTTACATATATGTTAATTCAAACGAAAACATTTTTTTATTGAATTAATCCCGCTAGGGACACACAACACAAGAGACTAAGTAGGTCCGTACCTACCCTACATTTATATTATTTAGGTTAGGTTGCAGGATGACGTAATTTAACATCTCCCATAGGTAAGTACTTCAAACAATAACAAATAATTAATTCCATAGTTGTTAAATCACCTGCAAATTTTCCTGTAGGTTTTCCCGTATTTCCTTCAGGACCGCAATTTGACCGCATGTGCCACCGCATAGGTATTAGCGACCTCTGACCTAGATTTATTTCTTGGTGATTGTGCATTTATTTTGCGCGTCCACTTCGACACAATGGCGATCGAAGCACTAAATCGCTACTGAAAGTATTTAACTAAGTAGAAGTTCTGTAGAACTAGTAGAAGATATGTTTGTTTTTAGGGTTCCGTACCCAAAGGGTAAAACGGGACCCTATTACTAAGACTTCGCTGTCCGTCCGTCCGTCCGTCCGTCTGTCTGTCACCAGGCTGTATCTCACGAACCGTGCTAGCTAGACAGTTGAAATTTTCACAGATGATATATTTCTGTTGCCGCTATAACAACAAATACTAAAAATAGAATAAAATAAAGATTTAAGTGGGGCTCCCATACAACAAACGTGATTTTTGACCAAAGTTAAGCAACGTCGGGCGATGGTCAGTACTTGGATGGGTGACCGTTTTTATTTGCATTTTTTTCCGTTTTTTTTTGCATTATGGTACGCGGCGGAACCCTTCGTGCGCGAGTCCGACTCGCACTTGCCCGGTTTTTGCATCTTGTTAGAACCGATTAGCGCAATTGATATACAATATATGTATTTGCTACTATTGGCTACGTGCGAATAAGTGCATGGTGGGGTCAGATATATATATAGAGTCTGTGCGGAAAGAGAAGAGTCGTGGAATGTATGGGGCCCAATACTTACATTCCACAACTCTTCTCTTTCCGCACAGACTCTAACTCCGTATAAGATAAATAAAGTCTAAGAAAAAAACGTGCCTCGGAAATCAAGAAAAAGTCATTCTCGAATAGATGGCGCCATACCTTTGGCCTATTCTCGGCTAGATGGCGTTGACGACACCGTGTGATATTTAACAATTTTAACACATATCAGTGAAAGAATATGGGTCAGTATGGAACAATAAAAATGAAAAATCATTTATACGTACCTATGCATATTTTGATTAATTTATACATTTTCAATTTTATTTTAAGTTTTAATCGTGTGTCGATAGATGGCAGTAAATGTACCGTGAATACAAAATTTACTTTGGCAATAGCCCTCTATACTATCTATTCTCTTTGGTGAGGTTAAGTAAAGCGATATATTGCAGCGCATGCGGTGGTGAAAATTGGAACTAACGAAGAAATACAAGTTATATGGCTCCAAATGGAACTTTAATTTACGATTACCTACTCCTGAATTATTAATTTAAATTTTATGGTGTAAGCGACCATTGTAATCTGGATGGTGTTTAGCAAAAATGAGTCATCCCACATGCATTTTGCAATGGAATGTCAACTTTAAACGTCAAGTTTTTGAGTTGACATCTTATTGAAAAATGAATGTGGGTTAACACATTATTGCTTAACAGCATACTGTATGTAATGCTTAATATAACTAACGTATTTAATTTGATAATTATTGATGCCGTATTCGTGTAAATAGCTTTGCAAATGCCACATATTATGTGATATTTTTCTAGAAGTTAAGAATAGGTATAAGTTATCCTCAAAAGATCTGGACATACACCATAGCGGACTTATGTAGATCCATGGAAGAGATACAACCGCACCATACATTGTGTTGTTATAGCTTAAACGGATTTTTTCCGACAACATCGTTATATTTCAACTATTTTAAACAAAATCTTAACAAGTTATGTACCTAAACCTTCGTCGATAATCACTATTGATAGATGAAAATCGAGTGAAAATCTGTTCAGTAGTTTTTGAGTTTTGAAGTAGTTTTATATTTGCGGATGCTATGTTGGGTGACAGTCGTGCACGTAGCGAATTGCATTACGCGGCATTGAATATCTACACAGTAACATATAATTAAATAATAAGAAATACATTAGTAGAAAAAGGAGCTCCAAAGTGTGGTGACCGCGTATAAGGTAAGCAATTCTTGTGTAAAAGAGACGTACCTACAAACAGCAACTCTCCTAACCGTATAGGTACTTACTTTTGGCTTCTAACTGTACATCATACCTTATTAGTATTACCAAAGAGAATAGATAGTATAGAGGGGTCCTGTCAGAGTAAATTTTGTAGACACCGTAAAATTACTGCCATCTATCGACACACGACTAAAACTCAAAATAAACACGTAATCAGGTATCAAAAAAATGTGTATATATGGATAAATGATTTTATTATTTTTGTATCATTTTTACCCATGTTCATTCCCTGATATGTATGTGTTAAAATTGTTAAATATGAAACGGTGTCGTCACGCCATCTAGCCGAGGATATGCGAAAGGTGTGTGCGCCATCTATCCGAGAATGACTTTTTCTTGATTCCCGGAGCACGTTTTTTTCTTAGACTTTATTCATCTTATACGAAGTTATATATGTCTTTGGTATTACAAAAGGCATAAGGTCCACCGATGTACAGTTAACAGTGTGGGCGATGGTACTTACACACGCCCCTTAAACTTGTGTAATAGGGTGAAACACGCAGAAATAAAATGTTCATTTAATTTGTTCACTGTATCTTTATATAATTTTTCAAGTAATCAATAAACAAGTATTGATTTGATAATGCACCTCAAATATTCATATCTCAACAACATTTATTCGGGTCACATTACATAATAACTTATATACTGTAGTTTTAATGCCATCTACAACAGTGACTATCTAATACTAACACAATAGAGGATCAGACTATTATCGAAATGAGTAAGTATTACACATTGTCAAGCTAATTTGTACGGAGCGTTGATTTAGTTATAGCTAACTGATCAGTTTATTATCTTGCAATTTGCGGTTTATGAAAAGGAAAACAATATAATTAAATGTAGTTATTGTTTACTTAACCACGCGACACTTAATTACATTGGTATGGTATTTTACATCTTGTAACTAATCAGTAATCAATCGCTATGTTACGTAATAAAATCAAGATCATAATTTCATAGAAGTTTGACGTTTAATATTTTAAACGCCTGCACTGCGTGTGCTGTCAAAATCTGTGCAGACTTTTCTTGGTCTAACTCTAACAGGCTTTAAAACAGTCCTGCATAGTGCAAGATCTCTAGAACAGTCGTGGACATACATTTTTAGACAGTAATCTATAATAATCGATGTCACTGCCCGGTTTTTGACATTGTCGGCAGTAATGTCGTGCTGCAATACTGCCGCAGGAATGCTGCTGCAGTCTGAATCCTAACGACGTTATGATTGTTGACTACGTGTTATGTGACGGTACTCAGTTGCGACGGTGCCAACCCTAGCGGTAGCCACGCCCATACCACGCCTTTCGAAAGCACGTTCGGTATACTTAATAAACAGGGGTTTTGTTATACAGTGAATCTTCTGTACGTACTTACTTCTATTACTTATTCTGTGGTTTTAAGAACTTCATTCAAGTAACTGATTTCAACTATAAAATGGGACAGAAAAGTGGGAAAAAGCGGAGAAAATATTCACTTGGCGCGAACTTTTTTTACCTACACTTTTTTCTTCCGTTTGAGACTGTACTTTGACCTTACAATAGCTTCGGACTTACGGCATAGGAAATTCATCAAGGATCAAAAATTCTGCAAATTCAACCCCTATCATTATACAATAAAATTAGACGTCATAATGGGAAACATAATCCCTCTATGTACATTATAAAGGCCATAAATTTGTTTCCAGTGCGATGGTAAATATTCTCATTATATCCCCAATATTCCAGTCCCATTAGTACCGAAATTTTGTATGAAATGATGGCCTGTAAAAGGGTTAACATTGTGTACTATTAATAAAACATTTCAAGTCACGGTATTCTGTTTAATAACATTTACAAGGGATAATATGGAATGTTAACAAACGTTAGGTATCATACACACAGCAAATGTACATTCATTCCGAAATCTAGGAACCGCAAAAACTGAATCTAAAGCGCGGCTTCACTACACGAACTGCGCGCCGTATATACGAGCGCTTGAAATCAGCGCGGTAGATTAGTCCATGATAAAGTTCTATCGCCGAGCACGAAGAGTTCCATACATTGACTTTTATATTATGTTGCCTTCGCATATGTTTACGTGAGAAAAATATGGGTACAAGCTAAAGTACGAAACTCGTATTTATGTGCTCAGCAGCACACTGTATTCACTCTCGGATTTGCCCGCAGATTGGTCGCCAGCGACAAATCCAGTGTGCGAATAACTAGGTGTTGTGCAAAATCTAAACCGCTCCCTTTGGTCCTTTAAGCGTTATAAAAGCGTCCGTTACCGTGTCATCAGTGTCATCACTGAGATGCCTGGCATTTTCGAGCATTTTCCACAACATCGTACGGGTTTTCACATTATTATCACAAGATGGCGCAGTCTTTTTAATTCGAAAATAAAAGCTGCCACAGTGGTGGTTGAGACACTCGAAGGTATTCAGTATTCACTATCAGGTTTAAAAGAAAAGACCTCGGGGCCTATCTTTGGTTGAAATTTAGTGGATTTTGTTAGAGCTCAGTAAATTAAGTCTATACATTTACATTTTATGATAGGATGAACGCCGGACTCTCACTCGGCGTTGTAGTTAGCACCTGCTCCTCGACTTTAACCTTCAGGATCTGTTCTTTATCCGATGATCTGAAACAATTAGAGTTCATGAGCTTATAGATCGTTTGAATTTAAAAAAATAAAGAAAATACAGGTTGAAAAGTTTTTTACCAGCCATACTCTGCGTAGTGACTTTATAGGTCACACTAAACAACTTATAGCATGGGGCTAACGCAGAAATCACGAAAAAAATTGCCTGTACCACAGAAATCAGCGGCATCACATCAGCAGGAATGTGTGAAACTACGAAATATTATTCGCGATTTCGGCATTGATCCCACAATAAAAGTTGTTCAGTATGACCAACGCAGAGTATGACTGGTGATTAAAATTTCACCCTGTACTGTAGATATGATTTTTTTTGTAATTTTTTTATTTAATTTGGGCTTGACAGTGTTTAATTCTTTTATGCCTTAACATAAATAAAAAAGCTAAATATTTAAATCACGCCGATCAATCGTATGCATGTAATATTGACTTTATAATTATTAGAAAAAGGTAGAAAATCAAATGTATTAATAGCCATCTGTCGTGAACAAGCCTAAAGATTTTACCAGCCATTGTACGGTTTAAAGATAAATATCTGGGAGACCGAGCTATGCTCGGCAAACATAAAAACTCAAAAATGCGTGTTTTCCCAGAGACACAGAATAAATAATAGTACTAGGTACAGGTGACTCGCTCTCTAAGAAAACGCGTCTGTTACGATCAGCACAGATATGGCCGCTAGGTGACGACAGCGCCACGCGCGGCTTATGGCTTTCCCCAAAATTGGGGTGAAAAGGATGTACTTTTAGCTACCTGTAGCAAAGCGACGAATTCGCAGAGTGAGCCACGCCTGCCAGAGATAAGACCTAGCTAGATCGATTATTCGGCTCCGAAAACCCCCATATAGCAAATGTCATGGAAATTGTTAGAGCCATTTCCGAGATCCCCGAAATATACCTATACATATAAATAAATAAATAAATATACAATAATTGCTCGTTTAAAGCTATTAGATAACATTATGGTTTCATATAAAACAGCCAAGGCAGTGGGATTACTTACTGTTGCGAGGCAAAACAACTGCCTGACTGTCCGCTACGGTGCAGCAGTGCAGATTCTTGTGGAAGCTGTATTGTATGGTGAGATGCTTCTCCTCGCCCACGCACGGGTCGAAGAAACCGGCCAGGTCCGCCTGTGGTACAACCAAACATTATGTACAGTAAACAAACTAAGATCAGAGATATACACGGTGTAACATGAGTAAACCGAATAATTTTAACAGCGTATTCCTTATCATATTTAGAGACAAAAATGTTCTATAAACTTTATTGATATTCGCCTAGTTTCCTAGATATTATTAATTTAAAAAAAAAACAAGTTTTTATTGTTACATAGTGTAAAAGGTATTTTTGATGGTGATGTTGCTGCTATGGGACGTAGTCTACATATCCTTATTGATAGATGTCATCTATCAAGATGTCAAAAAGTGACAAGTAACACTTTGCAAAAAGTAGGTTCTACGAAAAAAAATGTAAAAATCAATTTTAAGTGACAAGTTTACCAATAACATTTATTTTTTTATGTACAAATACATTAAAAAAAATTAAAAACACAAATAAGTGAAAAAAAATTTTTTTGGCGACATTGACCTAAACTCGTATTAAATTTTTTACTTCTTTTGACCTCAGAAATGCGTGGTTAGAATTATTCGGTTTCCTCATGTTACACCGTGTATATAACTCCGTATTAAGATAAATAAAGCCTAAGAAAAAAACGTGCCTCGGAAATCAAGAAAAAGTCATTCTCGAATAGATGGCGCACACAGCTTCGGCCTATTCTCGGCTAGATGACGTTGACGACAGCGTTTGATATTTAACAATTTTAACACATATCAGTGAAAGAACATGAGTCAGTATGGAACAATAAAAATTAAAAATCATTTATCCGTAAACATATTTTGATTAATTTATACATTATCAATTTTATTTTAAGTTTTAATCGTGTGTCGATAGATAGCAGTAAATGTACCGTGACTACAAAATTTACTTTGACAATAGCCCTCTATACTATCTTTTCTCTTTGCTAAGACCAATATACTAACAGATATACTCCTAGTGACCCTCAGTGGACCTTGTCATTGCAGTAAGGTGTGTGAATATGAATTTTGCCTGTATTTAACCTCGTAACCTATCTAATTTAAAACATTTTCAATAGGGGATATTAGGCAAAGCTCTGCGTAGGTGTGGCACCATTAGCACATACAGTAAACAAACCTCATTGACATCATTAATGACACATCACACGTCACGTCAATCACATGGCCTACCGCGGAACACAACAATCGAAACTTCGGTTTCTGCCTCTCTATCACTCTTGCTCATTCGATCAAAAGAAAGGTAGATAAAGAAATCCCGACTTTCGCGTTTCGCGTTAGACCACCTGTAAACAAACCGCCTTGGTGGTCATATTGTAATGGAAAAATATTTAGATAACAAAATACTTCTATGAAGCCGGACGGGCGATTAAATCTGTGTCTCGAATAGTGTCGATGGACTGTCAAGTTGGCAGCGATTCCGTGTTGCCAGGGAGATAGGTCTGAATCCCTTCGAAACCAGTTCGATCGACAACTAGTTCTTACCAAAATAATTATTATCATTCTCCATGAACGGGTAGGAATGTATAGATTGTCGAGTCTTCCTTTCCCTTTCTTAAAAAATATCATACCGTGCTTGTCCAGCAGCGTTTACCACGCTCTGTTCTAATTTCCGTATTTAGAATTTCACGTCAGTTTTGTTAAATGCCTTGGGATTGTAACCCTGGCAACATCGAAGAGGAGGCACCGAGGGGAGAGTGATTCGGCCATTTTGGTACTTGGGTTTTCTTCCCCGACCTAGCCGGGCTCGGCTTTATTTATTTATTTATTTCAGCCTTTATACGTCCCACTGCTGAGCACAGGCCTCCTCTCGAGCGCGAGAGGGCTTGGGCTATAGTCCCCACGCTAGCCCAATGCGGATTGGGGACTTCACATACACCTTTGAATTTCGCTCGCTTCGCTTTTCGGGCTCGGCTTTATATTAAATAATTGGGACAACGTTCTCATCTTTGGTAAGTAATCTTACATTCGTTTGTGAAGACCGTGAAATTCGGAATCTGTGTTGGATTATGCGATTATTGACGTGAACCGTTTATTTCAGCCTGCCCTCAGGTGTACCTTGAGGTTAACCGCCAGAGTCGGAGCTATTGGAACCTCCGGCCATCTGGTCGAGAGAGAGCCGTCGACTGTCGCTACAGTGCAGCTAAGCCTTTCACTACTTTTTCCTAAACTGCGATTTTGGACTATTCACCTTTTAGTATTAACTATCCAATAGCGCAATCGACCAAGTATCACCAACAATAATTAAAACCCGGTTAGATAAATATAAATTTAGTTTACTATCAATAAGTCGTTAAGTAGTGTTTAAGCTCAAAAGTGTAAACTTAACCAGGCCGGCAATTAAATTGTACCTGTCCACTATCGGGTTGTTTGTTTTATCCCCTTCAGGACCCTTAGTTTAAAAATAAAGTATTACAATATTGAAAACTTCAACTGTCAAAAAACTGTTTAAGTATGTATAAGTTACTCTATGGTTTACTAAACAAATCAGTGCTGCACTCTGGCGGCAGAATATTGCAGTAATACTCCCTATTGGAGCAGAGTTGCATATCTTTTGTTTCGTTCGGTTTCAGGACAAAAGAAATTCAACCATATTTACTTCACTATGGATTTCAAATTTAACTGGCAATTTTTTGAGCATTAGGCTCACTTGGACCATTCCACTAATCCGGGGTTAACCGGTTAAACCTGGAGTTGCCATGGTTACCAGTACAATTTGACACTATGTTAACAGTTTAACCAGTTAACCCCGGGTTAGTGCGATGGTGCAAGTGGGCCTTAGAGGATTAAAATAAATTATTTTACGCTATGCAAGAAATTTAGGGGCTCCAGCCCAGGGGCCCAGGGGTCCATAAATTACGTCATGGATTTTAGACGGTTTTGACCCCCCTCCCCCCTCCCCATAAAATCATCCAATAATCATGCTTCTAATGACCCCGTTTCCTCCTACGTCATGTTACCGTCATCCGATGTCCAGAAATGCCCCCCCTTAATTTGAAATGACGTAATTTATGAATAGCCCCTTAGCAACAAAAATAATTATAAAAACGTAAACAGCAGTAATTTTTTCAGACAATTTCTATTTAATAAGTCGATTAGAACTATACAGAGTAAATTACTTGACCGTAACGTCACGTGCCCTGTTGACGTGTGACAGACTTACAGACAGACACACAGACAGAGTTACTTTTTATTTGCCGTTTCGTATGCGCCTAAAGTAAACATTACACAACGTATAACTACCCTCCAGCTAGCGATTTTAAGGTGTAACATTAGTTATAATATAAATCGTTCGTTTTGTAGCTGGCCTTCCGTTGTCTATTGAAAATAAAAGCGCACGTGCTACTTACCTGCACATAATTGACCGGTTTAACCGGTTATTGAATTACGAATCTATGGTAATTTAAATAAGATTCAAAATGAACTAATGGATAAATATTTATTATTTTATTTTGCGAGGCTGTGTGTGGTCCGTCTACGATTACTAAGTGCCGGCGAGTCGAACGCTACAGAACCAGTCCAAAATGTGTCATCGAGATGCGTAACAAATGCGCGTTATCGGAGAGTGCACTTACATTGGTTTTTTGAGCGTTAGACTAGCCCGCGCTCAGGTGCCAAATAGAATTATACGCCAATGACCGACCCATTTTTAGGGTTTCGTACCCAAAGGGTAAAACGGGACTCTATTACTAAGACTCCGCTGTCCATCCGTCCGTCTGTCACCAGGCTGTATCTCACGAACCGTGATAGCTAGACAGTTGAAATTTTCACAGATGTATTTCTGTGCCACTATAACAACAAATACTAAAAAGTACGGAACCCTCGGTGGGCGAGTCCGGTTTTCACTTACGATAGCCAAAGAGTTATCCGTAAAGGGCCAGCTTGAAAGCTAACGACTATACGTAGGTAATTAGTTTCAAGGATGGGATAGCCGAAAATCAATATGGCATTTTTTTTGGAACAGCAAGCTGCACGGATGTTAGCTGTCTTTACCTTGCTCGCCTCCAGCAGCTCCAGCCGCGAGTCCTTTACTAGGCACTGCACGGGTATCGTCACGTCGATGACTTCGCTGTAAGCAGTCGGTGACTCGGGCGAGGCCGCGTCGCCCGTCGGCTCGGCTTCAACCTCGTGGCTTGAAGCTCCTGATCAAAATTAACAATATATGAAACTATAAATACATTTTACGACAAATATAGTCTAAGTCTTGTCGAAAAAAGAGTCGTGGAATGTAATGTGCCCCATACATTCCACGACTCTTCTCTTTCCGAACAGACTCTGAAACCCCGGCCTTCATTAACCCTTCTTATGTCCAAGCACTGATCAGTGCGCGTGAATTTAAATCCATTGTTTGATATAATAGGTTTAAATTCATTACTATACCACCCTAATACGCTAAGTAGATGACCCATCAAAATGTATATTTGGTTATTTGAAATAACATATAACCAGAGTTTTAAGAGTGACCCAGGAGACTGTAACCATGGCAACAAGTGACAAGAGAATATTGATTCACCCTCAAGCATACTAAAATTACTTATGGCAGGGGTCTGCAAACTTTGCTTTGCCGGAACGCTGTCCAACGGACGGCGGGCCGGATCAAAACGCTTCGCGGGCCGGGGTTTGGAGAGCCCTGACTTAAGGCAATTTTTTCATACCTGCAGGTAACTTCCCGTACAAAGCCCTCAAGATGACGAGGCCCTTTTTCTTCTCCTCGTCGCTCCGTATCCTCGAGTAGGTCTCCCGCATCAGTTCCACCGTCGCTCGCGCTTGCCGCTGCATTTCTTGTAACCTGGTGAATAAAATTATTGCAAACTTTCATGGATTTCATTTTACTCGCAATACTAAAGGCTCGTCTCGTACGGAGTGCGAAGTTGCAGAATTCATGGGATTTAATTGATAAAATATTTTTTAGGTTTAAAAAGGCGGAACAAATTTGCTCTCAAATCAAAATTCCAGTTTCAACTTACCTTTCAAAGTTAGCCTCCATAGATCTCTGCCGCTCCCTTTCTGACCGCTCCCTCGCTATAGGGTCCAGTACTAATTTCTTGAGAATTAGCCATGAGACCATGGGCACCACTGTGGCGTAGAAGACTGGTGATGGCATCACTTCTTCGCACAGGTGTATGGGGACCACTATCGTCTGTGTTGAACACGTCCATCTAGAAAAATAATAAACAATGGGGTTGGCCGGTCGAAGTATTTAGCAGATGGCGCCAGCATAGATTGCCCTGTCAATCCCTAGAATGGGCAATTTTTTTGTTTTTGAATGGTATTTTATGCCCAGGGCCGTGTTGCATAATAAACTACAACTAATATTACAAGCGGAACTCCTTTTCTAACTTCACTTATTAGAAAAGAAGTTCTGCTTGTAATATTCGTTGTAGTTTATTATGCAACAGTGCCCTCGATGCCGGCTTTAAGCCATATCTCATAGAAGAAGAGGCAAGCTATGAGGGCGCCATCTATGCAAAAGTCTCTCGCACATTTCTGAATACGATATACGTGTTGACTGATGTTACTAACCCAGGGGTCGGCAAACTTTTTAGAAAAAGAGCCAAATGCAGCAAAAATTTGCATAAAAAGAGCCACAGGTGTTGTTTTCAGTTAGTGGTCTAAGAACTCTGTAGTGTTTGCGCCGACTCCTGTACTGACCATAGACTAGCCACAGGCTGGATCCCACAGGACGGATATCGGGGCATACGAAGACTAAACGCAAATGCGGGAAGTGTGCAATGGATCTCTTATAAGCTTATAAGCTAGTGAATAATAGTATTTTATACAATCGTGTTTAATGGAGAGCTTTTCAGTCGAGTCCCGTGTTAAGGATACGAAGCCGAGTGAAGCTTGCTGAGTGGCCGTATGGGGTACGAGATTGAAGACTGACTATATCACTATTGTATATAAATATACTAACTTGAGCTTGAGGATGACGCCGCTGGGAACGCCGAGCATGACCGCAGCCGACACGCTGCTGTTTTTAGACACCTTTTTCTCGGCCCCGTACTCTGCTATGGCGCCGAAGGTACCGAGTCTGTAGAACAACACCAATTTTACATATCATCGTTGACATAATAAACCCTATTCCAACGACATAAGGTGTAGCAAAAGAGAAAATTCCTAATTGCAAATGCATTGCTGAGTTGCGGAGACCATTTCGGCTTCACATTTCTATTTCTTCTTTGAATTGTTCTTTGATATTTTGTATGAATAAATGATTTCTACTCTACTTTAGTTCTATATTCATATAGTAATTCGTTTTATATAGTAATTCGCATAGGCAGTTGAGTAAAATCAGTGGCGGATTTGCGGTATTTCCCACCCTAGGCCCCAGGCCCTGTAGCCGCCTCTTCTTTAGCACCCATCATATTGACTACATTTTGAGTTACTTCTTGATATTATCAGCGAATTTTTGTCACAGTTTGCCGCCCCTAATATCTTGGTGCCCTAGGCTCAGGCCTACTGGGTCTTAAGGAAAATCCGTCACTGAGTAGAATCGCATTATACACTTCTTAACTTCTGAGCCTCTAGCATTTAGTGGTCAATTGCACAGGCAGTGTCAAATATATTGTAGCAGCTAGTGGCCAAATAGTTCTTCACACCGTACTAAATAATTACCTATGGTGTAACGAACTATTTGACCACTTTTGCAGCTTTTATATATTAACCGCTAGCTGTACGTATTTAAATCAAAACTACATTGAGGCTACTCATAAATTACGTCATTTCAAATTAGGTCTGGACATCGGATGTTGGTAGCATGACATAGGAGGAAACGGGGTCATTCGAAGCATGATTTTAAGATGATTTTAGAGGGGGGGGGGAGTCAAAAAACGTCAAAAAAGATGACGTAATTTATGGACAGCCCCATTGCAGGCTCGCCAGTTGACGTTTTTGGCAGTGAAAGGGTCGATAACTTACTTCAACGCCAAGCGCAGTTTCATATCGTGCTGTGGCATCTTCCTCATGATGTTGAAGGAGATGAACGAGTGTGGGTTGCCGAGCTGGATGGCCGTGTTGGTGTGGTACTTCTCCGAGTCGCGCACGTATATGGACGTCATGGAGGACCCGCCCTGCCCGCCGGCGCGGTACGTCAGGTAACCGACCGAGTGGGCGTCCAGTTGGAGCGCCATTGCTGTATATAAGGGTTTTTTTGGTTATCTTTTATGTCCCTGGCAAAAAAGAGTAGATATTAAAAAGTTGCAACACTGTAGTGTCGTCCCGTTCTCGTATATACATTGATTTAAAAGGGACGACACTACACTGTTGCCAGTTTTTAAATTCCACTCTTTTTTGCCAGGCTATATGTGGTGTAGAACCCCGATTAATATACAGTCAGCATCAAAAATAGTGGTTCTAAAAAATAGATTACCAAAAAGAAGTGTCTCTACATGTAGAACAATTAGATTGTGACAGATAATTGTTAACGCGAATCGTAGAGATATAAATAAATAAATAAATAAAATAGCCTTTATTTACAGAACAGAGAATAGAATATAGTTGCACTTTATCTCTCTATTATCTCCCATCTTCTGTATTCTTTGTCTGCTTGCCCTTCGGCAAAGGCCTCCTCCAACCTTTTCCACTCTCTCCAATCTAATGCCACTCTGCTCCAGGTATTTATTTTATTCAATGCAAGTTCAAGTTCGGTCAAGTTTTCATCTGAATTCAGTGTTCTAGCATTAAGGGTTGCGAAGTACATTTTTGCTCTGGTTTCAATTTTTGTAATGTTGTCCGATCGGGTAACTAGAGTTTTTTCTGATATTCCTTGTTTTTGCTTGCGTTTACTTTGATTAATTTAATTATTATTTTTGTTTAATGGTGGAGGGTTTTGGTCTGACTCCCCACGATGACCAGTCGGCAGTCGTAGAGATATATATCTCTGTTTCGAAAAGTATTCCTGGGTGGCAGACGCTGCTATTAATTTTCTCAGGAATTTCCCAGTCGCTTTTTAGTGGCATACCAAAACATCCAAAAAAAACTAGTTCCCTTCGGTTTCGAAGATGGCGGATCTTTGTAAAAATATTTTAGGGGGTTGTTAATTGGACCTCGACAAGACAGTGACAATGCTAGAAAGATGATGACGTACTTGAGACAAGACTAGGCACGATTCCCCTCGGCGTGAACTGCATGACAGTGCCGCAGTTGACGAACATCAGCCGGGATAGGGTACGGAACATTTTGAAGCCCAGGAGTGGTCCATTGCCTATCCCGAACTCGAACTCCGTCCAACCCTTCTCGGAGCTAAGGTGGCGGTTGCTTAGGTTCACGGAACCGGTACCTGAAAAAAATAAGAACAACGGGTTACACTCCGGGAGTGCCGGCAGAAGTGAAAACTCAATGGCATTGTAACAGTTTTTCGATCAGGTCACGTGTCCGTCTTACGAATTTTCAATCTGTCGAATCTGTCGGTCACGTGACCTGTCGCGAATTCAACATTTTTTCCCCATCACTAAAAGTACACAGCGCCGCTAAAGAAGTTCTCACTTTAAAAATGTAAGCTGTTTTATAAACATCCTTGATGTTCTGAGATGAAAGGGATAGTAAAAGGTTAAAGGTATAGTATTCCTGGTGATGACAGCTGTTACCATTCCCAGGCTATGTAAATAATATTAAAATGGTCTGAGGAGAATCTGCATTCTTACCGATTCCGTTCTGTGTTGATATATTCCCTGAGAGTGTCATGGTGTCCCTCAAAGTTATGGGCGAATCTATAGATTGCTGGATGGTCATGCCTGATACCTCTATATTCGGTAGGATATTTGATTCTTCTCTGTAGACAAAACAATATAATGTAAGTACATCATAGGCGCTAATGTCTATCACAGAATAACATAAAATACAAGCAAAACGTTATATGTATTAATAAAGTAACACAACAATTTCCAGTAAATTACGTTTTCTAAGAATCAGATTTTCTGATGAGATGATCGAATCAGCCACAAAAATCGAAGCATTTTCCAGAATCAGAAATTATGAAGTTCAATAAAATAATGTAAGTATTAGAAGTCCAATCCAATTATGATGGAAGTGTATGAATGGATTGACAGAATGCGTAGAGCATAGTTCCGTACAGTCTCGGTTGCAAACCCACTACCTAAACTACCATCTGATTTAGTACTCACATGATTTCATATTCATCGTAATATCTCATAAACATATCTGTAGCGTTGACTGAGAGTGTGATGGTGCCGCGAGGATTCGCGCTCTGTTGCAACCTCCGCTCCTCTCGCTCGCGCTTTAACCTGTCACAAAAGAAGCAAGTTTAGGATTCGACCCATAGAAGGTAGGATCCTATAAAAGTGCTATACGCGTGCCTCCGTCAGGGACAAAACATACGCAATGCGACACTATGATTGCTCGAATTTATTTGTTGCCCACCATAATACATACTCAATTTATGGTGGGGAGATGTCACTCGGGCGCCACGTCACCGAAGTCTCAAAAATGAAATTGAACTTTATGCATATGCACTTAGGTCTATGTTGCTTTGCGGTATGTGACCGATTAATCCGTCTATGGCGTTGGACCTGCGGTGCGGATATATATGTCTTTGAATTCGCTTACATTCTAATGCTAAAAAAAAGAACTATAGACAGGGGAATCTTCCGGGGCGCGAGGGGCGAGGGGTGGTCGCTGCCCGATCCGCTGCACCCGAGCTGCATACATCGCCATTATTATTAGCTCGGTACAAAAGTTTAACCGACCCATGTATATATTAGTATGAGGTTTGTACTTACCTTTCATATTCTTCTCTAATTTCTCTAGGTGTTCGCGTCCGAAATATAACCTCCCAGCCATCTACTTCCAAACCTCTTTTACCTGTCAACAATTCAAATATTATTAAGATTTCAACTACAGTAGTAAAGTACAACAGCCTCATACCATCGCCCACACAGTCTATCGGTGGACCTTATGCCTTTTGTAATAAGGTCCACTCATGGACAGTTAGGGGTCATCCATTAATTACATCACACGTTTAGGGGGAGGGAGGGGGTCAAGAAAATGTGACATATTGTGACATGGGGGAGGGGGGAGACACAAACTTTGTGACGTCACTTTAACTTCATCAGTAAACGAAAATTTATTTAAATTATTTTATTCGCTATACATTTAAATAACAAGTTTTTAAAACGATAATCGTTTTTATTCGTTTAATTTTCTTTCCTAAGCAGTTTTGGGTTATAAAATTACTAATATTTATATCGTCAAAAATATTTTGATAAAATATTAATAATATTAGGCGAAAGCGTATAAAAATTGTGACGTCACTCTAGGGGGGAGGGGTTTGCCAAATGTGACCAAGTGTGACAAGGAGAGGGGGAGGGGTCAAAATACCTAGAAATTCGTGTGACGTAATTAATGGATGACCCCTTAAGAGTGTTGCTGTTTGTACAGATTCTTATATAAAACTATATCACAACCTCATTTAAGTGTTAAAACATATAAGTAGAACAACATAATCTCCACAATATAACAATTTTAAAATATAAATTAAGTTTTGATATTTGAAACAATTAAAGTAGACAGATTTTATGATAATTGTATAGCTATATTACTGATTTAATATACTACAGTTTTATAAAAACTGTTTCTATAATAGTTATGACAAAAAAATGATCTTACTAGGCTTTATTTAATAGGGTTTAGATTAATTACCTTTTTATTTGAATTAGCAAATTTAAATTTATTAAATATGTCTGAACTCTATAATCCCATTTTTCAGATTAGAAATTTTATAAACTCAAAAGTACTGGTATCTTTTTTCTCCATAATTGAATTTCAGTAACTGTGCACTAAATTAGTGTTATTTACATATTATTGCACCATAATATTAAATGTCATGGGAACCCTGGCATTTCGGAAGAAAAACGTGTGGTAATTACGTTTTTCTTCCGAAATGCCAGGGTTCCTTTTAAGTTTAGAAAAATTCTAATCTTAAAAAAACAGAGTATAGGACATAATATCTGGTTATGCTTACCTAACGTATCATATATAGCTCTCTTGTGGTTATCGGATAGCACTTCATAAGCCTCCTTAACCTTGTTGAAGATCTGCTCTGCCCATTTCTGTTTGTTCGGATCTGTGCTGTGCTTGTCGGGATGGAACATGCGGCTGAACCGCCGGTATGCACTGTTGATCTCATCTGGTGATGCCTGTTATAACATATATGTGACATTACATGTTGGGCAAAGGTACCTCATGGAGGTTGGTGCTTATTATTTACGATGGTACAATACTATTGCGGTGCTACATAACTGCAATAAGGTACCTTTCCTCGTGGAGTTTCATATATGGGTGAGAGCCAAACTGCCGAAGCCAACTTAAGATTTTTAAGACATTCAGTGCCGAAAATTCGATTTCGTTCCCAGGCCAGATGATGTGATAGTTGGGATCGTGGTACTACTTTGTAGCTTTATATGTCGAAATTGTATTGGCCTGGCACGGACGTCTTGTTTGGCTGGGTGGCAATGAATGTGTTAAGGGAGCCATAGCAATATATTCAGTGAAATGTATAGCTTATAAAATGCCATGTAATTAATTTAAATAAATCAAGAATATATATTTTGACTAATTTGTGAAGTGTGTTGAATAACAGGTGTGCAGGCTCCTTATATTAATGGTTATACATATAATATGGAAACTACTTCATATGTGGTTATGATGTAGAAGTGAAATGACACTTCACACTTGGAAATCTTAGCTACATCATCATCTCAGCCATAAGACGTCCACTGCTGAACATAGGCCTCCCCCTTGAGGGGGGGTGAATGCCATAATCGCCACGCTTGGCAGGTGGGTTGGCGATCGCAGTCGAGTACACCGTATTTGAGGGACGCTGCTGCCCGTCCACCGGTGGTCTTGGACATAGTTTAAGGACATAACCGGGTCCGCTTAGGTACATAATATAAATATAATTGGTCAAACCAATTTGTCAGTAAGAACCAGGAAAACTATACTCATGATTTTCTTTGGGTGCTAGTACTAATGTACGACAAAGATAGTATGATTCTTTCTGTCTATGATTGAAATGAGACAGTCCATTGACAAACTATATTTAAAGTAGGTCAAGGACTTAGGAAATAAAATCTTAGTCCAGAATGTAATAGTAATGCTCTTTCAATACAATCACAATGTCAAAACAAGTATCAAGACCAAACCTCGTGGAAACAATTTCAAGTCGAATTTTCGTTTCTTTAGTAATCTCATGAACTCATGACATGATATGGAAAGCATTACCAAACATGTACTAAGTTCACCGCATGATGTGAATTTTAAAGTTGCAAATAATGAGACATGGATGCTGGGTTATCACTGTTGCAATAATATAGCCTTAATGTTGTTTTATCTAACCGTAAATAGCATATCATCGCCGGTTCTAACCTTAAATTACGTGACACAATATCACGTTCATTTTGACTAAGTCCGCAATAAATATTATACCTAAACTACTGGATCTACAATTCCTAATAGTTGTGTAGGACAACAAAATGAGTTACTTACGAGAATTTGTTTGCTTAGGATCAAATTTGACGTTATATAATAATGTTAATCAAAATAAGTAAAATCTCTGACGAAATACACATGCAATAATATAATTACCGTCTTGGAAACATTCAGCAACTGGTAATAATTTTCTTCCATCAAAATACTATCGCCTTCTTCATCCATTTTAAATAATTTAAATTAAAAATTAAAAACCTAAAAAAATTCAATCCCTGGATATTGAGATAGTTAATTTCTTCTACTGCCGCTCTGACAGCGGCGTCGCCAGTGTCGTATAGAAAAGCGCAAGCCATAGAGAAAATGTAAAGCTCGGCTTAAACTTTATCCAACATATTTACGCCTTTTGACACGACCCAACACAAAAAAATAGAGTTAGACCAAGAAAAGTCTGCAGCGATTTTTATTGCCCACGCAGTGCAAGTGTTATTTATACGTCTTAATATAATTTCATGAAGTTCGACGTTTAAAATAAGACTTACACTGCGTGGGCTATCAAAATCGCTGCAAACGTTTCTTGATCTAACTCTAGCGTATTACCATTTATGGTTTTTATCTATATTTTACCACATATTATTTACCATTCTTAACTTTATTAAATTATTATCTTTGTCCATCGATCCCTACTTTAACATTATTTTATTTATTTTATCCCGGAAATCATTCCTCGAGGGTATAAAAAGGGAGGTTATCGATGGGATTAACGATGGAAGTGGGATATGAAAGTACCGTACTTTTTACCCGACTACGGCAACGCAAAAGGAGGGTTATGATTTTGACCGGTATGTATGTGGGTATGTATGTATGTTCATTTGTTCCCTCATAACTTCTAAAGTACACATTATAATTTGACGAACGATATGTCATTCGAATCGTCTTATAGTCGCACCAATAAAAGTCTGCAGCGGATTTGATAGCCCATGCAGTGGAAATGTTATTTATACGTCATAATTTCATAGAAGTATGAGTATTATATTCTTTGCTTTTTACGGTCTAACTATGATTCCACACAGACGAGGTTGTGAGCATTCACTAGTATTCCCATAACTAAATTTATATATTTATTTACATAAATTTAAAGCCTATACACGTCCTATCTTTGCATCACTGACTTAAGTGAACTACATTTCACCTCAATCAGTTATAGGTCAGTAAATGCTCGGAGTAATTCACAACGGAGACGCCATGTCTAAAATTTTCGGTACAAAATAGTCTGCCGTTTTTTGCGGGGGAGGGGCACATCAAATGTATAGGTACGTCAAGTCAGATAAACGTCAGTCCATACATAT
Source organism: Cydia fagiglandana (assembly GCF_963556715.1). Lineage (NCBI taxonomy): Eukaryota > Metazoa > Arthropoda > Insecta > Lepidoptera > Tortricidae > Cydia > Cydia fagiglandana. The sequence goes on from NC_085959.1 coordinate 10,922,274, forward strand.
GGTTGACATGTGGTTGACCATTGGCCGCCTTTTTTCGACAGAGGGGAACGCCTGTTAATGGCGGCTCCATTGTTAATTACTCCGAGAGTAAATGAATGCTCAAAAAACGTTGTAGAGGGAAATGCTAGGAACACAATTTTTGACTCCGTAACTTTGTTTAGACTAGTTAGGAGGTGAACATATCAAAAGTCTCCGGCTGTAGCCCCGGTGTTGCGGGGTAGAGGGGGGTAAGAAGGTCGGATTTTTCGGTTTTTCATTGATATCTTGGAAACTTTGCATCTTAGCGACATGACTACTAAGACAAACCGAAAGCTCATAAAATTAGTTACAAGTTTTATCTAGTCAAGTTTTTCGATATCTTGAATAGTTTTTGAGATACCCGCTCTTGAAAGTTTATTTAGGGATTTTAATTTTATCTTGATATCTACATCAGTGATGCTGTTAGGCCATGTTTGGTATCATTTTTGTATAAATCGGGGGTGCTGAATTCATTTATGGTATCACATTGACACTATTCCGAAGTAAAACCAAAATTGTAAAAAAAATATATTTTTAAAAATCCCTCTTCACGCTTAAACCGCTGAACCAATTTCGTTGAAATTTTGTATAGAAATAGTTTCAGTCTCGACACAGGACATAGGATGGTTTTTATAATCAAAAGCATCTTTTGAGGATGTGAAAAGTGGGGTGGAGGTTTGTATGAGGAGTCAATAACCGCTGAACCGGTTTAGGTGAAATTTAGGATGGTATACATCTGTGATTTAGATGAAAATGATACCTAACATGACTTCAAACTTTACCTTAAGCAGTATTTACCTCAGGAATTCAGTTTCGTCGACGAAGTTGAATTCCCCCATACTCCATTTCACAACTTTAAAGGATGATTATTGAGATAAAAAGTATCTTATGTCCTGTCTTGGGACTCGAAATATCTGTATACCAAATTACAATTAAATCGGTTGAGCGGTTTAAGCGTGAAGAGGAATTGAAAAAAAAAGGTATTTGTTTAAAGTTTATATGTTTTTTCTAAGGAATGGTGATACCAAAAATGAATTCAGCACCCCCGATTTATACGAAAATGATACCAAACACGGCCTAGCAGCTTCACTAATGTAGATATCAAGATAAAATTGAAAGCCCTAAATAAACTTTCAAGAGCGGATATCTCAAAAACTATTCAAGATATCGAAAAACTTGACTGAATAAAACTTGTAACAAATTTTATCAGTTTTTGGTTTGTCTCAGTAGTCATGTCGCTAAGACGCAAAGTTTCCAAGATATTAGTGAAAAACCGAAAAATGAGACCTTCTTTCCCCCCTGTCCCCCCCAGCACCGGGGCTACGGCCGGGGACTTTTGATATGTTCACCTCCTAACTAGTCCAAACAAAGTTACGGAGTCAAAAATTGTGTTCCTAGCATTTCCCTCTATAACTTCTTATTTCTTGGCCTATGAGCCAACTGAATGGAAAATTGCTCTGACAATCAGAAAGGAAAATCGGAAATATATAGTTTTACAGCCGACTCGATACGCTTGGTTGACTAGATCGGCACTCGGATTTCATATCCAGTAATATCCATTCGGCAGATGGTTGGACGTCGTCGTGTTGTGTGGGCATTTGGGCATAGACAATGTGTTTTTTTGCCGTACGTATACGTACGGTACGGACAGCAGCCAGCTAGTAGGTAAGTAGGTATACTACATACATGCGACGTCTCTCGTATGCTCTCTAGTGAAAAAATGTAGTAAAAAGTAATAATATTTATATACTTTTCTCAAATATTACACTAAATGTAGGCAGAATTGTGAGTGTGTGTGAATTTGGCGCCACGCAGGAGATTTATAGGAACCAGAAGGTAAAACAATTTGAATATAATTTTAAAACAGATAATTTTAATACTTAACTGTAAAACGATGATCGTGTCGGGACCATATCTAGTTTGTTACTTGTTATTTTGCATGATATTAAAACGAATGAGGTATATTTTGAATGGGCCTTGGCTTTAAGCTTTTATGGTAAGGTTGGTTTGTGTAGGTGGCTGATTGTTCTGTAGTTGTTTTCGGATATGGAGCGATACATTTGATCGTTTACTTACAGCGAAGTGTTACTGTCAATTAAAAATTCTAAATATTTTCTCTCTTTGCCGTACGTTACCTGTCAGAGATGCACCAGTAATTTTACTAAGTACACGGCACGCGGGCTTTCCCCGCGGGAATAATTAATCACACAACTTAGGCTTATTAATCTCTTCATTTATTTGCCGAAGTGGTTTACTTTCTTTCGAATCAGTTTAACTTTAATATAATGTATAACTTACTGGTTACATAAAATAGTTTATAACTTTATTGATAACATAATTTACATATTAACATATTGGGTGTACTAGTGGTTTGTGTGTCTTATTAGAATGGGCTTGCTACGATCATCATTAACATAATATTAGACCTAGTTTTGAAGAGTTATAACTTTCTTCACCATAAATAGCCACCTTGTTGCCTGTGTGTATGATAATTAGGGTCAAACTATTTATGTCTGCACAACATGTAGATTTTTAATAGTAAGAGTAGGTACAATAGGGTATTTGAGTGACCAGTTGAATCAGTTTCTTTATTATCAACTGTTAAAGCCATTATGATCTATATGAAACTTCAGTCTGCTGCTCATAATTTTCTAATGCTTTCAAAATGCATATTATTATATTATTTAATATGGTTCAAAATGCATAATATTATTTAATTGCATTGTAAGCAGTGTTTTGAAAAGTACTTATTGCATATGTGTATGAAAAAATGTAATTTACCAATGCATTAAAATAATATTGCTGTAAGTAATAATTTTTTTTGCCAATGTTCCTCCTTTGCTAATGGTCCTGAGCCCAGAGCCACCGTGAGTCAGTTCAAAGTATGCTTAACTTTGAAATATACAAACTGCCGGAGCAAGTGTGGTAAGCTATGACTCCAAAACATTCATTGTAATACCTTGTTTTTCCTTTGTGTGAGTACCTCTGATGAAAAGTCAAAACATTTAGCAAAAAGTATAATAATTAACTGATTTCACCTACCCGTCTAACTGAGTCTAAAATGCGCAGAGGAAATCAATTTTTGTTGTTTATTTATTTATTTATTTTGCAGTTTAATATTTTGTCATGTGTAGCAAAAGATAATTTCTCTATTTATTTTATAGCCTAACTCAAACTCATTCAAATTATATTGCTTCAAACATATGCAATACTTATAATGATTTCTGGTTGGCTTGGTTTCATCTTGATGTTTTGTAGAAACTACTGAAACTAGCATGACTTTGGAAGTAGAACTAAAACAATTAATATGCAGCAAGACTTTATTTTTAATTACTTTATCCTTTATTTTTAACTTATCTATTAACTGAATTATATTTCATGTAACATTATTGTGTTAAAATACTATTTTATTGATGGATCCCTGCTACATCAACCAGATTTAATGTATTAGATTAAATTTACATCAGTATGAGCCGTACAAGTGACATGAAACAACCATTAGTTTTATTTAAATACAAGTGATAGGATGGAAGATAGTAAACAACTGGGAGAAATAATGAAAAAAATCCCAGTTATCCCAAATAGTATAAAACACAGTTGTTTGGTATTGTCTGTATGTTTCATTCTTTAAAACTGCAACAAATTTCAATGTAATGCATGTTCATCAAGAGATATTCAAGAGGAAGATTTAGTTGTAGGTATGATTTGTTAAGGTCTTGTGTAAATTGGTTGAAATATAATGATAATAAGTATCTACATTGCACATTTAGCAGTGGGTCGTTAAGAAATATACTATCATATCATTTTTTTTGTTCTGATCTCAATTTAGTTTAACCAATATTAGTTAAGTTTACGTGCTGACGCGATCGCTTGGACAGGACTCCACGGAAGACCAGTGTCAAGATACCTGAAAGGTAACTTGTCATCAAGCTGAGGGGAGACCTATTCAGTGATGTTTATGATTTATACTCATAAAAGAGTTGTATTAGTTTTAAGCAATACTGTAAGCATCCTGAATAAATTTATTTTCTTCTTCTTCTTCTATCATAATCACAAGCTTTCATTGTACTTGTAAAATTCAAATTTTTTGTCTGAAGAACCCCAAGGAAGAAATATCTGTTTTTACTATTTCTATCAAGTCATGTCTTCCGGGGCGATTTTTATTTTTAGGTAGAATTTTTTTCCGTCATGTTTTCACAAAATTTGGTTGATACATAGAGTTCCCTATTCTTTACTATACATATAAGCGCAATTTCACCATATGTTCTTTAAAACCTTCGCCTGAGTTACATAACACATAATTCTTTATTTGATACATATTATTTGGATTTTGGATTCGTATTTATTCCGTTCTTATGATGAGCTCTTTAACCACCCCAAAAAAAAGGAAAAAAAATCTACAACAAAATACAAATCGTCCCTTCTATAACTTGCCAGTGGAGGCATATCTTCAATAGGTAGCACCTTTTCTGTTGGTGCTGCTGCCGTTACAGGGATCTTAATGTATACATGTACCAAACAGAGAAAATATTCCTTCATTCCTAACATATCTGTCCTTATTCCAAACCTTTCATATAACTGGTATTGGTATTTATGCGCGCATACTTTATATACCTATAGTATGTGATACGTAAGTACAAAGTGTTAACGATTGCCACAAGTTTCGTTGCCATGACAACACCATAACAGTATTTGTATACGTCCAAAAACGCGTTGCTCAACGTTAACCATATTTTAATGCCTGTCCATTCTGATTAACACGAAGTTCGCATACGGACGACTTACTAAAGGGGTATTCTTTAAAGTGACATGGTTGGTACAGCCAAGCGTAAAAATATGGGTGCACACATACTCAAAAATAATGTCCCATAGCTTAGAATTAAGAACAATAGGACATATTTTTGAGTAAGTTATATGCACCCACATTTTTACACTTGACTGTACTTATATAAGTGTGCAATGAAAGATTGACCTTTATTGTTTTTACCATATCTGTAATTAGTGTTAAAGGCGCCGGCATTATTTAATAGTTGGCGTTAAAAGCTGATAATTAGTACTTAGCCGCAGTGACGTAACGATAATACACCTACGATATTTAATGACGATTTATAAAAGTGACAATAGTAATAAATATAAAAAATAACTGGTTCTCATTTAAGCTGATTGTGCTCACAACACCTCGATTATTAAACCATGAACGTACTCTTTGGTTGGGAGGTTGGCACCTTTTAGAGTTGGGTTAGTTGATATTTGTCAAGACGTAAATTATGTCTTAAGATTAAATCTTATCTGCGGCAATTACTTTAAGTCAAATGGTTTAGTGTTTGCTTATTAAGTAAATCTTCTCTTGCTAACATGGGTTAGACATTTTGACAATCTTTTTTATTAAAGTATATAAATTACCTATACCAAAATGTGCTATGCTTTCACTAAAACATTGCTTATATAAATATACAGGTAGGTGCATAATAACCAATCTTAGCGGCGGCAAAGCTTGCCCGACTAAAATAAATACTGAGCAAACATTTCTCTTGTTGTAGACTTTAAATAAAGCACCAAGCTAAAATGCCGTCTACACACCTGAACCTGCGCGAGGACGACGTGGTGCGGCTCGCGCTGGAGTTCCTCCACAACCGGGACCTGCACATCACCCAGCTCTCCCTGGAGCGCGAGACCGGCGTCATCAACGGCAACTTCGCCGACGACGTGCTCTTCCTGCGACAACTCATCCTCGACGGACAGTGGGACGACGTACTCGAGTTCATCCAACCCCTAAGCGCGCTAAAAGCTTTCGAAGCGGACAAATTCAATTACGCTATCCTCAGACACAAATACATAGAACTCCTCTGCATACGATCAGAAATAAAAGCCTACAACAATGTGGAAAACATTGTCGACGAGGTCGTCAAAGTGCTAAGCGATTTAGAAAAACTAGCGCCCTCTAAAGAAGAATACTCGAATTTATGTTTATTATTAACTTTACCTAGCATTACTGATCACGCACAATTTAAGAAATGGAATCCGAGCAACGCTCGCGTCCAGTGCTTCCGCGAAGTGTATCCTCTAGTAGAACAATTTTTGCCGTGCGACAAGAAGTCTAGCGGCACCGTATCTAAGTGCGCAAAGAACGATCGACTAATGCAACTTCTTATTAAAGGTATATTATACGAGTCCTGCGTTAATTATTGTCAGGCTAAGGCTACAGGGTCTAAGGAGGCGCAGTCGAACGAGGTCAACTTTTCCAGATTACTGGACGGTTCGGGATTCGACGAGTCTGATTTGAGTTTGCTTTCATGGCTGCAATCGATACCGGCGGAAACGTTCAGCGTGCCTTTCGAACAACGAATGCTGAATGTTGATGTGGAGAAATTGGAGCGTCCGTCGCTGCATACGTCGTGGACGGAGCATATGTTAGTGACGCCGATTAAGCCTCGAACGTTCCCGCATTTGGCGATGCCGTTTAGGAGGCCGCGCTCGGCCGCCGACGCCATGACGCGCTCGCTGCGCCCGCTGCCCGACGGTGCGCCGCGCCACCCGGCCGTTATGGCCCTGTCCGCTATCGACTACGGCCCGTCTTCGTCGTGTTTCGCCGGCTTCCATCTGACAGGAATAAAAGGCAGCAAACTGATGAACACTTCCGTCGATCGGTTGTTCGACAATAATAATGGTGGTAGCATTTTCGATAACTTGGATGATACGTTAAAACCGATCGAGGAGAAATTGAAGCCGATCGGAGAGGGAAAAACAAATGAAGGGAATAGCGTGGGTGCTTCAAACGCGACGACGCCTGAGCACAGAGGTCAGGATTACTCTGCCTCGACGTCTATATCTACCACCGCGGCGTCGACTGAGCGCTCGTCTTTGGCAGAGCGGACGCCGCAGCAGCCTGAGTCGGCGCTGTTACCCGCGATGGAGGGAGACTTTAGACGAGAACTGCTCAAAGAATACCAGATTCAGAAGCAACGGGAATGCGACGATTATCTCCGAAATCTTTGCTCAGCAGACGCGAGACAAAAAGGGTGAGTTGCCTCGACATTCTCTTTCCAATAATAAATTTAGCAAGTCTATTTTTTTTCTGTAGACTGTATTATTAACTAGTGAATAGAATCAGGCGTTACTTTGCGGAAATCCATATTAATTAAAACCAAGATATTACTTTGCTAATCCGCGTAAAAGATAACGTGCTTACAGGTACCTGTAACGATTGTAATAAAGTGTATGTGGGGCAAACGGGCCGTAATTTCACTACTAGGTATAAAGAGCATGTTGCGTCATATAGACATAACCATCCAGAAAAGAACTTATTAGATACAGGACACACTTTATCTGAGAATCATTCTTTTGATATTTTACATGTTTGCGAAAAGGGATTGCGTTTGGGTGTTCTGGAACAAATGGAAATAATTAGGTACAACAATAGGGGCATGATTCTTAACGAACAATTGAATGTTGCGTCATCGCCGTTATTACGAATTTTTCCATCTCACTCACACTTGCACAGTAGGGGGAGTGGTCAAGGTATAAATATGGCCGATCTTTCTGGACACGTCATTCCGTTGCCGGGCGTCAGACCGGCAACAACTCCTGAGGATGCCTCGTAGAGAGGCGAAACACGTGTCCACTTTTGGTGGTGGTTTGTTATATTTATTTTTGCGGTGGGAGGGTGGGAACATTAATTGCATGTAAAAAATACGCAAGTAAGTATAACGGGTTAGCACTGATTGACTAGCACGTTATCTTTTACGCGGATTAGCAAAGTAATATTTTGGTTTTAATTTGTATTATTGACGTATAGTAATTTTTTCAATCTAAGATTTAAGCTTTCAAGTAACCTTGACTCATTTCTCGCATCTTCACTCGCATGCATGTTTAAGTTAATAAAATGTGTAATTATTTGAATTATCTTAATGATAGAGAATATGTACTAGACATAGGGAAGATAGGTAAGAAATATTAAGTTACAATTGTTTACTTAGTTTTATATCGATGTTCTGCTGTCACAGATGAGTAAGTCCAAAGATGACCTCATAAAGCCTCATAAGGCAAGTTTTATTGGAAAAAAAATCATAAAAATATATTATGTTCCAGTATGGAGCAAGGCGACTCTCCAGGCCAGCCTCCCGTAGCGAAGTACCTGCCGGGCGGGCCCGCCAAGCCGGAGCAGCAATACATGAGGTAACTACACACCAGGGGCGGCGCTTCCATAAAAGCCGATTCCCACCGGCTTGCCTGTTTTTGGACGTTTGAGCAGAGTTGTAAAGGAAATATGTAAGCCAAATTAGCCCCGGCTTGCCTATGGATATGTTTGACGCGCCGCCACTGCTAGAGTCTGTGCGGAAAGAGAAGAGTCGTGGGATTTGAGGGCGCGCCAGTGCTATTTTATGGTTTTTGCTATGCTGACAACACTGGTCACGTGATTATAGTACGACACTAAAGGTCATGATACTTGAATCCCTTTTGTTCCGGTTTTTTACCACGGCTTACTAAACGGAGCCTGGTGGTGGTGTCGGCTCATCAACTCAATCCCCTGATTTAGCGCAGGCACTAGTTTTCTTTTTAAAACACACTTGTTTTTATGTCTCAGATACTAAAAAGTGACAGTGCGATTGACAAAACTGCTAAAAGTGCTAAAACTAGTTAAGAATCTGCCCAATACAACTGTAATTTTAGTACCAAACAAGATAGAGTCTCATTTATGTACTGCCTAATCTGTGCAGTCCAACAGTTATTAAAACCGGGTAAATCGGGTAGAAATTGGGCAATAGAACTGTAATTTTATTTGGGATATATTTCACCCATTGTAAACTTGACTTGTAATGTATGTGTACATTATTAATAATAAATATGGATATGAATAAAAATAGTGCATAAGGAATCATCCATTAATTACGTCTCACGAATTTCTAGGTTTTTTGACCCCTCCCCCCCTCCTTGTCACACTTGGTCACATTTTGCAAATCCCTCCCCACCTTGTGTGACGTCACATTTAGGCAATTTTGTTTTCAACGAAATCGGCAATACTAACTCGGCTGTATTTCTTTTATAAAAAAATATTTTTTGTAAAAGAAATATTAGTAATTTTATAACGCAAAACCAATTAGGAACGAAAATTACATTCCTACCTACATCATTATTTAAATGTACAGCGATTAAAAAAATATAAATTAATTTTCGGTTACTGATGAATATTGATGAAGTTAAAGTGACGTCACAATGTTTGTGACTCCCCCCTCCCCTATGTCACAACACTGCTAAATATGAAATATAATTTCGTAACTAACAGAACCTACAAATAAAGAAATATTTTATTAGAAAAAGTTTTATTCTTTGTAATCGAAGTCTGAATTAAAATATTCAATGTCACTTATGTTTGAGCTAGCTTCAGAACAACCAGGGACACTCATAGAACTATCTTCATCTGAACTGGATGTGCTTGAATCCGGCACGTAGATTACGAATTCTTGCATATCACCTACTTAGCGGTCTTTTATTCGAGATGCCGTAGGTACTTTTACACAATCCTGAAAAAAAAAATTACATATAAATATGCATAAAATGGCAAGTATCAAGACTATTTGTCAGTTATTTTAAAGACCATGAATGACCTGCATATTTATGAAAATTAATATATTTTGAATGAATATACTTACCGATTATGTACCGGAGACAAGTTACTTAGGGGCCTTATTAAATAGGTAATTATTTAATATTAAATACAACATCAATACCCGCGAATAGCGGAAACACGTTCCGCGACTTTTTGTAAGTCGATAGTCGGCTTTTAGCCGTTTTCTTCCCGCTGACAAAACCGAACAATGTTAAATATAATTTTCCTTGTGGTTTTATGTACGGTTTTATCGTGTTTTGAAAATATATTATACATAAAACTTGCGGTTTTTGTTAATAAATATACAATGACAGAAGTTTGTTTACTTTTTACATGACAAGGTGTCAAAGGTTTGATTGCCATATAAAATTTAAAATGTTAGTTCCCGTTTCTGCCACGACTCTTCTCTTTCCGCACAGACTCTACACACTGACGCATTACTTGAGTAGTCACTCTTTGGAAGAATGCGTCATCCGAGTGATCATTTTAGGAAAGTCGTAACTCGCGATTGTTTGATATTGTGTCCGTATTTTGTGTGTTAGTACCATACCTATCTATAAAAGTATAAGTATACTCTGGCAACCAAAGTAGAAAAGGGAGGCAATTTGAAAAATTTATCCGCGAAGGACCGATCTAGACATGTGTAAGTAATGCTCGTAATATCACAAATGAGATATCTCTCGAACACGTAATATGCCATTACTCGTCACTCCGAGAAATCAACCATTACTTCAAACATTACGCATCACGCGAGCCGAGCGCCGAGCGCGCGACCACGCGAACGCCAATGACCGGCCGAAGCGCGCGAAATGGATTCAATTCCACTTAGGTTGACGCGCCGATATGAATGGTCAGTTAAGGTCTACTCACAGAGCGCGTAATGTGTAATGCCACTTGTGATAGTGTCATGTTTGTTCGCCATGCCATGATTGCTTTGTTATCTCACTCGCACTCGATCTCAGCGCTCGGTCGCTCTCGCTCTGCGATGCTTTCGGCTATCTTCGGAATAATTCGGATCGGTCCGCTCGGCCGATCGCCGCTGAGCGTTTAAGTAGTCGCAAATTTCACTAATATTCTTACGAATAAGATTTTCTGCATCTGCAATAGATTTAAAACTCTAATGCGTCCGCGTAGAGTTTAAAATGTTTTCTTATAAGAAGAGAAGGACGCGGCTAAATCGAGTAATTTGTTTGGGATTTTGAAGTTGACGAAAACAAAACCGTTTTTTATTATTGTTGTGAAATGTTTGGTTGACTTTCGCGGTTCGCGGCGCTAAGTACGACTTATTACTTGTTTATCCCGTAATTTAATTGTGGATTAGTGCATATGAGTGTAGAAATTTGATTTGTGTATATACTGTATATAGGCTGTTTATTTATTTATTTATTATATCCGAGACACCATAGAATCACTAGAGTGCCGTGGATGCGCTGCGTAATTGAGGAGATAACTGTAATGTGGCCATCTCGCGCGCGCCCGCGCGCTGTTTCACGTTCGGGTCATGTTTCGAGTGATGAGTGATGTGATATCTCAGTGTACCATTACGTGTTCGGAAAAGTGATGTGATATAGCATCACTTTTCGAAGCACTGTTTCGCGCATGTCTAATACAGATGCATACTACATTGACAAAGATATTGACATACCTACGTGTATGCATTCGAATTGTTTTTTTTGTTTACCATTTAGTGACTGTTTCGTTTTTAGGGTTCCGTAGCCAAATGGCAAAAAACGGAACCCTTATAGATTCGTCATGTCTGTCCGTCTGTCTGTCTGTCCGTTTATGTCACAGCCACTTTTTTCCGAAACTATAAGAACTATACTGTTGAAACTTGGTAAGTAGATGTATTCTGTGAACCGCAGACCATTAAGATTTTCACACAAAAATAGAAAAAAAACTATACATTTTGGGGGTTCCCCATACTTAGAACTGAACATCAATTTTTTTTTTCATCAAACCCATACGTGTGGGGTATCTATTGGATAGGTCTTCAAAAATGATATCGAGGTTACCAATATCATTTTTTTCTAAACTGAATAGTTTGCGCGAGAGACACTTCCAAAGTGGTAAAATGTGTCCCCCCCCCCTGTAACTTTTAAAATAAGAGAATGATAAAACTATAAAAAATATATGATGTACATTACCATGCAAACTTCCATCGAAAATTGGTTTGAACGAGATCTAGTAAGTAGTTTTTTTTTTAATACGTCATAAATCGTAAACCGCAATTTTATTATGTTACTTGCCCTTCATGGGCGAGTCCGACTCGCACTTGGCCGCTTTTTTGTTTACAAGTTTCTGCTATGCGAAAGACTTTCAGTCAAGCCGTTCTTCAGCAATGTTTGAAAATCAGTAAAGTGATGTACTATCAACATTAGTCAGCGCCAAGTATGTCAGAGGTCAACCTTATTTTAAGGTATTCCTTAAATTGAAGATTAAATATAATAATAGACAAAACGTGCAATTGAAAGGTGTTATTTATTACACGACAATTTGTGGCGGTAGTGAGTGTCGTGCTCTCGGCCTATTTGCTATGGCAATTTTATTAAATTTTATGTTGCTATTGTATAAATCTAAAAGGAAAACTTTGGTTGTATGAATATTTAGACGCTTTCATGTTGCTCGTTCTGTTATCACTCTTGTGGCCAAAACAGTCATCAAACGTGTGGACAAACCTCCCCCTAAGTACCTCGACTACAACCGATAGTGTAACCTCATAGATAGGCACAACGGTTCTTTGTACTTATTGTTGTCGAGACCGTGGTTTTCTTAAGCTGCGTTTTGGTGGTTTTCTTAAGCTGCGTTTTTTGATACCTTTCCTTCACTCAAGAAATCTGCCTTGACGGCCCTTGGTTCTATGCCTCGCCCACTGCTTGTAGACTCTTGAGCTATATGGACGACATTCGTTCTCCTTAATCTTAATTTCTCGGTCCGGTCGCGCGTTTGACTATGAATGGTCAAATACTGGTTGCACGCTGAATCCTACCGGCAATTACACAGAGAACAACTAAGAGAGCGATAAGTAGGTGTCGGTAAGAATGCGCTGAAGCATCGCGTTACTCTAACGTTACAGTTGCATCCCACAATTGCATCATTCGAAATTATATCTTATTAGAACCGCATTAGGATCACTGATGAGGATAATAAAAACAGCACATGATGGTTTCGCGGTACAACGAGCATACTATTTGTTCTGAATATTTAGGAGTAATTGCTTTAGAGCCAATTTCTCCTAACCGCCTAGTTCTATGCAAACAAAGCGTATCGTTTTCCGCATTTTGTGTTGTTAGTAACGGTTAGACTTAGGTCTTAGTGATTATTTTGGTTCGAATTTGAACTCTATTCGTAAAGAATTTAGAACGAAACAATTGGAACACAGGCGTTGAATTGAAATACGCGCTTAACCAATGACAATCACTTTAAATATACTGATGCTTGGGTGACTCGACTGATTGCCCATAACGTTACTGCAAGTTGCACTGGAACGGTTAGCATTGTTGCCAACTCGGATCTTGAAAGTTGCTAAACGGGAGTTTAAATTTAAAACTATATATTTATATGGGGACGATTTTTTTTAAATAGGGTAGCTGGCAGGCTACATTAGTTCCTAAATTTTGCAGCTCAGTTCCTGAGTTGGTATCATTGATGGTAAGGTGGGTAGAATCAGTAATATACGGGTTGTGTTCGTTCGACCGAGAAAAGAACAATTTTTTGCTTGTGCATCGCGCGCTGTCGCTTTATTATGAGTTCATTTGAGAATCTATAAAAGGTATTTTCACCTCAGCAACTCGAACAAGGGTACTTTGCTTCTTAAAAACAGTGAGCAAAATGCGATTTTGCTCACTGAGTCACTACGCTCAAGATTCTAAATTAGATTCACTCGCTACGCTCGTGAATCTATTATAGAATCTTTCGCTTGCACGGGACTCAAAATAAGCACTCGAAGAAATATCAAACTTTGATCTCTTGTTGTACAAATAACTATTTCTGAAGTACGAATTCTTTAAACTAAGATAATATTTAAGAAGCTGCCTATTGCGAATGGTTCATTACGTCGATGTTCCTTTTATAACACTCATGAGAGAGAAAAAAACAGTTATTTGTTAACAAGTGTGGAACATGAGCAATTTCCAACTAACGTCAATATGGTAAAATATGAGCTCATACGAGTGAAATTGCTACAGATATACTGAATAATCCTTTTCCAACGTATTTACTCGGGATAGAAACGGATTAAAATAGCATGACAAATACGAACGTTTCCGAGTAAATACGATGGAAAAAAATTATTCAGTACAACTGTATTCCGCATTGTTTAATCTCTTGCCTGTGCATGATAACCTGACCGAGATTTTGTTGTGACCTTTTCTTTTTGAATTTTTAACTTAATAATTTGACAAGTTTTTTTACAGCGGCCTATTGTTGATAATTTTACTTGACTTTTGCAAGAGTCAATGAAGTATATTTGGTAGATAATACGTTTTGTTTTAACAAAAATATCCCTACAAATTATTTGTCAACGTAAGTTTGGGCCAACCTGTACAGAAAATATAGGTAGTTGAATGCGTCGATCTATTATATTGCTTATGTCTCGTAAATTATCTTTATTGCGATTCATAAGAAAATGTTTGTTTTTTTGCAGGAAAAATGACAACGATGACTCAGATGTAAGAGAACAGACAAACGTAAGTAGTTTATTTGCTTGTGGTATAATTCTTTATTGTTTGCGCGAATGTATCATTATTCATTATTATAAACAACACGTTCACTGAAACCACAGATAAAGGAATGTGCTCGATAAACGGTGGAAAACGACGATTTGATATTTTTGAAATACGAGAAATATGTATAATAGAAATTAGAAATCTAGTGGGATTGGCCACTCGTATTCAATTCTATTAGTAGAATTAAAATTCCTAGTTGTGGAGAATAATTCCTAGGAGTGGTATATTGAAACCACACGAAATCGAGCATTCAAAATTAGCTGGTAATAATTTTGTCTCAGTAACGCACCATCTACCGACTGAAACGATAGAATTAGAACCCCACTAGAAAACTCGCGAAGGTGACCGACAACAGGTAACGCAACGGATCAGTAGTTCTCGCAATGGTCGACAGATAGCACTGTCCGCATTTGCAGCGTTAATCATTAGATGGCGCTGCATGCTTCAATCGGCTAAACTAAAGTTTGCCTTCAATGCAAGTTTGAGCCATGTTTTCTATGATAGCATAACTTAAGTTTGGAGAGATGGCGTTACTTCTCGGATGTTTTTATCACATAGACGTTCCGGTAGCGTCGCCGAAAAGGGAAAACCTACGCATCCCGAAATAGACGTTTCTGGAAATATAATATATATATATAATTACTTAGGATCTGGTTGTTTTTCAATATCGGAAGAATCTTCTATAATCTCTTTTATAACTATGAATTTCTGCCCATAGGAATTACTATGGAACGCTCATAGAAAATATATGGCGTAGCACTGTATAATTAAAACAGAAACAGACTATAGAACAGTCAACAGGTGTTATTGTAAAAAAAGGAAAATCAGTTTATCCCGACTATAACTATTATGTTTACCAGAATCTCCTACCTTTTTTGAATTAGGACCTTCGAGCTTATGCACTAATCCATTTGGTAGAAGTTTTGCAGCTTAGCTTCGATCTCGGTCTGCGCAGGCTTTCGATATCAATTTAGAGGCAAGTTTCATAACAGCTTGTGTGCGGAAGCCCCGTTTTAATTCATTTTATTACAAAGAGACTTCCGCTTGTATCACAAGTCCTCATGAAATGGGCCCCGACCTCACAGTTGAGACAAAATGTTTTCGAAATTTCGTAACAGGCATCAAAGCGAAACAACTTGGCGTACCCTAAAGTTTTTATTATACTTGCAAACAAATTGCGATTATGAATATCCTTTTAAATTAGGCGAAGGGAGGTAGAGATATGCAGGAAATTTGATACCCCTATTTATGGATTGCAAAGCCCACTGGATTTTTTTATGAGGCTGGAGCCGTGTAAACACATCTTGTTATTAATGGCGAAAGAATCAATTTTTTACTACCCGATGGTGGAAAGATTGGAAAGAGATAAAAGGGCGAAAGCGATCGTATTCGTTGATGCTTGTATCTTATGTTCCACAGTAATTACAAAACTACAGTAGTAAAAAAACATACGCTAACACACTTTCTTGCTTTCAGAAATGGCTTAGTTGTAACACAATGGAATCAATTATCTTTTGACTAATTACAGGTCCTTAACTAGGTATGTACAGTCAGCAGCAGAAGTTGCTAAGCGGGCCAGGCGTTCAAAATGATCTTGACGCGACTTTATTGTTAAGAGAATAAGCGTGTGTCAAGGTAATTTTGAACACCTCGCCCGCTTAGCAACTTCTGCTGCTGACTGTACAATTTTGTTGCCATTCACTCATATAATAATGATTGTTTATACTAGAGTAAATTGATTTAATCATTTCTAAAAATAGGCTAAGACAGTCACGGTTAGTCGTGGGTGGCATTATCATCAGAGCCTAAGGCAAACAAACATACCAAGTAGTCGGTCAAAAATCAACAACAAGTCCGAATGATGGGCCTAAAGTACACTCTGCGAGGAAGTTCGTCTTACATTAAAGTTTCTTGTAGATGTAAAGCTTCGAATGAAAATAATGGGCAAGATACTCAATTGAAATAATTGTAGTATATGTCAATGAGACTGGAAAATCTAATGAGATTTTCCGGTTTTTTAAGAATATCTGCTAAAAAGTAAATAGGCCGAATATTTAAGCAACGTTTAAGGTTAAAAAAAATTCAGCCTATATACGTCCCACTGCTGGGCACAGGCCTCCTCTATCTAGGGGAGGTAGGGGACCATTGGGCAGTCGAGAGGATTTGTGTTGGTTCGGAAATCAGAACGATTTACAAGGGGGTGCCCGAGCCTCCCGACTGTCCAATGGTCCCTAATTAACCTCCCTTAATTAAGATGAATTAAGTGTAATGATTAGTTTTTATTGCCTGAAAGATATTTTTAGCGACCTAAATAATGAGTAACCATTAAAAAGTACTTCATAAATAACTTACTTTGAATTTCATAAGGCCACGTCTAAATTTATTTTCTGTTTCATATCAAGTCACGAGAAATCAAACTAAGCACTAGGTCTTAATGTTCGTAAAACATATGCACTAAAGTTTTTACAGTTTGTAATCTGTTCAAGCACATCATTATTCTATTGACGCGTGTGTGATAAATTATTATTGGCCGTAAAGTGGATTCGTGCGCTAGGAAATCCCTCTAATGCCTAACCATTTGCATAGGAGATATTGCCTCGCCATAAAAGTAAAGGTTGGAACTCATTCCCACATTCAGATACTCTAGTTGTATTCTCATTTAATTAAAGGAAGTTGGCATCTGTCATTTCAAATGGGCAATTACCTACATAAATTAATTCATTAAGGTGGTTCTCCTTGCTCGATTTTCATACAACTTTCTTGGCACCCTAGCTCCTATTATATAGGGTTTCTTCACTTGTATATGTAATGTTTGGGTAGTATATATATTTCTGTCTTCGCTTAACGTAAAAAATACTAGATTTTGATTAAAATTATTAAGAAAAAAGCCTTTGAATATTGGTAAAATTTTGCCTCATTGCTTGTTTGTGTGAGTGATGCTTATAGTATCGGTGTAATTCTAACATGGCGACTTCATTTGACAAGTAATCATTTTTAATTTGTCAAAGGTGTAACAGATGGCACTTTAACAGCAACACAGATTACCTGTGTATTTTGTTTTATTTTCACTCAATAGAGGGAGGTATATTTAATGCACAAAGCATGTTACGAGTATACCTACTCATTTAAGAATCTCCTTTCTGATATAATTTCATTCCCAGATTTAATATAACTTAATAATTATTATGATTATTACACAATAAAATACATTTATATATTTATAGAAAGGTCAGTCCAAACAATCATTCGCGTTACGGTCGTCCACCGAAAACCCTTGTGAATTCTGCTTTCGTTTCGGTAAATGTTCTCTGGAAAAGCCTATATTTATTGTAACAATGATTTTTAAACTAAAATACCTAGCTATATTTTTCTCAAAAATATATATATAGGTATGTGGAGAAAAATGTCATCTTCTTGTAAATAAACAAGATTATATAATATCTTCTGCTTGTGCATAACAATAACATTAGTAGATAATATTTTTAGGGTTCCGTACCCAAAGGGTAAAACGGGACCCTATTACTAAGACTTCGCTGTCCGTCCGTCTGTCCGTCTGTCTGTCACCAGGCTGTATCTCACGAACCGTGATAGCTAGACAGTTGAAATTTTCACAGATGATGTATTTCTGTTGCCGCTATAACAACAAATACTAAAAACAGAATAAAATAAAGATTTAAATGGGGCTCCCATACAACAAACGTGATTTTTGACCAAAGTTAAGCAACGTCGGGAGTGGTCAGTACTTGGATGGGTGACCGTTTTTTTTTTGCTTTTTTTTGTTTTTTTTTTGCATTATGGTACGGAACCCTTCGTGCGCGAGTCCGACTCGCACTTGCCTGGTTTTTTTTCAAAAATGCTGCCTTTCACCCGAGTTAAAACACTCTACTTTTCATTTCGCATACGAGGAAAGTAAAATGCATGTGTTTTTTTAAATACATTTTTATAGTAGGTATTTTTGAGAGTATGTATTTTCAATTAACAATTTGGCCAAAAGTATCGTTTTTATGGAATGGGGAGTCAAATATCAGAATGGAAATTGTATAACAAATCCATTTATACCCAAATTTCAATTGCTTATTGTAAAAAGAATAATAAAATCGTACTTGGAATTGGAACCTAAACTGCTCTAGTGCAGAAACGTATCATTTCCTGCACACCTTTTACAACAACAATGACCCTCTTTCATATATTCGGTCAAATTGTGCTTTTTGAAAAACTAATTATAGCCAGCCTTTTATGAATGTAGTATGATACCTTAGGGTATGGTGCTTTACGTACACTAGCGTCCCTTCCCCTCCCCCTGACGCAACCCACCCTTTTTGCATGAAATATGTCCCGGTTCACAGTTTTTTACATTTTTTGAGGAAAGTATACATTTTAGGAAAAAAGTGTCAATGAAAGAAATAATCCTTAATAAATTCTTAATAAAAAAGGTCATATTTATTTTTTTATATGATGCACCTAATTCATGTATTAGCTTGTCAAAATTCGAAATAACATAGTTTTTACTTAGGGTTCGAAACTCATTTATTATACACGGTGTAACATGAGGAAACCGAATAATTTCAAAAGCGTATTCCTGATCACATTTAGAGACAAAAATGTCCTATAAACTTTTTTGAAATTCGCTTAGTTTCAGAGTTAATACCAATAAAAAAAAACAAGTTTCTATTGTTACATAGTTCAAAACGCCTTTTTGATGGCGATGTTGCTACTATGGGATTTAGTCTAAATATCCTTATTGATATGTCAAAAAGTGACAAGTAACACTTTGCAAAAACTAAGTTTTACGAAAAAAAAACCATTTTAAGTGACAAGTTTACCAATAGCATTTAATTTTTATATACAAATTCATTCATAAAATTAAAAAAAAAAACCAAACAACATTTTTTTTTTTGGCGAAATTGACCTAAACACATATTACATCTTTTCCTTTTTTTTGACCTCATGTACCTATACATTTTAGGATAAAAGTGTCAATGAAAGAAATAGTTCCTTATTAAATTCTTAGTAAAAAAGGTTATATTCATTTTATAACACTTATTATACAAGGTGTCCTCAAGAAATGCGAAAGATTTTATTTCTGAGGTCAAATTAAAAGAAGGAAAAAATGTTTGTATGAGTTTAGGTCAATTTCGCCGAAATAATTTTTTTTATTGTTTTTAGGGTTCCGTACCTCAAAAGGAAAAAACGGAACCCTTATAGGATCACTCGTGCGTCTGTCTGTCTGTCCGTCTGTCACAGCCGATTTTCTCCGGAACTACTGGACCAATCAAGTTGAAATCTGGTACACATATGTAAGTTTGTAAACAAATGAATTTTAAACATGGGGGCCACTTTTGGGGGGTAAATGAAAAAATTAATATTTCAAACTATATCATGTTACATATCAAATGAAAGAGCTTATTGTAAGGATCTCAAATATATATTTTTTATAATTTTCGAATAAACAGTTTAGAAGTTATTCAAGAAAATAGGCAAAAAATGACTATTCCCCCCTCCCCCTTTATCTCCGAAACTACTAGGTTTAAAATTTTGGAAAATACATAAAATAGGTCTATACCTATAGATGACAGGAAAACCTATTAGAAATGTACAGTCAAGCGTGAGTCGGACTTAATTACAGTTTTCGATCCGACTCCTACGGATTTTTTAAAGATTTCACTCACGTTTCGCATAAATAATGTTTAGTTTTAAGTTTATAAAATACATATGTATGTTAGTCTGTAAGGTATTTGTAATATGGGCCTTGTTCCCTGAATTAAATATCTAAATAAATAAAATAAAAAATACATTGTTAAAAATTGTGTAATATACGGAATCCTTGGAACGCGAGTCCGACTCGCACTTGGCCGCCATTTTTTAATTTTTTGAATATATATGTATGTACATAAAAAGTAAATATTATTGGTAAACTTGTCAGTTAACATGGATTTAAACTTTTTTTTCGTAAAACATAGTTTTTGCAACGTGTTACTTAATTGTCACTTTTTGACATATCAATAAGGATATTTAGACTAAATCCCATAGTAACAACATCGCCATCAAAAAGGCGTTTTGAACTATGTAACAATAAAAACTTGTTTTATTTTTTTAAATTGGTATTAAATCTGAAACTAGCCGCATTTCAAAAAAGTTTATAGGACATTTTTGTCTCTAAATATGATCAGGAATACGCTGTCAAAATTATTCGGTTTCCTCGTGTTACACCGTGTATAATAAATGAGTTTCGAATCCTAAGTAAAAACTATGTTATTTCGAATCTTAACAAGCTAATACATGAATGTGCATCATGTAAAAAAATCAATATGACCTTTTTTATTAAGAATTTATTAAGGATTATTTCTTTCATTGACACTTTTTTCCTAAAATATATTCTTTCCTCAAAAAATGTAAAAAACTGTGAACCGGGACATATTTCATGCAAAAAGTGGGGGTTGCGTCAGGGGGAGGGGAAGGGACGCTAGTGTGCGTAAAGCACCATACCCTATGGTATCATACTACATTCATAAAAGTCTGGCTATAATTAGTTTGTCTTCCCCATACATTAGAACACAATTTAACCGAATCAATAGCATGAGAAATGAAACGGATATTTCTTGTTTTCTTTGCATTAGCATTTTTCTCTCGATAATTTAATCAATTTGCAACATAAGTAGAAGAATCCTCATATATCCATAAATATCAAAATATAAAAGGACATACATTTTCAGAAGAATTCCCCGTGCGACGTTGCCAAATGGTTTAAAGTACAACATGCTCGCAACGTTTGGATGTCAATAAGTAGACAATGAAAAATTATATTTCAAATCAATTCAAAATTGATATTTTTGACAGTAATGGGTTACTTAAATAAGAAGGCATTTTTCGCCCGGGTCTACTATGGTCAAATGGTCTAGTGGCTTTTAGCTACTGAGTATAAGTCTAACAAGTTGAACAGCATGACAGGGTTCAAACCACGAACAAAGACTCATTTCTTTTTGTATTTATTTATTTATTTTGCTTCATCTTTTTGGTAATTTTATATGCCTTATTTTAAAAGTTATTTTAAGTAAATGTGTTGTATTTGATTATTTCATGTAGGTATATCATTTCAATAAAATTTTGGAAACTTTTATTTTATACCTGGTCAAGCAAATCTTGTCAGTAAAAAAACCGGGCAAGTGCGAGTCGGACTCGCGCACGAAGGGTTCCGTACCATAATGCAAAAAGAAAACGGTCACCCATCCAAGTACTGACCACTCCCGACGTTGCTTAACTTTGGTCAAAAATCACGTTTGTTGTATGGGAGCCCCATTTAAATCTTTATTTTATTCTGTTTTTAGTATTTGTTGTTATAGCGGCAACAGAAATACATCATCTGTGAAAATTTCAACTGTCTAGCTATCACGGTTCGTGAGATACAGCCTGGTGACAGACGGACGGACAGCGAAGTCTTAGTAATAGGGTCCCGTTTTACCCTTTGGGTACGGAACCCTAAAAAGGCGCGAAATCCAAATGTTCTATGAACGATATCCCTTCGCGCCTACATTTTTCAAATTTGCCGCCTTTTTCTACTGACAAGATCTGCTTGACCAGCTATACTTCGTCGATAGTTGACTTCTTATGTACCTATTCTGCGATCCTAATTAGCCTCATGCATGACTTCTTTTTATATGAAAGAGGGATATCGAAGAGGAAGAAGTCCTATGCGATGGACTGATCAAATCAGTGATAACTCCGGCAAGAAAGTTCACGAGGCCATTCATACTGCCGAAGACCGAAACACGTGGAAAGCAATCGTTCGAAAAGTAATTTATAGAGGTCACGATCCTCAGCTATGAGGAATACGATTCAAGGAGGATGACTTTTTTTTTATTATTTTAATCATTATTTATATCCTTTGAAAACCGGAAAATAAAAATACTTTTATAAATCTTCCCATAATATTATTAAAAAATAATTAAAATATTGAAAATATTTTACTCACGTAAGTTTAGTTTCGAAGAATAACATACGCTTAAAATAAAAGAGAATGCCAAAATTATAAAATAAAAAAAAACTGGCATTGTCGGGGTTTGAACCATGTATCTTAGCTACAATCAGATTTTTTCAAAATAGAGGATACGGGTGCCACGAGCACATGACAGTTGATGGTCGAAAACATTAGTTGCTTCTGAATGCCTTGTAATTCTTAATCGTTGCTCAAACAAGAATTTATTATTTAATTTCCAATCTTTTTTCAACAATAAACATTTCATCCGCTGCGCCCTCTAGGTTACTTTACTGTAACATTACGAATCTGCTGACATTTGACACTGACTTTAAGGTGACTTTAAGTACGTAAGTGTGCGTGAATGCAAGAAATTGCAATATTTTGCAGTTGGATTCCGGTAATTACGAAACGAGACAATGTTGAGTTGAACATGTCTCGATTTGGATGTAGTATTTTTTATAGTTTTCGCACATATCAACACATCTTATGAAACTTTGTATTTAGGGAGAAATAGTGAAAATCCACAATTCGTGCACAGTGACGCCATCTTTTGGCTGATAATCGGCATCCCATCCCTAGACATCCACCTTAAGTCATTAATTATTAAGGAAAATGTAGATCAGGGATCCCAATTTATTTTTGCTTCGAAACTCCCCTTGAAGATACGATAATTACTTTCGGCTACCTTTTAATTTTGTTGTGGTAATAACCTAAAAAGTATTCAAGTTTTTATGTTGGTAAAGCTTTCCACGCCTCCTGCGCGGTTACTGAGGAAAATTCTAATATATTTCTAGAGTAAATTTGACATAAAGTAATACACGCACCACACACGAACGCGAATGAGCCACTTGCGCATATCCGCAGAATAATGCGCGCAGCTTAGCACGTACGCCAGTGTGGGATTGTCGATCTTCATTTTGATAAGCTGTGGGCCCCACGGGGACACGGCCCCGGCTGACCTTTAATACTTACGAACAGATTTTTAGATAGAAATGGCAGGGGCGGCATTATAACTTCGCTGACTGTGTGTTTAGCTCGAAGCGAGTTATTTATATCGAAACAAACACGGGCCATATCGGTGCAGTATCGCCAATCGAAAAGTATAAAAATGAATCGGGATGACAATGACGCCACGAAAATTTATAATTTATATACTTTATATGTATAGATTGGCATTTTATATAAATAATTGTTACTTGGCTAGGTAGGTAGGTTTTCTTTTGGTAGGTAGGGTAGGTTTCCGTGGTGGAAAGACATCGATACCGGTGCGCCCTCACGAACGGCAATGAGGGTGCAACGCCGGAGTGGGTTTAGTGGGTATGTCATCTCCCCCCCCCCTCTAGCCAGCAGAGGGGAAAGGAGACACACCGTGCGTAAAGGCATTCCCACTCCGTCAAAGGTTTGGTAGGTTTTGTCAAATATAGCTACAGCTCATAAAAAAGATGCTGGTCTAATGATGCCTATTTTTATTACATTTTTTTATGATTTACGTCTGACACCATCCGGTAGCCATGTGCCTTTGACGTGTAGCCTTACGTAACGGAAAAATATTCATACCTACTTGTCGCCATATTCATACTTGTCGCCATATTCAGACGTGTCGCCTTACCGTATAGAAAAAATATTAACTAACCGGTTTTTAAAGCAAAACACCTTATCTCTTTCTAGGTCACAAAACAATGGGACGCCCGCCCTGTGGTGGATAAAGGGTGTAAATTTCTCGAGCCGAATCGAGCACTATAGTATTATTAAGTGCCACATGCACCACCCCACTAACCCGGGGTTAACCAGTTAAACCGTGTCAAATTGTACTGGTAACCATGGTAACTCCAGGTTTAACCGGTTGACCTCGGGTTAGTGAATGTTGCAATAGTAGCCCTAAGAAACATTGTTTATTAAATTCTTTCCTAATATATCACATAACGTCAACAATATTTACGAGCGATTAGATCTAGTTTGTTTTACTCCCACGGCTCAACTTATCGTCGTAAATTAAAAAGGATAACTCTATCGGAGACCAGTTGAAAACAAAGACTGGTCTCTATACCAAATGTCGTTATTGTATAGATGACGTCATAGCAAGGCATCTGATGCATACGTGGTGTGTCTGACCATGGGGCTTTAAATCCAGGGCTTGATTTTACTCGCTAAACTGAACTACTTTTACTATGGGACCAACCCTAAAAGGGGGAATAAATTTGGCTTTTCCATAGAAAACGTCGACATCTGATCAACCAAAATGTATGAAAAAAAAATCGGGATTTCGGAGTTGGTGCCATAGTAAAAGTAGCTCAGTTTAGCGAGTAGAATCGAGCCCTGGATTTAAAGTCCCATGGTCAGACACACACTGTATATTTACCCCCTTATTCATAAACGTTTACTTAAGTTGACAAGCCGATAATAATCGTTTGTCCCTTTCCGACGTATTGGTATGATGGAACGGGACAAACGATTATTATCAGCTTGTCAATTTTAGTAAACGTTTATGAATAAGGGGGTTAGTCTTTATGTCTGCGACTTCGTCTGCATAGACTTTTCTGGAAACAAAGTGCACGATAAATTACGTACACCTGTACCTCGTACGCACCTCGACGATAAACATCTCAACGTTTTAGTTTACCTGAGATTATTATTTACATGAGACAATACTGGTGTTGGGTAGGACTCGAGTCCTTTGAGTCCTCTGCGTCAAGACTCGATTCAGTTTTCAGACTCTTATAATTGAGTCTAAACTCAAGTTCTTTTCAACTTGATGGAGACCCGAGTCTTTAGTAGAGACTTAGTCATTTACAGAGAACTCGATTTTTTTACAATTTCGAAATGAATTGCCTTTATGTATAATTTGTGGCTTAGGTACACAAATCATACAATAACGCCTAATTTCTTTACTGTTATTTAGGAAAAAGCTATAATAATGTCGATGGAGTCTTTATTCGGAGGCTCGAGTCCTTTTGAGTTTTTCTTTAAAAGACTCAACAAAAGACTCTCTCGACTCGGGACTTGAAAGATTCAGAAGTTTTGTTTGCAAGAAGTTGAAGCGCAGAGTCTCGTAAAAATGAACTGGGTTCTTCAAATTCAGACTCAAAGGACTCGAGTTCCAACACTAAACTGCAAAACGTAATTCAAGACCAAAAAGGTAAGAAAATGTTGCCACTTTTTACTAGCGCGTCTTATATTTATGTAAAATTAAGTCAATAAAAGTACTTTTTGAAATAGTTGGAGTAAAATTACTAATATATAAATTATCTTAGCGTGATTATTTATCAAAAGGAATTTACTATTTTACAAACAAATTATTGCAGTGGCAACATTGTCTTACTTTTTTTGGTCTTGAATCACGTTTTGCAGTATAGACAATACTATCTCCTTTGTTGTATATTTTCTGCATAGTTCAGCCCAAGGCCCTGTAGCTCGGGGCTCTGCCTGCACTTGAAAGCTGCAATTTATGCTCTAGTAACTTCATCGCAATTAAAATCGTTAAGAGAAACTCATAGTGACTTTTTACAGCGTAATAGCAGCGCTTAAAAAGCGCAGTTTCAGTGAACATTCCCATTTTCACTTCTCTCTGTCTTTAGCTATTTTGATCCAATTTGGTCCAGCAGCTGTCCATTATAATTTCCATACTATTTTATTTAATTCCGATTACTAAGGTAAACGTACTAGTGCTCGACATGCTAATGCGCAATAGATGACACCTTGTTGTCACCTCTATTGACAATGACTTAAGTTTCAAGATGATATATCCGTCCACGGCGGGAAGAAGTTGATATCTGTCGGGAAAATTTGAAGAAATTTTAACCTTATGAAATTTAATTTTAAGTTCAAATTTCTTCGGTAGAATATCTCGAGTTATCTACTTCTTCCCGCCGTGTACGGATTTACTGGGACCGTGTCGAGCACCAGTACGTTTACCTCATACAGTCAAAACAAAAGTAAGGTCAATGGAATTATTTAATCTTATTGCTAGAGTTAGACCGAGAAAAGTCTGCAGTGATTTTGGTAGCACACGCGGTGCAAGTGTTATTCATACGTCATAATTTCATATTAGAAGTTTGACGTTTGAGTATCTGGTTCACATATTAAATGCTTAGCGACTTATATGGAAATATAGCCTCGTAACTAATTTCCGGTTTAATATGTTCGTTTTCCTAACAAATTGTATTAGGTATGCTAATTCGACTATTAATTTAACAGCTGACGGCGCCATTGCATCCATTTAAGATTTTCGAATTCGTTATTGGAGCAGTTACGTAAAATAATCTGATTATTACCTATAAGCCTTCTTAATTAATTTCACGAATGGAGTTACGATTCGACATATTAATTACGAAAAAACATTATATATTCATTGAGGATATACCTAACCATTATATATTCATTGAGGATATGCGTAACCAGCGAGTTAAAGCGTCAAGTGTGATTTTCTTTCGTGGTCATACGATGTTTACGCCAAGACATATTTGCGTATACAAGCTTGCTATTGATGCCGTTATGCAAAATGTGCTTTTAAATTAAACTCTAAATAAATTTCAGTAACATTTACTTTTTGCAGTCAGCAACAAAAATAACTAAGCGGGTAAGGCGTTCAAAATGACCTGCACACGCAAGAGCGTGTGAATCTGAAGGTAACTATATATAAGAATATAGGTACCTTTAACAAAGTTCCTTTCATAGTGAACACGTTACCCGCCAGGCAAACTCCACTGCGGACTGTACTTGTACTTAATATTTAAGAACTCGATCTCGCCGAGTGAAATTATGTTTAATTAAATAAATAATTCATAATTTTTAGGTTCAGGCTTAAGGAAAAACACGTTTTAATCCCATAAATTGGATTCCAAAAAATCTGACACAATAAACTCGCGTCTTAGAAATTGGGAAACAGCTTGAATCAAAGTGACTCGCCTTGATTAAAGCTGATCAGAATATTTGAAAACATTTCGGACACATCTCTTTTTTTTAATCTAGTGGATGATCCTTGTGATTACTTATAATAACTTTTGTCTAGATCTCTGTCAGAATATACTTAGTGTAAGTATCCTATCTTTTAACTTAGGCAAAATACCGTGAAAACTAGTTTCAATTAGTACTTACGCGTTTTCCCTAGTCAAAACTGTTATAACTAAAATTAATTTTGAATATTAATTCGTTAAAACTATTTTCACCGCGGCATGACAGAAAACTAGTTTTACGAGTGAAACTTATTCACTGGAGCGTTACGGTTAACAAGTTATAACTAGGAAACACGCATTTTCACTAAAATGGGTTTTTACAGTAACATGAAAAAAAAAGAAAAACCGGGCAAGTGCGAGTCGGACTCGCGCACGAAGGGTTCCGTACCATAAGGCAAAAAAAAAAACAAAAAAAAAAAGCAAAAAAGAAACGGTCACCCATCCAAGTACTGACCCCGCCCGACGTTGCTTAACTTTGGTCAAAAATCACGTTTGTTGTATGGGAGCCCCATTTAAATCTTAAAGATTATGGTTAGCTGCATACACTTTCAGCACAGACTATTGTCAGTCGTGTGACATTTCAGCATGGCGCTTTTGACATGTCAGATGTGAAAATGATTCCAGTAAAAATTAGAAATAATTACGAATATGCCGTGCTGCTCCATTTTGGAGTGTAAAAACACTAGCCGGACAAAAAATATTAGATATGGAGTCATTTCATATCATCGGTAAGTATTATTTCATGTAATATTTCAATATTTTTTTACATTTTCGCTTTCCGCAAGGATTTTTGGATTGTTTAGTACAAAAATCAGATTTATGTAAATGAGATAAGGTTGATATCTACTTAGCGTAAAAGTCATGTACGGGTGCGCTATTCGCCCGTAGTGCGAGGACCATATCAAAAAAGTTATCGATGTCGATGTTCGTATAAATAACCATACACAGTTCGGTTTGTTTATGTTCAATACATGTTCTTAATGATTTATTTTTGTTTTGCCTCTGGATGATCATAACGAAAAAGTCGTCGCTTGTGCACATTTTATATTATGTACAAAATAAGTTCTTACTTATTTATTCCTATTCAATGGATTATTTGATTTTAAGTTTTTCTTATAGTATAGTATCCATACATATTTGTTAATTTTCTGTATTAAATACGAGTAGGTAAGGTGTCAGTTTTAAGCTGTCACATAATTTTACTGCCGGGTATTTGCTGGCCAGGCTAAAGCCCGCTCCACAAGCTTGCACAAATCTTGAAGCGTTCTTCACATTGGATGCGAGTACGCACCATGCTCCGGTAAAAACGTGCATCGTGCTATCTCGCTCGTACATCAGAGCGGCATTTCTATCCGCATTGTGATAAGTTGATAACCGTCTAAGTGCAAAAAATATTGTTAATATTTCCATTGTTTATAATTAGCGTTTTTTAATAATTTTGCATACGAGCTTATATCGGAAATTCATATTGATGTTTGACACAACATTATTGCTTTATTTTGTCTTAAAATAATAACGTGCTAGTTAATAAGTATTGTGAACACTTATTAACTACACTTACACTTACTTGCGTATTTTTTACGCACGCATCTAGAGAGAATATTAATTGCAGGTAAAAAATACGCATCTCGCGTATTTTTCACGCACGCACACACGCATCGCGGTGGGAGGATAAGAAATTTGATTTAATTAGTATTATATTAGGAACATAACATCAATATTTCATTGCATGTTTGAGAAATAGTACATTACTACAGAGGCCGGGACAAAAGGGGTTGCCGGCCGAAGACATATAGACGGCCGAGCGAAGCGAGGCCGGATAGGTCTGAGCGCGGGCAAACCCATTTCCCGCCGAGGTATGTATAGTGCTTTTCTCAAACATGCAATGAAATAAATAAAATAAAAAATCCACGAAACCCAAGTTTTATTTATAGAAAAAACTAAAAGTAAACTACACCCAAAATATAACCAACACGTACCTATATCATTATCACGCGTATGTTTTACACGATTCGTGTATTTTTACTACCCGTATATTTTCATGTATCTTTGATTTTTTCGCCTTGTATCCGTCTGACTGTCGTTTTCGTCACATAAGTTTACATAGTCTTTCATGTTGATATCATGTTTCACATACATCGTTGCTTTATGCATGGAGTAAATAAGTATAATTTCCACAGTGTTGACGAATTTGTAGTTACATTCATTTAAAATATGCCACAAAACTGTTTCTAATAAACTGTAAGCCATTTTTCTTATTTTCTCAAATAATAAAATTGCCATAAGCAACCATATACATACTCCATCTTTCACTTGGCGGCAGAGGCAGCAAGTTATTTAAAATCAATTCTGCTTACGCTGCCAATTCCAACACCTACAATTACATTTAATATTAATTTCATTATTTCGTCGGAACTCATATTTAAAGTCTAAAAATCAACAACGCACCATAAATCCCATAAAACAGAATGAATATTTTTTCAACTTTACCTCCATAACAATTTAAAAAATATAACTACGCGTGTTTGAGTTGACCTATTTACCGCTAACGTTTAGATGAAATATTTTAAATGTTTTTATTTGTGTAGTTAAAATTATAATTGAAAATTATAAAATTATAGAATGTATTATTTATTAAGTTCATGTTGATTTTATACAAATAAAACTGCAAATTATAGCAAACATTGTTTTTTGTTTTTTTTTTTTATAGGCGTAGTGGCAGAGTGTCATTACGAACCATAGAGCAAATACTGCCTCTATTTTTTTTTAATGGATGAATGCCACGATGCTGTGTCACAAATATCTGTGAAATGAAAATTAAAAAAGAGGACTTTGCCGGCCTAGGCCTGCAAGATGTGTATGAAATTCCATTAACGACCTTTTGTCCTAGCCGCACCTGAAACGTCATACTTCGCAGCCTATTATAAGGAACATAACATCAATATTTCATTGCATGTTTGAGAAAAAACATTTAAAATATTTCATCTAAACGTTAGCGGTAAAAAGGTCTACTCAAACACGCGTAGTTATATTTTTTAAATTGTTTAGGGCGCTTAACATTTCTGCCGCGGATTAAACTTACCAGAACTAACAACAACGCTGGCTTAAACTCGCAGCTAAGTTACTTAGGCATAATAAAGCCTTTAACTTGACCAATATTGTTGACAGATGTGGCCGTCAGATGTGTCTCTAGCATATTGATGTGCCATCAGAAAATTTCCAAAATTGCGAAAGAATTTTTTCGAAAATGGGATTTGCAGTTGGGATTTTTTCGAAAATGCTCACATTTACGAATTGGACCAAAATTTTCCATTTCCAAAATGAAAGCTTCAATCGTTTCAGTATTATTTTCCGTTAAGTCTTAAACCAATCTACTTTTGGTACCATTTATTCGACGTAGAGTTGCGTTGCCTTTATAGATCTGAAACTACACTCTAGAGAGTCCAAAGCATTGAAAACGAGTTTACAAAGTGACCTTTTTTAGTGCTATTGAGCGTAAGAATACCTGTAACCTAACCCAAGTATTTAAGTATGTTACGATTCGTTTCAAGTATTATACTGGATATATAAATCAAATACAAGCTCTTAATGGTGAGGAATAAAAAAGGATATAATTCCAGTACCTATCTTTTATTTTCACTATAGCGACCCGCTCCGGCTTCGCACGGGTTAATAAATTATGTACCTAAATAGGTGAAAAGTGTGAAAACCACATGAAAATCTGTTCAACAGTTTTTGAGTTTATCGCGAACACGCATACAAACACACAAACAGACAGAAACGGCGGGGACTTTATTTTATAAGGTGTAGTGATAGTGTAAAGTGTCATTCTATGGAACTTGCTAACTATGTAAACAAACCGCCATAGTGAAATCATCATTCAGTGACAGTTTCAATATGGCGGTTTGTTTACATAGTTAGCAAGTTCTATAGAATGACACTTTAGAAAACTAACTAGTCTCTTTGCTCTCATATTTTTCCAGGAATAGCTCTCGCTCTAACCATAATCATTAATCAATTAATCATACCATTGCATTTTCACAAAAAATCCTGACACTAAAGTATTTTTTTAAACTGCAAATAATAAACCCTAATCTAAATATGAATGCAAATTCAGTTAATATTTTAATATATAAATGTTTTCATTAGCGATTTTAACGCTTGTTGTCAAGCGGACCCCGGGCTCCCATGAGCAGTGGCAAAATGCCGGGATATGAAGATGATGTTTAGCGATTTGATCGCTTAACCTAAACTACCGTGACCTTTTACTAACGTTCGTCACAATATTAATAAACGTGCTATTTATAAAAAAAAAGGTTCCGACACCCGGGTCCTTTTATATCTCCCCTGCTTCCGATAGTAATCCATTTAGCCCGTAGTTGTAGCTTTTGTTCTCATCTCTGAGTGGGTGTAATTTAATTCTCTCAGAACTTATCACCCAGTCAAGGAACCGTGAAATTTGTGAATTAATCGTATTAGACGCACCAGTTAATCAGGTCTTTAAGATTTCAGCTATGTTAAGGAACTATTGAATACTAAATATCTCTATACTAGTTTTCATAAAGTTATAGCTTAAAACGAAAACCGACCATTTGTAATGGCGTCCTAATTAAATCCCTTTTATCTCACTTTATATGAGATACGACATTTTTTAACTAGGTACTTACCTATACTATCCAATATCCATAGCTTTGTGCGTCTGACGTTATTTCATGGCAAACAGATGTAGCAAAATTTATTTTTCTACGAGATTATAAAATAATTTTACAGTACATATGGTCCTATTTTTCCGCACTAGTGCGTAAAATAGGACTTTTCGTGCGATGTCAAAAGTTTATAGGGCCATATGTACTGTAAAACGTTGTACGATACACGTGCGAATAGGTAATTCGCAACTCGTGTCGATTTAAAACACTCCCTTTGGTCGTGTTTTAATTTATCGCCACTCGTTTCGAATTTCCTCTTTTTCGCACTTGTATCGTAAATAACTATTTCCCCATCTAATGTGTCTTGGAACATTTACTCTTTTTTGTAGCCGAGTCTTATTAAAATTCACTCCTCAGTGATCTCATGAAGTGAAACTTGAGTAACAGTTAAATTCGGAAATTAGTTTAAGGCGTCGGAGTTATTCAATTGTCTTGACTTGAAATTCAGGACCGCACCCCTGAGATCTATAATCTATTAATCTCGCACGTCACATGTTAATTGACGTGTCTAAGGTTTGTATACTTAAGACATATAGGTAATATAATTATCTTAAAAAAATATGTATGTCTTGACAGGTTTCACTCATGCGTCGCGCAATTTTTTCTTAACTATAAGCAAAAAGAATAGATAGTATAGAGGGGTCCTGTCATAGTAAATGTTGTAGTCACTGTAAATTTACTGCCATCTATCCTGCCCTCCTAACAATAAGTGCAATAACTCATATTAAATTATCATTAAATAATATACTTTGTTCTCATAATATGTCACACAAGCGACTGAGATTTCAAAATTAGTTATTGCACTTATCGTTAGGAGGGCAGTATCGACACACGACTATAACTCAAAATAAACACGTGCATATAAAATTATCAAAAAAATTTATATATATGGATAAATGATTTTATTATTTTTATATCATTTTGACCCATGTTCATTCACTGATATCTATGTGTTAAAATTGTTAAATATGAAACTGTGTCGTCACGCCATCTAGCCGAGAATAGGCTAAAGGTGTGTGCGCCATCTATGCGAGAATGACTTTTTCTTGATTTTCGAGGCACGTTTTTTTCTTAGGCTTTATCTATCTATATATATATATAAATGCAAGTGTCCTGACTGACTGACTGACTGACTGACTGACTGATTCATCAACGCAGAGCCGAAACTACAAAAGCCAGAAAGTTGAAATTTGCACACCAGATTGCATTTATAAAGTGTACAAGAGATAAGAAGCGATTTTGAGAAATTCAACCCCTAAGGGGGTTAAAAAGGGGATGAAAGTTTGTATGGGGTTAAAGTTTTCTTTTAAGCTAGGAATTTGAAACTTCGTAAAAAGATATATTATTAAAATACAAGAAAACTAATTTCAGCGTTTTTGAAAATTCATCCCCTAAGGTGGTGAAAAAGGGGTTGAAAGTTTGTATGAATATCAAAAAAATTTTCAAGTGGTGGACTTGAATCTTTGTATTTAGGGATATTATTAGAAGACAGGAAAAGTAATTTCAGCGTTTTGTAAAATTCATCCCCTAATAGGGTTAAAAAGGGATTGAAAATTTTAATCCATTACAAATGCTTTGAAACTTCGTAGAAAGGCATAATAGCCGATTACAAAAAAAGTGATTCCAACGTTTTTGGAAATTCAACCCCTAAGGGGGTTAAAAAGGGGATGAAAGTTCGTCTTCGGGTGCAAATTTTATTTTAAGCTAGGAACTTGAAACTTTGTAAAAAAGTATCAAATTCAAATACAAGAAAACTAATTTCAGCGTATTAGAAAATTCATCCCCCAAGGTGGTGAAAAAGGGGTTGAAAATTTGTATGGATATCAAAAAAAATTTCGAGCGCGGGACTTGAATCTTTGTATTTGGGGATATTAATAGAAGGCAATAAAAGTAATTTCAGCGTTTTGTAAAATTCATCCCCTAACAGGGTTAAAAAGGGGATGGAAGTTTGTATGGGGTTAAAGTTTTCTTTTGAGCTACGAATTTGAAACTTCCTTAAAAGACATATTATTAAAATACAAGAAAACTAAATTCAGCGTTTTTGAAAATTCAACCCCTAAGGTGGTGAAAAAGGGGTTGAAAGTTTGTATGGATATCAAACATTTTTTCGAGGGTGGGACTTGAATCTTTGTATTTAGGGATATTATCAGAAGATAGGAAAAGTAATTTCAGCGTTTTGTAAAATTCATCCCCTAACAGGGTTAAAAAGGGGTTGAAAGTTTGAATCCATTACAAATGGTTTTGAAACTTCTTAGAAAGGCATAAGAACCGATTACAAAAAAATAGTAATTGCAACGTTCTTGGAAATTCAACCCCTAAGGGGGTTAAAAAGGGGATGAAAGTTCGTCTTCAGGTGCAAATTTTATTTGAAGCTAGGAACTTGAAACTTTGTAAAAAGGTATTATATTTAAATACAAGAAAACTAATTTCAGCGTTTTTGAAAATTCATCCCTATGGTGGTGAAAACGGGGTTGAAAGTTTGTATGGATATCATGCATTTTTTCGAGCTCGGGATTTGAATCTTTGTATTTGGGGATATTATTAGAAGACAATAAAAGTAAATTCAGCGATTTGTAAAATTCATCCCCTAACAGGGTTAAAATGGGGTTCAAAGTTTGAATCCATTACAAATGCTTTGAAACTTCTTAGAAAGACATAATAGCCGATTACAAAAAAAAGTAATTGCAACGTTTATGGAAATTCAATCCCTAAGGGGGCTAAAAAGGGAATGAAAATTCGTCTTGGGGTGTAAATTTAATTTTAAGCTAGGAACTTTAACTTTTTGGAAAAAAGGAAAGGGGTTGAAAGTTTGTATGGAGATCAGATATTTTGTGAGTGCGGAATGCGGAACTTGAATCTTTGTATAAGGGCATAGGTGGGTACCTATTATGAGAATACAAGAAACGTAATTTTAGCAACCAACATCAAAAACCACTTGACTTAAAACTTCATACAACTTGCTAAAAAAGAAAAGTACATAATTTCCTTAATTTCAACATTGCTTGGATATGAAAATTATAGGTACTAAAGATGTAAAATGTTGAAGATAAGATTCCACGCGGACGAAGTCGCGGGCAACAGCTAGTTCATCATAAACGAAGTTACATATGTCTTTGCTATAAGTATTAATTACACTAGCGAGAGAATAAACTGCGCATTCGATACTATTAAGTACATTATGAAGCAATTACCATCTAGTTTGATCGTCATTTATTGCCGCGTAAACATCGACTTCCTGAAACGGTTAAACGACAGCTATACTAACATATATATTTATTTAATTACCTACTAGATTGCAGACCTACGCGCCAGCTGCTCGTCGTTTGACAATTAATTATTGTGACTATACGTTACTATAGTATTCATTCATATAATATTAGTAATAGGGCTGTTGGACCGACCGTTGGTACTTATAATAGTGTTCGGATACTATGAAAATCTTCTGTTCTAATAGACACGCTATTCTAACTATTGCAAGTAAGCTTATTGCATATTGGGTCATATGTAGATACCAAAACCGCACTGATACTGATATACTTGGTATATGCGAATATTTGCTCTTTTTTCAATGTTATAAGAGGCTTGCACTATGCTGCAACCCGAGTAATACGATCCCGGCATTTTTAGGGTTCCGTATCCAAAGGGTAAAACGGGACCCTATTACTAAGACTTCGTTGTCCGTCCGTCCGTCCGTCCGTCCGTCCGTCCGTCTGTCTGTCACCAGGCTGTATCTCACGAACCGTGATAGCTAGACAGTTGAAATTTTCACAGATGATGTATTTTTGTTGCCGCTATAACAACAAATACTA
Organism: Cydia fagiglandana; assembly: GCF_963556715.1. NCBI lineage: Eukaryota > Metazoa > Arthropoda > Insecta > Lepidoptera > Tortricidae > Cydia > Cydia fagiglandana. Next base: position 10,958,065 of record NC_085959.1, read on the forward strand.
AAAACAGAATAAAATAAAGATTTAACTGGGGCTCCCATACAGCAAACGTGATTTTTGACCAAAGTTAAGCAACGTCGGGCGTGGTCAGTACTTGGATGGGTGACCGTTTTCTTTTTGCATTTTTTTCCGTTTTTTTTTTGCTTTATGGTACGGAACCCTTCGTGCGCGAGTCCGACTCGCACTTAACCGGTTTTTATAAAAATACCTAGCGGTTGTGAGTCTGTAGGAAAATGTACATGAATGTGTCTTACCGCTACCAATTTTATGTACGAACTCGGCGAAAGAGATCGGACCTGGAATATGTGAAGTATTTATTGCAGGGAATGTTGACTGAAATTTATAATGAACAATTTTGCGTAGGAGTTATTTCGGAATGTTCGTCTCAAAGTCCGAACCATCCTGGTGTTTTATTAAATAATCACTGATGATCAGATTAAAATAGTAACGAGAAAGAATTGGGAAAAATATTTCTACAGTAAATATGTTCCTATTTTCCCGCACTAGTGCGTAAAATAGCACTTTTCGTACGATGTTAAAAGTTTAAGACGAAACGGGAGCTGAGCTAAAAGTCAATTTTGAGATTTCAAGCTGAATATACCCGTCGCTCTGACGGGGCGTAACCGCGGCGTGAGAGACTGTATTTGTATGTGTAATGCACGCACACAGACGCGTGCGGTGCGCCCGTACGTACTCGCGCTGGCGCGCACCTCACTGATTGCAATTTGCATTGCCACTTTTTGTTACTGCTACTACTAAGTAGGGTAATTCGCCAGTAACTGGCCACTTTTAATAACTGGCCGCCCTAAACTAAAAATGAATCCTATTCACCTATAAACAGAATTCATTTTAGTATAAGGTTTCAATAACTTCAATAACTGGCCACTTTATACTAAAATTAATTCTATTTATAGGTGAATATAATTAATTTTTGGTTTGGGGTGGCCACTGACGAATTAAAAATGAATTCTATTCACCTCTATACAGAATTCATTTTAGTAGGTATAAGGTTTCAATAACTGGCCACCTTATACTAAAATGAATTCTATTTATAGGTGAATAGAATTCATTTTTGGTTTGGCGTGGCCAGTTACTAATAATGGCCTGTTACTGGCGAATTACCCTATTTATGTACTTAGTGGTTAATACTAGTATCAAGTAAGTATTTTTTTTTTCAATAATGCTCAGAAACGAAGTATAGACATGACAAATATAAATATTAACGTCTTTGTAAGGCAGGATTGGACATTCTATACAGTAAGAGTAAGTGTATGAAACAACCAATTCAGCTAGGACTAGGGAATGCAATCTAGATCTCGCAATTTCGAGATCTCGCTAGATCTCGCACGTATTTTCGAAATTTAACCTAGTTGACAGGAAATCTCGATATATGCAATCTCGGTCGAGATCTCGATTAATATTTTCGAGATCTCGAACAAGACTGAAAGTGAAATACTTTGTTTTAAGTAATATATGACCTTAGATTCATGTTGTTCAGGCAGTGCTATTATGTGTCCGGCTTTAGCTCTATTATTGTTACGCAGTTTCTATACTTCGTTTTTTTTAGCATTAGATATTAGGTAAACAATCTTGATGTGTCTTTTAATTAAAAAACACATTTTAAAAATAAGTTACGGCAAATACGTAACAATTATGAATCTAATACGATCATTTATATTCTCCTGCTTTCATAAGTAATAGTTTTTGATTTTTAAAAAGCTTTTTTCAATTAAAAGACATGCCTAAATCGCTTACCTTCTATCAAGTTCTTTCTAATGCTAAAAAAAAACGAACTATAAGTAAAGGTAAATAGTAGGGATGTACCGACTATCCGGCTTCATTTGTAGTCGGCGATTAGTCAGCGACTAGTCGGCAAAAATGGCCGATTAGTCGGCACTTTATAAATGACAGAAAAACAGGGCAAAAAGAAATATACAGCAAATATTTACCATAAGTTTTTCACCTATTTTACCCACATTCCTATTTAGGGTGCTTACGAAAACTTTTGTTTGAATTATTGACCGCTTGGTCGCTTTCTTGTCTGCTTGTCTGGTTGTCGTATGACATATAGCCTTAAGATTTTTTATTCAGTTCATTTTTCAGCGTTACTACATGTATATTTATAATATGACGAATAGAAAGGGGTAAAACGGTTGTTTTTAAGTGCATCTGAACCGAACTTAGACGAAACTAATGATCCGGCCGACTAGCCGACTAGTCGGCCGACTAATCGGCCATCCAAGCGCCGATTAGTCGGCTAGTCGGCTAGTCGGCCAAATCAATAGTCGGTACATCACTAGTAAATAGTGGGTTAACATCGATAGCATTTCATAGAAGTAAAGTAAAAATTAAAATTGATTTTATGTTAAATATTTAATATGTTGTTGTTATTTTCAAAATATAACATGAGGTACCTTAAATAAGTAGTATGTCGGCGGCATATCGAAAAATCGTAATCCTTGGCGTATCATGAAACGCCACCATTTCCTGATCTAATATTAACCCAGGCATATCACGATCTTCCTTATGAAAGAGACGGCAGATTCATCAGAGCAATGCATTCTTTGATATTAGCTCTAGCTCTAGCTTCATAGCGGGCGCATTGTAAAATAATTGATCGAGAAATCATATACATATTTTCAATGATTTTGTAAATGACTACAGTTATGACTACGGTTATTAGAAACCAATTATAGTATGTTTAATATTCTTTCTAATGGTATGCATCATCAATTGATCAGTAAAATAGAACCCGAGAAATAATGATCAGTTGAGGTCGGTCGCCCGCCATTTACGTGACGGAACAAAATTCATCATTACTTTGTTATATGTATAATATCATACATCAATAAAACTTATGTTTTTGGAAAGCTAATGAAATTTTTCGTATATTTTATAATAACATTAATTGCGATAAAGTTATAATTTATTGAGTTAGACGCATGTTTTGTCAGTACTTATGCCATCCATGCACGGTAAAAAATCATATATTTTAAATATTTTGTAAATGACTACAGTCATGACTATAAAACAATAATTGCACGTTTAATACTCTTTCAAACGACATCTCACACGAACCGATCGGTCCCATAGGACTAAAGACGTGAACAAATATCAATGCTGGCCGGCCGCCCACTTTTTCCTTCCTTTTTTTCGACACGTCCCCCCCCCCCTCCATAAAATAAAAACCGGTTTATTCATATTCTGGAGACCACGAGGAACACGTCCATACCAGTTTTAGGTATTTAGAAGAGATGTCGACGAAAATCGTGAAGGAGACGACTTTTGTTTAATTTGCGTATAGACTATAGGAATATCAGAATATCACACCTTGAGGTTTGCGCAAAATGGCTGGTGTTCGCTAGGCAGATCATGAAATGTCGACGTTTCATTATATTCCTAGGAATATCTCGATACGCCCGATTTTACGATGTCTATATCTATGGAATTCTTAGAGATTATTGATTAAAATAACACATTTTTAGTTACTTTGTCAAATTCGATCTCGTCGAGATATTAATCTCGATCCCGAAAATCTGACTGTCGAGATACTCGAGATCTCGAAACACCCAATCTCGATTCGGATTTTTCGTGCGAGATCTCGAATCGCCAATCTTGGTGCGAGATTGCATTCCCTAGCTAGGACCTTAAATTGCTCGACAATTACGGAGCGTGACTGTACCTAAAAAATTTGTAAACCCATAACCATGCAATAAAATATTTTTGATTTTGATTTCTAATTTGAAATATTAGAATCAAAAAGTTCAAAACAGATTGTACCTATGTAACTACAAAAATGTGTTCCCTCTCAACGCAAAACCCCTTGTGTCTTAGGAGGATCTAGATATTTTCACACAAGACGGTTTATCGATAACTTCTTACATCACTAGATTATCGACATTAAATGTCGACTATTGCCCATCACTTTTCTGGCTGTGTACGTATTTAGAAACTTGACTCCGCCCCTAAAATTAGTGCGATAGGGACAACTGCAGCTGAGGCGAAAAATACTGCGTAAAAATGACAAAAATCGAGGTTTCGTAGTCCTCTTTTTCCTCCTCCAAAACTTAACCAATCGTAACCAAATTTGGAAATCTAAATGATTATGAAATTATCTATGTCGGACCGTTTTGCTTTTTTGGCTAATTGATATCAGTTTTGAATACCACGCCTCTCATTGCGGCATAGTCAATTAGGCCATTTTGGCCATTTTTGAAGGGCTCTAGCGCCTTAAAAAACAAAAATATAAAAAAAAGCAAAACGGTCCGACACAGATATTGACAATATTAATCTGTGTTGAAAAAATCATTGCTCTAGCTTCAAAAACCACGGAGGAAAACGAGGACTACGTTTGTATGGAGAAATGACCACTCCTGTTGGCTCTTAAAGGACCATATGTACTGTAAAACGTTGTACGATACACATGCGAATAAGTAATTCGCAACTCGTGTCGATTTAAAACACTCCCTTCGGTCGTGTTTTAATTTATCGCCACTCGTTTCGAATTTCCTCTTTTTCGCACTTGTATCGTAAATAACTATTGTAGTGCGTAATCCTTTTCCATCGTATTTTCTCGTAAACGTTCGTATTTCTCATGCTAACTTAGTAACTACTTTTTGTACCGAGATTGAGTGAAATAGCAAGACATGTGCGTAAGTTACCGTGGAAGTACGATGGGAAATAATTATGCACTACATCTTTACTCAATTATCACTAAAAATTGCGAAAAATTTAAATTCAATATTAAGGGACATTTAGTCCTTTAATTAGTAATGGAAGCCGTAATCTTACGATCTAATAAAAACAAAGCGTTTCTAATAACAAGGGTAATGACCGTTCATTTAAACAAAACGCAATCAAAATTGTTACGATATCGCAACGATTATTCGACAGTTTTTATATAAACGAAAGTTATTTAGAACGAATCGACGGTCGTCACAATTGATTGTTCCGTGTCGATTTGGTTGGATATGAAAATTATTTCGGTAAATAAAAATGTCGTGAGGTAACTGGTCCAATCCCAATATCATGGCCTAATTTCCCCTTCTGATTTAGAATGTCTTAATGACTCGCTTTCGTAAAAAATAGTGTTTACGCCTTAATGTCATGGGAGCAGATAGCCAAACGGACGCCGGAATTCTTAAAGGCAACATAGGAAAAGGGCTAAGATAACCAGATGACACTTTATCTAACATAAACATCATTTCTAATACTCACTTTCTATCAATAAATGGTTTATTACATTATTACAAAGCGTTTTTCAGCTACTTTCTGTTGATTTTCACACGGGTCTTTTCAGGAAGGGTTAAGATATTTGGTTTGTTAACATTTGTTATGGTAGGAATACTGGGAATGATATGTATACGGCTGATTGATATAGGTATGTATATACATACGTGTGTTAGAAAAATCCCGAATAGTGATTCACTCCTTGCGGGAATAAGTAAGCACTGGAAGAATGACATAATTGAAGAACAACCTCCTTAAAAAACATTGTTGTTTTTAGGTCGAAAGTATGTCAACGTGTCTATTGCGATACCAAGAATCTTGATAAGTACCTATGGCATGGCTGATAATATTTTTGCATAACTGTTGAGATAAACTGGTTATAGAACGATCTTAGTATCAACCTACATTCTATGTAGAAGCCGCATACTAAGATAATGTTTACATTTATAAATAATCTTGTTAATACATATTTAAAATTGCACGAACGTAGGTTTTTCTCAGTTGTGAGTACATCGTTGCGACCTTGGCATGAACTTCCACCCACGTACTGCTTGTTTATTATTGATGGCTCTAAGTTGTGCTCTGGACCATTATTTACCTTGTCACTTACTTATTGTATATATGTAATTGTAGGACACGTCGATAATCGTACTTGCTCGCGCGCAGTGAGTCATCGTCGTTCGTATTGTGCGCACCAATGCCGTCCGTTCTGTCCAGTCGCCTCGCAGCATACTTGGAGGACGTACGTTAATACTTTGTTGTCTTTATACTTCGCGATCGTGTCAGTGAAGATGAGTGTTGTGAAGAAGGTAGCTGCCATGCGTCAGCTGGACTCTATGTTTGGAAACATGAACTTAGAAGGGCGGCGCTCGCCTTATGTCAGTTCGACCGTGGAGCACGACCCTCACTGTGATGTGCACGGGAGGCATGCCTGCAGCTCTCCTCATAGATCGTCTCTATACCTACACAGCAGCAGAGAATCCTCTCCTGGATACTATAGGGAGTCTGTGTCGCCGTCTAATGGGCTCATTATCAGGTAGGCAATAATATTTATGTTATGTTCTGACGCGCGCATCATAGCTTGTGCCCTGTCTATAAACAGTGCTGCCTTTATGTCGCGAGGAATGTTTCTTCTGTTTCATCTCGTCTTCTTAAGTGGCATTGCAAATTTATCTTGTAATTATGTTAATTATAGTCCTAGATTATGCAAGTCTTAGAAGTATTATAAAAATACCGTTCTTTGATACATTTAAAACAGCGAAAATTAACTGCTGCCCTAAAAAAATATGTATTATCGTTTAGTACAAAGTACTTACAAAATAAACCACCTATGTTTTCAATACATCAAAGCATCCATGTAATAAGTGTTTGTAGTATGGTTTTGATAGTTATATATTTAATTGTTATCCCATATATAGTCGCGCCAGTTGATAAGTTATTAAAATCGAATGCAACTGCTATCTTGGACAACGCTTTGTTCTTTCTACATACTTTACATTTAAATAACTCGGCCGACCTCCTAGGTAAGAGAGTTTATTTGTGTGATTATCACAAATATTTGTTCCTTGAGTTATATATCGTCATCATATATATCGTCGTCTAGTACCCACAACACAACACAAGCCTTATTGAGCTTACCGTGGGACTAGATTAAATTGTGTAAAATTGTCTTATAATATTATTTATTTATAACTTATTTAAAAAAAAGCAGGGCACAGGACTAAGGTGCTTAACGCTAATAGTGATCCGGTAATACAAGTTGTTAAACCACGCATGTTGTTAAACAGGCGACGAGATTCATTGGGCCTGGCGGGGTCGCCCGCTCGCGAGATGGATCATCCCTCTTCATTCCCGAGCATTCTGCGGCGCCCGCACAGCCCGTCCGTCACCCCTCCGCGCAGGGACACACCCAGTCCCACCCAAAGATACAACAACAAAAGGCACTCCATGGGATCATTTACAAACCTCGTCAGCCGCGCAAACGTGGTCAACTACAACAGAAGAGACTCCGTCTCAAGCAACGGCATCAGGGACATGAAACGAGATTACGTCGGCAGCAACTACTCCTTGTCCAGAAAGAGTTCCATCGATACAAAGAAATCCTCCACAGACTCGTTAGACAACTGGCACTTAAACTGGGACAGCGACAGGCACACTCCCATCTCCACGATAGCGGATGAAGATACATTCTCATTCGGACATAACAAGGTACGGATTGATATAAATGATCTCCCTTTTCAATCACGTTATATTTTGTATGAATGTAATGCCTATTAACATCGTCATCCTTTGGAAGGCCCAAAAGGTTATCAAATTTGGTCAGTATTGAGTACAACTCGAATTAAACTACAATGACGCTTTTGAGAAATTCACTGATGAATAAACAACATGAATTACCTCATCACCCCATTCGTCCAGTGAATAGGTAATTTATTTTGCGAGGAAAATGGACGAGTGTTCGTACAAATTGAGACTTATGGCTTATAATTTAACGTGAGCAAGTGCAATTACCGATGTATTCATAAAGAGATCAAGTTTATTATGTTTATTAGAATATGTTTCAATAGAATATCGAATTTCCAATTTTAATTAACTTCGTTTGTTCTAAGATGATTTCTAATGTTATGCGCTACTTCTTTTGAATGACACAGCATTTCGTCTTAGATGCTCTTAATGTTGTACTCATTATAGTAACACTGTAGTTACCGTGGGAAGTCGTGTCAAGGAGCGATCATAGAAGGTGTAAATATTTGCCTACAAAAAAGCAGTTATGTAGGAATAGTTCGTCGAAACCTGAGGTGTATACGGAACCGAAGTAATGAGGGTTCAATGGTTTTTTCGTTCCGTTAATCTTCATCGAGCGTGAAGTTGCATTGCGTCGGAAAGAGTATTCGTTCCTTCCTATTCAATTGCGTGTCACGATGCAGGCAACATGCACCGCTAACGCCGAATGCACTTAGTTCGTGCGTCTTTTTGCAAATTCCCTATAACAAGTGTTCTTAAGGAAAAACCGCAAATGACTTAAGCTTATATGTACGTTTTCATGGAAGTAGATATACTCAATGAAATATACACTGGACGCCGTTCAAAATTAACATTGTTACAAATAAACTGACTTTAAGGCGCTTTTGAACTAAAGGTCTCCATTAAAACGTAATCTAAAGCAAAGCGATTCGATGTCGAGGGCCTTTGATAAACTCAATATTTTAATTCCAATCTGTCAACAACAAAATGTCACCCAATCACGATCGTACGTCAATCAAAAGCTTCTCTGGTGACGAAGTATAAAAAATAAAATATAAAGACCTCGGGCACGAGGCAAATTTGGTTTATTGTCACCGAAAGTTAAGCTTATTTTATATTACATATATTCTGTTCTACCCGAAATACAACTTCAGAAAGGTACAATGCCAGTCTTTTATAAAAATTACAGGTAGTAATTTATTTATTGCACAGTTCATAAACTGAAAAAAAAACAGACTGTACAAAAATGTTGACAAGCGAGCGGTCTTTTCTTTCGTAGGGATGTAGGTATTCCAGACAACATTTAGGCAGCGAAAACGAGACAACACAACGTGTGAGTTGTCGTACGTAACCATAGCGCTAAGAACGCTTAGAACTGTTATAGCTTAGCGTACGCTGTCAATTGTATCTATGTTTTTTTAAAGTATGCTTTAATATTTGCCACCTATATGTACCTAGTATGACATTGCTTGTATGACATTTTTGGAAATTACTAATGACTTTTGTAACATGATTATTAAATAAATACCTATATAATGATAAGGAGACCAGAATCTACTACATATTAACCAGATATATTCCTGACCACTCCTGATTTTCCGAAACCATTAATTGCATCATACTGGGAGTCAAAATGGTGTAGCGCTTATGGTCGTCTATCCGTCGTTTCCATACTGAGCCGGACACCCTGTATAAAAACAATGGCGGAATGCTGATGCTGGCCAGCTTCGATGTTAATGTTCACCCATGACGTATCGTTACGCTCGCGTGAATGTGGTTGATTAACCTTACATTCTGTATCGTCTTACCATTCTATTATTAACATTGTTGTACACAAACTAATACCATGTATGTACCTACAAACAGGCCTGTATTTACTGACGTGTGTTCACTATAGTAGGTACTTTATACTGGGGACATTTAACTTCCAACGCTCTAAAAACATAATATGTGTCGATTAACTTCAAACTCGGGTATTCCATTGGACCCTCTCAGCAAATATCTACCCTATTACGTTTTCTTAATACCAAAATCGCATAATCTGACAGATGGATTTACCCGAGTTTGAAGTTAAGCGACTCATATATCACTAATGGTTTTTTTTTACAACTGTTTGGTTATATTGAATACAATTAGTTCTATACGAACTGTAGAAGTTGTTGTTATTACTTATAACAAGCACAGAACTTCCACTGAACAATTAAACAAAAACATCTATGCAAAGGACAATAGCAAAACTACGATGGACAAGAATAAGGAATAAGGGGAAAGAGAATAAGGAAGGACATTTCAGCCACTGATCATTCTATTTAGCCAATTTGTATGCTTTTCGTTACGCAATATTTAAGAAACCGGCCAAGTGCGAGTCGGACTGGCGCACGAAGGGTTCCGTACCATTAAGCAAAAAACGGTAAAAGAATCACGTTTGTTGTATGGGAGCCCAACTTCAATATTTATTTTATTCTGTTTTTAGTATTTGTTGTTATAGCGGCAACAGAAATACATAATCTGTGAAAATTTCAACTGCCTTAGCTATCACAATTCATGAGATACAGCCTGGTGACAGACAGACTGACAGCGATGACTTAGTAATAGGGTCCGTTTTTACCCTTTGGGTACGGAACCCTAAAAACTTCACCTCGCGACAAGAAGAACGTGGAGCATTACAATTTTACATATTCAAATATAATAAATTGAATCTGTTTAAACAGCACTCAGCTGGTAAAGGTCAAGTGGGCACTCAAATGGCCCGAGCGACAAGACTCAAGATCATCTCCTAATCTGTTTGGCGAAATGTTTCAATACTTTCAATGATTCATCTCTTTCCTGCGGCTGTGGACGTCGGACGTATCACGGTCATGGTGCATTCCACGAGTATGCAGTGCAGCTTACATACCTTTTTTTTTAAAGAGGGGAAAGGCTTTGCGCGTACCACCCGGCGCGGGGACGGGCCGGGATGGTTATGTGGGACTCCCTGTTGTGGGCTAATGAGACCCCAGGTTTACCCACTAAAACCCCTCTGTTGCCGCCTCGCTGCTATACGGCGAGGTCCCAGGAACGCCGAAGTACTCTTCCTAACGCTACCCATTGTTGCGAGGAATTTGACTTTTGGTCTAACAGTGTTAAATTTATAAGAATTATAAGCCAATCCGTGAAATAAACTAGCAAAACCAGCTTGACCCATAGATAAAATGAAGCTCCGTAAATTCAGCTTATACAAATCTCTGAAATACCTGGAAGCTCTGAATGTCAAGTTGGTTATGACAACTCTTACCAGAAACTCGTATTTTTTACTTTACTTTTTACTTACTTTACATAATAATATTGGATTTTAAGTTGTACTAGGTACTTTGAAGAAAAATAAAAAGCCTCACGTTGCTAAGATGCCTTGCGCCGCTCATCCGTTTGTATTACACTCTTGACAATTTCCATATCCCCTATCTATTAGTACTATTGTACAGTCAACCGTAAAAATATGGGTGCACATTTCATTTCAAAAAATATGTCCCATAGCTCTTATATCAGCGAAGTAAGAACTAAGGGACATATTTTTGAATAAGTCGGCTACATCCATATTTTTACAGTTGACTGTACTGTCTGTCTTAGTTATCGTCCGTTTGCAACGAGAACGATTCAGTAAACGTATCAAAAGTCTTTACGACATTAAATATACTCTGCATTATTCATTACCATTAAAAGCGGCAGTAAAAAGTTACCTACCGTAAATATACCTACCGTGGACAATCCGAGCGCCGAGAAACCGACTCCCATTGAAACGGAATCAATAGGCTAGTTGCTTTTAGGTAAATTACTGTTTTGTTTAATAGAAAAAGCAGGGGTTTATTATGTTCTACTTTATCAAAAGATGAGATGGTTTCATTATAAATTATATTGGCTTCTCTACCGCGTGTAATAAACGCGTCATGCTTAATCTTCTACTTTTTATTAGGGTTCCGTACCCAAAGGGAAAAAATTACTAAGACTACTGTCTGTCTGTCACCTGGCTGTATCTCATGAACCGTGATAGCTAGACAGTTAAGATTTTCACAGATGACGTATTTCTGTTGCCGCTATAACAACAAATATTAAAAAGTACGGAACCCTCGGTGGGCGAGTCCGACTCGCACTCGTCCGGTTTTTTCCGCGTATATCGAAAAAATCCGCGCAAGTATTATGTTTTCTAGGTCGCTTTACATGGCTCGGTCGGAGGCAGCGGCCGACCTATGCTTCCTTTAATGGGCACGACGCCGCGCACCCGTTACCGGTCGGTACTAAATCATGACAATATTTACATTTTCTCTCACGACAGTTTACGCCTTTAACACTTTATTCCGTATTTGCATAGCTACCGCTGTGTTGAAGATGTTTTCAGACTTTTTGCCTCCTTTATATACCTGTAAGCACTTAAATATGTGCTTTAATATTGTGATGTCTTCTACGGTTATACGGTGTCCCTCTAATTCCCAAGAGGAGAGAGGAGGCACTAGTTGGGTATTTAGGTATATCCATGATCTTATTGGAATATACAATCAATTCTACTTTCCGTGATATTCAAGTGTTTCATATATACTTACCTAATATATTTACCTGTTGTCTATTGTACCCCATAAACTTAGAAGTTGAGAAAATAAATATGGCGGCGGTGCACCGCGAGTATAAACGAACCTAGCTTGTGACGTCACAGGCAGCACGGCTGCACCAAAATGTATGGAAATATTAATATTAATAGAAAAATAAGTATTCAATTTACGATGTTAAAATGCGTTTAGCTATATAGTTGCAGTACATTTATTTCTCGTTACATTATAAGGAATTTAATAATATACTTACATATGGGCAAAAAGCCTCTGGCCTCGATTCGTCAAAAGGGAAGTAAACGTAGACCCACAAAAGTTCACCATATCCATTTTGGCCATTTGGCGTGTCATTGTTTTGATAACACCCACTGCTCACGCTTCGCCAAGAAGAGTATAGGTAACTACCTATGAGTCTTTGATGCGCTCACTAATCAATAACGATTTGTTGATTAAATAAAGCGAGCATGATGATTGTATAGTACTGTAGTGGTACTCTTCACATTTAAGTAAAGACCTTGACGACGCAATCAACTCAATAAAATTGCAATTTGCAATCACTCCTAGCGTCAGCAACGTTGGACAACATTCGGTGTGTTTTTTGATATAAGTATTTAGAATTGCCGATATTGGCTATAGTGTCGATGTCGATAGTGTCGTGTTTGAGTTTTATTTATACAAACCGCACAAAAAATCATGAATTATTCGCATCAAATTAGGCTACATTTTAGATTTCGCCCATAAAATCTTAATCCGTTTCAGCTTTTAGTTGAATGCATGTTCTATTTGCAGATATTTGCAAAAACACGAAACTAAATTGAAACGCTACGCGCTACTTTGATGTGGTATCCAGATGCCGCAATGCAACGGGTCCATATATCGTGAAGTAAAGTAAGCGAATAGTTATACCGTATGCAACAAATATTGGCCGCCACCGCAGCGTCCGCAGCTCAGTATCTTAAAAGAGCCCATCTTAAACGCGTGCAAGGCCGGTCTACTCATTCAATTCCCATTTATCCTGAAACTCGACTCCATAAAATTACAGTTTGGCCCGTTTGACTCTTTGATCAATCAGTTATTAAGTTCCAATTGATTGAAGACAAAGACAAATGTCCGACCGGCGAATGATTCACTTGTAATGTGGCGTCGGTCGGTATTGTAAATGTTTACCTATACACGTACTTCGTTTAGGGAATTTCGGCTAAAGTAAACCGGCATCACCGTGAGTCATTTAATGAAGTCATAGGCTGCACAGTCGCGTTTGCACAACACCGTGAGGTAATAATAATCTATTGTATTAATTACCTTATCGTCTGTTATTGTTTCTACGATCACTGTTTTTGCGCGACTATTAATTAATTTATCAGACGTTTAGTTTTTTCTGCTAGCAGTATTCTTTATCATAAGTCCGCGGCGACATGAAACGTTTATAGCCGTGATGTATAACACCAGGCATTTGTTGTGGTCAGTATTGTTGATGATAATGCCTAATTAGCATGCGCGTTTTCCACGCGTAGGCTGAAATTAAGATTATGATGAGTTCCACTGACATTAACTTGTTTATGATTACTGTGCGTATGATCTGTATATGGTACAACCTTGAGTTCCCTCGCTACAAATATGGCAACTAATTAAATATTTCAGTTTTCCATCGTTATTTCTAGGCGGCGTGTGGGAGTTGTGCGCAATATTCAGTTGATTTATCATATTGTTTTACGTCTCATCTTCATCAATAAGCAATTATAATGCGCAGTGTCGAGTTAATTGAATATTATGAAATATGTTTCTCACTTGTGGCGTGCTTCGCAAATAACTGTTCGGGCGTAAGAAATAAGCGAAAGTGGAATGCACGCGTAATGAGATAAACGTTATGTCTAAAACTGGCAATTCCAAGAAATTTAAACACAATGTCTTTTTATGGGGTGCATTGGTCCGAATAGTAAATCTTTATTCGTGATGGAAATCTTAATTCGTTACGTAAAATAATAAAAATGGACGATTTCGAATTCACTCCACTTGGAATAATTACATAAATATTCAGCAATATTGATCGATGCCTTATAAGATATATTCACGTATATTTTAAACGTATCTCGGCTGGGTTCTTACCTCCGATAGAAAGTGAAAAACAAACAACCCGCTTGCAAAAGCAACGTTCGCATTATTGTAATGATAGCAATAATTTGTTGGTACTAAGGTTGTATTTAATAGTCGGTAGTTGTAAACAGGAGAAGATATCTCGCTCACTCGCTAGAGACTTCTTATCTGAGCGTGTTCGACGCGTTGACCGCGCATGGGCTACCCCTTTCACTTATATTCGCATTCAACGGATCGAGCGGAACGCAAGCGCGCCTTTCTCTATGTTCTCATCTCTGTCTAACGCGTGGTGGATAGTGGTGCAGCACGGGTGGTGGGCCCGCGCTCGCGCAGCGCCGCTGCCCGTGACAGCAGTAGCGCTGTTCCCTCGGCTACATCCGCACGGAACCGACTGACTACGTCGCGCTCGGATGCGCCACGATCTAAAATGAAGTCCAAACCGTCACATTACGTTGACGCGCCGTTCAGACCTTGGCCCCCGCTTTCCCGCCAGGCGCAACCCAATTTTTACTTCAGGCCGCCGGATCCGATGGATTTGAGGAATTTCAAAACATCATCATCTAAAGGTTCTACGTATTCGGATTTCTCCGGGATGAGCGCGTACAGCAATAAGTCTCGGGACTATTATTTCTTATCTCCGAGCTACAGATCAGCCGGAGCACCCACACCGAGTCACTCGGATCTTTACAGTAGGGAGAGACCTCCGCGTCAGCTGCGACACCCCAACCCGGCGCCGGCGGCGGCCTGCCCGTGCAGCCGCTCGCGTTCGCTTGAAGACGTCCGCACAGAGGTCGTTACTGAGTGGGAAGATGACGATGAAAACGGCAATCGAATAGTTGCTCCTGCGACTAAATTTAATCGCGCGTCCTATACAAGTAACACCTCTTTCCAAAAGCAAGGATTCTTCAGTCGTCACTCCATGGAAAACTTAGTCGACAAGCCTCCTCAACTGCTGCCCCCCAAACGCATCTCCGCCTTCCATCAGGTAATTGAGCTAACTTTCTATCTTGGCTATGATGTCGTTGTAGTAGTTTATATCTCAACGACTACAGCGATGTGTCTTTTCATACAAGGGAATTTGCAGTGTGATAATTTAAAAGTTGTTTAACAGTAACTGTGTCGATTTAAAATGTATTTATGCGGACTTTCTAGGCTCGTATACATGATTATCATTACCTGATTGACGCTCAGCGAAATTTGTGTTTGTGACGCTATTGCGATTGATTTAGTAATAAAAGTATGTGTGTACATCCTATGGAGATGCATGTGTACAGTGTTGTGTTTACGGAACAGTGGCACAATGTTTGGTCGAGTGCTATGGGAATGGGAATCAAGAGCTGCGCCGGGCAGGCCCCGTTCAGCTCCGGTGAACCGAGACACTCCGTCCTGCGCGTAACGGATGCTCGATAGTTGTTTTTATATCAAATAATATACTAAGTACGTACTATACGTGATACCAACGCATTCTAATTTATCTATACTTGCATCACTATAATGTTTGTAGGTAAGTGTGAATTCAGGTTTTCGGGTAATTCGAACACTTTTTGTTCTAGGTGTTACCCAACGTTGCAATGCGAGTGTGGATTCTTTTGTGTCGTAATATCTCTGTTTAGATATGTTTTAATTATTATTGTGAGCGGAATCTTGATAGTGGATTGTATCGTGCACCTTTTTACGGTCGGTTTGTTCGGATGGATGGGATCGTGTGATTTATTCCGGGTACCTGGCTTGTTTTCACCCTCGCGTGTTTCTTGCTACGTGACTCGGTCGCAGGAAATCCTGTAATGTAATAGATTCAGAACGGCTATTTTATTATCGAGTTGTGATAGGAAATCTTCCTAATACCGCCCTGTATTGATCAGCCGGCCGACCGACATTATCACGAGAATCGGACGAGCAAATTAGAAAACTCTTACCCAATGCGACATCCGAAGCGAATTTACAAATTTGTTTTATAACACGAATTTGAATAATGCCTCGTCATCTTACATAAACCTCACGTAACTGCGCATTATTGGTTCCGTATTTGAGACTATTATTAATAATCAAATTCATCAACTAACAACTGCTAGTTTTCGCAATTTCACATGCAAATATAGTTGGTTACGCTATTAATTAATTAATTAATTATAAGCCTATACGGTGTCCCACTGCTGGGCAAAGGCCTCCCCCCTTGATTTCCATTCGTCTCGATTTTGGGCAATCTCCGGCCAGTCGTTAAGGTATGCGTCCAGGTCGTCCCGCCATCTCCGTCTGGGCCTACCACATCCTCGCCCGTCTTGCGGCACCCATACCGTGGTTATTTTGGCCCACCTCTGTGGGTGCATGCGGCAGACATGGCCGGCCCAGTCCCATTTCAGCTTGGCGGTCTTAGTTCCAACATCGGTAATGCGCGTTTTTGAGCGCAGCGTAGAGTTACGGATTCGGTCCATCCGTTTTACTCCTAGTATGCTGCGCTCCATAGCTCTCTGGCAAACCTTCAATTTGGTCTTTTGCGCCTCGGTGAGTGACCACGTTTGAGCACCGTAGGTTAGGACAGGCAGAATGCACATGTCGACGAGTTTCCGTTTTAGGGTCAGAGGAAGGTCGCCCTTCATCAGCTCCTTCATAGACCAATAGCTCCTCCACGCGTTTTGGATCCGTCTTTCGACTTCTTTATCCTGTCTATGGCTGAAGGAGACTAATTGGCCCAGATACGGGTACTCGTCGACATAATGTATTGTCTGCCCATCTACCTCGACCCCACGTTTTGTTACGCTTAATGAAGTTTTGTTACGGTTACGCTATAATGAAGACAATTTGTATGGCTTCGGTTTTATGATGAAAAGGATAAATTATACATGTGCACATAGTTTTTGTATGAGGGGGTCCGTTAGCAATGTAATTCAACGTGTAATTATGAAATTGTTATCTTTAAAGCGGTGATGTATTGAAGCGTGGCTTGTAAGCTACAACGAGGCAACAACCCTACAATACAACACATGCTTGGCAACTCGTTCCTATATTTCTAATATGTGTTATGAACGTTACTTAACCAAGAAAAAAACAACAAAACGATCACCTGTTATTTAAAGTTTTATGACGGCAATAATTACTTGTCACCTAACACAATCACGCCAGTCACCGCTTATGGGCAAACGTTAGTCATATCTTCTAATAACGCGGATGATGCGAACACAAATAACACTACACTTGTGAAAAGTGACCTAACATTGGTTGAGTCGTTATTTTAAAGAGAACTCACAAATCATTAAGTTACATAAAGGAAGTTAGAGTTTTTAAATTGAATTAAGACGGGGTGTTTAGTATCTTGACCTGTAATTTGGAATCAAAGGCCGTTTCCTTAATCGTTTCAGCTTTCAGCTTGGAATTCTATTCGCGTACCGTAGCGGACGGTTGGCATTTGAATTTACTGACTTGTGTAAAGTCGTTTTATTTTTTATATAAATAAAACGTGATCGAAGAAACTTTAGTTCGTGTTACAATCTAAATTAAATTATATTTATTTGCTCCTGAAACTGTTCAGGTACGTATTACATAAAGTACCTAACCGTCGGGATCTCAATTTGGAGAACCAAGGCAGGGAATCTAACAAAGAACGCAATTAAATCAAAGAACAAAACGACGTTAAATTTTTCTTTCTGTAGTTAATGAAATTAGGACATAGTCATTTGGTAAGACAGAAAATAAAGTCTTATTATGCGAGATTTATATTGAAGTGATACAGTTAAGTACTTCTAACAAAATTTACGTGTTTGGAACCCTAAAATAGGTTATTAGGAAACCTGCACTGGACATCGTCTTGTTGTTTTCGTCATGTTCATTTGGTTCTAAATTTGCATAATCCGAGCTTGCTCCATTCCAGGAGTTGTGGAAATGTAAGCTCTTTTTCACTTTTTTGGTTGTAGTTCAAAAACGGTACGTCCTGCGGAAAAATTGCTCTAATCATGATAAACATTGATATCTCAAGATCCGAAAGCTACCTTAATATAATTCGTAGTCAAAGATTGTAAAAAATTGCGGCCACTTTGAATTTCTTGTTTTTTTTGTATGATCGTGTTCAAATCCAAATTTTTTTTCACCAGTGTCTGATTCACAACAACCTTACTGGTAGTGACATTGTAATGGATGGTGGCTTTCTTCTACATCGAGTGGTTTTGTTAATCCAAGGTAAAATGTATCTTCCAAGGCTTCCAAAATTTATCCACACCTCCTGGGATGGATCAAACTCGGATTATACGCATTTAGGACCAAATGAAGATATTAAGATGATTTCCAGCTTGCTGGTAATTAATTTCTTAAAATGCTTTTTTGGATTTAATAACACTGGCCTAAATATATATTATACTGTTTATTACTATTAATAATTAAGACAGTAATATTGAGCATTACTTTAAAGAGTATTTGACTGTATTAAAATTAAATTATTTTACACTATCCAAGAAATAAAGCACCAGAAGATTAATAGATAAACGTAGACAGCAGTTTTTTTGAGACACAATTTATATTTAAAACCCGTTAAAACTATAAAGAGTAGATAATTTGATCGTGACGTCACATGCTAGTGTTTCATATTAATTCCATAGTAGCAAAATCGTTTTGACAGTTTAAAAAAAGAGACTGAATTGACTAGTAGTCAAATACCCTATTCTAAACATATATACCTAGATGTTCTATGACCACTTACATAAACCGAGTGGTATAAAGTAAAATGCGTGAGTTACACTTTCTAATGCGAGTCGCAAGTTGGCCGAAATTGCACTATTACCTAATGTCAGTCGACTGGTATTGGATTCATTGATATTGAAGTGGAAGCGTAGCGATTTGACAAAGAAGTTTAAGCGCCAGGGCCACAATGGGTTCCTTACAAGAAAACAATGTGTAAAGTTTAAAAAGCATTCACAAACCAAAAAACTTAATTGAAAAATACTGGTGATTTATATAACACTAATCAGTCCGTCTAAACAGAACCGCAAATCCTCTTAAAATCACATCTCACATCTGAGATTCTGTCTTTGGGGTGTCGTTCGTTCTGTAAACCTTCAGCCTCCGCTACATGGGTTGTCAACGCTCAATCGACGGTTAGCCTTAAATATATCGCCAGCAGCTTTTTAGATAGATAACCGAAAATTTTCCAACCAATATTAACCACTACGATTAGAGACGGTATAGTCATAGCGTAACGAGCCCTTGAAACTCGTGTTTTGGTGGTTAACTGGGACGATTACTGTTTCGATTTTAAAAACGTCACATCACATAACACTCGGTGGTCATCGACGTGACCGGTAGACAAGGTGTGATATTTGACAATGACACAGGAAGGTTCAGTGCCTTGAGACAACAGTGTACATAGTACACTTTAACTGTCAACTGTTTTCTAAAATTTGATTCCATTCACTGAGGGTAAAGTCGTTAGAGAGTGTAAAGAGTCGTCTGAAGACTAAATACGCCAGACGCAGACGCCAGTCTTGAATATATTTATTTACCTACATAATGATTCAGCCTATATACGAGTACGTCCCACTGCTGGGTACAGGCCTCCTCTCATGCGCGAGAGGGCTATAGTCCCCACGCTAGCCCAAGGCGGATTGGGGACTTCACATACACCTTTGAATTTCTTCGCAGATGTATGCAGGTTTCCTTACGATGTTTTCCTTCACCGATTTCGTACATAAGTACCGAAAAAGTCATTGGTATGAGCCAGGATTAGGAACCGGGGATTAAAAGTCGGACGTCATATCCACTCGGCTACCACCGCTTTTGGTGCTCGTATTTATTTATAGATATTTAATATTTACGGACTCCTAAATTTGTTCCGTATTACGTCACGTGACTTATCCGATTCCGTAGCACTCTTTTACTGGCCGGTGTTGAATCGCGTATCGCGTGGACACTTGTAAACAACTTTCTTGCCCAAATCAATTCAAACTCGAATCGAAACTGTTACAAGCGATGTGCCGATTATGATTTCGAACAGATTATAAATGCGGTTAGTTAATTTGGATCGCGAATAACCTGATTGAGGAATGTGAATATATGGAAGACGAGTATTGCTGATTACTATGAGCTGATTATATGCTTACATAATTCACATCCACTTATTTGGCAACCGCATTCTACTGTTAGCATAAAAATTGCAGAGCGAACAAAGTATTCATTAATATCTCCACGCGTTTTTGCTCTCTTAGAAATAAATTCGGGCTGGTTAGTGAATTGATATGCATGCTATGATTTAATAGAAAGTGGGAAATGTGTAAACAAACGGATTTACCCTTATTTCTCCTCAATTACGCACTTAAAAAGCTTGTATTTACATACAATTTTAGTTAACCATCGGTAACTTCCACTATAATGCACATCCCAAGAAAAAAAATCTACACCAAATATTAAAGCATAGCGATACTTTTCTGGTAGAGCATGTTATTTTAAAGTAAATAAAAAAAATATATAAAATTCGGTAGACAAAAATGGAGACAAAAGATTGGAGAACCGATAGCCGTTTGCCTTATAATTCTGTGTAGGTAGTGCAAAAGTAGGAGATACGATTCAAAACTTGTCAAAAATCGATGAAGACCCCGGGTAGCCCCTTAACGCCGATCACCTCAATCGAGTCGGTAATCGATGCATTTCTAGTTAGAAACCCGTTCTCATTGGTGTCATATGTACAAGCTTTTTCTTCGGCAATCATAAATATTGTTATTGTTGCTTATTGTAGTGAGTGAGTTCACACGTTTTATGTTAATGCAATTTTGTAGCATTGTTGACGGTAATGTTTTTAACGGATTCCATTATCATTTATCATTGACCTTTATGTTATGAGGTAGTATTATTATTTTTCGTAATTGTTAATTTCCTGATTGTATCAACTGGATATGTAACTCATACATAAACGTTAACTAGAGTTAGACCAAGAAACACAGTGCAAGTGTTATTTATACGTAATAATTTCATAGAAGTGTGACGTTTAAAATGACACTTGCACTGCGTGGGCTATCAACATCGTTGCAAACTTCTCTTGGTCGAACTTTATTACATATTTTGTACGGTAAAGACGATATACTGATACAAAAAAAAAGTTGTAAATATTGTAATATAAAAAGTTTATTTTCAAGTTGTTTTGATGTTACCCGTTTGTTGCATTGCAATCTAATCTGCGCAAGACATCATAAAGATTAACTGGAAGAGACCCCTCTTAGGGATAAGTTCGCCTTTAAGTAGATACTATATTTATGCTCTATCTGATGTACCTGTATTCCTCTCTTCATAAAGTGTTAAGGGGCCCACTGATTACCAGTACGCCGGACGATATCGGCCTGTCAGTTGTTCAGAGCTGTCAAATTTTTGTTCTAACTGACAGGCCGATACCGTCCGGCGGCCTGTTAGTCAGTGGCACAGACAAAACATCCTCCAGACCAGACTGAGCATAGTTGCGCTACCCTCTGCCACGCATACGGTAATTTTACTCCATGTTCGAGTCGGAAGTGTCTTTGTGTGACGTCCGTCTCTGAACGGACCAATCACGGCACGGGACTTCGCTCACCTCGTCCCGCGCACCCCCGCGTTTTTGACATCATCGGTTGCATGAAATAATTGCTCTAAACCCTGTCTAGATCGAGGATTCCTAGTCTGTGGTCAGTGTCAGTGGTCGGCTTTACTTACTTACTTAAAGTTATGTTGTATTGTACGGACTATTACGAACCAAGCATACGAACGTTTGCTTGACTTAAATGACAGTTCCGTCTTACATCAGTTAAGTTAGCGTCCCCATAGTGCATTATTAGTGTACGTTGTGTAATTTCAAGTAGCTATCTCTTCCGTAAGATCTGTAAAAAGTTGGTAGTTTATAAAATGAAAAACAAATATTGTTTGAAATTGATATTTCAGCATAGGTACTTGAGCAAGAAAAAAATAGCGCCTTATTTCGTAGAATACCAACGTTATTAAAAATGTATAGAACTCTGTGTCTAACCGTTCCGCTCGCCTGATGCTAGTTTTTAGGGTTCCGTACCCAAAGGGTAAAACGGGACCCTATTACTAAGACTTCGCTGTCCGTCCGTCCGTCCGTCCGTCCGTCCGTCCGTCCGTCCGTCCGTCCGTCCGTCCGTCCGTCTGTCACCAGGCTGTATCTCACGAACCGTGATAGCTAGACAGTTGAAATTTTCACAGATGATGTATTTCTGTTGCCGCTATAACAACAAATACTAAAAACAGAATAAAATAAAAATTTAAATGGGGCTCCCATACAACAAACGTGATTTTTGACCAAAGTTAAGCAACGTCGGGAGTGGTTTGGAGTTTGGAGTTTTTTAATTATGGTACGGAACCCTTCGTGCGCGAGTCCGACTCGCACTTGCCCGGTTTTTTTCTTGAATAAGTACTCGTTTAGTTATGGGTTGCAAAACTCAAAAATTTAACAATATTTATTTGTGTATTAGTAGAACAGTTCCAACATTAAGTGATTCGTCAATCTATGCGTCCAAAGATGAAATGGCCGTTTTTGTTTTGAGTTCCTTAATCGACGAAACTAGCAGCATAAAAACTAGTTTGATGTATTCAACAGGTACACAATGCAGTACGTAGAGCGGCCCCCTTTTTTCAATATCTTTCGTTAAATTTAAATTAACACGATTATTTAGCTGTGGCACGTTGATGGGCTCTTAATTGGAAACTTCTCTATCGACTCGCTCGTGCATTGTCCATTACGTAACGCGACGATCAGCTGTTGAATTTCGAGACTGTTCTGAGGTGCCAGACTGTTTCCATCGTTTTTTACCAAACATTTATGACTGATTCGTGATGTCATAACGCTGGAAATGGTACTAAGTATCATCGTTATAGCACCTATTAGTTATGTCACGCTTTATAATTTAGGTTTAACTGTTATCGTTTGTTTAACAAATACTTGGAGTCCCTCAATTAAATAGGCCAACCAAATTAGATTTTTTCTCAATCATTATTTTTTTTAAATCGATCTAAATTAATTTTTCAGTTCTTCTAAATAACCAGCACAGAATACTAATGTATTGTTAATGATATGATATATCGTAGATGTTTCACGGAGTCTAATTTTTTTTTGCTACACTTTCATTCGTTGTTTTCTCAGTCCATCACTGGACCCTCCATTGACGTGGAAAATATACAGGGCTATCAATTCGCTGAATCGAACACCCTGTCTGTTTTATATCTTCTTTTTAAGTCTGTTTAGTTACGTTTTTGTCTCCGTATCAGACTAAGTTGTATATGTTTTGTATTTTCAACATTATATGAACTAAATTTACAACTTAATTAGCGAATTATTAGTCAAGCCAGTTTCAAACCATGCCTAATCTTTCAATGATTCCAAAACAAATGCTGCCCGATGAAAATTTACATTGCAAATTACGAATACAAATCGGATTTGCATTTTTTCTCCCCTTTACGAGTAGCTAGGTCGGATATCGAACGAAACAGCGGACAAGGCAACTGATAATGATTTTTAGTATCACTTGTGAACGTGCTCAAGTAGAATGTTTCATTTTCGAGTTTATAGAAAATATACCAGCTTTTACCTTGCGTTGTTGAAAAGAGAACCTAAGGTTTTAAAAGGGTCAGATACACGATACGAGTTGAACACTAAATATTAATATAATTATAATAACTCAACGGAAGCTTGTTTTTTACCCGACTACGGAATCAGAAGATTATAGGAGGTGTTATATTCCTCTGATCCTCTTCTTCTGATTCCGTGGTAGGGTAAAAAGGTGTTAAGATTTAGCAGTCTGCCGAACTCGAATCTCTTAGCAGATTATTGTTGAGATGTCAATAGATTGATGGCCCGTGTGACTATTTCTTATCAACAGTTACAGTACAGGGTTTCAAGCGTTTTACTCGTCATCTACCGCATACCATGTGGTACCCATACAATTATACTTAGATTCATACAGGTTTCCGAGATATGACCGAAAAGTTTTAATAAATCAATATGTCCTTTGATAACAATTCACTATAAGTATAGGTATTGGTTCTTCGTTTCTATGACGAGCTGTAATTTCGTTTTGATAGATTGCCCTGAAAATAGGAAAATGTTGTTGGTCGTTCGGAAAAATTCACTGCGGACCACACAAGAGAAGTCTCGTTGCCCGTCTATATCTACTATTACTTTCACAAACTCGTAACATCTTTGCGCTTTGTCAAATATGAGCTTTATTTATTACACGCTAGCGTGTGATGTTCGTTTAAATGGCCAAGTAAATAAATAAATAAATAAATATTTTAGGACATTCTTACACAGATTGACTAAGTCCCACAGTAAGCTCAAGAAGGCTTGTGTTGTGGGTACTCAGACAACGATATATATAATATACAAATACATACTTAAATACATAGAAAACACCCATGACTCAGGAACAAATATCTGAATCATCATACAAATAAATGCCCTTACTGGGATTCGAACCCAGGACCATCGGCTTCGCAGGCAGGGTAAGTAAAAATTAAGGTTAGAAAAGGAACAGTTGATTTCATGTCGGGTCATCCGTCATTAGTTTGTGTACTTTCTATAGGATCCCTTATAATAGATAGAGGGTTCAGAATTGTATGGTTCCGACAACTTTTGTCAAAGGCTTTTCATCTATAGGTAGGTACCTACAATAGCATACTAAAGCGATACCTGAAAGGCACGCGTACAAATTGGTCATTGTCTAAGTTTTGCCTGGCCACCTCTACTCCATGCTAAGGATATTTGCGTTAGTTTAATAGGCATAGCAAGTAACTGACCAATGAACTCTACCAATTGTAGAAAGTGAATTGTTGGTGTACCGCTTAACTCAGCCGGCTGGTATAAAGTTATTATGGTCAACTACAGACTGGTTGAAGGCTTGTCTACTTAACTTGGCTGATTTGTATTATGTAAAGCAAGTAAAAACGTATTGTATGATCTTTTTAGTCCCATAAATCAGCTTCTTTCTGCAGGAAAATCACCGTGCAGACGCTAGTGTAGGGTCTCTCTAATATTGTTTGTGATCTTTCTCAATTTACATTTCTCATAGTTCCTGTCCAATGACCCACTGCTTTCTTTACAGGCACAAAATCGAAATGGCAGCCACGGTCTACCCATGTCGGCGGGTAACATGGTCGGTGCCGAGGTGAACGGCTCCCGGCCTACATTCAAGCCGGTGACAGTGCTCGAAGACCTGCAGGCAGTGCGGTGCGCCGAGTTCCATCCCAACGGGAAACTGTACGCCGTCGGCTCCAACACCAAAACTCTCAGGATATGCACCTACCCGAAGATAGATGATGTCAAGTAAGTAATGATTACGTATTAAGGGTATCACCACATCTTTCAACACGGAATCGCATGTCGACGCGTAATATAGCAATGTCATAATCATAAAGCTCATTTAAGCCCACGCGATGCAACTTGAGCGGCAACGAAGGTTCGATCACATCCATTACATATACCGTATAAATAGCAGCATTTCATGATATACCTAGGGATATCTCGATATGCCCGATTTTACGATCTGCCGCCGACATACCAATGTCGTAAACCAATAAATAAAAGTGAAATGTGGCTGTCATAAAACGATTCCGCGTGTTTAAGTGTTATGACACATTAGCTAAAATTACAGACTATTGTAATAATGATTTTCTTAATTAATTAAATAGGTACATATAGGTCTTCTACCAATATCATTTTGAAACACAAGTTTCAAAGTGATCGCTGATTCGCGTATCGAAAATCTGAGAAACACAAAGTTTAATAACATGGAGTGAACAACAATCTGACATAGAATGCCTGTGTAATATTTCATTCTGGATTTATTAAGCTTTATTAGAATTTGAGGGTTTTGAGGTTTGCCGCCTTGATAAATTGATAATACAGGCATTCATTGTAGGTATACATATATTATTCGCGTAATAGCTTGACATCTAGACAGGGCACGTCGGTAATATTGGATTCCAGTAAGTAGACCGATTAATAATGGATTATTACTATTACTAATATGACTTAATACTATAATAGGTATTTCTCAATAAAAATCTTCTTACACGCATTTATTGTTTTAAGCATTGATTTTGTAATTCATATATTGAAGATATCTTTGTATCATGTTTCACATTTAATTTTGCATAAAAGTTCCAAACTCCAGCTAAGTTTTGCTCTGTTCTCCGGTTAATATACTCGTAATATTAAATAAAACTCGTTAAATAATATAAAGTATGTAAACTCAGCAAACTTTGTGAAAGGGGAGGTTATCGGATTAAAATCATAAGTTGTGGCATACATGCTGAAGTTGTATTTCTTAATTACAGTATACTTCTTAGCCCTGAATAAGGCTTGCGGGAAGCAAATAAATGAGGGCTATATGTCCCAGGCACAGCCTATACATATTTAATTTAGTCATTAAAATGCGTTTTCTATATTTAATTTTATTCCAGATAACACTATTATTCGATATTCAATTTGCAAATGCGAATATTATCTTATGTGTTGTTAGCACTATGTAATCTTCTGATTCCTCTTATTATTTTCCTCAACAAGCTATTAAGTGAACCATTTGTCACATAAAACGACTTTTCAACACGTGATTTGTGTTCATATTTGTATTTCGTATTTGTTCGATCTTTGTTCGACTTTATTACAAGGTATATTCTATGCACATTGCAAACACGAATGGACTAATAAATACGTACTATACGTAGTGTTTAATTCCAGAGATAAAATATTTATCTTGTGTTCATCTCTATTCTAATAAGTAGGTACCTAAATGGTGTATAAATAAATATTATCTGAATGAAATATAACAAAAATATAGATGTGTATTTAATTTACACGTGTGTAACTTACCTGAACATAACTGGAAACAGAACAAACGAATATTTAATTTGCGATTTTAAGTATATCTGATTATTATTCGTTGTGGTATTTATTATATATATATATATATATATATATATATATATATATATATATATATATATATATATATATATATAGCAGTGGGACACCGTATAGGCTTATATATATATATATGCCTATACGGTGTCCCACTGCTGGGCAAAGGTATTTATTATGTTCCGGATATTTTCATTTCGGCTCTGTTAAAAGTAAATTAAGCTTATTATAATATAAAGTGCACAGTGAAAAGCTTGTTTTTACAAGCTTTTATTTAGTTTCACCTGACCGTTGTCTGTCTGTCTGTCTGTAATCAAATCTTGCAAGTTAAAATTGATCCACTTCCCGGTTTTCGATCTGAAATTTTGCATGCATGTATAAATCGGATGACAATGCAATACCTATTATGGTACCATCGAGCTAATCTGATGATGGAGACAGGAGGTGGCTATAGGAACTCTGTGATGAAACAACGCAACCTAATTGTGTTAGGGGTTTTTAGAATTATCTCGATGAGTACCTATTAGTTGTCTGTTGTAAGAAAAGTACAGTCAGCGATAAAAGCTTGTACCAAAAATTAATCTCATGCATATGAAGTAAAAAGGAATCCCTATATAATGTTTATACCTGAATAGGTATTTTGATGTTCGTTGTTTAATGAGATTACAGAGATTAGCGGCTGGGATGTCACCTTAATACCCGGGATAGGTAATATGGCGCGGTATTATGCGGGCCGTTGGAAACATGGTCGCACATTTTAGCAATAAATCGTAATACTTTATAAAATGCATGCATAAACTGAGTTATGACGTAATTATTATTTCCGATTTAGGTTATATATGATTCTTTTGATTATTTAAATGAATATCTAGGTACTACCGCTCATATTTATTTACCCGTTTCAGAAATTGAAAACAATAACCATCAGGCCGCCCAAGTGCCACCTGGAGGAGAAACACTTAGAGAAACATTCGTTAAAAGTACCTACTCATACTTTGACACAGCCAAATGGCGAAAACTTATTCAGAGGGCCGGCACCAAATGAAATGGATATATGAAAAATTGTTCTACTTATATC
Source organism: Cydia fagiglandana (assembly GCF_963556715.1). NCBI lineage: Eukaryota > Metazoa > Arthropoda > Insecta > Lepidoptera > Tortricidae > Cydia > Cydia fagiglandana. Next base: position 10,986,161 of record NC_085959.1, read on the forward strand.
AGAAATTGGAATGGTTTTGGAGTGCTCTGAAATATAAATATTATCAACTTTGTTATACTATGTTGTTTGTTATAAAGGGCTGCTTAGCCGTTAAAATGGTTTGCCGGTTGTGTCCCGGGCTTACCCTGCGCGAAGTCCTACCAACCTTAAAAGCCTAATACAGTAATACACCCCTGCTCTGCGGCTGCATATTTTATTCAAAGCCGTCCACGCCGCGCTAAACATATAAACTCGCAATTTTATTCCACGAGGGAGCGTTTGGGACAGAAAATGATAATCGCTGGGTAATACCCTCGCGTTCGGCTGCACATTCAGAGAAATATTTGTCCTTAATGTGACAGATGGAGTTGGATTTCTACCAAGAATAGAATAGTGAGCAAATAAATTTTATTGATATTTAAATTTTGCCGACTACCAAACAGTCTCAAAGAAGGTCAGTCTTGCAAGAGGAAAGGCTATTTAATACATGAAAACCCTCTTGTTACATTCATCCTTCTTCTAAAATTAAACCTTCCGTTCCGAATGTGATTTAATTGAATTTAGACAATTCGTGTAAACCTAAATATCTACCCTTTCATTATTGTTATATCATGAAATATTGACATTAGCCTGTAGCTACAGACGCTGGCCGAAGTTTCTGAGAGAGATTCATTGTATTTGTTGGAAAGGCAGCGAACGGAATTATTTACAAAATAACAATCTGTTCTCGGTCGGCAGACAAATGGCCGATTTATTAATTTCCGGATGAAATCGCAACGGATTGGTTCAGGAAATAAAGGCATTTAAGAGTGGTCTACCACAGATAAAACTTGGTTTCCACTCTCGTTTTCATTACGCGATATTGCGTTTTAATATCGATTGCAAGCACACTTTACGTCTTGTCTTGTATTCACGATAGATCTACATATAAATAGATTTCTAACCTTCTTAAATAGAACATAATTTAATTGATTTTGTGATATTGGTTATAGTTAAATATGTCTATAATGAGTGGGTAATAGGCACGTAAGCTATAACTGAACTATAAGAACTGGCCTAAGTCACCCAATAGTGTAAGGAATAAAACAGATACCTTCTCCAGATGACTACTCTTTCTTATCTTAAGGTGCCGTAGGTTCAAAGAGCGGCGTTTTAGAGAAACATGTACCGCTTTTTAGATCACAATACGGTTGCTAAAAATTTAGTTAGCAATCATGAAAATTTTCTCTAGTGACTTCATCAATTCGAATCCTGATTATTTGACTTTCGCTCGATATAAAAAATCACGAACATCGGTCTAAAACGCAGTTTAATTTTTTTTTACAATATTTCACATAAATATGAAAATGTTTCTCAAATTAACACGATTCTACGGGGCCTTAAATACGTACGTATATTTTGCAAGCAAGCATTCAATTTCAGTATAATTATGTTATAGTAAATACATATCACGTTGAATAAATGTGCTTCATTGTACTTTAAATTAACTTACTTCGGGGTATATTAATTCAGCTAGCGTATTTTGCATATGATTGCCGAGTCTCAGCGACTCAGCCGTGGCCCAGCTCACCTTCCGTCCCCATCTCGTTAAAGGATAAATCCCAGAACTTTTGTCCGCTCGCCAGCGCCTTGGCATCTCGGCAATCCCTCTTACAAATAACCTTATGAAATACACATTCGCCTTTACGCCGCTGCCCTACAAGCGTTTACGCGAAATTAAACAGTAACTCGGATAAAAGAACCCACAAAAAATGTCTATATACCGGCAACCTTCACCTTAACTCAGAGAAATACCTGTGCACAGAAATATTAAATAACAAATGGCTCACTTGTTTGTCTTCGGAGTTGTTAATGCGGTACGGTAGTAATAGGCTTCCTTAATTTCCTAAGTGGAAAACCGAAGTTTTCCTGCTAATGTATTGTCCTTTTAATGTAACTTCTACATCGACTTTGACGTGACTTTGTAATCTCTTTGCGTTATATTTTGTCACTGCAAGATTTAAAGGGCATACGATATTTATTGCTTGACAGCCTTAAATTCGACCTCGAATGTTACCGCAGCCTGGAGTGAGTGGCGCGCTAACCTTTGCCAATTATGCACAAAATGTTGAATATGGTATACTTACATACATATATAATTATACATCTATCATATAAACACGCTTGTTCCCCGAGGAGTTAGCAGAGATCGCCTTACAATCTAATTGAATGTACTTGAAGTATTTTAAATGGGGACTTCCGCAAAATTGTAGTTTTTGTTTTGAATTTTTACACGTTTTAATACTATATTTTCGAGGTTAGACTCTAAAGTTGGCTCGATAGAAAAAAATCACGAATACATGTCTAATTATCATTTATTTTTAATTGTATATATGTACATAGTTACCCTGCATACCATTGCAGTATTATTTTAGTATAGAAAAGCTAGTGATATTGCCGAGGTATTTGACTAGCGAAATTTTAATCAGAAGTATAATTTCAGAGATGTTGAGGTAAAACGTTAAAACCCGCACGATCTTCAGATCTTCCGTCGCAAGTTACGCGTGGCGCGCCTTATTATGTGTTCCTTTCTAATAATATCCTGGCTTTACGCGCTCTTTTAATGGTTTGTCTTCTTTATTATCATTGGAACTCAAAAGGCCGAATCTGGCCACCTTCACTGTTCCTGTAATTTATTATTTTCCATGAAATCTTCGACAATTGTGTATTGTATTCTGGCTATCTCGTCTATAAAATGAGAAATGAAAGCGAAGGCGATATCTAGGTAAATGGATGTTTCAATACAATGCGAGCGTAACATTGCGGAATTTAACAAATGGCAAGGGCTACTTTGTTGTATTGATCACCGAACCCAAAAAACACTATGTCAATATGATAGAGCCTTACACATTACGACTTTTTGGTCTATAGTCAGACCAAGAATGTCTGCAGCGGATTTGATAGCCCACGCAGTGCAAGTGTTTTTTTAAACGTCAAACTTCTATAAAATTATGATGTATAAATGACACTTTCACTGCGTGGGCTATCAAATCCGCTGCAGACTTTCTTGGTCCGACTCTAGACTTGCTTGTTGGCATTCCTTCTCCTCCACCATGCCTGCTCGTGTTTAGTTCAAAGTTACTAAAAACTTCACGGTTTCCAGTGGAAACCACATTGTGAAAAACATGGCAGCATTTTGTTGCTAACAAATTATTATCAATTATAAATAGGTCAAGTAAACTTTTAGTTATCTTTACTATCTCTCGCCTATAAAGCTTAGTGGAAATATTATTCTATATAAACATTAGCCTGATTGCGTTTTGCTCGCCCTCGGTCCGATTTATTGACATTTTCTACATACTCCATTTCGGAGTGAGGCGACGCGACGTTTCGATTAAGCACATACTTTCTAGCATTTATGTCAGTCACCGCCCAGAACAACCAACGTATACAGTGCTACTACTGATCGACAATCTGCATAAATCAGGTATTTACTTCTAAACAATTGGTGGTCTTAAAAATAGGTACACATTTTGTCGAGATTAACGGAATACCTAATATAGTCAGTCCGTAAAAAGTCTGCAGCGATTTTGATCGCCCACGCAGTGCAAGTGTCATTTTAAACGTCAAGCTTCTATGAAATTATGACGTATACATAACACTTACACTGCGTGGGCTATCAAATCCGCTGCAGACTTTGTTTGGTGCGACTATAGGGAATATTACGCAAAACTCTGCGTAGAGGGCGTCACTAGGCCAATCACATGGTATACCGTGAAAAACTACAATCGAAAGTTCGGTTTCTACCTCTCTATCACTCTTGCCTATTCGATCGATAGAGGGGCAGATAAAGAAATTTCGATTTTCGCGTTTCGCGGTAGGCCACCTGTAAACAAACCGCCTTGATGCATTAATGTCATAGTGAAAACTTGTCAAAAAACTGTTAGGCAAAAAGGCCTAGTATGTATAAGTCTACTCTATGTTTACTAAACAAATTAGTGCTGGACTCTGGCGGCAGAACATTGCTGTAATACTCCCTATTAAGAAAGCCTTCTTCTTCTATAGGTCGATAAAATAATAAATTCCCCCATAAATGTATGGCGAGCCGCGTCTGTACCCCTTTTCTCAAATGACAAGCAGTTAACATTGGCGAAACGCGTTTCCCTTGACCTTTCTCGGTCGCGAGACTGTTTTTATTGTTTCCCGAGACATACTTGAACGTAATTTTAAGTATGGCATGTAACTGCTTTCGCTTTTCTCTCTGCGATTAAGCGCTTAATGCGCCGTTGACGTATATCAAGCTGGTACTGAATTACTGCCTAGCTAAGGAATGTAATATATATCTACGAGTATATTTATTTCATGATTTCTTGTGCCGGAATGGCTATGTAGTTTATCGTTGCAGTGACTAATGCCGCAAGTATACGCATAAAGCCAATTGCAATTTAAATATATTTTGTTTTTAAAGTACTTATCGTTTGTGAGCAGGACGTCGTCCTAGGGTCTCCCCAAATAATATATATCGACGCGCATTCGGCAAAAGCCGATAGGAAAAAGCTTTATGTCCACGCAATAAGAGCGAAGAAGCCGACGACGCGTCGGCCGGCGCCGGCCGATGCGAGCCGAGCCGAACGACGACTTTTTCGCTCTTATTGCGCGGACATAAAGCTTTTTCCTATCGGCTTTTGCCGAATGCGCGTCGATATATTTGGGGAGACCCCTAAGCACTAGCACTAGTGCACTGCGTTATTGTTCCATACTCGCGATGCGGGCCGCCTCGGCTTGGTTCACTGAATGAATTTGAAATTTATCCTTTGTACACCCCGCGAAATAAGCGACGAATTTCCTCCCAACAGGCTTGTTTAATCTACGTATGCGTCAATCAAGACCTCGCTCACACAGGAATATCTGGGCTGGGAATATCGCCCGCGAGATGGACTACCCATCTCTCTTATTAATACAGTAAGAAAAAGACTGAAAGAAAGATGTTTATCATACTTATCATCATCATCATAACATTCATAACTTAAGAGCTTAGCTCTTGTCGGTGGAGTAATCGCCAATCATTTCTTTCTTGTGCCAGTCTTTTAATTTCCACATACGAAGCATTATTTTTTATTTGGCTGAGATTTTTTATACTTATAGACTTATTATGCATATTTATTATACTTATAGACTTTAATAATTACAGTACAATAGGTTAGATGACGAGTTTTTATTACCTATCTACGTAGGAGTCGATATGGGACCCATTGCATTCGTTCTCTCTCAGGTCGGTCCTTCATGTCTGACGAGGATCGTGGTCAGTATCAGGATTGCATCTGCAGCGGATGATTTGCTTTCTGTCCAACGCGTCTTTGACGACTTTGTAGAAAGCAGAGGATGAAAAGTCTTTAACTTGATCGGTCCATCTTATTGGTGAACGACCGCGTGATCTCTACCTTCGGTTTCCAACCAGTTTTTTCAAACCTTTGTCGCCTCTGCGCACTGTGTGTCCGAAATATAAGAGTATGCGTTGTTGGCATACGGTGGATAGACGAGTTTTCCCATTGCATTAAAGCAATACTAAAGTTATAAATGACGTCGGACGAGAAAAGCTCCTTACATATCGGTACTTTATCGTGAGTATCTTGACGTTACGTTTGAGTAGAAGCTGTCTTGAGATATGGGAAACAAGAAAATAGCTATTTTGACGGTGCGGCTGTCCAATTCATTGTGATATATTTATCACAACTATCATCCCTATACTATCTGCACAGTTTTATATTATGTTTGCTCCTGTAGAGTATTGGTTCTATAAATCGTATGTATAAGCCAAAGTTTTATTTAGCTGCTCCCAATTCCAATATTGATCGCTTCAAAATACAAGCCTGGTAAGATTCCCGTGATACAGTGTAAGTATAGTGCCCAGCAGCGGTATCATGGTCGCATTTTTATCAGTTAACACCTGTCATGTCATGCGTCACTTTCGCACTTATACTTGTTAGAACGTGACAGGCTTGGTGACAAATGATAAAGCGCCGTCCATCTTAACCCTTCTGAACGCCTGTGTGATGCAAATGGAGCACTCTGACGACACAAATTATCATAGCAGCTTACTTACTTTAACTACTTACGTATATCCATTACCCTTTTAGTTATGTATAACTTATAACTTACTGTACGTTAAAACATATGAAGATGTTTTTATCTTTTCGCAATCAAAATTAAGTTGAGTGCGCAGTGTTGTAGAATACTGACTCTTTCTTTGGCATAGTTACTAAACATGACTCAACTCAACAGATTTGACTTGTTTTAATGTTTAACGTAAACAAAGGGCGTTCGTACCTACTATTTACCGTCTCTCTTCTTCTTCCTCGCGTTATCCCGGCATTTCGCCACGGCTCATGAGAGCCTAGGGTCCGCTTGACAACTAATCCCATGATTTGACGTAGGCACTAGTTTTTACGAAAGCGACTGCCATCTGACCTTCCAACCCAGAGGGTAAACTAGGCCTTATTGGGATTAGTCCGGTTTCCTCACGATGTTTTCCTTCACCGAAAAGCGACTGGTAAATATCAAATGATATTTCGTACATAAGTTCCGAAAAACTCATTGGTACTAGCCGGGGTTTGAACCCGCGACCTTCAGATTGCAAGTCGCACGCTCTCACCCCTAGGCCACCAGCGCTTCCTAGGCCACCAGCGCATGTTTGAGAAAATGCATTTTCCTACACCTTGATCAGTTTAATATCGAACGAGCGAATTTTTGTAAGCGACTTTTCTTACCGTATGTGTACGTTAGTTCGTCCAATCTCTTGAGCACAAGTATCTCGATTGTTATCCCAGTACTCTTAAAGCTCTCGTGTTACCCATTGAACCACAGAAACGTTCGGAGCGGCTAAACCCCGCTTGTCAACAGCATAAACTTTAGTAAGAGGAGCGGAAATAATGCGATTGTCAGCCTTGGACATGCCAACTAAGAAGGGATTTGTCGCTTTTGTCGAGTTTATAACTAGATATAATAATTTCTGGGATCTTAAGACGGGTCCATCCCGCTATGATAATTTCAAAGTGTAGCTAGCTTCGTGCTCGAAAAAACTTACAACTGTATGCGATCGCACATTTTTATTGCTGATACATTTTGTACACATTTTGTAACCTATACATATTTATTGTTCTATTTTAGTATATATTTTTAATGAGTTATACAATAATTATATTAGGAAACGACACAAATTAATAAAAAATTACTATAAATAAACTTAAAAAACTACAAGAAGACTGGCCGCATTGGTCATCAGTTGTAAAAATTTTAATCTTAAAATATTTAATATTTATGTAATAAATAAATAAATTTCATTCATTCATTCATTGCCACGTAGAATGGCAATGCTTATACTGAGCGAAATACTGGCCGTCAGCCTTATTAGCCATTAAGTTGATAATGTGTAAATATATTTTGTGCCAATGACTGTTTAAATCAGACGATATTCTTGGAACAGGATATTTTTTTTTACAAGTTGTTTTAGGTTTTATTACCACCATACGAGAATTAGCCACAATAATATTTCAAAGATTTAAAGTCGCTGTGAAAGCAACTCGTCAGGCAGTTTCATGCAACGGCCGACACAGAACTTGATTTTGAAACGACCTTTATGTCGTAAAGGACCTCTAAACTAAAAGCAGCGATAAGTTTTACCTTACGAGCCATATTTGCGTAGCGAAAGGTTACTGGCACCGAGAACAGACTAACCTTTTTTATTTTATACCCGCGACCGCCGGTTTGCACGTTTGTCAAATAAATTACATTTAAAAACACATCTATTTGAACTAATGCTTAGCAGGTGGCGAGGTTCACGGAGCTTTTGTCGAGCAATTAGGTAAAGCAAATGTCGTAAATGTATTGCGCTTATCACGTATATTACGTTGAGTTTATATTAGCAAATAAAAAGAAAACGAAAAAGGCACTTATCTCATCCCGCCGAGAAATAAAAATCTCGGTGAGCCCCTATAAATTATGAAACCTCCGTAACGGCGAGTAGGGAATTCTGTGGCTACTTATTTCGACAACAATGGCCGTGTCACTCTGGGCGAATCTACTGTGATTGCGAATGTAATTATGACTGCTGGCCAGCTACGAGTAACTAGGTCATTTAAAAAGTAGAGAGACAACTCATGACAAAACCGAAGGTGACACTGTGACTACCTCATCGAATAGGCATATGTTAGAACCTTTTTAATGAAGATATGGCGACTACTTACGAGTATATACGAATAGTACAGTCAGCTATGTTTGACAGATACTTTTGTTAAGGATATAGTTAAATTTACATACCAGATTTTGATAAATTAGAACATTATAACTATCCTTTTCCACAATCATACATTTTCATCTGTACTATGTATTAAATAATCGATTTTATCTTTTATTGTATAAAAATGTGTCGACGGAACACACAGTGAAAGGGATCTGATAAATCTGATAATATATTGCTGGAGATAAAAACCTGGATTTCAACGCAGATATTTCCAGCTTATAGATAAAATGTGGACCTTTTTTCAATGTTAAAATTAAACGCGGTGTACCTACGTGCTCATATTCAATACACAGGTCTATTTACCGAACCAGCATCCCACAGACCATAACGATAACTATATTTGTATTCGTAAGAATGTCAAATATACAAATGTTCATGCACATATTCATGTTGCAATTCGGTATCCATTTGTATAAACACAGTAAACACACCGGTAAATAATTCAACTGCAATACTATTTACTTAACCCGCTATGGCATCAATCAAGAAACAGAAACTAACTACAAATACTAGTTTGGAAAAAATTAAACTCATTTTATTACAAAAGAGACTTCTTCCTGTTTTTTTAAGTTACGTCCATTCATGAAACCTAGGCCGATCTGCGTAAGTATCACAGATAAAAAGATTTGCTGAATATATTATGTATTTAACCTTTTCTTGATTTGGCTTAAATCCCGCTAGGTATATAGGGATGAGGGCGTTTTTTCCGCAGAACGCCGCTACCCCAGTTTATCTCGGTCTGTGAGCTCACCTTCACCTCGGATTATATTTTTTCAGAAATAAACCTGATTTTTTAATCAGCCCTGTAACTTACCGTCGGTTTTGCCCTGTACCGAAAATATCGCTACTAAGACTCGAAGTATTTGTTCAAATATCCCTACATGTTACCTACGGATTATCAGTAGATATCTAATACCTTTAAACGAGCAAATTTTGCTTATTTAATTGTTTACTTACATATATTTCGGGGATCTCGGAAACGGTCTAACGATGACGATTAAATTTGCTATACGGGGGTTTTCGGGGGCGATAAATCGATCTAGCTTATCTCTGGGAAAAGGCGCATTTTTGAGTTTTTACATATTTTCCGAGCAAAGCTCGGCTTACCAGATATTATTAAATAATATAATCGACCGGTGACTCATAGATGAATACTAAGTGATACTCGCTTATGGAAAGACCTTATTTGAAAGTTGTATCTCCAAGACAGTTCGTGATGCGTCGTCATATCTTCTTTGCATACGCCTCTAGGTGTTGCGGAACTCAGATGATGTCAGACTGGCTTCAAATAACTTGTATACAGGAAGGTTGGTATGTATATCTTAAATGTAATAGGAACTATGAAGATGTTATTACGACGACGCAACGGAGCCACGCTATTATGTTGTCGCCCAAATTTAATGTTTAATTTGTCTTTGGTTTCTATTTGTAGTTTATTTTATTTCCTTGTATTTTCTCTCATTTTGTAGTTTCACAGTGCCTTGGTTTTTACTGTAATTCTGGGTCACTTATTTGAGTAATAAGTATAATTAATAATTATATAAATTATAGTAACTTACAAATTAATTGTGTACCAAAAAAATACCTCGCGTCCTATATACTTTTAAGTTATATTGTTTATGGCAAAATTTTCATTATTGGTACAAGATTTTCTCGCTGAATGTGCCCTAAGCACATTAAGTAGCGTTGGTTCATCACAGAGTTCCTATGGCCACCTCCTGTCTCCATCATCATCATCATTAAATGCGACAAAGAAAAAAAATGTCACCAGTTTTTCATAAAATTTTTGGGTGTCAGTTTTGTAACGGTCCATACAAAATGTACTTCCTATGTGAAATAGCGTTGAAAACCTGAATTTTTTTCGGGACACTTTTTTTGTCTTTTATAAATCGAGTAGAAATAACTGAAAAGTTAGTGGTTGCGAAAAAAGTAAATGGTATGGTTAAGTGAAAATATCCGTCTCAAAGAAACGCTTCCTTGTCAAGTCGTTCCCAATTACCCGGAACTTGTATTCGTTAACAAAGAGTAACTGTAACTATGATCCATTATGTACAACTTGCTAACAGACACCCTTGTTAGTCGAAGCACAATCTGATTTAATATTAATAGCAGTACGATCTACTCCTGATTTATTTAATGCAATCCACTAATGCGTCGTTATGCCATCAAGAGTACTCACGATTCTGTGTGACGGCAATCTAATTTATTTTATACTAGCTTTTGACCACGACTTCGTCAGCGTGGAATTAGTGACAGCAGCTAAAGGTATATCGCCTGAATAATGCTAATAGCAATAATGCAATTCGCGCATTGCCTACTTCAATTATCAGGCAATTCATTAACTCTTTCATTTCCACCCCCCTTTGCACTCTCTTCCGACATAAAAACTATCCTATGTCCTACCCCGGGACTCAAACTATATCTATACCAAATTTCAACTAAATCGGGCTAGCGGCTTAAGCGTGAACAGGTAACAGACAGACAGACACACTTTCGCCTTTATAATATTATAAATTATTATATTATATACAAGTATGGATAAAAATACCGTATTATTAGCGACTGCGCAAAGTAGGAACTTGAAATTCGCGAACAAAGTAAGCGCTCCACTTAACTTTAATCAACTCTAGAAGGGAGAATAAAGTAAATCCGCTGTTGTTCTCAATACATATATAGGCACCTATATTCGAAATCTCGCATACCTACCTCAGTCAAAAAGGAATCAAAGGCTAATTGTATCGTTGAAATCGTTGTAGATGAACTTACCTATACTGTTTTAGAATACAGTCCATATTTATAGGTGCGAGTAATCGGGTCTCGAGTTTATACGATGATTATGTGATTCATATTATGTGCGGATAAAATAAGGTAGAATGGTGAATTACATAACATAGAAATGCTTGCGCATTATAAAGAATCGTGAACATTTTCGTTTCTTTATTCTAATTATGCGATCCGAATTTCGGAATCCAAAATTTACGTCAAAAGTCTTTTAGAGCTTTTAGGTATAGGTATATTTTTATTTAACGCGCCTAAAGGAATACGTATGTGACGTCCCACGGTTAAAGGTACCTTATGACGGTCGGCGCTTACGCTATTAACGCCGCTCCAATATTATTGCAGCGCTATGTGACGTAAGCGCCCGCCGCCATAAGGTACCTTTTGCAGTGGAACGTCACATAAAAGTAAAGATGAATCTATCCGGCTAGTGCATTAATTTATTGAAATTGTTCCTCGAAGGTGAATAGTCGTCGAAGTCGAAATATATAAATAGTTACTAATTTAATAAAAATATTAAATTTTTTATATTAATGTTATCGCAATATTATTCATTTTATATGTTATGTATTAAGTGCGCTTTATTAATAAAAGTTAAAATGTCACCTATCTTTTTGAATATTTTTACGGTTTAGACTCACTTGTTTTTAGTCACTCGCGCGACATGTTTCGGAGAGCCTATAGGTCTCCTTTCTCAAGCACTAACCTGTTTTCTCGGCGCGCGCGCAGCGTGCGACGCGGCGAGCCGCAGTACGCGATACACGGCCGTCGTGAACCCTGCCCGCACTGTTATTAGTTTTAATTTATACTTAATTTTAATAATAGTTTATAAGTTTTGTTATTGAATAAATCTTTTACATAAGACAATAAAATTAATAACCGAGAAATACCTAGTTACTGATTATTAAAAAGCGTTTTTCAATTAAAAGACATGTCAAGACCGTTTACCTTCTTTCTAATGCTAAAAAAAGAACTATACAATGATACGTTTTTTTACCAGGGACAACAGCGCACCGACTGCTCCGACAGTGCTGCTCAAGCGCACCAAACATCACAAGGGCAGCATCTACTGCCTGGCCTGGAGCCCGGCGGGGGACCTCCTCGCGACCGGCTCCAACGACAAGACCGTCAAGCTGATGCGCTTCAACAGCCACACCTGCAACCTGGAAGGCCAGGAGGTAACCAACCAAAGATACTACTACTCGGACTGACGTCGGACCAAGAAAAGTCTGCAGTGGTTTTCATAGCCCACGCAGTGCACGTGTCATTTTACGAGTAAACGTCAAACTTCTATGAAATTATGACGTATAAATAACACTGACACTGCGTGGGCTATCAAATCCGCTGCAGACTTTTCTTGGTCTGACTCTACAACCCTGCGCCAGTTACATAAAATTCCGTTTGCAGATACATATTTTTTCCTTGTAGGTAATTTGACTAATTTGTTAGTAGAAAATCGTTGCTATTCAAAAATGAATTGTGAATATAAAGGTATTTAGCACAATCGTCTTAACGACATTCGCACACCCATTGTCTTTGTAAGCAGATTACACGTTAATTTCCCAGCTAGACTGCTTCTGATCTTTGAACAACCCCTAAAACTTTACCGAACCGTAATGCGTACCTGTTACGACGAAAACTTGTTAACTCGGGTTACTGAGTATCGAAGCAAGTTTATATAACTATTTCCTTAAGCTGTGTGAGCCGTGGTTTCTTGTATGCGAATCCGTTTTCAGAGTGTGTGCTAGTGTGTTCCAACTTTTTTTTTTATATATGTGATTATTTACGTTATAATCGCATGTAAACACTTTACGATTACATCCACACAAAAATCTGGGTAAATGTGATGGTTTAGTGTTTGAGCAAGCATTTACGCTCTTTTGCACCTTTCAAAATATCTGAGGTAAATCGGTCGAGGATTCGAAAGAGCTGCTCTCAAATTTCAACAGTATCAAGTAGAAACGAATAATCAAGTACCCATCTGGGCTAAAAGCGTTATATTATAATGGTCACTTTAACACGGCTAGGCAATGTAACTATGAGGCATAATGCTACCTTTCAGGCGAGGAAGTCAAAGTGGCAATACATTAAGTTCGCGACAGACCCTTTGTTTACCTTGCTATCACTCCACCTACGAAAATTTCGTAGCTTTTACGTTGTTCTACATGAATTTATGCTGCATTTGAACAGATTCATACGATAAAGATAATAACATTTACTCAAGTCTCCCTTTGTTTGCTAAGCTTGCCGTCGAGTCAGTACACTTTGCGAGGAAACTTTTCAAATGTAATGTCACTTTAACCCTTTGACTGGGGAACACTCCTTTGTGTTCGCACGGACAAATGAACCATGCTCTCGTTCGAGTTTGATAGCTGTTTGTTGGCTAGATTTGAAGCTCACGTGGAGCGGGCATGCAGTCCCTCGGCTAATTTAAACTTTTGTATCAATGGCCTTGAAACACCCACTCCAATTTAGTAACCCCGCTTCCAATTTCAGGCGAAATACCACAAATGATTTCAGAAATTGAGATGCATCGCTACTACTAAAACAAAGACAATGAAGCTTTTACATGTCGAACTAGAATTTATACACTAATGAACTTCAAAATTAATTTTGATACTATTGTGTGACACTGTGATTTTACTACTGATGATGAAACGCTTTAGGCGACATGATTTGAGCTAATTGGGTGTCCAATTTCAAGCTAGTTTTAAACACAAATTCAGCACGGAAAGCGCAGCAAGATTTAAAGATAGGCATAACGTAACTATATAAAGTCGCGCGAGTAGCAGTAAAGGCAGGCCCAAGCTGTCCAGACGACAAGCAACGCAAGGTTAAAGTGATTATTTAAGGATTTTAAACGTACAGGTTGGTTTTGTTATATTTGACATACTCTGAGGGGTGAATATGTTCATAATGAAAATAATTTAACTCGCAAAAAAGATCTGCTGTATACATTTCGATTATACATATATATGACAATGTTTTCTATGGAACAGATTTTTATTTCGTGGTTGGCTCCATAGTTAAAGTTGTTCAGTATGGCCTACATATCCAGCCCTTAAAGTATGGTCAGACATAATAAAAATGCTCTTTATATTCTTATTTTATTTAGGCCCACTTGCACCATACCACTAATCCGGGGTTAAGCGATTAAACCGTTAACCTTGTGTCAAATTGTGCTGGTAACCATGGCAAACCCAGGTTTAACCGGTTAACTCCGGGTTAGTGGAATGGTGCAGGTGGACCTTATAAATTTAAATCTGGCAACAAGGGCCACAAGGCAAGGTTATGCTTGTAGTATCTAGTTGATATGTGAAACGTATTCTTATACTGTTACGAGTATTTGCTCGTAATAAACTAACACGCGGTTCGCAATTTGCTAAATTATTGGTAGTGATCGTTAATTAATTTCCGCCCTATCTATTTAGAATGTTTGCCTTGTTAGCAGTTAGAACGTACCACTCGTCAGTGATCAATTGATCATTCTACAAAATTCACGTTACAAAGTTTGTTGTACATAACTCTGTTGCGAACAAATGTGTGGTTATCAAAGAGTAGGTAAGTACGTAATTGTAGCTACTCAATAAGGCGCCGCTGCCATGAAGTATTTATTAGGAAGCGACCTTAATGACAGCCGTCACAGGTATCTTTTGCTGAAAACGTTACATACATTATACTAATGCATTGATATAGCCTTTTGTCCGTTGTTGGGCGGGTCAGTGGCTGCTCAGATCTGATACCACTGCCTCAAGCCGTGGCCAGGCTTACGCTATCTCTCATGCCAGAGCGAACTGCGAAGAATGACTTATTAGCTGTGAACCGCTGGGTCCGTTCTGCGGAAACGTATCGATGACCGCCCGTTTGGTGATTTATGTAAGGCTTTCATAGGGTGTTCCCACGTTGCTATATTGCCATAATATTTACGAACGATTACCTACCCTGTATAACAAATTTATTTGGTATATTAAGGTATATTGAGAAATTTGGACGACCGCTTAACCATACAAATTTAGTCTCCATATTTCTGTTTAAATATTGACATCATAAAATATTCAGTATTTTTTACAAATGAGAATATGTCCTGATTGTTGACGTGATTCATTGTTATTCTTGCCTATCCCTATCTACATGCTATTATCTTTTCCAACTAACACGTTATTGTGTTGTAATTAGACGAAACTTACAAGGAAACATCAACACTAAAATACTTAGGTAGATATTTACACTTGTACTGCATTAATTTGCGAAAATAATCACTATTAAACTTTGTTACGACAACAATGTAAAAAAAAAACGACTCGTGTAAAATATCTGTATATTCATATATGGTTTTACCAATATTTATTTAAACTATCTAAATCGTTAACATATTCTGGAATTAAAATTTATCATGTCTATTATGTAAAAAAATTAGGTGCAATATGTAATATATATCATCGTATTGATTTTATCAGCCCCATAGAGATGATACCAATAATAAAATAATGTATCATATATTTTTTATCGAAGACCAAGAAAATATACATCCAAAGTTAAGACTTTTTTGTAAATATGTATTGCATTGCAATTTAAATAAGCATGTAAAAAAGATACCTAGAAAGTAGGACCCCAAAATCTCTTAACGAAGTTTTCCACCCTCATATTTCTTTCTATTTCTAATGTAATATGGCTGCTAGACACACAATTGAGTGCTAAAAATATACTGGTTTTAGTAATAAACTATTACCGTCAAAAACTCGAATGGGTGCGCTTTTTATCGACTCAATGTGATGCATGTGTTTTATCGAAGTCAAATAAAGGAGCTCTTTTGTTTCAAAACGAACCATTTAGTTTCAGCTGTACATTGCAATCGATTGGTTTGTGTTTGGAGTGGAATTTGCTTTGTTTGGTTTTGTTACTGAATATATAACTGTGTGCACATACACAATGGGCACAGGTACTGATTTACTAGCCAGTTCTTATTTAAGTTTTTTGAATAACATTGAATAGATATCAGCCTGGAATACGTTTGTCCCACACATACGGGGAAGTGGGTTTTCTTTTTCTATTGCTAAAACAATTAGTAATTTCATTAAAAATAAATCATGTATTATTTAACTGAATTTTGTTTTTACGAAGAAACAAAATTATAACATATGTTCAAAATAAACAAAATTAGTATTAGGTACCTACGGATACTACAAAATTACTTGTTATTTGTCATGTTATTTATAAGTTCCGGCTTTCAATGAGTAATCTTATCTATGAAGCTATTTATTGCCCTAGCTAGACTGTCTCATACATTATCAATAAAAGCCAACATATTAAATTTCATACAACACATTTTATTGAGGCGTAAAACTAGTATCTTATCTGAAACTACATCGCGATAACATCGATAAAACTACCAATTCCCATATAAATAGTTGATAACTTTAGCAAACGCGTACCTTGTATATAAATATTTATAAAATAGAAATCTAATAATACATGATAAGGTCGCGTTTGCGAACACTAGTATACCTGTGACTTTACTTCTTAAGAGAAAATTCTAGTTTACAAGTTTATGGTGTAATGTCACGACATATTAAGGTTTGAACTCAGAAAAATGGGTCTTTATATGTGAAACGAGTCTGTTTGTACCGATAATGGCATAGTTACTGAATTTTTACTGCTAAGCTACAATAGCCGAGTAGGTACATAGTTTCTGAAGTTATTAAAACATAATGGAATGGATTTTCCAGACATTGATGTAATATATATTCGCACGTATTCTACACTGAGAGAAAAGTACAACAAAAACACACTTAGAATTACAAAAATAAACTTAATCCGGGGACAAGGAGAGTTAACTAATAGGAACAAATTGACTTTTGCAATTTCTATTAGTTCTTGCAATTTCTATTATCTGTTTGTTGAAATTATATATGGGATTACTGAGCTGTTTGTAGAAATAAATAAACTTTACAGAAATAGTGAATCGTCCATAATTATTACTAAAACTTAATTTTTTCCCCAGTACAGAACTGTTTTTTAATTCCTGGTGATGATATTTCTCTCAGTGTAGCCGGCACTGGAAGCCTTGGCCACTTTTTCGTAAGCAACATCTATTATAATTCAACCTCATTTATAATTAAGTCTTTGTTCATCAATAGGGTAAACATTTCAAATTCAGAACAAAAACTAGCTTAACTTCCGCCTTTAATGTTTTACATCATAAACAAACGCTCAAAAGTGGCCATATGGTCGTTCGTAAGCTAATTAAAGTAATGTGGAATACGACTGTTAAGTTAAGGTACCTACAAATGTCTACATTAGAGAACAAAGAGTTTCCGCCAACTGTAATTACATGGTACGGGAAACATTCTCTAATCGTGTACCGTATTCATGAGACAGCCCACACCTGGAGATGCCAGTATTCCTAAAGGGCCCGGAAACTTATCGGATGCTTGGTGCTCATACATAATTTACTAGTAATCTTGCCCTACTTGTTTGTGCGCACATTTTTGAGTTGAACGACGCAATTGAATCCGCCCCCGTGTACAAGCTTGTTTACTCATTTAAATCATAGCGTCATTAACTTATATCGACAGATATATCCGATCGATTTCCCTGAAAAAATATAAATATTAACATATAAATAATAACGGTCTTCCAATGGATGATTTTAATGATTGCATTCCATTGTGACTTTCAGTTCTTTTTACAAATTATTTACCGCGATCAGGCGGTCTAGCATAAGTTGCGTTCCTGCGCGCGGATCCATATTTGAAGTCACACTTGTCTTGATGTATAAGAGTCGCGCGCGAGAACACATATCATGCTAGACCGTCCGATGTAATTAAACTTAATACCCTGTAGTAAACAGTCCGTGGTCCGCTTTTTGCGGTCCCAAAAATTGGTGCAGATCCTTTTACTATTACTATTTATAGAAGAAATGATATAATTATGGTGTGTACTCGTATATTATATTTGTTAATTTCACATTTACAGAAATCTGAGGACAATGACGCATTTTAAAATAATCTTAATGTAGGATACTTGTACTCTTGTATTACAATATAAGCTTACTTTTTACTATCCTTTATCATTATGCTCTTATTGAAATAACTAGTGAATAATTATTGTACAAATTTGTGAGCAACAAATAACAATTCACCGTTCAAATAGCCTTGTTCAAGTATCGTCAGAATTCAGATCGGTTCCAGTACGAAAATCTGGCAGGGTAACGGCTGAACTTTAGGCATTGGTTTTATCTGGTATTAAAGTTGATACCTCATTTAACTCACGGTCATCCCTGCCGTTGTATACTTTGTGTTTTATTATGATGCCTTAAGCCTGAAGAATAAAAAATGTATAGAGGCGATATCTGCCACTAATAATTTATGGAGACAAGGTAACAACGATTAAGTGTACAGTCGCCATCAGATATATCGGAGCGGCCGAGGCGCTCATAAATATCTGAACACGCTTCTAATGTCAAGGCGTTAGAGTGTGTGTTTGTGAACACCTTGGCCGCTCTGATATTTCTGATGGCGGCTGTACATAGGATTGAGCTAAAAGCAAAAACTGTTATTTCCTAAAAGGGAAGAAACAGTGTAGAGAATTTTTAGGGTGCGCTGACCGTATTTCACGCCTTCAGTGATATATCTGTCGTACATATTCGGATATCATTGCGTTGGGTTTTTTGAAGTTCCGGGCGTTATTTGTGACTATAGGTAAACACTACTGCTGGAGGCCAAATACTTACTTCACTACGTGTTGCTGCTAAGGGCCTATTTACTGCATTATCTAATATTTTACCGTTTAGTATCTTTTGGTGTAGGTACCTACTAGTATATTGTAATTGGGCTCGCCGTGGAATAGTCTTAATTTCGATACCAAGTAATTTACTCAAGTCAATATATGTCTTCTAAATTAATAAGTGTGTTTTCTGCAATAATCATTTGAATTGGTATATTAGACATCATTGCACAGATAATGCAACAGGAAAATACTCTGAAAGTACCTCGTGGACTACTTAAGCCCCGGTTCTGTCTGTGCATTCTATTCTACGTAACCGACCTTCGCGCCAGACAAATCTTCCCTTAGACCTTTTGAAGGGCAAACATTCCTTTACTGTTTTTCGAGATTAGGTAGGTACACGATTTTACACGGGTATACTTTGAGTAGTAAATGATAATGCCTTTATTTAGAGGACAAACCATTCCTGGTTAAAAAGATCAGCTTAGAATCTAGGCTATTGAGCAGTTGTTAGATTGGTTACTCAAAATTACCAATAATCCCTCTCAACCGCAGTTGGACTGATATAAAAGGACATGGCTAAACCTTATATTTCTGCCCCGTCCGTCGGTCTTAAACATCTCTTTATTTCACTAAAGAATATTATTGTTCAAGTTAACCCTTTACCAGGCCAAGGGATTTAATATATTTCCCACATACGGCACTTCAAACATGTGTTCTATTTTCGATGAGTGAGGGCCACTTGCGCCATTCACTAACCCGGGGTTAACGGGTTAAACCTGGAGTTACCATGGTTACCAGTACAATTTGACACTGGGTTAACGGTTTAACCGCTTAACTCCGGGTTAGTGGGATGGTGCAAGTGGCCCTAAGACTGACGTTCGATTGCCATTTTTGTAATGAATGAAAGAATGAAAATCTTTATTTCAGGCAATTAGTGGCCTATACATAAATACCTTAAAACTAGCATACATATTATAAAAATATATTTTTCTCAAACATGCAATGAAATATTGATGTTATGTTCCTTATAATAGGCTGCGAAGTATGACGTTTCAGGTGCGGCTAGGACAAAAGGTCGTTAATGGAATTTCATACACATCTTGCAGGCCTAGGCCGGCAAAGTCCTCTTTTTTAATTTTCATTTCACAGGTATTTGTGACACAGCATCGTGGCATTAATCCATTAAAAAAAACTAGAGGCTGTATTTGCTTTATGGTTCGTAATGACACTGCCACTACGCCTATAAAAAAAAAAAAAAACAATGTTTGCTATAATTTGCAGGTTTATTTGTATAAAATCAACATGAACTTAATAAATAATACATTCTATAATTTTAAATTATAAATTTAACTACACAAATAAAAACATTTAAAATATTTCATCTAAACGTTAGCGGTAAAAAGGTCTACTGAAACACGCGTAGTTATATTTTAAATAACTTGCTGCCTCTGCCGCCAAGTCAAAGACGAAGTATGTATATGGTTGCTTATGGCAATTTTATTATTTGAGAAACTAAGAAAAATGGCTTACAGTTTATTAGAAACAGTTTTGTGGCATATTTTAAATGAATGTAACTACAAATTCGTCAACAGTGTGGAAATTATACTTATTTACTCCATGCATAAAGCAACGATGTATGTGAAACATGATATCAACATGAAAGACTATGTAAACTTATGTGACGAAAACGACAGTCAGACGAATACAAGGCGAAAAAATCAAAGATACATGAAAATATATGGGTTGTAAAAATACACGACTCGTGTAAAACATACGCGTGATAATGATATAGGTACGTGTTGGTTATATTTTGGGTGTAGTTTACTTTTAGTTTTTTCTTACTTACTTAAAACTTGGGTTTCGTGGATTTTTTATTTTATTTATTTCATTGCATGTTTGAGGGAAGCACTCTATACTATACATACCTCGGCGGGAAATGGGGTTGCCCGCGCTCAGACCTATCCGGCCTCGCTTCGCTCGGCCGTCTATATGTCTTCGGCCGGCAACCCCTTTCGTCCCGGCCTCTGTAGTAATGTACTATTAAAACTAAACACTACAAAACACATTATGGCTGCGATGCATTACGCAACCCCGCAGTGTCAGGGAGCCGGCCGCGGAACCGCCGAAACTTCAACCTGTCAGCCTGGTAAAGGATTAATCTTCTTACAAGCATAAACTATATGTTGTTGTTCAGGTGGAGTTAACGATGCACGACGGCACAGTCCGAGACGTGTGCTTCATAGAGGACACGACCAACAAGACCAGTCTCCTGGTTAGCGGCGGTGCCGGCGACTGCAAAATCTACGTCACCGACTGCGCCACCGGCAAGACTTTCCAGGTAAACCATCATAATCGTCTCCCTCGCGCTGTCTCGGCATATTGCCACGGCTCATGGGAGCCGCAAGAAGTGCACACAAAGATATTTATATTGTCTAGGGAATAAGCACTGATACACATTTAGTATATTCAGCCGCAAGGTCGAGAAGAATGTGACGGAATCACGCACGCGAACAAAAGCTGTATATTTATTCAAACATTAAATCTTGTTTCACGTGCGTTTATGCAGTTATCTATAAAACAAGATTCTTTCAGTTTACGAAGGCACATTCTAACAAATAATCCCAAGATTTGGCATAGGCATTAGTATTTAGGAAAGCAACTGCCATCTGATCTACCAACCCAGATGGTAAACCGGTCCTTATCGGGATTAGTCCGGTTTCCTCACGATGTTTTCCTTCACCGAAAAGCGACTGATGGCTGGATATTTCGTACACAAGTTCCAAAATCTCATTGGTACGAGCCGGGGTTTGAACCCGCGACCTCCGGATTGTTGTCCCTAAATGTTCTCCCTATACTATCCGCAAACAAACCTACGATTTGGGTCTTAAAACTTCTCATTCAATCTTGCGTGGTCGATGCAAGAGTGACAGAGATAGTGAAATGACCCTGATCCTCGATTTGATTTGCAGCTACCATAGACAAAGGTAAGGCAGGAAGGTGCGAAAAAGTGTCGATCTACTCGGAAATCAAAAATCCGTTTGGGGTTGAAATGGCCATAATATACGAGTATTAAAGTTACATAGAGTTAAATTAGATATAGTATTTTTATAATTAAGTAGTATCTATGATTAATTAAAGTGATTAAACAAATTATCAACTAACCCGACTTAATTCGAGGTTGGCCCTGATTCTTGCGCAGACAGCTCTTTTAATTAAATTAGACTTATTCGTGGATTAACAGCAATTAATCCGTCGTATACCGAACGCGGAATTACGCTTCACAAATTCATTCTAAAGAGATCTGGCTGTCGTCGAGGATCCATAACTTCAGGAAATTTAGGATTTATTAATATGAAATAAATATGTTATTCCATCAAATTCTATCATTCCGAATACATATTATGGTTGCCATTTTATTTGCTTCGCACCCACATACCTACTTAGAGTCTGTTCGGAAAGAGAAGAGTCGTGGAATGCATGGGGTCCGTACAGACTTTATCGGAAAAACGAGGGCGATATACAGAAAAATGTCGACTATGTTAGGCCCGTCAGATCTAATTCGGTTGTTTATTTTTACACAGGCACTAAGCGGTCACTCCGGCCACGTGTTGTCATTGTACAACTGGGGCGGAGCGATGTTCGTGTCTGGCAGCCAGGACAAGTCTGTCCGCTTCTGGGACCTGCGGACGGGGGGCTGCGTTAACGTCATCTCGCCGCCCGTCGGCAGTGCCACCAAGGTAAATTCAGTTAGATTACCATACATTCGACGTACGAAAATATTGAGCATACCTGCTTTGAAGGCACTGAAAGGGCGCTCTGTATCTCGTTTTACACTTGGGACTAAGCGATGTCAAGCACCAGTATATTAGTATCTAGAATAACACTAGACAGTACCATATATTACTGTCGGGAGTGCAACTAAGGTATGTCCAACCATTATCGTCACTAAGAAAAGGCAAGAAATATAAAAAAATCTGCGAAGGGACAAGGGTAACTTGATTTAGATACTTATAGAAATCGATAGCGTTTACAAGGCAAAAGTTACTTCTGCCTTGCGCGCTACTTTGAAAATATTTCGCCTACGCTGCCTTGTAAGGTTGCAATCTAAAATAATTTTGTTAAAATTTGTTCAAAAATAAACTCACCCTTAACTTATAATGAAGTAATACCCAAAAATAACCGATTGTTTTAGCATCGTATTTTCATTTAACATGTTAGGAGGCGGTAAAGTGGATCTGGATTAAACTGGTCTAGCCATTAATTCTGTCAGTTATCAGCCATGTTATCTGTATAGACAAATATGAAATAAGTTATTTAATTAAATTTTACATAGGAGTATGAAATAGAGAATCGAATTAGAAATATAAAAATGTCTAATTATTAGTCGATACTAACATAAATAATATATCTTCTTCTTAATATATTAATTCATGCTTTTTAACGAACTTTTAAATATTTCTGTAACATACCATTGTTCATTTGACGAGAAGAGCAGGCTTAAATCTCTAAGACACAAAATATTTTTTGTGCGTATTTTCGGGACCGTTCGTTTGATTATTCAAAGTCAAGGGTCAATTAATAATCACTAGGCATTTTTATTCGCTATTAATTCCAATAATAATAGCATAAAACTCAATACAATAACTTTAAAATCATAGTCTGTAGTTAACTTTGTGACGGAATTTATGGCTAGACTTGGTATTTTATTTAGATGTAAATTTAACTTATGAATCTAGTTTATTTATGTCTTCCTTAATTTCAACATATTCTGTACCCACTGGTACTTGTTTTTTATATGTATAATTAAATACATTGTATCAAAGATGCTTCATCAACAATTAAGACTGATGTACTCTTAATTGGGCCATTAAGCTTATTAGATAACTTCATAAAACTTAAAAAAGCTAAAGCTTAGAAATACAACTCCAAAAATAGATAAATTACGATCCTCGCTCCTTTAGCATAAATCCTCTTAAGTTGGTAAGTTAATCTTCCCGGTTTATACTTGATATTTAAGTCGTCGATATTGGCAAGAAGATAGATCGTCGCGTCGCTTACAAAATATGCATAATGCATGCGACACTTTCAACTGGTATCGTACGAGTAGCTAAACTGTCGAATATTCTTATTGTTGAACTAAACTTACTTATACTTATGACATAGTTTGTTTACTATTGCCGTTATTCAGCTCAAAATTAAGTTTCTTATTTCACATATTTATCATATGTTCGTCATAGCGCATTCAAAGTTTGAAAATCCGATTTCATTTCAAACATTGTATTACAAAGGTCAAAAAACCACAACATGGGTATCCGCTTCTTAAAGATGGTAAAAACTGACAGACAAGCAGGTAGAATATTTTAGTTGTCGTAGACTTACATTTCGCTAGTAGTACACATGTAACGTTCAAGCCAAAAGATCGAGCTGCCGTTCACCAACGAGATGGACCATACAAGTCATAAGTCTAGTAACGATCGTAAGATACGCGCTGGACAGAAACCGATAAAGGCAGATCATCGGCTCCAGATGCAACCCTGATGATGACCACGATCCTCATACATGAAGGACCAACCCAAGAGAGACATGTAACTGACGGTCGGTATAACTTACTCGTATCTAGTATCAATAAAGTTTACCAATGAATGAATACCAAACATAGTGCGGCGTTACGGCAGACCTAGAAGGTGGCGGCATGATCTTGACGTCTTTCGGAAAGATTGGCCTAATATTGCCATAGAACGAGACGCGTGGTCTTCCACGCCCAGCAAGGGAGGCCTTTGCCCAGCAGTGGGACACAACAGGCTAGCAAATATTTACGAATGGTCAGTTAAGTGTGGCAACGATGGTATATTTACAATGTTACAAATGTTATATAGGGTGCAGCCGTGGCGTCGCTGGCGGTGGACCCGTCCGGGCGGCTGCTCGTGTGCGGGCACGACGACGGCTCGTGCGCGCTGCACGACGTGCGCGGCTCGCGCGCGCTGCAGCGGTTCACGCCGCACTCGGGCGACGTGCGCAGCGTGCGCTTCTCGCCCGGCGCCTATTATCTGCTCACAGCTGGCTACGACACCAGGGTCGTGCTCACTGATCTTCAGGGTGAGTTTACTACTGTACTTTCCTAGCAACTTTTACATCGTGTTTAGTGTGAGCTTAACTATTAATAGTATTAATTATTCTTAGCATTATCTCAGATTTTTTGAACCTTGTGTCACACACAATTGTTTAAACAAAAGCTGTCACTCCTGTACACACCAGTTTACAACTTGTATTGATAGAATCACAAGGTTATAGAAAACGTATGTACCCAAAAATTGAGCCCTAATCTGGATAAATTAGGGCTCAATTTTTGGGTAAGTATGCATCGGAGACATGAACCTAATTGCTGTGTATAAGGTCAATTATATTTGGCGCCGGCATAGTTTGAGTCTTGGGGAAAAACATAGGACAGTTTTATGATGGAAAGCACTACTCCACGCGGGCGCAGTCGCGGGCAGAGGCTTGTATTAATTATATAACAACCACCTCGGTACGCAAGCGTCAAAAGTTCAATACGGTCGCGAGTAACAAGTCGAACTGGATCATGTTTGTTCAGCTTAACTATTGAAAAGTAATAGTTTTCTGGCGTAGCTCCGATTATAAACTTATACTACTTAAAACATTAAACTTTTTGAAAAGTTCGACGTGTTATTTTAACATTTAGAAATCCAAGAGTTTTGATATTTCGACGTATTAACTCTGACTAAAGGATAAGCGGGTTTAGTTCTAAGAGGATCTTGTATTTTTTTATCGTGTTATGTGAAATAGGTTATCTCGATCGTGTTGCGACTTCTTTGGCAAACGTTTTTGTCCCGCTGCTGCCAGTTCTATATGTATAGGTTTATATATCGTCACTACCAGACATTTAAATTCTACTAATATAAATGAAAGCGAGTGGTCAGTACCACCAGATTTCCAAAAATATCACTCCGCCAATTTCCACATGTTTTCGAATGACGAAATCGATCGTTCGATATTAAAAAATTGGCTCCCTGTGCCTTATACTAAAAAATCTATTATTTCTCATTTAACTTTCCTAAATTAGTCTAACAAATTGTATTTACGAAAATGGGCTGATAGTTAATGTCGACTACAGTTGTAAAGCGACGAAGTGTTGATTAGAGCCAGTACACATTAACAGCACATTCTGGTCAGTCCGTTAATCGCCCATTAATTAGCCAGTCGTATCCTAACATGGGTCTGCAAGGCGAGCCATTAGATGGACCATTAGAAAAAACACGCTTGTTTCCGTCGGTCACGGTTTACTTCACAAATACTTTTAGAATAAAGATAAATGTTATGCGGTGTACCACATAATACTGTAGTACATGCCATGTGCGAAGTGCTATATACTTTTATGTTAAAATCATATGCTGCATTCATTCGGATTTTGAGAGGATAATAAGGAGAGGATAAATGTGAAAATTAATATTTTCAATGGGGTAACACTGAGTAACTAATAAAATCTTAAAGTAACCGAGTAGCTAAATAGTAACCGGAGACGCCTTGGCTCTCATTTTCTGTAGAAAACAGTCTGCCGATTTTTGCGGAGGAGGGGCACGTCAAATGTATGGCCATTTGTACATGATTTGCACGTAACGTACAAATAGCCATGTCAGATAAACGTCAGTCCATACATAAGTTTGCACTACTGTGCAAGGTTTTCGGCAAAGGGGTAAGCTCTTAAAGGCGACTCCGGCTTATTAAATGCTCTAAGAATAAAATGCATAGATTCATAAGTAGCTCATTCTAAAAACTTTTAGTGTGCATTTACTCGTACTTATTTACATTTATAGGTATGAGATTACGTCCTATATTGTACACATATATTATTGAAATTATTTGTTCTAAATAACCGTCGGATCGCTATTCGAAGAGCACAGCACGACATGTATAGTCTTTCTTATTAAAATCTACGAGCGAATAATTTTTCTATTAGCACCGACATTACCAACCTTATTGGGTCGTGTCCTGGGGGGTTTCTTAGTATCGCCCGAGATCGATAACTCATTAATACGCTCTTGCGGTGCAAACGGAGCATAAATACTGTTTATTAAGGAGAACACGTGGTTATCTTCATCACGTATAAGGCAGTAAGTTGGCTTTGCTTCAGCAATATTCGTAGGAAAATACGTGAGAGAAATACGTCATAAATAGCGTATACTAAACTAATTAAACTCTTGATAAATCTATGAGCAGCTAACGTTACGCCACGATGGACTTCTAAAACTGACGTATAAGTTTCAAATACGAGAGTAATACAAATGTGGATGTGATTGCGCAATTGTCATAAAGTAGTTTTAGTTCCACGTTCTATAATTTCTTAACCCCTTAGTTGAATCTAGCTATAAGGAAATTGTCACCCCCGTATACATATTTGCTAACTATAGGGCTAAAACGGAGTTTTCTTTTTTCGCTCCGTCCTATTCTTATCGTGTGTTGCCGTCGTTTTATTGTGGCTACCCAGCATGGCCTCTCTTTTATGTACCTGTGTAGCAGAATCATCCCTAATCACGGACCTTGTAATGTGAAAATGCTCAAAGAAAAATACGATTTTACCCTTGACCTGCGTTCAGTGCGAAAAGTACCCGTAATCTTACACTGGAAGTTTACATACAAAAGTTCTGTGCACGTTATGTGAAATCTATATTTTCCTGTTTGCTAAGACACATCTTTCTGCGGCTAGATCCTACAAGTATCAAGAACGTCGAGAATGCGAGAAATTAGAATTTTGTACGGTTATATTTTCTATTCGGTCAAACAAAAAGTCTGCCAGGATTATCATACCTGATGTTGTCCTCTGAAAATATCTACAAAATAATACAAAGGTAATATAACATTGGCGGGTAGTGTAGCTTTCAACGTTAAAAAATATGATTCTAATCTAATATCAGTTAGGCGCTTACGGGAATATGGCTTCTAGATAGACCCTCTTCAGTTGCACTTCTCGATTACTCGAGATACGCGTTGTCAGCAAAAACTAGGCCTGTGTTTAAAAAACGGTACTTAAGTGAGGTGTGCTCAAATCAAGCTTTAAGTACAGCAGAATAGATATTTCGGTTACCAAACTGCGACATAGTGGTCCAGAATACAGAATTTCAAACCAGAGGCAGTGCTGCATGATTCTGCTTTCTTTTAGCACTCCCTATTCTCTCTTTCTCTCCTCCTACTGCGCTCACTTGGTCTCGGAACTTCAAAATATTATAAGTCATTGTAATTATTAAGTAGTCAAGACGAGCCCAGTATGCTTTAGGATACTACCGGGAAAGAGCCAAGATAAAAATAAGGCGTGCACCGTGCATTTAAAGTATTCGAAAGCTGTCTTAAAAAGAAGCTTTGTATGTACAGCGGAATTTTAGTAAAATTAAAGTGCAGTGAAGCTCTAGTTGTTGAGAAGCGAGAATCACTCTGCAAGGGAACTTTAATGTGAGTAGCTACACCTAGAAATAAATCCGTAGGCACCACCAAAGCTATTAGCGATTTCATCTCATGGAATCAAACAATTACTTTACTTCAAAACGTATAGATGCGCCTTTCTCGAGATACCACGCACACTATAAGAGGCTGTAAATATGAAAACTGTCATCGCCATATTAAATTATTATCTCCATACCATGGAAGGTAGAGGAAGGACGTCAATCTTTTAAGGCAGAACTATTGCAAAAGTGTCCAGCTGTCAGCTATAAATAATAGTTCCAAATCTCTCCAGACTAGCGCTAGAGTAGCTAAGAACGTAGGCGTTATTGACGGAGTGACGTGCGCTGTCAATGGTTTGAATTATTTTATCAAATATTATAGGTATTGTGGCGCCACCTATTAAGGTTTTTTGACGAACACTTTACGATATATGGAGAGTGTATACCTTACCTCTACCTTCCATACTCCATACAATTACGTGTGAATTGCGAAACTTAAGGGGCCCACTGATTAACAGTCCGCCGGACGGTATCGGCCTGTCAGTTGTTCGGAACTGTCAAAATTTTGTTCTAACTGACAGGCCGATACCGTCCGGCAGACTGTTAATCAGTGGGCCCCTTTAAACAACAAGCATAGAACTTGTGATACTTCCTAAATACCCCAGCGCTCAAACCCGGGGTCGTTTTAGTATCATATGTCACGTTGGCTCCGTAATCAACTGTAGCAAACAAGGGACCCTAATAGGACAAATGTTTGCCGATATCAGTCCTCCGAGCCGATGACGAGCGCTAAATGAAACTCGTCGGGATGACTAATAACAAATGCCTTTTTATTAGATATTACGACGTGGCATACGTGATTATTGTATTGGATTCGACACGTGATTTAGTAAGAAATAAGTATATAGTCAGCAGCAAGTGTGCGGTCAGTAGAATAATCTCGTTACTATCAGTTATACTTAAATGAAAATATTGGAAAATGTGAAACC
Organism: Cydia fagiglandana; assembly: GCF_963556715.1. Lineage (NCBI taxonomy): Eukaryota > Metazoa > Arthropoda > Insecta > Lepidoptera > Tortricidae > Cydia > Cydia fagiglandana. The sequence continues at coordinate 11,015,365 of NC_085959.1, forward strand.
TATTCTTAGTTTTTCGGTTCTGCCGCCAGCAACACTTATCAAATGCATGCGTTTTATGGTGGTCTGCATTAAACGATCTGAGCTGGAGTACGTTATACCTACAAGCCAGGGATAACGTTTTCTAAGTTTCCAATTCTCAGCTTTGTTGAGGTAATAAAACTGTATTTCTGTAAAATGTTTCAATGCGAGCGATTACAGAGCATCATATGTCATCACCCTTTGAGTTTAAAAAAGACTTAATAGACAATCGTATCTAATCGTAAAAAATGTATCAGAATCACAGAGGCATACGAGAAGTCACATCGTCATTTCCATATCATTTATTTCCGGAGTCGTTTTGTTGGGTCGTTCGGCCTGTACGTGATTTTTAAGCATGATCGCACTTCTACCTTAGCTACATTAATCTCTAATAATAGCAGCAGGCGTATAACGCAACCGGTATTCAGAAACCTTAATAAATTATTTATTAAATAATTCTTTGCAATGTACCAATGTCTAATACCGGGTATGGCCTGTAACATGAGCAAATAATTAAAACATAGATTGTACTCCTCAAACGGTGACACTTATGTTCAACAACTTTAAAAAATTATGAAGTATTTTGAGTCCCTATTTTTCATACAAAATAAATATTATCTTCAATGGACGCCATCGCCATGCCATATCATTTGTGATTGACGTTGCTTGTCATGCCTTAATCATAACAAAATTCGCAATACATTGCGTCTTAGAATAAACTTAAAAGTGTATAAAAAATCAAACCACAAGTTACAGTATGAGGAGTACTGCCTACAGTTACATTTTTTGCTCGTATTACAGGCCACACCCGGTATACAGGGTGTCCCAGAATTCGACGTCAAGCTGTAAACGGATGATAGACCAAGTCATAATAGTTATCATAAAAATACAAAAAAAAATCGAACACATGTTCATTAAAAATTATGGTCACTTTAAAAATTCACTAAAAAATCCACACCCTGTAATTATTCAAGATTACACAATAATAAAAAAATTAGAATAAATTATGGAATTTGTAGTAAGTAATAAGAGTTAAAGAACCATTACAGGTTGTGGATTTTTTAGTGAATTTTTAATATGACCATAATTTTTAAAATACATGAGTTGGTTTTTTTTTTGGATTTTTATGATAACTGTTATGATTTGGTCTATCATCCGTTTACGGCTTGACGTCGAATTCTGGGACACCATGTACATAAAATAACTAAAATACAGACAGACTTTTTAAATTAGACATCTAAACGCCATTTACTTATGGTATTTATGGTACATCTTAATTACTATATCGATTACTATGTACTAACTAGACATTCCTTCAAAAATGCAACGTTTTATTCCACAGTCCTATTTTGTTACAAAAAATTAAGAAACATTATTAAAGCGATTTACACGAGTGTATCTCATTTGGCCGCGAGCCAAAACCTATTGTAGTTAATTCCAGTGCAGTTTGGAACCATCTGTCTGCTGCACAAATGGGAGAAACGTCACGTGACAATGACTATTCCATATACAGATTGAACAGTCAACAGAAATGAGCAAAAGCTAAGCACGCCTGTTGTACAAAATAATTTTATCACGGCTTTTGTTAAAAGATGCTAAGAGCGTGTGCATCTTTTAGAAAACATGGCTCGCTATTTCTGCTGCTGTCTGAACAGGATAAACTAAATCATACAGGATAAATATTATCTCATCAGATTATTAGTTTTCGCGTAGCGTCCATGTAGTTACCTCTATAATTATGCGGGTACAAAAAAAATACATCGTTTCGTTATCGTAGCGCAAGCGATTGTCAGCTTGGCTAGGTGGTCTGGAATTGTTTTATTTTCATAATTGCGTTAACACATGAGTGTAATGTAACCAACGTATAACGTTTGGATTCAATGTCATATCTCATTAAGTCGTTTGCAATATCGAATGCTTATAAATTATTTTTGAACACTTTTTAAATTAATTTACCTTAGCCCTCCTAAATACCTCCTAGCATCGATTTTGTTAACGTATTGTTTTGTTTTAGGCGATTTGACCTGCGCCTTGCCGAGCGTCCCAGTGGCGCGGCACCCCGACAAGGTGATCTCCGCCAGGTGGCACCCGGACGACTTCTCGTTCCTTTCGACTTCTGCAGACAAGACCGCCGTGCTGTGGACTATACCGCCGGTCTAACCTCCTCAGGTATCCGGCTCGTACTAACACAAAGGCGCTTTCCTGACTTGACGTCGCGGACAACTAACGCAGGCGTAGACGCGGCAAACTAAAACAAGGATGGGTCCCAATCAAGAAAATTTACTGCGTACTGTTTCGACCCGCACTGCCAAATCAGGAGAGGGCCTTAATTTGTCTTCTCTGAGCTAGAACTACTAGTCACTGTCATGACATCAAGTTTCATAATTTCTCATTAATAACAGAAGGTCCACGTGCGGTTCGAAGTTGCAGTGTAAGTTGTGCTTGCCTCACCGATCCCAAAATTTAAGGACACTATTTACGGTTGTGAATTATTTTGGCATATTGCGCTTCTGCCGTAGTTTTCCACTGGAGAAATTGTTGATATTTCATGTCCTCGTATTTCGGGAATGGGTAAAGACAAATTAGAAATGTAATCATGAAGCAAAAAGGAATAAGGGGAGACCAATGAGAGCGTACATGGATCAAGTAATAAATGATAATGAATATAGATATGCATGGTCCATTGTAGCATCATCGTATCATAAAGTCATCATACTAACATCACGTCGTCGTCATAAGGTCGTCGACTGCAAAAGGTATCTTTTAACATGGAAACACACAAATGATGTTTACTAAGGCTACAGTCAAGTACGGCCAATCAAAAGAAGGGTCAAGCTCTTTATGTATATTGTAGACAAAATACGAGTTGTTTGTGTTATAATAATATTATAATTTCAATTTCACGTTTAACGTCCTATAATGTAATAAAGGCAATGCTAAATTATATGTTCTGTAAATAAATTACGTTTAAAATTTTATACGAAGATTTTACGAAGGGTGTCTCGGGAATTCAATTTGGCGAAGTGATCGATTTTTCGTAAATGGCGGGTGCTCCGCCGCCTATGGCCTACATGTATAAGATTTTTCATACCTTTTGAAGTCTATTTCATAAAATTTAATTTATACTACAGTGCTAAACGCTGCTAAAGTCTAAGTATTTCAATAGAACTTGCTAACTATGTAAACAAACTACGTAATTTTGTTTTATCACTGTTTCTCTTTGTATTTTCACACCACCACATCAAATACCATTGAAACCATACACATATACACTATTGAAACGGTCCGTTCCGTAAAATACATAAATATGTACGAGTAGCTGCATCTTGGATATTTAATTAAAAGTTTAAAATGGTTTCATAAGTTAGGTTATTAGGACCTGATGGAATGGAGGTTCTGTTTCTTTTAAATTCTACAATTGTCTATGATGGGTAGTGTTGTGAGGTAGTGACTAAAGTTTGTAATATAAACCCGCTACACACTACCCAACCCACGTTCTGTAGCTACCGCCGCGGTTATAAAATACATCAATCAATCAATCATTCTTAAGTACTGATTTGTCTTCTGATCGTGATTAAACAAATTAAAAATAAGTAACTACTTGTTTTTTACTTTTGGTATTTTATTATTCGATATGGTTTGACATTAGTAAAGTAGTAAGTAGGAGTCTTGCCCATCACTAGTAAATTGATCATTCAGAGACAATTTCAATATGGCGGTTTGTTTACACATATATTGAAATAGACTTTAGATAAACGTGGAGTGTCAGTTTTATGAATTGGTACTGGATGTAAAGTGAGCTCTACCCGCGATCAATTCTCAGAGTTTTCACTGTCAGATAATTGTGAGCCTTAATAAGAAAAATAACACGTTACGTCTTTGTTAATTGTGAAAACATGAAAACTTTATTATTAAAAACTGATCCAGATGGCCAGTATAAATACTCCCGATAATATAGTGCATCAAGTTATTTGAAACTTTACTTACGGTTTTTGATACTTTGCTTACAGGATGTGTTGTTCACTACCGTTTGCCGATACTACATCGCAATATTTAAAAGATACATTTCACATGTCAGCACTACTTTGAAAAAAACTCGTATCTTTTTCTGTCAACCAAAAGAAAAATGTAGTATCTATGTATGTGGTACATATAGAGTTACTGCCTTTCAACTTTGAGTGGCAGTGTGAGATATGAGATTTTTTCAAAGTAGTGCCGATATGTAGTTAAAATGGATCTAAAATAAATGTAACGATTTCTTTGCAATTATATTTAAGTAGTTTGTATATAGTATTTATAACTATTCCATTATTTTATTGTCCAGTGATTGAGCTTCTCTGCCTAGGATTGGAGATTTATTTATATTTTGAAGGAATAGCAAAGGAATTTGTTAGCAGAAACACATCTGTAAAATTAGGTACCCTATGTTAGTTTATTTTGTACTATACAATGGATTACTTGTACGAAATTTGTAATCGTTTATACTGACAATTCCAATAGTTAAAATTATACTTATCGACCGATAAAAAGTGACAAGCCCGAGATTACGCCCAAAGTTAAACTTGACATGTTAGCACGTTGAAATAATATTCAATGTGAAAAGGTGAAAGTGTGTGTTATATTTACTTTTACCACAAAACATATTAAGTAATGTAAATCACGTATTCTGTTTATTATTTGTGGTGCTGTTATAAGTTTGAGATAATGTGTCAATGCGGGCCTAAGTAGTGTGCAAATAAATAATATATAATTTTATTTCCATTAAACATAGTTTAACAGTAAAACATGTACGTACATCTTTTCCAGCTCTCATGGTAACATTTTGTATTGTTAAATAAGAAAGTTAAAGCGATGTACGTATTTTACTTGATTTAATACTTGTATTTTTAGCTCAATATTAATACGCGTTACAGTATGTATGTATTTGAGTGTGTATTATAATTAAAATTTTAATGTAAATTACACTTGAAGGCTTCTTGTAACACAAATACGGAAGGCCAAAAAATGGTTAGAGATTTTTTAAAGAGAATTACTAAAACATGAGAATACCATTGAGAGGTATAATGAATTGTATACTCGTATTTAATAGACGCAATGCATTGTAACCAGATTGTAACTCATACGATATTAATTTGGTCTAACCATTTCTAAACAGAAAGACGGCTCACTTGTATGGCTCACATGGTAATCAAATTTACTTCTGTCTCTGTTTTAAATATTTTATAATGTGATGTGTTGTGATGTGCTGTAAAATGCTTCTAGCTTTATTTCTTTTTTATAGATGTTAAAGACAAAAAGCTTTAAACGCAAAAAAAAACTTTATTTTTTATATACGTAAGTATTTATGGAGCTTGCTTAGTGATTATCTTGTCACAAATATCGACTTAATTCGCTTTTTATTTTATGTATTATTAAAATATGTTTGACTATACGATTTTGTACATTGAATCTCATTTTTGAAACGACTAGTAATAAAAAAATACATTATATTTTCTTAGTGAGAAATTTAAGCTCGCCCTTTAGACTAATACCAAACAGAATTGTCAACCAGTGGAAAAGTTAGGTCAGATTTCATCAAGAACATTTCCAGTCTCATTTTATTAGCTTCCAGGCTAATAAAAATTCAATCCGTCATGTATTATATTACAAATTTTCCTGTTCATAAATTTTTTACCTTACTTTCATTGTTTGAAGGTTTATTTTTCGGTTCCCTCGTCAATGTCAAGTATTTTACGTTATTACGAGTCGTGTTGAGTATGTGTTGTACGGCGTGGTCGGGTCGTTTTTGCTGATTGTGCTACGAGTTCACAGCGACAGATTTGAGGATTACATATATTTGAAAAGCTGCTGTCTATAGTTTAGTAAGCGAATTGAATTTCGTTAACCATCACAGTAAACAATGTTATAAAAAAGCTTTTGGGGTAGGTCAACGTATCGTAGATGTTGTTCATTGGTTATTTTTGACGGTTGATATGCTTGAATTTCACCATTATGTCACTTTATTTACAGTCAATATTGCTCGCGAACATTTAGAACTGCAAATTAAATTGTAAGGACTTTAAAAAAAAATGCGTCATTTCTTTTCATTACAGCTACAATAATTGAACTGTAGACATCGCTTTCAACGTAAATGATGCGAAAAATGTATTTATCTATTGAAATTCAATTGCAATAGCTACTTATCTCTTAGGCTTGATGAAGACGCGGGTTGTCATGCAATATGAATGAATCTTTGCTAAGTAATAAAGTTAGAGTCAAATCTTAGGTTAAGAGATGCGGCCTCTCCAAAGTACCAACACACAGACGAATCAGCACTTCGTACTGGTGGCAAGAGAGGCGCTAGGCCTTCCACCATTTGCTTAGAATCGTAAGGACACGTATGGTGTTAGTAGGTAATTATTTTTTAGTAAACAAATAATTGTATTAATGACAATCTTAAAGATTATAACATTACTTACTTAACTAAATTATTAATATAATGTGTACTGCAATCCAATTGTAAACGACTTTGCACAAATTTAATAACTGATAATTATTATATTTAATTTTTCATGTTGTGCTAGTTAATTACTTACGTCGAGCAAGTACTTATATTAAGTAGTGTTTGACAAAAGGAAGATGATTAAAAACTTGTTTTAATGATTATTATATTTGTGCTAAGTCACCCATTATTGCACATAATGTTATTATGTTTATAGTATATTTATATATTTTATGAATTATAAATGTAATAATGAACATTAATTTTTACTTGAAAGATAATCGATGCTTTAGTATTTTAATAACTTACCCAAATGTACGAGACTTAAGTTAACAGAATTGACGAAAATGTTCTCAAACTGGATTTCGTTAACAAAATGTATCCGTTAATTAATTAAGAATATAATCACATTATTTACTTACTATTTGTTTTATTAATTTCCTTTTTAGACGGAATAGTTAGTAAACCATTATTTTTTGTAAGTATAAGAATCTACCTGGCCTGTTAGTAGTATTGTGCGTCACATTTTCAAAATTCATTCGCTCGTCTTTTAACAATCGATAAAGCGCCACTTATTGCCTGAAATATTCACATAATGCCTCCAATAATAATAAAGGTATCTAAGATTAATATGAGATAGGTATGGTTATAATAAAGCATGACGCCTACTACATTTTAAACAATATCGAACTTGGTGATTCCTAAAGTGCCTAACGAAAGATATTAGCAAAAACGTCACAAAAAGGTAGGTATTATAAAACTTACTGAAACTCTCACTTCGTAATAAAATGACAATATATTAAATGCCTTCAAAAGAGTTTCCCCCTATGCTTTATGCCCATAATGTTTCACTCCGCTAAGTAAACCCCTAAAATCTTACGCTCCATCAGGCTTCTAAAGCTCCAACATCTGAGTTCGTAATCTGTTATTCCCACGAACACGTATAATTTTATGTATATATATATACATACTCGAGTTTACAAGTGAATTAGGCACGTATTTAATAAATCATATTTGCCCCCATTTGACTACAATCTGATTATTATATATTGGAATAAGTAATGTAAAAAATTACCTCCCAGCTCACCAAACGAAGGCCAAAATTGCCAATCGGGGGAAGATATCTGCTAAAGAATGCCTTCTAGCATTAAGTCTTCCTTTTATAGGATTGTATTTCGTGCAATAAAGTTTTTTTTTTGTTAGTCTGCTTTGGTTTCCCACTTCTGGGCAAAGGCCTCCCCTCGTTTTCTCCACTCGACCCTGTCATCGGCATTTTCCCACCATTTTGGGTAGAAAGCGTCCAAGTTGTCCCGCCATCTCCTTTTCTGTCTGCCTTAACCCCGACCTGCACCGTCTATTGTGTTCAGGCACCCAGCTGGCAATAAAGATTATGTAAACAAATAAATAATAAACCCCACAACCAAAAATAGGAAAATACGGTACGGAGCAAATTTAATTATAGCCTACCAGGCTAACGAATGATCTAATTTCCTTCCTGTAACGTCATGTTTTTGTCGGCCTTGTGATGCTTTTAAAAGGTAATGTTTTTGCGAGACTTGGACGTTGATTAATTAATAATACAACGGCGCAAAAGTCTGTCGCAGAATACAGTCAGGTATAACGAGAATCTTTTATTTTTTATAAACAGCAAAACCAGCTATAGTAAATTATTTTCAAATTTTAGTTCGGTAACGTAGCTATTGATTTACTTTTTCAGAAATGTAACTTTTAATGACTGGGTAGGTACATAACTATTTAATGCTTCAGTTCAAAAACACTTAGCTCGCGTTCAGCCGGTAAATGTAACCTTTTGGACGCCAATTACCGATATATCCTCACCGCAGGTTTAACGCCAAAGACGGATTAATCGGTCACAGAGCCACATAGACCTACGTGCATATGCATAAAGTTCAATTTCAGTTTTGTCACTTCGGTGACGTGGCGTCCGAGTGACAGCTTTTGTGTTTGACACACGGCGTCTAAAAGGTTAACTAACACGTTGACTACCAGCGACCCGCTAGGCGGGTTCTCTGTTCATAGACGCTTTTCGCAACATACCTACGGTCCTGTGTTCGTCTACGCCGTAAATGTGTTAAATTAGAAGCTGACCATGCGTTGATTGTAACTGTGACTGTTATTGGTGCTTGTAACAGCGGTCATTTTATGTTATTAGGCTGTAAATTGTAACCAATGCTATAACCAATTTAATTATAAAATATAAATATTATAATGATACGGTGAAAATTCTATACTTCGTTTTTTTAGCATTAGGAAGAAGGTAAAGCGATCTTGACAGGTATTTTAATTACTTATGAAAGCAGAGCAATATAAATGATCGTATTCGATTCATACTTCTTTCATTTTTGCCGTGACTTATTCAATTAAAAGACACGTCAAGATTGTTTACCTTTTTTTTAAACATTAAAACAATGCAGCTAATATAACAGTTTTAATATTTAATAACGCAAAAAATTAAACTTTGAAAATAACAATGTTTTGACACTACGTCAACAAACCAACGTACCTACTTAACCGATTCGGGGCTGATATAACACGCCTGCCGTGTCATCAGCCCCAAATCGGTTAATAGGTGGATACTTAAGTTATGGTTTTAATAATACAAATGAACATCAGACAAAGTGATAATACAGAAATACAACTATATGAAGCACATAGCGGCATTTATCCTTTTGACACCATAAGACCATAATCAATATTGTCAATAATGCTATTAGGGAAATGTCATCAGAGAATGTCATTAGTTAAGTATTACTTACATGTGTATTGAAATCCTCCCGTAAGGGGACCAATTAGCCATTGAGAACATAGGTACCTAGTATGGTTAATTATAATTGTTAATGTGAAGATTCTCTGAAAGCTCTATACAGAGGGTCTACCGCGAACCACGTTCGACGTGTTGCCGTGTCACACTTACCTACGTACGAATTAACAAGTGCGACAGAGAGGCCGCACGTCGAAAGTAGGCCTACTGGTTATGTGGTATGCGAGAATCATAAATTATTTAACTGCCAATGAGTGATTGAAACAGTAATGTGCATGAAAATATTAAATTACTTTAGGTACCTACCTAATTATTAGGTAGGTATTAATGTCATTTGTTTCAGTAAGTAGTCGTGTTTTTTTTAACAAATACTTGCGAAAATATTTTCCTTAACAGCTTCAAAAATAATAATAATAGTTACATCAAAAATAATACTTCGAGTTTTTGGACCATAGTTGTGTGATTGGACTTTGGCCACAGGTTTAATTGTACAATATTTATTGATTGATTGATTGATTGATCAAATAATTAGATTGCATAATAACTACAATCACAAAAGTTAATAGGTTAATCACAAAACTTAAGACTCATACATCATAATGTACAAATACTCTTTATTGAACACATCAACAAAAGAAGACAATACAAAAGAAAACAGAAATACAAGCAGAGGTAAACAACAGGCGGTAATGTACTTATTGTGTTATGTAGCCTTAATACGAAATAGTTTTGGGTATCAGGGGTAGTATATATCTTATCTGGTCAAGTATATTATGTAGAATAGTTATCTATAACATTATTAAAAAAAACAGGGTATATCGGTACTACAAGGGGATTTCTTTAGGCATAAGTATACTACTTTGAAAATAATAAAAAATATTTCAATGTGAAAAATCCTGACCGAAGTTTTTTTTACTTAAATTCATATTGTTAAATTCATTGAACTTATGTATATTACAAATCCGAGTAGAGTACGATCTCAAGAATAAAAATTGACTTGGCCATATAAATGATATAAAAAAACTCGCCGTACTGATAACATTTGTATACATTAATTTCGGCGATGATATATTTTAGCATGCTTTTTTATAAAAGATATAACTCATAGTATTATCCATAGAATTTTTAGATATATTGTTAAGTATTTGTACACAAGAGCCAGTCGATTTAATCACTATACTATTACTTACAAATCTTACAATGGTAGGACTAGGTACACACATCAGAAACATTGGTCTCAGTTAACTAGGTAAACACGTCTTAATCTAAAATATTGATGCAGCATGAAAATAAATCTAATTATCTATATATTTTTGTTTGGTAAGGTTCTGTGGCACAATACTAAATACAATAACCAGACATAGAAATTTTTGTGGCAAAAAAGAGTGAGACATTGAAACATACCTGTGCTAACTCAGGGCACGAATACTAAAGTGATGTAGCAAAATATTTCACCGACAAACAATTATACCGATGTTACTGTCAACTTCTAGATGTTATTCAACATAAATAAATATTACTAAGTATTTTCTCTGGATTTAAAATTAAAAACAGGAAACAAATTCTTATTATATTAAAATGGATTTCATAGTATGATTATTTTGATTGAAATTACATCGGTAGACTTTTATTATTAGACATGATATCGAGGCCCCCTTTTTAGTAGGGTACTTAATCGAGGATTATTCAGGGAGCACTTGCAAAAATATATACTTATCGACATTTTATTTATCGACATAAAGTCCCTAGAACTTGCCCACGTAGTTTACTATAGGTACTGAAAAAATTACAGGTGTTCCGGCCAAATGATCATGGTGAATGGATATCATGAATCCAGTGTAAGATACTTACCTACTTCTAACACTTTTGTCGGAGTCTTAGGTACACATCAATATATAAATGAATGTTTCTTTAGAATTTTCATTTTTAAAAAGTAACATAATTATATTTGAACTAGGTAATAAACGAGTCAATAAATTCTTTAGATAAACTTTCCGCTTCTACTATAACGAATTTTGGTATCAACACATACCTACCTACTTCCATTAAAGTACATTTTTTATGAATACAAGCTAATATACTTAAAGTTCAATGTACATTTTATTGTTTGCTTACACAAACTTGAATAGCTTCGCTTTACCCTGTCCGTAAAATGATCTTTGTGACCATTTCATCATTAAACACTTGCTATCAAATCTGTTCTCTCATAAGACTAGCCCTTTGGTTTTGGAATTATTAAAATACCTAATGCATCGAACGCACACGCGCTGACCTACTATGTACGCACTATTGTAAGTAAATTTTCTGGCTGCATCTTATCTGAGGTATATAACTTCGTAATGCTCAATCCATAATGTTCCAATTGGTTTCACTCACTTCATTCGTGTTTCCAACTCGCTTCGCTCGCTTTCTCGATTTTTATTAAAAACCCTCACAACAAATAACTCTGCATAACAAATAAGTAGTACCTACGCGGGCGTAATCATAATTCAAGTCTTACAATTTTCTCGTTATTCAATGCTATAACATAATATTTTACGTAATACATGTTCAAGCATTAATAAAGGAGGGTTTCTAGCGGAACGACTGTGAAACACGAGTCTCCGTGGCGAGGGAACTCCAGACTAATTTCAAGCCACATCGCACTCGGCTTCCTTCGTGCTTCCTTATTATAATAATAATTGCCGCATAAATAAATTATGTACTGTTTGCTACATTTTGTCCTTCGTTCTTCGAGACACTGATGGAGGGTTTATTTATTTGAGCACAATTTCAAGTCAGATGATAACTTTACTACCTACTTATAGATACCCAAGTGATCCAAGGCCAAAAGTATGGAAATATGTAACTTTGTTTTCTTTAGATATTTATGAGATATTTCTCATGTTTCTTTGTTGTACACTTATTTCTAACCTAAAACTTGCATTAGTCAACCCCGAAAGATTGAAAATACACGATCGAAAAAGTTACATAATTATAGGGGAGAGCGGGATTAAACGTGCCGGGGGTAAGTTGTTCCGATGGGAATAGGAACACAAGTAAACCATGGAGCGATTCGTATGATGTTTGTCGCGAAAAGTCAGACCACTATGCGATTGCAGGATCCGTTTTCGTTCCTTCCATTACAGTAGTAGTTATAGAAAATAAATCAAAAACGAGGGCACAACTAACCCCACGGAAAATCCCATTTTACAAAAAATAATCACATATTTCTACGAACTGCAAAGTACTATTTTAGCGTGTGTGAACCGAGATTAAAACATTTGACGAATAAGTTAGAATTTTAAGCAACGGAACAACCAGCCCCATAGCGGGGCAAAAAAATCTGGAAAAAAAAACAGTTTAACGATGCACAAAATAATATCACTATTCAGAAACGCAAATAATCATTATTTAATATAGCGCAAGCAACATTGATACTGTTTTCATAGATTCAATTTGTATACTATGAAAATCGGCACGTTTAACCCCACTCTCCCCTACCCTTTTGCTTTACAAAGTGTTGAACTGGCAACTGGCGCGTAGCCAACGTGCCAATCGTTAACGCTCCGTAGCGTATCGTAGGATCATCACTCTTCCACACTAGTGCAACAGTGACAGTTGCGTTTCGTCCGCTACGGAGCGTTAACGATTGCACGTTGGCTACGCACCCTGTCGTAGCCAAGATTTGAGTAAGTAATTTACTTACTTTCTACATAAATGTTCTATTATTATTTTTACCATAATTTTTTTTTTATGTCTGTGAGTACCTAATTATAGAAACCATCACTTAAAAAATTACACTTTTCTATTGTCATATACTTAAGCTTATTTCCCTTCTTTTGGCCGGGAACGTAGATAAGTAGATTATCTGCCAACAAACAAAGGAAGGATGATTTTTTAAATAGGTAATAATGTTTTGCATCCATGTAAAATAGAACGCTTACTAGACGTAGGGTAAAAGCACCAGTAGTCAGCCTTATAACGAAATTTCTATGTTCAAGATCGTATAATTTGCACACTTAAGGACCAATAGGTATTATTAATGTTTTTTCTGTTCAAGAATTTAATAAAGTTTAAATTTTGTAAAGAATAAAACTTAATTAAATTCAACTTTTGGAAATATTTAATTAAATATAATAAAAGGGCATTTTTGCCAGTAATCAGCCCCCTGTATACCAATACACAGCCTTTAGGTACCCAGTGCCCAGCCATCCCATTCTAATGGCTGATTAGTGGGTTCGAATAGAGTGAGCTTATTGTCCAGTGGTCAGCCAGTGGCTGACTACTGGGTATTTAATGTATTTCAATCAAATAAATTCATAATAACGTAATTTTTTAAAGGGGCGTGATTTAACGACTTACACTTCATTTTAAAATAATAACAAATCCTAAATCCTATGGTCAGCCTCCCCCGGCTGACTTTTGGGTTTACGACCTTTTTAAAATTACTGCTTCAAACCCAGTAGTCAGCCAGGGGAGGCTGACTATTGGATTTTGTACAAAAAAGTAGTTTCCAATAGTCAGCCGCCATAAAAATGTTACTTCCACATGGATTAATATTAATCTTTTACATTTTTCAGATAGTTTAGGTATTAATTAGGTGAAGCAGTCCATATTCTTTTAAAAATTAATCACGATTTAGCTGCTATCGTCTTATCAAAATACCATGTGACATTCCAAAAAAAATGGCGCATATCTCTTAACCTTTCATGTCAGAAGACACCACCACTTTGATTTTTTTTTGTGGTTCATAGTACAGTATTCATTTAAAAATTAAGGTATTTTTCAATGAATAGTTTATCAATCTATAATATTACCTAGTTTTCACTTGAAAATCAGAAAAACTTTATTAGTTACAGCTAAAAATAGGCAAGAAAGGCTGACTACTGGTGCATGGCTGAGCACTGGTGCCTTTACCCTACATGTTTTTCGATACGCTTTGTAGCCTAACCGTTTGGATAAAATTAAAACGTATTTTACATGTAATGTCATTACCAATCGATTGACACCTAGCGGAGTATCACTGGATATAATATTCATGTCGAGTCTGTGCGAAAAGAGAAGAATCGTGGAATATATGAGGCCCAATACATTCCACGACTCTTCTCTTTCCGAACAGACTCTAATAAGCATGATTGTCCTTATATACTAAAACTATTTTTACGTAGGTATGGTCCTACATATTTTTGGTGGCAAACGTCTAAAATATTATTACATTCCTATAAAAATAGACTTCTCATTGCAACTTTCTTTCTCACTCTTCCATATTAATGCGAAAGTGACAATTGCGTTTCAATCGCTGCGGAACTTTAACGATTGACACGTTGGCTACGCACTCTGGTCGCTTACTATTTGGTGGAATTATAGATAATAATTAAACATAATAATTTTAATAATTAGCCAATTAACAATTGATAAATCTATCCTCATAGTGTGCCGGAGTTATCAGTGTAAATATGTACCTTGGCTCTTGATATTCTTTTGATATAGGTCAAGTGAGCGTGAGCGATTTCCGATGGAATCCTACCTATACGCAATATTTGATTAGACCGGAGTGACTTTGTTGAAGTTTATTTTTAAACGAAATTGACCACCTACCTATGTATTATTATGGTCGTCGTGGGGACCCATACAACTTGTTGACTAATACTGTTTTTGTAACGGTATACGCAAACGTACGCTATGAAGTCACGGAAGGAAAAATAATGTAAAAAAACAAATGAAAGATTTTTTTTATCTTTATGCCATACTTGCCACTTGGTGGTGTTATAGAAACTTCAAAAATCCGCTTACGGCCCGCCAAAAGCAAGTTATACGAGTATATACTATGTTTCTGACTTATTTGGTCAGAGGTAAGAGTACCTAAGTCATAGTTAACTCGGAAGTTCTCAAATAAAAAAGTTCCCGCAGGATGAGCTATGAGCGTCAAAGCGTTATGAATAAGCGTAAGGTAATGCGTCTTTTCTGTGGACAACATGAAATAAACGAAATATAAAGCCTGATACTGATGAAATATAAAGTTTTGATGAACTTTATCTTTAAAATAAGTAGGTAAGTAAGAAGTAGAAGGTTTTAACATGAAACGTATGATAAAATCTTCGAAAAATGTACCTGACGCGTGGTCAGATCTTAGAATTGATTATTTCATGATGTGACAATCATTTTTCTATGACCAACCTAACCAGTCTAAAAGATAGGTGTGGGCACCGTGAATGTCATCTCGCCTTGTGTGGTAGGGCACAGTAGCACAGCGGATTTCATTCCAGATATAGTAGAGCAAACCCTACCACACCACACCACCTATCTATAATTCCACCAAGGTTATAGAAAATCGCAGCCAAATAACACTAGATTCTAATCTTAGTGTTCTGTTCCTCCCGGTGAGTAAGGTTGCCAGAGCTCAACGAGGGTCCAGATTTCAGGGTCGGCAACGCGCACGTAGCACCTCTGGAGTTGCTCCAATTTTAGGTTTTTTCACCACACCAGCTCGGAAAGGCTTACTTTGCACTTCAAAAACTGATAGCAAAGTTGCATTTTATTCACATGTGAGGCAAAGTAATCAAATGCAAATTTTGAGTTGTTTTCTTATATTTGCTGGTAGAATTGACTTTTAAATGATGATTTTGGATGATAAATATTTAGGTAATAACATTCATTTGGATTTTATTTGGTTTGATTTTGTTTGATGGGCGATTCTCAGAGATGACCTTCGGTGCCTGACTTCGGTGCCAATTTTTTTTTTTACTTATATGATATGCGACTTTATTTCCTTAAATCTACCCTTAATATAAAAAATATTGGTAGTGGAGGCCTCCATTAGAACCTTATAGTTTTCAAGACATTTGAGATTTAAAAAACACCGAAATCATGTGCAGGCACTGAAATCAATTTGCGTCACCGAATTCAATAATGCTTACACAAAAATCACATTTCAGTTTTATATCTCAATTATATTACATTTTAATCATATTTTTCATTCCTATTTGATGGTAAGCGATGTAACAAGGCTAATGATCTCAAAAGCTTCCATAGCTTTAACGTCTGGTTTAAAAAAACTTCTCAAAGTGAACTAGTGATTTTGTGTACCTACTATGACTTAATTTACTTACAAACATAATTTTACGTTTATACAACGTATCTTTCACTTTTTAGATATGATAAATTAGTACAACAAACTAGTTTACAAAGCAGGATTTGAATTCAGTGACCACCTTTTTGATATCGGTGGTCAAAAAATCCACCGAAACCAAGGAAATCAACACCAGCGATATCAAAATTAATCGCTTTTTAGCAATTACAGAAATAGCATGAATGATACCGAGGAGATGTAATAATGGTGGATTAACGTACTTTCAAGGATTTCTTAATCACTTGCATAACGATAATTACACTAAAACTTTCGGAGTAAATTGCACCACCGATCTCAAAAAAACATAGGACCAAACCCAACGAAGGACGGAGAAACGTTTAAAAAATCACTTTATTATACTGTGACTGTACCTCTACTTTATTCAACGGTTAAGGCACAACTAAAGCATACTATGTTTGACACACTGAGTTCCTGGTCTACAACTTTGAAGGAGTACCGACATGTTTTGCAAATTACACCGATATCAGTCACTAGCCCGGGACACATCGTAAATTTGCTTTTATTCAATGTGTTGAGCAAACACATTATTGTGATATAAAGAATATGATAAGCTAACTAATACCTTATGCGTGAATACCCATAATAACTCCAATGTAATGCCCCATCTTGAGTAATAATTTTTTGTTTCATAAAATCTGGGTGCGGGACACGCCCACCGAACATCATTTTTGGCATTTGAAATTTTTTTTCTTGTATTATATAAATAATAAATAAATAATTTGATAGTGTCCCAGACAGAATATAAGCTGAAGATCATGCCTAAATTAATTCAGATTTATTGAACAGTAAATTCAATCAATTACTGCCCCGGACACGTCAAAATGGCCCTCCTGAGAAATGCCCTGATATTTTACATTTAATATTTCCTTCGGGTTGGTGTGGTGAAAAATTTTGTGTTTCACTCGGGGGCAAATTCTGTTTAACCCTCGTGCTTTGAAACCCTCGCAACGCTCAAGATTCCATTTTTCGAACCACTCGCTACGCTCGTGGTTCAATTTGGAATCTTTCGCTTACTCGGGTATCAGTATTAGCACGAGCGGTTAAACAACAACTTTGCCCCCTAGTAAAACAAATAACTATTAATGGTTGCTACAAGATAATTTAATTATTTGAAGCCGTTATAATATTCACGTCATTTCCACTCATCCCGAATCAGAAAGCCTTATTAAATTGTCCCTGGAGGGCAAATGCGGTCGATGAGGTTGATCGTAGGTACCTACTTTATATCGAGAGAACTTTACCTAATCGTGTAGTCTTTAAGCAATGTCATCTGTTCGGAATTATAACTAGAAATTACTTTGAATAACTTAACGTGGTCCTCACATTGGATGCGGGTCCTCACGCAGTGTGCGAGCGGCATATGTACATGCGTAGCGCTGTTTCGCTTACACACCGGAGCGGCGTAGGGTTCCGCATCAGTGGGATAACCTCGTAAGTGCTCTGTTGTATTTTATTCTTCCGACGTGTGCCTTTTAGCAACAAAGTGCTGCGCCTTAATGCGTAAAGCTAACATGAAGCCAAAATCAAATGTAGTACCTATTTAAAACTAAGTACAGTGAAAAGGGGAACTATTTAAAAATAAGTACAGTGAAAAGTGGAAGGAGGCGGTGGAGGTAATTCAGTACTAAAGTGCTGCGCTCAGCAGGACTTCCAACTATATTTAGAGGTTTCTCACTTATCAAGGTCCCACTTGACCAAGTTTGACTGCACTTATGATAAAACTTTTTGGCCGACGATCACAGATTGTTTTACGTACGAGTGTACCACGTATGTACCGGAATAATCCAATCAACTTTGTTTATTCGGGTGAAAGGCACTACCTAATTCATCCCTTGGTTAACAATCTACTAAAAACAGAGGGTTAGGCCGCGCTAAGGTAATCTACAATGATACAATCACGGTCAATTTACAGCTGATAGCAAGATAAGTTTGCTGAACGCCAGTAGATATACGAGTAGTTACTATTTTTTCCAAATTATTCTCTTGGTTAAGGTTTGTCGTGTTATTCAGGCCCACGTTGTAGCGTATACCTATGCCGTAGGCCTGAATGTGAATAACTAAGTTAAGTATCTACTTTATGTATGTAATAAAATAATGATTAAGTACCTAATGTAGGTAATCAATATTAACGATTTCATGTAAAGGTGAGAACCTTGTAGACGCAGTGAATAAAAACTATTCCTTACGGAAGGTTTTTTTTTAAATAAAATTATAACATTTTAAATCAATAATGAAGTAGCTTTAGCCTCATCGAAATTCAGCGTGCAGGCACAAATTCGTAAATGAGAAAATAAAAACGCCTAATCAGAATTCTGGCCGGGCGGATTGAGCAATAAATATTAGCTCAGTCTTTAACAGTCGAAAAAAGGACCTATGTGTAACCAAACTCCTGCAAACTTACGCCCTTGCAGCCTACGGTCGACCGATCCTCATTTTATGGCCGATGTTCAAGAGTAGTCTCAGCGCGCTAGCAAAAATATTAGATATTATTAATTTAACGATGTTTGTCTCGGTGCTGAGTAATCGGTATGCTGGAGGTGTCTATTTAATTAATAAAACCGCACGAGTCGAAACAAAGCCTTGTCCTATCAATTTTTAAGGCTATAATCGCTTGCTCCGGGAGCCCCTCTTTTATAGGTAAGTAACCCGATTCAAAGTAACAAGTTCCAAATCGAATCCCCGGCAGTAAATCTTGCCAAACAAGTTGCCGACAAGCTTCCTTAAATCATGCGAATCTATTTGGCTCACGATATGAAAATATACATATGTGGAATCGATGAGATATTACCTACCAAATAGCAAAAGGTATTCCTGCAATCAAAATTCTTGAATTTTTTTCCATTTATGTTTAATATTCAGGTACTTTGAAGCGTTTAAATTATAGGGTCTCGAACATTGTGCTAGCGAATAATAAAATAATCAAACGAAAACCTGTCACTATTCCTTTCTGATACTGTAGTCAACACGCGTAGCAAAGAAAAAAATAGAATGTTTCTACTAAAGGGTCAAATACCTATCATTATTTATTATATTTATATCTTTTTTAATCGAAGAAAATAAGGGTAGCAAGCCGATTTCTTGATGTGGCAACACTGTGCAGCTACTGCCACTACGTTAAACTAAAGTGATTTAATATATTTAGAAAGCGTTTTGCAACACATCTGATCGACTACGAGATTCTTTCAAGCCTCTACCAATATTCGCAGTGTAACGGGCGTTTTACTTTTATGTACGTACCTATGTGAATAAATATATTTCACCATGTACAGATTATTTTTAGAATTGAAAGAGAAATTTCTTCATAACTGGCTCTTTTCAAATTCGATTTCGTATATTATTCCTTTGAAATAGGTACATCTAACGTTGAACACGTGAGAGTATGAGATTCATGAGGATTTACCAAATAGAAAGCAACCCACGGGGAATATCTTCATATTATTCACGTCTGTCACGTTTCGCCGAATTGATAAGAAAATAGGTAAGTCCTATGGAATGCGATAGACAATATGGTTGGTTATGATATGGATATGTTTAGACAATCGCCTAGTCAGCTAGAACCAAAAGAGGAAATAAGTCGAACTAAGTCTAGGTTGTGTTAAGTTATTCAGGGTTTTGTTTTGCATAAGTTGCAGCCAGAGTATTATTGTGATATGTTGTATTGTATCTATTTTGATATTCTCGTTTCTGAGAAACTCCGGCCTACCAAAATGCAAATAATAATTAAAATCGTGACATTATATTATAGGTTGACAACATACAGCCGATCATGTTCAAAAAATTCTCTGCCAGGACCATTTTATTTACATACATCTTAAAACCTTCTCCGCGGCAATTAGGATAGCTCGTAATTACGAGTAAGTACTTATAATATTTGCATGAAGTCTTTCGACTCCGTCTCGCAGAGAACGAGTTACGTACCTAGTGAATGTTTGTAGTAACCTATCTCACTTCTTAAGCGAAGCAAGGAGCAACATTCACTCAATTACGTTTCTATTTCACCTCTACCAATTTCATGAAAAATGCAATTTTGTTTGGACCTGTTTTTGATAAAATGCATCCAGGTCTACATACATCCAGATCGAGCATTAATTCCTCCATAAAACAGCTTTTAATATTGATGAAAACGGGATTCGATGTTATTTTCCCTTAGAATGAAATTGTGTTTGAATCTATGTAAATTGCAATTTATCACTATGTACTCGTATAATAGGTTTTAAAAATGAAATAATAATATTATCTGACATATAATCATGGTCTGATACATAAAAATATGAAGGTAAAAATAATAAATAAGCAAAGCATTAAAGCACATGCCACTTGCGTTGGGCATTCTGTCGACCTAACGGAAATAATGGAAATTCTACGAGAGTTTAGTAAATACAGTTAGACAGATACGAGTATAGTCGCACCAATAAAAGTCTGCAGCGGATTGGATAGCCCACGCAGTGTAAGTGTTATGTATACGTTATAATTTCATACAAGTATGACGTTTAAAATGACACTTGCACTGCGTGGGCTATCAAAATCTCTGCAGACTTTTTACGGTCTGACTATACATACATTTAATGCGCTATTGATTATAAATTATAAGTATGGTTAGACCGACGCTTCGACGTGTCGACGACCACTTTCTGCCTGTAATTCTTGTCGCCTACGTAGCGGGATAATTTACATAAGTAGTTTTATGTCAATGTAGCAAAAATAAAAAAATCAACGACCTCATCAATTCCAGGCAAAGTAGAAGTTTACGTAAAAGTCATTTTAGGCTAATAAGCATAAGTTTTTATGTTTCTACTTATATGTTGCATTGGATAAATTGTATTCTATAGGTACATATATTATATTGACTGTACTTATTCTTGACAGTGTTAAAATGAACCAAAAAAAAAACACTGCACGTCAGCCTTACTCTCAATACTATCATATCATTTCAAAACTTTCAACTATCCTAATAGTCTTTCCCATTGCCCATCGTATTTACATGCTTGTATACAAGTTGTTGTTTCAACCTTACCATGTACCATCCAATTTTCTCTTATACAAGTTTCGTCCCACAGTAAACGTCGTCAGGTATTAAAGTAGGCATCCGAGTGCTCATTACTATCTCAGTACATGTCATCCTAATTACCAAGAGAGGTAACAGCAGGGTGTTATTGGACATTAAAATGTCGTCCATGTCGAGCACTAGGACGTTTACCTTTACCTACATTTTTACTTCGCGTATTAATGCTAAGGTTTCAGAAACATATATTTACAAGTAAGCTCGGGGAGGTGGGTTTACAAGAAATCGTCGGCGGGCGGCACTCCGGCGGCGGACATCTTGCGGCGCTCCAGGCGCGCGCGCGACACGGGCCGGTGGAACTGCTCGCTGCGCCGGCGTCAGCGCTCCGGAGCGGGCGCTTCCGACTCCAACTCCATCCACAGGGAGCTGATTACGCGTGCTTCTGCACAAAACAATACATTGATACAGTTATCAAACGGGGTCCCTTTGTTTCCCATAAAGTTTTAAGTCATAATGTATTGTTTGTCATATTATCGTTAGTCATAAACCTGAAACCGATAACTTTTCAGGATTTTCGTAAGGTTATTCTATAGATAGGTTAGGTTAGGTTTGTTTTATGCCAATCCTGAAAATTTACGCGTTTCTGAGAAAAACCAATTATGACTAACGAAAATTCGGATAAACAATACTTTATGACTTAAAACTATTTGGGAAACAATAGAGACCCTTACCAAACAAGTGATGCATCTCTTTTAATTCACAGGGCTAAACTGAATACGGCCCATTAACTCGGAGTAATTAACAATGGAACCGTCATTAATAGGCGTTCCCCTCTGTCGAAAATAGGCGGCCAATGGTCAACCACATGTCAACCATATGTATGGACTGACGTTTTTCTGACATGACGTACCTATACATTTGATGTGCCCCTCCCCCGCAAAAACCGGCAGATTATTTTGTACCGAAAATGTTAGACATGGCGTCTCCGTTGGTTATATCCTCTAAGCCCATTAACTATAAGTAAATCAAAATGAATTGTCTCGTGAAGGATGGTCTGTTAATTAAAGGGTCGCGAATGCCAAGCTAAATGCACTACGGGATATTTTAATCACGCAAAGGTATCCACAAATACCCTGGACGCGCCAATACATATTTATTTCCCTATCGTACGAGTAGTGGAATTAAACTACGTGGTGATCTACATATGCTAAGTGACCTAAGTGTAATGATCACAAGCACTTGGCGCGGCGTACTTATGAGGCGTTAGGGAGTGATCAACACGGAACGGAAGACCGCCGAAAGTAAATAACGTGCTTTGAAAATTCTAGAAACTTCGACGAGTTCTTAAGGCAAATTTAGACTTAGGAAATTCCCCTTGGGTTATGTTCTTAAATTAACTTATACTTCCATGTAACAAGTTCAAACTTTAGAAATTACTCTTATGCATTGCTTCTTTGCAAATACACGATGTATCCAGGATGAAATTTAAAAGTAGGTACTAAATTATACTTCTTATAATTCTGAATCGGTAAACAAAAGCACAAGATCATTTTGTATTTAAAATAATAGTAAATTTCTTCTTACAGGTTGACGCATTAAATAGTAAAGTAATTAACTCCTGTAGGTAGGTATGTATTCACGTGATGGTGTGCTATGCGCGAGTGACAAAAAATACTTGAGTTAAACTGTATTGTTAGTATGACTCACGACAAACAGTTTAAAATGTTTAAATCCTCAACTTAATAAGTAAATACAAGAAAGTATACGCCAAAATTATAAGTCATAATTTGTACCTTAAATACTAACACAGAATGCTTAGTCAAAATGCCAACGCTACGGAGCGAACGATTGTCATCTTGGCTAGGCAAACGTCAGGCAACAAAATTCTTTTAAAAGATACGACTTTTAATTCAGCCCGTGAACAGATAACTTATCGGTGGCAAGTCAAAAGTAGACACGAATGTCATTATCATTAATATCATTATATTTTATTGTAAGAAAAAAAACTATTGGATGAATCCGTACCAGGGGTGCGAAACTCCTCCCTTCGGGCAAACTCAACTCCGTTCCGCTCAGCATTGCTCCGTCCGAGCAATTATAAGAGTTGACACAACTTTACGTTCCTTTGCGTGCACGACCGCAGATAAGATATTTAATGGCTTGAATTTTGACAAACCTAAATAACCGAAAGAGATAGTGCCATATATTAGAAAGTGACAGCATGATGCGACCCTGAACCGCTCTCAAACTTCGGTTTTGTAGGAAGTTTCCCTTCTGTACGGTAGTATTATATTATTAATTCTGTGTCCATACTTGTAATTCCCATTAAAATTGTAATTCTAGTCTACTTTTCGGGCGTAACTAATTCAGCATGACGTTGATGCTAATTAATCTACAAAACTGAAGGATGGTTGCCAGAATTAATAAAGACATTTGAAAAACGTTGGGCTCGTTCTACGTCTCCAAACCCGAGATGACAGGACCGTAATTTATTTATTCAATAAAATATGGACGAACTGTATCTTCATCATCTTTATTATACAATGAAATACAGTTAGGTATTTTACATAACAAACTCTTTTCATTACATTACAAATACCAATTTAAATGGTTGGTAAGATTTATTTTCTACCCTATAGTATGACAATAAACTGCCATGAGTTTAGAAACGGCAGGGCGTTTTATTCAGTGTCAAAAATAGAATTCCAATAATCCCATTATACGGCTATCAAGGCGTCGAAATAAAAGCTAGCAATACTCTTAACTGGCCATCGTTGGACCTTGTTTCAAAAGACATAAGGTGAACCGATGGACAGTTAAGAGTGTGGGCGATGGATGATGGTATCTGTAATTATGTAGAGTATCATATTACATGTTTCATATTTTTCCAACCATAGGAATTAAAAGTTATCTCATCGGCGATAAAGAACTCTATTAGTTCGTCATTGTTTTTGAGTTTTATTTTTCATTCTAATAGATTGTTTAAAATTTTAATATGTATGTACAGTCAGCCAAGAAAGTGGTCTACCACTGTTCGACTCTATCATCTGATTGATCGAGTCGAAAAGTGGTAGACCACTTTCTTGGCTGACCGTATCTACATTGTTCGAATCGAATTCGTGAAATTACGGTAGGTAATAAAAGAGCTGACACGTTCAACATAATTATATAAAGTCTAATTTAACTTACACATAATTAATTACATAGTATAATTACATCAAGTATTAACTATTAGTCAAACACGTTCGTTATCGCTTCCGGTGCAAAAGTGTCCATAATGCTCACAGCATTACCGCTGGATGGCTATGGACTAAAGTTTAATTAGAAAAACAAAAAAGTCGTCGCCACTCCAAAGAAAATATTTACCGTCCTAATTGTGGCAAATGAAGTCTCCCGGCAAATTATCACGTACAACTCGTAAAAAGAAAAATACTGCGTCTTTTGATCGGTGAAACGGACGCTTCAGTGGTTCCGAATTGGCGTCGTGGCTTAAGGGGAGCGCTCACAGACCAAAAAGAAACTAAAATGTTAGACTTATTTTCCTGTTTCGAGAGTCGGGTGACAAAGAGGCTTCATTAAGTTTTGAAGTTGGTTTTTCTTGCTCATCCGATATCAATTTAGAAAGAAAAGCAAAGCTAAGTATCCTATATCAATAAATTTGGGACCGAATGAAGAAATATTAAACGATGTACTACTGAACCTATCGTGAAATACGTACGTCGTATTATGTACGTTATAGTGTATTTTTTAAAGCTTTTGTAAAATGTAGTTTCGGGTAAAAAATGGAGAGCGCGCAATGTACTCTCGGGCGATTAATCCGACTGTCGAATGGTTTCACGGTCTGTGAACACCAACCCTTACTCGTCCAACACCCGATACACGAAAAAGAAAAATCTGCACGTTACCCAAGCGTGGATATCTATTTTGTATCGTAACGGAATATCGTACAATTTGCTAAAAGCCCACTTGGAGCAAAATCTTCAACACAACTTAAGGTCGCGCCATTTGTATAGTGATTTAGGTCCTTTTCGAAGTGATTGATCCCTACTAATCTCCAATGGGGCCTTGGTGCGAGTTAATATTATAGGTTGTTTTGAAAGTAAAGGGACAACTCCTTCAATGTTGGTACCAGAGGGATGATTGTATGGATCAGGTTAATCGTTAATCTTTGGTTAATCGTTGTCTGTTGAGATTAGAGTATTGCATTATTAACTCGTTCGCGTCTTTCCTGAAAACATTGCAAAGTTAAGACAATCTAACGCTTTGACGCTGCACCTTTACAGACGTCACCCATTATTTCAATACTTGAGACTCAAATCGGATGCACTCCTTAGTTTCTTGGTCTCGTGTATTAGTCTGTAATATTCTAATTTATCATTTTTTACTCTCCCAGTATCTAATTGGTCATTTAAATATGTCGCTAAAATATGTTACTAAATATTTTAACGAAAGCATTGGGATCGCCCGCTCAGCAGATCACGCACGTACCTAATCCCGCACTAATAGCACCAAATTGGAAATTGAATTGTTTGTTTTCTCAGTGGACGTAGGTGGATGTATACAGTACACCACAAGGGGAAAGCGGGATTCATTCGAATCTATTGTTGTTTCGTGATGTAATGAGGTAAAGAAATGGCGATAAGACGACGCAAACCTGAGGGCTATTTTCAATTTTGTTTCTTTTTAGGGTTCCAAGTCATGTATAACCCGAGCATAAAACTACACATTTTATGTAATTTACACTCAAGATCTAAAAGATAAGCGGCTTTATTCCATGCTTAAGTTACTGTTGTTTTATTTCATAAAGCAATCTTCGTTCAATAACATTTGGATGACAACTGCAGCTGCATTCCTGTTGCGGCATTACTGCTATGGAACAGATTATCTAGCTCCTCACCAGCTCCATCACATAATGCACAGTTGAGTTGTGGCTGTGTAATATACGATATCAGCACTTTCAACATAACCTCTGTCTCTTTTCCTCTTAATGTTAGTGATACGCAGAGACGATGCAACATTGCCATAAAAGCTATTTTATCCAAGCGGCGAGGATAGTTAGTTAACTCGTTTAAGACCATTGTATAATCTCCTGGACCTCTATTCGACAAGCAACGTTTGTCGCGTTGTTCTCCAGTTGCTGTGGGGGCATCATAAGTACTCGAATACGTACACATGTCAAAATTTGACATCAGCAATCCACAGTTAGATGACAACCAAACCAAACCCAATCACCCCGGTTTAGAGTTGAGTTTTGGTTGTACCAAATGATATTATCCACAGTGGATCGAATCAACACTTGATAGAATCAACATGCAATAAAATCAACTGTTGATTGACGTGGATGCGAAATCAGTTGTAGGTACATGTTGAATTTGGCCCCTGCTTGTTAGGGTGGCTTTTGTTTTCTACTATAAGTAAGTAATTCTTAAATAAGTAAAGGGCCCCTGTTTCGGCAGGTTAAGGCTCTTGAGAGTGAGTTGAGAGTTTGTGTATTTTTTTTAATATTACTAAGCATATCAATACCTTGAAAGCTTTTGAATATGTTATATTAGTTCTTTGTTAATAATTTAATGTATAAACTGTAGGGTTTTAGTTGAAACTTTTTTTTACATGAATTTTTTCGTGAACCTCTTATTTGGCTCCCATTTCGTGATACAAATTTAGGTCAGCTCCTAAATTCGTGAATTCGTGTCCCCTGTTTCGGCATAAAGTTTTCTTAGAGTAATTGGTGATAAATTGATAATTTGCTGATAATCATTTTAAATATTTAACGGTCTTACCTACTTACGAATAATTGTAAGGTCAAATTAAAAATAATTATAAAAAAAAAGGTTAAATTGAGAGCTAGCTTAAAGTTTTATGTACTCGTCGACTTTAATGGTTGAATTAAGACTTAGGTAAACCATATTGGTACTTTAATACTTGATTAAAAGTCAAACTATTTAATTTAAATAAAAAAAATATAATTAAAAAAATAAAAAATAATTAAAAATAATAATTATTTACAAAAAATATTTTACTATCTTATACGTTAAAAATAAACATACACAAAAATAAATCAAATTTCAATAATAAATAAAATTGTGCTAGTAGTTAATATGAGAATATACGTGGAACATACCTTAAAATTTTTAACTCGGGTCATATTCAAACTCGTTTTATGAGAATTCTAGTGAAAAAAACATATACCGAATTTCGCTCATACGAAACTTAAATACATTAATTGTTTTCTAATTTATTTTTTTAATTATCTTCGTTGTTATATTTAAAAACAAGCACTCAAGATGTATCTAGAAAATCCTTGATTCGTTAGTGGCACGAAATAGGAGACACACGTAAGATAAAATGACCGCTATTTCGTGAGTCGATTTATTGCAATTTTAAGTTATTTCTATGCATATATTCAATCTTTTTTCTTATCAAATCAATTACTAAGGAACCCACAGAAACACTCCCAAAAACTTTTATTCGAATGGGTTTAGCTTTTCCTTCCTATAAGCTTAACAAGTGAGAGCGCGCACCTTACGCCTAAAAAAAGTGCACGCATACAACACAGCTATTCGCGGCCGTCTGACAGTTTCGACCGTCGTATTACTCTTAGTTTAATCACTAAAATATTGGTTATCATTTTATTGAAGAGATTAAATAATACAGATTTTTTTCATATGTATAATTTGAATAAAATATATTTGAATTCCTTATTATTTGCGCCAGAAAAAAAACTAACGAAATAACGTACTAACACGAACTTGGGGCCGTTTACCTTAGTGCTCAGATTTTCTTTAGATTAAATATTCAAGAGGGAAGGGGGATCTTCAGTTATCTTTAGTGGATTTGCTTTGTTGGTATGGGACGCACGTGGCTGGTTTTTTTAACGTGAGCAACGCCGTAGATTAACTAAACCAATATGTTTTAAATCCACGTCGCTTCTTCCATCCATCAGTCCATTTCATCCGTCGTTTGCGTCAATTCTTGTGGGATTAAGGTGTACGTGCTATTCGAATCAGACTAGCACTTATAAAAGTGTGATGAATCAAAGTCCTGGGTACAATTAATTACTTTTATTCTGCTCCAAGTTCTTACTTCAACACTTTCGACATTCTTAACTTAACACGCAGTAAGCCTTCCTACTCAATGTTACCGGTTCAAGCGCCAAAGCGAGAATGCCCCTTCCATCCCATGGTACGTTACATTTATACTTTTTCATCATTTTAATTGGTGGGTAGGAGAGAAGGGTCATTTTCGCGACTACCGACAGATTAATTAACAAATGTTTGGGTAAACACAAATCACATTTCTAATCACTACCCACTGAATGCCATAAGTTTAACATAACTCACATAAAATAATTATAATTTATTCTTGAAATCTTATGAAATATCACACTCGGCCATCCGACTGCGTGCTACCTCCGGTGCACGATCAACAATAATATCACACTCGGCCGTGTTGCCCAATATCTTTTCAATCCTATTATAGTTAGTCTGTTTGTACAATACCAGTACTCTTCATTGTACACCAGAATACAATAAAATAATACAAAGAATTACAGCAACTCTAGTAGAGGTAAACTTCAAATTATTTAATTTACTCATGGTATCAGGTATTGCAGATGGAAACTGTATTCATTCTTCAGATTAGTATTGCTGTTACATAAAAAGGAATACCTATTTAAATACCTACTTATACTACTGATCATGTTAACGTTCACGAAATACATCGTTCACACTGTCAACCCCATACGATTTGTTAATTTAGCTAATTACACGCAGGATTGCAGACAATATTAGCGGCACGTAGT
Organism: Cydia fagiglandana; assembly: GCF_963556715.1. Taxonomy (NCBI): domain Eukaryota; kingdom Metazoa; phylum Arthropoda; class Insecta; order Lepidoptera; family Tortricidae; genus Cydia; species Cydia fagiglandana. Next base: position 11,044,581 of record NC_085959.1, read on the forward strand.
TGTAGAATAAGCCCAAATTTTATTGCATTGATTTTAGCACTGTAACATACTTATAAGTTCTACTTATAACAAACATGGCACGAGCAATAAAATTAGCCTGATATATCAGAATAAGAAGAAAGACAACTACCACAGCATAAGCAATAATAACTGACATCAATAATCAAATTTGTAGACCTTTTATGGTAAATGTAGGAACTGTTTATGGGAAGCTATGTAATTACATTAATGGCTTAATCAGGTTTGTAATTAACAGTTGCAATTATATAATGTTTTCTCTCTGAAATCAAACATTTTTTTTTCAAATTACAATACTAGTTACATGCTTGATGACGTCCTCCACTGTAGGTCCTTCTTGAGCGTCGCCTTGACTCCCGCGGTCCTTCTTCGTACGGGTCATCTGAGCGAGGCCCTCGTCGTCAGCGCCTGCTGTGGTGACGACATCTGTCTTCAGGCCCCTCACGCTCGGCTGTCGCAGTGCACAGCGTCCTCTGTGGTAGACCGTCGCTGACCTCCAGCGTCTACCGCGACTCTGCATAAGTCTTGCTCGTGACGGCAGTCTAGGTGATCTCGGGGTGTCAATATCGGAATCCATTTTACCCTGTAATTAAATTTCAGTGCGCTGCATGATTGGTCGTTAAACTTTCATTCACCCTACAACATGGCCGCACTCATAAACAGCACATCTACATGGCTGTAAACTCTAGCAGCACACTACATGGCTACACTCATAAACAGCACACCTACATGGCTGAAGACTCTAGCAGCACACTACATGGCTACACTCATAAACAGCACACCTACATGGCTGAAGACTCTAGCAGCACACTACATGGCTACACTCATAAACAGCACACCTACATGGCTGTAGACTCTAGCAGCGCACTACATGGCCACATTCATAATCAGCTCTATAGACTATTCAGACAATTCGTAATATATACTCATATTTAAACTCTAACTCTTCTAACTCTTATTTAAACTCAAACTCTTCTAACTCTTATTTAAACTCAAACTCTTCTAACTCTTATTTAAACTCAAACTCTTCTAACTCTTATTTAGACTCAAACTCTTCTAACTCTTATTTAGACTCAAACTCTTCTAACTCTTATTTAAACTCAAACTCTTCTAACTCTTATTTAGACTCAAACTCTTCTAACTCTTATTTAAACTCAAACTCTTCTAACTCTTATTTAAACTCAAACTCTTCTAACTCTTATTTAAACTCAAACTCTTCTAACTCTTATTTAGACTCAAACTCTTCTAACTCTTATTTAAACTCAAACTCTTCTAACTCTTATTTAAACTCAAACTCTTCTAACTCTTATTTAAACTCAAACTCTTCTAACTCTTATTTAGACTCAAACTCTTCTAACTCTTATTTAGACTCAAACTCTTCTAACTCTTATTTAGACTCAAACTCTTATAACTCTTATTTAGACTCACTCTTATTTAGACTCATACTCTTATTTAGACTCATACTTTTATTTAGACTCATACTCTTATTTAGACTCATACTCTTATTTAGACTCAAACTCTTATTTAGACTCAAACTCTTATTTAGACTCAAACTCTTATTTAGACTCAAACTCTTATTTAGACTCAAACTCTTATTTAGACTCAAACTCTTATTTAGACTCAAACTCTTATTTAGACTCAAACTCGTATTTAGACTCAAACTCGTATTTAGACTCAAACTCGTATTTAGACTCAAACTCGTATTTAGACTCAAACTCGTATTTAGACTCAAACTCGTATTTAGACTCAAACTCGTATTTAGACTCAAACTCGTATTTAGACTCAAACTCGTATTTAGACTCAAACTCGTATTTAGACTCAAACTCGTATTTAGACTCAAACTCGTATTTAGACTCTAAACTCGTATTTAGACTCAAACTCGTATTAAACTCAAACTCGTATTAAGCTCAAACTCGTATTAAGCTCAAACTCGTATTAAGCTCAAACTCGTATTAAACTCAAACTCGTATTAAACTCAAACTCGTATTAAACTCAAACTCGTATTAAACTCAAACTCGTATTAAACTCAAACTCGTATTAAACTCAAACTCGTATTAAACTCAAACTCGTATTAAACTCAAACTCGTATTAAACTCAAACTCGTATTAAACTCAAACTCGTATTAAACTCAAACTCGTATTAAACTCAAACTCGTATTAAACTCAAACACGTATTAAACTCAAACTCGTATTAAACTCAAACTCGTATTAAACTCAAACTCGTATTAAACTCAAACTCGTATTAAACTCAAACTCGTATTAAACCCAAACTCGTATTAAACCCAAACTCGTATTAAACCCAAACTCGTATTAAACCCAAACTCGTATTAAACCCAAACTCGTATTAAACCCAAACTCGTATTAAACCCAAACTCGTATTAAACCCAAACTCGTATTAAACCCAAACTCGTATTAAACCCAAACTCGTATTAAACCCAAACTCGTATTAAACCCAAACTCGTATTAAACCCAAACTCGTATTAAACCCAAACTCGTATTAAACCCAAACTCGTATTAAACTCAAACTAGTATTAAACTCAAACTCGTATTAAACTCAAACTCGTATTAAACTCAAACTCGTATTAAATTCAAACTTTAATGGATTCTCTGGTAGCACACTACATGGCCACACTCAAACAGCACATCTACATGGCTGTAAACATTAGACCCGGTTATATGATACCACCTACATGATATCTACAGTATGTAAACTTACTAAAACCATTTACTCAACCCCGTTAATGAATAGGTCACACTGAGCAACTTTTACTATGGCACCATCCCCGAAATCGCAAAAAAGAAATTGATTCTCCCATAGAAAAATTCAATGCTAGACCAGCAAAATGTATGAAACAACCAAATTTTTTTTCGCGATTTCGGGGTCGGTGCCCTAATAAAAGTTGCTCAGTGTGATCTACACATTAACGGGTTTGAGTAAATGGTTTTAGTAAGTTTACATACTGTATAGAACCATTAGAGTCTGACTATAGTACACCACATACATGGTGACTAACTACATGCTAACTACACTCTTACCCACATACATAGGTAACTAAACATTAGACCCGGTTATATGATACCACCTATATGATATCTATAGAACCATTAAAGTCTAGTACACCACATACATAGGTAACTAAACATTAGACCCGCCGGTTATATGATACCACATACATGATATCTAGAACCATTAGTGTCCGACTATAGTACACCACATACATGGTGACTAACTACATGCTAACTACACTCTTACCCACATACATAGGTAACTAAACATTAGACTCGGTTATATGATACCACCTACATGATATCTAGAACCATTACAGTCCGGCCATAGTACACCACATACATGATGACTACTACCTACATGATATCTTTTGAGACACCCTTCATTCATTCAAAAACTAACCAGAGGCGTTTATCAGTAAGTATTTCATATGCTTACTAGGAAATTCCAACCTTGATTCTTATTTTGTAAATGGTAAGAACGAAATAAAATCATTTTCATTTTTTTTTTGTCAAGCACGACTTGCTATTGGATCATTTAGCTCATATTAAACATACCTACTAGGTATTTAATAGATTAGGTTCAGTATTCGAAACTCAAATATAGGATGTACATGTGTATGTACACACTTTCATCTAACGACAGTACGTATTTCAACTAAATCTGCACAACAACCGATAACTTTGTGCATATCTCTTTACAATATGGTCATATTAAAATTTAAAAACCACTCAGTTAAATAAAATTGTTACTTTAACGACAATAAACGTACTTGCTTTTAATGGTACATGTACAGATGTATTTTAATTGCTAACGGATCGGATTCATTAAAATTTATTCAAATCGTATCCATTGTATTCAAGTTCGCTAAACACTGATAATAACCTACTACTGCCCTGTACACACTAATCGTAACATGACTCTTGTAAAAAGTTAGGTTTTCGACTCGCAATCGCTATCAATTTTGATTACCAGCAGAGTCATAAATTACGTAACAAATCTACATTCGTTACTTCAACTTGACCATGATTGCGTATCTGCATATTATTAATCAGGTTTCAAGATTATAAGCATTACAACTTAAAACTGTCTACCATAAAGTCAAGAGTATATAAAATATGTATATGTAGATATACTAGGTACTCACACGTTCTGTTCCTTTTATGGGCGCCGTTTACCAACACTTCTGACTTGTGATGAATCAAAGTCCTGGGTACAATTAATTACTTTTATTCTGCTCCAAGTTCTTACTTCAACACTTTCGACATTCTTAACTTAACACGCAGTAAGCCTTCCTACTCAATGTTACCGGTTCAAGCGCCAAAGCGAGAATGCCCCTTCCATCCCATGGTACGTTACATTTATACTTTTTCATCATTTTAATTGGTGGGTAGGAGAGAAGGGTCATTTTCGCGACTACCGACAGATTAATTAACAAATGTTTGGGTAAACACAAATCACATTTCTAATCACTACCCACTGAATGCCATAAGTTTAACATAACTCACATAAAATAATTATAATTTATTCTTGAAATCTTATGAAATATCACAAAAGTATGTAGATCTTAGGTCTGACGGATCTTCTTTCCAATTAGGATCCTAATTTCAAACTCATGTGGAGGTGATGCATTTTAAATTTGGTTGTAAAACATGTAAACTAATACTAAACATCTAAAATTACTTGAAGAATCGGAACTGTCTAGTTTCTAGGTACGTACCTACAGTTGGTCAATGTTTAGTTTTCCATAACGTGTTCACAAAGGCGGCCCTCAAAGCGTGGGGTATGATGGGCAAGGTTATAGAGCAGTAATTAAGGCGGACTTGTTTGCGCTGCCACTGAAACTTTATCAAACTTGTGCTGAAAACTGTGTAAATTCTCGAGTGCGCTAATGACGTATTTGATTGAGAATGTATACAGGTTGGTGCGCGAGAATATCCCTGAATATGTTTTATGGCTGAGCTTTGTGGCAATTACCCACCCGCGTGGGCTCCTGTAGCAATAGGAATAATAGATGCGAATAACGAGGAAGTCGCTAAGAAAAATCTCGCTCATCGCTACTAAATTCTATTTGATCGACGCCGGTCGGACAGCTGGCTAAGATTGCATCATACACGTTCCTTCCGGAGGGATGGCGTCAATAGCCGGTTCCCACGGGGCCATCTATTTTAAGGCAATTGAGCGCTATATCCTACAAAGGGAATAATTCTCATTGGTAACCCGAGCGCGGCAGTATAGAGTTCTTTAGCGTGCTTAAATTTTAAGTAGGTATACAATTGTCCTTAGTGGTTTGGTTAGAGCAGAAGTAAGACTTAAACAGGTAACATTTTTTTTACACATATTCTTAACCCCTGACCCTCATCCTCTTTTTGTTTTGCATCAAGTCAGGGTCCATTCTGTATAGAGGTTCGACTCGGTAAGCGAATTGGAATGACACCTGAAGGCTTATGATCCACATACCCGGGTTCATGTTATTTATCGCTGTGGATTAAACATACCTATGTCACGTCGCTCTCGCACTTAGGATTGTGAGACGTGTCGTGACGGAATTTATCGTATCCACAGCAGTAAGCTTTGATACTGGCTGGCTTTGATACCTACTTCCTTACTGGCTTCAACTATAGCTATTTTAAAGTAACACCAAAATAACTGGCAGTTTAATTCAAATTATATATGTTTATTTTCCGTGTCTTTTGATGTCTCTCGTATGATATATTTCAGTATTTTATTTAGAGTTCAAACTACATATAATCTGCTAATTCCTTTCCTATAGTCTGTATATTTAGGTATTTAAATAAAAGTATGTAAACAACCAATTTCTACATTTTCGGGTAGTTATAACATGTATTGGTTAACCAACCAAATACAAAATCGCCTCGATCAGTCACTGAACTACTAACTTTAACCTACATTATTTGATCACGTAATGTTTTCATCTATCCTCAACTGGTTTAAGGAGCCATTTGAGGGTCGATTATGTTTAATTTTATTTAAATACCTAAAAATAAAGAGTAGGTATACTAAGTTTGTTTTGCTTCATTTTCAAATAAATATTCCATTCCATTTACTAACGGCAATATAATATAAAAATAGTAGAGAAAATACTTAGAGTTTTTCCTTAATCAATGGTGTAGAAAAGAGTTCGATTGCTCTAACAACGATAAAATAACTTCCAATCAAGTGAATACCTACAACGTTTTCGTTGAGTATAAAAAGCACGTGTATGAGAATCTGTTAGCTGCGGAAAAGTCTTCATTTCAAGTCGATTATCGAGCTTCATTCCTGGTACTTTTCTCTGGGTAAAAACTAGCAATGGCACAAAGGTTTTTAAATACGAATAATACATTTAGTTGCCCTTCGTCTCTCGTTTTACTTTAGGTAAACTTACTGTGCAATTCTGTTGTTCTATAAACTCGCACCGTAAACGGTTCTATAAACTCGTAAATAATTCACCAATTATAGTACCTATTTTATATTCTATAATGCGACCTAGTGTAAGTACAATCTAAAATAATACGACCCATTGTATCCTTCGAATTAACGCGATATTCATTTCAGTATCGACCTTTTACGATGTCAAAAGAGGCTAACGATAAGCACATAAACCAACGGCGACTCAAAATGTGGCCTAAAATTTAAATAATTGTGTGTAAACACGTCCAGAATGCCTGTAACGTTAGAGCCTCAAAGGAAAACATGTTTCTAACATTAATTAAAGGACGGGCACCCGCATCTTCAATATTCTTGTGACCGCGCCACTGCAGTATGTTAATGTAACTTGTCGACGTTATTACTACTCGGAATACGTAATTTTGGGAATTGAGCCTTGATATGTAACCTACTAGGTTTGAAATCCGAAAATGGAGCGTAGGAAGCTGAAACCTTGAAAGTTCTAAGTAGCGTGTAAAAGCGTAGGTTTATGGAATGGAATGGAAAGCTTATGCTACAAACGCTCTGAAGCTGAAAGCTTCGGCAAATCTAATGCTGTGCATTGTACGATTGAGTGAGCTACGACTGCACATGACAACTAGTAATGTATGGACACATGTGTGGTGCAGGCAGGCATACCCCAAAGCTCTGACAAAAGTAGGTTTGACTGACTAGTTAACCCTTAAACTTTAAGGGTGCCTTTAAGGGTTAAAGGTACCGTATAACTTTAACCCAAAAGAGGATAACAATGGCTCGCATAAAAACTAGATAAGTATACCTACATAGAAGGGTCTGTTAAAAAATTAAAAATATATAAACGTGGATAGCTAAGACCAACCAGATAACAATATGTCATAAAGTGTAGTTTAATAGAAATGGGAAATAATATAAACAAACTAATTTGCCTTCATTACTTCATCATCTTGCATTAGTTAAGGAAAAGCCAAAGCATGATATTATCAACAGTAAAGTTTATATTATTTAGATTAATTTATAGTTAAAATATATGTTCATTATTAATATTTCAGTGAAAACAACCTTCCTAGAGATTTTAGTTTATGTGTTAAATGCTAAGAAAAGCTGACATATTTATTGTTTACATCATTTGTTATTTCTATTGAACTCCACTTTAATTTCAATGTTATAATAAAACCAGCACCGAATTAATCCTAATGGCCAAAGTTAGCCTCCAGGCGTAAGCTTAGGTTACTCGACTTTAAGGTAGTTGCTAAGCGGGCCAGGTGTTCAAAATGATCTTGACACTACTTTACTGTTAAGAGAATAAGAACGTGTCAAGGTAATTTTGATCACCTCGCCTGCTTAGCTACTTCTGCTGCTAACTGTACTTGATTACTTGCTTGTATTGTGCTGCTCGATTCGTAGCACATTACAAGTAAAAATGAAGGTACCAGGGGCCCCATTTCTGGAACGATATTAGTCTAATATTATTTGTGTGGGTTACCATGACAACACACTAATAATATTAGACTAATATCGTTCGAGAAATGGGCCCCACGTATATGTGGTGACCCCTTTGTAAACGCTTCATAATGTATCTGTGTAGCAGTGGCGGCGCATCCATAAAAGCTGATTCCCACCGGCTTGCCTGTTTTTGGACGTTTGAGCAGAGATGTAAAGGAAATATGTAAACCAAATTAGCCCCGGCTTGCCTATGGATGTGTCTGACGCGCCGCCACTGCTGTGTAGTCTGTGGAAGCAACTGACCAGGTTTCTCAGCTTCGTCTTGAGGTGCGGCGATCTCCGGCGCCTCCTCGATAGTGCTCGTCTCGTCAGGAAACTGCACGTGTTTCTTCACCGCCGAACGGCTGGGCTTGGACAGCACCGAGGCTGAAACAACGCCTGCTGTCACTCAAAGTAGAAAGATGCATCGATGCCATAATTCACACTCGTACTTATTTATTCTGGGGATTTTTTTATTGGATAACTGCTACAAGATTTTACCTTGCACAACTAATAAGTTCTTGATAAAAAATCATGTTTGATACAAGCTTTTATTGCTGACTGTTTCTTTCCACAGACAACTAATTGGTTGCATGAATTCATTGAGTCAATCTATAATAACAACTCCAAATAAAATTAGGTTGGGTTATTTTGTTACAGAGTTCCTATGGTCACCTCCTGTTTCCATCATCAGATCAGCTCGATGATACCATGTATTGTCATCAGCATAGGCGTACCCAGCATTTTTAAAGGGTGGGGCAGAAGTATGGTTACGTGCCTTAATTGTTCCTAAAAATTTTTAGCTTCTCGTCAGACCACAGACCACCAGACCCGACCAGGGTGGGGCAAGTTGCCCCTCTTGCCCCACCGTGCGTACGCCTATGGTCATCAGACTTATGTACCTACGTATATACATTTTCAGCTTCATCGAAAACCGGGAAGTGGATCAAATTTAACTTGAATGTTTTGACCCGTACAAACATAGCTAATTATATACATATAGGAGATACGAGCATTGCAAGTTAAATAAAAGCTTGTAAAAAGTCTTAACGATACCTATAAAAACTTCATTCACCCACAACTTACATGTGTGTGTATAGCTATAGGTTCGTGTATGTAAGTATATATCCATTGTATAAAATGGACGTTAATTCTAATAATGTGACTGTGAGGCAAAATCAGGCTCAAAATAGAAACAAATTGTGCTCTTCAGTACAAACCACTAGGGCTATTTTCAGATAAGAAAAAGTATTTTCTATTCTAAAATCTTTTGTATCCGTCCAAGAACATGCATTATGTACAAAAACACAAAATACCAAAGTATTTTTTCTGCGGATATATACTTAAAAAGATCAGATTTTCTAATGGTACCTATATACATATACCTATCTACTATATTTTCCCGTGCTCTTAATGTTGAACATGCATCTTCAATCACACCCATCCATTTTCATTTCAATACGTTATATTAGCGCGTTTTCAATCAAGAGTAGTATTCAGAAACATTGAATCAAATGAACTCGTATTTACTTATGCTCAATAAGCCCACAGGCTTCAGATACATTAAACCGTGCGCTCACATTACAAGCATGGAATTTGATATCTTTGCGTTAAATAATTTAGATAAAAGCAAAACCATTATCAAAAAACAAAAATAATATTGTACCTACTTGATAAGAACAGTTGAGTAAAATGAACGAATAGACCTTCGTATTTTAATAAAAGTTTACAAAGGTGCTACCGTTAATATTGCAAGTTAGGATAGGACTAAGTTATTACACTTTATTAAGTAATAGTCGGTCTTGATATAATGATAGGATATTTATAAGACTGGACTAGAGTAATGAAAATTTATAGGTAATTAGGTACATTCGCTCGAGTGAATCTACATTCTTACATGACACGGTACAACAAAAGATATAACGGATCCACTAAACTACTTATAACTTAATCATGTTTGTGTTGTGAAATGCCGCTTCTTGTGATGATATTGATTATTAATAAAACCTATCCTATGTCCATTAAACTATACTTGGTTATTTAGCATTAGAAAGAACTCCACAGAGGTAAGCGTGCAATTTTTATCATGCTCTTTAATTATAATAATGGATCAGTAATGGATGGCCAATACTTATAATTTACTATTAAATTTTACCGCAAAATGTGCCCGACAGATAGACAAAGTAGATAGACGCATTTATAATATTAGTAGGCATTGTTTTCCTTAACTTCTTAATGTCGCCCCTCAATCATTTTATTAGCGGAAAAGTCAACAGAAGTCGAAAATAATTTATTGTATCTGTAGAATAATATATTCCTAGTCTAAATATATATCAAGAGAATGATTAGAGGATTTTCAAATAAAATATTTACTCAAAGTTTTCTTGTTTGAATAAATGTATACCGTGGTGGTTTAGAACTCCAGGCGAAGACTGAATAAATAAAACTTGCGAGGCAATTAGAGCAGAGACAAATAGTCCTCGGCTATTAGTTTTCTTTAAGCTCGGGCATTGTTCTGCTCAAATTTTGCTCTACGTGAGCATAATTAGTAGTATAGAGTGCCTTCCCGAGATCCCCTAAAAATATGTATCTAAATTTTTACTTTTAAATTAAGTAGCGGCTCACAAAATACACCGAAGTTCCAAATTTAATTAAAAGGTATCTTAATAGTTTTCGAGTAATATGGCTATGATTTACGGACTACGGACTACGGACAGATAGATGGATAGGGATTCCGATAAGTAAATCTCGGGCATAATTTCGTTGTGCTTGGCAGATGTAAAATACTTAACCCTTAATTTGGCAGAAAATAAAAAACTTGATTTTAACTTTAATATGCACATTTATTTATTATTATGCCTTTAAATATGTCCTAAAAAATGTTTAAAAATTATTTCACTGTAAGATTTCCTGAAAATGGAATGTACAGTATTTTTAACAAAAACGTACGTTCGTCAAACTTAGTGTGTTAAATATACTTAACAAATTTCAAAAAAGGGTATAAAATCAAAGACAATAAAAACATTTTTTTGGCATTTAATCGAAGCAAAATACCAATGTTTAGTATGAGTTCATATATTTGCTACGAAACGCAAGTACAGTAATATAGGGTTAACGATTTTCGAAATGACATTGATTGAGTTTAATATAATGCCAGTGTTACAACAACGCTACTTATATAGGTACTTGCAGCATTTAAATATTTTGAATGAAAAAAAAAAAATACACAATACCACCTGCATGAAGTATATTTGAATTGAATTGAATAAAAAAAAATGAAAATTAACCATTTCATTTAGTTTCCTTAAATGTAATAGCCATAGGCCAAATTGAACGGAGTTTTATAAAAAAACGTGTATTGATATTAAGTAGCGTTCGCTTTGTTGCATACTAAGCTATAAATGTATAACGAATCAAACTATAGCATTCAATCTCTTCTATTATGGCAAAATATAAAGGTAGGCAGTGAAATTTGTCAAATAATTAAAACTGTAACATAACGTTTTGTTAAAAATGCTTAACAGATTGTTTAATTTCTAATACACTGTATATAATGTTTTGTCAAAAATACTTAACAGTTCTGTATGCTTGCTTATTACACGTAAATAACTTGATTTGACGAATAAGTGTGATATGTAGAGTATACGTAATACTATAATTAAATATAATAATAGTATATGCGGTAAAATTTCGCGTAATAGAATCGAAAAAAATAAACAAATACCTGGATAGAACGCAGTGTTGACTTTCTACTCGCTATGTTGATTCACTACTAACATATAACATTGTTGCCAGTAAGATTTAATTTTTTTCTTTATTCTTTATAATATAAATGATACATAGAAATTAATAAATTCGAGTTTACGTAAAAAATAACATGCCTACATTTTTTCAAAGTAAGTGTTAAGTATACTTGACTGTGTCAAATTAAGGGTTAATAACATAAATTTATGTTATTATTATTTATACATCATATCATATCATCATCACACAAAAATTCAGGTGCGCTCACAGCCTACGCAGGTTCATGGTCGTTTCTAAATCCGCCTACAGTCTTCATCCTTTTTTCACATTCCTGTGATAGAATAGAAGAATGCTTTGTGTCGGACATAGATGAAATCGTAGGGAATAGGTACAACACAACACTTTTATTTTGCGAGCCGTAGCAAAAAGGTTAGGACGAAGCTAGGTAAAAAGAGCTAACCTGAAATAAGGAGCACCGACCGTGTTTTTTTTGCTACCATTGAAGGACTTAAACAATAACGGCAGTTACGTAATACAAGTACAGTGGAACCTGGATAATTGCAATCTCAAGGGACCGGCCAGTTTTTGTCAATTAACCAGGTTTTTCATTTAAGCAGGTCGTGTCAATTAACGAGGTTCAAAAAATCGTTGTGTCAATTATAGAGGTTTTCATTAATAGAGGTTGCGTTCTGACAAATTTCTTTTATGGAGGTGCAAATAACCATTTAAAGTAGATTTACATTGATTTACATGCTTACGTTCTGGGTTTCTGGTCTATATATGGCTCTCTCTATACTTGCATTTTTACACTACATTAATTACCACTTTATTTTCTTATCATTTGGGTTTAAAATTTTCCCTTGAATTGGAAAAGAAAGTTTTATTAGAATGTAAAAAGCATACTTTGTTTTTTATTGATCAAAACTATTTCACCTACTACAGGCTGTTTATAGATACCCAATAAATAAATTGAATTCTGGATGGAGATATAAATAAAATGATCATAGCTATTAAAATATTGTTTCTGCTGTCTACAACTACATTATTTCAATTACAGAGGTAATAAGTAAGACTCGTTTCAATAATAGAGGTAAAAACAAGAGCAAAAATAACGGTTTTTTTTCACAGTGTCAATTATAGAGGTCTTAAGTTGCGATGTGGTCAATTACAGAGGCAAAATTACGAAAAGCACAAAAATCTAGATTGCAATTATAGAGGTTCCAAAATTTCAATTATAGAGGCCTTTTGGTCTCAAGGGACCGGGACCGGACTTTTGGTTGCAATTATTGAGGTTTTCCATTTATCCAGGTGCCAATTAACCAGGTTTCACTGTAGGTAGTTACGGTTGTAAATTGATGGCGTAACGTGAACCATTTCATTCCTTCGTTCCTCTAGGTATATAATTATTTGTGTCTCTGTTGACTGATTATGCAAGAGCGATAGAGAGACATGATGAAATTCCGATTTTCGCGGTCGGCCCTCTGGTTCCTTGTAGAATCTAAATGTAAAAATATGCTTGAACTTACTTATAGCCTTTGTGGGGGCTTCTGAGAATTCTTCTGGGTCGTGTCGACTCGGCATCGGCCGGCTCCCGCGCGCTGCAATAAGTTCAACTATATTGTACTATTTTATATATATATATATATATATATTTTACCTAATTAAAAACTAAACTTAAACACAAATATAAAATAAGTATAATAAAAGGTGCCTACTGAACCCCACCACGGGCTGCCCCCGACGCAAAGGTGCCCATCACGCCCGTTTAATTAGTTTCATGTTTAGATTATGTATTATTTTAATAAGGAAAATATATAATGTGTATATAAATGTAATAAAGTACATACTCCCTTTTGTACCTATATGCACAAAGATATATTCCCAAATCTACACAATCAATTGATGGATTCTGAATAGCTGCTGAAATTGTGAGAGTGGATGCTATACTATGCGATCCAATTTACCAGGTGCATTGAATACACTTTTTGCGTTAACAGTTTAAAAATTGTTAGGATAACTAAACTATCTATGCTTCAGTAGAAGTTTTACAGTACACATGGCCCTTTAAATTGATGACATAGGCACGTATTGTCCTTAATCCCGCCCTAGGGTGGTAAAGTACCACCACACGTACTGTAATTTATATGGTAGTATTAAGTAAACATTGCACGCCCACGGCGGGACAAAGTTATTGTCAAAAATTTTATTTTTACACTTTTTGTCAATAAAGTACTTAAAAATATTTGTCGGAGCGTGACTCCAGGAGTACTGGGGCCAAATTCGACACGTACAACTGTCAGATTTCGCATCCACATCAAATCAACAGTTGATTTTATTGCATACTGAGTGTTGATTCCATCAACGGTGGATAATATCATTTGGTACAACCAAAACCATCCAAAACTCAACTCTACTAAGGGTGGTTCGGTTTGGTTTGCTTGTCACTCTAACTGTGGATTGTTAATGTCAAATTTTGACATTGTACGTATTCGAGAACTTATGATTTTTCCCACATCAACGGGAGATCAACACGATACGTCAAACGTCGCTTGTCGAATAGGGGTCCTGAGATATATGTACCTAGTAGGCACTAGTATGGTTAACAAGTCCGAAAGTTTATTTCATGCACTGGTAGCATACTGGTATAGCTGTGAAGTAATACATTGAGGTACTACGCCCACCCGCCATCCTGTACAAGTGTACACACCCATGCAGGGGGCCGATTTCTGAATTTCGACCGCTCTATTTCGTCACTCGAAAATCGGTGGAAAACGGTGAAATGCTAATTTTTGAAATACGAGCGATAGAAATTTGGAATCTATTGGTATTGACCACTCGATTTCAATTCTATTAGTAGAATTTAAATGCCTAGTAGTGGAGATATTATTTAACGAAATACACGAAATCGAGTGGTCGAATTTCAAAAATCGGCCCCCTGGTGCCCTCCGTCATATTTATATTTGAAATGTTACCAATAGATTTGGGAGCTTCAGAGAACTCGTCCGGGTCGCACCGGCTCGGCATGGGGCGGCCGGCGGAGCGCCGCCGCCCGCCGGAGCTGGTCGTGGTGGTGTGCTGAGCTGTGGCGGTGTATTGCACTGACGCTAGTTGCTGCAACAACAAGTTAACTAAATATCTACAGTGCATAGGTATTCCCTAATTGAGATTCATTTTTGAGGTTGTTTTCTGAAGCACTGAATACTTATTTACGATACAAGTGCGTAAAAGAGAAAATTCGAAACGAGTGGCGATAAATTAAAACACGACCGAAGGGAGTGTTTTAATTCGACACGAGTTGCGAATTATCTATTCGCACGTGTATCGTACAACGTTTTACAGTACATATGGCCCTTTAAACTTTTGACATCGCACGAAAAGTGCTATTTTACGCACTAGTGCGGAAAAATAGGACCATATGTACTGTAATAGTACATTTCGATGCTAGTTCGGAAGGTATGTCATTACTTCACGAGTACCGAGATATCTTGCCACGAGCCGCAGGCGAGTGGCAAGACTCGGGACGAGTGAAGAATGACATTTCCGCACGTGTATCGAACGACGTTTTTTAATACAGTTGCGAAAAAATAAGAAAAACATTGTTAATCGTACACTAAACAAAAGTGGTAACAGTGACAGCTCGGTTAGACGTCGTCTTTAAGTATATTATATCTATGGGCGTTTGACAGCTATTCCGTTCCATTCAGTCAACTTATTAAGAACGGAATTTTCAATATTGATTATTAAAAATTAAACGTGTTATAATGATGAAGAGGTAAGTAATTAAATATGAAATATGTAATATTTTTCGTATTCTTACATTAACGGTAGGTTTTTATGCTGATTACGACGTTTAAAGGAAACTAATATTAACACTCATCAATAAGTAGTCGTGAATTGGAACAAGTATAAATTTAAAAAAATTGGAAAAGTAAAAAGCACTAGTTCGAGATAACCAACTTTCCGCACGCTAAACAGCTACGTAAAGTAGCACTTTTTGAGCAACTGTATTAAAAAATACGTTTTAGCTGGTTTCTTCCAAACCAAACACTGAAGTTACGTGGACGTTAACATAATTTTAGAATATCAGCCGATATTAATAAGGTGAATTTAATGAAATAAATTTTGCAACAATTAGTCAAAACGATGTAGTTTTCACAAACCACTTTAAGAAAACTAGTTTTGATTGAAAATTTCGAAATTAAAACCAGTTATCATCAAGAAAACGTTCCGGAAAACTAGTTTTGACTTGTGAAAACGCGTTATCACCATAACGCAACTGAAAATTAGCTTTAACTAAGAATAACTTGTTTTCACTCAAAACAGGTTATTGCCTATAAATATGGTTTTGGCCGAAGTAGGTACAGCAATCTCGTTTTCTGTAACATCAACCCGAGCTTTAGTATTTATTATTAAATTAAATCAAGGATACCCTGGGAATGAACACAAAATATATTTCAATGGTTATGGCAAGCCTACTACACTTTAATAGGAAGCTTGTTAAAAGAGTACATCGCCATAATCACTTAACGCGACCCGACCGTATAATATACCTACCCTTTTAACAATCGGCAGTTAGCGAGCCATCGGTGTCAGCAGGCATTTTTTGTTTCCGAATTTTCAATCCTCTTATAGCGTAAACGTGAACAGATCCGCATAATTTTCGACACAACTGACAATAAATCTTACTACTGAAGCTTTAGAAATGAAAATCGGTTGCGACGGTTCAATTATTTTCCTACCGTGACTCAGGGAGCCCTGTTGGTTTCGGTCGTATTAAAATTCAGGAGCGCTACTAGAATAAGGCACTAAGTCCTTTTGTATAGCTGATATACTTGATCATTTTACCTGGGGGCGCGGAATTGTGAAATTCGCTTGATTCTTGCTGCGTAACGGAACCTTTCACGCCTGTTTGCCCTATATCAAAATTACGACCCCATTTTTAGAGCTAAAACACGAATATTGATGTTTGGTGGTGAATTCTTATAGTTAATATTATTTAAGTAGTGATGTCAAGCTGAGAAATAGAAAATGAACACATACCAATATAATCAGACATTTGTTACAAGTTTTGCGTACAAAACTTGTAAAAGACGACGGAAATACTCACACAATGCCCAGCTACCTATTGTACTTGCGATTGCCGAGTTCACTGTATGTACTTGCGGTGTAACACAGGGGCCTTATTCGACATGCCACTTTTGACGTCGCATGTTGAACTTCCGTTGAATCGAATCATTACTTGTCAAAATTTTACATTAGCAATCCAGAGTTAGGTGACAACTAAACTAAACCAAACCATTATAAACCTTAAAGTTATAATAAAACAAAGTTGTTTTTTTGTTAAATTATTGGTTGTACCAAATGAACTATCCGCACTTGATGAACTTCAACTGTTGAATTGAAGTTGACGCGAAATTCGACAGTTGTAGGTACATGTCGAATAAGGCCCCAGGCCCCTATTTCACCAACGTGACAGGTGCGACAATTCGACAAGTCTCATTGTTGCTGACGTCACAGGCATCCATGGGCTACGGTTATCGCTTACCACCGGGCGGCCGTATTCCTGTTTGTCACCATCATTGCATTATTTAAAAAAACTTTATTATTTCGGCAAACAGGTATTTCTCTTGTGATGTTTATGATGATAATGATGACAATTGTCACAAGATTTCAAAGAACTTTCGGTAATTCTTGACAGCAAATGAGTTCTGTGTCGGAATTTCGTGACAATTGTCGTATTTCTTGTGACAATTGTCATTAGCTTCGCAAAATAAATACTTATTTACTGGCGATATAGTGGAGTTTTTTTTTAATTAACATGTTGGTGGCAAACAACCACACCGCCCGTCTGATGGTAAGCGGTTACCGTAGCCTATGGAGGCCTGTGATGTCAGTAACAGTGATGTCGACAAATGCGACATTTGTCACGTTGGTGAAATAGGGCCCAGGTCAGTCTCCTGTGGACTACATAGTTTAATTAAGTCTTTAAGGTTATGCTATGAAAAAACCTAAAGCTCGTGCTTTAATAAAAAAAGTTTGTGTTATAGTTGCTATGACTACAAAATGTACTATCACTATTACAATTAACCCTTTAGGCCCACTTGCACCATTCCACCAACCCGGGGTTAACCGGTTAAACCTGGAGTTACCTTGGTTACCAGTACAATTTGACATTAAGTTAATTGTTTAACCGCTTAGCCACGGGTTAGTGGAATGGTGCAAGTGGCCCTTATACTATCTATTTTCTTTGGTTATAGTTATGAAAATCTTATGAATCGATTACAATATATTCGCTGATCGCTGGTTCAAAATCTAATCAATATATCTTATGAAGTAATAAACTAAATATAACTATTCATAATTAAATGATTCTGAATAGTTAAAAGTAGTTTTGTTTCATTATATTAACTGAAGTGTTTGAGTCTATTTACGTTATTTATAGAATATGCGGCCCTCGTACTTATTATCACTGGTTTAGCCCTGGATATATTCTATATAATAAACACAAATAAAAACCTAATAGGTAATAATATTCTGTGGCGGCATACCATTTATGAGCTAACACTCGGCATGCAGGGCTCGAAGAATAGAGAACTACTTGGGGCCCGATTCAGATTTTGAATTAGACATCACCAAGATACGATAACGATATGTTTAAAATCTAACCTGTCAAATTTGACATTTGCGCGATTCTGGAAATACTCTTGTACGATTTACACAGGATATGACTTAGAGATCTAATTCACATCTAATAGATATCTTATTCTATCTAACGTAAAAGTGACATTGGTTGCCTGAATTGCGCTGCAAAAGAGAACTAGTTGATATCTAAACTATAACGTATCTAGAATAGATCTAGTACGTGTCGTCTCTTGTGAATATCTTGAAGTTCGAATACGGCAGTTGTTCAAAAGTTGGGTTGACTTTTTTATGGCAGCGAGTGCAACCGGAGCAGTCAGCCATTTATTATGAGAATAATAAACATAGGTACCTACTTTCAGTCTTTTAGAAACATTTTATTGAAATCTTCATTTATTTACTGGAGTTATTTTGCAAATAATATTTTTTTATGTTCTGTCTGATTTTGCCTGTATTTTCTGTATAAACTCTGAAAAAGAAATCACGCATTTATAGGCGCCTAAAGTGATATTTTTTATATAAGTCTGATTTTCCTTACAGGGGTCATGTTAACCACTCTTCCCTCGAAAATCATAAAGTCACACGTGAATGAAGTATTTTTTTACAAGAGAACCAAAAAAAAAAGTTTTAAGGGTAGGTAAAATTATAAAAAATCTATTTAATATTACCTGAACTTAACATTAAAATTACACAAAATCCGCAGGTTAAATAATAAATTAACTACTTTATGCATTCTCAAATTAAGCATTTTTCTACTAAACAAAAAAGCAGTCGTAAAGAGAACATCCTTTTTTGAAAGTCAGTTTGAGAAGCGAGGGTAAACGGTCACGGTCGGTATCGATCGACGCGTAAATGTGCCATCACAAACCATGGTGCCCCACGCCTACAGGTACACCAGGCGAACGGGGAAAGCCTTTGTCGCGTTATTCCCCTGCCGAGAGAGACAGACGGCGATATTACGACAATAAGGGATTTGGGAATAGGCTTTTATTTTGATCAATAGAGCTTACCACGGCCACAATCACACTATTCTAGCCTGAATTCGCACTTCGGGCATACCTATGTTAACACATTCATTACCACTAAGTGCTACGGGTTACGCTCGTAGCGCGTAGCCACGGTTTCGCCGTATGTAGCGCGTAGTCGCTACGAACAGTGTACCCGACTGTCGGGTTCTTGGTGTTGAATGTGTTAAGAGATCAGACCTGACTCCGTCTAAATTGTCCTCAACTGCTCACGTGCATTCAACGTCTTTTTGAAAAAGCTCTGATTGTGATAAAGTTATAACTCTAGGAGGAAAAGATTTTATTCATAATAAAAAGGGCTATAATCTCTTAAAAAGTAAAAAAAACCGGCCAAGTGCGATACGGACTCGGGCACGAAGGGTTCCATGCCATTACACAAAAAACGGCAAGAAAATCACGTTTGTTGTAGGGGAGCCCCACTTTAATATTTATTTTATTCTGTTTTTACTATTTGTTGTTATAGCGGTAACAGACATACATCGTTTGTGAAAATTTCAACTGCCTAGCGTTCATGAGATACAGCCTTGTGACAGACAGACATACAGACAAACGGACACCAAGGTCTTAGTAATGGAGTCCCGTTTTTACCCTTTGAAATGGGAACCCTAAAAATGGGTAACTCAAGTACCTATTTTTAGTCGTAGATTGAAATCAATGAAATTGACGTATGAAATGACCGACATTTCAAATGCTGACACCAACTCTATAATTACTGATTACTTAAATATTAATACAAATACAAATGCATTTATTTCATTACTTTTTACATCAGTTCTTAGGTATAGTATATAATAGTTACATAGGTAGGTAATTAATCCATCTTAGGTATATGGAGTAAGTAGGTAAGTATTTATCTAAACATTATGCAACAAATTGTGTAAGTAATGAAAAGGGTGCGGGTACAGCTTGCTGAATTTAAACCCGCCCTTGGTCAGCTAATTGGAATGGTATTAAGATTATCTAATATTTCAATTTTGAAATTGACATATAAAACAAAACATTAGTATGTAACAATAGTTTTCTTACGGGGTACTTAATACAGGAACAGTATAGCATAATATGTTTCGCGTGGTTAGTATTTACCTAAAAGTTAACTTTATGAACGCATCCCTCACGGGGCTAGTCAATTAACAACAATCTAACAATTCACCATATAACAGTCGCTATACACTGGCCCTTTCAAGCCGAAGTGTAAGGCCTGCCGAGTCTACGGAGCTGTCCAATCCATCAATATCGCCAGAGCCTGTCGACAGCTCATACATAATGAGGGATGGTCATGCTGTCTAATATCGATGTAGTTCCAAAGAGGTTGTTTGTAATATGGTTATTTAGTACGTCTTGACTGTAATAGCCTAATAGGAAAAGTAGATATCTACTTTATGAATGCCTGACGTCATAGTAGGTACCTAGCTACGGTATAGTATAAATGCAAGTATAGTATAGGTACAAGTGCAAATAGGAAATTCGCAACGAGTGGCGATAAATTGAAACTCGACCGAAGGGACACGAGCTGCGAATTATGTTTTCGCACGTGGATTGTACAAAGTTTTACAGTAAAAAAAAAAAAAAAATTAATTTATTATATAATCACGTATTGTCCTTAATCCCGCTCTAGGGCGGTAAAGTAGCACCATATATACAGTCACCTGCAATAATACTCTCACAAGATCACAAAAATATGTGACACGCTCTTATGGCTCCACAAATAAGATCGTGCCAGATATTTTTGCGGCATTCGATGAGTAACATATTATTGCAGGTGACTGTACAGTCAATAATTATTATTAGATTCGTACGACATGCATTAATAAAGACAATCAATATAGGTAAGCTTTGAGTGCGCTAAGTTTTACCTGACGTAAATGTGCATAATTACGATAAAGTGCTTAAGCGGAAGGAAGATTCTGGATTTCGAACACATACTAAACTATCAAGTACCTAACCTAACAAGTATTCACTTATAATTTAGGACTGTATCTCTGAAAAAGATGCGACATTTTTGGGACTTATCTGACCTAATGTATAATATCTGGGAGACCGAGTTTTGCTCGGAAAACATAATTATAAAAACTAAAAATGCGCGTTTTCCATGAGATAAATAAATAGCTAGATCGATTTCTCGACCCCGAAAACCCCTACATAGCACATTTCCGAGATCCCCGAAATATATATGTGTTCCGTGTTTTAAATTCAAATAAAAAATAAATTGGCCTTCTTTAAACTCAAATAAAAAATGTACGAAACGGCCAAAAAATTTTTTGTGATTTCCGACTTGGTTCCATAGAAAAAGTTGTTCAGTATGGCCTACCTAATCACCTCGTACAATATGGCTAACGGTCCAAAAATGATCCTGTATAAACAAGAATTCCTTGATTAAAGGTATTAGAAAGATGGATAAGGTACTCAACTGTCACAAAATACCCAAGCATGTGGTGATCGACTTCTATGGCCTCGCCACAAGTGCCGAAATATATATTTTTTGATACACGCCCACTATAAATAGCGGATAGGACACACTACGGACAAACTAAACTTTATTGAGCAAAATTGCTATAATAAAATATCCGGTGGGAATGCGGGTATCCGCTATTTTGGGGCTACGAAAATTATTACAACGTAATATACTTAGTGAGAATAGAAAGGTTCTAAGGTAAGAACAAAATACGAGTAACAACCTAATAAATTAATAATAATGTTTAGGTACTTTTTCTTTAATCAAGATCTGTACTTTCATATAAAAGTTAATTAATGCTTAGATAAGTACCTATTTAATCAAGTGCAGACAGTGCAGTACGGATATGATGGTCGTATATATATATATATATATATATCGTATGGTGACGGCGTGATAAAACGGTGTCCGTCTCTTTCTATCCCGCAGAGTTAAAAATTGACAGTTGTTTTATCACGTGGGTAAATGTGGATAAAGCGATCCATAATAGGCTTGCTGAAGTAGTGCTTTATTTATACAACAGTATATGAAAAATATAGTCTTGTGAACCAGTTTTGTCAGTGGGTAGGACAACAGTATATCAGTATGTAGGTAACGAAGACACATTTGAAAATGAATAAATAGTAGACGAAAATAGGTCGATTACCCGTACAAACTGGTTATCCTCGCCGTGATTTACTCGAAGTTTTAATTCTTTTCCTAAAATGCTAAAATATAATTAAATTAGGTTGCGCTGATAAGTATAGTCATAGATTAGAACTTGTCTTTGTCTTTTTTAGGGTTCCGTACCTCAAAAGGAAAAAAACGGAACCCTTATAGGATCACTCGTGCGTCTGTCTGTCCGTCTGTCCGTCTGTCACAGCCAATTTGCTCCGAAACTACCGGACCAATTAAGTTGAAATTTGGTACACATATGTAAGTCTGTGACCCAAAGACGGATATGTAACGTCAACAAATGAATTTTAAACATAGGGGCTACTTTTGGGGGGTAAACGATAAAATTAAAAAACAAAGTTTTGAAAACTATATCGTGTTACATATCAAACAAAAGAGCTCATTTTGGGAATCTCAAATATATTTTTGTTATAAATTTAGGATAAAAATTTTAGAAGTTATTCAAGAAAATAGACAAAAAATGACCATTCCCCCCCTCTATCTCCGAAACTACTGGGTCTAAAATTCTGAAAAAAATACACAAAATAGTCCTTTACCTAAAGATGACAGGAAAACCTATGAGAAATCTAGTCAAGCGTGAGTCGGATTTAAGAACATAAATGCGGTTAACGTTTTTTTAGGGACACAGCCGCAATGGTTTAAGTGAAACGTGATGTAGACAGCTATTGCGAAGGCCATAGGCCGATATCCGCATAAGCACAGATTATATAATAGTTCTTACGAACAGATACTTTTCTCTCAAACAAAACGCAAATACCTACCGTTTTGATACCTACACAAAAATACAATGGAGTGACCTTCAACGCGCCGCTCCCCGCACCGCGCGCACCGGCACAACGCTAGGGTTGCTGACGCTTAGAAATGATAAATAAATACCTACTTAAACAGCGGAGTGAAATAAAAGGAAAGCTAAATCTTAAATTATACCTAATATTCCGATTACGCGTGTTTGCGAAATAGTCATTTTAAAAGGTCATATGTCCCTGCAGTAACCGCAGTGTTTACGCCGTTTTATAAACCGCGCAATAATCCCAGCAAGAATTATTTTAAAACTTCGTGTAATTTAAAACCAGATAGAGATTAATGTTACACAACAAAGAAAAATAATATAAACCCCATGAATACAAGTAATTAATTATAAGTTAACCAGAGCAAAAATGAGTAAGTAGGCACTTTCCGGTGTAAAGTTAACTTACTGTCGTTAAACTAAACATTTACCAAAATAAATTAAAAATATGCTACCTATTTCAAATAGATAGATATCTAAAACTATACATTTGTCATACATAATAAACATTACATGTTTAATTAAAGAAATTCAATAGTAGGTAGGTACCTACTACGTAGCTTGTAACTATCGTAAAAAATGACAGTGCGGTGCGGCGCGCGGTGACGTGCGTACGTGAGCGCGTGTGGCAACCAACTGGCTTGCTTTTTTACCGTGAACGGGAGCGGATTCGTAGGTATTAAACCGAGCTCGCGCGGGGTGTTCCATAGGCCTGGCATAAGGCCGAAGGCCCGAAGCGTCCCAAAGTGGCGTTCCTTTAGCTTCAAGCGTGAGTCGGACTGAAGACAAAAAATGCGACTAGGCTGTAACTGGCACATAGCCGAAATGGTACTTGTAGTACAGTCAACAGCAGAAGTTGCTAAGCGGGCGAGGTGTTCAAAATTACCTTGACATGCTCTTATTGTCTTAACTATAAAGTCCCGTCCAGATCATTTTAAACCACTCACCAGCTTAGCAACTTCTGTTGCTGACTGTACTGATTGATTAGGTTACTATTGTTACGTGTTTTTAAAAGCACTAGGTATACAGGGTGGCTAAAAAATAAACTAAGTGTATTCCCGTTGCCAACGTGCAACCCTGAAATCGCGAGGAAAAATTTGGCTGTTTCATACATTTAGGCTGGTTCGTTTTCTATGGGAGGATACTTCTTTTTTCGCGATTTCGGGGTTGGTCCCATACTAAAAGTCGCTCAGTATAATCCCAAAACCTCCCTGGCTACGGAAATACACTTTTATTTTTGGCCATCCTGTAGGTATTATCTCTCTTCGGCCTTCGCTTTTAAAACACTTTCGGAAGTTGTAGGAAGCGCGACCCGTCGGACGCTCGAGTTTTCACTGTTTTCAGCTCTACGCATTTGGACACTTGTACTATTGTTCGGCATTTAATCTTCAGAGATGTAAAGATATAAGCCACCACGCCAGAAAACTTCATGTTACATCTGGTTTTTGATTGACCCATTCGGGATTTTCAAGACGTTTCACGTACAAAAAAATGTTGAAAATTATGTGATGTACGGAACCCTTGAAAGGCGAGTCCGACTCGCACTTGACCAGTTTTTTTTTTTAGAGGTACACTTTTTAAAAATGCCTAAACAAAGCTTTAGCGCGACAGTATAAGTTTTGAAAGATGATACCCCATCCTATTCCGGGCGGAGATTTTCAGATTAGCATGCAAATTTGCCATACCGCAGTATGGCTAAATTGACTTTGGAAAACCTTGACGCTTCACTTGGTCCCCGCTCGTTTGTAGCAATAATAGACCCGTGGCACTGGCTATATTTGACTCGCAAGTATTAAAAAAATATTGAGCTTTTGTACGTTTTCAGTTACTGTAATTGGTCATTAATGAGACATATTTTTATCAGCTTGCTAATACATTGATAATATGGTACCTGCAATAATATGGTACTGTTTCCAGAATAGCTTTTAAGTATTTTATTTAAAAAAATATGTCGTTCTCATACCATTATTAAGGATTTATCTCGATTCCTCGGCAAACTCAAATATTACAAAGTATTCGAAATAGGTATAAAGAATTAAAATTTTAAGTTGATTTTTATAACAAATTTATTTTCATTACTTATTAGAAAATAGGGAATTTGAATTTGTCATATCAAGACATAGTAAGACTTAAAAAAAGACCAAAATAATTTTCTTTTCGTAAATTAATCCTTGTATTTGAATAAAATAGTAACTGTATGTCTAATTATTTAATGATATACCTACATTTAACTTCATTACTTAAAGCAGTATTTTTTTTTTTTTTTTTTTAGGTCAGATGGCAGTCGCTTTCGTAAAAACTAGTTGCCTACGTCAAATCATGGGATTAGTTGACAAGCGGGACCCCAGGCTCTCATGAGCCGTGGCGAAATGCCGGGATAACGCGAGGAAGAAGACTTAAAGCAGTATTTTACGCTCCAAACAATAAACAAAACAGTAGGTACCTTATGGATATGTCATTCAATTACTTACCTGTTTAAGCACATCCACATTTAGACTGAAACTTCTGGCTTTGTTATTATTAAAACAGTTTGGTCCTGAAGGTTCGTGTTTTCTCACTCTCACTGAGCGAGCGTGAGCGAGATGGACGCAATCGCGGATATCATGTTATCAAATTTAAATTTGTTCTATATTTTAACAAAAAAAGTACCTATTTAAAAATCGAGGAGTTCCCTCAGAAATAAATTGGCGCATTGCATTGCAAAAAACACATAAACATGTTACAAAACACGTAAAAAATATATGAAACCAGCTACTTGATCTAAAATGCGGTATTCATTTTACAAACCAGTTATAACCGGTCGTCCCGAGGGTAGAATTTGTTTGTAGAAATGGTCAGTCGATTATTCCATTCAGTGGAGTGTGCTAACAGGGTTGGCGTATACAAAATACACAGTATACAGACTTGAAATAGTAAAAGCAAGGAATAGAAGATGTATAAAGTCTTTACCCTTAACATCTGAGGATTCTGAGGTTAATCTTGCATGGCCTTGTACATTACGCGGTAGTTGTTGGTCGGCAAAAGTTAACGTTCTCGACTGAGAATAGTTCCCATGCAAGACGGAGAACTTTTTCGGGAACGGCACAATTCTGCACTCGACGAATGGAGGATAGGCAATTTAGGTTTGTTGAATTACGGTAACCTTACCAAGATTTTTTCCGTCCGTATTCGTATCTATAGTCCGTATTTTTTAGCATTAGAAAGAACTTCGCAGAAGTAAGCTTGTGGTTCCAAATCCGACACTTATAGCGGTAATAATTTGGAGTAAATTATATGTATTGATCATGCTACATTAGATAATTCAATAGAACCTGACAAAAACTGCACGCTTGCTTCTGTGGAGTTCTTTCTAATGCTAAAAAAAACGAACTATATAGGTACATCAGTATTACGAGGGACA
This sequence comes from Cydia fagiglandana, assembly GCF_963556715.1. Taxonomy (NCBI): domain Eukaryota; kingdom Metazoa; phylum Arthropoda; class Insecta; order Lepidoptera; family Tortricidae; genus Cydia; species Cydia fagiglandana. The sequence continues at coordinate 11,071,217 of NC_085959.1, forward strand.
TGCACTTCTATTTAGTGAGTAATTAGTAGGTTGGTATTCCACCTGTCCGATTTCTTGGTCCAATATGCATTGCGTCTCACTGTCTCACAGCAAAATGTGAAATTGAAGAGATTGGACAGGCGGACTATAGTCGGACCAAAAAAAGTCTGCAGCGGATTTGATAGCCCACGCAGTACAAGTGTTATACGTCATAATTTCATAGAAGTATGACGTTTAAAATAACACTTGCACTGAGTGGGCTATCAAATACGCTGCAGACTTTTCTTGGTCTGATTCACCACCAGACACCAAATTTGTGGTAAGGGTGCCTACTGTTTTTAGAAGATTACTGTACGATATGGTAGCCACGTGTACGTTCTCAAGTGACTGTTACAAAAGCTTGCCTATTTGTTCAACTTTACCCTCAAACACTGCGTAAATTCGAATTTCGAACACGCAGTGACGCCTAATCAAATATATGTACAGTCGCCATCAGATATATCGGAGCGGCCAAGGTGTTCACAACATCTGAACACGCACTCTAACACCTTGACAATAGAGGCGTGTTCAGATATTTGTGAGCACCTTAACCGCTCCGACATATCTGATGGCGACTGTACCTACCTATAATTGAAGAAATTTGAATCTATTGACCGCTAGACATATATCTAATAAAAAAATATAGAATCTGTCGAATAATTGTAAGTACCCCTACCTATTATGATTACCTCTAGTTAGTACCCTCTGTTAAAGTAGATCCTTTACTAGATAGTGGAGTCAAAAGGTACCTATATAAAGCTTAAGCCACACTAAATGTAGGTACCTACATCCAAATTACTTTATACACGGTGTAACATGATGAAACCGAATAATTTTAACCACGCATTTCTGAGGTCAAAAGAAGTAAAAAATGTAATATGAGTTTAGGTCAATTTCACCAAATAATTTTTTTTTTGTTTTGGGTTTTCAATTTTTTGAATGTATTTGTACATAAAAAATAAATTTTATTGGTAAACTTGTCACTTAAAATTGATTTTTTACGTTTTTTTTTCGTAGAACCTACTTTTTGCAAAGTGTTACTTGTCACTTTTTGACATCTATCAATAAGGATATTTAGACTACGTCCCATAGCAGCAACCTTACCTTCAAAAAGGCCTTTTACACTATGTAACAATAAAAACTTGTTTTTTTTTAATTAATAATATCTCTGAAACTAGGCGAATTTCAAAAAAGTTTATAGGACATTTTTGTCTCTAAATATGATCAGGAATACGCTGTTAAAATTATTCGGTTTACTCATGTTACACCGTGTATATATATGAGTGATTTTATTTACCTATATCATATTTCATACCTGTCTGCGAAGTCACAACTTGATATCAGTTTCCGTTTTTACGAAATATAATTTTTTAAATCTTGTAAATTATGTATCAGTAATTCCCACTTGACATATTGTTTTATTGTACGAATGGGAAGATCATTCATAAAAAAGGTCCAATATCCTCCACATAAAACGCGATAGTACATACTTAATCGATAGACCTGCACCTCTAGCACATCTTGCATCCGCGACTTAGACCGCGACTCGAGTCGCCATTCCCGCGGCTGTCAAATCTGTCGATTTCCGTAGCATAACTTGTACCCGCGACTGCAACAGCCGCGTAGAGAACTCAAAGTCGCGGCGCGACTCGTCAGTGTTACCCGGCGAAATCAAAGTCTAAACAAATCGATATTTGCAAGTGGCAACACTGAATCGGAAACCAGGGATGCGCTAAATCATTCGTTCTTTGGTGGTAAAAAATCTAGTTTTTTGTCGATGGTTAAGTTTTTCCTGTCAAAGTCAAAGAACTTTCAAATTTTGTCAGCATTTAACTATGGGAAAAAATATGAAAAAATGTAAGTAATAGAGCCTTATATAATTAATATTGATAATATTCCTTAAAATATATATTGTTTAAAAATTTCTGTTTAATAAACCTTTTAAATAAAATATTTTTGTAAGTAACTATAATAATGGAATTGCTATTATTGGGTTTGTTCTCATATTCCTGTTGTAAATAGTGTTTTTCTTTTTCAGAATAAGTTCAGCATTATCCTAGACACGATTGATATCCCAGCACCCAAAGGAAAATATTATTAACAGGAACGTGCCAACGGGACCCGAAGTGGAGATTCAGGAAAAGAAACACACTAGGCAAGCTTGTAGGTTTCAAACGCGGAGCTGTCCGCTTTTCTAAATTAACTAAGATGTGAGAACCGCTTTAGCTTTAAGAACACCACCGACGAAGTGAACTATTAATAATAACCCTAATGGTTATGGCGTACCTATCTAAGCTGCCACAGTAACTCTCAAATAAGTTTCATATAGTTTTTCTTGTGCCAATAATGGATGGCATGTGTGTGTACTGTGTACCTAACTGTTTATGATGTGACAAATTGATATGAGAAGCTTATTTCATAGTCCTCGATGAAGTCATGACCATATTTTATTGTCTTGTTTATAAACCAATTTTCTTTCCAGGGTGATATTTAATTGTCCTACGCCGCATGTCGAAGAAAAAGGAAGAGAGAAAATACTTTTCAAGGGTAATAAAGAAGATTCTTACAATTTCTCTATAGTGGTTCTAGATGTTAATATATATTAGGTTTAATAATAAGAAGTCGAATATTGCAAGAATATATAAGGCAAAGCAATATACTATTAATTTAAATATTGTTTTTTTTCTCTCCTGTATTTTTACCTGAAAAGAAACAAAAATAAAGTAGGTAGGTAAGTACCTAGAACTCCTAGAAGCCATGATTAATTAGCTCCCCAAGGCCCACTTCATACCTAATGCTGACAGCAACTTATCATAGCATGATCGTATCAGGCCCTGTCAAACATGAAGTGAAACATCTAGAACACGGGTTTGATCTAGAGGAGTTTCAATATGGTAGACCATATATTATGATAACCGTACCTATGCTACCTACGCAGACTATGACATGAGCGTAATAACTCCTTCAAAATATTGTTGGTCGGCTCGGTCCAGTCACGTCACGGTATGGTGTTGTCAGGGGACGGAATGGTTTAGTGGGTGATGACTGATAATATTTCATACAAAGCATGATTTTGAGCCGGACATGATCCTGTTATAGCCACGTATTACATCATTCTGTTACAGTACGATGCAGCGGGCACAGGCCACATGTACATAGGTATGTTTTGTTGAAGTCGAGGAAGGTTCCAAACGGTACCTAAATAGTAAGAGATTGTTGAAATTAGACATGTAACCGTGATCCTAAATATTACTACTAAGACTATGGCTTACTTAATAAGTTGGATAGTTTGTTTTGAACATTTGTACCTACCCACCTCATCGGCTTCATTTATGTACAAGCAAGCGGGCTCCGTTGTTAGGTTGATGAAAGTTTTGTGTAAGGAAGTCTTAGGATTACTTTTACAAACTTACGAACCTGAATTGAAATTTAAAAATCCTACATATGTACCTAATTACTTAATTGAGTACCTACAAACTAGCTGCTTGAAATTAAAGTTGTAAACATGATGGGTGTGTTGTGGTACTTGTAGGTATCACCGTGCATAATCAACATAAGAGTGCGTAAAACGCATTTAGTGATTGTTCCATACTTCCGTATTCCTTAGGGCAATAAGTAATTATACAAATTATATTATTACATAATATATGAAACTTGTTTTTAAGTTATAATTATCAAGAGTTTAGTTAAAAAAGTACAAGCAAACCACCCGCGAGAGCGAGTCGCGTTATAAAGTCGCGTAGACTTCGACTCGCGGATTGACATAAAGACGAGAGAATATTTTGTCTCAAAATAGGCAGTTGTGCTACGGATTTTAGTTCAAAGTCGCGATCGTTGTCATTTTCTGACAGTGACACCTGATCGCGAGTTTGTCGCGACTCTCGCGCGTGAGTTGTGCTGCCAACACGCGACAAGCCGCCAAGTCGCGCCGATCTGTCACTTCTCACGCCTGTCGCGGCCAGTTGTGCTAGAGGTGCTGAGAGACTATTTGAACAGGTGTAACCCGTGTAACCTACAGCTCTGCCGACGACGAGGGTAATCGGCAAGGATACTCCGGTCGGTTAGATCCTTCAATACACGAGGATACAATACATGTAGTTATAATAATACACGGCTCCGCTCGCGAGTCGGCGCTCAACAAATATTTTGGACATTATTGAAGCTATGTCCCAGATAACTTTCGTTGACACAGTTTTGAAGGTTCCTATTTTGGTGCTTAATCCAGCAGTCTGGTAAAAGTCTTGGAAAATGCTATTAAAACTCAACTCGTCAAAAATGTGCACTTTAACGTAGCTCGGTGACATACCCGATCATTGAAGTCGAAAGCGACCGTCCCGCGGCCCGCCACGTACTCTTGAAACTGAGATATAACGCATATGATCGCGTAGATCTGTGAACAAAAAAAAAACAACGTACAGTGAATGTTTACGAAACTTGAAAACAGTGTGGGCAATGCTTGGTTCTCGTCATTAATTCAGCCTGAAGTCTTGTGAAGTAAACGGTCTAGTAGAAAAAACATTATCTTTTTAAGCACTTGTCCTGACCGCTGGGGAGAATTTAATCTTTCGTTTTATTTTTTAAAATTTTGTATTTACGGCATGCATGTGCATTTTTGGGACTGAATTTTACTACAATGAATTGTGATCGGTCCTGTGGCAAAACTCAAACTAATTATAGACACATCTTCCTCCTAATCAACGCTTTCCTAATTCTCTTTGCTAATGGTTACCTTAATTGGATTATTTTGCCGTTAAGTTGTCTCATATAGACAAGTTACGTGAACGCTTACTTATGTTATAATTAATGCGAAGCAGTTATTGTATATTGATGAGATGTTTGACGAACCGCTCTTTAATTAATTATCTTATACATTATCAATTGCCCTAACATCTATTATACCTGATATTTGGTTCTCTAAATCATTGCTGAAAGCAATTTCGCAACCAATTTTTAATTAATGACATTAAGAAATGTATTCCATATGATCATAATTAATACTATAATTCTATGTACACAATAATTCTACCAAGTAAAACATTATCGTAATGAAAATTTGCTAAATGTTGCTTGCCAAAGTAAATCATCTGCGAAAAGTTGGTTTGGAAAGTGAAATTCGGATAATAAAACTTCGGAGAAAAGACAGAACCCTAAGTTTAATGAAACTCAAGAAATCGAAGAAGAATGAAGTTTTTGGCAGACTACTAATGATTAGTCTGCCAAAACCTGTGAGTTGTCGAGATCTCGAACTAATACCGAGTGTAGTTAAAGGTCGCTCATCGGTTAGTAAATAGATGGACATGTAGTCACGCAAGTCAATTTGTTCTTTTATTTGACCCAGGTTATGAGAGTTTTAAATGATTCACGGTTAATTTCACTAGACTTTTTGTATTGTTTTCGAGCTCCCGATATTTCGACGCGATCGGGAGCTTGAAAACAATACACGGTAACAACAAAAGTTAATCACGGTCCCTAACCCGGTCGGTATAAATCCAGGTTATGAGTTTAAGTCTATAGCTCAGTTAAATGCTAAGGTAAATGTACTGGTGCTCGACGCGGTCCCAGTACATGTCATCTTGAAACTTAAGTCATTCTCAATAGAGTTGACAGCAAGACAGGTATCATCTATTTGTCATAAGCATGTCGAGCACTAGTACGTTTACCTTACATTTTACTATGAAAAAATGCTCTATTCTACTTTTTTATTTTTTTGGTATCGTATAAAAAACAGCCAACCTAATGCAAGGCATTACTCCTTATTTGGAACGATTTTAATGGGCTATTAAAGCATAATATCATATTTTATAAAGAATACAAAATTAAGGTCCAAACCTTAATATAATAATTAATATTGAATACTTCTCTTTCAAATAAAAAAAAAAGTATTTCATAAACTTCAGTGAATTTGTAACGTTAAAAACGTTTTACCGATTAATAAACCACGGAGCATTCTCATCGCTCCCCAAATTCGATTAAAGTCAACCAATGGTATCTTGACCTCGTATAGTATGAGAAGAAGCGAGTAATCGTAGATCATATTATTATCATGCCGGTTCGTTTCAGTTGTGCGGGAGTTATAATAGTACCCCACACAGATATTTTAAAGACCCTCGTGTCTGAAAACTTCGGCCAAAAAAGGCAAACATTTAATTTTGTTAATTTTGTTTGTAAACTTTTCCAGCAGAACAAGCAAATAGACTTAGTGTCTCGTGGCAGTGCACAATTTCTACCCTTCCCCCCTCGGATTAGTGAAGGGGGGATATCTAGGGGAGATCTCTTAGTGGATGCATGAAATTTGCTGATTAGCGTATTCGACGTACATATCGCTTAATATTTTCCAATTTACTTAAAAGCTTGTGTCTTTCGATATACCACAGAAGAATATTGAAACCTTACATAGTTTCACATCTGTAAGTATTTTTTCTGAAAACAGAAAACAGGTATTCCGCGAGAAGATTGCAATAAGTACAGGAGCCAAATTCGACATGTGCAACTGTCAGATTTCGCATCTACGTCAAATCAACAGATGATTTTATTCCATACTGAGTGTTGATTCCATCAACGGTGGATAATATCATTTGGTACAACCAATGGACCCCTATTCGACAAGCGTCGTTTGACGTATCGTGTTGATCTCCCGTTGATGTGGGAAAAATCATAAGTTCTCGAATACGTACAATGTCAAAATTTGACATTAACAATCCACAGTTAGGGTGACAAGCAAACCAAACCGAACCACCCTTAGTTTAGAGTTTAGTTTTGGTTGTACCTAATGATATTATCCGCCGTTGATGGAATCAACACTCAGTATGCGATAAAATCAACTGTTGATTTGACGTGGATGCGAAATCTGACAGTTGCACATGTCGAATTTGGCCCCAGTTTGCGCACAAATTTATTAGGTGGAATTGTAAGAAACATTGAATCATAGGTTATAAAGTCTGTACCTACACCAGTACCTAAACAGATAAAATAGCCATCGTTAAAAGCGTCTCGATTATGGCTCTGAAGCTTAACTAGGTACTTCGAATCCCACAACCCGAAGCAAGTAACTACAAAGTACACAGTACCTAACTAGTAAACAAATCAAACATTTTATATAAAACATCATATATAGTAATATAAACTGGGTCAAGCAAATCTTGTCAGTAGCAAACGGCGGCAAATTTGAAAAATCGCGGGTTAGCAACACTGTGTTCGAATGATTCGAAAATCGCGTGTCATCTGTGTTTTATCTGTGGAATGTGGATCGTGAATGACAGCCATCATCTTGTTTGTTTACAAATGGTTTACAATGTTTACATTCTGAATCGATTCTATTTCAAGAGATATTTCTGCTGTGTCACCATTAAATACCAATATATTAAACAAGACTGTGCTTAATTAAAGCTAAGGTGCCTACAATGCCTACAGTGCCAACTGAGAAATCTAATAAAATATGAAAATCCAGTATGACATCTACCTGCTGAAGCAATGATTTTATTCATACATTCTTGTTTAACGGCATAGTCCACTTACAATTTTATTTTGTGATCTTCAAATTAGTTAATCATTTTTATCAACATCACACCGCTTTTAAATTGTCCGTCCATACGTACCTATTAATAACAATTTCAAACATTTTCAGTAGAGAATCCGCGAGTGACAATTTGAATTGACGTACGTGACAAGGCGCGCTCAGCGGAAAAAAAAGTTTTGGTTCGATGTACATTGTACATTGCTGCTTTTCTTAGCGCAATACTACTCTTTGAGTGTTGCCCTACTTTAGTTTGCTTTACATTGCTACTGACAAGATTTGCTTGACGCACTATACTAAAGAAAAAGTGACCAATAGGCATAAAAAAAGCTAGGCCATATGGACTGGATTAAATAGGGCTTTAGAAACAACAAGTCCTTACAGTGCTGAATACTAAATCCCACGAGCTTTCCGCAGTCCTTGACCCAGCAGTTGCGTTAGAAACGAAAACAAGAGGCCACTTAATAATTGCTTAAATTACGTGGCTAGCAAATATTATATGGATGAAAATTATATTTTAACAAATTATGCTAATTGTTCTCTGCGGTTAAAAAGGATTTGGTACAAATTATAATTAAGTTCAACTTTACAACGGAACTGGCGGACGCCTCGTGCCCTTATAATGTATGTAATATAATATAATAATATAAACCTCGTTTTAGGGAGCCTCTGTGTACTCTTTCCATTCGACGCGAATTGCCAGAGACGTTAAGAACATCGTGTAAGAATTCTTTCAGATAAAATTGTACATACCTAGGTACTTGTGAATTCCAACCACTTCATCCTATTAGACTGCTAAATAATTTTTAAGAAAAAAAAACCGACTTCTATGGGGCCCGGTGAAAGATTATGGTAGATGGTGCACTATGTAGAAAAGGAGGTAAAACCAGTACCTACTTTCTAGTAGCATTTCGTTTCCGTAAGGGTCGTAGTTATCTAGCCTAACCTAACCCACTTCTCTGATAGCAGTTCGGTTCTGTGAGGATCGCAGTTCGAACCTAATCAAACCCACTTTTCTAGTAGCATTTCGTTTCTGTAAGACTCGCAGTTCTAACCAAACCTAACCCACTTTTGTTCGGTTCTGTGAGGATCGCAGTTCAAACCTAACCTAACCCACTTAACGGCGCATGCTGTGCGGTGTACGGGAGTTTGAGCGGGAGGGGTTTGGCATCATCATACCCACATTTTATGGTAGGTAATCATAGTGGTTTATTTAGTTTAGGTATCATAGTGGTTTTCCGGGTCAAGGTCCGGATCTCTGAGTCAGAGTCCGGGTCCGAGTCCCGGTCCAAGTCCGGGTCCGGGTCCGAGTCCGGGTCCGAGTCCGGGTCCGAGTCCGGGTCCGAGTCCGGGTCCGAGTCCGGGTCCGAGTCCGAGTCCGGGTCCGGGTCCGAGTCCGAGTCGAGTCCGGGTCCGAACCGGATCCGGGTATGAGTCCGGGTCCCAGTCCAAGTCAAAATCGAAATTCGAAATCACCAAACATGTACTATGCGTCGTTGGAGAGTTCTGTTCTGATCATCATCAGCAGTTCCACTTCATCAAATGCGACAGTTTTTAATGTAAATGCTTGATTTTATGATGAAAATACAAAAAATTCTATACGTATGCCTTTAAGATTTGAGGAGTTCCCTCGATTCCTTATGGATCCCATCATCAGAACTCGAGCTTGACAGAAATGTGGCTTAAAAACTAAACTTGCTTAACAAACATAACGAAGAGGACAAATCGCCAAACGTGAACTATGCGTCGTTGAAGAGTTCCGTTCTGATCATCATCAGCAGTTCCACTTCATCAAATGCGACAGTTTTTAATGAAAATGCTTGATTTTCTGATGAAAATACAAAAATCTCTATGCGCATGCCTTTAAAATTTGAGGAGTTCCCTCGATTTCTCATGGATCCCATCATCAGAACTCAAGCTTGATAAAATTGTGGCTTAAAAACTTAACTTGCTTAACAAACATAACGAAGAGGACAAATCGCCAAAGGTGAACTATGCGTCGTTGAAGAGTTCCGTTCTGATCATCATCAGCAGTTCCACTTCATCAAATGTCACGTTTTTGAATGTATATGCTTGATTTGTTGATAAAAACACAAAAATCACCATATGTATGCCTTAAAGATTTGAGGAGTTCCGTCGATTCCTCATGGATCCCATCATCAGAACTGGATTTTGACAAAAACGGGACCAATCTGTATGCATATACATACAATCAAAAAAATAATTTTCAAAATCGGTCCAGTAATGACGGAGATATGGAGTAACAAACATAAAAAAAAAAAAAAAAAAACATACAACCGAATTGATAACCTCCTCCTTTGGGATTTGGAAGTCGGTTAAAAAAATCAAATTAGGGTCAGTTGCACCAAACCGCCTGTCATTGTTATTATAGAGCGTTCGCTAAATTTTATTGTATGGGAAGTTTCATAGTTCACTGCTGAGTGACGTTGATCAGTCTGTCAAGTGTGGTTGGTGCAACTGGCCCTTAATGTTAGTACAATCAGCATCAAAACTACTAAAACTAGGTATGTAAATATGTACACCAATCTCTAGCAATATAACAAAAAGAATTATGCCTCCGGATACTTTGGACATGTTTTCCAGAGTGGCAGATACTTTTGGCGCATTGCTTCATTTGCTACTATTGATGATATCTGTAGTTCTGTACTTAGCAGGTAGTCGAATTAGGAGTTTCAAGGCTAATACTCGAGCCGAGTAATACGAGATAATACGGCTCTAATTTGTGGAGCGCGTGCAACTACTTTATCTATAAATACCTAACTCTCGTTAATCCTTTGACCGGCATGAATCGTTAAAAGCCTCGTCAGTTGTCGCCTATAACGTCTTGGTGCATGTTGCCCAAGAAACATTCATAATTGGAATTAAACATTCACTGATAGAAATAACTGAATCTACATAACTGAATAGGGGTGATTCAGATTCCGGTAGTATTTCCTATTGTCCATCCACACACGGACTGTGCATTCGTCTTACCGGTTACCCGTATTTAGTAGATAGACCGCTGAAGTTTTAACTTTGCCTAAATATTGCTAACGACCAGACTAATAGACCAATTTCAAAATCCAATTTACTTTTAGTATGACATAAAATCTCCAATTTATTTAAATTGCCGTTAGATGCTGGAAAATTAAAGTAGGTAATTTTTGCACGATGATGTTCCGAAACTTTACCGAACAATAGAAGGAGTAATGTAATGCACGTAAAATATATTGCCCATAACTGTATGTGTAATATGTTACCAAGCCCATTATAAAGAATTTTTCAAGAAAAAGTTACGTTTCGCAAAGTGCCTTGGTGAAAACTAGTTTTAACTAAGACTTTTTAGTGACGAAACAGCGCTCTGTTTGTTCACGATAACATAATACGCTCCTCTTCGCTTCACTCGTCGCTGTATCTATCTATTTGGCATTTTGGCTCTCGCAAAACACCATGAAAACTAGCTTTAACTAGTGAAAATACGTTTACGTACACTAGCGTCCGGTAACTAGGGAAAACGCGTTTTTCCTAAATTAGCGGATTTCACGGTATACCTAATATATATGATAAATTATTATTTTTTAAGTTCGTTCATTGTAAATGTTGTCAGTGAATTATTTTTTTTCCCGCTACTCGAGGTCTTTTATTTTCATAACAACCCTCTACACAACAATGTTAAAACAATGCTTACACAAAAACCCAAAACTAACAACTAAAACTAAATATAAAATATCTCTCCTAACCTGCCCGCTTCTGGAAGAATGCTGGCGGCGTTGCCCCTTTGAACCGCCAGACTTAATCTTTGAGCCAAGAAGGAGCCCGCCCTATGGTCGCCCGAGACACTTATTAATCTGGCCGACACTTCACTATTTTAAATTAATTTTTTTTTAATTAGCATCCTGATATTCAATTAAACTTCCATCCGTTTACCCACCGGAACAAAAACAAAGCCATGTAAATAAACCTTAAATACCCCCAAATTCTGTTTAATTAAAGACAAAAGCTTTTGTGTCTCGAAGTTGAAAAAGTTTAAAACAAGAGTTTGAGGAAATAACTTACTAAATTGTTCCTTTATGGCTCCGGAACTTTAAACATTGTGTTAATATTATTGATTAACAGTTTTTGTTTGTTCTTGATTGACTAATGTGCTTTTAATATGGCACATCAACATCTTTTTATTATAAGTACTCCGTTAATTTTCAGTTCAGATCACAAATTGTATAACCTCAAAAGTAGTGGTAACCTTTATCCTTCATAATTATTTACTTATGCACTGATTTACAGTATCGATTACATTTCGGAAGAAAATGTTAATCACTAACTACTACGTTTGAGGTTAGATAAATTCTAATCTTAGAATAACAGGGTATTTAAGTAATTAAGTATAGGCGGTGGCTAGGTGTCTTTGTAATTCTACTTTCAAAAGTTTCAAATCTTCAAAAGTTCGCTTGAATTCAAAGAGAATATAAAATACCACATGTATCTCGCCTTTACCTCCAACGGACTATTGTAAAAGCGGGCGGGGCGGCGGAAAGCGCCGAAATTCTAAAACGTAACAAATATAAGAGCCTCGGTAGATAGTACCATTTGGAGTTGAAACTCTTAAGTCCATGGGGTCCCAGCGCGCATAAGTTGTTCGCAGAAATCGCGAAGCGCCTGGTTGACCTAACTGGTGACCGAAGAGTATGTTGCTATCTCGCACAACGTATTAATTTCGTTTAGTAGTACCACTGTATATATATTGTATCTCGCCTTATGATCGAAATGTTCACTTAAAGTCGCTACATATTTATACTTACTTAACTAATATTTGATCGTTTGCCTTCGTGTAATTAGTTTCTGATCAGAGACGTGGAGATTAGGAACGATTTGCAGATACTATTATCGTGGAAACATCACAGTCACACGTGTGCGTCCAATAGAAATTAAACCATAAGCGTTCATGACTAGGTTGCTTTCCGATCCAACGAGATGCGAGGGAAACGAGCTTGTGATGATTATTGGTCATGTGCCGATGTAATAAGCCTATTATTTCCAACCTAAGGAACTTACAATACCGAATAAGATTATTATTAAGCGTCTTACTTTCTTTGTTATGAGTATTGTGTATAGACTTTCAATCCACCAGGAACAATAATGTATTTATAGGTTCCTACCTAATACTAATAATATACTAGCGACTAAATGAAATAAAGTTTTATCGATAGCAAATCGGATTTAAAATCCCTACCTATCTCGCCTTAATTTTATTGAGATTTTTATGGGTGTCCAGTGGCGAATTTCCGATTTCTAATCCAAATTATTTTCCGCGTAGTGCAAGGGAGACGCAGGTTTTTTTTTAGTTTCGTGAGTATTGCGAATTGCACATACTATTGAACAAAGCCTACCAAAAATACCTGCCGTACCTACATAAGTGTACAGATTTTTACGCTATATATTTATTTTTAGGGTTCCGTACCTCAAAAGGAAAAAACGGAACCCTTATAGGATTACTCGTGCGTCTGTCTGTCTGTCTGTCTGTCCGTCTGTCACAGCCCATTTTCTCCGAAACTACTGGACTAATTAAGTTGAAATTTGGTGCACATATATAAGTTTGTGACCCAAAGACGGACATGTAATGTAAACAAATGAATTTTAAATATGGGGGCCACTTTTGGGGGATAAATGAGAAAATTGAAAAATAAAGTTTTTCAATATATATCGTGTTATATATCAAATGAAAGAGCTCAATGTGAGAATTTAAAATATATTTTTTTTGTAATTTTAGAATAAATAGTTTAGAATTAATTCAAGAAAATAGGCAAAAAATGACCATTCCCCCCCCCCCTTTATCTCCGAAACTACTGGGTAAAGACCTATTTTATGTATTTTGTAAAATTTTGTACAAAATACATAAAATAGGTCTTTACCTATAGATGACAGGAAAACCTATTAGAAATATGTAGTCAAGCGTGAGTCGGACTAATTACTTAGTTTTTATTCCGACCCCTACGGGTTTTTTAAAGGCAATTCACTCGCGTTTTACGTATTAAAAAACATTGTTTTTTAATTGAATAATGTACGGAACCCTTGGAACGCGAGTCCGACTCGCACTTGACCGGTTTTTTTATTGACAGATATCTCGTTACTCCACAGCTGGGAAGACGGCGGTGCGACACCTATTGTTTCACGGCGTACGAGATCGCGAGAACTTTTTAATTCTCGCTACGCTTTGTCAAACAAAACGTGGAGGGTGATTGGAACTTGGGGTTCCAAGTTCCGATGTGCGATGTGCGGTTGCACATGACATCGTTTTGAGATCACCTAACTCGAATTTATATACGAGCACATACCTACATAGATTTCCTAGTCTAGTTGGTAAGTAAAGTGACTAACGAAGCTGGAGGATAGCTCGAATACCAGTGAGGTCATTTATTTACGCGGTTAATGTCAAAATGCAATGAAACGTAAAATATGTACTTACAAACGCTGCTCCCGGTGTACATTATCAATAATTCCCATTTCAGCTACTATTTTGGGACTTCCTGATACAAGTATAATATACTTAATAGGAAGTCCCAACCTTTCACCTTATTATCAGAAATAGAAGTTTTTGTGGCAAAATAAAGTGATTGGTTGGCAGTCTGTTATCGAGGTTACTTTAACGTTATCATAGACATGTATAACATTGTATAATAACATAGTTACTGCGAAGTACACGACATTTTGGTAGTTTTTTTTTCCTTTTGGCACTGTACGTAATGTTTACGTTTTTATTTTTAAGTAGGTATACCTACACTAAATAAAGGTAATAAAGAAATGTACCAATTTGTATTAAAATACATACAGACTTATCGATAACAGATTTATCGAAGTTTCATTATAACATTGCAATAAACATTTTTCATTTTTATTTCATTTTGATTGGGTGAGTAAAGAACACCACAAGAATACCTTACGCATAAATGCAAGAATTCTCCAAATAAAATCGCCCAAGATCATGTCGGGTCATGCTCAGTGTAGGGTTTCGTAGTTACCATTCTATCAGAACGAGCCAAATGAGAGCTATTATCAGTAAGTATCATGTACATTACAAGCAAAGCAAGGGACTAAGGGAGTACCTTCGCAGCGCTTTGTACCTACGTCTTTTTACTAAGAGAAGATTTTTTGAAATAACTCATTAAACAGCTGGACTGATTATATAGTAATATGTAGGCATAATAATTTAACAAGGGACATTTATAACTTCTGCTTCATTGTATTTTAAATTTTATATTATTTCATAGTGTTGTATTTTATTGTATTTTACTGTATGAGTTTAAAACTTGAAATAAACAATATTATTATTATATTATATTATATAGTTCGCTATAGTTTTCATTGAAAGTATTTGTTAAGCTTTCGTGTCACGACATTTTGTCATGTTTTTTGCACCCATGGCTCAATAATTTTTTTTTTTTAGTTAGAGATATTTTCTTTCTTTCGGAGCTATTATTTCCTAAAATATTAAATTTGTAAAACTGGTTTGTTTAGACCCGTATTCGTTTTGAAACACCTATCCAACGATACCCGGCCCAGACTATAGGGCCAAAGAGAAAAAAAATTAAAAAATCATTTTGCATGGGAGGTAAGTACCCTAAAAAATATTAAAGTAGATTTTATTTTACCGTTCCGTCGCCATGCATGATCTATGTATCCATACCAAATTGCAGCTTTCTAGCACGAACGATCACGGATTAAAGAAAATGAGTGAGTTAATCTTAACCGTTTCAAACTGAATACATTTCACATTTATCTAACTTTCAAATTAATAGAAATGGAGAGGGCAATTATGCCCTGAACCCCTATGAACGTCGGTCGCTATTGTGTATACACCCACTTAAAAGGCTATTCATATAACAGTATAACTAATTATGTACTACGTAACGCTTCCGTTCACCACACGTGACCTTGAAGTGACCAGTTTTAGCTTGAGCCTCCGTAGCGTAGGAAGTATAGACCCAAAGAGGCCAAACGGATGGATATTCTTTACGGTGCCGATGGGTACGTGTCATCCGCTTTCACTGAGGGTAAAATAGAGATGGGACCGTAATTATATTAGACATTTCGGTCTCATACGGCTATAAATAGGCTCGGAGAGAAAGATAAATCAAGTGTACCTAGTGTTATAAGCTTCTAAGGTCGCTACGTGGTATGCAAACAAAGCTTACATGGCTCCAAATACCATTTTTTTTTTTTATACCACATCGGTGGCAAACAAGCATACGGCCCGCCTGATGGTAAGCAGTCACCGTAGCCTATGAACGCCTGCAACTCCAGAGGTGTTACATGCGCGTTGCCGACCTTTTAAAAACCTGTACACTCCTTTTTTGAAGAACCCCATACTGTAGACCCTCGGGAAAACCTCGGGAGGGAGCTCATTCCACAGCCGGAGCGTCCGCGGGAGGAAATTCCTCTTAAATCGCACAGTACGCGACCATTTAGGTTCTAGGGTGTGAGGATGAACACCCTGCCGACGGCGAGCGGTGCGGTGATAGAAAGCGGCCGTTGGCATCATGTCAATTACCTACTTATGTACCTGAAATTCTAATTTTCAAGTAATATTTGAATAAGGTTATGCGGGGTAGGTAAGAGAAATATAGTTTATTTTTCAAGCGGCAAGAGAAACCGTATGAGAACCTTCTAAGTATTTTTAAGTTTATATTGGATAAGTTAAGTTTTATTTATAGTACGTAGGTCACTCGATAAGTTTTGAGATACAGAAAAACTATTCAAGATATTAGCACTATTTATATTACATTTTTTCAAAATACTCTCTATCATTCTTTATTCAAAGTTCCATTCATCTAAACCAACTTTGAAAACATTTTTGCCAGTCTTGATCCAATAGGGCAGAAATCGCAACTTCATCAGTTTGTTAGAGCAAACGCGGGATCTAACGACAACAGAGCTTCCTCACTTTAAGATATTGATGTAGGATTATATTAACGCTCCCCGAATTGACCGCTAGGATCTTCTCTATGTCCTTGTATGTTAGTCGTGGATCTTCTCGCACCAACATTTCAGTAGTCCACATGTTTTCTGCACCATCTAAAAACTGTTGCCCGTGAAGGAGCAGAATCTCCTAACGCTGACTGCAATCGTTGCAAACACAATTGTTCAGATAAACCAAATATAAAATCGTAAAATATCATAGCACGCAAATGTTCGCGGTTAAGCTCCATCGTTTCAAAGAAAAAACGCGGGAACCGTTTTGGAAAAATGACTGTAACATATTCATTTTTTAAATTGGACCGAATCGGCAACTTGTGTTCTATTTTTAAATAAATTTGCTTTTTAAAAATATATAATTCAGGTGCGTTCCATTTTCGAATTTCGAGCATCTCAAAACTTATCGAGTGACCTACGTATTATAATTAAATTTAGTTTTTAATATCTTTAAGTATCTCTAGTTGTTTATTTACCCTACAAGTGTTTCTTTTGCCCAATATTTTATCTTACCTCAAATAACATAATTTGTGTGTTATTTTATTGGGACTATGTTCTAATTCTTTTCTATTCGCTCATATTACTAATATTGGTAAACAAATTCTTATATATTTTTTATTATTTTTTTAATTTTGTTTGTTTACACTTGACGATCTTTTTGTGAATTTCTGCTATTTTTAAGGAAGAATAACATGTAAATTTTCTGTCAGAAATAAATATTATCTTCTATCTATTTTGGAAGAGAACAAAACAACGTTGTAAGCGGTAAACGATTTAAGTGTCAACCGGAAATTAGGTTTGTTTATATTTGATTTACAGCAACAGAAGAGACAATCTACATAACAAGATTAATTTTTTAAACCTAACCACATACTTATGCGATGATTAGGGTATTTATTACTAGTAAGTATACCTACCTACGTACTCTACGCAAGAAACCATGAAGCAACCTGTATACAGCCGAGGCGCGGATAAGAATTGTCAAAGCCGACGCATAAAGTAAACGTACTACTGCTCGACATGCTAATGCCCAATAGATGACACCTTGCTGTCACCTCTAATGACTTAAGATTCAAGATAACATGTACTGGGACTGCGTCGAGCACCAGTACTTTTACCTTGTTTAGGGTCAGTTGCACCAAACTATTCGTATCGTTAGAAACTTCGCTAAATTTCTAAGTATGGAAAGTCTCATAGTAAAGCGCCGGGGCGCACCGGCTGACGTTCATCAGTCTGTCAAATGTGGTTGGTGCAACTGGCTCTTAATAATTATAAACTTACATTAAGAATGATGAGAAAGAAATCCAATGTAAACAGGAACGATGTCACCGGGTTGAAGTTTAGCTGCAACAGAAAAATAGATTTTACTTTTCTTTTACGATGTATATGTCGGCGGCCGATCGTAAGATCAGGCATATCGTGAAATTCCTAGGCATATCGTGAAACGTGAAAATCTTTGACTCGTTCCCTGAGTTGACGGAGCATTCAAAACACAAACCATATTATAAATACGTTTGATGTTTTCGTTTCAAGTCAGTTCTATGCAGAAAAATTCAGGTGATTGACACGTTTAGCGCCACTTGCACCAACCCTCTAACCCGGGATTAACCGGTTAAACCAAGCGGCTGCGCTTTTCACTCTCTGGACAGGAAGGGAAAATTACGCTCCATATAAGTATGTACCATATAAGGATTTCTAAGTGTGAAGGTACTGAAAAATATACCCACATTTTTTATTAGCTACAATAATTAAATCTACGTGGGCCATACTGAAAGTCTCTGGATTCTGATATATAAGACGACTTATTTTTCTAAGTGACCAGGCCAGGAATTTTCAGTATACCCTAAGTACTATTACTGTCGTGGTTATGACGTTCAATCCGTCACTTATTTTGTCTAGACAATTGACAACAGTTAGAGTCGTAACAGTACTGCAGCTTCAGTTGCTACCTAAATTTCACCTTAAGCTTTGTAACAACATTTTTTTAAAGCCTCATAGGCATTAATATATTTCGTTTCTAATATAAAGGCCATCTAGCGTTGAGCGTTGGTAATACTGTTTTTTAATACTTGCATTGATCAACAGAGGGCGTGAGTTAGCTCGCTATCTGCATTTTTTTAAATAAAAGGTTTTCTTTTATTAATTTACAAAAATTAAAACCTAATTAAAAGTATAATTGCTGTTCTTCTTTCCTTTTTGGAAATTATTATTAAGTATCTTTTCTTATTGAAACGAGTTTTGGACGCGGTATTTATTTACATCGTGCGCGCAACGAAACGCAGCGCAGCAGTGGAAGTATCTTCGGTTTGATCTGTCAGTTGTCATTTTTATTTCGGATGTGATGGAGTAGGATGTCGATCCGTTTTCTTCAAAGGCCAGTGAGCCATATTGTTTAAATCGCGGCTTAAACCGCTTAATCGTAAGTATTTTTCTTGATCTACGTATCAAATTGTTCGAGACGTGTTCAGTGCTTATTGTTTTATTACTTATTTTCAGGGAGAATATTATGTTCCTCGTACCATAACCTCTGAAGGCCCCATGCATCGACATGAAAGCACGGACTTACAAACCGGCTTCTTTTCTGCATTGGGTAAGTTGCTCAACCGTTCTGGTGAATTTTAACTCTCGTCGAGAATCGGCAAAGCCACATACTTATTGTTTTTTAAATTATTTCCAGGGCCTTCAGGCAGGCCTTCAGGCAGGGCTTTCAAGAAAGGGTATTTCAGAAAGAGGTTTATTTAAGAAGAGGTTTTCGTTTACCCCTTCAGTCCCCTAGTTAGTCAAGGGCGTCGGCATGGGCGAGGATGTGCTCCAGACCGCGCTGAGCTGGTGCTTCCTTGGCGGCTTAACTAGCATGGACGTTCGGAGGCGGCGGCTGCGGCACCGGGGTGGTTGAGCTCACCACCACGAATCTGCAAGGCTCGTTTCTCATTCCTTATCTAACTGGAGGTCAGACGGTTTTTATTATTTTATAAAGGCGCCCAATATTCAAATATTTTTACCCCTAGTTACCAAGGTCTTCCAGCCTATTGAAACACAGACTCACCCCCTGTGCTCTAAAAATTAATACCTATTTATTTAAGTTACGACTGAGCTAGCTATATTATTATTATATTACCGTAAATTTCTTGTTGGAGTAATTAATATACTTGTTAATACCAATTTCTTTATTACTTTTATTTTATACCACTATAGGGCTCCCCGAACCGTTACAGTGGCAGCCCTACGTGTGGCTCTTGTGTGTTCAAGCTGGAAGACCATTATTCTTTTTATTATTTCCTTTGTAGTTAAAGCGGTTAAGCACCGTGTGTTGTGTATAATGGAGGTTATAAAGCAATAGCCATTCTTGTATTCTTACAATTACTTATTAATTTACCTTAGTGTTGCGGTACTGTGTAATTAAAACTAAATATTTTATTTATACTTTTGAGAGGTTATCTTGTAGTTATGAAGGTAGTAAGTTAAATAATTTGAAGTAGAATGTTATGAACAGGTGTTACAAGTATTTCTGTACCTATTTTAGTGTACATTTATCCTCATTGGTATGGTTGGCAAAATAATTGTTAAAATATTAGTTAAAAAATATTAATTAATTTAGAATGTTTTGTTGTAGGAGGTTTCTTATGTATTAAAAGTACAGTCAGTTGGAATTATTTACCCTTGCTTAGTGAGTTACCAAATATAATTATTCAGTTTTATTTTTTAATTGCTAAAAGTGCTGACCATACCTACCTATTTTATTCCTTTACCGAAGTGAAGTGTCAAGCAAGTTATACCTAAATTTTCTTTCAAATAGTACCGCAAGCTTATCTATTCTTTTTATGCTTAATGGTTGAAGATGAATTTGTCTTTTTGATGTGAACGAGGTACAGTCAGCAGTTTATTTTTTTATAATGTTGTACTAAATTTATTAGTTTTATTACTGTTTGTTCCGGAAGGTGGTTAATTTAATATTAAATAATATTAGTCACTATAGATGCGTAGGAGAATAATTAAGTACAGTCAGCCAAATTATTGCTGCTGTTTTTACCTTAAATATATTATTACTAACTTAATGATAGTGAATTGCGGTTTTGTAAATGGTAGCACAAGATATTCATATTAAATATTTAGTACTTTTGGAACTTTAACACAGTAAGTTAAACATGTGAAGAGCATACAGGGTGATTCTAAAAAAAAAAATTGTAACATCCATTTAAGTTTTGAATAACTGGTTGACCTCTTAGTTCTTTAATCGTTTAACTTAGTCCAGCGTGCGCATTTAGTAATAACCGGGTTCATTTCTTTGAGGTTTGTCTTTATTGTTGAATCTTATTGTAGGGTTTTGTCCGGGAGTTATTTTATTTACCTACTATTCCTTATCTATTATCTCGACTTAAATCGAGTTTTTTCCTTATTACCGTTACGTTTATGGAGTAAAGACTTAGTTAATAGTTGCTTATCGGTGATTGCGTGTTTTTTTTGTTGTTGTTTCGGTAGGAGTTTTTTTTATGTGTTTCGTGCAGGTGTTTATCTACATAGTGTCCGGAAGGGAAAGTTACCTTTCGAACACGCGTACTTATTACCTTTCGATCGTGTCTGAGCAAACGTAACTCAGGCACGTGGTTTGTTTGTTGTTGGTGGGCGAAGAGGACGATTTAAAGACTCTTCGTGTGTTTACCGGGGTGCTGGCGCTTTAAACCAGCATTCCAATCGGCACTGGCTGGTCGGGTTTTGGCGGACTTTAAACCGTCAAGCTCTTAATAGCAGTGCCATCTTCTTTGTTAACGCTTTGCGGTATGACTTAAATCATATGCGTGAACGTTAATGTTGATGTTAGGGGGTTGTTATGTGGTACACGCCTTAAAGCGTTGTCCGCAAACATCGGATTATTGTGTGTCAGACTGACAGACTTGCATTGCCTGAAATGGAGCCTGTACAGTCGAGTTCCTTGTGTCTCGTGTTGTTTTGAACGTTACCGTCTGCTTGTCGTTCAGACACAGCTGGTCAACGTATCATTGTTGTTGTGTTATTGTCTGATTACCGCGTTTAGACCTGTGACGTCTGACAGTCACGGCCTGATATGCGCGTTGTATATATTTAAATTAGTTGTAGTACAGTCACCGATATTAGTTAGTTTAATTTCACTTGGCTATATGCCGTCTTCCGCTATATCACTTGGACGCACAACCCGCGGCCTGGGCCGTTCGTTATGTCACCAAGAAATATACGCGATGCGACGTTTTGTAGTATTTAATTGTAGCTTGGAGCTCGACTTGCAAACGTTGAGTTTACTATAAAGTAAGTCTAGTTTAGTGCGTGGGTTCGATTTGGGTGGTTGTTTTTTTTATTAAATTTATTATTTTGTGGTGGATAACTGTTGTTTACTTTCTGCGGATGGATGTTTGGAGCTGGAGACCAGCTCAAAATTTTGCCTACGTCAAAATTTTATTCGGGGAGGGATGTACTGTAACAACATTTTTTTAAAGCCTCATAGGCATTAATATATTTCGTTTCTAATATAAAGGCCATCTAGCGTTGAGCGTTGGTAATACTGTTTTTTAATACTTGCATTGATCAACAGAGGGCGTGAGTTAGCTCGCTATCTGCATTTTTTTAAATAAAAGGTTTTCTTTTATTAATTTACAAAAATTAAAACCTAATTAAAAGTATAATTGCTGTTCTTCTTTCCTTTTTGGAAATTATTATTAAGTATCTTTTCTTATTGAAACGAGTTTTGGACGCGGTATTTATTTACATCGTGCGCGCAACGAAACGCAGCGCAGCAGTGGAAGTATCTTCGGTTTGATCTGTCAGTTGTCATTTTTATTTCGGATGTGATGGAGTAGGATGTCGATCCGTTTTCTTCAAAGGCCAGTGAGCCATATTGTTTAAATCGCGGCTTAAACCGCTTAATCGTAAGTATTTTTCTTGATCTACGTATCAAATTGTTCGAGACGTGTTCAGTGCTTATTGTTTTATTACTTATTTTCAGGGAGAATATTATGTTCCTCGTACCATAACCTCTGAAGGCCCCATGCATCGACATGAAAGCACGGACTTACAAACCGGCTTCTTTTCTGCATTGGGTAAGTTGCTCAACCGTTCTGGTGAATTTTAACTCTCGTCGAGAATCGGCAAAGCCACATACTTATTGTTTTTTAAATTATTTCCAGGGCCTTCAGGCAGGCCTTCAGGCAGGGCTTTCAAGAAAGGGTATTTCAGAAAGAGGTTTATTTAAGAAGAGGTTTTCGTTTACCCCTTCAGTCCCCTAGTTAGTCAAGGGCGTCGGCATGGGCGAGGATGTGCTCCAGACCGCGCTGAGCTGGTGCTTCCTTGGCGGCTTAACTAGCATGGACGTTCGGAGGCGGCGGCTGCGGCACCGGGGTGGTTGAGCTCACCACCACGAATCTGCAAGGCTCGTTTCTCATTCCTTATCTAACTGGAGGTCAGACGGTTTTTATTATTTTATAAAGGCGCCCAATATTCAAATATTTTTACCCCTAGTTACCAAGGTCTTCCAGCCTATTGAAACACAGACTCACCCCCTGTGCTCTAAAAATTAATACCTATTTATTTAAGTTACGACTGAGCTAGCTATATTATTATTATATTACCGTAAATTTCTTGTTGGAGTAATTAATATACTTGTTAATACCAATTTCTTTATTACTTTTATTTTATACCACTATAGGGCTCCCCGAACCGTTACAGCTTTTATAAAATGAATGAAATACAATTTCTTTATTGTGAAAATGATAAAATGAATGAACATGATTTTATTTTAAAGCAATAAATGTGTTCTAAGAAAACAAAAAAGTCTTTTCCAACGATTCTTTGTCTTAAGTTTGTCTTCACACAAAGTCACAATCCGATCCTCACCAATAACATTGCAGGAGTGAACACTTGAACAGTTCTGAACGAGGCAGGTACCTTTAACATACGCTTATTAAAAGCCAACAAGTAGTTATGTAGTGTAGACTCAACGTTCACTTGTCAGTTAACATGAGTTATGATCCTCTTGCGTAGTGCTCGAAATAAAATATAACATCGATCGTGTAATTGCTAGTCCAGCCCAACAACAAGCCTAACATTTCCTAGCCACGCCGCCTTATATCCGCGAGTTCCGTGACATGGCTCCTCTACACGATGGGCCAGCGCCGGCCACTCCAAGGGACGCATTTATGCGTTAGAGGGAGCAAGTGATATTGCTATCTCATTCTACCGGATAGCTGCGTCCCTTGGAGTGGCCGGCGCTGGCCCATCGTGTAGAGGAGCCAACAGAGTAACAATGCTGGTAGTACAAGAACAGATCATAGGAAGAGACGACAACGGTTTCACTTACTTAATTTTTTTGTCGCTATTGGCGACATGTGTAGCCGGCGAAGTGCAACCGACGCGAGCACTCGAGCCTGAGGAAGGACCCCCGACGGGCCCGAAACATGTCGACAACAGCGACTAAAAATTCGAGTGAGTGAAACCGTTGTCGTCTAAACAGATCATAGTGTAGCAGTCACATAAACTACTATAATTTGTTTTTACGATGAACAAAAGTGCCAAATATTGTAAAAAATTTCATGCTATTTAGGTAGAATTCTTCTAAGCCAACTTTAAACCATCTTGAATTAAACAAACTGAGGGAGTGGGATAAAAATTTGACATGATTAATATAATGTCAAGCAGAGTAGGCTAGGTCTGGTTCTGACATGATTTAAGAAAATACTGCCTTTATGTGACTGAGGTTAATAGATCGTCTCAAATAAACCTCTTTCGGCAACTCTCGCCATTAATATTAAATGAGAATCAAATATGTAATAGACTTGTTGTTTTTGTATTGCTGGTAAGCGAGGATTTGATTTGTAATACATGCATAAATAAAATAAATAGTTGTTTATGCAGGCCCTTTTGAATAAGAAATAAATTTACTTAATTTGAGATGTGTACTCGTATTTCACAACGCTATTATTAAATTTTTTGGAGCTCGGTTCAGGCTGATATTTATTTTCCTTCTTCTCCCCTAATTCAAATGTAATGGTGTCATAAATATCATAAAGTCAGTTCTTACACAAGCGTAATGCATGTGTTATTAAGGAATTAGAAAATAGTATTTTATGCAACCGTTGTTTAAGAGAGGTCAAAAAAGGCGAGTGGCGTGAGTAACAATTTGAGGCGAAGCCGAAAATTGTTAATAAAGACGCCACGAGTATTTTGGACTGAATTAAACAACGTTGCATACAATACTTTTTCTACGACCAAGCACTTACTTTGAAATAAAATTGAAAATTTGACAAATCTTTTTAATTCAAGAAGTAGCAAAAATGGAGGGTACGGGCGGGAAAAGAATGAATGAAATAAAAAAAACATGTCTATGGTTCACTTATTTGTCAGAGATGACATTTAAAATAAGGTTGGCAACACTGTATTTCATTCAATATTTTTTAAGTGGTCATTACACGAAGTATCGTAAAATCGCCAAAAAGATAATGCGTGTATGCACAAATTCTTTTTTGGGGAATAGATTAAAGACTTGTATTGACAACTAAAGGTGTGTGCGTGACCCTTTAAATGAAAAATAAAAGTACGGGAGTAGAAAAAAATAATAGTGAAATTCCTTAAGAGGATAGTGGAAGACCGCTTTTCCATACAAACGTAGTCCCGATTTTCTTCCCTGGATTTATTAATTATTATACTCACTAATTACGAACCTATAAACTTGTATGAAAATTTGGTTTCAAACAAAGAAGCATAGATATGGTAAATGTATATCGAATTGTCTAAAAATATTGTACACAGGTTGGGGTAAACATGTAGGTAACTGCGAATCCTAAAGCCCTATTGGTTTAAGTTAAAGTTATTTATAAAACTTAATTTACTATACTGTTACACGAAACAAAATTATTTATATTTGTTGTATGAGTGAAATGAATATGATATGCCTTCTTATTTACTTATAGCTCTCAGATTTTTTGGTTTCAATCAACGTCATATTACGATAGGTACGACGGTATTATAACAGTTACTAATACTAAGTAAAGCCTACTCTATAAACTTTCATACCTACTTAATCGATGAGTAAATAAATAATAATACGAAAACATTTAGGCGCGCGGTTGTGTTATGAAATAAACGGAGCGTTAAAAGCAATGCGCTTGCCGCACACCATTTTACATCAGATAATCTAATGACTTATACATTGTTTTACGCGGTAATACGCAGCGGTAAGCACATTGTAATTTTTCCTGCATTCCGTTGCTCGTGCTCGCATGCATTCAACGCTGCGTTTATCGCATAAAAAAACCGCAAGTCTTACTTAAGAATATGTTTAAATAATGAATTTTTAGTTAGCTACCGTTGGCAACATACCTATTACGGGGACACATTTATTGTAAACTTTTCAGTTTAAAGTTACAGATGGCTATTTTATCGCGTTTATCTTAATATTATCTCTGCCAGTGTAGCTTTAAACATCACGATATTATTAAGTTTACTAATTATCCTATAACTGTACCAGATCATCGTAATCAACTTTTGCTAAAGAACCAATCCTGAAAAGATAAAAAAATTGAACACAATAGCTATTTTTTTTCTCATAATGTTGGTCCATCGTAAAAGTCGTTCATAATGACCTTATATTTGAGTATAGCCGATTAGCCGAACGTCGAACAAACACCTTACATGATTCCGACTACACGTATCCCACCGAACATCTATTACCGAATCTCCGCAATGTACGGGGGGCTTGAGACTCTCCGTAAAGTTGCTATAGACCTCATCTCGATTGCAGCTCCCGCGCTAGCATGATAAATACAAAAGACAATATACAGTAAATAATAATTCGGCTCACCCAACCGTGGGAATAAATGTATTATTTCTATCTGGTAACATTACCTGAACTACCCAATTATTTTAGGGCTATTTGTATTAGGTAGGCTAACTTTAGGTATAAACAATAGGATATAATAAGATAAGGACTATTAAGGACCTTTTAGGCATTAAAACGCCACGATTTGTGCTGATTTAGAAAGATGTTGGAACTTGATTGTAACGTATATTTTTTTAATTGTAACTGATTTCTTGAATGCTTGCAGCATTCAAACAAGTTAGGTACTTAATTAAGATGAAGTGTCCTATTATTTTATATTATTAATGGTAAATACTTACCGTTTGTAAGTAGAAGAGATAGACCAGATTGACCATCTCGACCATGGTTTCGAGAACCATGGCCACGACCCAGGGTAGCAGCATGAATTTGAGGTCCTGCAATCAATTGTCAAATTACAGTAAGAGCAATACAATAAAGGTTTAAATTGTATATTAATTGTATACAATTCTTTACATCGTGTATGTGTGTATGTATAATATGCAGGATTAAATTATATTCTTAATGATTCCTGAAAAAAAAAATTGACTCTAATTATAGTTCGTTTTTATTAGCATTAGAAAAAAAGGTACACGATTGTTGGCAAGAAAACGGAATTACACCTCCGCGGAGGCTGGCAGCTTATATATATTATAATGCTGGCAGCCTACATTATAAAAAAAGCTAACGCGGCTTCTTTAGTTTTTTTTTCTTGTCAAATTTTATATTCATAAATATCTTATTGTATAAACTGGAGTTATTATTAACATAAACCCGTTAGACGCGTGAACATGGTCCTTCGAACCGGGTGTAAATAAAGGAACCAGAATTTATTAAAGTACCAAAGGGAAATACCTATAAATTCCCAATTTGTCACTGAGGATATTATGACTGCCGAGGCTGTGATGAAGAAATTCACCAGGATATCGGAATCCGCCAGTGTTGAGTGTGTTGGGATTTATTATTAGAACCAGCACTCGTTAGCCATAATATCCTCAGTGACAAATTGGTAATTTTATATAGGTATTTCGATGTAGCTTAAGCATCTTGATAAAATCGCTAATAAAAGTGAACTCTAGTACTGGTGAATAAAACTCAAAATATCATGACCAAATATATTTAGATGCGAGGTCTGCAAGGTAACTTTACAATTTCTATTTGAATTTTAAACAATTAACGCTACAAATTTAAGCTCACTGGCCAGCAATTTCGGAACTAAAGTTTTTCAATAGAAAGGAGGATGGGTCAATTATACATAGTGCTGCAGACATTTTGGACCAGTCATTGAGTTTTCACTTCTGTCGGCACCCCCGAAGTGCAACCCCTTGTTTTTTTTTTCTACTAATTAACTAATTTTATTTTTCAGTAAGATTGTTATCATATTGTAGATGAAATAGAGATCAATTTGTATAGTTGGTATTCCGCTCCTGTTTTCTCGCCGCAACAGCTTAAATATTTTCGGCTTCGCAGCAACTTGAAGGACGAAACATCCTTGTTTAAGTTATGTAAGTTTAATTGACGGTGAGATCGGCCAAATGGCCACAAGGCGGGCCAAGAGGCAAGTCAAAAGTTCGCAAGTTACAGACATATTAGCTACACTTGAATAGACCTCGCTAACCGTCAATTCGCATCTTGATCTTTTTTTTTCTACATCAAATAGCGGAATTATCAGTACTTTTTTTATTGGTAATTTTACAGAAAATATGGCAGGGCATGTCGTATATAATTGGTTTTTCAAGGAATCCAAGCCAAAGAACCAACAATTTTTTGCAGTACTCTAGAACTACGCCTATCTCGTCTAACCGTCCCTCAACTGACTCCGGTAGACTGATCACTCAACGCCGGGTTAGAAAATTAGGCGGATATCGCCTTCGTAAAAACCTGTGTCTGTGAATTCGTCTGATTAAGTTACCAAAAAACCGAATCCCGGCAAGCTACATTAAGGACGACTTACACTAGACCGGGCCGAGGCCGGGCCGGAGCTTCCGGCGCTTCGTTTTCTACGGAAAGCACCACGGGATCACCGATCATATAATAATATCATACGTCCGTCATAGAAAATAACATGTCGGACGCCTCTTGCCGGGCACGGCTCGGGCTAGCGTGAGGCATCCTAATTTATAGTCCGTTTTTTTAGCATTAAAAAGAACTTCGCAGAAGTAAGCGTGTGGTTCCAAATCCAGCACTTTTAGCGGTAATAATTTGAAGTAAATTATATGTATTGACCATGTTACATTAGATAATTCAATAATTATTAACAATTAAAGAGCCTGATAAAAACTGCACGCTTGCTTCTTTGGAGTTCTTTCTAATGCTATAAAAAACGAACTATAGAGTACAACCGGGCAAGAATAAACCGCAATAATCCACGTACATCACTCACGGTTCATTTTAAGATCTATTTAACTATATGTCTACGACAAAGACGGTAACGGTCTGCCGAAGGGCCCCAATGGGCAGGTCGACTTGAAAACGGGCGGATAAACACCAAATAAAGGTATAAAATTAATCCACCGTAATTGGCTGCATCCCCCTTAGCTTTGACAGGGGAAATTATTGAACCACGAGTTTCTCGGTAACTAAGTGCTCTCAGTGAGGTTTTTTACTAAAAAGCTCTTTGATCATCCCTTTGTTTGAGCGCTTTTAATGTGAAATACACAAAGTCAAGATTCTTAATTCCCAACGATATCTGAGTTAAGATAAAAAGTTGTTGTAATGGAGCAAGTAAATAGAAAATAATTTCAAAACCACGATGGATATTTAACTTTTAGTTTAGATAATTTTCTCACACGAAGCTTAAGATTACATATTGGTCAAAAGAACATCATTTATTTTAAAAGTTACAAGGAAAAATTTGTTTTAAAGAACCAATACCTAGATACTTTAATAATACCGGGTGTGGCTTGTAACAGGAGCAATAAATTTAACAGTAGGCTGTAGTTCTCAAACTATCCAACATTTTGTTCGGCAACTTTTAAAAATTACTTGTGTTTAGATTCTTATTACGCTGTAAAGTTTATTTTAAGACGCAATGTATTGCGAATTTTGTTATATTTGAACTTAGAGCATTAATTTTGTGTCATGGCTGTCACTTTCTGTACAAAACATTCTGATGCCGATTTTTGCGGGGGAGGGGACGTCAAATGTATTCATATTTCTACATGATTTCTACGTAACGTACCTACACAGAGCTAAATATGTCAGTCCATACAAAAGTTTGCACAACTGTGCAAGGTTTTCGGCAGAGGGGTAAGATCTTAAAGACGACTTCAGTTATTAAATGCTCTAAGTACTTATTTGAAGCATGACAAGACTTGTCATGCTTAGTAACGTTAATCACAATTATGTGAGCGTATTTACATTGAATACAATATTTATTTTCTATGAAAATTATGAAACCTTCGTCATTTTTAAAAGTTGTTAAACAAAAGTTTTATCGTTTAAGGAGTAAGTACAGTCGCCATCAGATATATCGGAGCGCTCACAAATATCTAAACACGCCTCTATTGTCAAGGCGTTAGAGTGCGTGTTCAGATATTGTGAACACATTGGCCGCTCCGATATATCTGATGACGACTGTACGATATATGTTTTTAAGGGCCCACTGATTAACAGTCCGCCGAACGGTATCTGCCTGTCAGAACAAAATTTTGATAGTTTCGAACAACTGACAGGCCGATGTCGTCCGGCGAACTGTTAATCAGTGGGCTCGGGCTCCTGGCAATTTATACGTTACTTTATACTGGATAAGGGTTCAACCTTGAACGCTACGGAATCCTGGGGGCCTAGCCAAAACACATTTCGAAAAAAGATATCGCTAACGAATCGATAAAAAATGTATGGGAATGACAGGTACCGTAGATGAGTCTGTCGAAAAATATTAACGAATACAAAAATGTTAGCCAAGTTGCAATGTTGTAACGAAACGCAAAACTTTCGTTACCGGGATTCGCCATCTGTCATACATTGCCTAGCCAAGTGACACTTTTGACAAGCGAAATCAAATCGTTATCGCCTCCTAGGTGTAGCTACGTAGCGCGAGCTATCCCCTTGCAGATAACTTATCGAAGCACAAGAAAATACCGAATAATAGTGTTTGTAAATTAGAATTTGTAGTAAAAAGCATACTTCAACATCATTGTGGGCGGCGAACAACGCGGAAGTGTCGCTTAGACGCAGGCGCCGTCTGAAAAATCGCCTCTATTGAAACTGCTTAGGAAAGAAAGAAAAAAGGATTGTGGGCCGTACGCAGCATTTCACCCAAAGGATCCAATGTGACCGAGGCGCTGAATATCTACCTATCTATAGTGACAGTGTCATGGAAAAATGGATTATGCACCCACAAATGCAACACGTAACAACGTCCCTACAAAGGTAAGAGTGAGTCAATAACTTATCCCTACTATACCTCTAATAAGTATATAAAATATGTTATTAATGCTAAAATAACAAATGTGTTCCTGTTACATCATCAAATATAAACCGATGAACGGTGTAGATTAAATTTGGTACCCATATGCACAATGGCAAGCACTTGTTTTTCAATAGGAAAGTGAATTGTATGTGTAAAGGCAAAGGTATATAGGTAAAGGCTTTACAAATATAGATAAAGACTCGGGAACAAATGTTCTTCACACAAATAAATGCCCTTCCCGGGACGCAAAACCATCACCTTCATAGGCAAGGTCACTAACAACTAGCAATATTGTAGTGTCATCCCATTTTCTTAAATTGATTTGAAAGGGACAAGACTACAGTGTTGCTACTTTTTAATTTCTACAATTTCTTGTCGGACTGTACAGTAAGCTCAAGAAGACTTGTGTTGTGGGTACTTAGGATACTTAGATAACTATATATAGATGGTCAAACCAATTTGTCAGTCAGTAAGAACCAGGAAAACTATACTCATAGTTATTTTTTGGGTGCTTGTACTAGTATATGACAAAGCTAGTATGATTCTCTCTGTCTTTGTTTGAAATGAGACAGTCCTTTGACAAACTATACTTAAATACATAGACAACACCCATGACTCAGGTACAAAATATCTGTGCTCATTACACAAATTTCCTTACCGGGGATTCAAACTCAGGATTATCAGCTTAACCGGCAGGGTCACTAGTCACTACCAACTAGGCCAGACGGGCTGTTGTCATACATATCAATTATCAACCATAGTATTGAAACTTTTTCATATTATGAAACATATAGGGCCCACGACTGTAGGAACGAAGTTACGTTTCCCACTCGCGTAAGTTGTAACTCATCCACTGCACTTGACCACGCTTACACGAACGTGGATGTAGGCTCGATAACAACGTCTCCTGTCGTAACTAATATAGGTGATCACTTCGCAGTGCGTATAGAGGTGACAAGTAAAAGTATAAAACCTGTTACACAGCCACGATTATCCAGAAACTACTCCAAAATGAATCGCGCTAATTTCATCTACACGATAGAATGTATAGATTGGACTAATTTTATATCGAATACTAGTTATACAGCTGAATTATTATCGGCTCAGTTAAATTATATTTTATCGAACAGAATAGACACTAGTTTCCCATTGAAAAAAAACTGTCGCTCGAAAAATACCGAATCGTGGGTTTCCCAAGAGATTTTAAATATTAAAGCTTTATTATTCGACTGTCTTAATTTCGAACGTAAGTTCCCTTTAAATGATGCGTTAAAAAAATACATAGATAAGTTGAAGATCAAATATAATCATGCGATTCAACAAAGCAAAACGCAATTTTACTCAAAACAGATAGCCGCGTCACAGAACTCGTGTAAAACTATGTGGCAAGTAGTAAATAAAGAAAGGGGAAAAAACATACGGCCTCCTATCGACTTCACAGAACTCGTAGTAAACTCGCAGGGCGTAAAGTATAGCACTAAGAAAGAAGCGGTGGATGCCATGAACGCTAGATTTGTTGATGCCGCGATAGCATGCGGAGCGCCCCGCGCTGACCTTGACCGAGTGCGCGATCAGCTGAGTGCAGTGCGTGCGCCGACTGACTGCTCCATGCGACTTACCCGTTTTACCTGCGCTGAAGTTTACAATATAATAACGGCCCGAATACCACATAAAACGAGTAAAGACGTATATGGACTGTCCATGGACTTGTTAAACACAATTGCCTCTACTATAACACCTGTTCTCACTCATATGTACAACTTATGTATTAAAGAAGGATCGTACCCTAAGTCTTTAAAAATCAGTAAGGTGTCCCCTCTTTTTAAAGGCAAAGGAAAAACTGAAAATATGGACGGGTACCGGCCAGTATCCATCATTCCGATTGTCGCTAAGGTGTTAGAAAATGGATTGTGTTGCCGACTCACAACGTTTTTAAACTCGACAAATGCAATTTCCGACCGCCAATATGCGTACAGGTCCGGCCGCTGTACCACCGACCTAGCACGCGAAGTCGTACGCAGGGTCTTGGATGCTCTGGAGAGTAAACAGCAAGTAGCGATGCTCTGCTGTGACCTCTCCAAGGCTTTCGACGTGGCCGACCACAGCGTCGTCGCGGCTAAGCTGAAACATTACGGCGTACGTGGAAATGCTCTTAGCCTCCTCACTGACGGTCTGCGCGGTCGATCGCAGGTAGTCGTGGGAGATGGAGGGTTATCCAGGTCGGACCCGCTGACTACAACTATGGGTGTGGCCCAGGGATCGTCGATCTCAAACATACTGTTTTCCCTGATAATTAATGATCTCCCCGAAGCAATAACGGCGGCCGAGATCTTAATGTACGCCGATGATGTGGCGGGTATTGTAACGGCACCAGATGAGAACAGCCTGCAGACCCGGCTTAATGACGCAGCAGACCAGTTATCACAGTGGTTTCGTCTGAACGGCCTCGCGCTTAATTTGACCAAAACGCATTTTATTCACTTCCACGTTGGCGGCCGCACACCGGGGTCCCTTAAGGTTCAGTCTGGTGGTGTATGCATGCAGCAGGTAGACATCATCACATTTGTGGGTTTCGAAATCGACCGAAAACTATCGTGGGCTCCGCACATAGATAAACTTTGCGGGAAACTCGGTGGTGCTTGTTTCGCGCTCCGCCGCTTGGCTCGAGTCGTGCCGCGGCACGTAGTGCGAACCTGCTATTTCGCAACCATTCACTCACAATTGCAGTATGGCACAGAGTTGTGGGGGCGCGCAGCGGACTGGCAACGCGCTTTCCGACTCCAAAAAAGAGCTGTGCGCGCGGTGATGCAGGTGTCTCAGGATACTTCCGTGAGGCCCTTCTTCAAAGAACTGGGCATACTGACTATGCCGTCAATATTAATACAACAGATTGCTATTTATGCCCACATTAATCTACACACTTATAAAAAACGCGCAGACTCAGCCCGTCCGCTCCGATACCCTAACAGGCTTCTGCCTGTTAAGCGACGACTTGCGAGATCTGGGAAGATAACACACATCATGTGTCCAACTGTCTATAACAAGCTGCCAGTAACTATAACCTCGGCTCCTTCTGTAGGTTGTTTTAAAAGAAGACTTAAAAGTTGGCTTCTCGAGCACACATTTTATAGTTTGGAAGAGTTTTTAAATGTTAAATTATAAATTAACGAATTGTTAATCAAATTTATTTTTTACCTTTATTTAAATGTATTAAATTGTAAATTATTTTATATACACAATTGACATGTAATATTTGTAATATTATAAATAAAATGAATATGAATATGAATATTGTATATGACTTCTTTTGGCAGGCACAGGTACAGTCAGCTGAAGAGAAAAGGTACCACCCCTGCATACAAACTTCTATGTAGCGGTGGTACCTTTTCTCTGCAACTGACTGTACCTACACACTATATAAAAATAATCTTAACATATACTTACACAAAACATTTAGTTTTTTTTGTCATATGACTGGTAGAGAATAAGTGTTATGTTATAACCAAATGTTACAAAGTTTGTTGAAAAACTAAGCATTCATTTTGTTTCAGGTGACTTGGATATTCATTGCAGCCTTGGCATATGAACCAATACTTTATGGTGCTCCAAAGCCAGGGTCAAGGGAAGAAACTATGTCACATGTACAACCACAAAAATATATTGAGTGTTGTTTTACTGTTTTTAAACACTGTACATAATATATGTACAAACAAGAAAATAATGCTTGGCTACTGTTTTCATGCTGCCGGCAAAAAATACCTGCTGCATCTTTCATTAACAGATTTTCAATAAAATAAATTAACTTTTTAACCCAATCATAGTTTCATTTATTTATGGTGGTTACCACCTTAACTTTTGGTATGCTTAGGAGCAGATCTGCTCCCATGTACTTACCTATATTCAACTTTAAAAAAATGCATTAATTTTTAAAAGTTGTCTTTAAAAAACGACCGGTCTGGCCTAGTGGGTATTGACCCTGCCTGCTAAGTGCCTGCCTGCTGCGTGCATATCACGCTTACGTCTCATCTACATTGAGATATGGTATAACTCTTTGGGGCAACTCCGTAGATGTAGATAGAGCGTTTAAGGCACAAAAAAAGTGTATTCGAATATTGAGTCAAGTTGGATACCTAGAACCATGTAAGCCATTGTTTATTAAATTAAGAATATTACCATTACCATGTATATATATTAAGGAGTGTTGTCTATTAGTAAAACAGCACCCTCAATTCTTTAAAACCAGAGAGGAGGCCTATGGTTCAAATTCCAGATGGAAGCACAAGTTAACTCTGCCAAAATCCAACTTGGTATTATTTCAAAAAAATGTTTACTTTATGGCAATAAAAGTATATAATAAGTTACCTGATGACCTAAAAAACAAACCAACTACATTTTTCAAACATTATTTAGATTCTTACCTACTTAAGCATTGTTTTTATAGTGTAAAAGAATTTCTGGATCAAACTGATTAGCTTCACAGTTTAGCTGTTTGATTGTACCTAGTTATATTTTAATATATTGTGTAAACCAAAGATATAGATGTAAGAAATAGATATAAGTGAAAATATTTGTACACCGACTTCACGGTAGAATATGATGGAACTTGCATTCATTCTAATTTAAGATCACATCAATGTACCATATTCTGACAAATAAATACATTTCATTCATTCATTCATTCATTAAGCCGATGGTCCTGGGTTCGAATCCCAGTAAGGGCATTTATTTGTGTGATGAACACTAATATTTGTTCCTGAGTCATGGGTATTTTCTATGTATATAAGTATGTATTTGTCTATATAAGTATGTGTATCGTCCCCAATATTTATTTATTTATTTTATTTTATTTAATTATGGTTGATATATACATTACAAATTTTTGACAGGAGCATACAAAAGGTTAAATATGAACAAAAAGCAAAGACAGTAGGTAATAAAAAAATAATATTAAGTAACAATATGATTTATTAGTTTTGGTTTCACAGGCAGGTTTTAACTTATCTAATGCATAACATCTATGTATTCAATGTCCGCTTGACTTTTGTTAATTTCGAAAATGTTTGAAGTCTTTGAAGTAAATGATTTCACTGAGGTTACACTGATTCGGGCAAACCTGTCCACAATTTCACTTCACGGTTTGAATCATTACTAACGCTTAAAGTATTGTCTCTTCTGGTCAAGTAAGCCAGCAGTGCATGTCCTTTGCACTGGTAACTGCCATGAAGATTGCAGCGGCAGCTTTGACTGTACGTGCCAACTTGGCGAGGACTTCTCAGCGTGGAAGAAGAGCCGGCGGAGCCCGCTCTTGCCCGCTCTGGCTGCGCCGCCGCCTTGGTTGGGGCTGCGGGGACGACGGCTGTCTGAAATTGTTAAACTTTAGGTCAAAATTATATGCAATTAACAACACACTCTTCAAATATTACACTATATAGAGTTACTTCATCACGAAATTGTGATTAACTAAGTTAGAAAAATACCAAAATATTTAATTTGCTTACCGATAAAACAATTATTTTCTCCAAAATTAGATTCGCTGTTCACTTGACACTCTTGACAGCTGACAGATGACGTTTCTTGACGGTTTTGAACGAGAACCACAGACAAAAATTAATTTTTACCGACTTGGCGCGTCGAATGAGCGTTAACTAAAAAGATTGCCTCTTGGCTAGGTTATTATAAACATTATCGACCAGTCGCTCGCGATCGTAGAGATCGAATCGACACGGAGCGAATGTAATTTGGCTACGGGCCCTGATACTTAAATAAAGTAGGTATAATATATTATGTCAAAAATCAGCAATTACCTACATCTCCAGTACAAAAAATATTTCCTTTGACTATTTTCAATTATTTTTAAACAAGATGTTGAAATAGCGTGAAACTTTCAACTTTGCCCATGCTCACGCTAGACCGGGCCTGAGCTTCCGGCGTTTTATTATCTATGGAAAACACCACGTGCCCACCGATCTGCCGTCAGAGAAAATGACATGTCGGACGCCTCGGCCCGGGCCCGGCCGGTCTAGCGTGAGTCATCCTTAACTTGTCCAGCCATTATACTCGTACATTATCAAGAGTAAAATGGCACTGTGTAACCTGTTAGTAAATAAAAAAATAAAACCACAAATGAATATCATAGGATGTGGGTAAGTTTTATTTGTCATACAGTATATTTTTTCAACAAGCATTTCTCCAAGAGCCAGAATCGACTTAAAAGTTGTCGAGGATGACTCATGCTAGAACGGTCCGGGTCAGAGCCAAGGCTTCCGATTGTTCATTTTCTTTAGAAAGCATCACGTGAAAACGAACAGCACGACGCCTCGGCCCGGACCCGACCGTTCTAGCGCTAGTCAGTCTCCCACGCACATCGATAACAACTTGCTATCTAAGCAACCGTAAGAATAATTGGTTGGAAAACTAATTCCGTAACTGTGTTCTCGCGCAAAAAGTAAACTGGTTTTCCTACAGTTGTTATGCACGGTGGGGCAGAACTAGGGTTGCCATACGTCCGGATTTGTGCGGACATGTCAGGATTTTTAACCCTTTGCCCGGATTGCGGCCGGACTTGGCAAGTATCTTATAAAAAAATTAGTTTACGTGATATACTGCGTAACGAATGCGATGCGGGTCGGGCGGAGGGAAAGGGCAAGGTAGACCCACGATACAGTACACCGCAGAGAGCAGCGCGCCACCGGGGCGTCGTTAAAGCTACGCCAAATCTCTGTTACAAGAAATGTCCGGATTTTTATTAGGACATTTAATTCTTCCATATGGCAACCCTAGGCAGAACTGAAAGTTTCTGCATCTGAAGCGTAATTACGGAATGCGCAGAACGCTTGGCTTGACCTTTCAAACACCAACTACCTAGTTTCCCCTTCCGGGCCAACCGCTTACTTATTACCTACACAAAGTGTTCCTCTGGCTATGGAAAACATTAATTTACACATGTGCTTTTTATGATTTTGTTTGAAGATTTGGTGTCAAATTAACCTTTTGGACGCCAATGACCGATATACGCACCGCAGGTCAACGCCAAAGACCGAGACCACAGAGCAACATAGACCTACGTCAGCATAAAGTTCAATTTCAGTTTTGACACTTCGGTGATGTGGCGTCCGAGTGACAGCTTTTGTTTTTGACACGGCGTCGATAAGGTTAAAAAAATATACAAGACTAAATCCTCAGTTCCATACTGCAATTAACTTTTGTGGAGCAGCAATTCATTTACCTACTGTTTAAGCTGATTTTCCTGTGTCACTTAGGCCCACTTGCACCATTCCAGTAACCCGGGGTTAGCCAATTAAACGTTTTTTTTTCTCGCAGGGGTAAATACATTTACGTATCTCACCCCCGGGCTGCGAAGGCGTTGGGGATGGGATGGTATGTGGGACTAGCTCCACCCGTATTCCCTCTGTTACTCAGAGGGAGGGGAGGAGAATACCCACTAACTTCCTGCGGCGTTACCCTCTCTGCCGTTTTTGGGGAAAATCATGAGATCACGAGTATTCTACCACGATGCTCCCCCGAGCCGGTTAAACCTGGCGTTACCATGGTTACCAGAACGATCTGATACTAGGTTAACGGTTTAACCGCTTAATCCCGGGTTAGTGGAATGGTGCAAGTGGGCCTTAAGGCTCATTTAGACGGTGCGAGGACTCGTATGCGAGTTTCATTACATTGCGGCATTTGATTGGTCGGCTGAATTGGATGCAACCAATGTAACTAAATCCTCAATGTAACTAAAATCGCATACGAGTTCGCGCGTCGTCTAGATGAGCCTTTACGGTAGTTACAAAGGGACTGGGTATTTTTCATGTACCTACCTATTATGGAATTATTTAAAACCACATCAGTTTAACAACTCCGGCAATTAACATGCCTTTTTGATCTATGTATAGTACTGACCTTTCCCGGGAAATTACCTTTTCCTTTAAGCTATTAGGGAAATAAGTTAGTGTGCAAAGGGATTTAACCCCAATTATACACATTGCCTAACCCAGCCCAAGGGAATAGTAAGTTAATATTATCATAGGCTAAACCACAGCTGGAAAGGTGTTTAATTTGTAACAGTAACAAACATATGTATACCTATGTAGTAAGTTATAAATTCGTAAAAGTTACGTAATAGTAAACCATATTAGAGTAACTTATACATAGTGTGCCTAATGGTAACATTCCATTTCTAACCGCAGCTGCACTCCTAGTACTGAACGCGTCGCTGTCATTGTCAATTTCCATAGTAAAATGAACAGTAATGCAGCTGTCGTTGGAAAAGGACTGTCACCTTATAGGGCAGCTGCGGTTAGAAATAGAATGTTACCATTAGACTGTTATTTGACGAGTTTGCACTGACAATAAAATATGTCATTGATGCATCAAGGCGGTTTGTTACCGGGAAACGCGAAAATCGAAATTTAGTTATCTGCCTCTTTATGGCTTGAATATACATACAAGAGTGATGGAGAGGTTAGATAACGAAATTTAGATTTTGTTGTTTCGCGGTAGACCCCAGACTAAGATGGATATTGGTAGCGGCCCCTCCTACGCAGAGTTTTGCGTAATACTCCCTATTGTGGGGCGCTACGCGTTACGCGGTTAAAATGAGAAAAGTTAACAATAAGTAGCTCATTTTAAGAAGAGCCCTAAAAAGTGTAACACTCCTTTCACCTACAATAACCGCTACGTAGAATGTCGCTACATAACGAAATGGCGTTGCTACGGGCTACGGCGTAGCGCTCGCAGCACCCACGCAGTAAAAAAAGTGCGAGAGTTATTCTGATTGTAATAATAATAGGTTTGTGAACTTGATCTGTATTAGTAAACGGAAAGTCTATAAGATGCCGATACCGATGCCGAAGGCGGAGGGCTTTTAATAACTCGAGTTTGTAATCCCCTAAAGACTAGTAGAAAAAAAAACTTTTTAGCGAAATAAGTGCAAAATACGCTAAATAATCTATAGATTTGTTGTTTGATTAAATCGGCATAATGCCGAGTTTTTTTAAATTGTGTACCGACGAGTGTGTGTTTACAACTTACGATTGTACGGTTGTGCATGCACGCCCAGCAAAATTCTAACACGGCTGATTAAAATAGCCCGAAGGGCTGTCATTATTGCATTTACCTCAAGTATATTCTGAAACAGAAGTCTTGTGTGTCTCTTACATGTGATCGACACAAGGGGTAATAATCAAATGACAATTCGAATCACATCGAACATAAAGATTCTGCCATGAGAAATAATAAGATAGCGGGCCGATTTTTGAATTTCGATCGCTCGATTTTGCAACTCGAAAATTGGTGGAAAACGGCGAAATGCAAATTTCTGAAATACTAACGATAGAAATTTGGAATCCAGAGGTATTGACCACTCGTTTTCAATTCTATTAGTAGAATTTAAAAGACTAGTAGTGGAGATATTATTGAACGAAATACACGAAATCGAGCGGTCGAAATTCAAAAATCTGCCTCCAGTCGCGTAATTAATGTAATTAAATATAGTTCGTCCCTCGTTTGACAAGCGAAATTTAAATATGAATGTTTCATGAATGTCTTTGATTTCGCTTGTTAGCCTTGTGACGTCAAACGACTGTTGAAGTAAGGTTAACGTACTAGTGCTCGACATGCTAATGCCCAATAGATGACACCTTGCTGTCACCTCTATTGATAACAACTTAAGTTTCAAGATGACATGTACTGGGACCGCGTCGAGCACCAGGGGCCAAATTCGACATGTACAACTGTCAGATTTCGCATCCACGTCAAATCAACAGTTGATTTTATCGCATACTGAGTGTTGATTCCATCAACGGTGGATAATATCATTAGGTACAACCAAAACTCAACTCTAAACTAAGGGTGGTTCGGTTTGGTTTGCTTGTCACCCTAACTGTGGATTGTTAATGTCAAATTTTGACATTGTACGTATTCGAGAACTTATGATTTTTCCCACATCAACGGGAGATCAACACGATGCGTCAAACGTCGCTTGTCGAATAGGGGTCCAGAACGTTTACATTATGGCAGTAAAGTAAAACATTATTTATAGTCGACGTCATAATGTGTTCACAGTTTTCGCCTTATTCTTATTACAAAGGAGTAAAGTGAAAATGTGTAAATATATCTCTACAGTCAACTGTACCTTTGAAATAATGGCAAAAATAGTACATCACGATAAAAGTGCTACCTATGCGTAAAAGTGTCTTACAATGTTTTACAGTACATAATATGGCGCTTTAAATTTTCAACATAGTTATGTAATGTGCTAATTATTGCACTAGTAAGTAAAGTAGCACCATATGTACTGTAAAAAAATATATTTTTATTATTTATTGTTATTGCAGTCCAGATATTATCAGTAAATTACCCGGCGTTAAATATTGCATATCGATCTTAGGAAAGAGACTCGGCTAATATCGGCTTAGTAGAGCATTGTGACACACTACCTTGATGACGTTTAAGCGAGCAATTCTTGTATATTTACTTATTTATTTATATATATATATATTTCGGAGATCTCAAACGGTTCTAACGATTTCGATGAAATTTGCTAAAAAAAGGGGTTTATGGGGGCAAAAATCGATGTATCTAGGTCTTATCTTTGGGAAAACGCGTATTTTTGAGCCTTTGTATGTTAGGTAGGTATATACCTACTCGTATGTGCCACGTCGTTATGTAATTCTTAAATGTATGAAAAATTGTGTTACGCGTTTGTGTTGCTGCGTCATGGACGCTAAAAGGGTTATTGTTAATAAATTGATATAGATGACATATACTAAGAAAAGGATAACAATGACCTCCTATACCCAAGGCTGAATTTGAATCGTCTCCGCCATGTTCGGGTGGG
The DNA here is from genome assembly GCF_963556715.1 of Cydia fagiglandana. Lineage (NCBI taxonomy): Eukaryota > Metazoa > Arthropoda > Insecta > Lepidoptera > Tortricidae > Cydia > Cydia fagiglandana. The sequence continues at coordinate 11,112,804 of NC_085959.1, forward strand.
TTATTTCTACGAAACTTTCGGTCACCTTATAACCGGCGTGGTAGGCGAAATACTGGTAGCTGCGGACTTAACAAGCTTTTCAAGGGCATTTACTTTGTGATTGCATTATGTTGAAATCCCCATTTGTTTTTCTTAAATATAATAAATTCGGTCACGGTTTGTCAAATAATGATCATAAGTTACTTTACTATTCTGAGATGCCGGGGTTTCTACCGAGAAATCCGTTTTCGAAATGTGGCTACATTGTCGGAAGCCGGTGTTGCTCGAAGGGCTACATCATTGACACTCGACTATTTAATTGCAAAAATAGATATATACATACCTACTTATTTTTACGTCATAACTGCTCATCGACGTATACAAAGTTGAAAGGCTTGTCACTGCTCAGAAAAGTTTATATTCTACTCAAATTAATTTTATTTTCATTTGATATTTATTGAAATAAATTTTTTCAGCATGTCATATATGATTTTATATACTATTTACTGGATATAATATTTATTTACTTACTTTATAAATACCGAGGATCAGCAGGCAGCAAGAAATGAGGCCAAGCGTGCTGGTAGCCAGGAGGGTTATGTTCAGTGACACCGTTACTGCAACAAGCAATACGTTAGGTTAGATTGGGTAGGGACTAGGTACAGTCCAAACATTAAACATCGACACGGGCAAAGAACCAAAAATATATACACGCTATATTAATATATGGGCAATAAGGGTGTATACACATATTTCGGCACATGTTATGAATTTTAATACCTTGAATGTACCTACCTAAGTATAGTGGGGATTCTTGAAACTAGGGAAGTAATTGGGTGGGTCAACTGTTATTGTTAGGTATTAATTTGTACCATCTTCTGGGAGATAACCCTTACACAGTATGTTGCGTAAAAATGATCTAACAGCCATACCCATAATTTTTACTTTTTTAACCGACTTCAAGATGACAAAAAGAGGAGGTTCTCAATTCGGTTGTATGTCGGTCACAAATGTGTCGCAACCCTTCAAACTCGAGTAAATCCATTCGGCCCTCTCAGCAAATATCTACCCTGTTACCTTTTCTTAATATCAAAATCGCCTAATCTGACATATGGATTTATCCGAGTTTGAAGTTCTTAACTTCAAATATCACACCGTCTTTTACTCATCACTTCACCAGTGACATCTACCTTAATCTAAAAGGCGTTTCAAAAAAATCACAGACCTCATACAGAGAATCCAACCTTCATTAAATTAGGTTAGGTCCGATACAGTGTCGCCCCCCGGATTCGCTCACGGTGCCTTTCCAGGTCACTTGGGCGCGGATGCGGCTCGTTTCACAAATACGACGCCAGGGTTAGGGTTGACACCTAATCTTATTATACATATAATTCACTTAAACGACAGGGTATGTTGAGAATTTAAATTTGGCGGAGTTAACTCAATTACTTACATTTTGCATTCAGAATGACTTTTTTCGACTTTGTGGAAATAATTTACTACGGGGAAAATGGAATTGATGAAGTTCGGCGACTCAGAGATCTTACCTAATCTTAAAGAACAGACGAAGTAGGTGTCTCCTTTAAATATGCTTACTGTTTGTTTCTGTATAATAAAATAATATTTAACAATTACCTACACACACAAGAACATAATTTAACCTACCTACATAAATCTCAACGTTACATAAGTACCTACTTTATGTTATGTAATTTACTGAGAAACGTAGGTAATAAAATTCAGAAGCAGCGCCTAGTCAAAACGTCTTATCTGCATACGAATTTCAAAGTTGACAAACGATTTATCGACTTAGCGCGGCGGAGTGGCAACCCTCGGAGGCTTTTATGAAAAGTGAAGATACATTTTTACCGCATTGAATTAGAAATGTTTTGCCGGGGCCCTTTCTCTGCCGACGTGCCGGGTGGAAGTTTCTCGAGTTTCGTTTGAAACTTTGTTGTGATAAGTAACACATGTTTTTATTAAAGGCTGGGTTTAGAGACATGTCACGAAGAGGTAGAGTCAGACCAAGAATAGTCTGCAGCGGATTTGATAGCCCACGCAGTGGAAGTGTTATTTTTAAAGGTCAAATTTCTATGAAATTATGACGTATAAATGACACTTGCACTGCGTGGGCTATCAAATCCGCTGCAGACTTTTTTTGACGACCCTAAAATAGAGCTCAAAATTGTTATTTTTGTAAATGTTAAAACATTTTATAAAATTATATGCTACTTTCATTAATTTGTTCCCAACGAAAAATAACGCAATGTTAGCTTTCACCGTGAAGCTGAAGCTGCTTTACTTAAATACACAATTTAAAAATGAAATTAAAAATGTTATTTGATTCGTTTAATTTTATGAAAAAACACTGTACCTATACAGATGTAGCTATAGATAATTATTTTCCATCGTATTTTCATGGAAGCTTACGAACGTGTCTTGTTATTTCAGTCGGTCTCGATACAAAAAGCACGGACATTGTCTGAACTAGCATGACAAACACGAACGTTTCAGAGAAATACGATGGCAAACAATAATGCACTACTTATATCAGCAAGCCTATTATGGATCGCTTTATCCACATTTATCCACGTGATAAAACAACTGTCACTTATTAATTCTGCGGGATAGAAAGAGACGGACACCGTTTTATCACGCTGTCACGTAGACAAATACGACCATCATATCCGTACTGTACTCTAGTATTGCCTTGCGATTTTGACTTCAAGATATTCACAAGAGGCGACACGTACTAGATCCATTCTAGATACGTTATAGTTCACATATCAACTAGTTCTCTTTTGCAGCGCAATTCGGGCAACCAATGTCACTTTTACGTTAGATAGAGTAAGATATCTATTAGATGTGAATTGGATCTTTAAGTCATATCCTGTGGAAATCGTTCAAGTGTATCTCCAGAATCGCGCAAATGTCAAATTTGACAGGTTAGATCTTAAACATATCGTTATCGTATCTTGGTGATCTCTAAAAGATATCTAATAGATATCTATTTCATAATCCAAATCGGGCTCATAGGCTGTGGTATGATGCCAAAACAGTAATAATGTTTTAGAATCGGTTTCTGAAACAAATAATATCGCCTTTTTTGCTCGGTTCGAATCAATTTACTACCATTCACTCTTTATAGCGGAAGCAGTTATAAAGTTGACCCAAAAATGTTTTATTAAGCTATGAGCTTCATCACATATGTTCTTTGAGTAATTCTAAGCATTTCAAGCCTGGGAGGCAATAAGAAATGTGTGTCTACTCGGATTTGTAATGGATTCAAACTTTCAACCCCTTTTTAACCCTGTTAGGGGATGAATTTTACAAAACGCTGAAATTACTTTTCCTGTCTTTTAATAATATCTCCAAATACAAAGATTCAAGTCCCGCGTTCGAAATTTTTTTTGATATCCATACAAACTTTCAACTCCTTTTTCACCACCTTAGGGGATGAATTTTCAAAAACGCTGAAATTAGTTTTCTTGTATTTTAATAATATATCGTTTTACGAAGTTTCAAATTCCTAGCTTAAAATAAAACTTGAACCCCATACAAACTTTCATCCCCTTTTTAACCCCCTTAGGGGTTGAATTTCTCAAAATCGCTTCTTATCTCTTGTACACTTTATAAATGTAATCTAGTGTGCAAATTTCAACTTTCTATCTTTTGTAGTTTCGGCTCCGCGTAGCAAAAATCTCCAACCAAATTTTTCACCTTTTTACGTTTTTCTTGTAAAATTACTATGAAATTGAAAAAACAAATATAAGCAATGAATTCTACGTCTTTGGTTTATACGAAAATGATACCAAACTTGCCCTAGTACCCACCAGGATCAGAGTAGATTTTTTTTAAAGATGACGGATGGCGGCCGTCTTTGTACCCCACCCTCCCCCCCACTTCAGGCTAGAAATGCTTAGAATTACTCAAATATCAGATGTGATGAAGCTCATAGCTTAATAAAAATTTTTTGGGTCATGTATGGCAGCGTTACATAACTGACTCCAGTATTATTAAATTCCATTTCAAGAACGAGGCAGATAACAAAAGAACCTCGAACGTCGTGTCAATCTCGAAACGCCAGGGGCGCATATCATGTTTCTACTAAAAGATACCTATCGACTGAACTCACGTATAAATATTAATCTAAAAAAAAATACAGTAAACAACCTTATTACAGTCACGCAAAGTTGATATTTGAACAAAATGTAAGTTGATATGCGAGGTTTAGAAGGGAAACAGATGATTAGATCGTGAGAGTGGTTAGGGCACGGCACAGACAAAACATCCTCCAGAATGAGCATAGTCGTGCTACCCCCTCTGCCACGCATACGGTAATTTTACTTGCATGTTCGGACTTCGCTCACCTCGTCCCGCGCACCCCCGAATTTTTGGCATCATCGGTTGCATGAAATAATTGCTCTAAACTCGGTCTAGAGGATCCCTAGTCTATGGGGCACGGGCACGTTTCGCACATGCATATTGTATGCGTGTCTCAATCCTACGAGACCGGCCATTATTTGAATAGAGCATTGCATTTCCGAGCCAAGAACGCTCTTGAGGCACTTATTTCTCGGAAGACATATTTACATACATGCGCAAAATAACTGGCCACCCTAAACTAAAAATGAATTCTATTCACCTATAAACAGAATTCATAACTGGCCTGCCTTCAATAACTAGCCACCTTATACTAAAATGAATTATGTTTATAGATGAATGGAATTCATTTTTAGGGTAAGGTGGCCGAATTACCTAACGTATTGATTTAAATTACAGTGCGTGTCATAAATATACAAACTTCTAAGGCGGCGGAAACTTTTGAACGCAATGGTGGGTTAACATAATGTGTGTGGCCATTAGTTGTGCGATATGCCTTATGCCACAGGTCGCAGTGCATTTCGCGCACCGATACATGACAGTGATTTTTAAAATCCGAATACTGCTCCTGATCCTGATTATATCAAGGGCATTTCAGTTTCTGAGTGAATTTTTGGTTGAAAATAATGTATTTTATTATAATTTGAATATACCCAGTTAAGTATAACTCACGTTAAACCGGGCCTGCCGGACCGTGTCCGGGCCGGAGCTTCGGTCGCTTACTTTTCTATGACAAATAGGAGGTGATCACGTGATGCTTTCTATAGAAAACGAAGCTCCGGGAGCTCCGGCCCGGACACGGCCCGGTCTAACGCGAGTCACCCTTTAGGATTCAACACGAAAAATATCAAAATAATTTATTTAAAAATGTACCTAAACATTTTTTGCAGAGTCCGCAATCCTTTTTATCCTGCAGGCGTTTGCTTTGCAGACAGCGAACGGGGAATTTCCCCGCATTATTCATCGTGTTGACACAGATCACACAATAATCCAGATACGTTACTCTTATACAATAACGTACATGTTTTGATTACCTATATTATTCTATTTAATTATCGCCCATCCTTATTAAGCAAAAAAAGATTAATTTATTACTTTGATAGCTGCCAGGCGTGTCTCACTCCGCGATTTCATCGCTTTGCTACAGGTAGCTGAAAGTACATCCGTTCGACCCCAATTTTGGGGTTTGCCATAAGCCGCGCGTGGCGCTGTCGCCACCTAGCGGCTATATCTGTCCTGATCGTAACAGACGCGTTTTGTTAGAGAGTGAGTCTTCTGTACCTAGTACTATTATTTATTTCGTATAGCTGCATAAGTTCTAAGAAAGTGCTCCTTCCCACGGACCTCCACCTTTTTACGGGTACCTATGTCTTTCTTCAGGATCCAGTTTTTTATTCTGTAGTATGCGTGCAGTATAGTACAAACATAATGCTCGTGTGAACCTTACTATAGTAGCACCTATACTACTAAAACGGGATCCCGCAGAAAACCGTACCCGCAAAAAAACGGGACGTCAGTGGGAAACACCTCTAACTGGCATATCTTAATATTTCAGACCAGTAATAATATTGCGGTAGTAGTAGTACCTATAGGTATAATAATAAGTGAAAGTAGTTTTGTGAAGTTGTGTATTTAGTACAGTACTATACGAGATATATCTAGTGTGGTAATCAATACCACTAAACTTAGTGATCAGTCTTAGTTTTCCTATTTAAACTGCCGATTTATTGTGTTTAGGTAGGTAATACTACGCAGTAAAGTACCTGTCACCAGCTGTCAATGAATCTTTTTTGGAAGATATCTATCGTTTCCACTTACCTTGAGATTCAGTTTTCTTTTTCTAATAAACCCTATTGTACCCAACTTCCAAATTGCGATAGTAAATGTGGACAGCCCCATAACATAAAGCGCGCGCTCTTTGACATCACATCACATGCGGCTGCGCAAAAAATATTATACAAAATAATATTGAAAAAAATAGTTTTACTTTACCCAATTATTTCTTAAAAATTCTTTTTGTAAGTTGCCATATATTGTTACACAAGGAATATGTTTAAACGGCTTACGGAAGTATTTACACACACGTTTTTAATTCGAATATAATTTTAATTTTAATACAAAGAGTGTTACAAAAATACAATTATAGAACGTGTTTATTGAACAAACATCATAAAATATGTTTCATGCATGTAACATTTTTTGATTGCGAGGCTTGAAAATGATTATACTCGTTATTCCGACTCTGACTCAAGCATGAATTTCATAGTAAATAGGTAGTAGGTGCATATTAATCCACCCGGTTTGTTTGCTATGTGATGTGACAGAGAAGACAAACTTCCAAGGATATGTGAAAATGCGCCGTTATCCTATATCAAAGTACAATAATACTACAATTTAAAGTGCAATAAAATACCAAAGTGTAATGACTTGGCGGCCAGTTTGCAAATTCTATTTAACAACGATTTTCACTAAAGTTAGCCAACAAGAATTTTAAGATTTAATCTGACTTCAAAGAATGAATTTAAGTTTGACTCCCGTTAAGGGATTAATTAAGCTATTCAAGTTAAAATCGTCTAAGTATTACTTTTGATTTTTCTGGGCCCCTATTCGACAACTGTCAGATTTCGCGTCCACTTCAATTCAACAGTTGAATGAATCGCAAGTTCATCAAGTGCGGATAATATCCTTTGGCGCAACCAATAATTCAACAAATATCAACTTTGTTTTATTACTACTTTAAGGTTTATATTGGTTTGGTCTGGATGTCATCTAACTGTGGATTGCTAATGTCAAATTTTGACACAGGATTGTTCAGATTCAACGGAAGTTCAACACGAGACGTCAAACGTCGCTTGTCGAATAAGGCCCCTGATCTGCCTACAAGGTTTTGAACCGAAGCAACCTTATGTTGTACCTACTACATAAAGTTCACATGTGCATGTATTTAATTTAGGTACCTACTCAGGGCTAGTAATCGAATGCGTTTGTGGGGGATATAAAAAACTATTTTTTATCAAATTAATCCATCAAGCGTATTTCTTAATTACGTGATAAAAAAAGTGTCGCTTTTTGACACCATGTGATTAAAACAGAGTAAACAGAGGTACGCTATCGTTATCAGTTATCACTCTGTCATGAATACAAATAAGACTATCAATTGTTTGAACGTTTGTACGTTTGGATCTTCGTTTTTCACCCACAATGGCTTACTGTATGAATTTTGATGAATGCGTGTGTTATGTTTATATTCTATGAATAGACATAAAATACTTTATATTAATCCTACCCTACAAGAGTTGCAATTTAGTACATACAAGAGTATTAAGGGAGGAGGGGGGGTGGAACGGCTTACACTTAAATGTATTAATGTCATTTTTACGATTTGTCCTTTTAAAAATAACGTAGCCCGTGTTGTATTATTGATTCATAATTAAGTGTAAAATTGAGTCAAAACGATATGTATTTACTTATATGTACAATTAACCAAAGACCTCTTACTAGACTAGCTCTTAGCATGGGCGTACGCAGCATTTTTTAAGGGGTGGGGCAGAAGTAAGGGAGGCTGGGTAAGTTGTAACAGGTTCGGTTCAAACAGAAATTCTTAGCTTATGGTCAGAGACCAGGGGCCAAATTCGACATGTACAACTGTCAGATTTCGCATCCACGTCAAATCAACAGTTGATTTTATTGCATACTGAGTGTTGATTCCATCAATGGTGGATAATATCATTTGGTCCAACCAAAACTCAACTCTAAACTAAGGGTGGTTCGGTTTGGTTTGCTTGTCACCCTAACTGTGGATTGTTAATTGCAAATTTTGACATTGTATAGTTCGTTTTTTTTAGCATTAGAAAGAACTCCACAGAAGCAAGCGTGCAGTTTTTATCAGGCTCTTTAATTGTTAATAATTATTGAATTATCTAATGTAGCATGGTCAATACATATAATTTACTTCAAATTATTACCGCTAAAAGTGCCGGATTTGGAACCACAAGCTTACTTCTGCGAAGTTCTTTCTAATGCTAAAAAAAACGAACTATACGTATTCGAGAACTTATGATTTTTCCCACATCAACAGGAGATCAACACGATACGTCAAACGTCGCTTGTCGAATAGGGGTCCAGGGTGGGACAACTGCCCCACCTTGCCTCACCGTGCATGGGTACGCCTATGGCTCTTAGTCTATCACTTACTTGGTGTTATTTTCTCCGGCTCTAGAAAACTTTCCGATTCCGGATTGGTCATCTCCCCGCTCAAGTAGCGTTGTTCGACCTCTATAAAGTGCCCCATGGTCACGATCGTTATCGAAAAGTACACCTGGCAACAAACAAACATAGAAATAATAAATAATATAAATATTATAGGAGATTATTACACAAATTGACTAAGTCCCACAGTAAGCTCAATAATGCTCAGTTGTGGGGACAGCGATTTATAAAATATATACATATTGAAGTACTTAAATACATAGAAAACACCCATGACTCGGAAACAAATATCTGTGTTCATCACACAAATAAATGCCCTTACCGGGATTCGAACCATCGGCTTCACAGGCAGGGTCACTATCCACTATGCCAGACCGGTCGTCAAATGACATCAGTAAGTCGGCGATCTCAGAAACGTCTCTAACGATTTCGATGAAATTTGCCAAATGGAGGTTTTTGGGCGCGAAAAATTGATATAGCTAATTGTTAAATCAAAACTGGCTTCCGGTAGTTTATGGACTTATATAGTCGTGTCGTAAAAAAACTGGACAAGTGCGAGTGCGACTCGCCTACCGAGGGTTCCGTACTTTTTAGGATTTTTTGTTATAGCGGCAACAGAAATACATTATTTATTTATTTATTTATTTAAACTTTATTGCACAAATTTACAAAAAAAAGAGTACAATTGGCGGACTTAACGCCTTGAGGCATTCTCTACCAGTCAACCATTGGGCTAAACAGAGACAGTAATTAATTTGGTGCAGGATTGTAAATAGTGAATATGAGAATATAGACACAAGTCGACACTACAAACTATAATACTATACTATACTATTACACAAATATACATTTTAAAATATACCTACGTATATACAAATTCAATATATATAAATAAACATACATATATATAATAATTATGTACCTAGTGTGAGACATCACATAGACATTTAGTCTCGAATGCTTTCAAATAAATGCTTACGCAACTTGCTTTTGAATGAAAGCTTGCTCTGAGCTTGTCTGATAGGCAGAGGGAGAGCATTCCACAGACGAATTGCTTGGCAGGTGAATGAGTTGGACAAGAATCCAGTCCGATGAGGGAGGACAGCCAGCATCAGACTACGAGAAGCACGGAGAATGCAACCAGGACGGGTTGTTATAAACTCAAATTTAGACCTGAGATAACTGGGTGCAGCTGGGTCAAATAAAATTGAATACAGAGTACATAAAATTCGCAATGACCTGCGTTCACGAATTGGGAGCCATTGGAGTTTACGGCGAAAGGCAGAGACATGGTCATATTTGCGCAGGTTAAAAACGAATCTGATGCAATTGTTAAGGAGACGATCAAGTTTGGACAGCGAGGCTTGTGTAATGTTTGTGCAACAGACATCAGCGTAGTCAATGATTGGCAATATTAGGGACTGAACAAGTAAAATTTTAGTGCTTGCCGGTAAAAAGTTTTTATGTACATTAGTAATCTGTTAAAATTTCACGGCTCATGAGATACAGCCTGGTGACAGACAGACAGACGGACACTGGGGTCTTAGTAATAGGGTCCCGTTTTTACCCTTTGGGTACGGAAACCTAAAAAGTGAGAGTAGGTACTTACTAGAGTGTACAAGGCAGAAGCGTAGCAGCCGCGGCGCAGGCTCCTCCAGCAACAGCAAGACTGGATGATGGCCATCTTGCCCTGTGAATAATGAATGAATGAATGAATACATGTTATGTTGGCGAAAAGAAACTTAGACCCCCAGTAACCCAAATGATATACAGGGCGGCTAAAAATAATCCCAAAACCTGCCTGGCAACGGGAATGCAGTAATTTTTTAGTCACCCAGTATATTGGCGACTCATTCCGTAGTTTTTGAGTTTATCGCGAACAAACATTACAAACACACGGACAGATGCGGCGGGGGACTTGGTTTTGTAAGGTGTAGTGATTACAGGCACTGGTTTCGTATGCAGGGTAACGATACAACTGAAAATAAATGAAAATGAGACATATTTTCCTGGTTTTCATTTCACACACGAGCTGTTGCCACTGCACTACGCACTGCACAGGAATAACAACTATTGTTTTAAAATCTGTGCATGACAAATTTGCAACATCTGCATGACAAATTTAGACTTAGACAAATACAGTTTTGCAGGGATCTGTATAGTTTTAAGCTCTGTACTGTGTATTAATAAATAATTAAAAAAAATGGACGTCACGTAACAATAAAGTATCGTCGCGTGTTCAGGATGATCGTTCTACTTTCCCCACCATTCCTGAACTACGTGCGTTCTATTTATTCGGCTACATCACCTTTACAGCTATGTAATTTGGTGGATAAAATCAGATTCCAACGAAGCCTTAATCAAACTTGATTTGCATAAATTAGCGATATGCGGAGCGACGCTGAAAATCCCCGTAATTATGCTTATCGGAATACATTAGTGTCCGCCATTAATAAACAGAGATATCAGTTAACGCCTGCGAAATTCAGGGTGCTTGACGGCGCCTTCGTAAAGGCAGAATAATTAGAAGAAGAAGAAGAAATTATATTTATTCAGGACGTTTACAGTATTGCTTAAAACTAATACAACACTTTTATAAGTTTAAAACATAAACGTCACTGAATTAAAATTGTACGAGCGTCGCATTGGGACAGTCCAACTATTGTTCAGTTTTCAGGCTAGCCAGTACGCTTAAGATCAATGAAAACGAATGAGGGCAGTAAAAAAACTATTAATGTGATCTATTATCATCGAACTTGCGTGTATTTGATAGCATATGTGCGCTATTATAACAAATGATTAGCAAAGTAATAGATGTACATTTTTTTAGGCTCACTAACTATCAAATAAGTATGACGGATAGGTGAAGTAGCCTTAGAGCGGTTTCGCACTACATCCGACCCGAATCCGATCCAAACCCGTGAAAATATGGTCCGTAGTAGCCGTAGAACTATTTCTATGGTAAGTTACACACCACACACGTTGAATGACGGGAAGAAATCGGATGACGGAGATAGGATCTAGTGCGTAACTTACCATAGAAATAGTTCTACGGCTACTACGGACCTTATTTTCATGGATTCGGATCGGACGTAGTGCGAAACCGCTCTTACCATGGCTGCCTTGGCACTGTCAAATTACCATATGAATTCTCTAACTTCTGCGTAACTTACTTCCTGCATATACATACTTACGTCGCTTGCACTAATATGCGAGTACGAGCGAGACGCTAGCGAATATGTCATTGTCAAACTGGTGGTGGTCGTAAATCCTGCTTTTTAATTATGCCACATATTAAACACGTTTGTTTCGTCACTGGGGTTGTAAAGGTTGCGTGTCACCTGCAGTAAAATTTTATTGGTGTATCGTTCATCAAAAAAATAATGGTAAGTAATTATTAGGCTAATGAAAGTAATATTGGGTACAAAGCATAATGAAAAGATAATCTAATTCCAATGGGTTAAATAAGACTTAGACAATGAGCCTACGTGGTAAGTAGAATCCTAATTATTTATCAGTATTTTGTCAGAATCTTTAAAAAAATATTCCAAGCGAAACTTGATGATGTTTAAAAATAGGAAAAAAATAATATTGCAAAGAGTATTATGCAGTACCAAAATATTGTTAATCAAACATTAATATAGGTACATACTTAAACATAGGAATAACATTTTCAAACTTCTATTCGGAAGTCGGTTCATAAAGTAATGTCAAATATCAAGCGCATACCAATAATAAGTACCGATGTGAATGCTTATAATTTCCCAGTCGAAGTCACCCATTATCGTTACCAATATGGAACTTTTATGTTTTCTGTTTATCAACGTTCGTACAAAACAAAGGGTTTCATCACACTCCAAATGGCAGTGTTGCTACAAAAGCCGTGATGTAAAAAAATAGGGCGCGTCCCGAAATCAAGCGATGCTCCACTTACAACGAACGGCAGTCAATTAACGCATTTGGTCGTCATTTTCACTCACCTAGAAGTCATTCAAAATTCAACCCTAAAGTCAGTATTTTTAGGTGCGTTTTACTTTGCATTTTGTAGCGTTCCGTATCCAATCAATCACTGTGCTTGCGTTGAAACATAACTGATCAAAGCCTTAACAAGTTGATCTGCAGAAGACACAATACTGTCTATGCTTGTTATTTTTACTTATAGAGCGAACTTACATAAGCACAGTAATAATACAAATCTGTCAGTAGCAGTTTTGACTACTCAATGACTACTCTCATACTGTGACCGCGCTATTTTCTGTATTTATTCTGCACAAATAGGAAATAAGTCTAACATGAATATGAAGAAATAAAATAAACTGGCACTAAAGGTGAAATAGTGGTAACACCAGTCCAGTGTTGGCATCAATCTGAACTAAATCAATCCAGATTGATCAACCGAATTGACGCGTCAATCCGAATTGATCAATCCGGATTGATCAATTCGAATTGATTCAATTCAGATTGACGCGTCAATCCGATTGAATCAATCGGAATTAACGCATCAATCCTCAATTCGGATTAAATCAATTCTCAATCTAGATTAACCATAGTCCCTAAGATTACTTTTCAAAGGTGTCCTTTTTTGGGACTTATTTACTGGACTTAAAGTCGATATCTGAGGTACCCAGAGGTTCGAAAACATGTTCCTGATGTCAGTATTGACTGATGTCCCTTTTTGGGACATTTTTCGAAATTGGCCGATTACGTTCATATTCGTAATCGATGTCGACCATAGGTCCCGAAAGATGTCCCTTCCATTTCGGGAGATTTTTTTAAATTATTCGTTGGCACTTTAAAACGATATCAGAGATTTCCAAAGGTTCACATGGTAGTTAACATGTTTCCGACGGCAATACAGACGTAGTTTCCTTTTTTTTGGACATTTATTAAAATTAACCGATTGCGTTCAAAATCGATATCTGAGGTGCCCAAAGGTTTCGAAACATGTTTCTGACAGCAATACCGAGAAATGACTTTTTACCTACCTACGCTAAGGTTCCGAATAATATTTCCGATGGTAATATTCCGAGATGCCCTGTTTTGGGACATTTTGGGGCATTTCTTGAAACCAACCGATTGCGTTCAAAATTTATATCTGAGGTGCCCAAAGGTTGCCCAAAAGAATGATTTATTTTTATTGAATGCCTTGCGAGTATTACAGTAAGTATCGGGATATCCCCCGGTATTCACTGTAATACTGGCAAGGCTTTATATATTGAACTTTACTTGTTATTATGGATATTATTTATTCATTTATCTCACAATAACAATCTGTCATAAAAACATAACAAGCATCAAATGAAATCGAAGGGAGCCCGAAATATGATATTTTTTTATTGCTTTAGACATAATTATAATATCGTATAGAAGTTATCTTACAGATGTATTCTCATAATTATTTTTTATCCATTAATCTTGCACACGAAAATAACAAAGTGAAATTTTTAAACCCACATAACATTGTTCTAGAATAAAAAAATGTACCTATAGATATTCAATGTTAACCTTTACGACAAATAATAGTTGGTAAATGTTACTTACCGTAAGAACAACTGCGATGTCCAATCCTCAAAGTCACGCCAAGTTAATCGTATGAAACAGTCCAGAAGTAAATTCAAAAGTCCATATAACAAGCCAACGCCAAAAGAAAATCCACAGTCCAATTTAAAACAAACACACACAGTCACACACCAACAAACAACAAGGGTTGAAGACCGAATGTCTTATCTCTACTGGACTCAAACTGGACACCACTAGAACAATAAAAGGATTAGAATCATGCTATCTCTTTCGCACTCGTACGTTTTTAGAATGCATCTTGTTATCAGCAGGGTGGCGTAATGCAGGTAGTAAAGTAAGTACGCGGCTAAAGTGTAGAATCTAAATATTGCCGTTGAAACCATGTTTTGCACCTCAGATATCGATTTTGAATGCAAGCAGTCACTTTCAAAGAATGTCACTAAAATGTCCCAAAACAGGACACCTTTCAATATTGCAGTTGAAAAGATATTTAGAAACCTCTGGTTACCTCAGATATCGATTTTAAACGCAATCGGGTAATTTAATAGAAATGTCCCAAAAAAGGGCATCTCTCAATATTTCCCTCGGAAACAAGTTTCGAAACCTTTGGGCACCTCAGATATCGATTTTGAACGCTATTGGATAATTTCAAGGAAAGTCCCGAAAATGTTCCAAAAAGGACATCCTTCATATTGCCGTCGGAAACATGTTTCGGAACCTTTGGTAAACTCAGACACCGCTTTTGAACGTATTTGGCTAGTTTCGAAAAATGGCCTAAATAAAAAGGACATTAGGTAGGTACATACAAAGTAATCGTCAATCCGAATTGACGATTGACGATTGAGGATTGACCGATCAATTCGAATTAACGATTAGTAATCGTCAATCCTCAATCAGTAGATTTAGAATTAGTTTCGTCAATCGTCAATCGTCAATTCGGATTGATCGGTCAATCCTCAATCGTCAATCGTCAATTCGAATTGATTTTTTGCCAACACTGCACCAGTCTACTTGTCAATAATTTTGTATTGTCATTTCTAAGCTAGTTTAGGTATAGTTTATATTGTCATTAAATTATGTAGTCCTTCTTTGCGTGGCATTATTTTTGGCTTACCATCTTAAATATGTATTATTTTCGCAAAACTGCGCAGTTTTCAAATACTCTGAGATTGTTAGAGGGTAGGGGGAGGTGGTCCATTACAGAAATAAAACCTACCCGGTAACAATAAAATGCTGAACTCCAGGAAATATTAGGTACTTAATTTTGGGTTTCCGTTATTACCTTCTGTAATATGTAGGTATTCTACTATTAAATGTATAAAAGAAAGTCGTGTTGTATGGAGTGATATTACGATATTATCTACAAATAACTAGCTTATTGTGCTTTCATAACTCGTACTTACCTCACCGAAAATGTTTGAGTTCGTTAAATAAATAATTTACAACGAGAGAATGTAATACAAATAGAAGAGATAAACACGACCGGGCACTTTGTGAGTGTGTAAACAGCTGGCGATGTTGGCAAAGCGTGGAAAGTTGCCATAGATACCTCTGCGATCTCAATCTTAGGGCCATTAAGGGTCTAAAAGGGCCCACTGATTAACAGTCCGCCGGACGGTATCGGCCTGTCAGTTAGAACAAAATTTTGACAGTTTCGAACAACTGACAGGCCGATATTAAGTAGAATAAGTAGCCCCTTAACCTCTAGCCACCCACAGACCTATAAAAAGGTCTCCTGTTGTGTCAACTTTGTGTTGACAAAATAAAAGTTCATTTTGCTTGGCAAGATTTGACGTATGGGCGGCTAGAGGTTAAGTAAGGAATTGTCTACGAGCAAACACTTAAATAATGCAGTCGAATTAGGTATACAAAATACCTAAATTTACAAGCAGTAAAAGGAGATTTCAGAGTAAAATGTTTATTTGACAAATAGGTGAATCAACTTTTTTACTCTTTCCCATGGTTAAGTTCTTAAAACCCTAATTATATTAAACATGCATTATTGTAGTAGTTATAATATCCATAATGGGTAATTTACTTAAATTTGTTGGTAGAACGACACTCAATATTTCTTCTAACTGTTCCAGTATTGTCCCCCGGACAACGGGATTGAATAACTACACTAATAAGTGGATCCACCCAGATAATATTAGTAAGTACCTAAATATTTTATAATTTGTAATTCTTAACGAGAATACAGAATCTTTAACCATAATATTTTACACATGTACCATGTTATGTCTTGAACCGTTATAAAACACAATGTGACAACAAAAAACGTTGATCCACAGGCTATAGGTAGGTACAGTCGAAAGTACCCAGTGTAATTTATGGCCCATTTTGCATCTTGTCACAGTGACAATAGTATGAAATCTCTAGCGACTTTCACATTGATTGTCACTGTGACAAGGTACGAAATGGGTCATAAAACTCATAAATTAATACTTTCGACCGTACGTTCGCGAACAAATACTGTAGGCAGATTCATATTTTGTTATCTCACATAAGCTTAATTAATCTGAAGAGATAAAAAAACTCGACGCATTTTGTTATCGCGTATTTCAGAGTCAGGACAAAAGAGAAATAATAAGATTGTCAAAAAATATCACAGCTTATTTTTCTTTTAACTCAAACAAGGTATTCGGCGGGAGTTACATCCCTACTGTGCGAACTAATGGTGTGAGATATTCCCCCCGCTAAGACTAATAGTTAACGGTAGAGACTCGAATAGTTTTCAACCAGCCGGGTAATTGAAACTGGGGGACTATCGCGAACCTCGATTATCGAAGATTATTATTCTGTTACTAGAATAAGCCAGAGCGATAGAGAGGAAAATAATATACGAACGTTTGAAGTTCCAATTATATCTCGGTGCTAGAAATGTTAATACAACACGTAAGAATTAATCAGTAATAGGAAAGTAGAAATTAAAACATTTGTTTAAAATTTTAAAACAAAAAAGTAAGTCATCCGTATTTCGCATTTTTTGTAATAATAACTGAAAGGTTAACATCCTTATTTGCTGCATTATTAGCAAATATTAATTGATTGTTTAGTCAATTATTTTTTTGGTACAGTCAAATATATGTAAACTACATATACATATACAGATGTGTAGTAATATCATCGAGCCTCAAACTATCTCCATACCAAATTTCGTCTAAATCGGTTCAGCGGTTTAAGCGTGAAGAGGTAACAGACAGACAAACAGAGTTACTTTCGCATTTTTAATATTAAGTAACTATAGGGATTAAACGTAATTGTTCTGAATACTTTGATATTGGTTGTTTAGACGATAATTTCTTACCCATACTAAATGTGTAAAAGTGAGTACATATATACGATCGGTGGCTTTTAAAAATCGAGCATGATTGTTCTATCGAGCGAGGTGTATGTACATATATCGATAGATAGGTATAAAAATTATATTTGATTAGGTACAATTTTCGAGCCTCGTCATGATTGTTATTTTTTACTGATTCTGTGTTGTAAGTACCTATGTAGGTAATGGCTTTTCTATTACCGATCACCTTTTATTTCTGAGTTACACGTTATATTAATATAAAACTATGAATAAATATCCTCCCTTCCGTTAGTGACGTCATAAGGAATATATATCTATCCGCAGGTAATACTATTGTCGTAACTGTCTGCTCGAAGGAGATAGCAGCCATACAACGGACGAGGGGTCGTTATAAATTGAGAGAAAATGTATGTCTAAAGATTTCTTGAACACAGCTAAATTTATATAATAATAATAACAGACGGGCATCCGGGCATCCGCTCGGTATACCCCTTATATTTGCTTACAGATCATCTGATGCTACATTACGACACCGGGGGGCGTCACTCGAAATACGAGCGATAGAAATTTGGAGATATTATTGAACGAAATATACGAAATAATAATACTATAATAATCATATTATGCAACTATGTCGAAAATTTAAAAGGCGATATTTACTATACACTGTACGATCTACATCGAATAGGTATTTAAATAGTGTGGATTCCTCTTCGACGTGTTATAAAATTCCCTTTAAACCCGTCAAATTAAACCTATCATAACAACACAAAGGAGACGGTCCTAAGTATTCAATATAAAATTAAATTAAATTAATATTATAATAAATTTAATTTATTATACTTATTAATCTCAAAGCCTAGTCGCTCAAGGCTTAGTTGCCAAGTTGATATTTCGGTCGCTCAGTTACATTTTTCTAGGTAAAGTTAGGATAGTGTGAAGCTTCCATCATTAGAACCCATTTCAATCGTTGACAGCCTCTTTGTTAGGGATATACCTCTATTGCCAAGAATTATTTAAGATAGATTATAGCAACTAATGGGAGTGTCCTGTACTGGGACATAACATTAAGAACGATACTCATTATTATAGGGAAGACTAAGGAGAGTTGTGACAATACACATCTCAGCAACAAAGCATAATAATAGATATAATATATTTATCTCAAACTTTTCACCACAAAGTCCATGTAAATAAACTCAGCATAACTTACTGATATCGTAAAAAAAACATGACGGCGATTTGCAGTTTGTATATAATAACTTATTAAAATAAACTAAAACTACAAAGAAATTAAAAATTAATACTAAAATAAAAGAAACTTACCTATAAAATAAAAACCTAATTATAAAAAGAATACCCCCTCTAGCAGGTCCGCCTGTCCACTTACTGATTGTTATGGTTCCGTACCTCAAAAGGAATAAACGGAACCCTTATAGGATCACTCGTGCGTCTGTCTGTCTGTCCGTCTGTCACAACCTATTTTTTCGGAAACTACTGGACCAATTAAGTTGAAATTTGGTACATATACTTTTGTAAATTAGTAAGCCAAAGATGGACATGTTTTTTTTTATAATTTTAAAATACATTAAGTTGGAAGTTATTTAAGAAAATTTTGAATAAAATACACTAAGTAGTTTTTTTACCTGTAGATGACAGGAAAACCTATTAGAAATGTGCAGTCAAGCGCGAGTCGCAATTATGTACGGAACCCTAGAAACGCGAGTCCGACTCGCACTTGGCCGGTTTTTTGGATAGTAAAACGTGGGATATTCTGAGTTAAACGACTGCCAAAGTTTTAATTGCCACGCGTTACATCGAACCGACGTTTCTCGAACAGTATTAAGTATGTGAATCATTAGTTTAGCCCACTACATTTTGCGGGAACAACTTTTAATTTGATATTGCCTTTTTCAGAAAACCTATCAATTTCTTTTAAAGACGTCGTTTGTTCACAACAAAATACAAGATAATGTTTGTTTTATTGTTAAAATATTTACGAATGAGCTTGAGACTAGAATTTATTAAGGAAACAGTATGGGTACAAAGTATTTAGAAGAAAGGGCTATTTCTGACGCAAAATATTTATGTAAAAACCGGCCAAGTGCGTGTCGGAATCGTGCATGAAGGATTTCGTACCATCACGCAGAAAACGGCAAAAAAAAACACGTTTGTTGTATGGGAGCCCCACCTAAATATTTATTTTATTTTGTTTTTAGTATTTATTATTATAGCGGCAACAGAAATACATATCTGTGAAAAAATCCACTATCTAGTCATGAGAATATTACAGTTCATGAGATACAGCCTGGTGACAGACAGACAGACGGACAGCGGATTCTTAGTAATATGGTCCCGTTTTTACTCTTTGGGTACGGAACCCTAAAAACAGTCAGGTATATTGCTATGCCATGTTGACCTTACGAAGCATATTGTCGACTTTAATGTCGAGTAACTAAGAGTCGATCATAAATCAAAGTTAAATAAATTCGAAACAATATATTTTACTGGTATTAGACTGTCACCGTTTATGAAAAGGCCAAGAGGAGAGAAATGATAATGTTTCCTTAAAAAAGGGAGGCGAAATATATACTGCCGTATTCGAACTTCGAGATATTCACAAGAGACGACACTTCCTAGATCCATTCTAGATACGTTATAGTTTAGATATCCTGTGGAAATCGTTCAAGAGTATCCCCAGAATCGTGCAAATGTCAAATTTGACAGGTTAGATCTTAAACATATCGTTATCGTATCTTGGTGATGTCTAAAAGATGTCTAATAGATGTCTATTTCAAAATCCGAATCGGGCCCATATATAATGACTGTGTTTCATGTTTTATCTCAAGAGGATTTAAATGTTATCTAATCCTGGTCAACCAGCGTCGCGATACTAGCTTGATGCGTCACGACATGGTAGCTGATTGAAAATAGGTAGGTATCTTTTACAGGAATAATTCAGGAAGTTTTGATAAACTTGGCTTTTAACCCGAGAGTAATTTTTAGCAGTTTCAGGAATCTGACGAACAAAAGGATGACAATTAAATATTAAGTCCCGTTATTTCGTCCCGTTAGTCCGTATTAAATTAATAAATTACTTCCTGATACCGATAAAAATTAACATAATCCGTATATTAATAATACAATAGATAACCTAGTAGTTATACAAGCGGGCACTCTTCGTTCTGTTTCTAAGACGTCAAATACATTATTTATTGATCAATATCATTCTCAAATGTCTGACATGCATGGGTGATAATGTGAGGAGTGATGTGAAACTAACTAGAATGGCCTAGCCTCCAATTTTCCAATCAACCACAACACCACAATGCCGAACAACCTCGAATCATGTCGATGAAAATAACGTGGGAGACCTAAAATGTGTCACCTCTTTTTAACCGACTTCCAAATCCCAAAGGAGGAGGTTATCAATTCGGTTGTATGTTTTTTATTTTTATTATTTTTATTTTTTTTATTTTTTATGTTTGTTACTCCATATCTCCGTCATTACTGGACCGATTTTGAAAATTATTTTTTTGATTGTATGTATATGCATACAGATTGGTCCCGTTTTTGTCAAAATCCAGTTCTGATGATGGGATCCATGAGGAATCGACGGAACTCCTCAAATCTTAAAGGCATACATATGGTGATTTTTTTGTTTTTATCAACAAATCAAGCATATACATTCAAAAACGTGACATTTGATGAAGTGGAACTGCTGATGATGATCAGAACGGAACTCTTCAACGACGCATAGTTCACCTTTAGCGATTTGGCCTCTTCGTTATGTTTGTTCAGCAAGTTAAGTTTTTAAGCCACAATTTTGTCAAGCTTGAGTTCTGATGATGGGATCCATGAGAAATCGAGGGAACTCCTCAAATTTTAAAGGCATGCGTATAGAGATTTTTGTATTTTCATCAGAAAATCAAGCATTTTCATTAAAAACTGTCGCATTTGATGAAGTGGAACTGCTGATGATGATCAGAACGGAACTCTTCAACGACGCATAGTTCACGTTTGGCGATTTGTCCTCTTCGTTATGTTTGTTAAGCAAGTTTAGTTTTTAAGCCACATTTCTGTCAAGCTCGAGTTCCGAGCTTCGAGTGGGATCCATAAGGAATCGAGGGAACTCCTCAAATCTTAAAGGCATACGTATAGAATTTTTTGTATTTTCATCATAAAATCAAGCATTTACATTAAAAACTGTCGCATTTGATGAAGTGGAACTGCTGATGATGATCAGAACAGAACTCTTCAACGACGCATAGTACATGTTTGGTGATTTCGAATTTCGATTTTGACTTGGACTGGGACCCGGACTCATACCCGGATCCGGTTCGGACCCGGACTCGGACTCGGACTCGGACCCGGACTCGGACCCGGACTCGGACCCGGACTCGGACCCGGACCCGGACCCGGACCTGGACTTGGACCGGGACTCGGACCCGGACTCTGACTCAGAGACCCGGACCTTGACCCGGAAAACCACTATGATACCTAAACTAAATAAACCACTATGATTACCTACCATAAAATGTGGGTATGATGATGCCAAACCCCTCCCGCTCAAACTCCCGTACACCGCACCGCATGCGCCGTTAAGTGGGTTAGGTTAGGTTTGAACTGCGATCCTCACACAGAACCGAACAAAAGTGGGTTAGGTTTGGTTAGAACTGCGAGTCTTACAGAAACGAAATGCTACTAGAAAAGTGGGTTTGATTAGGTTCGAACTGCGACCCTCACAGAACCGAACTGCTATCAGAGAAGTGGGTTAGGTTAGGCTAGATAACTACGACCCTTACGGAAACGAAATGCTACTAGAAAGTAGGTACTGGTTTTACCTCCTTTTCTACATAGTGCACCATCTACCATAATCTTTCACCGGGCCCCATAGAAGTCGGTTTTTGTTTTCTTAAAAATTATATTGACTTTAGTCGCGTCGATTTGCGGTGCAGTCATTTGTTTGTAGGCGTTTATTACTTATATAAAATTGTTGAATTGTCGCTTAGTACTCATGTTAATGTTTAGTATGGCACATTTCATGAAACACGCTGTAGAAGTCAAAGGAGAAAAAAATAAGTCACTAGGTATTTCAAAATGTAGCAAGAAGTTAAGAAAATTATTCGAAAAATCTACGCAGAGAAAGTATTATTGAATTACTCAGTTGAAGTTGTAGACTACAGAAGGAATTGTAAATATAATAGTTGGAAGGTTGAATATTTTACTGTCGAGTGTTTTAATCTACTTAGATTACTAGCAGTCGTTTTATAATTATTAATTCTTATTTTAGAATTATAATAAAGATATCACACTTATTCTGGTAATATATACACCTAAAAGTATAAGTGTATATACTTAGGGCAGCTATCTGAACTTTAATCAAGAAAGCTCTAGAGCTTTTTTGATTAAGGTATGCCAAGACATACGTTCATTGTCCTAACACTTTATACAGCACCAAGTGTGCAATATTAAGGAGTTTACAGCACATGAATATTTCAAATACCTATGCGCTAGAGTACTATCCTGTTTGCCGTAACGAAACATTATGAGAGTAACAAAATGTCCTTTGCGTAATATTAACTACCAGACTGCTCGAAATGCTTGGCAGCATAGACTTTTATTGAAGATACTATGATTTTAGTTATACGTACATGGTCTTTGGTTACTTTAAATAATTCACATGTTATTTTATAGTTTTTATTAGTCATTTCACCACACAAAACAACAAGTTTTTGAAGTAGATTAAAATGTTTATATTATAGATCTTTATCTTATTCTGGCAGAGCAAATCTCTCGGTCTCAGTCTCACCCTTCCTTTTTTTCGTATGATGATACACTGAAAATTTAACCTATAGTGATATATAATGTATAATTAAAGCGTTTTGAATAATCCTTAGGAAGGGTTGTTTATGTTTAATGTTTATACAAATCTTGCAGTCCAGTCGATGCTTGGCCGTGCTTGCCGCGGTGTAGCGGGGCTTAGCTTCATAATGCAGGGCTTGACTTAATATGGCCTTAGCTCGTATAGCTTATACTTTATAAAGAAACCCTCTGGAAAACCTTTTTAATTATGCAGCACACTCAGACCAAGGAGGGTCTCGACCCTACAATACCACTGTATGAAGGAAAATTCGTAAGAATTACTTTCTGTGTGTAATGTTGTATATGAAACATGCAGTAAACAGGTTAAATTTTCTATACAAACATCACAAAGTTGCTTGCATTTGTCACTTTCTGAAAGTGACTTATTGTTTATCTTTGAATCAGATTGAAAGTGATACGTTTCGACCCTCGATTATTTTATGTGATTTATTTTACGATTTGTTATGAAATACATTAAATTCCTTTCAATATGGATTCGTAGTATTTCTATTTAATAACGTAGTAATCTGTGTTTTTGACGGATGTTAATTATTGGCATAATGAATGATTTCCATAAATAACTACCCTTTTACCTGAATTATTCGGTGAACTTTACCTACATTTACGCGTTTTGTTAATAGAATATAATAATAATATGCTTATTTCCCTAGTTACAACATACTTACGTATGTTACATTCTGTCCAATTGGGCGGTGGTGTAGGGTTCATTTAGGGTTCAAGGTTCAGTTCATACTTTAGCAACACTTACGCCGCTGCAACGCTTTAATGGCATCTTGCGTACTGTTGCTACAGTAGAAAGTGTTTCTAGTTTAGT
The DNA here is from genome assembly GCF_963556715.1 of Cydia fagiglandana. NCBI lineage: Eukaryota > Metazoa > Arthropoda > Insecta > Lepidoptera > Tortricidae > Cydia > Cydia fagiglandana. The sequence goes on from NC_085959.1 coordinate 11,136,899, forward strand.
AGATATTTGCCAGTTTCGGAATTACCCCGCCTTCGCATTTACCCCAATGCACCCTATACGGGATGCGGGGGTGGTAGCTACTTTAAGCCACCCGGCCCCTTCCATCTAAGAATGTGCCCTCATGTAACTACATTATACTCGTATATAAATACTAATTAAACTTAATTAGCATCTTTGAAATATGACAGAGAATTTAACTAAGTAGGTAATGGGTATTTTTACAAACACAGTTCAGTCCGTTTGTAGTCGGGTAACATTTGTGCTAGTAGGCACCTAATACAATACAATACAATACAATAAGTACTCTTTATTTCACACCTTACTGCAAATACTCGTAGTTTACAATAAATGTACAGTAACATGCATTAACAAAGACAATAGAGGTAGCAACAGGAGGTCTTATCGCTTAAGAGCGATCTCTTCCAACAACCTGCATTGTTTTTTAGGGTTCCGTACCTCAAAAGGAAAAAACGGAACCCTTATAGGATCACTCGTGCGTCTGTCTGTCCGTCTGTCACAGCCAATTTGCTCCGAAACTACCGGACCAATTAAGTTGAAATTTGGTACACATATGTAAGTCTGTGACCCAAAGACGGATATGTAACGTCAACAAATGAATTTTAAACATAGGGGCTACTTTTGGGGGGTAAACGATAAAATTAAAAAACAAAGTTTTGAAAACTATATCGTGTTACATATCAAACAAAAGAGCTCATTTTGGGAATCTCAAATATATTTTTGTCATAAATTTAGGATAAAAATTTTAGAAGTTATTCAAGAAAATAGACAAAAAATTACCATTCCCCCCCCTCTATCTCCGAAACTACTGGGTCTAAAATTCTGAAAAAAATACACAAAATAGTCCTTTACCTAAAGATGACAGGAAAACCTATGAGAAATCTAGAGTCAAGCGTGAGTCGGATTTAAGAACATAAATGCGGTTAACGTTTTTTTAGGGACACAGCCGCAATGGTACTTGTAGTACAGTCAACAGCAGAAGTTGCTAAGCGGGCGAGGTGTTCAAAATTACCTTGACATGCTCTTATTGTCTTAACTATAAAGTCGCGTCCAGATCATTTTAAACCACTCACCAGCTTAGCAACTTCTGTTGCTGACTGTACTGATTGATTAGGTTACTATTGTTACGTGTTTTAAAAAGCACTTGGTATACAGGGTGGCTAAAAAATAAACTAAGTGTATTCCCGTTGCCAACGTGCAACCCTGAAATCGCGAGGAAAAATTTGGCTGTTTCATACATTTAGGCTGGTCCGTTTTCTATGGGAGGATACTTCTTTTTTCGCGATTTCGGGGTTGGTCCCATACTAAAAGTCGCTCAGTATAATCCCAAAACCTCCCTGGCTACGGAAATACACTTTTATTTTTGGCCATCCTGTTGGTATTATCTCTCTTCGGCCTTCGCTTTTAAAACACTTTCGGAAGTTGTAGGAAGCGCGACCCGTCGGACGCTCGAGTTTTCACTGTTTTCAGCTCTACGCATTTGGACACTTGTACTATTGTTCGGCATTTAATCTTCAGAGATGTAAAGATATAAGCCACCACGCCAGAAAACTTCATGTTACATCTGGTTTTTGATTGACCCATTCGGGTTTTTCAAGACGTTTCACGTACAAAAAAATGTTGAAAATTATGTGATGTACGGAACCCTTGAAAGGCGAGTCCGACTCGCACTTGACCAGTTTTTTAATGTAAGCATACAAACAGTCCATGTAAGCAACTCTGTATTTTCACACGGACATTAAGGAACCGCAATGGCATGCCATTCATTGATCGGAGTAGGAGGGGAAATGCGGCTTCTAGCTGTACTCGTACATCCATTTCTACCGGAAACACGAATTTCCTTGCAACCTCCTGACACGGATGGCTTCGGGGAGAAATTGTTTCCATACAAGTAGAAAATCCTCACTAGAACGGTTGATGTGTTGGGATGGCAGCTGGCAAACTTTGTTTAATGAAATTTCTGACAGTTAGTGTCGGAGCTCACTTGGATTTTGACACATTCTAGGCATACAAGCTCCCTGCATGGTGAATTGGTTATTGTTTACCTAAACGATTTTAGGCTGCTTGTAGGTACCTACTACAAAATAGTTCTTTACCTGTAGTCGTAGATGAAAGGAAACATATAAGAAATGTGCAGTCAAGCGTGAGTCGGACTTGATTACTTGATAATTGATCCGTCCCCAACGAGTTTTTAAATGACGTTTCCTTGGAACGCGAGTCCGACTCGCACTTGGCCGGTTTTTGATATAAGTAGTCCGGTTTCCTCACCTGGCTTCCTAAGCTAAAAGGCGGTATGTCAAAAACTAATGAACTTAGAACTATTAACCTTTTGGACGCCAATGACCGATTATGACTGATTAATCGGTCACAGACCACAGAGCAACATAGACCTACATGCATATGCATAAAGTTCAATTTCAGATTTGACACTTCGGTGACGTGGCGTCCGCGTGACAGCTTTTGTGTTTGACACGGCGTCGAAAAGTTGATACTGGTTTGCATTAATTTTTAATTTAAAATATGGTTCTTAGCTTCACTTTAGTCACGATTTTTTCCTTCTCCGAAAAACAGCTGATAAACATCAAATTATATTTCGTACAATCATCACCCATTCTTCTGCACTGTCAATATTAGTTACGTTCTTACTTAGGTTACGTAACAAGGAAAAGCAGTTTCTTATATCGTCCCGGACGTTATGACATCGTCCTTCAAGACAAAAAATGGGTCGCAGATATTGTACTGATATTTCGATAAATTGAGAGCGAACTGTGGATTTCAATTTGACGTAATGGTCCACTGTAGTTGGAATCTCAGTACTGCAATGTTAGATTTATTATTACATAAACGGTAGTTTCATTATTTTATTCAGTACAGTTTATTATCGCAAATAATGAATCTCAAGCAGTTTAATCTGTTACGGCACCGACGTTCTTTGAGGGGTGAGTCGTCGTACTAAATGTATGGGAGGGTCTGAAGTTGATGTTTGGAATATTTCTGCTTTTATTTTTAAAAAGTTATAAATGTAATTTTACCCATTTGGTAACGCACTTTCGATATCAATTTGAAGTTTTCTGATATCTGTTATTTTACGGAATTATCGCCTGGCTACACTTAACGATTACACCCTGTAAAGTAAATGGATTAATCAGAGTATTTCAGTCTCCTTATTTCATTTCTTTTTGGATGAATCTGTACAATATTGGCTTATCCGATGAGTAAAAATTCGGCTTATCTTCTTTCGTCAATCTGGGATTTCTCGAGGTTCATTAAAACTCACTAAAACTTAACTAGAGAGAAGGCTAACGCAAAATTTGCAGTTTGATTTTTGTATATACGTTTTAATCAATAGAAAATTTAATGAACGAAATCCCACGGAAACTTTTGTTCTTTTCTAATTTCCTGGCTTTACGCCCGCCCCCATTAATGATATGAGAAAAAATACTATAGGAACAGTATACTTATTAATATTTTGCAAAAAAAAAACTTAGGTTAATAAGGTATCAATTGTTTCATTGGCTAGTAATACACTCATGAGGCCCTAAACCCGTGTGACTTTAGATAGAAATTTACAGATTCAAAAAGTAGTAAACAGATGTAGTACATAATTGTTTCCTCCTTTCACGGAAACGTACGAACGTGTCTTGCTGTCACAGCCAGTATAGGTACAAAAAGTACTGAGGTTGATTGAAGTGGCATGACAAATACGAACGTTTCCGAGAAAATACGAAGGTAGGTAAACAATTATGCACTACACCTGTACATAGGTACCGTACAGTATTAACAAAAAGAATAGATAGTAAGTTACATATGTCTTTGATATTAGGTTAGGTATTGGAGCACGCGAATGAATGGCAAACAGCGCCGCAGCGTCTGTGGCGGTTTAGTTTATTCAGTTGCAACAAAAGCAGCCATTGTCGACCGATATAATGGTCACTTGGACAAATTGGTAGGCCGGTGTAGAATTCAATTTGCCCGAGGTTTCCCAGATTGCGCGCTCTACTGACCCTGCCCGGTTTGATTCGGGATGGAGCTATTTGTTCGATTTTAATGTTTTATTGCCTACTGATTTTTCTTCACGTTATGAATATTATACATCTACGCATAATATTTTATTTTAATAACCGTAAAATATGCCTACATTCTTCCAAATTCTGCTCCATAGTTCGTAATTGAAATTTTAATTTTAAAATTATTATATTTTGGTAGGTATGTTGATATAAAGATTTAAATTAGACCATCACTCACTACTTATTGTTGTTTTATGATACAGTTTTCATAAAAAAAAACTGTTGGGAGACAATTAAGGACGTTAGACCGGGCCTTGTTTGGGCCGGAGCTTCCGGGCCTTCCTTTTCTATGACATGACAGGTGACAACGTGATGCTTTCCATAGAAAACGATGCGCCAGAAGCTCCGGTCCGGACACGGCCCGGTGTAACGTGAGTCATCCTTTACCCACTGAGGAGCAAGTAGGCACATTTTACGGAACCGCTTTATGGTTTCTCTAAGGGAGCTCTACATCGCTTTTGAACTGCCAAAGTGTGGTAGTGCCACTATATACTTTTAATTTTAATAGAAATTGGACGTCTAAAGTCTAAAATAATTATTTTTAAATCATTCTTTAGGGTTGATTAATATTTACCAGCGCGGTAAATCGATTCGTGCGTCCAATTATAATGGCGATGCTAAATATTGGTCGATTTAATCCTCGCGCACCGATTTCAACTAGGCGACCTTTATTGAACGCCTCCCTTATCTAGTGATAGATAGGTATCATATTGTTATCGCTAACAAAACATTCGTCTGTCAAACACGGAGGAACGATTTTTTGTTCTTTAGGTGGATAGTGAACGACCGCTTCTCCATAGTCCCCCTTTTTCCTCCCAGCATATTGTCATTATTGAAAACATTTTTACACAATTTATTGTATCATAATTCATAACATCTCTTCTTTGTGTGCCTCTTCTAATACTTATTAAAGTTATCTTTACGAAAAGTTTTTACTAAATAACAAGAAAGCAATGCTACGGCGCCGGCGTAGCACGCGTAGCACACATTAGTTGCTACTGTTGCTAGTACGTAGTTACGTGCGCGGCGCGTAATATGGGCCCGATTCGGATTATGAAATAAACATCTATTAGACATCACCAAGATACGATAACGATATGTTTAAGATCTAACCTGTCAAATTTGACATTTGCGCGATTCTCGAGACACTCTTGAACGATTTCCACAGGATATGACTTAGAGTTCTAATTCACATCTAATAGATATCTTACAATCGATATCGTAAAAGTGACATCGGTTGCCCGAATTGCGCTGCAAAAGAGAACTAATTGATATCTAAACTATAACGTATCTAGAATGGATCTAGTACGTGTCATCTCTTGTGAATATCTTGAAGTTCGAATACGGCAGTATGTTTGTATAACCTTACCTTCACTTATTGTCAGTTATGACGCAGCTTTTAGCATTTGTTCCTTATCATTATTCTAAAACTTTACAGTTACAAATCAGTCAGAGGAAATCTGGAAACATAAGATGTAGAAGGAAGTAAAATTATTGATAGGAGCATTTACTGGGGCGATGTTGAAATGTTGTAGTTTTGTCACACCCCGGACACTGGCGATCGAATGTATGAAACAAACGAGTTCCTACGCGCACAGTCAAGCTCGTGTAGGTGAACGCGTACCATGCTTGTTTGAGTGAGGTAAGACGTGCTAGGGTCCGCGCCATTTTGTTGTCAAGTTTGATGACCTCAATGACTCAAAACTCATTGCGCGAATTAGGAAGAAATAAGAATCGTATTATGCTCTAAGGTGGGTACCTAAACTCGATTTATACAATAGTTTCCTATTTTGAATCAGTATAAACGAAGTAACATAATTTTTGTAAGGAAATCAGGCCACCAAAATATTACGTAAGTTGAAAACATGATTTTTGTTCATATAGATATTGTGTTGTTTTCAGTGTGATCCGATAGGTTTTGTAAATATTTGTTTAATATTTGAATAATTTACGTGGCTTCCGCTCTGCGCACCGCGTCGTCGCGTCCTTGCCAGCCGGTAACTGTGAGGTAACCGAGAGCGGGTGGGCGGGAGTTTCAACGGGAGGCAGGGAGTGTCCATACTGCACGTTAGTACTCTTTATTATACTGTGGTTTTGTGGAGCATTGTTGTAGTTTTGTGGAACATTGCCTTTAACAAAAAAGTTGTAACTTCTTGTAATAATCAATAACTAAAAAAAGTTAAATACTTTATCTAAAGGCCAAATATTCAAAAATCACTATCGAAGTTTTACTCCATCACCCTACTCTGACTGCAATAATAGAATATAAAAGCATAAATAATTTAGCCCTTAGAGATTATAGATCTTAAAACTAGATGGCGTCATTAAATAAGAATATACCTAAAATGCTCGTATTATGTTTCAGTTGTACTTTTGTAAATATGCTAGCGACCAAAAAACTCGAATTTTATGTTTAGAAGTCATAAAAGCAAGTAGGCGACGGATTATTACGTATAAAGCCAAAATGGTAACGTAGCAGTGGCGGCGCGTCAAACATATCCATAGGCAAGCCGGGGCTAATTTCGCTTACATATTTCCTTTACAACTCTGCTCAAACGTCCAAAAACAGGCAAGCCGATGGGAATCGGCTTTTATGTACGCGCCGCCACTGTAACGTAGTAACAAGGCATACGATGAACGCAGTGTTGAATGGAGGTTGTTCGGCTTGAATAATTACTACTCTCTGCTCATAACATATGTAGTTGTAGTTTTATTTATAAAAAGTTGATAATGTTTGCAGCAAAATGGGTTCAGAAACTACGTTATAAAATTACTATTAACTAGGTAAGTATAACTGACGTTCCTAAAGTTAATGTTCAAATTCTTGCACACGTACTCGTGCGATTAATTAGCTTAATTTTACACCAGTTCAGTCTGCGTCTCGTACTCGAGAATATTGAAAATGGCTACATTTGTAAGGCGAATTTTCATACAAGGTGACCGTTTTCAATGCTTTTAGTTTAGATTCAGTTAAAGTATACGCGTTAAAGTGCGAAAAAGCTGGCATGCGAGTTACAATACCTGCGTTCTACAGTGTTACTAAAAGAACTATTAGTTAACGACTTCACTAATAATATTACCTACTCTAATACCCCTGGAGATGTGATTCCGAGGTCCAGTGAACTCTACTACTAACTCCGACGGGGATGAAAGATCGGTTTTGCAAATCCTACGAGTACCTATCCAAGGGTTAGGCAATGGTAGACATAAATACTAAGTTATTTCATGTCATTTCTGGCGAATTACTATGTATTATTTATATATCTCTCGTCCTAACAAGGGAAAACGCGTTATTATGGTAACATTCCATTTCTAACCGCAGCTGCACTACCGGTACTGAACGCGTCGCTGTCATTGTCAGTTTGCATAGTAAAATTGACAGTAGTGCAGCTGTCGTTGGAAATGGACAATGGACAATGGACCTTTAAAGTGACATTCCATCGCACTTAAAACACAGGGCCGCTATTAGACTTTTCTTTGTTCTTTTATAGCATGGTGGTAATTACTTCACCACTTGTCTAAAGTTTCACAGTTAATTGCCAATTACAAAGAAATACTCGTAAAATTTGCGCGTATAAATATTTGAAAATATTTTCCTTATTTGTTTTATGTTAAATCTTTTCTTTCCACAAATACGATCGATGCCCACGCGGTCTAATATTACCTATGTATTTAAGTTCCTCAACGTGGCTCGTTATTTTAAGGACCAATGAAGCCAGTGAAAATACGTCTTGTAAATTCTTCAATACCTATTTGTGGTGATACACACGTACAGGTACACACTACACGCACTACGCACTAAAAGGACAATTTCAGTTACACTGGGTAACTTGCATGTAGGTACGTGAACAATCTGTAGATTCTGAATCTGATATTTCGATGACTGAATCGAAGAACTATATTTTCAAGTCTTTTAGGATCCAACATGCTACACAGTGCAAGCGAACAAATACACACATATTATGTACATGTTATTATTACTGGCATACTTAGTAGGTATCCACGTTAAGAGATATCCTTTAACTTCCAGAAATATATTGAGTTATATTTCTAGACAATAGGTAGGTACGAGTATGTACTTCGAAACAGAAATTCGCTAAAGCAATGTTCGCCTGAATACTATTTAATGATGCAGACAACGCTAAATATTGACACATTCGGTATTCCGAATACTGAACTCGCAACAGAGGCAATACTGATGGTTTTCGTTTCATAAAAATTAAATCGGTACCGACCTACCTATGTCAGTTAAACTATTTTATAATAGGTACATTTAGACCGACAGTTGGTGTAAGATCACTTTTGCGTTTGTTTATTTTGTTATGTTAACGTATTTAGATATTTAATTGTATAATTAACCGTTTCTTTTATTTATTGTGACATTTTTTGCCACTTTTGTGTTATTTCTAGTCAGGATCGCGAGCCCTTTTCATCCTTATTGGAGATAAAAAGTGTCCTAAAATTTACATACATTTTTCATACTTACCTTTTTGTTACCGCCATACAAAGTATATGGGGAAATGGTAACACAATAGGAAAAAAACTTGTGACATTTTTTTATCTCAATAGGATCGAAAGAGCTCGTGATTCTGAGTAGCAATAACACAAAAGTGGCAAAAAAATTCACAATATAAAAAAATCGCAACAAATAAAAGAAACGCTCAAATAGTGCCCACAGACGATGATTTGCTCCCAAAGTGTTCCAAATAGGTATCTTATTGTTTTATTCAATAAAAGTAAACGCAATAACTGTAACGTCGTTTTAACCATTATTAACTAACAGAAAAAAGTATATTATGTAGGTATGTCTGAAACTACTAGGTAATAAGATAATGGTACAGACAAAATAATTTCAATAAAAGTACAACTTAGTTTTTAGGGTTCCGTACCTAAAGGGTAAAACGGGACCCTATTACTGAGACTTCGCTGTCCGCCCGTTTTTATTTTGCTTTTTTTAGTTTTTTTTTTTGCATTATGGTACGGAACCCTTCGTGCGCGAGTCGAACTCGCACTTGCCCGGTTTTTACTTGCAACTTTCTATAAAGTAAACGGGCTACCCGTGTAAAAGTTGTAAAAAATATTTATTACTTGATGACTTGAGTGTGCAGTGTGCACACATGGTACTATTAGGTGGGTAATAGTCGTTTATGATTATGACTGTGTGAGGTTTTCCACCGGACACGCCTATTTTAATTAAGGTGATGTGACCTAGCAATACCCGCTAGATTGTTGCACAGCGATTTTGTTTCCGTGATTTGATTCGTTTACAGGTAGTGTTAGTAATACAAATCCGCATTTGATCAGTGTCTCTGTCTTCTATTATTATTATAGTTTTAGGTTAGTTTAGTGTAGGTTTCGGCCAGTGCTTTAGAGTACCTACTAATAATTAATGATAAATGGGAGCCTGGGAGGAAACATTTATTTCATAATTAAAATATTTAATACATATACTAAACATAAACCAAATTAAAAACTAAACTTAAATATAAAATTCTAATTCTAATTAATTCTTCCAAATTCTATAATTGCTCATTTACTTTTCGGGCCATTCGACTATGGAACTCCCTCCCTGTCGAGTTAAGACGTTCTCAATCTATTACCTCCTTCAAATCAAACCTTAAGGAATACTACCTTTCCCTACCTTAGTTTTTCATTTTTATAATATTGACACTGTTGTTTCTTTATTTAATATATACTTTTTATGTATGTCTATGTATGTTTATGGTTATACGTATTTAAGTATGTTTATCTATAGTAATATTTTGTGTTGTTAAGTTATTTTTTTCTTTGCGCCACCTACCGTATATACCGTACCGTATATACTTACCTACCGTAATTCTTATGTCTCCGATACCCAAAGGTTGTCTGGAAGAGATCGCTCTTAAGCGATAAGACCGCCTGTTGTTACCTCTACTGTCTTTGTTTATGTTATTGTCCATTTATTGTAAACTGCGTGTATGTGAGGTGTGCAATAAAGAGTATTGTATTGTATTGTATATAAATACAAATATAAACTAAATAAGTATGCCCATCACGCTCGCTGTGCAACAATCTAGCGGGTATAGCTCGCTTAAATTAACCTTAATGCCATTTGGAAGGAGACAAAGCCCGCGGTTTTTTAATCATTTTTGCTATAAAATAATTATGTTTTCATGTTTAATGTCATCAACGGGTCTAATGCGTTGCGTGTAAAAACGCGAGAGTGTAAAGTGTTAATTATATTTTATTGACTTTTGAAAGTAGGTATAGTAGGTAGGAATATATCTTAAAGTTAAAAGTTTTTGATCATAAGTAAAAGATTAAATTTATATTTATTACACCGGGTCGGTGTGCAAATAGTAGGTACAAAATCTTCAATTTTATACTATTACAACATTATATAAGAACATAAAGAAATCCTACGATTTCTTAATGTTGTAAACCACGCTATATGACTTTTGTAACTTGGATATTTCAAAAAGCATGATCGTGAAACGAATATGCCCGTAAAAAAATGGAGACCGAAATAGACGCTTTAACCTCATTTGTCATTTATGGAGCCGGATTGATTTTCGCCAGGAACATTAAAGGGTCCAATTGATAGCTATCAAACTCCTCTGTCATTGTCATTGGCCTTCGTTTTATCCGTAGGTAGGTACGGAACGCGACAACCTGTATACTCGTATGTACGAATATTCGTTAGCTAGGTCAAAGATATAATATGATACAGTTATTCTCGTACTTTCTATCATTACTTTGCGATAAAATTGTCTCTTAGTCATTTTTAAATTATACCTCATAGCTTGGTAGCGTTTTTAAATAATGTAAGGTGCATAACAATGCATATCTTATGCGTTATGTTATGGTGTATTTGACATTCCAAAGCCAATTTAATTTAAACTAAAATTTTCAAGGTAACGGGAAATTACATTTAAGGCACTCTCTCCGCAGCACTACTATTTTAGGGTGCGAAGTGCGAAATACTATTTAGAAATATAAATATAGGTAAGCAGAAACTTAGAATATTTTTGGTTAGTGTACGTAGTACTATTGTTTATTCTGTGGTTAGTGTTTGAAAGACACCCTCGCCAATCCAATTAACCTAATTAAAAGAAGAATTTAACTGGTGACCGAAGAGCTGGCGGCTAGCTCGCACAACGTATTAGCATTGCGATACAGCGAGGAAATGTCGCCAGCATCCTTGGTACAATGCCTCAGGGGCCTATTTTAGATTTAAGCTAGTTATTAATTTCGTTTAGTAGTACCATTGGATATACATTGTATGTAAATAAATGATTAAATATAGTAAAGAAGAAAGTGTGAAACTGAGCATCACGCGGGAAACAACAGTATAAACCGTTGCAATCGTATACAGGTACGGGCATAGAGTAATATAAGTAAACAAAGAGTGGTAACTCCATACTTCAGTTTTCTTACCAATACGCGCGTTATTTCGTACCGTCGACATCTAGCATCAAGTAGCGGAATGTATCAGTACTGCTAGCTGACAATAGATGTCTCGGCGAACGAAAACTCTAATGCTCAACAATTTTCAGCTATTTAATATTATAACCGGATTAACTGGAAGTCTATTTTCAGCCCCTTCTGCTTATAATATTAGTTGTAAATTGTTTTAGTATATAGTACCTACATTTTTCGTCAGTAGCTTGTGACATATGGTGTCAAGTTGGGGTACTGATGGTTCCACTACTTGACGTTAGATGTCGGCTACGAAATAACGCCCGTTTTACTAAGAAAACTGACGTATGGCATTACCACTCTTTGTTTACTCAGGTATATTACTCTATGGTACGGGCAGGCCCACAATCTCTCCATAAGCATCTCATTCGATCCACCTGTTACACGAGGCCCTGAGCGCTTCGTGAATGTTCACGGGCACAAGTGTTATAAAACTCGCTTTGCAAGCTATATTACTTATTCACATGTACCTAGATCCTATATTCTATTGCACTAGGTTCTGTCCACGATTTCGTCTGAGGAACCGGTTTTGTCTTCATACAAATTAAGATTAAGGTTGACTGGTAGAGAATGCTTCTGGCATTAAGTCCGCCTTTTGTACGATAAGTTTTTCTTTTGTGCAATAAAGTTTAAATAAATAAATACATTATACTCAAACTCTTTGGCATAGGCAATGGAGCATATTTTGAAAATTTTGTTATCCTGAAAGGTGAAAACAATTTTGATACCTACTTCGGTCCGTGACTGTTATTACATTATTACACACGTATATTTAGGTATCTCAGTAATTACTAATTACCTATGCATAATGCTCTTAAGTATTAGTATTCAATATAATTTACCTGACATTGATAGACACCTCGTATGAGCGTGAAGCATGAAGTTTAAGCGGTAACAGACAGACAAAGTTACTATCGCATTTATAATATTATTAGTAGGCGTTAACAAACGAGTAGGTAAATTAAGTATAAAAATTTAAATTAAATCTATTCAACACTGTGCACGCTTCTAAAACAATGCTCTATGTCTTGTGTTTATGCTCCAACAAAAATTGGTAATTTTTTCACTTTCTATGATAGTACATTTATTACTGTTAATAAAACTACAAATGTTCCTAATTAATCACAAAGTCACGATGTCACAATAAACAAACGAATAAGGAACGAGAGTGTAGCTTTCCTTAATAGTACATATCTTTCTTCAAATTTTACCGAATTTATTTTTATTTACAAGACAATACTGATAATAAAACACAGTATGAAAAACCTTACCAGCAGTGAAATATAAAATAAATGTCAGACTAAAACATGCGGCTCGGCAAATCACAATTTCATTGCAATAAAAACAGCTATCCTCTTTGAATCTTGTTAATCCGACCCAAATCATATCAGCTGTAAGATGTATAAATACAAGTATATTTGAGTAAAGCAGACTAATAAAATTTCATAGTATCATAAAATTCGCGTGGCCTTCGCAAACTTTTGTAAAATAGAGTAAAAACTAAATGTCACTGTCTCACCTCTGATCTTCGGTCGCTGTTTCAGTTTTTACCGACCATCACCGAGTGAAAAAGATTTAGAACTAATTTGTTTTTCACCAGTTCACAAAAAAGTAGCACATAATTTAGTAAAAGTTTGCCGACGCTGGAGTTTCAGGGCGCGGGACGGGCGGGCGCGTCCGGACAGGCCTCCGGTGCCGACTGTACTACGAACGAGCGCCTCGGTACTCCCTCGCTAGTGATGTGCCATGCTGGGCGGGACTTACCTCGTATGGTATCCTTTCATTATACTAAGATTCCAATTAAAGTATCAGTAGAGCTAAAGTAAAAGAACTGGCGTAAAAATACAAACCTCTAGTTATTTATTAGTAATGTTTGTATATTTTCCCACAGTTGTACCCAAGTCTGGGCTATTTGGCTAACCGCCAAAATCGAAGTTCGCAAATTGCGGGGATTTTTCTCTGTCACTCTAATTACGCCTTCATGGGAGTAAAAGAGAAATATCCCCGCAATTTGCGAATTTCGCGGTAGCCGCTCTGATCCCGCACAAGTAAGGTGATCACGCATTTTCTGTCTATTGTCTGCCAGCTGATCGAATCCGTGAAACGTAAATTGCATTATAAAAATAATCACAATGAGACAATAGCTAGCTAACCTAGATTGCAAATCACCTTCATTTTTTATACTTAGGTACTAGAATGCTTCGCCTCGCGGCTGTCACACGCATTTTCCGGCCGGATCCTTGTTATTAGACTCATCCCTATTTAGCCAAATCCACCCGGCCTCCCCCGACCGCGGACCTGTATAATGCGTACCTACAGCCGCGCGTCTCAGATGTTCTGCTTTACATTGATCATATGATGCGAAACAAATACTATAGAAATGAGAATAAATTGAGGTACGGCCCAATTTTGTGGTACCGAAGTTTTAATAGGTAGGTTGAATTCTGAAAAGTTACGGCAGGTAGGTAATTGAATAAAACGAATACGTAGAGAATTATATGTTATGTTTGTCCATATTTGACATTTAACAAGCGAGTAAATAATTTAATTTTAAACTATATTAATAGCATTATTTACCTATGATGTGATAGATCATAGCACTCTTCAAAGGCCGCAAAAATATGTGACGAGCTCCTATGGCTCTACAAATAAGATCGTGTCAGATATTTTTGCGGCCTTCGTTGTGTAACATGCTATTGCGAGTGACTGTACAATCGAAAGCAATATTCTACCAAACAATAACGTATAGGTACGTACCCAAGTTCTTGGTAGTTTGCGTATATTTTTTTACCTTGTATTGTATTGTATTGTAGCTCGGGCGATTTTCCGCAACTCGACGTCTTGCGCCTATTTTGCGTGATAGGGGGTGGACTAGTCTTGCCAGCCCAGCTCCTCGAGGAATCCTATCAAACCTTTGATGTTGAGTAGGACCTCGGGGAGGTCACTCGGGGATCCGAGATGTTTTGCCCTGTATTGGGCCAATCCGCTGCATTCCAACACCACGTGAGAGGCTGTTTCTTCTTCCTCCATGCATCCACGGCATAGGGGACTGTCTGTGACACCTGTTATAAAAAGATGTTTGTTAAAAAGTCCATGACCTCCATTAGTCGTTCGTGGCATTCGTGTATAAGTTTGGATGTGACTATATGGCTTTTTAGGGCCATTAAGACTGCTCTGCTGTCGGAGAGTATGCGGATGGAGGATCCTACTACCTTCCTTGCAGTGATGGCAGCCGCCGCGTTAATGATGCCCATGCACTCAGCCTGGAATACCGAGTTATGGGCTCCTAGCGGAGTGGTGATTGACATGTTCAGGTCTTCTGAAAAGGTTCCAGAGCCTGATCCGCTGTCTGTTTTGGACCCATCAGTGAAGATTCTCAGCTCCCGGGGATTGAGTCCTTCGTAGTTGTCGTCCTCAAATAATTGTATTTTGTACCTTTTGTCAAAGATGGCTTGTTTGTGAATTCGATCCGTGCCCGCCATGAGCACTGGAAATTCGCTGTATACTTTTTCCAGGCATGCTGTGTGAAGAGCTCCTGTGGTGTTAGACCATATATTGAGGGTTCGTAACCTTACCGCTGAGAGACTGGCCTCTTGTTGTATGTGTAGGTGCAGCGGTGAAAGGTTTAGCATGACCTCCATGGCTGCAGTCGGAGTGGACCTCGTGCAGCCAGTGGTGGCCGCGCATGCGAGCCTCTGGAGTCTTTGTAGCTTGTCTCGTACGTTGCCTAGGTTTGTTCTTGGCCACCAAACCAGAGCACCGTAGCAGAGTAGGGGGCGGATTATAGTCTTATAGAGCCAAAGGGTAATTTTCGGGTTGAGTCCCCACCTCTTACCAATCATCCTTCTGCACTGCCAGAAGACTACTCCCGCCTTGTCTATGCGTTTGTTGATGTGATTGTTCCAGTTGAGTTTACTGTCGAGATTTTTTTACCTTGTTCCAATGGATTAGGGGTGAACGCCCTACTTTTTCAATAGGTAGTTAACACTTTTTAGATACATTTAATAATTTTTTGGTATAGAATAAATGAATATAGTTAAGTTGGAAGGAATATAGCTGTAGTTGAGTTGGAAGCCCATACAATAAAAGTACCCAAATGCAGTTTGGTATACGAAATCTTAATTCAAGATTTACAGTCGACGAGTAGAAAAAAGCCATATTGTCTCTCCGTAATCAGAATCACTGCCTTACAAAATCGAAATGAAATGAACTATTTCTCTGACAAAGATATCGCGAGTTGTAAATTGAAATTACTTACCCGCCAGCCTGAGCTCGTCAAGCGAAGTAAGTTATAAATATCCCAATTTTACAGCGTCGACCAATAAATACCTAAGCTTTATAGAAGTTTTATAAGCACCCTAATATTCAACATTTTGGGGTTAAACTTCGTAGATAGATGTTTGACCGATAAAAAGCTCTAACCATAAATTATGGTCAGATTTCGCACGAACTTGTAGACGTATAAGTAGCCTATGTAGATATTTAATTTTTGGTCGGTATATACCTACTTCAGCTACTAGTATTGATGTTGTCAATAGCTACAGTACGCTTGGTCGCACACAGTGCGGTTTCAGAATAATAATTGTCAGCCAATCTGTGTTTTTCTTCCTACACACAGTATAACGTTCTTCAAGAAAAAAGTACGCAAGGATCAAGTTACCACCAAACGGGTCGGCCTCAACGTGGCGTAAAAATATTACCTAAGGCCAATGTGGCTAACTATTCCGTCTACCAGAGTATTTATCTTTGAATTTCAATCGTAGGAAAAACCATTTGCTTTTGATTGTTGAAACTAAAAACAATCGCTGCTTTGTCGACGAATTATCAATGTTGTTCGTTGTTCGAGAAAAACGCTCGTGAACGGAATAGCCTCTATGACGTACGGAATTAGCCACATTGACCTTATACGAACCCTTATCAACTCCGTTAGAGTTCGCAAAACTAGTTATGATCTCGCAATCAATCAATCAATCAATTGAAATTTCAATTGAAAGTCTATGTAAGTAAGTAAATGTAAGTAATCTTAATAGCCTCTTATATTTCTGCAACTATGGTAAACGTACTGATGCTCGACGCGGTCACAGCACGTGTCATCTTGAAACTTAAGTCATTGTCAATAGAGGTGACAGCAAGGTGTCATCTATTGGGCATTAGCATGTCGAGCACCTTATGCCTATATTGTTATATGCAGTAAAATTAATTTCAGTTTGTACGCACCCGGTCGTGCCCCGGGGAGTCTTTAGTCGAATCAGAGAGCCTACCTCGAACCACGTTCGACGTGTTGCCTCCGGATGTCACACTTATGTACGAATTTACAAGTGCGACAGGGAGGTAATACGTCGAACGTGGTTCGCGGTAGGCCCTCAGCACCGGGCAAACGGCGGGCCCATTACGTAACTGACAGCGACGGACCGGTAGCGGTCAGGAGGTCGACTCTCCAATGAAAATTTTACGTAATTGAAGAGACCGGGGAAAAACCGATAAAGGATTTTTTAATTGCTTATTCTTTTCCAGTATTTAAAGTAATGAACTTTCCATGCGTAACTTTAGTGAAATTGAAAAATTAGACTGCATTTGGAGGTTTCATTTACATACTTATTCAAAATAGGGGGACATACCTATTATATTTTTAAGAATTATTTACTACCTACTAATAAAGCTAAAAGTTGCTGATTTTCGACATGATTTCATTTGATAATTTAACTTTAAGTATAGGTATAATTCTATGTTTATGTGGGTTGAGTTACAAAAGCAGGTAACTGCTATACACGTCACATCACCGACAAAAGTTGTCATTATAAAAATAAGTAAATATTAGGGGACATCTTACACAGATCAACCTAGCCCCGAACTAAGTTAAGCTTGTACTACAAGCGCTAGGCGACGATATACATACAATATATACTTATACATATAGATAAATAAAATACATATATATAAATACATAGGAAACAACCATGACTTAGGAACAAATTTAATTTTGGTGTTACACAAATAAATGCCCTTACCGGGATTCGAACCCAGGACCATCGGCTTCACAGGCAGGGTCACTACCCACTATCCCAGAACGGTCGTCATTATGACCGGCCTCTTTGTTAGAGTAGGTTCAGTAAAAATCCATTCTCGAATATTTATTGTATTTCTCATTTCTTCAATTGTAGTAATGGGCATCAGCATTTGGGTAAAGGATGACTCACGTTTGACCGGGCCGTGTCCGAGCCGGAGCTTCCGGCCCATCGTTTTCAATGGAAAGCATCACGTGATCGCCAGTCATGTCATAGAAAAGTAAGGGCCGGAAGCTCCGGTCCGGTGTAAAGTGAGCCATCCTTTAATCAAAGAACAATACCGATGTAAGCACCAAGAAATTGTTTGAATAGAATTACGAAATCATCCCATTTACGGAATAAGCCCAATACCCCGATAGGAAAACAACTTCATCGTCCGGCAGTTCAATCGAACCAGCAAGTCGACCATATAATTTATGGGAAAACGGAATAGGTACTTATGTGGGTAATCCCTGATAACCTATCCTTTCGTGATAGACATTTTAAAGCATGAAGTATTACTTTTCCTGTCTTCTAATAATATCCCTAAATACAAAGATTCAACTCCACCACTCGAAATTTTTTTTGATATACATACACACTTTCAACCCCTTTTTCACCACCTTGGGGGATGAATTTTCTAAAACGCTGAAATTAGTTTTCTTGTATTTGAATTTGATACTTTTTTACAAAGTTTCAAGTTCCTAGCTTAAAATAAAATTTGCACCCGAAGACGAATTTTCATCCCCTTTTAAACCCCCTTAGGGGTTGAATTTCCAAAAACATTGCAATCACTTTTTTTTGTAATCGGCTATTATGCTTTTCTAAGAAGTTTCAAAGTATTTGTAATGGATTAAAATTTTCACCCCCTTTTTAACCCTGTTAGGGGATGAATTTTACAAAACGCTGAAATCACTTTTCCTGTTTTCTAATAATATCTCTAAATACAAAGATTCAACTCCACCTCTCGAAATTTTTTTTGATATCCATACAAACTTTCAACCCCTTTTTCACCACCTTAGGGGATGAATTTTCAAAAACGCTGAAATTTATTTTCTTGTATTTTAATAATATATCTTTTTACGAAGTTTCAAATTCCTAGCTTAAAAAAAGACTTTAACCCCATACAAACTTTCATCCCCTTTTTAACCCCCTTAGGGGTTGAATTTCTCAAAATTGCTTCTTATCTCTTGTACACTTTATAAATGTAATCTGGTGTGCAAATTTCAACTTTCTGGCTTTTGTAGTTTCGGCTCTGCGTTGATGAATCAGTCAGTCAGGACACTTGCATTTATATATATAGATTTACTCATAAATATATATGTAGGTAACAACTAAATTATTTTGTATAGTTCTTAGTTTAATTTATTTTTGTTAGTTTTAATATCAACTTATTATATAAATCTTTCTATGCACTGTATACCTAATAAAAGTTGTTTATTTACTTAATTATAAACAGTATTTTGACAGGTAACTATATGGTAAGGAGCAGGTAACTATAAGGTAAAATACAATAAAAGTAGGAGAACATAGGCACATCGGTAGTAATTAATTTAATTAATTATGTAAGTCAACGACAAAGCAGATATTTAATTTAATATCAAGCAGGTATGTACACTTTATTAATTAATACACAAAGCCTGCACGGGAGATCTGCAGAAATGTAACTAGTTCACTTCATTGAAAATAATGTATTAAAACTTGATTTTTTGGAATATTTTAGACGGGCCCTAATAGTGCTGTAGTTAGGTTTAAGGTCCTTAATTATCCTTAAAAACCTTTATCGCCGCTTATCGTCATAATGGAATACCTAATCGTTGTTTTTAATTAACAGGAAAATCTAAGATCAATGTATTACGTGGCTTCGCTCGGGTTAACAAATTATACACCTAAACCTTCCTCAAGAATCACTCTACTGATGCCGCATGAAAATCCGTTTAGTAGTTTTTGTGTTTATTGGGAACATATAAACAGACAGACGCGGCGGAGGACTTAGTTTTATAAGTTGTAGTTATTTATTTATTTATTTTTGCCGTTGGAGCCATGATAATAAATAATATTTAAATTACTGTCACAAAATATATTTTGATACACACTTTGATTGCTGACTGACCGTTTTCCTGTTCTTTGCTATCAAGTACTTGAGTGAATATCTTCTCTAAGGGCTCATTTAGATGATGCCAGAACTCGTATTAAGAGTTTTAATAATGGCGGGTTTTGATCAGTCGGTTGAATTGGACGGAACCAACAGTCCGCAATGTAAGTAAAATCGCATGCGAGTTCACGCTCCAACTACGTGTAAGGGTCGGTTGCACCAAACTGTTACGAACGTTAAAGAGTTCGCTAAATTTTTATGTATGGAAAGTTTCATAGTAAAGGCGCGGGGCGCGCCGGCTGACGATGATCAGTCTGTCAAATGTGGTTGGTGCAACTGGCACTAAATCAGCCCTAAAGAGTCTAAACGAAAATTCAATGTGTTTGTGATTTTCCATTAAGGACTTAGTTCCTTTGGCTATCCGTCTAGATTGGATCACCTGATCAGCACCATGTTAACATATTGCATTGTCATCGCCATTATGGACCTACTTTCACTAAATTTTAAGAGGAAAGAGCCAAATTTACGGTTACACTAAAGTTGAAGGGATCGATCATTAAGATAAGGACATTGTGTAGAGCCATAAGAGCGTGGCACAATTTTATTCGGTCTTCGAAGAGTAACATATTATTGCAGGTGACTGTACCGAAACAATTTGGACAAAGGACGAGTAAACATATTATTTGATGTCGTGCATAAATTTCCAGCAATTTCCAGCATGTTGGAATAAATTGTCGCCATGTGTGCACAATATTTTTGATGCGTGGGTTTTACTTTCGTTTTGCCTGTTACTTACTCGCCTGCTATTTCTTTTTTGTCAATACGGGCACATTTTTATAAGTTCATGTGCTTATTTTTGCTTTCCCTTAAAAAAAGAATTAGCCAAACTGATTGAGCACCTACCTAATTCAAAAAATAACAAAGTCAAACTTAAGTAATAAAGAAATAAAGTTTGATTAACATCCTAAAAACGATTTAGTTGTTACAAACCGACCTGTTGGATGGTATAAGACATATATTTTGCAAATCGTAATTATTTTGTCAACTAGTAACAAAATATTTTATTACTATGTAATGCAACTATTTCTTGCAATATACTGAAACCAAACAAAATTATTATGTTGAGCAACAACTATACGGAGAAACTCTTTAAAAACTTTGTACAGGTTTGTTTACGAGCAATTGTAGCTTGGCGTTGATGATACTTTATTACTTCATTGTTATGGCAGCGGAAAGGTTAAAGACGGGTTAAGGGTTAGGTTAGTACAGACCCGTATTTTGTGACATACATTATTATATTATGGATCGCAGGTCTACCCAGCCACTTAAGACTGGTCCGCAACTTCCACAATAATTATGTTACCGAAATTTTTAATGATTGGGAGCCCTCATCCTTCGTCTCAATTTGACATAATATAATTTGTTGGTAATTTCCTTAATTATCTACGTAATGATTTTATAATAATAAAGCATCTATAATATATTTATTTTCATATAATTACAAGACATATATATATTTAGAGCCTTATAGGCAACGACTTTATTAAACAGAATAACATTTGGTTTTAACATTTTGGTAAAAACTTTATTTACACAAAGACAGACAACCCCTTATGATTAGTGGACAGCATAGCTTATGGACGCTAAGCTACTGGTCCGTGCAGGCCGTTAACACTTTCGGTGCCGGGCGCCCAGTTTCCAGTACAAAATGAACACACGTACGTGTTCTTGGCAGCGAATGTGTTAACGGTGGTTCGTGCGGTATACGGAACTTATAATGGAAAACTAAAAAAATAAACTTATGAATCTAAAATGTATTTCACGTTGAACTGCAAACAAAACATGATTTATAGCACAAGCGCTAGTTGTTGCGGCGTTTGTTAAACAAGCGCTGGTTTTACAAACATTATGCTTACATTTTTTGTTTCTTTGTTACATAACAGAACTGTTACAATCCCGGGCGAGTATATCACTCAGGCTTACCGGATTCAAAGTGGTTTACGAGTAATTATTTACACAATGACAAATAAAACTTACAAATATTGTGGCTTGCTAACTACAATATTTATTTTACAAAATGTATGAGTATGTCACCCACGTCATAATAACGAATCCATTGATAAGTACATCATTTATCAAAATGTGCTGAGTAATAGTTTCGATGCTTTGGTAGAACACACGGCACAAACTACAAACTGTACCTAGTCGGTAAAAGTTTTACAGCGTTTTATTATATTTTTATCGTATTTTGTATTAGATAAGCAGAGACGTCTGCAAATGATACCACAATGCTTAGAAAGGCGAGACTCAAACTCGTGAATCTGGATCCTTAGCCCACCGTTCTGCCAACTAAGCTACCGAGACTTCTCTCGATGACAGCATATATTTCCACCATATAACTCATTTGCGCTTTAGGCGGCTGCCTAGAAACATCTACAGTAAGAGCATAACCCTTACCATTACCCTTCTTGTTTCATTAGCGTTGTGTTAACTAAGTAATCATTTATTGTCAGATTGTGCAATGTCAGTATGCAGATGTTACACTTTATGTAGAGTTTATGCAACAGCATGAAGACAACACAATAAGCATAGTAAAACTTGGCGAATATTCGACCGGCGTCTTTGCCATATTACAATCATCACATAATACCTAAGCCCTAATTTAGAAGCAATTAGTAGGTACACTGACAGACTGTATATAGCCACCGGCCTTCTAGCTATTTTGAATTACATCGTCACAAATATGTTCAGGAAAGCTGTGATATACATATAAACAAAGATTAGACGGATCACGTTACACTGGTTCTGCGAAGACCTCGAGTCGTGCGCTGGCGCAAGCATTGACAGCAAGGGCAACGTTACGAGAAGTTACGACGTGAGAGCCGGAACTGCAATCACTCACCAGACGTTATGGCGCATAGTAAAGTCGCCCTGCTTCTTGCCGTCGTGCTCGGCTCCGCGTTAATTGTAAGTAAAACTGTAATAAAACTGCCAGGGCAGTAGATACTGGTGATTTCATGGAAGAGTGTATGTTTAGGGCCGTGAACACTTCGGTCTTACTTATTCGGAGGAATGTAGGTCTATTCCATTAATCTTAGGTCCTCCGGTATAAGAATTGGAAATCACATAGTTAAATCAAAATGTTGGCCTATTATATACTCTCCCGGCCGGTTTCGACCACGGCGACTGTTTCAGCTCCGTTGTTGTATACGTTCGTGTGCTCGCATGTGGCTCGCGTAGCCGATTTTATTTGCGAAGACCCGTGCGCATGACGGGCAGGAAAGCACACCATTGACGTAATTATACCTAATAGCCGCTGCTGGTTGGCCTATTAAGTAGGAACTAGAGAGACAATTTAAATTTATACGATCTCAATAAAATTAATTATTAAATAATAACTTAACCCTTTATAAGGGTTAAGGGTGTCAGGAATTATGCAAAATTGAACTCTATCACTTTGAAATAAAGTTCAAAATCAGGTGGGAAATATATTTCCTCTGCATTATAAAGGGTTAATGAGATATACGTGTAATTTATTTATTTATTTATTTATTTATTTATAGGTTCACCAACAGTTATTACATTGAAGCTTACATCTATACAAACAATGACAACATGCTGAATGTATAACTAATTACTGGTAAACACCACATGCAAGTAATTAAAAAAAGCAAAGTCAACAACAGAGCCGGCACATTTAAACACCTTATTATTGTAGAATAAGGAGCAAAGCGCAACCATGATGTCAACTGGTTAAGTGAATAAACTAGATAAATATGGAATTAAAACTAAATATATTAATTACTAGTGAATAAATTTCTAATTTTGGTCAGAGAGTCAAAGTGAATATCGAATCTGTTGCTATATTTATTGATTAAATTGCTCAGGCGTGGTACCGGGGAGTTTGACCCTAACACAGTTCGGCGCTTAGGGCGAGACAGTGGTTTGATAGCAAAACGCGGTGTTCTTCTAGGCACTGAGAATCGAAAGCTACTCAAAAGTTGTGGACAATCTATGTTATTTCTTAAAAGCTTAGTGAGAAATTTTAAATCCAGTAGATCTCTACGGTTCTCAAGTGATAACATTTTAAAATGTTTTAACCTATCCTTATAAGAGAAAGATCTATTCGCAAGACCTACCGATCGAGACAAGTGCCACATAAATATTTTTTGCAATCTTTCAATCCGAAGACAATGAGTTGCATAATGTGGTCGCCAGACGATACTACCATACTCTAAGTGACTGCGTACTAGACTATAATAGAGAAGTTTTTTGGTTTGTATCTTACGAAATACCTTTCCGTTTCTTATGACAAATCCTAACATACATGAAGCTTTTTTTACTATTGCATCGATGTGAGGAACGAACGTGAGTTTTGTGTCAAAAATAATTCCCAGGTCCCATTTATGGTGTAGATATGTCATCTACTAACTGTTACTGTAGATTAGTAATACATATTAGTATGTATTCATAGGCATAACCCTACCTATATATTTGCATAGAAATAACATTATTTATTACCTACTAATATAGGCACAGTTAGAAACGGAAAATTTGGAAATACATAAAGTTTTTGCGTTTCCATAATGCGTAACATGTAACATTTGTGTGGTAGGTAGGTACCTAACAAAATGTTTGTCGTAATTCTTATTTATAGGTTCTTTCAACACTTCTTTATGCTCCCCACGGGAAAAGAATATTTATGTTATTACAACATACATACCTATTACAAGCTGAACAGTGGCGTAGCTAGAGGATATGGCACTCGGGGCAAGCACCAAATTTGCGCCCCCCCCCCCCCACACACAAACAAAATGAACTACAAAAGGGTTACTGTTTTACTTATAAAAGGTTACTTTTAATTTAGATAAATAAAGTGTATATGTATTTTTTTAGTACATCGGTGGGTAACAAGTTTTACGACCCACCTGATGGTAAGCGGTCACCGCATCATATGGACGTCTACACTCCAAGTGTTTCATGCGCGTTGCCGACCATTTTAAAACTTATGCACTTCGTTTTTGGAGATCTCCATACTGTAGCCTCTCGAGAAAAGGGAACTTATTCAACTTATTGTGGAATGAGCTCCCTTTTTTCGACGAATTTCCGCCCGCCCGCTGTGAAAGGAATTCCTGTTAAACCGCACAGTGCGCGACCATTTAGGTTCTAGGGTCTGAGGATAAACACTCTTCCTACGGCGAGCAGTGCAGTGACGGCAATCCGTCATCGTTGGCAACAAGGCAGCATGTCGAATAGTAGGAGATACCCCATATAGCCGACCTTCACCAATTTGTCTGACGGATGAAACTATGAAAATATGAAAGAAAATATGTCCCAGAACATAAATAAATAGGGTTGCCTAAAGAAATATGGTCATAGCTATTTTGAATAAATTTTTGAAAAAAAAAATTTTTTCGGCAAATTTCACCGATTTGTCTGACGAACGAAATAAGGTTCAATGGAAAGTATACAACTTGTACAATATAAATCAACTAGGTTGCCTATCTTTTTCCGGTCACTATTATGTGGTTGCCGTGTTTAAAGAGATGATTTTATATCGATAATTGCACTCATCTGTCTGACGCTTGAATTATACATCAAAAAAATGGTAATTTTATTGCAAATACAATGGTATAGGGTTGCCTGCGAAAATCCGGTCACAAATAAGGGTTACCAGGCTTTTGATTAAAATTTGAAGGGAAGACTTTTAGCGATAACTCATAAACGGCTTAACTGATCAAGTTTGTTTTAATTTTATTTGATTTACTTTTATAAGCACTATTTTCATGATCTTTTTCATATTTTTTGAACAGATGGTTCAAAAGTTAGAAGGAAAAACCTTTTTATTTTCTTTCTAAACGATTATTTCCGAAATGATTCACTTTATCAAGAAATGTTATTTAAAGACCCCTATGTATTTTGAAAGGCCTATCCAACGATATCCCACACTATAAGGTTGAATCGATAAAAAAATTGTCACTCGCATTTTGTTTCTTTCAAAGCGATTACTTCCGAAAATATCCACTTTATCAAAAAATGTTCTTTTAGAACCCCTATTCATTTTGAAAGACCTTTCTAACAACATCCCACATCATAGGGTTGCCACGAAAAAAAAAACCCTCACGTACATTTTGTTTCTTTCGATGCGATTATTTCCTAAATTATTCACTTTAACAAAAATTTTTTTCAAAAATTTGTTAAAAATTGCCTTGACCATATTTCTTTAGGCAACCCTATTTATTTATGTTTTGGAACATATTTTCTTTCATATTTTCATAGTTTCATCCGTCAGACAGATTGGTGAAGGTCGTCCATTCAAACGGGATCATGGGATCTTAGACCAGAACAATTCTTCAGACAACAGTTTCATTGTAATTACCTAAGAGCGGTAGAGAACAACCTGTATACAGGGTGTCTAAAAAATAACTGCATTCCCGTTACCAGGGAGGTTTTGGGATTATAATGAGCAACTTTTACTATGGGACCATCCCTAAATCGCGAAAAAAAAATTGGCTGGTTCATACATTTTATATTTTCTATCAAATCAAATCATTTATTTTCAGGCTACTAAGGCCCATAGATACATACCTTACAAACTATTATATATATCATCATCATCTCAGCCTTAAGACGTCCACTGCTGAACATAGGCCTCCCCCTTGGACCTCCAATACATACAATATATATCCAATATCCAATAAAAATCTTAAATACTAAAAAACTCATTTTCGTGACGCAGTTTTCTGTTGCGGCGTCACTTGCTCTGGTGTACATAGGATTCGGTAGATTCCCACGGAACGGCCGAAATATCACACCCCAAATTTCATCTATGAGAGGGTAAACTTTTTTTTGCGATTTCGGGGTTGGTCCCGTAGTAAAAGTTGCTCAGTATAATCCCAAAACCTCCCTGGCAACGGGAATGTAGTTATTTTTAACCAGCCTGTATAGGAATCCCCAGTACCTACTGTCGTCCGATAGACAACATGTCACAGATATGCAGCAGTAGCAACTCCCACCGAATATCCCTCTGCTTGATAGAAGTATCTGGCATAGGGTATTCGCACTGCGGGATGGTGGGCGGTAGAGCGCTACCGTCGTCTTTCAAGGTAGAGTTCGAGGCAAAAAGAGTACCTAAAAGATCGGCTTTCTCTTTTGAGCTGTGGGCCAGATTACCATCCGCATTTCACACTTCACAGTGGTGGTAAATACGACTGACAAAAGTTTTCCTGCTGGGCCTTTGGCAAGGCGGAGAGGTAGTCTTTTGCCCATTTTGGCGCCCCCCCCCCCCCCCTTGGACGGCGCCCGGAGCACGTGCCCCCTCCAACCCCCCCCCTAGTTACGCCTCTGAAGCTGAAAACGTTGTGTAAAACATCTGTTGGCAATGAATTAGTAAATCATGCGAGGCTACAAAGATTTTATCCAAAATAATATGATTACAATGTGTAGGTATTTAGTTAGATTTATGCTTAAAAGAAAAGCGTAAACTCTGATGTGCCATTCTCAACCAAAAGTTCTCAATAAAGCGCTATTTCCATATATCTTTAATTTGTAATCAACCTTATCGCCAACCCGACAATGTGGTACCTTTTGATTGAAAACGTCACAATTTTGTTCTAGCTAGCCGATCGATTAGTTATGCACCGAAAACAGCCGAGACCTGAATCTCTGGACCGTTTTCATCATTTTCGTCCACGACATTCGCTACCCAGCTTCCTACGACTAGTTTAATCATAAAGGAAAATATTTTCCGTGTATTTCCACCCAGTGATATATAGATCGGGCTTTAAGTGACGGGACATTGGGTTTTTAAAATAGAATAGGTAATCCTATTTCGGTCGTATGGGTGGACACGGGCCGCTGCCCAGTAAAGGGCTCTTGCCTTAAATAAAATATGACATTGACCGAGAGAAATATGGCTGTCATAAAATTTCATTAACACTTTCAGTGTCAAGCAACCTATTTCCAATACAAAAGGAACACACTTTAATTGCATAGGTAGCAAAATCTAATTAAATAATTTTGTTAACCGAACAAGTGCGAAACATGAGATTTTAATTACACCCTATAACCACCCACCTAATATGTAAATTGTGGCTGTTTCAAACACGTATATACTAACAGCAACACTCCTAACTGATCATCGTTGTACCTTATGTCTTTGCAATAAGGTTTACAATATTAACAACGTAGAAGACTGTTCAAATCAATAGGTAAACCTTCCGCAGTCCGGTAAAAATTAACAAAATAAGGTACCTACTTATACGTGCAACTTCTAGTGCTGACGATACCGAATAGACATATTTTTCATACAAATACTTAAAATGGTATTCAATTTTGGTACTTCGGTTGTTTAGGGATGTCTATTTGTGCACTTAATTTAGCTAAGTGATCAATGCTTACCTAAATACTATCAAAGATATATTGTGAAAGGAATGAGATATTTTGTTTTTTAATTATACCAGTAATAACGGGCCCAGCGGGCGCAGCACGGTTCCATTTTTATCGACTATCACTATACGCGTCCCTTTCGCACTTACATACTTGTTAGAACGTGACAGATATGGTGACAAGGGATAAAAACGCGACCGTGCTACGCCGCGATATGTATAGGTATGTTACTTTACGAATCAATTGATAACAGTTTATACATGCCGCCACGACTCGCCTCCTGACTTCAAACGATCCTTTGCTGTTCTATTGACATTGAGTAGGTATGCAAACAAAATATTTCTAGATAGAATGAGTTTGGAAGTGATGGGTTCGCACTTTTATTGACTTTTTATACCTACGTTATAAGGAGAGCCTTTCCAATATTTTTCATATCGTTACAGGAATGCAAAATAGTCCTGCCACACAAGCTCCGATACCTCGAAAACATGCTGAACGCGGACTTGCTATCAAAGGCCACGAGGATGCGACAGCGAACGGAGGGCACCTCCGCTGTCGAGAACAGAGCCTGGCCCGTCCTGGGTCTAGGCAAGTACCAGGATGAGAAACCGAGCGGCCATCCACCTTTGCCGCCATTTCTCGTGAATAACATCGTTCAGCGGCGGATGTCGAACCCCAAAATCTAATCTATTTAAATTCTAAGTTTAACCCAAGTCAGCAAGTAAGTACCTTAACAGCGATAAATACCTTCATATCTAGGAAATCTTATCTGTAGATTAAAACAAGCTAAAAAATGTTGTATTCGTAGATCGTTTTTTCTCGTGTTATTAGATGTAATACGAATAAAACGGTATCGGTAGCTGTGTTCGACTAAATTAGCATACAGTATTTGTATTTTTTTTTTGATTTTTGTATATATCCCAAAATTGTGTTACGAAATAAGCATATTGCTAACGCTACGTCTTACGTAGGCGAACAACGCGCGAACGGCGGCGCCGCGCCGCCTGACATTCGCGTGCAAATCGCGCCGCACCGCGTTCGCAACGAGATCGCTTACGTAGGACACTTCTATGGGCATCAAAGGATTGATTTCGCCGCGCCGCGCCGCGCCGCGTTCGCGCGTTGTTCGCCTACGTAAGACGTAGCGTAAGTCCTATATATTAAGTAGGTACCTATATATTAGTGAGACTGAAACTCGACTACTACACAGTCAAACTAAATGTACCCTACCTAGCTTTGTCCACCTGAAATTGTATCTTATTGTTCTAATAAATAATTAAATTGATACTTATAATTATGTGCAAACCCCTAAAAGATCTAAGGTAAGGTGGAGGTTGTGTAAATGCGTACCTAAGCGTGCCAGGTATTATATTCAAAATTATCTGTAACCTGATTGTTGAAGACACCACCCGGCTCGCTTAGTCACGTCTGTAGCAGACTGTGTGGCGAAATGGCTGAGACAGCCTAGAATAGACAGACGTAGTCAACAACTACTGTACTGCTTTCCTTAATCAAATGTACACCTACTTAACTCTATTTTTAAGATATTGTTAAATATAATTATGTTGAGAATAACCCAAAATGTGTTTTACTGTCACATTACCACTGTTACAATGGAAACTGTCAATGCCTTATCGTTGTATCAAAGTGTTATATCTCAGCAGCGTTCTTTCTAAATATGAACTCTAATATTGAGTGAACAAGACTGCTATCGCAAGGGTGGTTTGGGAGAGATGCGGGGTTCAGTAAGTCAATGGCTTTTCATCTCGTTATGTATGGCAGTCGTTTTTCACCGAACCCTAAGAGGGCCCGTGAGGCTACGAATGCCGTTCGCGTTCTAAATGGACGTTATACCTACATCGAAATGCTTACGTGTGCGTCTTTGTCTTCCCACTTAGTACAGGATCCGGCAGGTACCTATACTTATAAGTCCCGTGTTCCAATAAGTTTAATGACAATGAGTTAGGTATACGTATAGCTGTATCTAAGGAGCTGAATATAGGCACTGGTCCCACCGCGAGCTAGTAAGCTATGAGCTATCGGCTATAAACACGAACAAAAGATAAGCACTCCCGTGTAAATAAAAGAGACACGGCGATATTTATAGCTCACCGCTGGGCGAGTCGTGTTTAATATAGCCGATAGCTCATAGCTTACTAGCTCGCGGTGGGACCAGTGCCATATGCAAGTACATACATTCACTTATGAACTTATTTAAAGGTGCTTAAAATGCCTTATTCTTGCCAACATTACAGTTGAACCATATGGGTAAACTAGCGACCCACCCCGCCTTTGCACGGGTTTACAAATTATACAGTATGTGTCTGATCATGGGGCTTTAATTCCAGGGCTTGATTTTACTCGCTAAACTGAGCTACTTTTACTATGGGACCAACCCTAAAATCGGGGAATTTTTTTTGGCTTTTCCATAGAAAACGTCGACATCTGATCAGCCAAAATGTATGAAAAAGTAAAAAGAAATTTCGGGATTTCGGGGTTGGTGCCATAATAAAAGTAGCTCAATTTAGCGAGTAGAATCGAGCCCTGGATTTAAAGCCCGATGGTCAGTAACACCCTGTACAACTAAATCTTCCTCAAGACTCCATTAGAATAAATGCGCGGCTATAAAGTGCGAAAAAACGTGATAATATAATATTAACGTTAATAAACACACTACGCCTAGCCAAGATGACGCTTGTCGATGCACGATTGCCATCTTGGCTAGGCCCATGGTGTCCTTTGCCTTTTGTAACGTTTCGGAAGTGATGTAAGTTTATAAAACCCTGTTGGATGTATTTGTAAAATTTAGTTCATAAAAATGTGTTCAAAACCTTATGAAAATTAAAACCTATTCATTCAGTAGGCTTTATGTGGGATGGGATGGGAGCAGCTTGTTATTATAACGCCATTAAAGGTCCGATGAACGAGAATATTGTGAGTAACAAATATCGATTACCCAATCATTTATCAGCGTCAAAACCAGCTTTTTTCGTTCATTATACTCAAGGCTATTTGTTACTCTGAGTATTTGGCAGTCGAATCCAGACTTTCATTGATGGTTGAAAATCGTGTTCAGAAAAACATGTTTGACAAATATTTCAATTTTTACCTTTTGACCGCCAAAGACGGCGCACATTGACAATCGAATTTTAACCTTCATGCGTTAACCCTTTATAAGGCATAAGGGTGTCAGGAATTATGCAAAATTGAACTCTATCACTTTAAAATAAAGTTCAAAATCAGGTGGGAAATATATTCCCTCTGCCTTATAAAGGCTTAAAGTAAGGTTAACGATAGCGCGTTGTATATGTCGGCGGCCGATCGTAAGATCAGTCATATCATAAAATTCCTAGGCATATCGTGAAACGTGAAAATCTTTGACCCGTTCCCGGAGTCGACGGAGCCCCGCTAGGCGGGGCTCCTATTTCTGGACAGCTTGCCCTTCGGGCTTCTGAAGCAACCTAACGAACCTATCCTACTTATATACTCGTATTGGATTAACGTTACTATCGTCAAAACATTACACAGGAACATTACGATCTGCCTAATCTTACTATCGGCCGCCGACATACAGGGTGATTCATGAGACGTGAGCAGGACTAATCCTGCACACTCAGTAACTGATAATTGATCGATCACCGTCGTATTTAGGTGAAACAACCACACTTTTTCCTATTTTTTAACTTTTTGGCGAGAGCAAATTTAATTCTCTACAATCATGGTCACCCTACAAGACCTAATTAAAACATAAAACCTCTTTAACCGTAATGACAGCATTATGATTACGAAGAAAATAAACTGTCAACTTGAGTGAGATACGAGTTTTCAAAAGTAACCAGACCGGAGACAGAATATCAGTAGATTAGTATTCTAATTGTAGGGTGACCATGCATGCCGTAAATAAATGAATAACTTTTTTTTTTCAACACGATTAAAAAATTAACGTTATCCTCACTAATACTGATACGAAACAGTTGCTTATAATTTACGAAATGCGCTGTGTTAGTCCTGCTCACGTCTCCTGAATCACCCTGTATACACGTACAGTAGCAGTGGTGTTTAAATGTTTAAAAACGGACTTCAGTGACTGTGTGCGAGTTGCACCAAAAAAGTCATATTTTTTAGGAATTTGATTTTTGTGCAGAGTTAGTCAGACCTAGAAAAGTCTGCAGCGGATTTGATATCCCACGCATTGCGCGTGTTATTTTAAACGTCAAACTTCTATGAAATTATGACGTGTAAATAACACTTATGTACACTACGTGGGCTGTCAAATCCGCTGCATACTTTTTGGTCTACTCTAGCTTATTGTTCCGATTAGGCAAAAGGCGATACGTTAAAAAGGAGATAAAAATTAAACAAATTATGCTTTTCAACAAGTTTGTAATAAAATAATATAATATGTAGATCACAAAACATTTTTAAACGACTGCGTTCCATTCTATTGGACATGAGTTATAATGAGTACTCCAATGGTCTAGCGATTGCATTATGGAACGCCGAGC
This sequence comes from Cydia fagiglandana, assembly GCF_963556715.1. Classification (NCBI taxonomy): domain Eukaryota; kingdom Metazoa; phylum Arthropoda; class Insecta; order Lepidoptera; family Tortricidae; genus Cydia; species Cydia fagiglandana. The sequence continues at coordinate 11,169,474 of NC_085959.1, forward strand.
ATCTAGTGCAAAGGAACCTGGGCAATATCATTTAGGCAGGATTTTCATTGGCATTCGATCATTAAAAAAAATTACGTCGACGAAACGACCTTGAAACTTTGACGACCCGACGTCTATAGACTTGATTTCTATGGGTTAATAATATTGTGCTAAATGACACAGAGCCATTGTATTGTATGTATGGCCATATTATAGCTTTGAGATAACGCCTCAAGCCAGATAACTTTTATATCAATACTAAAAACATTAGAAAAGAAATGAAAACATATTATAAATGTCAGGATTAAGAACTAATCTCGCCGTCGGTGCGGTACGGTATCATTACGAAAATAATATTTGTGCTTAATTTTGTGACACCTAAAAAGAGCGTAAAGATTACTTAATGTCACGTAAATGGTTTATTTAATGTCACGTAAATTGGATAAAACAATTACGTACGAGAAGAATATATTTTCACAGGCGAAAGCAATGCCTGTCGCACGACAAAAATAACAAGTGTGTACTCGATCGATCCCGCCGCTGGGTATTATATATATAAATATAGAGATATTTATTTATATTGCACTAAATGCCTGCATTTTGTATGGCCTTGATCTATTAAGTAATCAACATTTTTAGGCTCAAAAGCGTAAATCATCATTGTAAAAGCACCTTATGAAAAGACGATTTCATAAATTAATTCCAGGTTATTGCTGGTCAAAGAACAAATTACTGCATTACCTTATCATTAAAAGGCTAATTGTACTTTTTGACAACATAATCGTCTATAAATTACAGATATACTCTAAAAAAATAGGGAAAAGAATTGTTTACTGACTGACTACATTTTAGAATATGAGGAATTCAGTTGTTTTCTTCAAAGACGTTGTTGTTACCTACGCGGCATGGACATAAAGCAACGATATTGATGTCTGGCGAATAGAAAAGCCTCCGGTAGAATTTGTTGTTTAAATATATAACACGGTTACTAAACTGTTAAACTGTTAGAATAATGCGTTTTTTTTAATCAACAGCAATATCATAGACATACATGTCCCTGGCGCGAAGACAATATACTCGTAACAGCTCCTAACACGTTGTGCTATAGAACGCCAGTACAATTTTATTATAACTACCTACTTATTAGCTGAATATGAGGCGAATACTGTCGTCCAAAAACTTGTTTATTCTGGTGTTAATTTTTTTTTAATTTAGCAACAGCAGTGCTAATTGTGATATTATGCCATCTCAAATTGTGTACCAACTTTCGAAAACTTTTACACTCATCAGTATCTTATACAAATACGAAATAATTGAGTCAAACAAGCCGATAATTGAGTCAAACAAGCCGATAATTGAGTCAAACAAGCCGAAAAAGCAATAATTAAACCTGTAAGATCTCGAATCACACTGAAATTATGTTATTTATTCATACAGATTTATCCTTAATTTATTTAGATCTATTAGTTTTTGAACGAAAGTATTTTGTTGAAATCGCCGAACAATGGTTTAGAAATAATATATCATTCTAATCGATTCCTTCCGAATATTTACAAAGGCCGAGTGTCTCGTTTAAAAATATCACGGGAATTTACATACAGTATTGGTATAAAATGTTAAAACCGAAACAATAACAACATGGAAGATCTTTGAAAAAATATTGACTATTCTGCACATACAAAGAATTGATCTATCTGAATATACATATGACATTACATTACATTACATTAACCTACGACACATATACAGAAAACTTTACCTAAGACGTGTTAACAACACAATATTTTACATTTCATTGATATGTCACATTATGTACATCAATATCGATCTAAAGAATGAGTATGTTGCTCAAACTCCGTGGCTACAATAAGTAGTCGTAGCAATAAATAAATAATTAAATTAGCTCGGGACTATATATACACCAAAATATACAGGAAAGTATAGCGAATCACTCAGTTGAAGGTAGTCCAGCCCTTGGGCACGGCGGAGGGCGGGGCCTCCGCGCTGGAGCCCGGCGCGGGCGCCTCCAGCAGCCCGAACCCGAACTGGCTAAAGTCCAGCCCGTACTCGTGCAAGAGAGCACTGTCCGTCGCTTTGTTCGTCTCCACTTTATCATTTTTATCACGGCACTTGAGAGGATCGAAATCTTCTAGATTCGTCGGCGAATCATCCAGTTTTATGAGATCAGTGGACTCACACGACTGTAAAAGAAAAATTTAATTAGTCTTCACTATACGCGTTCGTACATCATTATCATTATTAAATCAGCATCTATAATTTAGTCTTATTCACTAACGCTACAAACAGATCTAATTATTTTTAAGTAAATACACAAACTAGATACTATAACTACGTATTTAGTGGCATGCAATTGCGTGCACTAGGAAGGCATGACATAAGTGTGTTAATTATTTACAAGGCGACATATAGGACAGATAAGACAGATCCCAGTGACGTGTCATCTTTCACAGTTGGGCAAACCACGCGTACTATCAACGCAACGGCCTATGCATCAAATGTTCACTTCATAACGCAGCTAAGGAGCGGTGAAATAAATACCGGCACTATAATTAGAATAAATAATTATTTCTGCTTTTTACAAATCAATTAAATAAACCAGGATTAGTTCAGCAATACATATTGTTATTCTTTATAAGTATTGTCTACAACTTGTAGCATACATAATTATTAATTATCAGTAACGAGTCAAGTACCGCTTTAAAATAATTTAATTTGCTAACAAATGATTTAATATTTACCTTTTGCTAAGTAAGAGAACGATGTCCTTTGCGACATTGTAGTAAGTTTCTCGTCTAGGCACTTTTTGTTATATCCCAGATTACAATAGTTCGTCATGAGAACCCTGAAATACTATTTGTCGGCCAGCCACGGCATGTTAAACAGGTCGTAACAGATCAGGTCAATCGGGGGTCGGGCAGTCGGTTCCACTGCCCATTCTCGACTGACCCAAACTAGGGATCACTGGTATCTAGCTCGAGTACAGTGAGGAATGAAGGACCTTGGATATGTTATAAATATATTAATCCATAATAAAATTAACAATATAATAAGTGTTTATAGTTAATGTTTTAATAAATAAACTATTCTTATCTATTCAGTTTTTAATAACCGTGTTAGTGCAAAACAAGCTCCACTCTCGATTTCAGGACAAGAACTCGACCGCTTTCTGTTTGACGGCGAGGAATAGAATCGATATGAGTATAAATGCGCATATCACAATTACCTCTTGAGTTTTTCCTCTATTCGGTATGTGTAGGTTTCGGGCCACGGGCCTCGGTAAGCTATTTGGTTCCTGAGCGGGCGTGTGCGCGTGCGCGTGCGCGGGCGGCGGCTTGAAGCCGTTGGGCGCGGGCAGGGGCGCGGGCGAGCTGTCCGACAGCTTCCTCTGCGTGGTCGACATCGTCAGCTTCAGCTTGCCCTTCTCCTTGCCCTCCGTAAACTGAATAGTGCTCGTGTGGAAATCGCTCGCGTCACTGTTTTTTGTGATGTTAGTGACGAAATGCGAGTGGTTCGCGTGGTGCTGCGCGCGGGGAGGCGGCGCGGGCGCGTCGGACAGGTCTATCAACTTCCTCGTGGAAATTATTGGGTAACGGAGGGGGAGTTGGGGACGATCCGGTAACCGGGGTGGGACACTTGGTGACAGTGTTTTCTGCAAAATAAAATTGAATAATGTGCCACTGCGCCCCTAGGACCGTGCTGACACGCATCCGCATCACACGCATCGCATACAAAGTGACGTGACGGAGGCGGGTATGGAAGCGACTATGAAATAGAAACAAGCCGAGTAACTGAAATATAAATAAGTACAAAATTGACGACTAATCAAAATTAATGTCCCACAAGAAAAGTAGGATAATAGATAAATTTCTCATGTCTGTGCGCGTAAATCTTGTGGGGTCAATTTTGATAAGACGTTAAGTAATAAAATAATGAAACAGTGAAAGTGCAATCATGGCTTTTGTAACTTATAAACTGCATAATGTAATGTGATGTAGAAAATGAATATATTTTTCGGAATAAGTATATTTTCATGGAAGGTGCGGAGAAGTTTGGAAAGAACTGAATGACTAATAATGAGTTTAGCGAGAAAATTGGGATCTCTACCAAAACAGTTAAAAATAATATTATAATGTGTAGAAATGGGGATATAAGGCACAGAAAAACACACACACGCATATGTATAGTAAAAATGTATAATAGTATTTTGGAGGACAAACCGTACGTGTATCACAAATGCACTTTTTTCATGCCTGCTTAGCCACAGCAAGCTTATACGATTTGTAAACTACAAGACAACAATACACAGTAACAAAAGCCACGATGAGGAAAGCACACAACAAGCATCTAAGTTTCTACTAAAGTACATAGAAATTTGAACATTTTTGTGTCGCTCCTGTCAAATTTTTTGGCTCAATGTTCATCGAGTCTCACTCTATCACTAAGCAAAATGTGAGATGCAAATACACATTGTACTACTCTTTTGATTCTGAACAATGAAACAACGCAAGCGTTTATGATGTAATATATTGAATGACAAGGTAGCAAAATGTATTTCGTCGAGGGAGATGTCAAATTCAGAGTAATAAATTATTCCAGTACATAATCGCGTATAGTCCGTTTTTTTTTATCTAAATCTGGCACTTTTAGCGGTAACGATTTAAAGTAAATTATATGTATTGACCATGCTACATAAGATAATTCAATAATTATTAACAATTAACGGGCCTGGTAAAAACTGCAGGCTTGCTTCTGCGGAGTTCTTTCTAATGCTAAAAAAACGAACTATAGTGAGGATCGTTAAGGATATAAATATAAAATCAACTTTACAGCACTAGTAACTAAGCAATCGACCTTACATATGCAGATATAATATAATAACTATTTATCACATACTGGATAATGTACGTTGTATTAAGTTTCTTATCATTTTTCTACCCTAAGCATACCAACCTTTTATTAAAAAAACAATACTGGGTAGTATGACGATTTAAAAGTTAACGTTCAGGTCTAGCGAATGCGTCGATTTTGCCTATTCATACTCGTACTCTTACGGACTACGGTACGCTTGCATTACTTGCTTTTCTATACAATAGTAATGTCAATATCTAGAGAGGAAAACGGGGATTACGTTTTTATGAGGTAGCGATCGTCCACTATCCTCTTAATACTGGCGCAGCATGCGTACAGTAGTAAGTTACGCATTCACTAGGGACTCACTTGTTTCAGCGCATATCACTCATTTAACTCACGGATTTGTCGGCTAGACTCAGCTGGTTGTGCGGGCTGGTCGGCAGGCTGTCCCGGCGGGACTTGTTCTTGAACAGGTGCTCCATCTCCGTGAGCAGGTCTAGGGGCAGCTGCGGCGCGGGGTCGCGCGGCGCCGGCTCGCGGGACGGCGACGAGTCCGAGGAATTCGAGGAGACTGGCGTTACGGAGCCGCATGAGAATCTGACAATGAGGTTAATAACAATATTTATCAGAGTTTACAATTGTGCCGCTTAATTTCAAACTCCGGTAAATCCATTCGACCCTCTCAGTTAATATAACTTTATTCGAATGACGAATAATCTAACCTAACCTTTTCCTAATACCAAAATCGCATAATCTGACAGATGGATTTACCCGAGTCAGGCGTGGTTCACTCCGCGATTTTGTCGCGTCGCAACAAGTTAATAGGTAGATAAAGTTAGACTAAGAAAAGTCTGCAGACATTTTGATAGCCCGCGCACTGCAAGTGTTATTTTAAACGTCAAACATCTATGAAATTATGACGTATACATGACACTTTCACTGCGTGGGTTATCAAGACCGCTGCAGACTTTTCTTGGTGGAAGTCTACAATTACATTCAATACACACCAATTTTGGTGACTAGCCATGGTCCGCGCGTGGCGCTTCGCCACCTAGCGGTCATATTTGTCCTAATCGTAACAGACGCGTTTTGTTAGAGAGTGAATCTTCTGGACCTAGTACTATTATTTATTCTTTGCCCGAGTTTGAAGTTAACCTTTTAACCATTTGACATTCCTTTCTAGTCATTCGATTTCGAACCGTAATTCTTATAGTAGAGATGCGTTTTTGTTTTAAGTATGATAGCAAGTATGCTGCCGATACGGACTAAAGGGTTAAGCGACTCAATTGCTAAAATAGTCGTGGTAGTCAAAAGGTTAAGTCATATATGATGTTACCTCTCAGTCCTACTCAACCGAGCCCACACATAAGCGCTTCCATACAAATTTAGTATAAATTAAGCTTAACTCTAGCTGTTAAGTATAGTATAATAATAAATAATAAAAAAAAATAAAAAAGCCTTTTATTTCTTGCATATTACAATGTCAAACGTGAATTAAATTTACAATACAATTTATTAAATGTTTTCTAATAGTCAGTTTTATTAAATGTTTGGTCACTTATGTTGTTATTTGTTTTTTTTTTACTAGGTGAATTAAGCAAGAACCCCCTCTCAGGTAAAGGCCTCCTCCAGAGTAAGCCAGTCGGATCTATCCTGTGCTATTTGTATCCAGTTTGTCCCTGCGACTTTTACTATCTCGTCTGACCATCGCGTGTATGGTTTGCCGCTGTTACGCTTTCCTGGTGGTCCTGGCCATGTCGTTACTTGTTTTGCCCATCTATTGGACTTCATCCTGGCGACATGTCCTGCCCATCTCCATTTTTGTTTTTTTGCGTATTTGAGCGCGTCTATCACGTTAGTTTTGGATCTGATAATACTGTGCTTGATTTTCTGGATTTTTCTAATATTTGTCATACTCCTTTCCATACTTCTTTGGCATGTAATTATTTTGTTTTTAATATTTTTGGTAAATTTCCAGGTTTGCGCGGCGTACGTGAGCGATGGTAGTAAACAAGAGTCCATGATTTTCTTTTTAAATTTAATAGGAATTGTGCTCTTCAGTATTTCTTTTTGGCTCCAGAATTTGTTCCACGTGATCTTGATTCGCCTGTCAACTTCATGTTCGCTATTTTTCATGTCAAATGAGATTTGCTTTCCGAGGTATACATAGTTATTAACGTACTCCATTTCGGTATCTTCAATATGCATTGGTTGTTGTGTACTATTCGTCATTATTTTTGATTTGCTGAAATTTATTTCTAGCCCTGTCACTCTACTGGCAGCCTGCAGGGTGAGTATCATGTGTTTTAGGTCTGAAAAGCGTTCTGAAAGCAAGACGATGTCGTCTGCGAATCTTAGGTGATGTAGGTAGCTACCGTTTATAGGCAATCCACGGCCAGACCAATTCAGCTTGCTAATTATCGACTCTAGCACTGCAATGAATATCTTTGGTGATATTGGATCGCCTTGCCTTACGCCACGTTCAATTTGTATTGGTGGGCCGATTGTTTCGAGTTGGACTCTACTCGTAGTATGTTTGTAGAGTTGTTTTAAGATATCAATGTACTGGAGCTCTACTTGTTGTTCTTTTAATGCCTCCCATATTGACGAGTGAGATAGGGTATCAAAGGCTTTTTGATAATCTATGAAGGCAATATATAGCGGCCTCCGGAATTCCTGGTATTTTTCAATTAGAAGCTCTACTGTGTGCACATGATCTATCGTTGAGAATCCGCTTCTAAAGCCTGCCTGTTCAACTGGTTGACATTTTTCTAAAGTTTTGCTTATTCTTTTTTCTAAAATCGATGAAAAAAGTTTGTAGAGACTTGGCAGTAAACTAATAGGGCGGTAGTTTGCAATGTCATTGGGGTCGCCTTTTTTATATAAAAGAATAATATTGGATTCCGACCACTGAATTGGTGTTACTGCTGTGTCAAGTATTAGGTTAAAGAGGTGTGCAAGTGGGTGGGCAAGAAATGTAGCGGCGTATTTTAATGCCTCATTGCTTATTTTGTCTGGGCCTGGGCTTTTTTCTAATTTCAGTTTCTTTATTTGCTGTATCACCTCGATTTCGTCGATTGCTTTGACTTTACTGATATTTAATGTTCCCTCTTGTTCCAATAGACAGTTGTCAGGTGACTTTTTTTCTTGATATAATCTCTTGTAGAAGTCTGTTGCTACAGTTAAGACGTCGTTTCTTTTGTGTGTTATTTTATTTGATGTTTTTATTCCTTCTATCCAAGTTTTATGCGTTCTTAGTTCATTATACGCTTTCTTTAAGCTTCCAGATAAGGTGAGGTGTTTTTTGAATACTTCTTGTCTATGGTTTTTGTAATCGTTTTTGATATTTTTGCTAATCAATTTATAAAGTGCGCTCAGCTCTTTTTTCATTAATAATGATTTCGGTTTAGTGTTTTGAAGCTCGTGTCTTCGTTTCATTAGTTTTTTTGTGTTTTCAGTAATCGTCGAGTTTTCCGGATGATCTTTTCTAGCTTGTTGCGCTTTTTCGAGACTTCGTATGATGGCGTGTGCAATCTTGTCATGGTAACTTTGTACTGTAGTATTGGCGTCGTAGTCCAGAAGGTCTGTCTTAAAACATTCTATGGCTTCTGTGTATGCCTTGATTTCATTTTCGGTTTTTAATATACTTTTTGGTAATTTGTTGTAGTTGGCTCTACTTTTTCTGTTGTGTTGAAGATTTATCGTGCCTCGTACTGGTCTGTGGTCCGATGGGTACATTGTGTTAATAACTTCGATGTTTTGAAACCATTTTGGTTGATTGGATAGGATGTAATCAATTTCGTTTCTGGTGTCGCCATCTGGTGATCGCCAGGTCCATCGTCGGCAGTTTCTTTTTTTAAAGAACGTGTTGAGTATGGATAACTTGTTTTCGTATGCGAATTGAATTAATGTCTCTCCTCTGTCGTTTTTTGTTCCGTAACCATGGCGTTTTGTTACTAAATACTCATCAGGTTTAGGTTGGCCAATTTTTGCATTAAAATCGCCGATTATGATTATGTGCTTCCCTGCAAGTGTAAGCGCCTTTTTGATTGAGTCATAGAACATTGATATTTCGTTGTCGTCTGCCGATGTGGTTGGAGCGTAGACTTGAATTATATCGATTTGTAAGTTGCCAATATTCAGAGTTAGAAGAGCTATTCGTTCACTTAGCCCTACAAAGCGATCTATACTGTTTTTATGCTTTTTTTTCACGATAAAGCCGACGCCGTATTTCCCAGGGGTAATACCCATCGTGCAGAGTATAAACTGTTCGTATTCTTCTATCGAGCACCCAGGTCGCCTGACCTCGCAGATGCCCATAACATCGAAGTGTATATTTTTCACTGCTTCCCATAATTCCATTAATTTTTCATGTGTTGATAGCGTCCTTACGTTGAACGTCACGATGTAGAGTTTGGTGGAGTAGTCATGATTGTTTTTCTCTGGAGGGTTTCGGTCATAATCTCCCTCGGTGACCAGCCGGCGTGGGAGATATTGTATGGTTTGTTTTTTTGGTGCTTGTTTCTGTGCTTGAGAAGGGGTTGCTAGTTGCTATTCGACTGACGAGTCTTGCTGTAACGACGTAGGCGTGGGATTTACAGGACTGAAAAAGTTCAGTATGCCTGGTTTGATCACTCCCTCCGAAGGGCCTGGAGCTCGATGTTTAGGTTTTTCCTTGTGGCAGTCGGCATGAGAAGTAACCGGTATGAATTTATTTTTCTTGCTTATCTGTTCAGTCCCTACTGTCCTATGTGATGAAGGGCGGTTTTGTGGAGATAGTGACAAGTTCCTCTTGTTGTTTGTTCTAGTCCCGTTGTTATTTTGTAATATAACCAATTTATCATATTTAATTACGACTTTATTTCCTTTGTCTCTCTCAGCTTGTGCTTGAGCTTGTAATTCCTTCCTGATTTTTAATATTTGTTCTGGGTAATCTTCCTTGATGTAGTATTGTGAGTCTGCTAATTTTTTCTTTTGTTTTAATATTCGAATTTTTGTGTGAAGTGTTGTGAAAGTCACTATTATGGGCCTACTCTTGTCAGACCTCCTCCCTATTCGCCTGATTGATTGTATGTCGCTGTAGCTTAGCTCTAGAGCAAAGTGTTGTTTTATAAAGTTAGTAATTTTAATTTCTAGTTCTTCGTATGATTTTTCGTCGTCTTCGATGCCAAAGAACACTAGGTTGCGTTGCCTTGATTGTTTTTCTAGAAAATATAGGCGATTCTCTTGATTCTCGACTCGTTCTTTTAAATTGTCATATTTTTCTTGTATAGAGAGAAATTTTTCATCTATTGTCTTCTGTATATTCTCGGTCACACTCTCTGCATTTGATTTAATACTAGATTCAAGGTCAATTCGTAGTGTGTGTAGCGTCTTCATTATTTCTTCTAATTTAGCCTCCATCTTATTGTGCTGGTGTTGTGATAATAATTATTGAAAATAACGGCCTCTAGTGGCGAGTAGTGGTATTATATGCGTAGATCGTTAGAAGGCCTACAGCTTTTGCAGTGTACCAGGCGTTTTGCTATCCGCCGCTAGATGGCGCTTATATCAACGTGCGCGTAGGCGTGACTGCAAATTTCTATTGAAATGTTAGGTTATAACCTTTATCACTTTAATTATAATGCCACTTTAACGGTTTATATGCTCAGATTACTATCGCTATGGTTCACTTTGTACACTTTAGTTACAAGTTAGTCCGAGATTAGTCACTGTCTTCTTTATTTCACACTTGTTTACAAGTCACGTATTTATATCTTTATCACAGTTTTTCGTTAGAATCACTCACTGTCTACAATTGATGTTGCAATTCAATCACTTTGAGTTCGTTTGGCAGTAATTTTCGGCAATTGTTAGCGGTTTTATTTCGTTTTTTAGCGTTTCTTTGCGGAGCTTAAGTTGACGTGCCGGCACACTAGCGCCCCCTGTTAAGTATAGTATAAAATGGTGTAACATACATCTCGGTGCTGCTCAAATCGTAGCATTTTACAAGTAAAATTGCGCCTATGTGTGATAATGACACTGGTGACCTCTTGCTCTTAGCGCCTCATCAGCACCATTCCACTAACCCGGATTAAACGGTAAAATTTGGCGTTACTATGGTTACCAGTACAATTCTATACTGGGTTAACGGTGTAACTGCTTAAACTGCTTAACCCCGGGTTAGTGGGATTGTATAAGTGGCCATTCCATTAGTAAACGCTTCATAACGTAATGCGCGTGCCACGGCCGCTGCAGGACACCATCGCAAGCGCGGACTTCTGGCCGAAGGGTGTGGTGTTTCGGCGGTTCCGGGGTAACCTGCCGAATCCTACACCAAGTCAGACGACGCAACGGAGCCATGCTGTTACGTCGTCGCCCATATTTAATGATTAATTTGTCTTTGGTTTTTATTTGTAGTTTCTTTGTATTGTATTTTATTTTGTAGTTTCACAGTGCCTTGGTTTTACTGTAATGCTGTGTTACTTATTGGACTAATAAATAAACAATCCGGTGCCTGTGTAATTTGTGTTTTACCTGCTGTCATCCGTAGTATTGATTGACGACGGCCGTGAACCAGTCTTGGGTATTTTATTCTTCAGACCCTTTACTGCTGACTTCATGTTTTTACCTCCTTGCCGGACCTAAGTTCAAACATTTCTTTTGTTAATTACAACATGGATTTCGGGTATTTATTTTAAAACTAACGGATAACACGGATAAAGATATAGTAAGATGCATAAAGGAGTGCAAAATTTTATACTTAGAGGTCAACTTGATGGCTCCTCTACACGATGGCCCAGCGCCGACCACTCCAAGGGACGCATTTATGCGTTAGAGGGAGCAAGTGATATTGCTATCTCATTCTACCGCATGGCTGCGTTCCTGGGAGTGGCCGGTAGATGTATGTAGAGGAGCCATGACAGGTAGATTGCACTGTACGGCCTCATGCCGTTTTTAAATCACTAACGTTTTACAGCCCAGAGGGTTTAGCCAATATGACAATCGTTGGTAGAAAACGCCAGTCGAAACAAAAATATAGGGAGAATTACTGGAATGTTCGGCCGCCAGAGTGCAGCACTAGCTCCTCTAGTAAATCATAGAGTAACTTATACATACTGTGCCTTAAACTGTTTTTTGAGAAGTTTTCACAGACAATAAAATACTACAATTGTGTATCAAGGCGGTTTGTTAACAAGGGCCTACCGGCTATCTGCCTCTTTATCGCTCGAATATGCAAGAGAGATAGAGAGGTTAGATAACGAAATTAGATTTTTTTGCTTCGCGGTAGACCTCCAGATCGAGACGGATAGTAGAAGTGCTCCTACGCAGTTTCGCGGCTTATTCCCTATTGTAAGGAAATTCACATGACTTTTCGTAGAATCTGTCATTTCGTTTGGTGTCAATGCATGATTGTCATTTTGGCTGTCCTCCCAGTTACTACAAAACGTATGACGCAGTACAGTACAGAAGATACCCTAGTAAGCCTAGTTCACAGTCTTACTCATTACGCGGAAATTTGGTTGTTGTAATAATGACCTTTTGTTTTTGCACTATGGTACTATATTTAGTTGGTTACAACCAAATTTTCTCCGTAATTATACTGCAAAATGTAATTCAAGACCAAAGAAAAGTAAGACAATGTTGCCACTTTTTACTAGCGCGTCTTTTATTTACGTAAAAATAAATAAATAAAAGTATTTTTTAAATCGTAGAAGTAAAATTACTAATAAATAAATTATCTTAGCGTGATTATTTATCAAAAGGATTTTACAAACAAATTATTGCAGTGGCAACATTGTCTTACTTTTTTTGGTCTTGAATTACGTTTTGCAGTTTAAATAGTTAGTACGAGTGGGAACTATTAGGGTACAGATACATGAAAATCAAACGATTATTAGCTGATTTAGCTAATAATATTATATAGCATACTTTGTGTGTATGTCTTACGCTAAAATTGAGAAAATATCTGTATAGAAAACAAATGAATATCCGTGCCCTGTGTACACGCACAATTGAACCTTAACACTAGGACATAAGGTTCACCGATGGTCAGTTAAGTTGTTGCTGCTAATTCGTAAAAACTTTTTCACCACACCAGCTCGGTAAGGCTCTCATTATCGACAATAATTTTTGAGAAAGCTGCATTTTGTCCACAAGTGTGACAAAGTAAGTTGATCCAAATTTTGTGTTATTTCCTCATCTTGGCTGATAGAATTAACTTTGAAATAGATAAATAATTTATAGTGTCAATTTCAATTTGATTTATAATGTTTTACAATTGATATTTTTCTCTCGTTGTGGTGAACATTTTTGTGTTTCACTAGGTGGCAGACTAATTATCAATATCAGCACGAGGGGTTAAACATCAATTTTGCCCCCTTGTAATACAATTAACAATTTATTAACAAATTCGATAACCTAGGTCACACTAAAAGTGTGTGTTTCTACAAGTGCCAAGTGGAAATTTTCATTGCCGACTGTACTCGTCAGTGAACCAGTTATTCATTTGTATTAATAATAAATAGCATGCAATAAATACAGGTATGTCCTATGGAGACCCAGTGCAGAAAATAATTTAGAACCAATTTATTATATTCGCTACTTCGTGGAGTACACATACTTTGCGGCAGCGCTAAATCAAAAACTAGGTAATTGTGAATAATGCGATACTTATATTGTACTGAAGAACTCTAAATGTATACATATAAGTAATTTACCCAGTTAAAATAGCATATCTATATATTCATTAAAGAAGGCAATCATTATAAAATAAATATAAATAGCTATTTGTTATCTAAATGAAAGCCGAGCATGATGAAATTCATGTTATATCGTACAGGCGGCATACGACGTGCTTCTTGTCAAGATCTTCTAACTGAATCTCCATCGCTCTAGTCTAGAGACAGATGAATTTCGAAGCTAAACCATATTTTTCAGGTGTTGTCACATAGAGAAAACTAAAATACATGATGTTTATTTAGTCACCTGCAATAATTTAAGGGGTGAATACTGCAAATAATCTGAATCAGATAATCTTTGCATGTAACAGCAGTTGACAGATGTTCCCAGTCTAGCTACTTAGCCTTTTATAAAATAATATTATTTAATCAATAAATATTAATTACATACCATAATTATTTCTGCTGCCAAAATTAATGCCGAATGAGGAAGCTATTTAGGAGACTTACTACCAGTAAAAATATATTTACAAAAAATACTTACATTACGAAATATTAAGCAAGCTTCAATTGAGCTGAACTAATACATACTACAGGATGAAGCTAAGAATGCTGCATAACATATAAAATATGTAATACATATCCTACATATAGTTACGAAAACATTAGTTTTTTCTCTGGACATGGAAAAACGTTAAGCAAAACCTCGAAGTCTTTTGAAAAACTTTTAAAGCATAAAGAAAATAGATAGGTTATGGATAGTTACGGATAACGTTGTCTTCGATAGTTACTCATAAAACGAAACGGATTATATCGTGTATCATGATTTTAAGATACAATCTGACTTTTCGAACCCGTTTTACAGCGTTTTACATATAAGCTACGAACGCTGTAAATGGTTTGAGACGTTGGGGTGTACTTTAAATTTATTATACGTGATATAATCCGTTGAAATAGTTTTATTCCATGTAGTTACGGATAAATTCATTAAATAAATCCGATTTTTAATAAGTTAATTTATTTTATTAAATAAGGACCAAAGTTAAACGATAGATCTGTCTTTTGAAGAAAGAGTTTCTAGGGTAAACAAGTATAAAAAACTTAGTGTGCACATAAAATAGACTAAAAACAAACTAAAGCATTTTTAACAACTACCATCACCAATACGCAACATAAAAGTACGCTCCACAGAGTAGTGAACAACTAGAATAATTTTTACGAAACAGTTCTGACGACATTGTCTGGGACTCACCGTGTTGACAGCTGACTGTACCGCGGGGTTCGCCTGGAAATATTAAAGATAAAACAAACACACGTAGTTAAAGCATGCATGCATATGGGAAAAGCTACGGGGTAATAGAGATGGCGATAGTCTTATGTTCACGATAATATTTCATTTGATATTTACAAGAGCATTATTATGAAAAGTCAGCGAAGTCACACTACATATACCTATTATATTTATAAATTATTCCTACAATTCTTATACTAACGTAGGTAGAAAATTCATTACGAAATCCTTTATTGGACGCATTTATAGTACCTACATATATTTTTTTTTTGATTCGTTGCAGGAACTTTTATCCATAAAAGAAGACATAATCTAAGCATATAACTAATTAATACTATACTTAAATATAAATATATACTGATTATGTATAAAATAAGCTACCTACTGAAAACCGTCACGGGCTGCTCGCGACTCAAAAGTGATTGTATAATATGGGAGTAAATAACTAATAATATTTTCATTTTATGCAAATTTGTTGTTGTTGTTGTTGTCCTAAGGTACCCCAGAGGTGCAAAGGGCCTTCACAAGCTCGCGCCACGCCTTCCTATCTTCAGCGACCGCTCTGGCCGCGCTCCAGCTCAACCCGACCGCTCGTAGCTCGTAGCTCGTAGTCGTAACCGCTGGACGGAAGCCGTGGCCTCGGGCGCCCTGTACACTCTTGGCAGCGGTCCGTCACAAATTAACTACGAGCGGTCGGGTTGAGCTGGAGCGAGGCCAGAGCGGTTATGCAAATTTGCATACCTATAATAGTTTCTCAATCCACCAAGGCTCGGCGGATCGGCATCTAACGTTCGCGATCTATCATGGTTCCGTCCTTATTATTATCAATTTTGATTTAGTTGAGTGACAGATATTATACCTATACAATTTTGAGTAAGGCCTTGGCATGGCAAATAAAAAAATCCGTCCCTACACTTGTATTATAAATGGAACTGTCTATGTGGCTTATCAACCTCAAAGCTATACTAGGATTGTATAATTAAGCATGCCGTACGATCAAATAAATAGCGGAAGAATATTATCAGCTGCTTTTATTTGAAGGCAATATTATCTCTTTCATTACAAGTTACCAGCTTTTACGAAATAGTATTGACTGTACATGAGACGCCGAAGTATAAGACATGGATTAGTTTGGGAGTAAGCTAAGGCTAAATTAGTATAAAACCGTAAATCAACTCTCTAGAAGTTGTTCCAAGTCTATTAGGAATTTATTGCTTACTTATTTCACTTTATACATTTAAAAAAAAAACGCTTAACGCATTTTTGATCAAATCATCGTGGCATCGATGTAAGTGTCTATCACTCACACTAGAAAGGCCGTATAATAAAAACGTATTAAGAGTCACACGAACCTAGCCGCCGCCATAGAATCGATGTTACGCTTTCATTTTAAAAAGATATTATATCTATATCGTTCCTTGAGAAACATAGTGTCACTATACAAAATGATATGTGCCTGAAAATTTAAAAAAAAAATGGAACGGCATCGTAATTTTGTATAGTGACACTATGTTTCTCAAGGAGCGATGTCTGGTAGAAATTAGATTGAATAGAAGTTTTACATACAAAACTTGTACCAAACATAGATATATATTACTTACAAAATGTACACACCACGTTTCATTTAATTTAGGCTCCAGCGTAACTTTTATAGTATGGGAGCGTCTGTTTGGCGGTGAGTACGTGTGACTCTTAAAAGACACACTTTTTGGCATAATTTTTGCGATAACAACGAGTACCATAGCCCTCAGTTAATACACGTAAACACAACAAACCAAACAAAAGCATTACCTTATCTTTGAAATTTTTAAAGAAGGCACCGCCTTCTTTCTTCACAGTCTTGGCCCAGTCTTTGTACTGCTGTTTCAGTCGTTGGCCGCTGCCCGTCCCTAGTTTGTCGGCGTAGGCGTTACATTCAACTTCGAACTCGTCGTTAAAGCCTCTGCCGGAATTGAGCAATTCTAACCTTTCGTCTATAAACTGGAAATGGAGAAGGGATGACATGAGAAAACAAGACCGAAGTGATCCCATAAGTGTTCCGTGAACAAAGTTTTGTACGGAACACTAAAAATTATGTTTAATACATTCACAAGAACTGGCAATTATGTTTAATACATTCACAAGAGCTGGCATGAATGGAATGAATGAGTGAATGAAAAAATCTGTGTGTATCACATTAACCAATAAAATGATGGCTCAGACTGTATACCGATACAGATTTCACTCATACAATGAAAGTTTAGTTCATTCTATTCGTGCTTTCGTGAATCAACCTGTACGTCTACTACAATTCATTAACCCTTTAGTCCGTAGCGGCAACATACTTGCCATCATAATTAAAACAAAAACACATAATTAAAACAAAAACGCGTCTCTACTACTAGAATTAATTACTATTCGAAATCGAATGACTACAAAGGTTAAAAAAATGGTTAAAAAAATCTACTTCATTAAGTTTACTACTATTGATCAGAATTTTAAAACAAATAAATTCCCATAAAGAGGAAAACAAATGTCAAGTATTTTATAGTCTATCAAGGAACTTCAGAAATACGGGATTAAAACGAGAATTAGATTGTGTCAAACATTTAAAATAATACAGAGAGGAAATGAATACAATAACCTGCTGTGATTCATTTATTTTATTTTGTCTAGAAATTTACAACCTTAAAGTCAGACTTAAAAATAATAATCGTACCTGTTGAAATATTTGTGATTGTAGTATTTTTCTAAGGAATGGTTGCATATTTTTTCTAGTTCTCACAAAAGCCTCAGGGTTGAACGTTATTTGTTGACCTTTTTCGATTCTAAAAAGGAAAAATAAAATAAAAACATAATTACTAGATTTCAATAGGTACACTTGATTTTTAAACGAAAAAGAATAGTATGAAAAATAGTCAATTCATACAATATATGTACTCATCAAATAAACTTTTATTGTTAAGTATTAACAAATATGTCAGTCAATTTACAATGCTTGGTTCTTAGATGATAGATGATGATGTATAAGGTCTGTCACGATCAATAGGATCATACCAGTCTGTTTTCAGGCTATTTCGACGCGACAAAATCGATGTTTTTGGCAGGCAGAAGGATATTTACCGGCGAAAATAAATTATAAAACATGGTAAAATCAGCCAAAAAAAGCTTTAAATGCCCTTTTAACTAAACATCAAATCAAATACTTTTAAAAGAAAATTATTCTCTTATGATAGCAATAACAAGTGATTCGTAAAATCATCTATTTTAGTTACATAGTTTAACACTTAAACGAAAGGGTGTAGTATAAGTCTCGAAATAAAACTCTGATATCCAATCACCAATTTAATTGAACGCATATAATTTGATATTTTAATTTAATCAATCAAAAACGACTCCACAACTAATAAAAAAACGTACAATTCAGGAGTAATACATTTGGGACATTTGCCTATTTTGAATTTCACTCTATTTTCCTGTAGTTGCTCAGGGCACCGACCAGCTCCGCCTGCGACCGCGGCGAGTATCTCAGCAGCTCGATCTGATAGTACCTCGGCCGTATCCCAGAAATCACCGCTTCGATCATCAAGTCGTTCGGAGCGTTAGGCGAGATCCTCGCGAACAGTCTCCAGGCTTCGTTGACATACTCCGCGTAAGTGTCAGCGTCGTTCGACGTGTATTCCCTGAATCTATTGACGAGGCGAATGTATCGTAACTCCCCGCAGAAGTGCACCATGAGTTGCTCCTTTATAGCCGGCCACTGTGAGAAGAGATGAGCGTTAGCCTCCGCCCAAATTTGCGCACGACCTTTAAGACACGATAGAGCTTTAGTCATGGCGAGCGATGGCGAGATCCCTCTCACTTCGATCAGGGAATCGACCTGATTGCACCACTCACCGACAGTTATCCGTTGATTGTCCGGGTTATATTCTGGTAGGTAGATATCGCTGAGTTTATTGTTGTGAGCTTTGATGTTGAAAACCATTCTCTCGAGCAGTTCGATGTGTTTCTTGAGCACTGAAAGTTCGTTATTCTCCATCGCATCCTGAATGATCCCCGGGAGGCTCGGAGACCGCACTGATGTTGAAGGAACGACATTCTGCAGTAAGTTGTTATTAAAATCTTCGTCAGGTGTTGGCGGCTGATTCGGACGGGAAGGTACTCTTCTATCGGAGGACATTACTGACGGCGTCTTCTAGATTAATTTGTAGTTGTTGACACTTTGAAAGCGTCGCGAGGACTGAGAGAAGACTAATATAGACAATGCACTTATAGTCAGAGTTGGGCAAAATGTAATCGACTGACGATTAACGATTAAAATTAACCGACTTAATCGCGAGCAACGATTAAAAGTGACGATTAATTAATTTTAGTCGAAAAGCTCCGACTAATATTGTCACGATTAAATTAATCGTCGACTAATTACCGGCGATTAATTTTTTTAATCGATTAATTAGTTCGATTAATTTTCTCTCGATTAATTTTAGCAATAAATATGGTCTTTTTAACCGACTTTAAAAAAAGAACGAGGTGCCTAATTCGTCTGAAACATTTATAAATAATATAAGTAACAGACGAATTTTTATGTATGTTCACTTGGAGACTATTAATTTCGACCGTCTTCGAATTTTGTTTTTGTTTGAAAAGGGATGTTTTAGAGTTCGTCCCATTTTGTTATCAATAAAATACTGAAATCGCTATAGGCATACCTAAAGCAAAATTATCATTTTTTTAAACAAACTCGTGCATTAGCTCTCGAAAGGTACTTACTATTGTGCGAATTATATAGACTGGCTGACGAAGATATAATAATGGCATTTTAAGCTCTGTAGGCAATTTTTTTTGTTAAAGGTTGTTCTTATCTCGGGTTATGTTGACAGTTCTTAAGGTCGTATAACAATGGCAAATTATGGATAAACGGATTGTTATCTATTTTGCAATTTGTAGTCCTGTGTAAACAATAAAACAAACCGACAAAGAGTACGTATGCTTAGTATTTTATGTCACTGTATTATATGCCACGTGTTATTAGTTTCTCAACTTACCCAGGTGTTTAACCCTTAAATGCATGATTTTGTCTTTTTGCCGGAAATTAATATATGTATCACATAATTGTTTCCTGATTCTAGGAAAAATGGTAAAAAAAATATAGCATCGATTTTTACTGCGAAATCAGTGTTGGAAGTTGCATAGGCTAAATCATATTTTATGTAAATATATAATTACATACTAGTAAGAGATATAGGAAAAATCTTACTGCCATCAGAAAGGTATACTATTTGTGATATTCCTATGATAAATTCTTGAAATATAAAATTATTACAAACCCCGAAAAATGTGCCCAAAATCACGTACTAAAAATCATCAACTTCCGGGTTTTTCCAAGGTTTTCGACATTTCGTCTGATGGCACTCATTTTCACAAAATTTAAATCCGTGTCGCAAAAGGTTTGGAGTGTAAGTGTAGCGTTCGATGTAAGTAGTAAGTAATTACTGCATTGACAAGTTGAAACCTTATAGAAAACAACTGATAAGAGGTAAGTAATGTGTTTGCTCTTTCATACACATACGTCGTTCTCTTTCTAATGTTTATACCTGCGCTACAAGCCCTAAACCCTTACCTATAGTTCGTTTTTTTAGCATTAGAAATTAGGTAAACAATCTTGATGTGTCTTTTAATTGAAAAACACATTTTAAAAATAAGTTACGGCAAATATGAAACAATTATGAATCTAATACGATCATCTATATTCTTCTGCTTTCGTAAGTAATAGTTACTGATTTTTAAAAAGCGTTTTTCAATTAAAAGACATATCAAGATCGCTTACCTTCTTGCAAGTTCTTTCTAATGCTAAAAAAACGAACTATAGAGATGCCGCGCTAAGTTATCCGCATTATTATAGTAACCAATGTAACCATCTTATATTATTGAAGCACATTTATAACACTGGAATGGTTTTTAATGTGTACACAAGAAGTTTTGATTTTAGTTACATACAAAAATGACCACCTGTCTACTTTCAATCGAGAGTTAATCGAGAAATTTAATCGATTAATATTAAGATTAATTCAATTTCAATCGTATGTTAGGTCGACTAAATTAATCGCGATTAAATTAATCGCCGATTAATTTTGACGATTAACTTTTTTAATCGATTGATTAGTCGATTAAAAAGTTAATCGATTAATGCCCATCTCTGCTTATAGTATAGTTTACTAATTCGTTCCAATCTCAACCCGCAATCGGAACGCATCACCACGTGGCATATGGTGCAAAAATACAAAAGGTTATCTTTGTTTACTCGAAACGCTTTTGTATTGCAATAGATTCGCTTCCGGGTACGTAATTCGTATTGAGAGCTGCATCGCAATGGGATACAATAACATTAACATTTGAATAAATGTTATCGGTAAGAATATAATCTGCAGAAGTACTGTGCGTGATTACCAACATACGAATGTATTTACTTATTCATACTTTATTGCACTATATAAAATTATACGAATGGTGAACTGAATCTCTAATAACATCGCATTTGCATGTCCTTCTTGCTCTAAAAACGGTCCACATGACTGGCACTCACATGACAGCTAT
Source organism: Cydia fagiglandana (assembly GCF_963556715.1). Classification (NCBI taxonomy): domain Eukaryota; kingdom Metazoa; phylum Arthropoda; class Insecta; order Lepidoptera; family Tortricidae; genus Cydia; species Cydia fagiglandana. Next base: position 11,190,849 of record NC_085959.1, read on the forward strand.
CCCTCCTCCATAAAAACCCCGCTCGCATCTTTTAATTTTACCCAATACACAATTTATTTGCAGGTGATAAAAATAGTTAATTACGATACAAGTGCGTAAAAGAGAAAATTCGAAACGAGTGGCGATAAATTAAAACACGACCGAAGGGAGTGTTTTAAATCGACACGAGTTGCGAATTATCTATTCGCACGTGTATCGTGCAACGTTTTACAGTACATATGGCCCTTTATACTTTTGACATCGCACGAAAAGTGCTATTTTACGCACTAGTGCGGAAAAATAGGACCATATGTACTGTAAAATCTATTGCGGCATTACAATATTTTTGACGTTATCAAGCAGTGCGCAGTACAGCTATGTCATTCGCGGCGACGCATATAGTACGTGAGATCATCCTTGACTTCTATAGTTATTCTAGTACGCTGAGTACTTAGTGGTTAGAAAAACTACATAGCTCACCTTATAGCGTCTCGGTACCCTCCTATTAAACCAACCAGTGCCCGTAAAAACGCACGCGACACGGCGTCTCCTAATGCATTCTTATCACTTAAAGCTTTCTTCAAACTGGATACCTGTAATAACAAAGGACAATAAACGTATTAACTCACATTTATAGACGGGTCTATCGTGATAATTCACGATAATTCACAAAATAAATATTTTATTACCTTTTTTACAGACGTTTCGACACAACTATCACTAGTCGTGGTCGAAACTGATGTCCCAGCAAAATGTCAAGACAGAGATTTGTGCAACTACCCGACAAAAATTGTATGAAAAGGTTTGGGTGTAGACAATATAAGTCTTGTAAATAAAAGATTTAATAAAACTTGTTCAACAAGGGCAATATTACATGCAGGGGAGTAATAGATGATTTTACTCCCTAGGGTATCTTATCGCAATCTCGGAAAATGTTTGACCAATATTCCACTTGCCAAACATAACTTTAACCGACCGCGTTATTTTCAAAAACCATACTTGTACAAAATTTTTCGAAAAAGGCTAATGTCTTGTTCCGATAAAGATTTGTGACCATTTTGATAAATTTATTAAAATATTTCGAGGTTGCGATAGGTTGCGCAGTACCAAAAATACTTTAACCTTTTACGAGGCTGACCATTTAAAAGTGACAATCGAATGTCATGTGGGAAATATATATCCCTCAGCCTGGTATAGGGTTAAATAAGTAGGTACTTACCAATTCAGGCGGAAGACTTTCTAAGTCTTGAAAGGGAGATCTCAGTTCGTTTTTGTCTACATTTAATACGACCACGTCTCCTATATCCGACATCCTTACAGTCTGAAATATGAAAACGAAAAAAAATGACATATATTTATAATAGTATGGCATATAAAGAGTCAATATACACAACCAAACGTTTTGAATGCTACCTATGCAAAACCTTCCTTCAATATTACAGAGTATATTAAAATGCGTTTTATTAAATATCAAGTCCTTAGTGATTTGAAAACAATTCTGTGTCCCTAGTGAAAAAAGGTATAAGTCTGGGGCAGCGCAGTTGTAAAAGGACGTAAGTTCTAAGTAACACCTGTGCCCTTTTACTCCTAAGCTGCATGAGACTTGTACCCTTTTTCACTGGGGCCACAGAATTGTGATATTAGACAACAGGGACCGAAGTGTCAAGTACAGTCAGCCGAGAAAGTGGTCTACCACTTTTAGACTCTATCATCTGATTAATGAGAGATGAGTGACGGTGGCATTTATTTGTGTGATGAGCACAGATATTTGTTTCTGAGTCATGGATGTTTCCTATGTATTTAAGTATTTGTATAATATATTTATCGTTATCTGAGTACCCACAACACAAGCCTTCTCGAGCTTACCGTGGGGCTTAGTCAATTTGTGTAAGAATGTCGTTATAATATATATATGATATGATATATGATAGTTATTTTTCTGCACATGTATACAACTTTTATGATAACAAATTATTTGTATTTGATTTGTATAATATTTATTTATTTATCTTACATTCATAACGCTAGCTGGAACTCCAATAAGAAACGGCATTGGCGCCAACAGATAATCCACGAAGTGTTTAGGCAGAATCGGTATAAATATATGCTGCCACGACATCGGGAATAAAGTCGCGTTGGCCGCCTGGACACACGCCGATAACCGGGAGGGCTTGGATGCTACGATGGCGACTCGTCTCTCGTGTAGTAATGCTGCCCATAACCCTGCCATGCATTTTGTGTCTACCGCGCTGAAGTATTCCGTTAAGTTACACTGGAAAAACGTACAGCAAGAGTTATTATATACAAAATACTTCTGCAAGTGTTGATTAAAAACTATAAAACTCAGGCATATTCAAAATATATAAAACGGGTCTCTCAAGTACAAAGAGTAGAATAAAGCTCGACCTACACTGATCTAGTTTCTTAAAGTGTCGACGCTGGCACAGTCGCCATCAGATATATCTGAGCGGCCATTGTGCTCACAAATATCTGAACACGCCTCTGTTCACACGCATGTTCAGATATTTATTACATACATTCTCAGGGATACTCGAAAGACGGCCCTCGGGTTTTTTTGCAAGAAAACACGCTTCGACCCGCTTTATCGGTCACTAATGCCTGTGTGTGTGTGTGTGTACTTATATTGGCCTCTAGTTTTATATCGGCTGTTTAGCTCTAAAGAGTTTCGCATGATTACTGATACAAACATTCACAACCGACCAAGTATGGCTCATAAGCACGAAGAGTTTCGTATATTGAGCCGCCTGTTCCTATCTCCTGCTTGTGTCTAGGGCATTTTTATATTGCTGCCCTGCTCGCAAAGTGGCAATGACCGCCGGCATCATCGGCCGGGACAGCGATATAACTATGCGCGTGCGATAGACACAGGCATGCTCAGTGCCCTTACTTTAGGTCTTAAGACGTTGCCGTAAGGTATACAAGTGGTACATACATTTTCAGGGATGCTCGGAAGCCGGCCGTCGGGGTTTTGGCAAGAGAACACGCTCCGACCCGCGTTGTACGTCACTTTCAGCGTGTGGTCTTTCATCGGCGGCCGGATCCGACACGCCTCGAGGAACGACGTCAGCTCTCCCTTCTCTGGACTGTTTATGAGGTTCGATATACTATTTAATAATCTGGAAAGAGATAGCATGCATGAAACATACATGAAAATCGCTTTGCTACAGGCTTTTGCTAGGTATTTTTTCAACCCTTATATGCCACGAAATGAACATGTTACAATTAAAGGGCACTGAATAAGGGGCTAAGTTAAACAAAAAAAGACGGTTAATGCATAGCTAACTTAAAGATCTAATAGAACAAAATATGTTTTAGTAAGATTCGTTCAGCGTGACCTGTTTATGATCACGCGCTGATTTAAAAAAATCGCGATACCAAATCGGCTAATGCATAGCTAACTTAGGATATATTATATCACCAATATATATATCCTATAGTAAAATCCGTTCGGCATACTCGTAATCTTCATAATGACTAGCGGACTACGATTCAATTCCAATTTTATAACATTCGCTGCAAAGTGCCCGAAGGTATTTCATAAACGGGCTTTATTTTACAGTTTTGATAATAATACTGATTCACTACTACCAAAATCATTCGCTTAGCTATTTTATTTATTTCATTTATAACATGTGGCTTTGTGAGCTGTAAAACCCTGTAAGAAGATAATTCAAATAATGAATCGAAAAAAAACTATAGATTCGTCAAACCTGCTCACAAAATTACATGATAATTGATTAAGAGATTTTAATCCCAAGTTAAAACGAAGATGCTTTGCTCAGCGTATATAGACATAGTTGCCATTAGGTAATTAGGTCCGTCATTTGTACATTGTATTTTATGGATTTTGTGAAATATCGTTTAAATTCGCTTAGCTTACAATGCGACTTCTATTCTGGTTTTCCTTTCCTATACAAGTAGGTATATAAACATAAGTGCAAGGAAAAGTAAAACCAAAACTCTTTCTATATTAGATAATCAAATCACAGTCTGAATGTAAATGTATAAAACAAAGATAATTAATGTTTCTTAATATATAGTTCTAGATTCCCTTCACTTCATCAATTATCATCAGTAAGGAGTATCGTATGTCCTAATCCAAGTTAAAACCTACCAGATCCAGTTCTAGTTAAAATATAAATACTTATATATAATTGAATAAGAACTTTCACTAGAATCTTTTCTGCGGTGTTTGCGTGATTAAGTAATAGGTATATGAGCTTTCACATTTATAAACGTTACTAGGATTTAGCGACACTAATTTGCGACACCCTATGCAGAATGAGGATTAAGGATCCATAATATATCACTGGCAAAGCAGTTTACTGTGCGATTGTAAAGCTTATAATAACGTGGTAAGGCCTCTAGTAGGCAACTACAGTTGTAGACGTAGCACTATGAATTGAGCGAAGGCCGAGCCACTTACGGCCCCTATATAGATTGCCAGGCTATTACTATATTGGGCCTATCATTTGTTATGCAAGTAGGAGGTGCGAACAAATCTCAAACTGTAGTAGTAAAGATATTAAATAGGTATATATGTAAAAAGGCAAAAGAATAAAACGATCATATGCCCTTTTACTCTAATATACACTCGAGAGCAATGAAAAGAGTTAAAAGCGACGAAAGCGCTTGTCTGAATGGTCTTCTCCACATTGACCTTACAACTGCAACTTATTTAGGAACCGGCTACTTACTTATAAAATATGTCGTGCCATGGTAAGTGAGACATTATTACTAGAGCGGTGTTCGTTCTGGGGTCGTATCGGCAGAAACAAAACGTATACTTTGAATCCACAGCCGTCATCACAAACGAATAGTGCTGGACGAATGTACTGAAAAAAAAAAACAAAAACATTGTCAATATTGTAATTATATTTACACTCCGACCACGCCGAGTTGGCGCCGACTTGGCACAGTTGGCAGTGACAATGTGTGATCGCGTCTCAACCACGTATATGGGTAAAAATTATTTGAGAAAATTCATACTATATTTTTATCTAAGGCCCCTACGAGCATGAAAACTTTCATTAAGGACTTTTTACATATCGATTAGTGTTTAGAATGAGTTTATACAGTATTTGCTACATTTTCTATTAAAGATAAATACATACTTACTATCTCGGACGATCGATAATCAAATAGTTATTGATATGTCATTGTTTTCAATTGTTTGGTGGATTGAATTGAAATATAAATGTCCACATTACATCAACCCTATTAATAACTACTTATAACGATAAAAAAAATTATAACTATACCATTCAGTTTTCTTAAATTTGTGGAGTTAAAAATAAACACCGTGTAGAAACTACTTTTTGAAAAATGTAGTCTACTCATAATATAGCCATCAGAGCCATATTTATAGTAACTACGCTACGGTGGATCACAAGTAATACACACCGCCATAATTGACTGCTAATAACAGAATACTTCCTTTCGGCTTTGCTGTAACGTACGCAATGGCTAATAAACGCCCCTTTCGCAATAGTACTGAAAGAGACGAAAAAGGCTACCTTAAGCAAATTGTCAATATTCTAGTTAGAAGTTATGCTAGACCAACTGCCTAGACTGTAGCTAGTCACAAGTAATAAAATACCGTCATATTATAAAAAAACTAATTTACGTAAGATATCACATTTCAACAATGATTCATTCATAACTAACATAACGTGGATTGGTATCATTTTTATGTCACATAGTTATGTTATATTAAAAAAAAAAATGACGAAGCCTGTTGCGGATATCATCATTGGTTTGTTTTGGACGAAGCATGTTGCGGATTTGCATTTGTATTAGCCACCTGACGAAGCCTGCGTTGTGGATATCCTAATTAAAAATTTGGTGTAAGGTGTATTCGGGTAATACCGAATGTCGGATAATTCCGAAATTCAGATGAAAATCACCCTAAATTCCATCATAATAAAAGTCTCTTTTCGGAATTATCCGTCAGTTTTCGACATTCGGAATCACCCGAGTAAACCTTAAGTAGTTTTATATTTTTATAATGAAGAAATAAAACTTTTATATGAAGTTATGTTATATATCAATACAATATATTAATATAGATACAACGAATTGCACTTCAGAGTTATACTCTAATATGCTCAAAAAGGTCCGCGTAAATATAGACACTGCAGTGTCACATGGCTCTTTTAGATCTCATTTCATAGTCAGCGTAGAGTTTTACTAATAAAAACATTGACATTGAAACTAAAGCAGACGACAGAAGAGGCCCAGAATGTATCGGTTAATAATTGGTTCTTTCATATACAATTCTCAGATCACTCGCCTATCTAATTCACAGGGGAATGTGAACTTAGGAACATCTTTTAGTTCATCCTCTGTTCTGAGTCCTTCTGGATATTTCCTGATGATATACGGCTCTCGTGGTTCTTTATCGGGGTCCCCAGGTGACACTTCACAAAACAATTCGAACAGCCGAGCTGTGTCTCTGAAATAAAAGAGAACAGCACATCATTGTATTGTTTTATTTAAATCTAGAGTCAAAGTAATTTCTTTCATTGAAATGTAGGAACCACTTTCTGAAAAAATATTTATAGGAATAGACTTCTGCTGGAAGAGGATAAAGGGCTTAATAAAATGACCCTACATAGAATGTAGTGACAGTCAAGTCAACACTGTTGACTGTGACAGTCAACAGTAGCAGTACAGTCAACATCAAATTAATGGTACAGTCAAACATATTGGAATGATATGGATATGTCGCAGTCGGATCGTATAATCCGCCGTATTACATTACGGCTAGCCGTTTTCAAAAACAGGGGCGTTTTGAAATGCGGCGGTTTAACGATTAGCCGTATTGAATGCGGCTGAATGAGAATCCGCCGGAATGTATTCGGCGCCATACGTTCTTCAACAAGGCTAGCCGTAATGTAATACAGCGAGTCATTAGCCGCCGCTTTGACAGTTTTTAGTTCCCATTTTTAACACTCGTGGCGCTGCCTGACAAACGCTGGGGTGTCCATCAAATCTGGAGTTTGTCGGACTGTTTCTTTTAAAAAAAAATTTTCCTTCACAACTTAACTAGACGGAGCCCCGCTTCGCGGGGCTCCTATTTCTGAGCGGTTTGCCCTTCGGGCATCTGAAGCTACCTAACGAACCTAACCTACCTACCTATTGATTAAGTGAGACGTCCGTGAAAACATTACACTTTGGGGAAAAAAGCGTAGGTAGGTAATTAGGTTAGGTTCGTTAGGTAACTTCAGATGCCCGAAGGGCAAACCGCCCAGAAATAGGAGCCCCGCTTGCGGGGCTCCGTCTATTTAAGTTGTGAAGGAAATGTTTTGGAAAAGAAACACATGTAGTGCGGTGGGACCATGGTAGAAATAAATTAAATCGCAAACATTGTCAAACTCCGGTTACGTAGGCGACCGAAAGAACTGGTCACTCTACAATGTACGATGCGGCTAAACGTGGACCGCCTTATTGAAGAACGTATCGCAGTGACAATCCGGCTAATCGTCGAACCGCCGCATTTCAAAACGCCCCTGTTTTTGAAAACGGCTAGCCGTAATGTAATACGGCGGATTATACGATCTGACTACGACAGATATATTTGGCAACTTTGGTCAGTACCATCTATTTAAAGCACTATGTATACCATAAACTAGGGTAACTATTCTTTATTAACTGATCATCAGTCAGTGACCCTGATTGCCCCATTACCAATTAACAATGTCTAATACTTATCCACAGCAGGTTCCTTATTCTAGTGCTGTATACACCGTGTTTTTATTGAATTCCGTTAACTTCGGGGTATGATCAAGTACGTTTAAGATAACTAAATGACAAAGTTAATTTTCAAAAAATAAATAATAAGCAATAAAGGTTTTCAATTACAACAATAATAAACAACAAGTAAAAGTATATTACTTAAACTTTTTATTACTTAGATTTAGATGTTTTGCCAAGCAACTAATGAAGTTGTTAAAAACAATTTCAATTATTAAATTCATAATACGTCTTCTGTTTAGTTCATATTTCTACTAAAAATCTGATTGTTGAATAGCTAATTACCCTCATAGTTCATTACAATAATTTTATTAGGTTAAAGCAATTAACCAACTTCCACTAAAAACTCAGACTATCCTATTGCGATAAGGTTGTGGACAGTCAGTTACAGTTCAAACACAATGTGTTAACCATCCAGTTTATAAGAGATGGCGCCATCATAGCTTGCCCTGTCAATCCCTAGAATTGTGTAATTTTTTTGTTTTTTTTTAATACCCTGGATGCCAGCCCTTTAAGCCAAATCTCACAGAAAAAGGGGCAAGCTATGATGGCGCCGGATTTCCGGTTCCGACCTGTCAAAAGTACGACGTGTGATTGAAGTCTCCTGGAATTTTAATCAAAAGTGCGGCAACTTCTAAGAATCTGGCGAAAATATTACGTAAAAATACAAATCCATCCACCTAAAGCTGAATTAAAGTGTTTTCAGTGACAAATACAAGTGATTAGTGCAAGAAAACAGTGAAATACGAACAAGAACCGTATATATAAGTATAACAGTCACTACGTATAGATTGTCGAAGATTGACGTTTGACAGCTGGGGCTGCCACACGAAAATAACATAGACTTCCGACAGCTGTCAAAACATTACCTACCTACCCACAGTTTCAGTTAAGAGACTTCACAAGTGTAAACAAAATGGAAAACCAAATTATGGACACTATCATGGCGAAACTCGAAGAGCAGTTTAAAACAAACAGAAAGCATTACAACATCCATCACTGACAATATTTCTGCCACTATAGACGCTAAATTAAAACCACTTTTGGCGGAAAATCAAGAACTGAAAAAAGAGGTTGTTACCCTGAAAACGAAGATAAAGTATATGGAATTAGAGCAAAAGAAAAATAATATAATAATATATGGGTTAGAAGAATCGGAGAGTAAGCACACGCAACTTCTGGAGAAAGTTTTAGAAACCCTTAATACTGCAAATGAGAAAGCAGACATAGATAAATGGGACAAATGGGAAATAAGCAATGTTCGTAGACTAGGGAAGCCTGTCAAAGATAAACATAGGCCTATCCTTATTTCTGTAACCCTTGCATGGAGAAAATTTGAACTGTTTAAAAACAAGAAACTTCTACCAAAAAATGTTTATGTCAGCGAAGATTATCCTAAAGACATTTTGAACAAAAGGAAAGAACTTATAGCACAACAACAGGAAGAGATAAAAAAGGGAAAGCAGGCATACATTCGCTTTGACAAATTGATTATAACAGACACGCCTGGAAATACTCGCGAAAAAAGGAAGCGTGTTAGTACTGTTTCACCCCAGAATCAGGACAAACCTGGGCAGCCAGAAGTAAGGGAGGAGCCCAAGAGGATGAACAGGAATAGCATGAAAGACTACCTAGTAAGACCAATGGCTGAACCCACACCTGGACCATCTTCAAAAAACTAACAAGTAACAACAAAAACCGGAAATCAAAATCAAAACAACCAACTGATCACAAAGAAAAACAACAAAAACAACCTCCCCCAAGCCGGCTGGTCCCCGTGGGGGAAAACGACCAACACCCTCCATTTAAGAAAAAGAAATAAATAACAACAACATATAAAACAACAACATAAAGTTTGGAGGAGGCCTTTGCCACCTGGCAAACGGACACAAAAAAAAAAGGAATTAGGGAAATATATGAACAAGAAATGTATTGTCCGAGTAAAAAGGCTAAATAAAAAAAATAAAAAAAATGATTGCGCCATCTATGCAAACGTTTGACAGTTGCCAACCCCATTGAACTGTGTCAAGTGTTATGTGCACTTTATTATGTGCAGTATTTTAATAATATATTTCTATATTACATTAATATTCACAACCCAGAAGTGTCCAAAAGTGTGCATTCATTACACTACCACTTTGTAAAAAGTAACAGCGGTCTGATGGCTTGACATGTACCAAGCTACTAACAATGGTGATGACAGTGATGTATGCAGCTCGGGTGTGTGCGAACTTGTGTCTACCCTCGTCAAATGATTGTATAGACTGTGTTTAATACTACTATGTTTAAAATTCTCTACATGACACTTACTTACTTACTTGGTTGGCACGGTGACCCAAAATAAGTATTGGCCTCTAACACAAGAGCACATCACTTTGATCGATCCAGAGCAGTATCCCGCCAGACATCTACATGATGGGCTATTCATTTTAATCTATTTGCAGATGTCAGATTCACAGCCAAGTACTCATTATTTAATAAAAATATTATGCCTTGGAAAAGATAAGAAACAAATCTTGCATAGGCATTTATAGGAACATCCTGTTATTTAATGAAACCAATAGAACCATAGGCGTACGCACGGTGGGGCATGTGGGACAACTTGCCCCACCCTGGTCTGTGGTCTGACGAGAAGCAAAAATTTTTTAGGAACAATTAAGGCACGTATCCATACTTCTGCCCCACCATTTAAGAAATGCTGGGTACGCCTATGAATAGAGATCTTTGAAAACACAGCCACAGACATTGCACATTTAATTTTAGGAAGACGAAACGAAACGTTTTGTTTCCGTACGGGTTGTTTGAACAGGTAGGTACGCTAATAAAAGATACACAAATTTTTCACTTCAGTTAGCAATATTAGGTTTGTAATGTGATGTGATACGTACCTTAAACAATAGCATAACAGCATGAATTTAGGAAGTAGGCGTATGGCTTGTTTACGTTAGAGATACTACGATATCAACAAGCGAACGAGTGTTACCAACGGAAGCGACAACACTCGAGTGATATTAAATAGGAAATACGTATCTTTACGCAGTGAACCGGAGCTACTAAGCATAATAAATGATTTCTCACGCGGCTGCTAACGAACCGTCACCTTTATACAGATAAGAGGGAAGGAAATGAAACAATTACCTTAGCCTGGAACCCATTTCTCGACGTGGTACTCTTCAAATTTTGACCGAATTAAGCGTTTCGATGTGCATTGTGTATGCTTACGAGTATAAAGATCTAACGATTATGAGACATCACAGGCCATAGAACACTAAATACGGCGGGGAACTGGCATTTTCTAATGATTTTTTTAACTGTTACGAAAGACTGTATTGAGTCACCATGGTTCAAAGAGACAGGCGAACACTGCAGCATACATCACAAATTGAGTACCAAAGAGAAACTCACGATTTTTTTCGCAAATGTCATATCGGATGACGTTAAGAAATCCAATAGGATTTTTAGTTTGATCAACGTACAGAGTGTTCATTGGTTATTTTGCTGTCAGAAGACGAATGACATTGACATGTAAGTTAAAATGTTGCCTTAAATAAAAACAAATAAAGTTGCCACGTCCAACTTCTATGAAATTATTACGTGTAAAGAACTCTTGCACTGCGTGGGCTATCAAAATCTTCGAGCAACACGGAAGGGAGGCGGCATTCGCACTATTTCCCCTCTGCCGAGGTACAAGATTAGCGCGTCAATTTAATCTACCGCGGGCAATAAAACTAGTTGCACTTGGATTTTTCACTAGACCGAGTCCAGACGCGCGCGTGAACACTGCTGCACAAAAATGCCTGTTTGCTCGGTTTTTTGTTGCAAAAACAAGTCGAATACGTCTACTACTCTACTCTCTGTCGCACTTGTAAATTCATACGTAAATGTGACAGGGAGGCAACACGTCGAACGTGGTTCGCAGTAGGCCCAGTACAAATGTCGTATCGGTCGAGCGACAAATCCGACTTCTTATCGGGCTAGTTACGTTACCTCTATACAAAATAACTTGTGTCGATAAATTTGAATGAGGTCGTCTACTTGTAAAATAGTTCGGATTAGACAAATTCTTATTATGGTTTTTATGTGAAGTGTACATATATTTCATAAAATAGTAAAACATTAATTAGATGATTTTTTTACTAGTTCTTCAGTTACAGGCGATGAAGGCGATTAAACCTGTATACATATTATTATTATAAATTTAACTTTTTTTTAATAAATAAATGAATTGAATTTTATTAATACCTATGTATTGAAAGGTTACAAACAATGGGTAGGTACATTCAAAAATTACATTAAAATTAACTATATACTAAATTAAAACTAAACAAAGCCACAACTTCGTCAAACAACTCGTCCCGCGCTCTTCCAGACGCAAAGGTGGGCAGCTTGCCGCGCTGAATTGCGATAGACCATAGGCCTCTGCATTAGGAATAACCCGGAATGAGGGTCGTGACCTCTCTCCCTCAACCGCTGCCCCAATACGCTCAAGAATATTTTGGCCTCGGCAGACCAATACCGAGACGTCTCCACCGCTAATAGGACAAAAATATACTCCGGACCGTTCGGCCAATGTGCGAGGCGGCAAAATTGCTGACACACGTGGCATACCAAAGTAGAGAAGTTTACCCTTTTCCCACGGAATAAGTGTTAGCCCGTCAGGTCTTTTGCCATCGGACCGGCTTAAGCCTGGAGGTTCCAACATGCATGGCACATTTGCAGACAAAAGTGCCCTTCTCACAATGTCGAGAAGTACCCATGTGCGTATTTAACTATTTATAGTATAAAATATTGTCCTCGGTTACCGCGATAGTTCCTACTCTTGAAATAAAACTACCCCCTGTCACCCGTTGACCACAAACGCTGTAAAGGGTTGAAAACGTCGGGATGTATTATAAATTCACTATACGCGATATAATCCGTTTTCATATTTTTCGTTATATTAGCGGCTTCGAAACCCTCCACTGAGCCAAGGAGCTATGAGCTCCCATTGGGAGCCTCCCAATGTGTTTTTGGTCTGCTATTTATGACTTTTCGAATGATTATCTTTCAGACTGATGAAAACATTGTTATTTTCATGATGTCGTGACTTATCCCACTTTTTGTGTTTACAGCTTCCCCAAAAATCCGAAATTAAGGACTCTATGGAAAGAATTTTGCAATAATAAGCGAATCTGGGATCCCAAAAGAACTAGCACAGTTTGCTCAGTGCACTTCCAAACATCGGATTATCAAAATCTTGCGAACAGGAGGAGAAAATTAGTGGAGAATGCAATTCCAAAATTAATACCAAATTGCATTTGCACCGTAAGTAGCAATGTACAAGTTGCAGAACATTCTCAAAAATTCAGTAACATTCTCGGGAATTTCCGGAAACTTACATGAGAATTTAAATTAAATTTCCAATGAGAACATTCCCTATGAGAATTATCAAAAAAAATACTATTAGTATTATTTTAATAAACTCGTAAATATTTAAGACAGTCAGTTAAAATAATTGATAACGGCGGTGTCCAGCGACTTCCTGAATAATTTTTATGGTTCGTAAAATATAAGTTCTGAGAACATTCCGTATAGAAAATTTCGCAACTTTGGAAACTATTTGCGTTTTCTTTGAGAAATAAGTATCTCTTTGTAAGAACTATTATGTAATGTGCTATAAGCCTGTAAAAAGTAATAAATACTGTATTTTAGGTTGAAAATGTTTCAATTAGTTACCTTTATTCCTGCCTCCTTAATACGATAAATGCCCTAACTTATCGATAATATTTCGATATTACTATGTCGACACAAGCACATCTCTCAAAAAGCAATAAAATTCAAATGTGTTAGCGTGCGTGTTGTGACAGGTTATGACACTTGTGACTCGTCCGTACACAAAAACAGATCGAGGTGTGCAAGATTTGTCTGTGTAGTGTGTTATTTGCTATGTATTTGTGTCGTCATTACAGGTTGGATTATGTATGTAAGTGTGTGAGAAGTGCGACTGTGTGCACGTTCCCCCCCCCCCCCCCCGCGAAAAATGGCAGAATGATTTGCATGTTAAGATATCGCTTGGGCCCCTCGGAGTTCCGATGTGTCGGAAGCCGGTGTTGCTCGAAGATCAAAATCGTTGCAAACTTTTCTTGGCTTAACACCATAGAAGGTAGCATCCTATAGACGTGGTATACGCGTACCTCCGTGAGGGACAAAACATACGCAATGCGACAATATTAAAAACACGTTTTAACATGCCTGACAATATATGTACCAAAAACAATCTACGTAATTCGGTCGGGTTATATGTTGCCCACCATAAACCATACTAAATTTATTATTCGTGTTTGGGGCCATTTCTTTAATTTAGAGTGCTCAAATATCACCATAAATTTAAAGCGTCGGGTTAAATGAAGTAAAAAATATTTATTTTCAGGCAACTATGCCACTGATCTCCATGACAAAATTTGATGTTTTTTAAATACAGGGAGCCAATTTTTGAATTTCGACCGCTCGATTTCGTGTATTTCGTTCAATAATATCTCCAGTACCCGGCATTTACATTCTACTAAAACGAGTGGTCAATACCACTAGATGACTAGATTCCAAATTTCGATCGCTCGTATTTCAAATATTAGCATTTCGCCGTTTTCCACCGATTTTCGAGTGACGAAATTGAGCGATCGAATTTCAAAAATCAGCCCCCAGGGCCCAGTTTTATAAAGTTACAAGTTACAGGTTACAAGAGTACAGGCTACAGGCACCTGTAATGCACTGTGAACGGCTACAGGTGTTTTATAAATACACATAAATAATTACAGTTGTAAAGAACCACGGTCAATCTCGATTACATGTGAAATCTACAGGTGTGAAGGACATCACTATTTTAAAAAAAACGTGTGTCATAGATACTCGGTTCTCTACTAAATTATGTGTTTTTGTTTGCTGTAAAATAATAATTACTGGAAAAATGGCCAGAAATGAAGGAAAAATCGAGTGGTTGAGAGCGGCGTTCCATGCCAAGGATATACTTTTTGGGCCGTTTTCAGATTCAGATTAAGTTAGATTTAATGAAATATTTACGTAATAAGTAAATAACATGTAAATAAGTAGGTACTCTTTCACATTCTTACATTAAAATGTATCGTTTCGGTAGCGGCTCAAAGATAAATACGGTGTGTATCGAAAATTATGAATAGTACACTTTACCATAATGTGAATGCACTATACTTATATAAAGAGACGAATGCTAATAAGTCAACGACAAATATCGGCAATAATCCCTTTCCATTTCCTAGTAGATAAAATAAAACGAATCGTCAATAAAATCAATATCAAACATATTGTCACTTTATTTCCTATTTACTATATATTTCAGATATATTAACAAAAACTGATAAGGTCAGTGCATGGAAAAGTATGCATGCCCTGGCACAATCGTTGGCGTTGGTGCTTAACAATAAAGAGTAAAGTTTAAAATCTCTCAGAAAACGAGTCTACAAGTAACTGCTGTTGTGCTGTTACAGGACTCAAGACGTATGTAAGTTTTTGTTACAAGTGTACCAATCTACACTTGTAATTTACAATTTTTTTATAAAACGCCTGTTCGATTATGAGTTTAAAACTATAAAACTCCCGTATTTTCGTCTATGGTTGAGCTACAGGCACTTGTACCTGTAACCTGTAAAATTGTAACACAGTACTTTTATAAAACGCAAATTGTAAAAAACGGAGCAAGTGTTGCCAGTAAACGCCTGTAAACTTGTAACTTGAAACTTTATAAAACTGGGCCCAGGCCGCTTTATATTTTTTTCTTATTTGCGCTACTCTTTTGTTTTTGGCGGGATTTAAAAAGTCATCTCGCTGTAAGAATGGAACTCACTCGTGAAAATATTTGTGCCATGATTTATTGAAGTGAAAACTTCATTAGCGGCGCTGAGCACTTTTAGAGGTGGGGAAAAATGATAAACTCGAGACTAGCAAGGCCTGTTCACTTCCTAAGAAAGTTATGTCCCCAAATAATTGCGCATGTGTCCGCCTGAAGCTTCTATGTGTGCGTTGGCCTCCGAGAAAAAGTTGCGAGTAATAAAAATAAAATCATTTTTCTACAGCAACATCCCAAGTAGCATGGAAGTGTCGGCAACATCAATATACCAGCCAATTTAGAACTTAGAGTGATTTAAGAGACGTATAAGAGTGTCAGAAAAGATTTAAGCTGTATAAAAGGTATTTTACCGACATTATACAGCTCAAGCTGTATAAAATCATTATAAAGGATTCTGCGGAATCATGGGGTGCTTTATCAGAATATAGAAAATCTACTATAAAACTAAAAGTGTTGTGAAACACTACAAGCTAATTCTATCGTAAAAGCTGTATACAGGCTGTATTGTAGTAACACTTGGCACTTTTAGCTGTATAAAAGTATCTGTCAACTCCGTTTTAAAACTTTAAGTGTTGTGAAACACTACAAGCGAATTTTATGGTAAGAGCTGTATACAGGCTGCATTGTAGTATCACTTGGCACTTGTAGCTGTACAAATGTATCTGTCAACCCCGTTTTAAAGCTATTTCTTATGGCGTAATTTTACTCTCCTATAAGAATAGTAGTTGTATAACTTCTGTCTGTAAGGGTATTATAAAACTAAACGAATAAATGGCAGCTATAGTACAGCTTTTTTCTGTATTACTGACAGAGTCGCTTATTTCGGCGTAATTTTACACTCGTATAAGTATATATTTCGACCACGAAAATAAAAAATTGTAATGAACAAGATTAATAATTTAGAAAATTATGAAATGGAACGAAGAATAGACCAAATACATTTGGACCTAAGGGTTTTTTTATTTGTTATACGGATCTCTAAAGAGACTTATAACTTATGTACGGAGAACCGAAATACAGCCAAATGAATACAAATCTTCTATTCTAAAGCTGTTTTAATTCCAAAAGCTGTAAATGACACTCCATTTATTACACAGCACAGCTACTAAGATTATAATGCTCTCCAACTATCCTGTAAGCTGTTTAAAAATTGTCGCCATTTTACAATGAAACAAAAAAGTATTTATAAATATAATTAAGGAAATACTTGCAAATATTAAGCAGACTAACATCGTGTTATGATTACCAGCTAAAATAAATTAACTTTAGCCTTAGAATTAATATTTATAAAACTTTTTGATATTCTAACCTTAAAAACAAACACTAACTTTCCCGATTTTTGATATTTTCCTTATGGTTTCTCTTTGTTATTTTGCAGGCGCGTGAATATTTTGCCAGAAAAGATACATAGGTTCACAATAAATAATAATCGGCACTTACAAATACTATAATATTCCACTTAAGTCCTCTATAATATTTACTTTTACTTATACCATCCACTATAACACTTTATTGTCGCCATTACTATATTACGAATGAACAAGATTAAGACATTTTAGTTTCCTAAATGATTATTATTCTCTTGTAATCATTTTTTAAAACTCATTTAAAACTCATATTCTTATATCGTACTTATAAGAGATTATCTGTAGTGTTAAGGTTTCCTTTTACACCGAAATATAGCTGTAATGCAGCTATTATGCAGCTTATGTATTGCTTATTATACAGCTACTCTACAGCTCTAATAACGCGAAAGGCTGTATAATTTGGGCCCTTTTTTAACTTATAAGGGCTGTATAAGCGCTTATACAGCCTTTGTACAGCCTAACTGTACAGCTTATAGGATACAAATAAACTTCAATACAGCTTATATACAGCTTGCAATGCTACTTGGGATTGCTCCCAACTCTGATTTAAATTATCACGAATTTTATACATAATTAATCATAAAACGGGACTTAAAACGCTTAAAACTTAATTACACGCGATTAAGTTTTATAATGAATATTTGCTTCCAACTGTCTTTATCAATATTCATAAAATATATGGAGGGTAGGTACGTCTACCCACCATAATAAAAAAATATATTTGTCAATGACTCTGTCCAACTGCTGTGGTTAAAGTTCATAACGAAAATTTTATTTATTAAATCTTTAAATAATAAATACAACGTAGCGGTACAACCACTTAAGACTGTAAGTCTGTACCTACATAGATTACAGCAATGCACATAGAAAATGTGCTAAATGCGGAGCAACAACGGCTGTTGAAGCAGCCAGAGTGAAATATATACAGCTTTAGTGGGTTCAGAAGGAACCGAGTCATAACGCATCTGGAAAGCGTATTAATTAACCGTGAAGAAATGTATGAATGAATACAAGTTAGAAATCTGTGTAAAATGCCGTGTGTTAAAGTGTAGTGTATGTGTGTGTAAAGTGTAATAGGTAGGCATGCCTAATGTTATTTGTATAATACTGAAAACTTTGTAAATGCGCTTTATTAATGTCTATTTTTATTAAGTTGTCAGGGTTTAATTTTCAGTGTATATTTCTATATGTAAAACATAATACAATGTTATAAACATAAATATGCCTTTTATTTAAATCAATAGATAATACCACAAACAAGGGGTAATATTTGCATCTTTCATATATTTCGTGATATGAAGATAACAAATATGTTTATCAACATAATTACTATATACCTATAATACCAATACCCGCCAGGCTAAACCGGTTGTCAACTTTAGTTCCATTGGTACACATCGAGGGCGCCACTAGTATAAACGTATAAACGGTTGGGGACATTTTTTTGTATGGAGTTACCGTTCTTCTCCTAGTGAGTATTATATTCTTTGCTCGAGACAGCGTAGCGCGTAACGGATAACGCGTAACGCGCTGACGTCATGTGTGACAGATAATGTTATTTACCAAAGAACTTTAGTCATAACTCATAACGTATCATAAATCAGGTCAATTACTATGATCTTTTATACTAGATATGTCATACACTAACATATCAAGCGACAAAAGTGATGCCAACCAATGCTGCCAACGTCACGGCAGCATCAGTTACAATTTGTTTACAACTTCATACGCAAATGCGTAAGAGACGGCACAATTAAAAGAATACCTAAGTAAAAAAGAGACGCGTAGTGTTAGTCACTTGCGCGTGAATTTGGTAAATCAGTGATACCACCATAACACGACGGCAAACAGTGAAGATGGCGCGAACCGTAAAACTTATTAAAAAAAATATCAAAGAATAAGATGTTTGACAGGTGGGTCATTCCACCGTTTCTGGTTAGTTTTTTTTTTTGGCGGGAACGTTGAAGGAAAAAGGTGCGCTGGTCAAATAAAATTCTGTAAATTAATTTTAACTCGTAAATTTGAACGTTTATTTGTATATATTTTATGTAAAATAGTTTCTATAGTGTTAGTTTTGTAAGTATTAAGTTAGTGCGTTTCCCCATTATGGGGAGGCGCACAGGACGCCACGGCCGAAAAAGGTCGCGCATTTCAGAAGAAAAACCACCGGAGGGGGCAGAAGGAATGGATCAGGACTTGCCTTCTTCTTATTCATCATCATCCTCTTATTCCGATGCCGAAGCTGAAAAAACGGAAAAAGAACGTCCTATGGCGAGGAAACGGGAGAAGGAGAAGGATAAGTACACGCTATACAAAGCGGGAAGCTACATCAGGTTGTATGATGAAAATTCACAGAAAAAAGAATTTATTGTCTTCCTTAATCGCGAGGAAGACAATATCGGCTGGCCGGAGGCCGATCTTCTCGTGAAAGCATTTGTCAGCTTCTACTTGATGCACAACACAGTTTGTCGAAAAATCATTATCTTTTATCTGTTTTCTTTGACATTGCCGGTGCTTTCAATAGTGTCAATATTTCCGTTCTTTGCATTGAGTTGTCAGTGTTAGGGATACCTGGGAAAATAATAAATTTGGTACAAGCATTTTTGACCAACAGAAAAGTTTTTGTTAAATTTAATAAACACTTATATGGTCCAAGATGCTCCTCGTTAGGAGTTTGTCAAGGAGGAATTCTATCTCCATTAATTTTTATTTTATATATTAGGATATTTAATGTTATTTTGGGGCCGAATGTACAAAACTTACAATTTGCGGATGATTTAGTCGTTTATGTGTCAGGAATGGATTTAAATCAAATGACTGTTACTGTAAATGAGGCACTTGTAAATTTAAATCAGTACTTTTCATACCTTAATTTAAATGTTAACCCGATTAAATCAAAAATATTTCTCTTTGGTCGTAAATCCCCTATCTTACCTAATATTTTATACAATAGTATTCCGCTGCCTATATCTTGTGACGTAAAATTTTTATGTGTAACCTTTACTCCAAAACTCTCATGGACTAAATACATTAACAGTATAACAACTAAAGCAAACAAAGCATATAACCTACTGAAATCTATTTGTGGTACTACATGGGGAGCAGATCCCAAAATACTGTTAATTTTATACAAATCTCTTGTTCGTAGTCACTTTGAATATGGTTTTCTTTGTTTTGCTGGAGATAATAAATTAGTTAATAGTTTGGATAAAATACAAAACAAATGTATGCGCACAATACTTGGTGCCTTTAAAACTAGTCCCATTGCTGCTATGCAAATTGAATCAAAACTTCCCCCTATTGCTGTTAGATTTCGTTATCTAAAAGAAAGATTCGTCTTAAAGCTTCACAGTCTGCCAAAGAATATGCTTCTTACCAATTTAATTGCTTCGGATTCTGCTTCATTTAATAAAAATGTGTTATTTTGCAAGATTTTCTTTGGTTTTTTCATTCTCTTCAAGAGTTTAACATATATTTAAATAACGATGTTCTTCCTTGTTATGCAGGCACATTTCACAGTAAATATTCGGCAATGAATATAGTAATGAACTCAAATCTGACTTCTAAGGAGGAAGTTTATCTATTATTGTCAGGATGGTGTAATTTTAAATTTCTTTATACCGATGGGTCCAAAAATAATGATGCTGTTTCCTTCGCTATTTATCAGACTGAAATTAATAAAGGAGTGGGGTACAAGATTAATAAAAATGCCAGTATCTTCACCGCTGAAGCAACAGCCATTCTTTTTGCTTTGAAACATATTAAGGAGAAAAATCAATTGGACAAAAACTGGGTAATCGTTAGTGATAGCATGAGTGTCTTAAAAAGTCTGTCAAATAACAAAATTAATGCTAACACTAACTATCTAATTTTTACTATTAAAGAATTGTGGTGGGAATTATTCTTAACTGACACTGATGTTAAATTTGTCTGGGTACCGTCGCATATAGGAGTCTTAGGGAACGAAAACGCAGATTTTCTAGCTAGAACTATTGTTAATATGTCTGATCCTTCCACTAGTCTTGACAACAAGGGTTTGAATATAGCTTTACCGTATACAGATATAATTTCCAATTTAAAAAAGCGTATGATTGGTAACTGAGGAAAGCATTGGTATTGTTCTACAGAAATTGAAAATAAGGCTCATATATACTTGGTCAAGCAGATCTTGTCAGTAGAAAAAGGCGGCAAATTTGAAATATGTAGGCGCGAAGGGATAGCGTCTCATAGAAAATTTGAATATCGCGCCTTTTTCTACTGACAAGATTTGCTTGACCATCTATATATTCTTTGTTAGATGTTCCTGTTAATAGCACCCCGTGGTTCTGCAAATTTAAAAAGTTTGTACATAGAAAGTTTTACACTACAATTACTCGAATGCGCATTGGTCATTATTGTTAAATTTTCACCTGCATCGTAAAAATATAGTTCCCTCTCCTTATTGTGATCGTTGTCAAATGCAAGAAGCTCAGTCTTTGGATCACATCATCTTTGATTGCCCGTCCTTTGGCATTCAGCGCCTTGTGCTAATGGATGCGCTGCTTAATATTTATGGAGCGCCTAATTTAATCCCGTCTACAGTAACAGATTTGTTAAAGGAGACTACAACTTATATGTCTTTGTATAAATTTGTACATAATTCTGTAAATATGTTGTAAATTTATAAATAGTGTTTTTATAATTTAAGTTCTAAGTGTTGTAGGTACTTGTATTGAAACTAATATTAATATTGTTACGAGAATATTACAGGATTTGTCTAATTGCTAAAACAGATTTGAATGAAACAGAATGAGAATGGATATGACCAAATAACTGGAAGAGACGCTTTTACTTAAAGTATTATAAAAATGAAGACTACTGAAGACATTAATATCGGAATTGACCTAATATGAATAGTATTTACTGAAGACGTTTACCGGATTGAACTTACTGAAAAGACAAAAAAAATCTACTCATGACAAGGCAGTATAGTATGGCTTAGAGCTTTAGCCTGTCCAGATAACGAAAAAAAAAAGTTTCTGGTGTTACACTTGAACTCATAAAATAAGGTTTTATTCGATATTGTAAAAGGAACTAGGAGGTTATAACTATTGATTCATCTACTACTTTGATAATTTTTTAGTACAAAAGCTATAATGGCATGTTGATAATTAGGAACTTGACGTTTTATGTCATGTGCGATTTAGACTTGAGAGCTACAGTCAGCAGCAGATATACCTGAGCGGGCAAGGTGTCCAAGAAAACATATACACTTCAATCGTCACAAAAATAAGGACATCTAAGATGTCATTTTCACGTAGGCTTTCAGTTCGTCACAAATACCTTAACTTCTGAGTTTTTCTTTAACACATACACCCTTATTTAATCACAATGACAATAACGGTTAAAAAGTCAGTGGTAACTAAGCACTCAAATTCAAGCTGCTGTTATTAATACCTACACGCACTGCCAATCACGTACGTCAGCAGCCAGGGTGCCACCAGTTGCTAAGCAGTTGTTATTTCAATGGTAACTAAGCATCAACATTTTATCTGTTTAACTTTAAAGTAAATACTGTAGCACTACGAATTGACACCTCCTTTCTTAAAGAAGTATTTTATCGTTAAATGTCAAACTTAGACAATAAATAAGTAGGTTCTACTAGAATGATTGGTGTTTTTATTTTAACTGTCATATGCGGCTGTTCTTCCAAACCGTAGATCATATTATATACCTATGTTAATATATATATTTAGCCCACTTATTGTAATAAAATATACTATACAGGGTGGCCCATTTAGATCGGCCAGTATGGGAAAATCTGATACTATAATAAGATATACACCGATCTCTTCTTAGGAATCATGTCATCGATTTTAGTAACACGAAAAACTGCATTCATACATTAAAAAAAAACGTGTACCTACTCAGCTCGGTAATCGAACCCCGAACGTTTTGAAAAATAAAGCTTTAAAATAATAATATAATAATTTAAAAAATAAAGATTTTCCCATACTGACCGATCTAAATGGGCTAACCTGTATAGTACTAAAATGCCCCGAATCGATCAAAGAACGAAGGAGAAAATAATTGAATTGAAACGTAACACGTTCACTGTCTCAATCTGACATGTAAACTTTATGGCTTTGTAGTAGAGGCTAGCAGTGGCCCCACGTGAGGAGCACGGGCAGTAAAGGTGTTAAACATATCAAACCTAGCAGTAAATATCAAATGGCATTCCGCACAGGAGTAATCTAAGTAACGCCCACTGCGGGTTCAAACCTACAACGTCCTGATAGAAAGTCGTACATACGCTACATGTGAAATTATCTTCAAAAACAAGACCGAAGTGATCCCATAAGTGTTCCGTAAACAAAGTTTTGTACGGAACACTAAAAATTAAGTATATAAACTAATGCGAAATCTAGACACGCGGCAGCGTGTCAAGCCAAGTTCAAGCAAAGGAACTGGCTAGCCAGCGCCGAGTGTAATATTACACGAACCACTTGGTGCCACTTTTGACCCTTCTATAACTCAAAACATCTTTGATGTAAACACATAAAACTACGTGTGTTTAATTATATCCATAAGGATATCTAGAAGCCCAAATTTCATGAAGCTAGCTCAAACGGTTATTAAGGTATGAAGGTCAAAAAGTCGTAAATTTTAAGACTGACTTATGACTTATAGTACCTAAACCTAACCTACTTCCAGATGACCTAGAAGGATGAAATTTGGAATCCAGCTTGGTTATTGTGTGTAACCGTAGGAAAAAAATCTAAAAATAAAATAAAGTTAAAAAATAGGGGGGGTCCCCATACAAAAAAACCACTTTTTATTGGGACTGACATATAAGTACCTAAACCTAACCTACTTCCAGATGACCTAGAAGGATGAAATTTGGAATCCAGCTCGGTTATTGTGTGTAACCGTAGGAAAAAATCTAAAAATAAAATAAAGTTTAAAAATAGGGGGGGTCCCCATACAAAAAAACCATTTTTATTGGGACTGACATATAAGTACCTAAACCTAACCTACTTCCAGATGACCTAGAAGGATGAAATTTGGAATCCAGCTCGGTTATTGTGTGTAAGCGTAGGAAAAAATCTAAAAATAAAAAAAAGTTAAAAAATAGGGGGGGTCCCCATACAAAAAAATATTTTTTTATTGTAGCGTTGGAACCGTCACAAGCAGATATTTGAAACTACCCCAATATATGTATTATTATATTTGCTATATTAAAATAAAGTTTAGTCAAAAAATAAGTGGTGTCCCCATACAAAAAACTTGTAATACGCTCTAAACAACCGGCCAACGCCGTGTCGTCGGCGGCGCGCGGCACCACATAATTATACAAAGAACAGAAGTAAAAACCATACAGCGGAAACACAAGAATAAACATTAAATCTCAATACCTGCCTAGTTTTCTTTACAAAAAGTATTGATATCCCACCAAAAACATAAATGTAAAAAAGGAGAGCCAAGTTCAATACAAAAATTATGCTTGGCTGTGGGGCTCGCCGCAAAAAGAAAGGAGATCTAAATGAGTGCCACTGCCAAGTTCTATGCAAAATCCAAATATGTATTTATAGGAACAAAATAACATTATAAACAAGTATTAAACTATATTTCTTTGCTTTATTGGATACCTATAACAATTGCTGTTATTTAAAAAAATGTGAGATCTTAAAGTAGGTTAGATTTGGCTTGGCCAGGTTTTATCAGAATTACAATATATATAAAATGATTGATATAATGAAAACTGGCCAAGTCAAATCTAACCTACTTTAAGATCTCACATTTTTTTAAATAACAGCAATTGTTATAGGTATCCAATAAAGCAAAGAAATAGAGTTTAATACTTGTTTATAATGTTATTTTGTTCCTATAAATACATATTTGGATTTTGCATAGAACTTGGCAGTGGCACTCATTTAGATCTCCTTTCTTTTTGCGGCGAGCCCCACAGCCAAGCATAATTTTTGTATTGAACTTGGCTCTCCTTTTTTACATTTATGTTTTTGGTGGGATTAACTTAAAACCAGAAGACACAAATTAATAATAAAAACTAAACCCAAAAAAATAAAAAGCTGTAATCTCTAGGTGCGTACGACTGAGATTTGAACCCGCGGTGTCTGCTTTGAAAAGCAAACGCCTTAGTAACAAGACCACAACGTGCCTTGACAATTAGCTCTAAATTCGGCTTCAGTTAGCTTTTGCTATGTGTCATTCGTCTTGACGATTCTGTTAAAAGAAATAATTTGCAGTAAGTTGACCGAGAGGCTCCTGTCAAATGGTTGAAGGGCAAAACGTGAGATAGATGTATGTGATGACAAGACTGTACTGCTTTCGATGATTGTCAAAACGCTTTACCTGAAATTAGCATGGCTATCTTTCATTCAAGATTCGACCATACTTGTATGCTTTAAAGTCTATTTTTCCATATTGTTCAGTTATATTTGACACGTTGACCGCTTAGATACCATTGGTTTTTTGACAGCAAAGGTATCAATGACTTGTTGTAAGTGTAGAAATTAATGAATAGCGACTGTTAACATATTTGTGACACGTTGAGCGCTCACAAGTAAATACTACCATGACAGTCAACAACTTTTTGACAGTTTAAACGTTTACCTCTCTTTGAGCACCTGGAGTGTATAGCGACTTCTGCTGCTGACTGTACATAGGCACAATCCGTTTTAGGCAGACGGAGAACAAGTTCTTTTAACGTCATCACTTCATCAGAATGTGTGTTGTTAAAGGCATTGTTGGCGACTGGCTGGCACGCGGCCTCCTTCGAACATGTATTGTTTGTGAAACCTTTTAATTTGTAATTGACAGTTTTGTCTGCCTGTCACCCGTCTGATAACATTTTTGTGCTGGATATAATTAATAAAATAATTTAATATACAACGTGTATATAACGTATTTCCATCATCCTATTTACAGTCCACTTCATTAGCTATCAGGCATAACTACCAATAGAAATCGTCTTTAGAGGAGGTCAAGGAAAAAAACATCAGTGTACCAATAGGTTGTGGTGAAGTTTTATAAGTAAGGAGAATTAATTGTAAAGTTATTGTAGATGGTGCTCCAATCTGGAAGACATGACAAACAGTTGTTATAACATTTGATGGCCAAGTTCTCCCAAAACGCATATTTATTTATGAAACGCGATGGCTTTCTCCTCCAGATGAGGTACCTCCACTTCGTGGACAATGCAACCCTAAGTACCTACCACCGGTCAATAACATGATGACACAAATTGGCCAGCATGATTTGAAGTTGAACCAAGCTGAGTGGAACCTGATGGCTGATGTTAGAAGATATCATCCGATTTCTGAGAAAATTCCGTGAGCTGGTTGAAATACTCAACAGTGCAAAAAACAGCGTCAATCTATTTGGCAATGGTACTTATTTCATTTAGAAATTAAAGATGTTCTCGATTCGGTGTCGGACGAAGAGTCACTCGTAATGATAGTACCTACTAAGAAACAAAATTCTATAGAAATTGGAGGCAAGATTTCCTGTAACGGAAAAAATTGTGGTTGCGGCAATGCTGGACTCCAGATTCGTAAATATGACACAAGTAGATTTATATTCGAAGGAGCGTTATAAATACTACACGTGCTGCATTTATGGCAGATTATATAAAAAAAACATACTCATGTTTCGGAGGCTACATCTACGATAACCACGATGGCACCCACTATTTCTACTGGAACAGAATCGACGGGGACGAAAGAGTCTATAATATCAAAGCTATCGAAAAATACAGCACAATGTCTTGCAGTCCTCTTGTTTCATCGGGATTCAATGCAACGAACCAGGAACGGTGGAAAATCTGTCTCCCCGACTGATGTTAAAGACGACATCCTTAATTATTGGCGCGGGATAACTGACACATTCCCACAACTGAGCCAACTTGCAAGGGCTACATTATGTTGTCAATTCCTGCCGCAAGCACTCCAAGTGAGCGCGTTTTTTCTGTAGCAGGCCTAACCGTAACTACAAAACGATCACGTTTAAGCCCAATTCGGGTGGATAAATTTATTTTTATTTTAGACAATTATGCAACATGTAAAGACAATTGCACGTAATACAGTCAGCATCAGATATACCTGAGCGGGCAAGGTGTCCAAGAAAACATATACACTTCAATCGTCACAAAAATAAGGACATCTAAGTTGTCATTTTCACGTAGGCTTTCAGTTCGTCACATATATCTTAACTTCTGAGTTTTCCTTTAACATATACACCCTAATTTAATCACAATGACAACAACGGTTAAAAAGTCAGTGGTAACTAAGCACTCAAATTCAAGCTGCTGTCATTAATACCTACACTCACTGCCAATCACGTAAGTACGTCAGCAGCCAGGGTGCCACCAGTTGCTAAGCAGTTGTTATTTCAATGGTACCTAAGCATCAACATTTTGTGTTTAACTTTTAAAAAAATACTGTAGCAGCTACGAATTGACACCTCCTTTCATAAAAGAAGTATTTTATCGTCAAGTGTCAAGCTTAGACAATAAATAAGTATTAAGTTCTACGTGAAATGATCGGTTTTTAGGGTTCCGTACCCAAAGGGTAAAACGGGACCCTATTACTAAGACTTCTGTCACCAGGCTGTATCTCACGAACCATGATAGCTAGACAGTTTAAATATTCACAGATGATGTATTTCTGTTGGCGCTGTAACAACAAATACTAAAAACAGAATAAAATAAATATTTAAGTGGGGCTCCCATACAGCAAACGTGATTTTTGACCAAAGTTAAGCAACGTCGGGCGTGGTCAGTACTTGGATGGGTGACCGTTTTCTTTTTGCCTTTATTTCCGTATTTTTTTTGCTTTATGGTACGGAACCCTTCGTGCGCGAGTCCGACTCGCACTTGCCCGGTTTTTATCTAACTGTTATAGGCGGCCGTTCTTCCAAACCGTAGAGCATAAATATGGTAATATATTTATTTAGCCCGCTTATTGTACTAAAAAATACTAAATATGATGCTCCAAATCGATCAAAGAACGAAGGAGAAAATAATTGAATTGAAACGTAACACGTTCACTGTCCCAATCTGACATGTAAACCTTATGGTTTTTTAATAGAGGCTAACCGTGGCCCCACGTGAGGAGCACGGGCAGTACCTAAAGGTGTTAAACATATCCAACTATGACTCCTCTCTTTATTTTGTTGGTTGGACTCATTATCCGCAAGAACGGTGCCTCCTCTTTTATAGATATAGGGTAAAAGTGGGATAGATGCCCCACTTTTTGAATTTACTTGTTATCGCTTAGTACAAAAAGCAAGATGCCTTATTTGTATAACGGGTAGGTACTGTAAGAGTAAAAACACCAGAGCACCACTTATCGGGGGGCACGGCAGTGCCCCCGCCAAGTCGAGCGCGAAGCAAGCACTGCCGTACCATCCTTTACTGGAACCATTTCGCCGCATTTTCAGGCCCCTATTTGAGAACCTCTGGATAAGACCAGAACGCAGAAATTTTGGTCATCCAGTAAGCTATAATCACATACTTAAAATCCAAAATTTCAAGTCTGTAGGTCATTTAGTTCCGAAGTTAAGCGAAAGCAAAGTTTCGCATTTATGAAACTCACTCATGATCATCAGAATAGAACTAGTACTTCCCATAAACTCAGAGAGCTGAAATTTGGTACAGAGTTAGGGTTTAATGGCCACATAAAGGGAAAACCTAAAAATATTGCAATATCAGTCACGTTTTAAAGATCTAAGAACTGCATAAGTAAGTTTGTAATCCCATATAAATATATGATATTACAAAGTTACTGTTGCAGTTCTTACAAATAGTAGGTAAAGTAAAGGTACACTACGATGTACGATGTGAGTATGAATGAAGATATGTTTAGTTATGATATGTGTATACATAGTATGGGTATGAGTACCCGAAAAGAAGGAGTGCCTACAAAAAGAGATGAGATCCCATCAAAAACATTACATGTAAAAAGGTGCAAGTCTCGCAACGCTTTCACTACAAAAAGAAGTGAAATCCCATCAAAAACATTCTGTAAAAAACTAGCCAAGTCTCGATGGAGCTGCTTGTTTATCTCTAAAAAGTAATGAAATCTAGACAAAGTCGTGCCAAGTCTAAGGTTCCTTACTGCGATTTCTTTATTATTATAGTTAATGTTGTGTGACTTGGCCGTTGAAGGGTACACAAGGGTACAAAACCAGGTGCTCCATGACACCATTGCACCAATCTGCCATTGCACCAAAAAGAAGCGTTTGTTTCAGGCTCGCCCATACATAAGTATTATTGAAATACGCAGCTTTATCAAGCCTACAATTGACTGGTTATTGAATCAACGTCTTCCAAGTGGCAATCTTCCATCGTCAATGGGTAGCGGTTCTGGCGACAGATTGGTGCAATGGTGTCATGGAGCACCTGGTTTTGTACCCTTGTGTACCCTTCAACGGCCAAGTCACACAACATTAACTATAATAATAAAGAAATCGCAGTAAGGAACCTTAGACTTGGCACGACTTTGTCTAGATTTCATTACTTTTTAGAGATAAACAAGCAGCTCCATCGAGACTTGGCTAGTTTTTTACAGAATGTTTTTGGTGGGTAATAATTTCTATTAGGGAATCACCAGAGATGTGACTTGTTTGAAATACTTGTATTTAAAATGCAAATACAAAATCCAAAATACCTATTTTGTATTTAAATACCTTTTGAAGAAAACTATTTTGTATTTTATTTAAAATAGTTTTTGGGACCTATTTTTTATTTTCAAAATACAAAATACTTTATAGTAGGTAGGTAATGTAGGTAGGAGTTACAATCTCTTCTGATGTTACAATCCTGGCAACTCTCTCATTCTTTTAGCACGGAACTGTTGAATCTGTTTAGTAACGTCGCACATGACCAAGCGTAGCGAGTGGTTAAAAAGGTGGAATCTTGAGTGTTGCGAGGGTTTCAAGGCACGAGAGGAGAACAAACTTGTATGCCCTGGTGAAACACAAACGAGACGTTTTCATCACACTAACGAGAGGCATTATACTAGCTTGTAAACATTACAAATTAATGCTTTAAAAGTTGGCCGTTAAAAACTATCATCCATACCTACATCCTACTGGTTAATATGAGCAAACAAGCAGAAATTTGCACTTTAGATAGAGGATTGATTTCAAAGAATTAAACAGAGTCTTTTCAGCTCGGAAATTCCGAGTAATACTTTTTAATTCAGACTAGGTATTCACTACTCAGAGTACCTTTTATCGCAAAGTATTTGTATTTTTTTAAAGTATTTTTAAAATACCTATTTCGTATTTTGTATTTAAATACAAAATCAAAAACTATTTTGTATTTTGCATTTGAAATAGTATTATCAAGGAAGTATTTATAAAGTATTTTTCACATCTCTGGGAATCACAAATATGAGAGTATAGGTCTAAAAATAATATGCGACGCCGTCCTCGCGCAAAACCAACCTAAAATGGATGACACCTTTAGTGATGTGGCATTCCGGTTATGGTAGTGATGTACAGCACCGATAAATGACGGTTCCGCCGTTTAGTACTTAGGTTTATTATCTTCAATTTTATGAAAGGAATAAACATTATCTTTGATACTTCCAGAGTATTGGCGATTATTGCGGACCTCTAAATTTTGGGACAACTATCCCCTATATGGGTTAGTTGCCTAATCCATGTAAATTACGTTTAGGATAGATGCCCCGTCGAGAAAAAGGATATTTATCCCGCAAAAACTTTGATCGCACCGCACCCAGCCGTCCCATGCAATTGCACAGAGATATGCAACACGGTCAACTTAGTTGTAGTTGCAGAGTCTGTCGATAGATAAATAAAATAACATTTCATTCGCGACACTAGAGTAATTGCAATCAAGGCGACTATACCCCCGGGGCATGTATCCCACTTTTACCCTATGCGATAAAAACATCACTGCCATGGATATAAGTAAACTGTTGACCATAGGAATAACGAATTTTGTTTTTACAACTTAGTATAACCTAGCAGTAAACATCAAATGGCATTCCGCACAGGAGTAATCTAAGGAACGCCCACTGCGGGTTCAAACCTACAACGTCCTGTTAGAAAGTCGTCGTACATATACTACATGTGACATATCTTCAAAAATTATATAAACTAATGCGAAATTAACATAAAACCAGAAGACACAAATTATTATTAGAAATGAAACCAAAAAATAAAATAAAAAGCTGTAATCTCTAGATGCGTGTGACTGAGATTTGAACCCGCGGTCTCTGCTTTGAAAAGCAAACGCCTGTTACTGAGACCACAACGTGCCTTGACAATTAGCTCTAAATTCGGCTTCAGTTAGCTTTCGCTATGTGTCATTCGTTTTGACGATTCTGCTAAAAGAAATAGTTTGTAATAAGTTGTCCGAGAGGCCCCTGTCAAATCGTTGAAGAGCAAAACGTGAGATAGATGTATGTGATGACAAGACTGTACTGCTTTCGATGATTGTCAAAACGCTTTACCTGAAATTAGCATAGCTATTATTCATTCAATATTCGACCATACTTGTATGCTTTAAACGTCTATTTTCCCATATTGTTCAGATATATTTGACACGTTGACCGCTTAGATACCAGTGGTTTTTTGACAGCTAAGGTATCAATGACTTGTTGTAAGTGTAGAAATTAATGAATAGCGACTGTTAAGATATTTGTGACACGTTGAGCGCTCACAAGTAAATACTGCCATGACAGTTAACAACTTTTTGACAGTTTAAACGTTTACCTCTCTTTGAGCACCTGGAGTGTATAGCGACTTCTGCTGCTGACTGTACAATCTCCTTCATACAATAAGCATTCACGAAATTTTCTTTGCATGTAAGTAACAAACAATTGACTCACATTTGATTTT
Organism: Cydia fagiglandana; assembly: GCF_963556715.1. Classification (NCBI taxonomy): domain Eukaryota; kingdom Metazoa; phylum Arthropoda; class Insecta; order Lepidoptera; family Tortricidae; genus Cydia; species Cydia fagiglandana. Next base: position 11,222,700 of record NC_085959.1, read on the forward strand.
GCATGAGTATTCCACTGCTGTCCGATATTAATAAACGTACGTTTACTTTGTTGTTTTTTCTCCTTATTTAGTACCACACCAAGATGGCAATTAATTTACCTACACTATTGAACAACACTCTTACGCAATAAGTCTTAACTATGTATTTACAAGAATAGCGTGTGCGTGAGTATACTACCTAATGCTAGTGAAAAACTATAAATAGTTATTTTTTGCAGTTTGTAGTAGGTACTTAAAACGTAAATGAAAAAATTTGCTACATCGCCGGCGCCAACCTAAAATGTAGGCGCTTCAAATTATTTAATTTAATACTTTATTAAATTTAATACTGACTGACTGACTGGCCAACCGTTTCGCGAGTTCAACAGTGAGAGTGGAAAAGTTGTGTTTTTTATTGAATACAAGTTGCTAAGGTGGGATCTGCACGTTGACAGGTTGTGCGGCAAATTAGGAAGTGCATGCTTCGCTTTGGGTCGTGTTGCGAAGATAGTGGCTCCAGAGGTTGCACGAACCTGTTATTTCGCTACTGTACACTCTCGCTCACTGATACAGTATGGTGCAGGGCTATGGGGTCTCTGTGCGCAATGGGAAAGAGTATTGAGAGTGAGTACGTGCCGTCAGGACCATCGCGCGAGTGCCTGCTGACACCCCTGCCAAAGAGCTTTTTAAAAAACTCGGCATTCTTACACTGCCTGCAATAGTAATCATGCAGGTAGCGATATACGTGAGAGGTAACTTAGACACTTATAAAACGAAAGAGATGGAGTCGAATTACAATACGCGGAATGCTAGGAAACTTGTAGGAATTAGTAGGAAATTAAAGAAATCAAATAAATTAACTCATGTAATGGGGCCTACCGTCTATAATAAACTGCCACAAAACGTTATTGATGCACCAAGTTTATGCAACTTTAAGCACCGTTTAAAGAACTGGCTCGTCGATCACCCATTCTACACCTACGGGGAGTTCATGATGCATACAGGGTCAGTGCCTATCTGAACCGTATTGTAGATGTAACAAACTTTTATTTATTAAATGTATAATATAAATTTTACCTCATTTGACATTAAATATTTCTGTTGACTAAGTTCTAATTGTATTTTTTTAATCTTAAAATCGTATCACATTTACTATTATTTTTATTTTTATTTAATTTTCGACTTTTGTTTTTATACTTAAATTTTGATCTCAATATTATTTAGACTTGTAAATCGGCTTTGTTTTAATATTAATTGTAATTTTAATACAGATCTTAATTTTAAATTTTCAATCTTTATTCTAGATCTCAATTTTAATTTATACTATTTCTAATTTTAATTCGACATGTGAATAAGTTTTGTTTTAATTCTCATTACAATTGTATATATAATTTTAAGTTTAATTTAAATTTTCGATCTCAATTTTAACTGTATTAATTTTAATTTTATTTGACATGTAAATTGGCTTTATGAATAAATGAGTAATATTATTTCTCTGTTAACTTGCGTTATTTAAGAACGTAAATTTGTAATAAGTGCAATAGCGACATAGATTACATGTTATTGGTAGGAGATAAATATTATAGAGATTGTATTGTCGGGCTAACCCAGATCCTGAAGAAGCACATATTGAGTATTTGGCTGCTACTGAGCTTTTACCTAATATCACATACAACAATTGAAAAGTTAATATCAATGTTCGTCATGAATCAGCCTTTAATGGTCACGTAGACAACGACAATAGTGAAGAAGGATTTCCCAATTTTTTAAATGCTCTAATAAATGTATTTAGGGATCATAGTATTCATAGTTATGCCATACTTACGCTGAATAATACAACTGTAGCCGTCCATTGTAGACAAGAGCCTGAAGGTATTTCTTACTGGTTGTTTGACTCCCACGAGCGAGACCCCAAAGGTTTCAAAGCTCCAACGAGAGGTACTTCATGTTGCATACGATCTACTTGTATCCATGATTTGCATAATATCGTGCGTAGAAACTTGATCATTAAAAACACATCTGTCAGTGTGTTGACTCTAAATGTTTTAGGTGATAACACCCGAAAATCAACTAGAACAGTTACAGCAACATACACAAACATCTTCAGAAATTGAACAACATTATCAATCATCTAACTGTCCCCAGCCGCAAGATCTACATCTATTATCGTGTAACAGTCGCCAGAAGAAAATAATAGGAACATGGAAGAAGACTTAATCGACCCACAATTACAGCAAAAATATAACACAGAAACGAGATATATTTTCATAACTAGTATGCTTAGGAATATAGATGAAAGAGTACCTAATTTGGACAGTGTTGTTACCATAGACAACCCTAACCCAGAAGATGAAGTAAGACTACAAGAAATGAAAAGAAAAACAGCACCGCGCCTAAATTATGAACGTGAAAAAAGAATGGAAGAGTTGGGCTGGTACTTTTCATTTCCTGACGGAAAAAATGGATTTGGTGAAGATAGAGAGGTTCCGATTACTACATTAGACTACTTCCAAGCTCGTATAATGAGTAATGATAAAAGGTTCCATAGAAATGATTATTTATTTTTTGTATTATCTGTAGTGGAATATTTTTGAGCAAAAGCTAATGTATCAGTTTCATGCAAAATGCGACAAGGAGGCAAGGAGAACTTACACCCCAAGGACTGATTGACAATATGCATCTGACTATGAGAAATGTACGAGGGTCTGCTTCGTACTGGAGACGATGCTGTTCGGAGTTGATTGCTATGGTAAGAAGTCTAGCTAATCTTACCTGGTTTATGACCTTTTCGTGTAATGATCTAAATTAGCCGGATATGATAAAAGCCTTGCTCATTGCGGATGGCCGCAATGTGAATGATATAGACAGCATAACATTTCCTGTACTACTAAAATTGGTACGAAAATATCCAGTGGTTGTTGCTAGACAATTCACAATAAGAGTTCATGCTCTTATGCGTTACTTAAAACAAAATAATGACTGCTTGGGTGGAAGTATCGTAGACTATTGGTATAGGATAGAATTCCAGAATAGAGGCAGTCCACACTTGCGCATGTTAGTGTGGTGTGAAGATATTCCTGATTTTTCGACAAATGAGGGAAAGTGTAATTGAAAGAGTTGTTTCGTGTTCTTTGAACCCCCATAACACTGAGTTATCAAATCTAGTTAAAAATATTCAAATGCAGACATACCAATACGTGCTACAAAGACCGCACCAACCATTGTTGTCGTTTTGGGTTTCCCAGGGCTCCAAGTGAGGCTACCTTATGTTTGGGTCCCGATGAAGCACTTGCCAACAACGGTTGGTTTTGTATCTTGCGAAGAACTTCTCAAGAAACTATGGTAACTATAGTCCTGAAATTCTTAGTCTTTGGGATGGAAACATGCGGAAATATCTCTGCAGTCGCGTATTACGTTGCAAAATGTGCAAGTGTGAACCTCACGACACTGGAGACGTTGTGCGCCAAGCAATTACAAAAGCTAAAAGCCGGGGTGGCACAGTGTGGAGCCAACTGCTTGCGGTCTCTATGGCAATTGGCAATACTCTCGCAACGATTGGTAAGTGCTCCCGAATGTGCATATCGTCTTTGCCGTCTGCCGCTTAAAATGAGTTCTCGTAAAACTATATTTGTGAATAGCTGCATGCCAAATCAACGCTTTTCGTTTGTTGCGGTTTGAAGGGGATGAAACTTCAACAGATAACAACATATTTGACCGTTACGTGTTGAGGCCTGATGAGCTAGAAAATATAAGTCTGGCAGAATTCGCTGTGCGTTATGAGACTGTTTCAAATATTATGTGGAGTGAGGAAGATGGTGATATCGAACTAAGAGAACCTGTTGATGAGCCTATAAGAATAAGATATGAGTTTGAGGGACGGTTCACAAATGCAAGCCAGCTGTGTTACGTACCTACACGTTATTACTACACACTTAATTGTGATAAAGATGGGTATTATTACAGCTTAATTGTTTGCCATATTCTATTTCGCGATGAAAACCAACTAATGTTCTAGAACCGACGGGTCTAGCGCGTGACGATGGGAAGAGACCAGATGGTATGACACTGGTTCCCCGGAAGCTGGGTCGACTCCTCGTCTGGGACGCCACGTGCGTGGACACGCTCGCACCGTCCCATCTTCCAGGGACCTCTTCGAGAGCTGGCGCTGCTGCCGATGCGGCCGAGAATCCCGCATACCGGCTGCATGTTTGAGCCGTTCGGGGTGGAGACGCTTGGGCCGTGGGGACAAGGCGCAAACAGCGTATATAAGGAGTTGGCCAAGCGCCTTATAGACGCAACGGGTGACCCGAAGGCTGGAGCTTATCTCGCCCAACGCATCGGCGTTACCGTCCAGCGTGGTAACACCGCCAGGACTACCGGAGGGCACGGACCTGGGTCCATTTTTTTATTTGTAGGTTTTTTACTTTTTAGGTAGTTTTAGTTAATTCGTTTACTTTTTTTTATATCTATTATTTTGCTTATATTTTTTATATTTAAGTTTAGTTTTTAATTAATTTTATGTTTAGATTATGTACCTAGTGTATTTGTATCTGATTAAATGCTTAATCAAAAACTTAAATCGTAATAAATTAAATACTAATTTTAGAAGACGAGACTCCAGAAACTTGTTTCCTTAGACGAAAAGACGAATTAAGACCTCTGTTGACTAACGTTAGTACTGAAGATTTCGCTCATGCAGAACAGGTAATTCAACAGGCACTTGCCCAGGCAACTGCTTTAAATGTTGCCTGTAAAACGCGTTGCAAAAATGCTAGCCGTGAAACGGGTTTCGAAAATATCAGGGACGATCAAATTATAAACGCCGATGAACATATTAATGAATATCAAGACGACTACTGTGAAAACGTAGAAGAAAGAGGTCCAATGATTGATGATGTTTTTTTAAATAATATGAGAGATGTAAACATACAGCAGAAGGATTTATTTCAAAGAATTTCTACGGCCATTGAAAAATATTTACATCGTGATGATGAAAAGTTGTTGCTTTTTATACCTGGAGGAGCTGGCAGTGGCAAATCATTTGTTTTAAAATTACTCGCTTGGCTCGCTCACATCAAGAGGTGTTATGCGCCTACAGTTGATTTGCTTCTAAAGCCTAAATTTGTTGAGGTAGGTTCATTGACTAGTGTTGCCGCCCGGCAGGTACTTGGGAAAACATTGCATCTCTTTTTTCTCTTCCCATCGGAAAAGGTAATTCAACTGCATATAGACGCTTAACTGGTGAAAATCTAGAACAGGAAAGACGTAAATGGCGTAACATAAGTTGGTTAGTGATTGACGAAGTATCTATGGTTTCTAACGAAAACTTACGAATAATTCATTTGCGGCTACAGGAATTTGAAAATAATGATAAGTTATTTGGTGGCACAAATATTGTTCTCTTTGGAGACATCATGCAACTGCCTCCTGTAAAAGGACATTGATGCCTTGTATAGCCACCTTGGAATGCTGCAGAAGTTAATTTATGCCACACATTTTCATTCTGCGAATTAACAATCAACATGAGACAACGAAATGATACAGAATTTGTTGACCTATTAAACAATTTACGCGTTGGCGAATTGACAACAGGTCAGCTGGAACTACTCTGTCAGAGGCGAAGGGTGCCTTTAGGTGAAGAGTTTAAGGATGGTGTTGTGGTTCGAATATTCCCCACCGTCAAACAGGTTGACGAATACAATAATGAGATGAAAGCTATGAACTCAAAACAAAATCGCGTCTATAAAATCCTTTCCATAGATGAGTCTCGTGAAGTTGCTACCTATGGAATGACACCTCCAGATAATGTTATTCCAAAAGATGTGAACAATTGTGGTGGACTTTTATCTGGGGTAAAATTAGCTGTTCAATCTCGTGTGATGTTGAGACGTAACATAGCAGTATCTGACGGCCTCCTCAATGGTGCTATGGGTATTGTAAAATCAATAACATGCCCATCACTACGCAGGGATCAACTAGAGGAAGGGGCATTACCGGATTGCATATTAGTCAAATTTGACGATGAAAGCATAGGAGACAGATTAAAGGATAACGATAGTTGTGTCGCCATACCTCCAGTGGTTGCAACTTTTCAAGGTACGAAGGGTTATGGCGACATTTAGCGCAGGATGACCCTTGAAAAAGCTGTAGTCGACCTCGGCAAAAAAGTGGTTGCCAAAGGGCAGGCATATGTAGCACTTAGTAGAGGGAAAACACTTGAGGGTATTGCTTTATCTGACCTAGTCCCAAATAAGGTATTACACAAACCAATACATTATAAAGAAACATGCTTAAAATGAGAGAACAATCTAATCCCTATCTTGTAGCAAAATAATAAAATTAATAGTAGTGTATAATTAATTATATATGACTACCTAGACTCCTTAACTCAATAAATCTTTTTAATTTAAGATTAGTAGTTAAGTTTGTAAATATGCATGCTTTTCTATGCAATAAACACATGAAATTAAAAAAAATACATATTTTTAAACGATACGGTCTTTCGTTGCCATCATGCCATCATAGTCATAGTAAAGAATACAATTTTACTGATTTAAGTTCTGGTGTAGTCGTGGTGGTTTCCTGGTAGAAGGTAAGTACTAAGTAGCAGGTAGAGCTTAGTTACAAAATGTTAGGAGGTATTTAAAATTTTGGTTAATTTAACACAGATTGCTATGTTGCCATTAAAACTGGAACTGTTACGTCGGGCACACGCCGCAGATGTCTAACGGCGGCGGCGAGAGATAAGTGACCTGCGTCGGTTTTCTTTATCTAGCATTTAAGTTATGGTGTAGTCGTGGTGGTCTCCTGGTAGAAGCCAAGCAGCAGGTAGAACTTAGTTACAAAATTTTAGGAGGTACCTATTTAAAATTTTGGTCAATTTAACCCTTTTGTCCGGGTCTGCCTAAAACATAGTCTGACTATTTCGCGTTATGCCTAGACCAACTGAGAAATAGTCGCACTAAGACTTAGGCCTAATAAGGTTTTGTCCTAATGCGAACTTGTCACAGTAAAATCGCGAAGGAAATGATCGCCGAATTCGTAAGAAATACAGCAAAACAGTCATCATCATTTTACTCTCTTTTTTGGCAATTTGGAGGGTGGATAAAGTTACCCGAGGGTTTCGCCAACATTGCCCACGTGCATTGCACGGAAATACAGCTCGTAATGACGTTGAATGAAGGATCACCTCTAGCCAAAGGGTAATCCTACCGTTCCCTTCAAAAATCTTAGAGCTATTTAAACTTGTATATAAAATCGGTGGGCAGTGTTACCTACCCGTTTTGCTCTTTTCCATACAAACTGCACACAGCATTATCATAAGAGCTAGGGTTACCACTACAAGTTCATAGCCATAAGTATTAAAGACTATCGTTAATTATAGGGTCAATTTTACCTAGCCGTTTTTTTTTTGGTATTATATTTTTATTTCAAAACTACACATGTATTCAATTAGTGCTTTAATAAGGTACACATTTCGTCCTGGGAGCTCGACGCAAAGCATATGGTGTGGACGAAATTTACCCAATCCTCTCGAGTAACAATACCGAGTGCGGACAAATACTAGAAGAAAAATTGCGGTTTGCGAACAAGACAATATCACACCAAAAAAAATCGTACTATGTAAACAGCAATTACACATGATTCGTATAACACATGATTGGCTTGGCACCGACTTCAAACATATCAGTTGGTAACGCATAGACTTAAAAAGGATAATATTTTATTTCATCCTCTTTGAAGTCGGTTTTGTTTTTTTGGTAAAAAGTTTTTATTTTTCCATTTTTAGTTTTAACGCATTGTTAAGAGCGCGACGCATGAATGAAAAACAACACCATGATTAACACTAAATTTGTGTACCTACTTTAATAAATATGTAATCAGGAATTTTCTCGAGTCCGTCTGGGAAATTAAAATTCCTGTCACTACACTAAATCCATCCTCCGCCCCGCCACTGACCCAATCCCTCAACCCCCGATCACTCTACCTCACAGCGCATCAACCCCTGATCCATGAACTCCTCGACCCTCAACTAGCAGCCCTTCAACCGCCATTCCCCGACCCCTTAACTCCTAACCCCCGATCAGTAGCCTTACTAGCTTACCAAGAGTTTGACATTGATTTATTCGCTAGCGTGTGTGTAACTTACTTTCTTTGCATCTCGCTCGTACTGGCATATTAGTGCGATCGAGATGCATAAAAAGTAAGTTACGAAGACGTTAGCGTCGCTAACTTAGCGAATATGTCAATGTCAAACTAGTGGTAAGGCTACACTTGCTCTACATCAAATTGGCGGTTTTCGGAAGCAAATGCTCGAGTTACTTTAGAAAACACCGAAATCACTTTACACGTGCCTTTAATAAATGAGGAGTTCCCTCAATTCCTCATGGATTCCATCATCAGACCAGAATAGGGTGGTTCACTTTTGTATGGAGAAAAAAAAGTTGTAATATTTTTCCTGACTTTGCTCACCAATGGAGTCTCCCTACACTAAAAACTATATATTTCAATTTTCAAAAGAATCGAATAACGTTTAGAGGTTGCACAAGTTGAAAAGGTAGAGTGAGAACCCCATACATTGCGTGAAAATGAACTATGTTCTAAAATGACAAAATATAATGAACTGATACTAAAATCGAATGAGAAATCTGAATTTTGCGTCTAAAACACGATAAAAGCACTTTTCCCTTGGAAATAGGTGGAAAAACTGAAAAATCTTAATTAGAACATTTATCGAGTTACAAAAATCCAAGTTTACTACTAATTTTAAAATTTATTTATATGTAGAAGGTTCAGTATCACACTACTCTCCGCTTCGATGATAGCTGCTTAAACCATTTTCTACCCTCCGATGTAGAGTCGTTGGTTATTTGAAAAATCTTTGTTGATGATGTGCAACCTCTAAATGTTGACCGATTTTAATTTTTTTTAACGTATAATATTTTTTTATCAGTTAGAACAAGAATTCGAGCAAAGTCAGATGAAAATCGAAAATTCGGAAAAATGAAACACCCTAGACCAGAACCAAAAATAATACGGAAACACTTTGGAGGTAACTCCTTCCAAACAAAAAAAGAATTACTCAAATCGGATCACAGGTGCCGGAGTAATCGCTGAACATACTACATTTAAAAAATCATCATCATTATCATCAAAACAATCATCATCATCAGATCTACTTCATCAAAGTGGTGGTTTTCGGGAGAAAATGGTCGAGTTGCTTAAGAAAACACCCAAATCACCATGCATGTGCCTTTAAAAATTGAGGAGAACAGAACATCAGAACAGAACCAAATTAAAATGGGACCAACTCGGAGGTAGCACCTTTCAAACAAAAAAATAATTACTCAAATCGGACTACGGATGTCGGAGTAATCGGTGAATGTACATAGAAAAAAAATAGCCACAACCGAATACAGAACCTCCTCCTTCTATGAAATGGAAGTCGGTTAAAAATAATACACGTGCTAACAGTTAGACCAGGTTTAATCTGTCCCTATACTTATTAACGTCTTTAATACCTAAATAAGGTTGATTTTTGTTTGATTTTTTATTTATTTAGTGAGTTATGGTTGTATCTAACGAAATACAATTTACTATTTTATATTTTGGTTTGCCTGAATTTTCTGGAATCGGGGTCCGTACAACGTATGGTGGGACAAAACATGTACGTCGGGGTGTCCCAAAGCTCTGCCTCCAAAGCAATGAAGGAGGTTAAAAACAGTTTAAAATTCACTGGCCATCCTTTCCAAGTACATTAGATTTCCAAGAACGGCGGAAGACCGAAATCAAATCAAAGTCCGGTAAGTAGGTACCCATACTCAGAAGGCTGACTAGAAAAAAAAGAGTATGGCCCGTAAGTAATTTGCGAAAATCATTTTTTCTTTGAGGCAATTACTCCGTTCCCATTTTTTCGCAGTGGAATCGCGTTATTTTATTTATCGTGGACATTTTTTCATAAACAAAATTTTCCCTTTCTCAATTTATTCCCTTATCCCTCATAGCGGATGGCGCTGGAGCTAATATACGGCGTTGCATGAACAAGAGATTTCCTTTGGCAGGATTGGTCCTTAGGACCCAGGGATGGATTCAAGTGGAGCCACCGAGATTTTTGATGTAAATTTTTAGGGGGGGGGGGGGGGCTCTCAACTTGATCTTGATATCTGTATCATTTAAGCTACTAGGTCAAGTTTGGTATCGTTTCCGTATACATCGGGGGTGCCGAATTCATTTCTGATATCATAATGACACCATTCCGAAGTAAAAACACATAAAATATGAAAAAAATACTCATTTTTAAATTTGTCTTCACGCTTAAACTGCTGAACCAATTTAGTTAAAACTTGATACAGAGATAGTTTGAGTCTCAGGAAATAACATAGCATACTTTTAATCTCAATAATCATCCCTTAAGGGTGTGAAAAGGGAGGAGAAAATTTGTATGGGGATTCAATGACCCCTGAACCGATTTAGATAAAATTTGGTATAGAGATAGTTTGAGTGCCGGGGAAGAACATAGGATAGTTATTATTCCAAAAAAAAAAAAACCTTGAAAATGAAAGGTAAGGTGTAGGATTGTATGGGAAATCAATAAACGCTGAACCGATTTCGATGAAATCTATGTCTACATCTTTGATTTAGTTGAAAATGATACTAAACTTGACTTAATCCTAAACTTAAAAAAATATTAACCTCAAACGTCGCAGACGCTTTAAACTGATTTATATTTTTAATCCCAGTAGGTTTTTTATTCACTAACTAAATATTTGCTATCTCTATATTTTCTCTTTTTTAGAGTTCCGTACCTCAAAAGGAAAAAACGGAACCCTTATAGGATCACTCGTGCGTCTGTCTGTCTGTCCGTCTATCAGCCTAAACTATAATTCCTACTACACAAAGTGTGACCAGCCCAAGATTTTTTTTAATTTCAGTAGCCAGACTCTATAAATTAAATATATATCTTTATTTCAGACCCAGAAGTCCATATATGGTTAGTTACATTAACTTAAAAGCTATGTTACTTAGCTATGTTTGTGTATGCTATAACGAAAGCGACTGAGCACAGCTGTGTGCCAGATTTTAAAGTATTGATATTTAAAAAAGCATTACAGCCGGCCTAGCCAAGGTTACAATCGCTATCGCTTCGACAACGAAAAGCTTTATGTCTCTCTATCGCTCTTCCATATTAGTGCGACAGTGACAGTTGCGTTTCGATCGCCACGGAGCGTAAGCGATTGGCATCTTGGCTACGCGGCCAGGCCTTTATACCAACAAGAAATTAAAGTTTCTAAGTGATGAATACGTACATAAACTGCCGTCGTTTTATCAAAAGAAAAGTACGCTATACCGATCTCGATACCAAAGGTGCGTCCGTATCTTGTTATAATAACATTCAGATTCCCGAAACTTTGGCTGAGGACTAAAAAATGATAATGACATATTATTTTTTATAACTACACAAGCAAAGGAGTGGCTAAAAACCTGCACAACTTATTTCTCAGATGGGACATTCAAAGTGGTACCAGAGCCCTTTCCCCAACTTTATACAATTCACGTGGATATAGAATCAAACCCTGAATTTACAAAAGTCCCGTGCATTTTTGCTTTGCTCCCAAACAAATGCACTGAAACGTATGTGTGAGATTGTTTACATCCATCAAAGAACAAATTCCAAACTTTCAGCCGCAAAATATTAAATTGATTGAAATATAGATTGAAATCGGTGCGATCAACGCTATAAAGAGTGTATACCTATCTGCAGAAATTAGTGGATGTTTCTTCCACTATTCGCAGGCTGTTTACAACAAAGGAGAAGAGTTAAATATTCTGGAAAGTCCTGGCGGATATAAGTATTTAAACAAATGTGTTGCTCTCGCACACTTACCGTCACTCAAAATCCATGAGGGCCGGTTCGTTGTTATGTCGGAGACACCAAATATTCCAAATATTGACATTCCAAGTCCCTTTTCAAGTAAGCGGATCCATGATAGTAGCAATAAAGCGTGACTCAAAAGGCCTACATACATACAGATTTTTATCGACGATTCCCGCATCCATCTTCAAGGCTATCTACATTAATAATCACCACCCGCGAAGCTGCGTCCAGAGACTGACCCTACCAAAATCTGAAGGCGGAAGGGGTTTAATTGATATTAATAATCTCCACAACAGACAGGTAAGCTCACTAAGGAAATTTTTTCACAACCGCTCTCATAATGCGGAGTGACGTCACGGACGGTAACACACACTGTCACGCTCGCGGTACTTCCTTACCTTATAAAAGTATTAGTGAGATTTATCTGCATCAGCAATTATCGGTGTGTTCATCTGTGTTCCCTTAACTTGTGTGAGTGTGCGCGGCCAGCGCGCACCTGTGGTTGTGAAATTGATAGGGATTGATTACTGTATGTTACTTTTTGTGTGTGGTGGGTAGGTGGCAATTAAGACATATTCGGCTGAAACCTTTATATTTTATTTCTTTTTATATATACGTATACAATTGATACTGTGGCAGTCATTTGCAAACTTTTAATAACACCACCTTAGTTCGGACTAATTATTTATCTTTTTGATATAAATTATAGACTCAGGATTTAATATTAACGCCATCTAGCGGCCCCTGTGCGAACTTTTTAAACATCTTGCGATCGCAATCAAGTGAGAGAAATGGTTGTCTGCGCGGCGGCTTGTGGTAAACCCCTTGGAGCGACAGGTGTCGCTAAGTGCGGCTGCGGCATGACATACCACAAGGCTTGTGTTGGCATGGGCCAGAATGCGCGCGTCGCGAGCACTTGGGCATGTCCGGCGTGCAAAGCGACGACCCCTCGGCGTGACAACTCCGACAATACGCCGGTGAAGCCGAGTGGGGCCAGCGAGGACGAGACGCCGCTGGAGCAACAGCATGAAGTCGCTGAACAGCTGCGCTTGCTACGCGCGGACTTCGGATCCGTGCGCGACGAGGTTGTGGGCCTGCGCCAAGAGATGGCGCGCTTCAACGATCTCCTCGGTCGTCTCACTGGCCGACTAGATGTCCTGGAGGAGAAGGTCAGGCGCTTGGAGGAGCGGCCCGTGGACTCCGCCAGCAGCGAGCTGGATGGCAGACTGCAGCCAGGAGCAGCGGAAGAGCTGCAGCAGACGGTGGCACGCCTTCAGCTGGAGCTGAATGACCGCGACCAGGACGCGTTACTCTCCAACCTTGACATTGGCCACGTTCCTGAGGCGAAGGGAGAAAACGTCGTCCACACCGTCACCGTCCTCGCGGCCAGGTTGGGTGTCACCTTGGAGCAGCGTGACGTGGTGTTCGCCGAGCGAGTCGGGGCGGTGGGCCGGGCCGGGGAAGGGGCCGACAGTGAGGCCGGAGGCCGGCCGCGTCGCGTCGTCGTTAGGCTGGCGCAGCGACAGCTGCGGGACGAACTGCTGCAGGCCGCCCGCGTTCGGCGAAATTTCACTTTCTCTGACGACAACCTGCCAGGCCCTCCGCGTCGCGTCTTCATCAACGAGCGCCTCACACGCACGAATCGCCTCTTGTTCCACAAAGTTCGAGAGCTGTGCAGGGAACATCAGTGGAGGTTCTCGTGGACAAGGCGAGGCCGAATCTATGCCCGTCAAGGAGAGGGAAAGTCAGCTTTCTCCATTCGCTCTGACGCAGACCTGCATCGTGTTTTTGGAGTCAGCTCCGTCTGAGGTCTGGGCGGGCAGCGTAGGTAGCATATCTTTTTGGACACTATGGCACGGCAATGGCAGTTTGTTTATTTCGGTCAATTTTAGCTTCTATACAAAGTTGTTCATAATCTGCAGGCTCTGGTATCTATGCGACACTGGTTCTGTTACTAAAATCCGTTTTGTTAAGGTAACGTCATCTGTCAGGTGGTCGGTCTGGTCTGAGGTATATCTATATAACTATAATAGTAAATAAAACACTTAAAATAGGTTTGTACAATGCAGGTTCTCTTGGCACAAATCATGACAATTTCATAGCGGCTGCTACTCGGCAGGATGTTGATGTGTTGGCGATCAACGAATCATGGTTAAGGGCGGGCGAAGAAGGGCGGGCGCCGACACTTCCTGGATATAGTTTCCGGCATATTCCTAGGCCGCAGGGTGACCGGTCGCGCGGTGGAGGCGTAGGCTTTTATATTAAGCGTAATCTCAAAGCTCGGACCTGGCCTCACCCCGTTGACCCGTTGCATAAGCTGGTGGAGCAGATGTGGATCACGTTTACTCTCAACGGCAAGAAGCTGGCAATTGGAACGGCATACAGACCACCTTGGATGGACCTACAACTATTTTTAGATGCTGTAAGTGACTCAATAAGTTCAATTCGCAATTATGATAACATAGTAATACTGGGTGATTTTAATGTAAATCTATTGAACAGCTCTGACACAAAATGCACTCAATTCCATAATTTTGTTACCAGTTTTGGACTATTTCAATTGGTGTCTCAGCCTACACATTTTACTGACACCAGCCAAACGCTGATCGATATTGTGTGTTCAGACATGCAGGCAAAAAACACTACCATTGATCATGTGGGTTCCCTGTATGGTCACTGCCTTGTGGTTTGCAACTTCAATGTCAAGCGTGAGAAATTAAAGCCTTATCACATTACCTACAGACCTTTTAAGGAAATCTGTGACAAAGACTTAGATGTGGACCTGCGGGACGTGAAGTGGGACTTAATATCAAATCTTGGCAGTGTCAATGACATGGTAACAGCATTCAACCAACAAGTGCTTAGTATATTTGATGTACATGCCCCTCTAAAAACATCCTTAGTAAAAGTACAATCCTACCCTTGGATTACTGATACTGTCAAGTTAATGATGCGGTTGCGTGACGACGCTGCATCAGACTTTCACAAGAACCAGAATGATGTAAAAAAAAAATACTACAAGGACTTGAAATCTGTTGTGAATAAGGCTCTATATTGTGAAAAAGTGGCTTATTTTAAACAAAATATAAACAATAAAATAAATAACCCAAAAACTTTATGGAAAAACCTTAAATCCACAATATTGCCTAGTAAGAATAATGAATTACCTTCACTTTTCAATAACCCATGTACCTTAAATAAACATTTTCTCGATCTGCCAGGAACTTCAGATGTAGCGTTGTCACAGCTAACTTATTTTGAGTTCCATAAGTACAGTGACACAGTTTTCCATTTAAATACAATTAATTCTAATGAAATTACTAAAATAATTAGAAGTTTAAAATCTAATGCGGAGGGTGCTGATGGGATAAATTTAAATATGCTTATTTTAACGCTGCCTTACACAATTGATATTATTACTAGTTTAATTAATACCTCTATCCTTTCATCCACCTTTCCGGATATCTGGAAGTTAGCAATTGTAAATCCCTTGCCTAAAATAGCTAACCCATCTGTGATTAAGGACCTTAGGCCAATTAGCATACTACCTTGTATGTCTAAAATAATGGAGAAAGTTGTCTGTGCTCAGTTGACCACCTACCTAGAAACCAACAACATTTTGCCGGATGTCCAATCGGGTTTTCGGAAAGGACGTAGCACTACAGCCGCTTTACTTGATGTTTCTGACAACATTTTGGATGCTCAGGATAAAGGCATGTGCACTCTTTTAGTGCTCCTTGATTTCTCGAGGGCTTTCGATTGCTTAAATATAAATCTACTATTATCTAAGTTAACCTACTATGGTTTTGACCAGAAAACTATAAAGTGGTTCCAAAGTTACCTCAGCAATCGGTCGCAGATAGTTAAAGTGTGCCTTGATGATGGTTCCTCCCTTTTTTCAGAAAAAGCCGAGCTTACTAGAGGAGTCCCTCAAGGATCGGTACTTGGCCCGCTCCTTTTTATACTTTATTCTGCTGATATTGTGTCTCACATTAAGCATTGCAAATACCACATATATGCAGACGACATACAGGTCTACATATCATGTAAGCCATCGGAAGTTGACACTGCCATAGAGAAACTTAATCAAGACCTCACAAGTATAGCAACCTGGGCTACAAAAAATTGCCTACTGCTTAACCCGAATAAAACAAAGTACCTTGTCTTTGGCAGCAAGCACCAACTGGCTGGTGTCAGTAATTCAGTAGATGTTATGTTAATGAATGAACCAATTGAGAGGGTGTATGAAGCACGAAACCTGGGCCTATTAATGGATTGTGGACTTCGGTATGAAAAGCATACCGCAGAGGCTGTAAGAAGTTGCTTCTATAAGCTTAAGGTGCTATATAAAATTCGGCCATACCTAAGCGAAACCTTGCGCATTCAACTGATCGAGTCACTTGTACTATCAAAACTTAATTATATGGATGTTGTAACTGGGCCTAGGCTACTTGCCAAAACAAAAAGACTCATACAACGTGTTCAAAATGCCTGTGCTCGCTTCTGTTTTAATATTCCTTTGAGAGCCCACGTCACTCCGTTTCTTAATAGTCATAAGATCCTCAAAATGCAGCACCGTCGTAAACTTCATTTGGCTTGTTTGCTCTTCGGAGTTCTGAAGTATAAAACCCCTGCATATCTTTTTAACAAGTTATCTTGCATCACGCTCCGCGACCGCCGTAAATGTGGGATTCAATTGTTGACGCCACGCCACGCTTCGGCAGCTTTCCGGGGCAGCTATCGCTATACTGCCTCAAAATGTTGGAATAACGTGCCACCGCCAATGAGGAACCTGCAAAGTATTCATACTTTAAAACGAAGCTTAAACAGTACATGCTTAGCCACCAACTTAGCCAGGAAACCTGCTTACACGATACAAGCTGCCTGTAGTTACTGCTTTTACTTACCACTTAGATTACGTTCCCTCTGCATTGCCATGGCACATTACTTTTAAAAATGTTATTCTCGCCCTCTTGTGACTCTCTATATGTAGTTAAATCTGTAAGATCGATAAAATATTGCTTAAACTGCTTTTGTTCGTAACAAATCGACCTGTTTTATTTGTCATTTTAGTTTAGTTTGCGCAGCTGCCGCATGGCGCTAGATGTAATGTCAGGCGTAATGTACGGCCAAGATGAGTTTGACCTGATAATGTAACAGCTGTATTGTACGTAGTAAAACTATACATAGTAATTTATTGTAATGTATTCTTGACTAATTGCTATCTTTGTCTTTTGTATTCTTATTACTATCTTTGTCTTGTGTATGTATTAATTTTGTTGTTAATTCTCTTGTTATTCATGTTACCTGTCGTGATTGTTTCACCGGATGGTCTTATCGGAAGATCAGCGCTGGAAGTCGCCAGCAACATGCTGAGGTGAGACCATTTCGTGGCACTTTCTCTTTTTTATGTTTCTCTGTTTAGTATAAGTTTTTATTTTGTGTTTGTGCTTACGAATAAAATTATTTCTATTCTATTCTATTCTATAATTCCGAAATATGTACATCAAGCTATTGTAAACGCCGATCCAAAATGTACCTACTCCATTGAACCTAAACGACCGCAGGACACAGGTAAGTGAGGTACTAGTAGATCACCAGCAAAAACAACAAGCATGGATCCAAAAGTCACTCCACGGTAGACACCGACTCGACCTGATGAACCCTAGTGTCGACAAGCTGGCGTCCAATATGTGGCTAAAAAGAGGTGAGTTATTCCCGGAAACCGAAGGGTTTATCATTGCCATTCAAGATCAAATAATAGATACTAAGAATTACAGAAAATATATTATCCGCGACAGTAATTTACAAACCGACTTGTGCCGACGCTGCCATGCTGCATCCGAGACAATACAACACATTACAGGAGCATGCCGATCCATAGCCCAGACCGATTACAAACACCACCATGACCAAGTTGCAGCTATCATTCACCAATATCTTGCATTTAAATACCACCTTATTAATAACAGGTCCCCTTACTATAAATACACCCCCCAAATTATTTTAGATTCTACCGACTACAAACTGTACTGGGACAGAACTATCATCACAGACAAAACAATACATTGCAATAGACCTGACATTACCCTCCATGATAAAGCTGCAAAAATTGTGTATCTCATTGACGTAGCCATACCCAACACACATACCTAAAAAGTGAATTCCTAAAAATAGTTTATTAAGAGAATGTTATTTTCATATTCTTTGAATCCTCCCGGTCTCCCCGAATATGTCCTTCATCTCAAAGTGGGAGCAACCGTGATGTTGCTAAAAAATCTAAACCCACCTAAGTTGTGTAATGGCACAAGGTTATGAATTTATAGCCTGCACAGAAATGTTATTAGAGGCCACTCAGCTGACTGGATCAGCTTAAGGGGAGTCGGTAATCTCTACGCATACCGCTAATACCATCCGACTATCCTTTTAAATTTAAATGAATACCTGCAGTTTCCCCTAAAGCTTTATTTTGCAATGACAATAAATAAATCGCAACGCCAAACATTAAAGTTAGCAAGCATCGACTTAAGGGAGGATTGCTTTTCTCACGGCCAATTTTATGTGGCCAGTTCCAGGGTTAGATATGCTAAAAATTAAAGCACCTCAAGGCGAAACTGCAAATGCAGTACCTGTACACCTACCGAAGTTATATGGTGATTAAAATAGTAAAAATGCTGATAATTCTGAAGCTTATCTCTTAGCTCTTACCTTTTACATGAAATATAACCTACTTACTTACATCTATCAAAAATATGTTTGGTTATTGTTTGTTACCCACTTCGAAGCCAAAGGGTATAAAGTTTTGTAAAGGGTTGCAAAGGGTGTAAAGCACTTAAGGGCAATCAGAATCACAAACAAACAGTTACCTTGCCAAGAGGCTAATATTGAAATTATTAATATTTCTTTTTAAATAGTTTTAGAGAAAAGTCATAGTTTATCGAAAAAAACGAACTATAACGTATGCGGAGTGAAATTTGGTCAAAGTTTGTTATATAAAATATAAAAACACAAAAATCTAAATAAAAAATATGTGTTGTCAATGTAAAGCCAATATATCTGTCAATCAGTTTGGTAAGTCTCATAAAGATTGGTTGTTTAATTTTGTAATTATGGTAAATCAACAAGAACGCCGTCGTCAAACAGTATGTAATTTCTATAGTAGCCATCCCCTATGGCCGAAATCAAAGGTGGTGGAACATTTTGTGCAAATGGGTGAGAGTCGAAGCACTATTTACAATATTCTGGCGTCCTTTGCCTTGATGAAGACCACTGCCAGAAAGCCTGGTTCTGGAAACTATTCCAGCTTGAGCAAGGTTTCTGAGAGAGCTCGATTAAAGAAAATTACGGCCGGCCGTGTCGCACAATCTTATAGAGAGCTCGGAAGAAAATTTAAAACTGACGGCAAAACTGTTAAAAAATATCTTAAAGACATGGGCATTGATAAGCGATGTAGAAAAGTTAAGCCCACTGTCTCTGAAAACCAAGAAATCACTCAGAAAGTACGGTTGTGTAAATTAGTCAAAGAAATATTTTACGCTAAAAACAATGTCACTTGCGTTATGGATGACGAGTCATATTTCACGTTAGATGGAAACGAGTGGCAAGGCAATTACTATTTTGAGAACACCAATGGTCCAACCGATGAGAACGTGAAATAAATTGAGCATACAAAATTTCCTAAAAAAGTTTTGCTATGCTTGCCATCAGTCGACGCGGAATGCCTAAGCCTGTATTCTTTGAGTCAGGTTTAGCTGTGAACGCCGACCGCTATATACATAGAGCATTGTTTGCCATTAGTGCGGGATTTCATAAATACGAGTCATAGAGGAGAAAATGTAGTGTTTTGGCCAGACTTAGCCTCAAGCCATTATTCCAAAAAAACCCTTTGCAAAATGGCGGAGTTAAACATCCCATACGTACCGAAGACATCAAATCCACCTAATGTTCCGCAACTTCGCCCTATAGAAGATTTTTGGGCAAATCTAAAGAGGCGAGTATATTGCAATAATTTTCGTCCCAAAAATCTACAGAGTTTGATTCGAAAAATAAAATCGGAGCTGAATAAAATGCCGACATCTGTGTTTTCGACAGCGATGGACAAAGTACCACAGAACTGCCGTAAAGCATCTCGCATGGGAGTAACCTATTTTTTACACTAAGCCTTGATATATACATTATTATAAAAACATAATTATTTTAAAAAAGGATGGTGTTTTTTTTATTTCAAATAATATTGAACTTTGTCCAAATTTCACTCCGCATACGTTACCTAGGGTTACTAGGTTCTCCAAATCAGATTTGGGGGACAGGGTATTCGCACTTCCCCTAGCCTGGCTCTACCTACTTTCCTGACCCCTGTGTACGGTTAGCTGATAAGGTTTTACAATTTATTTTTATATTCGAGAGTAATATCTTAGAAGTTTGTAAACTTAGCGTTTTGAAATAGTTTTTAAATATTGTATTTGTTACTTATTTTCCATATTGAATAGATGGCAACTGCGTGCAATGTGTAGATCGGGAAATTTGCATGTTGGTATTTACGCGAGGCTAAAAAATATAGAGACTTAATCCCACGAAGATAAACTGTGATTTTATGATAAGCCGCGGTCTCGTGTAGCATACGATATATTCTTTCAAAAATCCCTCCCCTAAATTTAAGGACAAAACATTCGCCTGTTTACATTTGTATTATCGCCAGAGGAACATGTCGAGCCATTGTTGATTGCATGTTGACATGCGTAATGCTACATCCACCGAAGGGACGTAGAAAAACATAGCTGACGAGTTTGGGACGCTGTGGCATTTCCCAAATTGACGGAAAACTGTTTGCATTTGAAGGGGATGCTAATAGTGGTTCGGTCAAGTCCAAAAATGCTTTTTTATAGTGCTGTTGGCTTTAGTTGATGCACATTATTAATTAATATACGTGCATGAAGGATCCTACGCAGAAAACAGCGGCAGCAGTTTTTTGCGAATAGTTCTTTGGGTCAGCGGTTAAATGATAATATATTAAATGTACACCTAAGTACCTAATGGGCAATAATTACCCAATTCTAAACGGTTAGTGGAAAACGCTTTCGGACTGTTAAATACAGTTTCGTATTCGTGTAGAATGAAGTCATGCCATAAGTATATTTCATAATGTTAATTAAGAACTTGTGTTTTGCATAACTCTGCGTTATGGAAATGATATGGCTTATGTTAGATTAGCACACACACGACCGGATTTTCGTAGGCAACCCATTGTATTGTATAATGGTATACCATTGTATTTTCAATATAATTACCATCATTTTGATGTATAATTCAAGCGTCAGACAGATGAGTGCAAATATCGATATAAAATCACCTCTTTAAACACGGCAACCACATAATAGTGACCGGAAAAAGATAGGCAACCTAGTTGATTTATGTTGTACAAGTTGTATACTTTCCATTGAAACTTATTTCGTTCGTCAGACAAATCGGTGAAATTTGCCGAAAAAAATGATTTTTCTAAAATTTATTAAAAACAGCCTTGACCATACTTTTTTAGGCAACCCTATTTATTTATGTTCTGGAACATATTTTCTTTCATATTTTCATAGTTTCATCCGTCAGACAGATTGGTGAAGGTCGACCATATACGTATATGGGATCTCCTACTAGATGGAAAATAACAGCGATCAATTCGTGCTAAAGGATCTGAATCAACCAAACTGCCTTGAAGTTCGTCCCATTGAACAATATTGGGCTGTAATAAAGCAAAAGCTAAGGATAAAATCCGATTCAATTGAAAGTTTCAAAAAATATTGGACAACGGCTATAACATGGTGTCAAAACAGGTTGTCCAAAACTTAATGGGAAGCGTCGGAGGACGAATAAGAAAAATAATTAAATGCTGGCTCAGTTTAAAAAAATACAAATTACGAAAATATATCATGTTTTCTTTGGCCTCGTATCTTTGTTATCGATATAGTAGTCTTTATTCATAAAAAATCCTTTACACACACGTGTGAATAAGAAGATGAGCGGATTCAATTTAAGGAAGCAGGCCCGTAAGTATACGTTTTTACGAACCGGAGGAGCCACGTTTAGATGATTTCATTTCTAAGTAAATGCCTTGAAATTATTAAAGTAGGTATTTAGTTTGCAATGTTAAATCTGTTTTATAAGTTAAAATAATTAGGTATTTGATTTGCTTATATATGTATGATATTGATTGACTTCTAAAACATTGTGAAAGCCGGAGCAAAACGAGTCACTATTTTACCAGCTATACCTACATGTACGCTGAATATCGACTTGAACAAAAATAATGATGAAGCTACTACAATCCTACCTGTAACTTATACTTTGGTTCCCAATAAATTAGAAAGTGGGTACAGTCAGCATCATATATATTGTGGCAGTTAATATATCCAAATATAAAGCGCCATCCAGAATAGTCATTAATATTAAAGTAGGTAATCTAATAGTCCCGTTCAACCACAGTTTACAAATATACAGAAACCACACACAATGCCGAATACTTGACAGCAGTCAAGCCGGCGAAAATACCGGCACAACCACACCGCCACTCGTTTCGTAGCAGCCACAGTATTAATAGATATGTATACAATACCAAATTATACCATTAATATCGTAACAACCACAACGCCATGGATGCCTAGCAGCTGAAGTAGGTATGGATTTTTCGTTATTCGCTAATGTTTTAATAAAATTACTTATATTATAGCTAAACTTAAACGTTGAGAAGTAGTGTCGTAGAAAACAGTAAAAATGATTATTGATTCTCTTTATACGTTATATTTTAATATAATTATAGATAAACTAAACGATGAGACCCAAGTAGTTTCGTGGAGAATGTTAAAAATAAATAAGAGGCTTTTGAGCTCCCTATTGAAATTGGTTCACAATTAATAATTTGCTGTTAAATTCCAAAAAACTAAATGGTTTAGATTCACATTACGTAATGTAAAAACAACTAGTGGTATATTTATAAATAATGAATGTCTAGAAATGGTAGATAGGACTCTTCTTAGGTTTGACCATAGATAAAAATTTGCAATAGAGTCCCCATATATCTTCTCTAGCAAACCGATGGAGTTTAGCAGCATATGCAGTCACAAGGATTAGGCAACTAACTAACGTAGAAACATGATGTATTTTAGCTATTTCCACAGCCTAAAGCTGCCGATCTACAAACCATTTTTGTATTGCGATAAATGTAGGTACCAACCTATGTGAAAGGCAAATTTTTTATTAGTTTAGTAAGTTTAATATTTGATGAACAAGCGGAACTTGTTTTAGATTGTGTGTTACGCACAATTTTGCGTATTGTATGTATACAGGGTGATTTCGGGGTCGTGGAGCAAGCGATCAAGGCATGATACACAAGCCCATACTGAACAACTTTTACTATGGGACCAACTCCGAAATCGCGAAAAAAAAAATTGGTAGTTTCATACATTTCGGCCGATCACATGTTGTCGTGTTCTATGGGAAGGCCAGTTTTTTTTCGCGATTTCGGATTTGGTCCCATAGTAAAGCCAGCGATCAAGGCATAATACAGTGATCGGCCGAAATGTATGAAACTACCAATTTTTTTTTCGCGATTTCGGAGTTGGTCCCATAGTAAAAGTTGTTCAGTATGGGCTTGTGTATCATGCCTTGATCGCTTGCTCCACGACCCCGGAATCACCCTGTACTATACCAGTTGTTACGTTTTAAGTGTTGTGTGCATTTTGCGTATTGTAGGTAGGTACATTATGCGCCAAAAGGTATATAATGATAGTCATTTACCGCTGACAAAAATGTATCTAGGTAAATAGATTTATTTTTAGTTTATTCTGGTCAGTAGTGTCAATTTGGGTAGTTTCGTTACTCACTACTGACGAAAGTTCACTGTAAATAAATAGTATTTACATACCATTTATTATTAATACGTTATTAGAAACATAGTTGGAAAGCGACGAATGAGTCCGAGATCAATATGACACGTACAGTCAGCGTCGTATAGTAGGTAGCATCCAAAGTATTCAAATAGTTCGGTATACCATATTATTTGTATGGCGTACCGAACTATTTGAATACTTTGGATGCTACCTACTATACGACGCTGACTGTACCTAGGTACATAGGTATGTACCTAGTGTAGGTACGAGTATATATAGTACCTACAGAATAATGTAAAATACTGGGAAGGATTGGCTGAAGACACCTTCCTAGTTGAAAAACTTAACAAAAACGGTAAGTTTTTTTATTTTATTTATTATGAATGAACTCATGGCCACAGACTAAAGACACACACAGACTAAGTGCGCCTTAATAAACACAAACCATATTTATCAGCAAGACAGGGCGACCATTTATAGCTTTCAGCGTTAGGAATAGGTCAATGAGCAATACGACGCTGGTTTGACTCAATACCCGGCATCTCTCCGCCGATTTACGATAGCAGGACCGGAAATAAGTCCTTTAGAGTTTTAGTCCTCTGAAATTTAACATTTAAAATATAAATATTGGAGAGACACTACGAGCATAACCTAAGTTAGGTACTAAAAAAAGGAACTAATAAACAATTTAAAATGTCATGCATTTGTGAGAAAATTGATAGAATTAGACCAAGAAAACCAAGTGTTTTTTTTAAACATAGCACTAATCTCATAGCTGTCATAGCATTAGGTACACGTATGGCGGCACCCTCAACGGCTGCAACAATATTATGCCTGATGGAAAAAACTGGCAACGAGCAATATGAACTCGTATCCAAGAAACGCTTTTTGATCCCTATGATTATGATCCCATGAACAAAAAAAGAAATTACTAACAAATGGACCACTCGACCAAATAATGTACAATCGACGTCAAAGATATCTTAACACTTTACACATTTGTAATACGTACGTAAACATATCTCTGACGTTGACTGTACCTTGCATTGCATGAAATAAACTAACTGAAAGAAGAAAACGGATTCATTGAATAATTCATTATATTTTAGTGACAAACAAATAATCATACAAAACATTCACAAACAGAAGTTAACAAAGCCATTTTGTTTTTGATAATTAATACTTGTAATATTTAAAAAAAATGACTATTACAACAGAAACCTACACGACACGGACACACTAACAATTTTATTAGGTAAGGCTATTGTGGCGAAGGCAGTTTGTTAATTTAGTGCACTTGGCCTTGACCTAATAATGTTCTTCACGAATTTCATAAACATGGAAGTCTTTCAATAGTTAGACAATATCGGTAAGGAAATATAAAATAGGCGAATAAGGACGCTTTCGCGTTTGAGTTTTGTTGGGTAACTTTCGTTGCGATTCAATACGAATGATTAATATATAATAAGTGGATATCCTATTTTAAACATGCTTATTGAAATTACCAAAATAATAAAAGAAGTGAATTGGTAGCAGAGCAGGGATTTGATAGATAAACTATATAAACGGTAAATCGACCTAACTATAGTCCACTACCCCACTACGGTCCACAAGTTCATTACGTTATTAGTTATAAAATAAAAAGTACTGTACTTTTTTGCATTCGTCTGTCTTTTTTCTTTTCTATAAATATCTTGCCATAGAAATTACGATACTCGAATAAGTCACACCTGATCGAAGATAGAGTCAATTTTGGACCATAGTTGGGAGCTTTTGGACTATAGGGTGGTTGTACCGCATTGCCTTAAGAGACGATCTTAATGCAACTTTTTCATTGAACAAAAATAAGCTGAAACGGCACGAAGTGGGATTGTCACGGAACAGCGTAATTTAACAGCGGCGGCGACGACGACGACAACAGCGTCGACGACGGTAACGGCGTTTGCGAGTGCACTTGCACTGATGGCGGCGTCGTCTTCGACACCTATCGTTCGGATCTTCGGCTACAGCAGCCCCAGTTTGCCCTTTTTCAAAAATTTTTAAATCCTCTTCTGCTTTGGACGACATTTTACGATATCTATCATCATCACGCCGAGGGGGCCTCAAGCGCTTTATTATATCGCTAAGCTTCGCGCTATTTCCACAGTTTCGCAGACATTGGACCACCGCCTGGCCGATCGGAGTAACTAGCTGTTCCAAGTCTTCCAACTCGAGTTTAATATTAACACCACGCAACTCCGTGCTCGTAGACCTCGTTACCGCCCGCTCGGATTTCATCATCGAATCACTCATAATTTTTAACCAATATTACGAAAACAATTTATCATCATCGAACACCAAACATGAATTGCTTTAAAAATGAAAATGACGTTATGAGCTTCAGAATAACATTAAGACATTCAGAAGTTTGAATATTTGAAAATATTGTTTCTTTTTAGCCAGTAAGCGGTTAAAGAGGTTTAAATGAGGTTCCGACCACAGAGCACCGATTTGTCAATCTCAAGCTTGTGTGACAACTTACCTTAGAGCATTTAGTAACTGGAGATGTCATCGTTGTCATTTTCCTTACCAATCAGTCTATTTCTACATGATTTGTACGTAACGTACAAATAGCCATGTCAGTCCATACATAAGTTTGCACAATTGTGCAAGTTTTTCGGCAAAGGGGTTAAGCTCTCAATGGCCACTCCAGTTAATGCTCTAAGCAACTTACAGACTGGGCCTCTACAAATCTCAACGATATCGCATGCTAATTTCTGATGGTGTCTTTATATGTATACCAACTACTCTTTGAGTTAGACCAAACGCCAAGAAAAGTCCGCAATGATTTTGATAGCACACGCAGTGCAAGTGTTCTTGTGACACTTGCACCGCATGTGCTACCAAAATCGTTCCAGACTTTTCTTGGTCTAACTCTAGGTACATTGTGACATTTAATTGAGAAGTTTGTTTAAGTCCTAAGTCGCGCGATACACTTTTTTGTCCAAACTTTTTGGTATTGATACCGACCTACACCGGCCTCACCCAATTTTAGGGAGTGTGTAAGTGTAAATGTCATGTTTATGCTCCCAAAGTAGTCCACAAGATGGCAGAACCTACAATGTACAATAAAACGTAATTTAACTGTAGAGGGCACTACTTGCTTTGACATGAAGTATTAAAGTACCTATAGTGTATGTTTCCGATTCAGGCCACAAGATGGCAGGCCCGTCAACACGCACGGCCCCTATAGGTATAAGGACAACGATTCTAACCAAAACAAAACTGACCTTAAAAAGGCCTGGTAACAAATGAATTCGATATCCCGCAGCGTGCATTTATATTTTCTTTTTTTACGTCTTTATTTATGTAATATTGCTTTATAACTTTAGACAAGACGTTCATCGGATGTGACTTCACCTTGACGTGGCCATTACCCATACAACCATTTCCAGTCGCCGTTACGACGCGGTGTAGACACATCTTGTGTCGACACCGTCTGTTTCGGTCACAATTCCAGTCGCAGAGTCGTCGCCGTGTCGACACAGTTACCAGAAATGGGGAAGGGTCGACACATGACACAAAGTGACATAAAGTGTGGTCGCCGTGTGCACACATTGTTTCGGGTTTGCGACTACTTTATGCCAAAATCATTCTTTCATTCGTTCATTTCGTTCCTGTCAAATGGAAACTGTCAGATGGAAAAATACTTAAATAAAAATAAGTGACATTAATACGCCATCTCTAAAACGGATTACAAGACGTAATTATATATTGTTTGCATTAAATTACAATAGGACTTAAATTATTATGGGGAATTAAACTGCTCGAGTGATTTGATAAACTAAGTGTAATATAATCAACGCGCCACCACATTGTTTTAGTTTAGCCGGAAATGAAATTGTTTACTTCTCAGTGCCTGTGTTCATAACTATATTATTTGATGCATTTTTAGTACTTCGATGCGTATACTATACTTAAATAACAGAAATAACGCTTTACATACTACGAAACTTGTTAATTATGATGTATAAATATGGTTTAAGGCTGAGAAATATTGCAGTCACAAAGTAGTCGCAAATGTTTCGACTTTGTGTCGACTCTGTGTAGACACATGACACGCGCTGTCAAAAGTAATAACAAAGTTACTGGATTTGCAAAATGGCTTCTTGTGTTCATTTGTTTTCAGATATTCTCAAAGTGTAAAAATGCCGTGGTCAGAGATGGGACTTAATAGATTGACTGTTTATTCGACTAATTAATCGAATAAAAAAAGTTAATCCTCAAATTTTAATCGCGATTAGTTTAGTCGACCTAACATAGATTGAAATTGAATTAATCTGAATATTAATCGAATAAATTATCGATTAAATCTTGGTTGGAAGTTGACAGGGGGCCATTTTTGTACGTAAAAATAATAGTAGCCAAACACTTTGTCATAAAAGTCGAGATGGGTGTCGATTTATAGGTTTTAGGGAGTGCCGATTTCGAAAATGATGACCATTTTGGAATCCAAAATGGCGGCCATGCACTGTGTCATAAAAGTCGTCATGGATGTCGTTTTATACGTTTTAGGGGGCCCCAATTTTGAAAATGATGACAATTTTGGAATCCAAAATGGCGGCCATGCACTATGCCATAAAAGTCGTCATGGGTGTCGTTTTATAGGTTTTAGGAGGCGCAGATTTCAAAATGATGACCATTTTGGATTCCAAGATGGCGGCCATGCACTATGTCATAAAAGTCGTCATGGATGTCGTTTTATAGGTTTTAGGGGGCGCAGATTTAGAAAATGATGACTATTTTGGATTCCAAAATGGCGGCCATGCACTATGTCATAAAAGTCGTCATTGGTGTCGTTTTATAGGTTTTAGGGGGCGCAGATTTCGAAAACGATGACCATTTTGGATTTCAAGATGGCGGCCATGCACTATGTCATAAAAGTCGTCATGGATGTCGTTTTATAGGTTTTAGGGGGCCCCGCTTTCGAAAATGATGACCATTTTGGAATCCAGAATGGCGGCCATGCACTATGTCATAAAAGTCGTCATGGGTGTCGTTTTATAGGTTTTGAGGGGCGCAGATTTCGAAAATGATAACCATTTTCGATTCCAAAATGGCGGCCATGCACTATGTCATAAAAGTCGTCATGGATGTCGTTTTATAGGTTTTAGGGAGCGCAGATTTCGAAAATAATAACTATTTTGGAATCCAAGATGGCGGCCCCATGCACTATGTTAAAAGTCGACATGGATGTCGTTGTATTGGTCATGGTCATCATTTTCGAAATCTGCTCTTCCTTACACCTATAAATCAACATCTATGACGGCTTATATGACAAAGTGCACGGCAGACATCTTGGAATCCAAAATGGTCATCATTTTCGAATTCTGCACTCCCTAAAACCTATAAAACGATATCCATGACGACTTTTATGACAAAGTGCACGGCACACATCTTGGATTCCAAACTGGTCATCATTTTCGAAATCGGCACTTCCTAAAACCTATAAAACGATATTCATGACGACTTTTATGACAAAATACGTAGCCGCCATCTTGGATTATAAAATGATCATCGTTTTCGAATTCTGCACTCCCTAAAACCTATAAATCGACATCCGTGACGACGCGTTATCTTTATTTTCAGATCTAACAAATTGCTACAGAATACAAAGGACAAAAAAAGAAGCGAGGAGGTAATGAAACAAGCAAAAATACAGATGATTCCTCGACATAATTGGATGCTTCTTAAATTGTGTCCAAATTTTTTTGTCATAAAAGTTTTTATTTTTCACATATTACTCTCACAAGTTCCGTGACATTTCGACCTTGTAATTTTTTAAGTTTAAGTAAATGTTTTTGTTTATCTATGAGGATCTCACTAGAATACTATAATCAAGGTATGTTTATATTTGATGATTGAAATAGTAACGCAAAATAAAATATATATTTGTGTCTTATATTCCTGCCGAAGACTTTTATTTTTCCTTTTCCTTCTACACAAGTTTGGCCAAGTTATAAGAATTTAGGGCTCTCAATTTTATTTTGACTTCTACAACAGTAAAGCTACGAGGCCATGTTTGGTATCGTTTTCGTATAAATTCGCAGTACCAAATTTAGTTATGGTATCACATTGACACCATTCCAAAGTAAAAAAATAAAAACATAAACTTATTAAAATACTTTCTTTTAAACTCCTCTTCACGCTTAAACTGCTGAACAGTTTTAATTTAAATTTAGTACACATATATTTTGAGTCCCGAGACAGGACATAATAAGTTATCTCAAAAATCGGTTCAGCGGTTAAGCGTCAAGAGGAGTTTAAAAAAAACCGGCCAAGTGCCAGTCGGACTCGCGTATTAAGGGTTCCGTACATTAAGTCCGACTCGCGCTCGACTGCACATTTCTAATAGGTTTTCCTGTCATCTATAGGTAAAGAACTATTTTGTGTATTCAGACGGACAGACATACAGACGCACGAGTGATCCTATAAGGATTCCGTTTTTTGCTTTTGAGGTACGGAACCCTAAAAAGATTTTTTTTAATTTTGTGGAATGGTGTCAATGTGTTCAGCAACCCAGATTTATACGAAAACGATACCATACACGGCCTAGCACCTTCACTGATGTAGATATATCAAGATAAAATTGAGAGCCCTAAATAAACTTTCAAGAGCGGATATCTCAAAAACTCTTCATCATATCGAAAAAATTGACTGAATAAACTTGTAACAAATTAAATTAACTTTCATTTTGTATAAATGGCCATCGCTAAGATGCATAGTTTCCGAGATATAATCGAAAAACCGGAAAATGGGACCTTCAAACAAAGCCCCCTCTCTTCCCCCCGCTCAAGGGCTACGGCCGGGGACTTTTGATATGTTCACCTCCTAACTTGTCCAAACCAAGTTACAGAGTCAAAAATTGTGTTCCGAGCATTTCCCTCTACAACTTTTTGGAGCATTCGTTGGCTGACCTAAGTAGCTTATTGCATTTCTTTAAAAACTTTTCTGTAAAAGGTTGACGGGTGTTGGGTGTTTATATGGTTTTGGTCGATTATTATCATTTGCATCGCCCATGATGACTTACTAGAATTACTTACGAGCACACGAGACACTAATAGTAGTTTGACAAACCTTGGTTTTCAAGAGGTATTTTATATTGACATTTGCTGTCACAAATTTGCTGTCAGATTTAGTCGCAAACCGCACGCAAAGTGCACACAAATGTGTCGACACCTTGTTACGGAAAAGTGTACACACGGCGACGACACTTTGTTTCGAAACAATTCTAGACACATTGTGTGGACTCTGTTACGACACATCTGACATTTAGTTACCACTTTGATGATTCTGCGACTGGAATGGTTATATGGGTAGTTACGCACACACATACACACAAAAAAAAGCAACCAACATTGTTTTCGGGACGTGGACTAGTCGATTTTAATCATGTTATGATATTATTATAATTAAAATCTACTAGTCCACATCTGTAGCAGTGCAGGTCATCTCAGACAACGCATTTAACTCATGGGAGCCGGTGATCAATTTCTTTGCAAGCTGTATGGTGGATCTTCACTCCATTTTCAATAATATCAGATACGTAAGATTCAACTCATTCAGAGTAGGTATATTACCAAGTCCAGCAATGGCTTAATAATAAAAAAGATGCCACAAAATGGGGTTGGAAGATAGAACACGAACAATTCATTATTACAATCCAAAACTAAATTACACTGCTCCACTAAAAATACTGCAAACTATATTTTGTAAGTGCAAAACGCATTAAATATGCCACAACGAAGAACAAACAGCTGATTATAGAGGTTAAAGTCGTTGACCGAACTATTAATGAAGCTAGAAACAGTAGAATCACGGAAGACAACTACACCCAACGGAATAAATAAACAACCAGATATACACAAACATCCGTAGCAATACTAGCAATACTGGTACCTACATTTCGCAATTCAAGATAGTAAATTTGTAAATATTGTTTCAAAACATGCAGAGCGTCTATATAATATGATTCGGTTAAATTATGTTATAATGTATGGGCAAGTAAAACTAATTATAGCCAGCATTCTATGAATGTAGTATGATACCTTTGGGTATGGTTCTTTACGCTCACTAGCGTCCCTCCCCCTCTCCCTGACGCAACCCCCCCTTTTAGCATGAAATATGTCCCGGTTTACGGTTTTTTTTTATTTTTGAGAAAAGTATTAGAGTTAGGAAATAAGTGTCAAGGTAAGAAATAATCCTTAATAAATTTTAAACAAAAAAGGTTATATACAACTTTTTGGTAAGACTCACCATAAGGTAAAGGGCCCCTGTTTCGGCAGGTTAAGGCTCTTGAGAGTGAGTTGAGAGTTTGTGTATTTTTTTTTAATATTACTAAGCATATCAATACCTTGAAAGCTTTTGAATATGTTATATTAGTTCTTTGTTAATAATTTAATGTATAAACTGTAGGGTTTTAGTTGAAACTTTTTTGTATATGAATTTTTTCGTGAACCTCTTATTTGGCTCCCATTTCGTGATACAAATTTAGGTCAGCTCCTAAATTCGTGAATTCGTGTCCCCTGTTTCGGCATAAAGTTTTCTTAGAGTAATTGGTGATAAATTGATAATTTGCTGATAATCACTTTAAATATTTAACGGTCTTACCTACTTACGAATAATTGTAAGGTCAAATTAAAAATAATAATAAAAAAAATGTTAAATTGAGAGCTAGCTTAAAGTTTTTTGTACTCGTTGACTTTAATGGTTGACTTAGGTAAACCATATGGGTACTTTAATACTTGATTAAAAGTCAAACTATTTAATTTAAATAAAAAAAAAATAAAATAAAAAATATAAAAAATAATTAAAAATAATAATTATTTACAAAAAATAATTTACTATCTTATACGTTAAAAATAAACATACACAAAAATAAATCAAATTTCAATAATAAATAAAATTGTGCTAGTAGTTAATATGAGAATATACGTGGAACATACCTTAAAATTTTTTACTCGGGTCACATTCAAACTCGTTTTATGAGAATTCTAGTGAAAAAAACATATACCGAATTTCGCTCATACGAAACTTCATGAAATACATTAATTGTTTTCTAATTTATTTTTTTAATTATCTTTGTTGTTATATTTAAAAACAAGCACTCAAAATGTATCTAGAAAATCCTTGATTCGTTAGTGGCACGAAATAGGAGACACACGTAAGATAAAATGACCGCTATTTCGTGAGTCGATTTATTTCAATCTTAAGTTATTTCTATGCATATATTCAATCTTTTTTCTTATCAAATCAATTACTAAGGAACCCACAGAAACACTCCCAAAAACTTTTATTCGAATGGGTTTAGCTTTTCCTTCCTATAAGCTTAACAAGTGAGAGCGCGCACCTTACGTCTAAAAAAAGTGCACGCATACAACACAGCTATTCGCGGCCGTCTAACAGTTTCGACCGTCGTATTACTCTTAATTTAATCACTAAAATATTGGTTATCATTTTATTGAAGAGATTAAATAATACACATTTTTTTCATATGTATAATTTGAATAAAAGATATTTGAATTCCTTATTATTTGCGCCAGAAAAAAAACTAACGAAATAACGTACTAACACGAACTTGGGGCCGTTTACCTTATTCATGTACCTATTAACTTGTTGAAGTTCATTATAAGTTAGTACGTGATAGTACTGAAAAAAATCTTATACGGAAAATAAGCTTGCAAGGTTATTGTCCTGTATGATTTCTTTTAGTACTATCACGTACTATGTTATATTGATCTTCTGCAAGTTTTTCAACGGTTAAATTTTGTCGAAGTTCATCTAGCCATAGCATGAATATGGTGCGTCGTATCAAAAAAATGAATATAACCTTTTTTGTTTAGAATTTAATAGGGAACATATCTTTCATTGACACATTTTTCCTATATTGTATACTTTCCCCAAAAAACCAAAAAAACTCCCAATCGGGACATATTTATGCTAAAAGGGGGGGGTTGCGTCAGGGGGAGGGGACGGGACGCTAGCCTGCGTAAAGCACCATACCCAAAGGTATCATACTACATTCATAGAATACTGGCTATAATTAGTTTTTCAAAAAAACACAATTTGACCGAATTAAATAAGCAAGATATATTGGAAGTATTTTTAGTTTTACACATATGATTTCAGGTTTATTGCCTCTCCGAATCTTGGTATCTTTCGAAAGGTAAATTAGGTACATTTCATTCATTTTAGTGGCTATAAAATAGCAGCATTTTACTGTCGAGAATAGAGGGCTGGTGGCGATGTCCGCATAATCTTGCAGAAGCATATCAAACACATTGAGAAGACCGACCGGTCAGACATGCCAATCGACTTTACAATTTATACCGTGGTAAACGAGCGTATAGTTTTAGATACGTTTGTTAAAATATATGATTTCCTGGAGTCGGCCCAAGCTCCCTCAATATAGGCACCGTGCGCGTTGGAGGGTCTGCCATCTTGTGGCCTGAATCGGAAACATAAACTTGTACAATGTACATTGACAAAGCATATATCGTTCTCGAACGTTTTCTTGTGCATAGTAGGTTTTGCCATCTTGTGCCCTATGTCGGAACGAAACTTCATATTTACACCTCGCGCCCAAAAATTGACGGCTCCTATGCCGCCCCCTCTATAGTTCATGCTCACACCAGTCACACCCTATGTATCGTCACGAGAGTTGCAGTCACGCACACAACAACATGTAAGTAATGTCATAGAGAGATTTTGAAATTACTACTTTTTTTTAGTACCGATAGCAACTTGAACCGAGAATTGCAAGATTAACTAAAAGTTTCTTTCAACAATTTAAATTAGATACCTATCTAATTATATTTTACGCTATTTTAAATACCGATTTTTTGTTGCGAATATTTCCTCTTCTTTTGAAATAGTTTTATTTAAATAAATAACGTTTAAATGTTTATTTAGCCTATTTAAATAGGCAAAGTCGGAAAATTATATTCAACATATTCTGTCATTTCAGATATAATCTAAGAAATGAGTGTCAACATTTACCAATGACGGAACTATACAATGCTCAAATAACTGGGGTATACTTAGAGAATTGTCTAACGGAAAGATAGCGTCACCTGTGATTTCGTATGATATTGAATCAGATGATGTGCCTTTTGCTTGCCGCTGAAAAGCCAACTTTGCACTCCAATAACAAATCAGAACCCTAGAGAAGTGGAAGGCAAGGACGAAGGAAGAAGGAAGGAAGTTAGCAAACCTTGCGTGGGTCGCGGACGCATTGCGCGAGCTTCCCCGTAACCCCGCAACCATCGCGGCGAGAGGACACCATGGGGTTTAGTGGGTAGTGGGTCCTCTTTATAGCCCTGAGTCCCACATAACCGTCCGGGTTTCTCCCCAGCCCGGCGGTATGCGTAGACGCATTCCCCATGTAAAAAAAAAGGGTAAACGAGTGCAATCTTGTATTTTCACCTACCTCCTCACCAATTTAGTCAACAATTTAAGAATCGTAACTGGAGTGTTAAAGGGAACTGGAACTCAAAACAAAACTGTCCATCATTAACACCAACTGAAAAAATCTAACTTATTATTTCATTATACTTCAACCTCCACGTTCACGACACCGGGACTGATGCGACCTAGACCACCGAAAACCAATTTAGATAAATTCGATTAAGATGTCTTAAGAAGATGCATAGCAAGAGCATGCATTAGTTCACAAAACATTGCCGACGATTAAAATATATCATGAAGTTTTGAACTTGACATAAACTTTATAAATGGAAGGGAAGAGTAGCAGCCAGTAATACAGAGTTCACATTTAACAGCGTCATGAGAAAATTAGAAAGCACTCAATGAAGATACCATTCACAATCGTTTTAGAAAAAAAAACCAGGGAAAAGAAGAAAGACAGACAGGTTAAATGGAACCTAAGATTGATGATGTATCCGTAACCGTATAGGTAACCTTGTAATAAACCTTGAGGAATCTGATGAAGATATACCAAGTGACTAGTTTATTAGAGTTGGAATTTTAAGGTTTAAGGCGATTTCTGAAGCTCAAAGCCCTAATCTGTTTAACAGAATGCAAACAAAAATACCCACCTACTATATTATAAACAGAACCATTTTATTTTTTTTTTCTACTATTTGTTGGTCCTGTTAAAAATATATATTAATGCTAATATGTTTAGTTACGTTTACTCATTTATTCACTACTTTTTTTGCAATCAGTACTTTATGCAGCTGTGTGACTTGTGTGAGTAATGATTTACCTCAACTCTCGTGGCGATTTGTACGTAACGTACAAATAGCCATGTCAGTCCATACAAAAGTTTGCACAATTGTGCAAGTTTTTCGGCAAAGGGGTAAGCTCTCAATGGCCACTCCAGTTAATGCTCTAAGCAACTTACAGACTGGGCCTCTACAAATCTCAACGATATCGCATGCGAATTTCTGATGGTGTCTTTATATGTATACCAATACTACTCCTTGAGTTAGACCAAACACCAAGAAAAGTCCGCAATGATTTTGATAGCACACGCAGTGCAAGTGTTCTTGTGACACTTGCACCGCATGTGCTACCAAAATCGTTCCAGACTTTTCTTGGTCTAACTCTAGGTACATTGTGACATTTAATTGAGAAGTTTGTTTAAGTCCTAAGTCGCGCGATACACTTTTTGGTCTAAACTTTTTGGTATTGATACCGACCTACACCGGCCTCACCCAATTTTAGGGAGTGTGTAAGTGTAAATGTCATGTTTATGCTCCCAAAGTAAGTAGTCCACAAGATGGCAGAACCTACAATGTACAAGAAAACGTAATTTAACTGTAGAGGGCACCACTTGCTTTGACATGAACTATTAAAGTACCTATAGTGTATGTTTCCGATTCAGGCCACAAGATGGCAGGCCCGTCAACACGCACGGCCCCTATAGGTATAAGGACAACGATTCTAACCAAAACAAAACTGACCTTAAAAAGGCCTGGTAACAAATGAATTCGATATCCCGCAGCGTGCATTTATATTTTCTTTTTTTTACGTCTTTATTTATGTAATATTGCTTTATAACTTTAGACAAGACGTTCACCGGATGTGACTTCACCTTGACGTGGCCATTAGTTACGCACACACATACACACAAAAAAAGCAACCCACATTGTTTTCGGGACGTGGACTAGTCGATTTTAAACCTTGTTATGATATTATTACTTATAATTAAAATCTACTAGTCCACATCTGTAGCAGTGCATCTCAGACAACGCATTTAACTCATGGGGGCCGGTGATCAATTTCCTTGCAAGCTGTATGGTGGATCTTCACTCCATTTTCAATAATATCAGATACGAAAGATTCAACTCATTCAGAGTAGGTATATTACCAAGTCCAGAAATGGCTTGATAATAAAAAAGATGCCACAAAATGGGGTTGGAAGATAGAACACGAACAATTCATTATTACAATCCAAAACTAAATTACACTGCTCCACTAAAAATACTGCAAACTATATTTTGTAAGTGCAAAACGCATTAAATATGCCACAACGAAGAACAAACAGCTGATTATAGAGGTTAAAGTCGTTGACCGAACTATTAATGAAGCTAGAAACAGTAGAATCACGGAAGACAGCTACACCCAACGGAATAAATAAACAACCAGATATACACAAATATCCGTAGCAATACTAGCAATACTGGTACCTACATTTCGCAATTCAAGATAGTAAATTTGTAAATATTGTTTCAAAACATGCAGAGCGTCTATATAATAAGCAAGATATATTGGAAGCATTTTTAGTTTTACACATATGATTTCAGGTTTATTGCCTCTCCGAATCCTGGTATCTTTCGAAAGGTAAATTAGGTACATTTAATTCATTTTAGTGGCTATAAAATAGCAGCATTTTACTGTCGAGAATAGAGGGCTGGTGGCGATGTCCTCATAATCTTGCAGAAGCATATCAAACACATTGAGAAGACCGACCGGTCAGACATGCCAATCGACTTTACAATTTATACTGTGGTAAACGAGCGTATAGTTTTAGATACGTTTGTTAAAATATATGATTTCCTGGAGTCGGCCCAAGCTCCCTCAGTATAGGCACCGTGCGCGTTGGAGGGTCTGCCATCTTGTGGCCTGAATCGGAAACATAAACTTGTACAATGTACATTGACAAAGCATATATCGTTCTCGAACGTTTTCTTGTGCATAGTAGGTTTTGCCATCTTGTGCCCTATGTCGGAACGAAACTTCATATTTACACCTCGCGCCAAAAAATTGACGGCTCCTATGCCGCCCCCTCTATAGTTCATGCTCACACGTTCATCGGCACGAGAGTTGCAGTCACGCACACAACAACATGTAAGTAATGTCATAGAGAGATTTTGAAATTACTACTTTTTTTAGTACCGATAGCAACTTGAACCGAGAATTGCAAGATTAACTAAAAGTTTCTTTCAACAATTTAAATTAGATACCTATCTAATTATATTTTACGCTATTTTAAATACCGATTTTTTGTTGCGAATATTTCCTCTTCTTTTGAAATAGTTTTATTTAAATAAATAACGTTTAAATGTTTATTTAGCCTATTTAAATAGGCAAAGTCGGAAAATTATATTCAACATATTCTGTCATTTCAGATATAATCTAAGAAATGAGTGTCAACATTTACCAATGACGGAACTATGCAATGCTCAAATAACTGGGGTATACTTAGAGAATTGTCTAACGGAAAGATAGCGTCACCTGTGATTTCGTATGATATTGAATCAGATGATGTGCCCTCTTGCTTGCCGCTGAAAAGCCAACTTTGCACTCCAATAACAAATCAGAACCCTAGAGAAGTGGAAGGCAAGGACGAAGGAAGAAGGAAGGAAGTTAGCAAACCTTGCGTGGGTCGCGGACGCATTGCGCGAGCTTCCCCGTAACCCCGCAACCATCGCGGCGAGAGGACACCGTGGGGTTTAGTGGGTAGTGGGGCCTCTTTACAGCCCTGAGTCCCACATAACCGTCCGGGTTTCTCCCCAGCCCGGCGGTATGCGTAGACGCATTCCCCATGTAAAAAAAAAGGGTAAACGAATGCAATCTTGTATTTTCACCTACCTCCTCACCAATTTAGTCAACAATTTAAGAATCGTAACTGGAGTGTTAAAGGGAACTGGAACTCAAAACAAAACTGTCCATCATTAACACCAACTGAAAAAATCTAACTTATTATTTCATTATACTTCAACCTCCACGTTCACGACACCGGGACTGATGCGACCTAGACCACCGAAAACCAATTTAGATAAATTCGATTAAGATGTCTTAAGAAGATGCATAGCAAGAGCATGCATTAGTTCACAAAACATTGCCGACGATTAAAATATATCATGAAGTTTTGAACTTGACATAAACTTTATAAATGGAAGGGAAGAGTAGCAGCCAGTAATACTGAGTTCACATTTAACAGCGTCATGAGAAAATTAGAAAGCACTCAATGAAGATACCATTCACAATAGTTTTAGAAAAAAAACCCAGGGAAAAGAAGAAAGACAGACAGGTTAAATGGAACCTAAGATTGATGATGTATCCGTAACCGTAGGTAACCTTGTAATAAACCTTGAGGAATCTGATGAAGATATACCAAGTGACTAGTTTATTAGAGTTGGAATTGTAAGGATTAAGGCGATTTCTGAAGCTCAAAGCCCTAATCTGTTTAACAGAATGCAAACAAAAATACCCACCTACTATATTATAAACAGAACCATTTTATTTTTTTCTACTATTTGTTGGTCCTGTTAAAAATATATATTAATGCTAATATGTTTAGTTACGTTTACTTATTTATTCACTACTTTTTTTGCAATCAGTACTTTATGTAGCTGTGTGACTTGTGTGAGTAATGATTTACCTCAACTCTCGTGGCGATACACTTCGCAGTGACAGAGTGTGAAAGTGTCACCATAACAGTCAATTATTATAATGGCACCCCGCACTATGTCACGCTGAAATACAGTAAGGTAAGAGCGAGAGGCAGCGAACTCCCGTCGCCCGCGTCAAAACAAAGGCCCGGCGCCGCAAAGATCGCGTGAAAGTGTCGCCTTTACTCGAAACTAGGCAAAAGGTATGGCGCTATCGCTCGAAAAGATGAAACCATACCTAACATAATGTCATTCCGATTAAAATTTCACCAGATGGTGACACCTTTTGATATTTAACGAATTTAACATATATCTGTGAAAGAATAAGGATCAAAGTCAAATGGCGTTCTAAAAGTTTTCAAACATCTGTCGAAAGATGGCAGTAAATTCACTGACTACATAATTTACTTTGACAATAACTCTCTATACACTCTATTCCCTTTGCTATTAGTGTAGGGTCATGTTGTCGTCCAGTGACGCAAGCAGATAGAAAGTTAGGTACTTACTGTTTGAAAAAACGCGCTCATGTAGGGAATTTCCCTCAGACGCATTTGGCCGCACTGAACAATGCGGACGCAGTGCACAGCCTCCCGCTTCCTCAGAGCCCGAATCCACGGTTTTCATTATTGAACTGTACAATGGCTACCTACATGATCTTATAGATCAGGGGTGTCCAAACTTTTTTACCTGAGGGCCATATATTGCGCCTCAGAAACTTTTGCGCGGGCCACCGTCGGCGCCCCGGGGGGGCGGTTTTGTATGTGGTTGCTGCTGTTAGGGCTGAACCCCTGGAGCCTGGCTCCCGCGGGCCGGACGCTTTGGGAGTCGGCGGGCCGGATTGGAACGCGTCGCGGGCCGGGATTTGGAAATCCCTGTTATGGACTGACGTCTTGCTGCCGCCCCTAATATCTTGGCGCCCTAGGCCCGGGCCTTCCGGGCCTTAGGGTAAATCCGTCACTGCGTGTACTTTGTTTAGGTAGGTACCTGTAAGTGGTAAAACGAAATGAAAAATTCATAAACATAGGTACTTATATTTCATTTTTTACACAAAATTGGACTGCCAAATATTAATACCGATATAAAAGAATAAAGGAAAGTGAATTTCTGATCCTATCGGATTTGTTATAGTTAGTTTAATTTTGGGACTGAGGCAAAAATGTAGGTAGATAGTTATTTTTATTTCCTACTTCTGACACTATAAGTACATCGATCGATAACACATATTTCAATAACATAACTATAGATAAGCAAATGTACATATCAAAATATAATAATTGTATATAATATCAAAATATATAAATGTATACCGGGTGTGGCCTGTAATATGAGCAAAAAATTAAACTGTAGGCTGTACTCCTCATACTGGCCAACATTTGTTCAGCGACTTTTAAACATAACTTGTGGTTTGATTTTTTATACACTTTAAAGTTTATTCTAAGACGCAATGTATTGCGAATTCTGATATGTTTAAGGCGTGACAAGCAACGTCAATCACAATGATATGGCGTGGCGATGGCGTCCATTGAAGATAACATTTATTTTGTATGAAAAATAGGGAGTCTAAATACTTCATAATTTTTAAAAGTAGTTGAACAAAAGTGTCACCGTTTGAGGAGTACAATCTATGTTTTAATTATTTGCTCGTGTTACACACCGGTATAATACTCGATATGCATAATGTAAGTACCAGTACTTTGAGCATATTTACCTACTTTCAGTCATATTTTTATTTGTATAGTAAGGTACGGAGCACATATCACGGCTGTGTATGACAGGAATACTGACCGAAACTTTTATTCATCTTTTTGCATTTTCCTTGAGAACTATTTTCTCTGATCTTGGGCCCATGTTACTTTTTGACGGGTCTACATTTTAGGCATTCAACAAATTTTATCAATTTTCCAGCTATTGCTATAGTTAAAAATATTTAAAGACTTAAGATTAAAAAATATTTATACCTATTCTGCTTATATCAATCAACCTTACACGAAGGTCGCTTTCGAGACATCAGACTATCGTATGAACAGAGGGCCTACCGCGAACCGAATTGGACGTGTTGCCTCCCTGTCACACTTACGTACGAATTTACAAGTACGACAGGGAGCGTCGAACGTGGTTCGCGGTAGGCCCTCAGGATAGGTAAGTTTTCATCATGGAAATAGTAACTAAACTTAACTTCGTAAAGTTCTTTCTACAAAACAAACATGTCAGCGAACTTTTATCTTCTATGGACGCAATTATACTATCAACAACAAGATTGTCATTATAGGTAATGTATAAACATATTGTATATAATATTTGTGACAGCACAAAAACTATATTTAAGTACATAATTATGTATGTATAACAAAATGTCTCTTGGAAAATATGAACAACAGCAATTCTGAATCAAACAAAAACACATCTAAAGCAAAATACAGTAGCAAAGTACAACACTATCAAAATCAGCATGTCTATGGATCAGAATCACAATAATATCTTTAAAGAATATTACTTTCTTAAATCTGAATATTCTTTATTTTTCAAATATTAGAAAATTTAAAAAAATAATTAAACAAAAATAGGTATCGAACATGCTTTCAGCCGATTCTAAACAGCCCCACCACGATGCCTCGCCCTTGAGGTTCTGGTGGGACTAACAGGCCAATCAGAACGTACACTTAATTACACATCACAATTATATTAGGTAAGTACTTAGTTATCGAGCGTCTTGCCCACCCCACGCAGGGGCATATTTTGAAATTTGGCGCCCCGGGCCAATACGTTTCGCCGCCTCAGATGTCAAACTAGTAAAACAAAATGCAATGCCGCCCCAGGAAGTTGGCGCCCTGGGCCAGGGACCGGATGGCCCGGGGGTAAATACGCCTCTGACCACATGCCAATACATGGGGCGGACTAAATGCACGAG
Source organism: Cydia fagiglandana (assembly GCF_963556715.1). Taxonomy (NCBI): domain Eukaryota; kingdom Metazoa; phylum Arthropoda; class Insecta; order Lepidoptera; family Tortricidae; genus Cydia; species Cydia fagiglandana. Next base: position 11,265,237 of record NC_085959.1, read on the forward strand.
AACTGAAGGACATCAGTTAAATGTCATCATGTCATTCTGATATCACTCTAGTGTTCGTTCCAATTGACCTGTGTGTCGCTTGTGCGGACAAAACACGGTTTTTCATATTGGTTACGTGATTATTCTAAAGAGCAACAGCACCAATCTTGTATATGGGCCATTTTAGGTATATTTTGTACACTTTTTTTTTTAAGTTTGTAAATTTAGGTATGTTACTTCTTTTCAGAATAAGGAGCTCTTATGATTCTAATGGGAGAAAATGTTTCCCAAAATTTTCATACATTTTTCGTTCTGTCCCTTACGTTACTGTCGTATAAAGATAGGAAATAAAAATTTTGGGACAGCCCGTGATTCTGAGTAGAAGTGACATAAAAAGTCCCAAATCTGAATAAAAAGTGTAGTTGTACTAGGTACATTTGGAATATAATGCCCAATATTCGGGGTTCGACTATTAGAAGCCCCACTCGCAATAGCCCGCGGGATGCGAATGATGAAACGCAACTTATATGCCTCTTATGAAGTCACATCACAATAAAAAAAATGCAATTAATTGCACAACTTTGGACCCATCTTTGGACTGAACTTTTCGTTCAACAATTACCTTCAATATAATATGTATAATGTATAATACATTTAATTGCGAAGAAAAACTTACAATACAACCAATTTGCAATCAACTCGGTTCACTTTTTAAAAGAGACTAAGCTCTGTAATCACAGATAATATTTTCTGCGTATGTACAACGTCACGATCTATCCTTAGGGGCTGTCCATAAATTACGTCATCGATTTTTGTCGATTTTTGACCCCCCCCCCCCCCCCATAATCATCCAAAAATCATGCTTCAAATGATCCCATTTCCTCCTACTTCGTGCTACCGTCATCCGATGTCCAGACCCCCCCCTAATTTGAAATGACGTAATTTATGAATAGCCCCTTATGCAAAGGATGCTGTACGGCGTCCACCGGGCACACAAGGCCTAAGGGAACACAATTACGAAGACATGATATAAGATTCTCACTCACCAATGTTTCTTAACCTAGTTATAGTAGTTATTACTTATAGTAAATACATACTTTACTAAATTAAAAATACCTACGAAGATACCTATTTATGAATAAATGAATATGTACCTCCTTAAACTACTTAAATCACAGGAACTAATTATGCACTAAACTAAAAGGACTATAAAATTATCCACACCACAACCGGCATAAGTAACAAAAATGTATGAAACATAATTAAAAATTACAGCCACCTTGTGGAACTGTTGGGTAAACCTATATCCCTAGATACATATAACCTTTTAAATAACATTCGCAAGATACACCGTAATAGTTACAGGCAACCGCCACCAAGCGGTAATATTTCAAGAATATATTTTTCTTAAATTTATAAACGTTGAAATGACAAAAAAATTGTCGGGGTTCGTTCATTAATATTTTTTTTGTAAAAAGCAAAGCATTTCATATATTGCTCTTGTACGACGAGCATACTGTGCAGTGTTTCAACTTGAGTAATTATACTAATTATATTTTAACTATTATCTATTATTTTGCAATCGTGTAAGCTAGGCATAACGCTGTTTTGTAACACCGTTTCATATTTAACAATTTTAACACATAGATATCAGTGAATGAACATGGGTCACAATGATATAAAAATAATAAAATTATTTATCGATATATATAATTTTTTTGATACTTTTATACGTTTTCAGTTTGAGTTTTAGTCGTGTGTCGAGCGATGGCAGTAAATTTACTGTGACCACAAAATTTACTATGACAGGACCCCTCTATACTCTCTATTCTCTTTGCTATTATAAATAAATCGCTCTAATATTGTATTAAACACACACAATCACTTAAATACAAATAAAGGACATACCACACCGGAACTGCACGCAGCGTATCCGCAGTAACATGACTTATGCGCTGCGTTTCTTTCACACAATTTGCCACGTAAGTACCTAATTGGTGCGCCAGTTGTCAACGTCTTATGATTATGACCGATCCAAAACTCACTAAGTCAAGTAGTCTCAGTATACATAATATATGTTTTTGTAACTACCGCAACTGCATTTCCCTGCCTTCTAGGTGATCCTCCATTATACACACCATATCTCCGGGCTGCTCATATCTTATGATGGACATGTAGCCACCTGAAATTAAACATAACATGGTAATAAAAATCGTAGTTGCAAACATAGGGGGGAAAGGAGACAAAGATACTAAAATTGCGGACAAAACAATACATATGTATGCAACATAAATTAACAAAATAACATATAAGTGCATGTACATTTGTATTTGCACAAATATACCTACATATTTGAAGGTACATATACATGGCTATAAATCATGTTTTTATTTTTAGTAAATTGGAATGTACTTGCTTTTTGTTATCAAAGATTAAAAAATTACAAACTTCCTGCTGCACATACACTGTAACCAAGTTCACACTATAAAAAAATGACAGATGTCAGTTTACACAGCTTACTTCTAGAAGTAAACTATATAAACTCTGCAAAAAATAATGAAATATTTTTTGTTTTTAGAATAGGAAATAAATCAAACACAATTTGCTTTAGTTAGAAGTAATTTATTACAAAACTTAGAACTATGTTCTATAATGTAATACTGGATTTTTAAGGAACTTCAAGGCACAACTTCGAATTTATGAAATACCTTATAAATTTACCTTACCTACATCTACATTAAGCACCACGTGGTAAGTACGTCACGTATACAATGATAGTTATAAGACTTATAAGTATTGTAACTAAATACAATAAATCATAATAAGTAAAAAAAAACACGCATACAATTAAGTAAAGGGGAATACAATTCTCTAGAACTATCCAACTCTAGAATTCATCTAAGTATAATAATGTAATTATTAGATTATAATAGGTAAGTAATACTTGAGCACTGGGATTAATATAAACATAAAAATACTAAAGAATCTCGTAGATAACCCCTACTCAAAACATATAGGATGGTGGATATATAATATTTAGTATTTCATATGATCATTCTCAGATGACTGTATGTTTAAATTAATCATTGATAATAAAAAAGTAAGTATTCATAATGACTGACTTTTCTTTACAGGTAGCTTACCCATATAAATACAGTCATCCACTACAAGCAAATCTGAAAGAGGTTGCGTAGTTTTATGATTAACTTGCGCTTAGGGGCTGTCCATAAATTACGTCATCGATTTTTGACAATTTTGGACCCCCCCCCCCCGTATAGTCATCCAAAAATCATGCTTCAAATGACCCCATTTCCTCCTACTTCATGCTACCGTCATCCGACGTCCAGACCCCCTCCCCCCCTAATTTGAAATGACGTAATTTATGAATAGCCCCTTAGCAGTAATATATATAAAAAAAATAAAAGTAATAAATAAAAGGATGTCAAAGAAAAAAAAACGAATTCCAAATAATAAATAGACATATTCAACGCTACCCACAAAAGGAGAAAAAATACTAATAAAAAAAATACAGAACTAAAAACAACATGAAAATAAATAGTATAGTTATGGTCACAGCCTACAAACATACGACAGAGGGCTCGCGGTCGCATCCGGGTTTCGTGTACTTACCCGTCGTCGTTAATAAGAATTACATAAGTACGAGACCGGCCCGTTCTCGACGTACCTATAGTGACGATCGGTAGCGTACTTTATAAGAGAGAAGAATACAAATAACAATAACAAGCAAAAAGAAAAATAAACAAAAACTAAACTATAGTTCGTTTTTTGTAGCATTAGAAAGAACTTCAAAGAAGGTAAGCGATCTTGACACGTCTTTTAATTGAAAAACGCTTTTTAATAATTAATAACTATTACTTATGAAAGCAGAAGAATATAAATGATCGTATTATATAGATTCATAATTGTTACATATTTGCCGCGATTTATTTTTAAAATGTGTTTTTCAATAGGTAGGTAATTTTCTTTGTTGTTTTTGGATACACCTTGTCAAGCGGAATAGGAAAAAAGCAAGTATATTCCAAGGGCAGACCGAAATAAGAGAAAAGCATATTTCCTTATCTAGAACTCTAAAATGTTCGATTGATATATTTTATAAAAACAATAGGCTAATTATATTAATCCACTAGTCACTTTAATCAGTTCTCCTTAGCACTAAGAATTTCAACTAGGTACTTAAGTTAAAGTCAACCGTTTCTCGGTTTCTTTCACGAATAAAATGATAAAAATAACATCAAAGTAGGACTAAGTAGGTATGTATCACTCATGGACCTGTATCACTTATGATTTATAATGATCGATTTTGTTGGCAGATTTTAGTGGTAACATAATTACCTCTTAACCTTTGGCCCAAAGGCTTCGGAAGTACATTAAGAAGTTTCTATATCACTTATATTCATTATTTTAATGTTGCTTTTATTTAACTAAGTATTTACGAATTACGCAATACAAAACACAGAACCGCACATACTTTTGTAAAAAAAAAAATGTGGCACATAACTTTTTAAACCGCATAGACAATTAGCCGGTTCTCAATTGTAAAAAAGTACGGCTGCGTTCAAGGAGACCTAAAAGTCAAAATAAAAATTATATTATTGAAAATTGGTTTTACGTTTTCTGGAAATATTAAATATATAGTCATCATCATTACCATTAATTACGGGAAGTGTAATCGTTCCATAGAAAATTTGAATTTCGCGCCTTTTGCTACTGATAAACCGCATACCGCGCTACTGTTTGACCGGCATAATAAAATCCGTCAAGGCATTTTCGTCAGTAAAAAAGCGGCAAATTTAAAAATGTAGGTGCGAAGGTAGTATAATATCAACTATGTCAGTAGAAAAAGGAGCGAAATTAAAATTTTCTATGGGACGATAACCCTTAGCACCTATATTTATTTTTATTTGCTGCTTTTTCTACTGACGGAAATGGCTTGACATACTATGTATCTAGAGTCTGGCTAACCAAAAATTGTTGACAGATATTTCGTTGTTGTATCACCAATTGTCTATGATTTAAAAAAAAGCTAAAAGACAGTTGTCAATTTATGTCATTCATTCAAATTGTTTGCGGTTTATAATGGGTTTATTTTAAATAATATTAATAATTTCTATACTGAGTGAGGTTCGCTAACTATTATTTAAGCTCGTAAATAATTACGACAATGTGAGAAGTCGACGTGTAGCGTTGTATAACGAAAAACTGCAATGTTTACAACTCCTAACCAAATGTAAACAAATTAGGAGGTTGGTGCTCTATAAATATTTTGATACTTTAAGTACTAGTTCTAACATTTGCGTATTACTTTGATTAAGTACGTGAATTTATTAATGCCTGAATCTCATAAATATGACAAGTGTACAAAGAAACGGATAAACTAAAAGTTCTGAAAAATATCTATAAAATCTAAATATTGGAACGTAACCATTAGGTGTTTGTCGTTGACTGTACTTTAAATAGTGGTAGAAATTATGTGACCTGACTTTGAGTGCACGTAAACGTTTATTTAACTTATTTCCTTAGGTACCTTACTTGTACACAGAATATCATAAATATTGTCGAGTATCAAAACTATAATTCCTACTACACAAAGTGTAACCAGCCCAAATTTTTTTGAATTTCCCGCTAAAAATTTAGGTAAAATTTCAGTAGCCAGACTCTATTAATGCACATATATCACACTGTCTGTCTATTTTTCACCTATTTCGAATGTCGAATATACCTTACTATAGGAAACATTCGTAAGAACTAATTACAGATATAATGTCAAAGGGAAACGAAATTTATGCAGAGAGCCTATGGAGTTCAGCAAAACTAATAAATTTAGGTCACTGGACAATTTGGTGCCGGCACCGATAATACATTAGGCAAAAAATTTAAGTTTCCAAACAATAATACTTACCTAATCAGATAATTGTTAAAATGCATATTTTCTAACTTATACACAGTGACAGAAATATAATACAGTGAGTAAATCTAATACGGGCGAATCTCTTAACGGTGGTTAGTATAGGACAAAGTAAAGGTAATTAGATAACATTTACTTAAAGTTGCAACAATAATTTTGTCCATACAAAATAATTCAGCCCGCAATGTAATGCAAACACACTCACGTTAAACGCTCGTCGACAGTTACTTTCAAAAACTCTTATTGCGTATGTAATGTCATTAACTGTCATGAGTGGGTAAATAATAAATAAGTATGATGTTTTTTATCGGACGAAATTACTACCTAGTTTAAAATCAAATTACATCAAAAAATCTTATTAAAGCAATCATTTATTTTAATAACGACCCATTGAAATTACAACTGAAATGTACTGAAGTTGCTGAAATACTTACCAAAGAAAGCCAACTAAAAAAGAAAACTCATAAACACAATTTACAACGATACAAATTCTGAGAAACCTGAATTTAGTTTTGCCCCCTCCACCCTTCCAGTTACGGGCAATCCTTCGCGAGCTTTGTGTTTCACCGTAAATTAAAATCATGTCCATTAATTCAGGAGCAGTAAAAGTTGTTAAAAGAGGCATTTTTATAACATACGATTACTATTGAATCGAACGACTGACATTGTCAAATCAGAGTTGAAATAAAATAAGAAACTTGCAATTCCACCAAAGAGTTTGCCACGTTTTCACACAATGTACCAACCAAGTTTTGTGAGGTTTAACGGGTTTAGTTAATGCTCGAAATAATTTTTAGAGTCTGGCTACTGAAATTTTACACAAATGTTTGGCGGGAAATTCAAAAAATCTTGGGCTGGTCACACTTGGTGTAGTTGGAATTATAGTTTTGATACTAGACAATATTTTTGATTTTCTGTGCACAAGTAAGGTACCTAAGAAAATAAGTTAAATAAACGTTTACGTGCACTTAAAGTCAGCTCACATAATTTCTACCACTATTTAAAGTACAGTCAACGACAAACACATATGTTTACGATCCAATATTTAGATTTTATGGATATTTTTCAGAACTTTTAGTTTATCCGTTTCTTTATACACTTATCCTGTTTATGAGATTCAGGCATTAATAAATTCACGTACTTATTCAAAGTAATAGGCAAATGTTAGAACTAGTAATTAAAGTATCAAAATATTTATAGAGCACCAACCTTCTAATTTGTTTACATTTGGTTAGGACTTGTAAACATTGCAGTTTTTCGTTATACAAAGCTACACGTCGACATCGCACATTGTCGTAATTATTTACGAGCTTAAATAATAGTTTGCAAACCTCACTCAGTATAGAAATTAATAATATTATTTAAAATAAACACCTTATAAACCGCAAACAATTTGAACGAATGACATAAATTGATAACTGACTTTTAGCTTTTTTTAAATCATAGACAATTGGTGATACAACAACGAAATATCTGTGAACAATTTTTGGCTAGCCAGACTCTAATAACTGTACAACTACTATTAGGCGGGCCGTATGCTTATTTTCCGCCATCCTGGTATAAAAAATCAGGCAAATTAAATACGAAATGAATACACAAAAATCACTTATGAAATACTGATATTAGATGAATTTTCAAAAAGGATGTGCTATCAAAGGTGCTTGTCTATTGCTCAGATTAGAAATAATCACGTCAAGTGCTGTCATCGTGACTGATTAAAATGAAGTCAGTTTCTTGTTGATGAACATGATAAATAAATAAGATTTAATATCTTTTAATACGCCTAGTAGTACTTTTATCTACCAAAATAACTACAAAACATTAAACGCAGTGTAATGCTAACATGTATTGTGAATGTTCCTCCAGATAGGTAAGTTTGTGAATGCTATTGTTGTACTGCTAATGAACATATGACATTTCGGTACCGCAACCATGTTTACAGTACATTGCTGCTGAGAAATTTTTAAAAAATTAATTATGGGGTCGTAATGAACTGCAACTCAAAAAAACCTTTTACTTCATGATTAGACTAATGAATACTATGTCCGATTTAATTTATCGCCCGTATTAGATTTACTCACTGTATAATTCGTAACCAACACTTGCTGTAAGTAACAAATAGCTACGGCGGTAGTACTATTAGTTATTCTGTGCTACGGCGTCACTATACCAGCCAGGTCAGTATGACTTCTAGACTTCTAGTTGTCGATATTTTTCAAATTAACGAAAAATCTTTTCCCATTTGAATTATATTCGGTTTTGTTATACCAACCCCAGACGGATACCTCTATAAAAGCCCTCTTTTATGTTCCATCGCCCACACTGTTAACTGTACATCGGTGGATCTTATGCCTTTTGTAATAAGGTCCACCGATGTACAGGTTAGGAGTGTTGCTGTTTGTACTTTTGAAAATTATACATGTACATACATGTATTTACTCAAGCCGGCTAGTAGATACCATGCCGATACGCGTAGTTAGGTATTTTACGTTAATTACAACGAACCTTTATTGGTGAATAAGGATTTTTGTATAAATGTAATTTTGATTTAATGATTTGAGCCGTTTCCCACTGATGTCCAGTTTTCTGCGGGTACGGTTTTTGCAGGATCCCGTTTTAGTAGTGCAAGTGTTAATATAGTAACTTTCACACGAGGATTCTGTTTGCGGGATCCTACATGCATACTACTACAAAAAACTGGATCCTGCAAAAAACCGTACCCGCAAAAAACTGGATGTGTGAAACAGCTCAGTGGGTAACAGCTCTTACTCGTACGATCGTTAACAACATGAAAAAACCAAATCGTAAATATTTTTTCAACGAGGTAAAACATTACCAATTGTATGAATGTTATATGTTAGTCCCTGTTCTAAGCCATCTTGCTCCGATTTCAATTTAATCGTCGATTTTTGTAACACCTAGAGCAGGTTCATTCGCTTCTTTACCTTGCGGTGTTCCTGCCGTTCTGTCCTTCACCAGGCACTGGACTACGACGTGGACGACGCAGAAAACGAGGGACCCGATCCCAAACCATAGGAACGTCTTCCAACTCCCGTATTGGTCGTAGAGGAGGCCGCCGATGAAACTGCCTAGGGAAGTGCCGACGCCTTCGAATATCGCTCCCGTTAGCCCCTGAAAACATATACTGGTTCTGGTTAGGTTTCTCGATAAGCAGGCCTTCTTTATAATGCTCAAAAAAACGAACTATAGGCTTACAACAGGGCAGGAAAAATTAAACATTAATAGGGACCGGGCGCTTTGAACGGTCTCCTACTTCACTACGTTGTGGCATGATAAATTAACAACTTTAAAATCTAATTTACTGTGTCGTTTATATAGCCCGGCAAGCAGCAAAAAAGGCGCATTATTATTATAGTAGTAGTAAAAGTAGGCGCGAACAATAGCTCGCTTTTAACAAATAATGTGGTTTTTTCGACGGGCAGAATTGGTTTTCCAGGCTATAGTAGTGTCCGTTACCTGCACAGTGGTTTCAGTGCCGGGCGGCGATACGACCTTAGCGTAGGACGCCATGGTGGGGTAGAACATGCCAAAGGTGATGCCCTGAAACATCTCTATGGGCAGAACCCACCACGCGTTGGTCAACAGCGAGTAAAGTATAAAGCGCACGCCGAACGCGAACAGCACAAGGGTCATCATGTTTATATGACCTAAACGCTTTAGGATGAAACCTGAGGACAAGATTATTGTGGTGAATTAAGTTTCTTACAATATTTTCTTCATGTAGGTACTTAGAAACGTTTTTGCACTGTATTAAAGATATCGTATCACAAAGACGAATTTCTCTTGGGTTTGCCATAGCCGGAAAAATAATAATGTCGTTATTCATAAACGCCTGTCAAATCCACCATTGATAATCTACCATAATTATGATATTTTTGTTTGTTAGTAAGACCCAAAATATGATAGAAATGTTGTTGATTTTGCCAATACCGGGGTAGTTCACTCACCAGACACAAACATGAACGGTATCTCCCCTCCAAACGTCTGTATAGCGCTGACCAGGCCTTGCAGAGTCTTGTCGTACTCCGAGCCACTGCCGTTCTGCTTCGAAATGTCCTCTAAATGCCAGAAAAGGAACGACCACAGCAGTCCCGTGCAGAGACCGACTGCTATCGTCCATAGAAAGAATATCACAGTGGGTAGAGAGGATAGCAGGGATCCGACATCGGCGAGAATGCTGACGGACATTTTTGTGGATTCGATCTGAAAATCATACGAAAGCTAATTTTGCTATTTTCGTAATAAAATAATACGGCTAAATATGGAAGTCGTAGTATTTTGTATGAAACGGCCGCCATATGACGGCACCGCTACCTTAGGAAACCAGAGCTTAAAGGCCTGTGCATACCGCTTTGCGTGTGCGTGACGTGCACGTGCGCTAAAATGTTGGAGCCGCACACGCACACGTCACGCAAGCGGTGTGCCGTCTCTCATAAGGATCTGTATACTACAACGCTGCACGCGTACGTAGCCGGTGTGCACAGGCGTTAAATCTTTGTAGCATACCTTTATGAAACACGACACGATGACGTCACCGAGCATGAACACGAACATGAGCACGAACGCGACCGCGTAGTTCTTGTACTCGCCCTCGCTGAACACATCTATGAGGGCGCCAGTGAGCAAAGAGAATATACCCCAGCCCACTGAGCCCCATAGGCGCTGCTTGCCGTATTGGGACACTTTCGCACCTGAAACATGGGAGCTTATTTATAACGCAATGGAGTGCGACAATAAAATTTAAACTGTAGTGAGTTATTCTATAAGCGCCACTCGCACCATTCCACTAACCCGGGGTTAACCGGTTATAACGTTAACCCAGTGTCGAATTTTACTAGTAAACATGGCAACTCAAGTTGGCAACGCGGATTACTGAATAGCACTAGTGCCTATATTTTGACAACTGTATGTCATGCTGTCAATCGTACGTAAAGTTATACCAATGTATACGTCATAATTTCATAGAAGTTTGACGTTTAAAATAACACTTGCACTGCGTGGGCTATCAAAATCTCTGCAGACTTTTCTTGGTCTAACTCTAGTAAGGTTTACATGTTAGTAAGGAGATCGCGTACTAAGTTCAAATACAGTATTTTTAGTGTTTAAAAAAATACTGCGCTACGAGCTACGATCCGGTCGATAAATCAGTAGAACAGCATATTTCTGTACATTAAACCAAAGTACTACAAATAAATGTTAACAGTTTTAGGCCTTTGTCCCCGGTTTCCGCTGAACGCTGCATGAATGTCACTTTTGATAGTCCGCAATATTTCTAGTAGAGATGCAACGGATAGTTGTTTGGCCGGATACCGGATATTCGGCCTGACCATCAGCCGAATATCCAGTATCCGGCTGCCGGATATTCTGCCAGCGGAACTATACCTACATTTCGGTTTTTCAGGTGCGCATTCTGCAGGTTTGACCTGTTTCCTAGTGAAAGTTCGCGCGGACTCATTTCTAGGTTCGAAATGAGTGCGCGTGCAAGTCAATGGAATTATTGAATTGTTTTAAAATAATAAACAAGTACGATTATGACCGTGTCTGTTTGTTAAATCCAATTTGTTTACTCCGAAATGAAGCAATAGTAGGTCACTATCCAGTATCCATCCGGGTAGTAAAATAATGGCCGGATAGGCCGGATACCGGATAGTAACCGGATATCCGGTGCATCTCTAATTTCTAGATCCTGACACAGTATAAGGCGTTAACCATAGACCAATTTACCTAAAATATTGAAGCAGATGGCATCAGCGAAGGTAACGACGACGGCCATGCCCACCCAGCTGAGCACCATGAGCACGAAGAACATCCAGAACTGCCCGGTATACTGGCTACCCGTGCTGAGGCTCTCTGTCGCTGATTGGAACAACTCGTTCAACTGTAACCAATGATCGATTTTAGACGGAGGACCCGCATGATCAGAATATACATAGAAAGCATATGTGACGTCCCACGGGTAAAGGTACTTTATTTCAGTTGGTGCTTACGTTATTACTAACGCCGTTCCAATATTATTGCGGCGCTATGCAACGTAAGCGCCAGCCGCGATAAGGTACCTTTTGCCGTGGAACGTCACATATAACTCGAGAACAAATATTTGTGATAAACACACAAATAAATGCCCTTACCAGGATTCGAATCCGGGACCCCCTTCGTAGGCAGGGTCACTACTAGCCTAGGTCATTGCAAAGACTGTGCAATTAGCTGTTACTTTTTGGGATTAACATGAGACTTTTTTCGTCACTCGCCCGACATGTTTCTTCCATGTCGATGTCGCTAATATTTATAACTTTAAAAAGCAAAAGGTATCTTATACACGGATATTAAAATGCAGAGATAAGTCAAGTAAATACATTGGATAGTACAGCACTTAAGTCAGTTAGCTGTGAGAACTGTTCCGTTTGTATAACAGTAACTTGTATATAAGTTTCATTGTATCAGGCGTGGCTCACTCCGCGATTTCGTCGCTTTGCAACAGGTAGCTACAAGTACATCCGTTCCACACCAATTTTGGTGGCTAGCCATGAGCCGCGCGTGGCGCTGTCGCCACCTAGCGGCCATATCTGTCCTGATCGTAACAGACGCGTTTTGTTAGAGAGTGAGTCTTCTGTACCGAGTACTATTATTTATTCTGTTATTGTATATAAATTACTAGCAACTTATATACAAACGGAACAGCTTTAAGTAGTCCCAATAAACAAGATGTGTATTTTAGAGCACGTACCTGAGCGTTATTGCAATTTATTTTACACGACGTCTGGAATAACTCGTGTGAAGCGCAATATGGATAATGTACAGACTCCGAATCACCTGTGAACAAATAAAACAAAATCAAGATGCGACATGCAATTGAAAAAGGGTATTAGCCCTTTACAATACATACATTGCGGTTTAGATTGATTTTCAAGAGATAATCGCATCACAAACAACGGGAATAAAAGTGTACCTATACGTTTTTTCTTGGTAATATTGAAAACCTTTATGCACAATATGATTATGATACGCAAGGGGCGAGGGTGCGATACACATGTTGTTCAACTATAAATGGAATAAAAATGTGAGTGTGGCCTTTTAGACGGCAACCCGTGTCCCTGCCTGGTAGCACTTATTCCGCATATGACATAATATTTTGACTCGTTGGTCTGGCTGGTGGCTGATGGTTTGCAGTGTTGGCCGGTTGGTTCTATTTGAAATAAGACTTACCGTTAGGAATGGCCACGTTTTTAAGTCTAACATAAATGTAGCTGCTAACGTTAGTCGCGGTCTCTAGTTCCACGTATCCAGTGAATGACAGTTCGGATGGCAGCGCCTGCCCCTGCCTAGTCTTCGGCTGGCAGGACTCGGCGTCATCGGCGTACCAACCATCGCAGATTTCCATGAGACGCCATGGGGTCGTCGAGTCTAGGTTGCAATGCGCCTGGAAAGTGGTTTAAGAGTAAATTTAGTAAGATTTATCGTAAAATTAGTTTTATTAGCGCCATAAATTTAAACAGTGTATTCGATAAGTGAACACGGATCTTTAGGCAGGCGTGGCTCACTCCGCGATTTCGTCGCTTTGCTACAAGTAGCTAAAAGTACATCCGTTCCGCCCCAATTTTGGCGAAAGCCATAAAAGCCGCGCGTGGCTGTCGCCACCTAGCGGCCATACCTGTGCTGATCGTAACAGACGCGTTTTCTTAGAGAGTGAGTGTTCTGTACCTACGTACCTAGGTCTATTATTTATTCTGTGCTTTAGAGCAAGACGTATATTCGAAATTGCTTCTAATCCATATTTCATATTTGCTTTCTTTCTTGTAAATTGCAACACGGTTTTAAAGCGTGTATGAACATAGGTTAGTAATTCCATATCACAAATCTTAAAACAGCCTAGAGAAACATGAAAACAACGTAAGTATTTTGGCAATCTTATTCTTATTACATACTTATCGATTTACTATGGCTGTCATTATATGATTTATATTATTATATTATATGAGTGACATGCTGTCAAATATTATATCGGGCCGATTGAGCCATAGTATTTAGTTTCAGTAGTGAAAAGCAGATGGAGGTCTGTAGTCAAAAGTTTAAAAAATACACTTGTGTACCTTACCCTTAAGTTACAAAATTCAGAATGTATCAACCCTATTGTACAGTCAGCGTCGTATAGTTGGTAGCATCCAAAGTATTCAAATAGTTCGGTACGCTATACAAATTACATAAACGATGTACCGAACTATTTGAATACTTTGGATGCTACCAACTATACGACGCTGACTGTACCGTACCTCACATTTACCTACTGCTAACATTCGTAGGCATATGCTCCAACGTTCACAAGTCAAGTTCAAGTCTTGTCATGTGCGACCGCCTATTACTCCGGACAGGGCGGCGTTGTCGCCCCAGCAGGATTTGACCACACTGACTTATGTTATAAAGTTATAAAAGCCAATGTATCTCACCTCACATTTACTGCTAACATTCGCAGGCAGCTTCTCCAACGACGTATCGTTCACGCATAGTTTATAGTTTAGAGTCTGATTCCCGCAAGTCATGTTCGCGGCGCGACCGCCTATCACTCCGGACAGGGCGGCGTTGTCGCCCCAGCAGGATTTGACCACACTGACTTATGTTATAAAGTTATAAAAGCTAATGTACCTCACCTCACATTTACTGCTAACATTCGCAGGCATCTTCTCCAACGACGTATCGTTCACACATAGTTTATAGTTAAGAGTCTGATTCCCGCAAGTCATGTTCGCGGCGCGACCGCCTATCACCCCGGACAGGGCGGCGTTGTCGCACTGCAGGTTACAGGGCTCGTTTATGTCCACGTAGTCGCTTCCAATATTACAGCGGGGGGTGTAAAATTGGCCTGTTGAAGAATTTATACATTGTTTTATTTATAAAAGAAACATTTAATTGGACACTACATAATGTGGCCGAATTCACTGTGATGCTGATCACCGGGCCTGGACTACAGTTTAGCGCTGTTCTTCCATTGCGACGAGATATCACTCCATAATTGAGAATAGGGAGCCTGGCCAAGATGATAATCGTACAGCAACAAAATAAATGAAAAGAAATGTATCGGGCTGAGATACTACGAAAAGTCTTGTGACTATTTACCATACATTATTTAGGTTTCGGTTGGCGTTTTCTATAAACGATTGCAGTCTTGGCTTACGCCCCTGATCTCGCTATAAAAGCTTTACACCGTATGATTTATGACGACTGGGCTGGCCTAGTGGGTAGTGACCTGTGAAGCCGATGGACCTGGGTTCAAATTGCGGTAAGGGCATTTATTTATATGGTGAGCACAGATATTTGTTCCTGAGTCATGGAAGTTTCCTATGTATTTAAGTATTTGTATATTACATATATCATTGTCCGGGTACTCACAAATCAAGCCTACTTGAGCTTACCATGGGACTTAGTCAATTTGTGTTAGGAAGTCCCTATAATATAATATTTATTTATACTGTCTGTGGCACTGTAGCAGTAATGATGTGCCAAATGCTCGCATATGACATCGCAGCCATAATTGTGTTTTTAGTTTTAAGATATATTTTGTAATATTAATGTATGCTAGTTTTAAGGTATTTATCTATGGGCCAATAGTTGCCTGAAAATAAATGTTTTCATTCATTCATATGTACATTATATCATATTTTAGCCTGACTTACCTTCTAACGAGACATTGTTAGCCACTATATAAGCACAGTTGTCGCGCACAGTGGAGCTGGCCACATACGCCGTATAGTTTATGCTGTCTGTGGCACTATAACAGTACTGTGGTATGTGCCAGTGTTCGCATATCGTTTGCCACATCTTAGGTGAGGTCATGTCGCATGTCATCTGAGGATTTTTATTAGATATTAATGATATTATTGTCATTTGTCTGCAAAAAGCATAGGTAGGATATTAACACAAACTTATACAGTTAAACAAATAATATAGCAGCATATTTCACTGGCTGTTCAAAGAGGCAACGCCAGCAAGGTGCTAGGCACATTTACCCGGGTACCTAAATAGCTGTAAATTTGTAAATTTCTATAATATGACTGTTTTTCTATTTTTTTATATAAATAAATGTTTAAATACTTGCTATTTTAAAGATGACCAAAAGTCGCTCGAATTCATATATTAAGCGGGACTTGAACATGCCAAAGGAAAAATTTACCCAGTAAGTAACAGGGTACCATATTTATACCATGCATATATGTACCTTCCACCATATTAGAAAATGGAAAATAAGCACTCACCTGACATGCCGCCGTGCCGTTTTCTTTGCCTAGCTTGTCTAATTTATCCCAATCTATCATTGTCTCCTCCAGATAACGGCTCTGCAGGTAAGATAATCCACTACTGCAGGAAATACCCACGGTGGCAAGGCTGTCGGACACCGGTATTAGGTATATGGCGCCGAAGCTCACAATTGTTACAATTTGAAATAGTATGAAAATTGATTTCTGTATCCTAAATCTGTAAATGAAACAAACATGTTAGGTAAAAACAGATATGTACCTACAGGCAGCAGTAGATGTAGGTATCTAACCAGAAAATATGGTGTTCAAATTTTAATTAGTGCTATTTGGTGTTCTTAAGAGCACATACAGTGCACAAGCACACAGGGCCAATAACGTTTAATAGGTAGTTAATTATTTGGGCATACCTATGCCCAAATAATTTACTTAACTTTTAATAATTATACATTGACAAATATATAATTATTATAAGTCAAGGTATACAAATATTGCCACGGTTGGGATCGTGATCTTGGTGTGACGTTATTGTCTGACGTATGGCGTTCAAAAGGTTAATGTACTTACAGTTATTGGCCCCTTTAAATTTAGGAATGCCTTAAAAGAAAGGTGAAGAGATCATTGGGAGGTCGACAATTAACATTAGTATTTATAGGTTTATCCTACTTACATACATACTAGGTACCGTATGATGCCTTAAATAGGATCTTATGACGCCAAGACACTTCGCCCTACTTGCCGAAGTAAATATTCGAATTAGAGTTAGACCGAGAAGTGGTCTTACCCTACACATCTGTTCTACCGCAAACGAATGTACAAGTGTATTGCGGGTGCGGGCATGGCGGTCATCGACTGGACAATACTGAACACAATACCGCTGTAGCAGGATTTGTAGGTGCCTGCTTATGTAAAAATATTTGATTACGACGGCAAATAGTAGACGCGCATCGTGTTTCATACTATCTCAACTCCTTGCGGCATAAAGAAAATACGTACCTAGCTAAATAAAACAAAGCCGAACGGACAGTATCTAATGAGCAGGTTCTTAAAGATTATGATAAAGCCAAGATAACATTCGCTTGTAATGCAACTATAGATTACTACACAAAATGGATTTGTATTATACACCGATAATACTTTGGTCCTGGTTTTCGCGTGATAATGACAGGATAAAGCTACCGACTTTTTCTACAGCAGCGTTATTAAAAACTGAAGATTGTTCCATTAACGCGATAACCGTGTTCATGGTATCCCCATTGCACTGAGGAATTAGAACAATTTACTTAAATACGAATAAAAAGAGAATGACTGAACTTCTCTTTTCACATTAGTCGTCTTAAGGCAGTTGTCAGACTGTTGGCGATATACGCGAAGCGACCAGTGTTTTGTCTTAGATAAAGTTTTCGTTGGCAGTGTATCCAGCGATCAACGATTAATGTGTACATCGTGATTGTGATTAGAAATGACAAAAAAAATCACACATCCAAAAAAAGTTTAGTGTACAACTTTTAACAATAACCCTGTACAGTCAAGGAATTTAAATTCCGACCCATTTCGTACTTTGTCACAGTGACAACCAATATGAAAGCCGCTAGAGACCTCATACGGTTGTCACTGTGACAAAGTACGAAATGGGTCGGAATTTAAATTCCTTGACTGTACATACAGCTATACGTTTCTTGGGCGAAAAAAATGGAAATAATTACTAGAATACTAACCTATCAGCAATAACTCCAAAAAGAGGTTTTGCTACAAGTCCAAATATTGGCAGGATTGTGTAGATCAGGCCCACCGTGGCGGAAGAGAATCCTAGTTGCCGGGCATATGTGGAGAGATAAGGGACTAAGGGTGCAGTTCCTGTAATTCAACAATTATTAAGATTAGAGCTAAATCATATAGTAAATCTGCAATTTTGTATAATCGACAGCTGATTTAATATATAATATGGTGTTAATTAGTTTGTAATATTTCCGCTCAATTGTAAAACATGCTGTGTACACTTGTTTTGGATCTCGTGCTAGATTTAAGCCATAATGTGCAAATGTATTACCCATGATATTGTACGATGTCTGTTTAGTGTACCTAATAAAGTAAAATAATAAAGTAAAATAAATAAATATCATGTGGAAAATGTATATTTCTACTTCATATACCAACGTAATTTAACAGAAGAAGAAGATACTTCTATTTTTACATCAAAATTATTATGAAAAAATTATGTTTTATTGTTGACATGGCATGGATGAACTCCCCAACTGAACTGAAAGGCATTGGACCTTTTTTAGATTTGACTCTCTTATTTCCTGGGCCCTTTTTCCCAGATATGGACAGTTGGACATACATGATATGTTCAACAATCAAATTTTTAATAATACTGGCTATGACACCCGCATCCAAGAGAATAGAGTGCATAGAGACGGATTGTCAAAGTAAATTATGTAGCCACTGTAAATTTACTGCCATCTTTTGACAAAAGATAAAGCTGTTAGACCGCCATTTGACTTTGATCCTTATTTTTTCACTGATGTGTGTTAACTTATTACTTATTAATATAAACGCCATCCACTAGACTATAGGCCAAAGGTATGGTGCAATCTTTTCGAGCGATGGCGCCATAACCTTCAGCCTACTCTCAAGTAAATGGTGTTAAACAATTTTAATCATCTGTCAAAAGATGGCAGAAAATGTACTGTAGCTACAGAATTTACCATGACAGCTATTTCAAATTCTCTGTGCCCGCATCTTCATGCTATAGTAATAGAACATGTCTTATACAAGAATAGCAAGTTTACTCAGCTTTTAGGGAATTATTTTATCAAAGAGGAGTAAGTTTTTAACACTAATAAAATACCATGGAATAATGGAATGTCTTTTATACAACAAATCAAGTATCATGAAAATATTATAAACTGGGGCAGTCTTGCTCTGTTCTACATTTCAAATCAAACTGATAAGCCATGTACTTAGGAGCTAATTATGCAATAAAGATAAGGGAATTGGCAGTTATCAATGGATTAAAAGTCAAATACAGTCACCATCACATATACTCGAGTTGCCAAGGAGTTCACAAATATCTGAACAGAGCCTCTATTATCATGATGTTAAATGTGCATGTTCAGATATTTTTGAGCATGTTGACCGGTCTGAGGTATTTGGTATCGTCTTGGGTCGTCCCATTCGTTTTTCGTTGAGTTCTTAAATTAGTCCTATTCTGCTTTCGTCACTCATTCTACATTGAAAGCCACCGACGATTGGAACGAATGTAGAATGAGTGACGAAAGCAGAATAGGACTAATTTAAGAACTTGACGAAAAACGAATGGGACGACCCAAGACGATACCAGGTATTTGAGGGCAGCTGTACATATCTGTGTTAGTAGAAAAATAGCTATGAACATAACTTCTCACATTTCTTCAGGACAATAGTTGTAAAAAAGTATGATGCTATCCGCTAATCTTTACTGAGCAAGACTTTACTGTCAGAATATGTGTTGCTTCACAATCGTTTTAATATGTATTATTACTGTAAGTTTGTGTATGGTTATTTAGATACAATTCTGAAAATCATACAATATATCTTAAAATGTCACTGGTTATCAAATTTACAGTAATTGGCAAATTATTTACAGTTTACGGCAAAATGTTATAACTCTACTAACTATCAATATAAAATCGCACCAGCCGTAACAGTTAAGTAAAATTTTATTGGAATATTATTTAGCAAACTCTGCAAAGTTTTGCAATGACATAGTGTGGCGATGTCCAGGGCCGTCTAAGCTATGCTGGAGCCCTTGGGCACATAAGAATTTGGGGCCCCTTTGGAAAGTAAAGAGAGCGAGATAAACTAACATTTTTCTACTAGGATCTTCTATTTAATATGGGTAATCAAATATAATGTTACTGTCTGTCTTAAAGGGCCCCCTGAGGATGGGGGCCCTGGGCATGGGCCCCGTGTGCCCTAACACCTATTCACTTTGTTATATTCAAGTTGATGCAAAGTTAGCTTAGATGGACTTTAGTTACTAAATTGGGAATATAAGTAAGTAAATATCCTTTATTGCACTATAACCTCTAGCCGCCCATACGTCAAACCTTGCCAAGCAAAACGAAATTTTATTTTGTCAACACAAAGTTCAAAATTAGAATGGAAGACGAGACCTTTTTATAGGTCTCTGGGCGGCTAGAGGATAAATATATATGATCATGCCCCGACTTTTGGGTGCAGAAATATAGTTACCAAACTATGAATAAAATCTCGGTAGTAAGCTCTAAACGGCCATAGAAATGTTCAGTTTCTTTTTTTACAGTCTCTACTACTATATTTTGGCTAGTGTAAGTAAGATAATAATAACAATAAAGCCTAAGAAATAAGAAATAACTTAGGGTGGTATTTCATCAGCCCACAATATTGGTCCTATGTTACTGCATCTCACTCTCTCATTAAGCAAAATGTGGTACAAAATAGAAATTGGACAGATGGAATAGACCACCCTTAGAAGAGAAATCTTTATAACGATAATTTGATAATAAGTTTATAACACTCTCACCTGCATTGAAAAGAAAATAATGCCCTTTTACAGGCAACAGCTTTTTGTTGACTTTCATGTTTGATGTCACCATCGGAACTGAAAACACATAATTATGTTCACACGCTTATGTTGAATGACAAGAAAATTTATTTTAAACAGAATTAATGAATTGTGGAGCGAATAAACAACTGAGGACAAGGTAAAGACATGCAAATCCTGCACGACCGGAACTGTTGAATAAGAATACAACGTAAAACAACGTGTTTTACATAAAATAGCTAGAATCATAACAATACTATTTCGGTATTATCAATTTACCTTGTGGCTTTGCATGGATGTTTTAACCAGAATTTTATACGAAATAATTGGCAGTTGGAAATATTTGTTCAATGTAACATGCACCGGTTGTCGGTGCGTTCCTCAAATGAAACTTGAAAGCGCGTGCAAACAATCTCTAATGTTTGACAGCTGTCACTGTCAGGTGGTCGCCGAACTCCATAGTCTACGGCCTGGGCTATAACCGCGAAAATCGAAGTTCGCAAATTGCGAGGATTTTTCTCTGTCATTCTAATTACGCCTTCATTGGAGTAAAAGAGAAAGATCCCCACAATTTGCGAATGTCGGTTTTTACGGTAGCCGCTCTGACTATAGACAATATCCAAGGCCCCAACGTTTTCTGTTCTCTTTGACGGCGCAGCAACTAGTATCATTTCTCTCTCCTCGCTCTTTTAAAAATGCCGTTTGTCAAAAAAGGACAACCATACTGTTGACAAGATGGACTTCAAATCAAGGTGTTATCGTTTTAGGTAGAACCAGGTTGTGTATGTCTGCGTAAAAGCGTATGTGTGCTCTTTTAGGGATGTCAAAAGTCAATTTTAATCATGTTATATATCGATAAACGCTAAGCGGAACGAAATAGCGATTAATTGAAGCTTCAATATCTTCGTTAAACATAAACATAATTGAAATGCTAATGGATAATGAATACATTATAATGTAATGAAATAATTCAGTTATTGCAGAACACATATTTTAGTAGGTATTTATGTATATTAATTAAATATCTTAACTTTCCCTTGGTTCCCTGCTGGGGCGTGACGATAAAATTGTGATCTGATAACCACAATAAAGAATAAAAGTGTTTTTGTTCATTTTAGGTATAGCTAAACCTTTTAAGTAAAACTAAAATCAAGAAATGTCGATAGTTTATCGATATGACTTCATCGACATGGCTACAGCAAGCAAGGCCCCTACCTTTATTGTTCTATTTGACGGCGCAGCAACTAGTATCATTTCTCTCTCCTCGCTCTTTTAAAATGCCATTTGTCAAAAAAGGACAACTATACTGTTGACAAGATGGACTTCAAATCCAAGTGGCCCCTTTTTAGGCGACCCGGGTTGTGCATGTGTGCGTAAAAACGTATATGTGTGCTCTTTTAGGGATGTGAAAAGTCGATTTTAATCATGTTATATATCGATAAACGCTACACAGCGGAACGAAATAGCGATTAATTGAAGCTTCAATATCTTCGTTAAACATAAACATAATTGAAATGCTAATGGATAATGAATATATTATAATGTAATAAAATAATTCAATTATTGCGGACCACCTATTTTAATAGGTATTTATGTATTTTAATTAAATATCTGAACTTTCCCTTGGTTCTCTCCTGGGGCGTGACTACAAAATTGTGATCTGATAACCACAATAAAGAAAAAAAGCGTTTTTGTTCATTTTAGGTATAGTTAAACCTTTGAAGTAAAATTAAAATTGCAAGAAATGTCGGTAGTTTATCGATATGACTTTATCGACATGGCTACAGCAAAGTGGGTCGCTTTGTTAATCGTACACTAAACAAAAAGTGGTCCCTCTGACAGCTCGCTTGGAAGGCATCTGTATATATTCTTATATATATGACAGCAAGGTGGGCCACATTGTTAATCGTACACTAAACAAAAGTGGTAACAGTGACAGCTCGCTGAGACGTAATCTATGTATGTATATTATATATCTATGACAATATCTCATTCAAGGCTACATTAAAGCCGTTCACACGAGACAATCAGATTGCCAATTTGATCGGTAATCAGGAATAGAATACGCAACACTCGCCACTATCATAAACAACGGATCGATCTATCATCACTAACACAACCATTGTTGCTAATAAACCTGAAATCGTGTAAAAAAAACCCCAGAGTACTTGTTTTTTTTTTACGTTGGGGAAATGCGTTTACGCATGCCACCTGGTCTGGGGGAACCAGGGGGGATGACGGACTAACGAGTGGAGCACTACCGTCTAAAACCACCAACGAGTGCCAACTCCGCTTTAGATGGGGTGCCGCAGGGTCGCTATCAGCATTCGACCACGTGCGCCCCGGCGGGCGGCCTGCGGGCCGTGGGCATTTGGGTGCCAGTTGGTCAGCACCCCAGTCCTGTGAGCTTGTAACCGCGGGGACTCCCCCGGGGCCCTGCGCAGCCCACTACGGCGGAGGCAGCAAGCGCGCATAGCGCCTGGCTCTGCCCCAGCCCAGCCCGTCGTCTTCGGAGTGGATGCGCGTCAGGATCGTCCTCGCGCGCACGCTCCGCTGCCTCCTTCTGCGACATAATTTCGTCACTGAAGGAGGTCATCGCCTTCCATGACTCTTCGCTGTCGAGCATGGCATTAACAATGCTCGCCAACGAAAGGTCTGCACCTAGTGTTGCTTGAAGGGTGGCCCGCTGGGGCCCCCATGCAGGGCACTCCTGCATGACGCCATGGCATGGCATGGCATGGCATGGCATGGCATGACGCGCCGTGTCTACAGGTGCGCCACACTCATGGCACATGGGGGATTCCTCCCTCTCTATGCAGAAACCCCAGAGTACCTACTAGCGGTGCGGAATATAACAACATTTGTATAAATATACTTAATGTACTTTTGTGGTATATCTCCTGACAGGGCTCATTTCTCAATATTAAGCTTGTAACTTGTAATACAAGCGGTCGTCACTTTTTGACACATTTTGTTAGAAAGGGACTTCCAGTTGTATTAGTTACAATACAAGATTTGCAAGTTACAAACTTTTGAGAAACGGGTCCCCGTACCAGCGTAGAGGAGAGCGGGTACAAACGTAACGGTGGGTGGAAAGTAACTATTGCTCTGTAGGTTTATCTAATAGTCAAAACACCACTCCGCTGCTATTAGGTTATGTGATAGCCGGTGGCGCCCCTTTACTTGCATTCAGTTGAAACGGGCGCCACGTCACAGATTATATAATAGTTCTTACGAAGCCACGTGCTATTAGGTCATGATAATCTATAGTTGGTCAAGCAAATCTTATCAGTACAAAAAGGCGGCAAATTTGAAAAATATAGGCGCGAAGAGATATCAAAGAAAATTTGAATTTCGAGCTTTTTTTTACTGACAAGATTTGCTTGACCATCATCATTCATCATTTCATCATTTTTTCATTGACCTACGTAACTGGATCAGGCATGATGGGTGGGGGGAAAAAACCGAACAGGATAGTATTATATATCTTTCAGTAGAAGTAGCAGCGAGATAGCTATTATTGTTTGTCTTTGTCACAGTCTCACATTTTTTTATTCCCCATCGTAAATTTAATACTTATGAATTATGGCGGGCAACAAATAAATTCGACCAATCGTAGTGTCGCGTTGCGTAAGTTTTGTCTCTCACGGATTGCTCACGGAGCCACGCGTATAGCACTTCTATAGGATCCTACCTTCTATGTATTAGGGCCCCCCCACATCTGGCGTCTTTCGAGCGTCGGCGTCTGTCGGCGTCGGTCCAGCGCTATGGAAAATGACGTCGCTGCGCAGTTGCGTCGACGCTGCGTCGACGTTGCGTCGACGTCGGCCATAGAATTGTAGACGCCGACGCTCGAAAGACGCCAGATGTGGGGGGGCCCTTAGGTTGTGTGGAGGACGCAGCGTGATTTTTCGAATAAAAAGTACGTTCTTAGACTTTTAGTTAGGTATATATTTAATCTCTCACTGGGCCTTCAGTGATTGAAAGGCCAGGTCAAGAGCACCCTAAACCGGCGGCGAGCGTGTATGAGGAATGTCATGAATGTGAAGGAAGCGAAAGAGGTAAGTATGTCAGGATCGTAGCCAGTGGAAATCCGTGGTCTCTGCCTACCCCTCCGGGAAATAGGCGTGATTATGTATGTATATCTGTATATATTTAATGTTTACGTTGTATTAAAATATATACATTTATCTGGATATTTGCATATTGATTATTTATTAGATTTGGTTTTCTTGTTGATTTGTGTTCTTGAATTGTTAAGAATTTTCACAGATGATGTACGTATTTCTGTTGCCGCTATAATAACAAATACTAAAAAAGTACGGAACCCTCGGTGGGCGAGTCTGACTCGCACTTGTCCGGTTTTTTTTTATTTAGCATTAGAGAAAGGGTAAACAATCTTGACGTATCTTTTTATTGAAAATCGCCTAAGTAGGTATATAAAAAAAAAGTTACAGCAAATATATAACAAATTATATAGCAAGGGTATTCATTACCTTCTTCAGGTAATTTTGGTTTCATAAGTAATATTAACTATTTTTTAAAGCGTTTTCTATAAAAAAGACGTGGCAAGATTGTTTACCATTTTCCTAATGCTAAAAAACGAGGTACCTAATAGAGAAAAAATGCTACGCCGAGCAGTGTCTACGCGCGTAGCACTACAGGCTTTCTACGAGCGGGTCATAAACGCATCACGGGAACCTAAGATAAGTAGGTACCTAGGTACACTGTCTTAAGGCCCCAGTACACAGTGGTGAAGGATGGGCCATGCCACACCCTGGCCATTGTGTACAGGGGGCTATGGTATGCAATGGCGGACGACTGCCGTCAGTTGTCAGCCGTGGTGAGCAATCGGGGAGTTATCGGTTTTTTGGCACACTTCAAAGCAATCGTGGCGTACCGTGGCCTGTGGTGTTCACACAGTCGCCATTGTTTGTTTAGTTTCTTGAATTTTTGACCGCTTGATTAAATGTTAATAGCCCAAAATGTCATTATTGTGGAGCAATGAACAGACTTATCAGTTTATTAAGATTTATATCAATCAGAGCCTGCAATTTTGATTTTGATTTTTGTTTTTTTTTTATGCACCATTGTGTGAACACCTACGTGATATAGGCCTACTGTTGCGCATTGCAAAGCATGGCTTGGCATGGACCATCCTTGACCACTGTGTACTGGAGCCTTTATAAGAAAGTAACGATCAAATTTGAAAAATATAACATTCAGGCCAATTCGAACCTACCTCCACTGACATCAAAATGACATCCAAATGAAATGATGTCATTTAGGTAGGTAGGTACTTATTGTGCCTTTTGTTCGTATAGCGCTCTACTGGCGAGAGCGAGACGAACGATAGCTAAATTACATCATTCAGATATCATTCTGGTGTCGGTGTATTACGTTCGAATTGGCCTCATTGTTGATTACTCGAATACTTATTTATCTGATTTAAAGTTCGAGCTAACACTGAGTCTCTCATTATGAGGGTCCATTTTGCGTTGAGCGAAAAACCGTCTGTCGGAAATTTAGGATACCGTTTAAATTTAATCAATTCTTTTCACCTTACTGGACAGACAGACATTGGTGTCACACATACATAAAACCCCCTTCTTTTCGCGTCGGGGGTTAAAAATACTTAGTTGGTATAGGTAGACGGATAACACACATACATTGTTTCCAAGTATACAGATATGCCTAACACAGTTATGACCAGCTAAATTGCAGAACTTATAAAAAATTATGACCCTATTGCCCTTATTGACCTGACGATCAGTTTTTGTAATGTTATACGAAGTTTCATTAAGCTTTAAAGATTCAAACGCCACGTCAAGTTTTGGATAGGATATATGTCTTTCCGAACAGAGTCCACACTGAAACTAAGCAACTATTCATAGCTATTCGGGTGGGTTAACAAAACCAGATTTGTACAACATATAGGCGGGATTAAATATAGCGGCACAATTAGTATATTCAGTACAAAAACGCTTACTTATGCCGAACAGTGCCGCGCACTGATGGAATCCCGCCTTTAAAATTATAGCACTTTTTTTTAAAAGTAGGTAATCAAAACAGGTATAAGTATAATGGTAAAAAAAACTTTTTTCCCTAAATTACCACTGTTTCATTCATAATCAGGAGCAACTAATATATATATATTTTATGAGACCTTTAATAAATAGGTAGTCTTTACTTCATGTTTAAAATTAATAACCTGTCAGTCAGCAATAAGTAGGTACTTTTGCGAGTTTTACGTAAGATACTATTAGGTAGTTACAATATACTTTTAGTCACTTTATTAGACCTGGAGGCTGCAGACCTACACTACCCAGTTAGAAATAGGTAAGCACATGTATGTAAGTACATGAGGCGTAAGGTCGGAAAGGCAGCCCCGATATTTCTACATTATTCAAACCCAAAATACGGAAATTGGGGAGGAACCGTTTCTCGCCAAATTTCAAAGCGGTTACCAGGCTCCTCCTTCTCACGCTATTGGCGTGGCTCCGCTCAAACCCACCAATAGCACTCCGTCTTGCCCCACCGACCGCAAGACCAAGATTTGGTTTTCCTTGTGAAAACTTCACGATTTTCGTCATTATTTTGTACCTATTACGTGAAGGGTTTTTATCGAATTTAAAAAAGGAATGCCGATCGCATGTAAAGTTCCTTTTTTTAAATAGGTCACGGTATGATTTGTTTTCAGGTTTCAGTGCGGTGTTGTTGTGCTGTGATTTAGCGGTAGCGAGTATAGCGCAACCTAAGCCAGTCCGTCGGTCGCCCATCGCTCGCACACTCGTTCGGCGCGCAACGCACTGCGTCCGCCGCCCTATTCACGCGATTTTCATAAAACTTATAATAAATTATAAAATAAAGTTGTTTACGTGTGAACTTTTTTTAAAATCTGTGACGGAACAAGGATGCCCGCTATGCAAAGCTTCATGGACTTTTGAGCTGAATTGGAAAGCCTACATTTATAAAAAGTGGGTGAGTAATATAGTAGAAGTAGAGTTGAGATAAATTAGTAGGCGATCGGGCTTTCGGTGGGCGGTCAACTTTTATAGCTTGTTAACTGTGATTTATGCTCTGTAAAATTCTCATTTATTACAAAAACATACAACTGTGTTTAGGTAAACAAATATAAGTCAATAATGGGTAGGAATGCTTATTCTGATGATAAAAACAGTATACACTATACACTCATTAAGCAATGAATTTACTAAGTTTCAAAGCTAAAGTTATTTTCTTACTTGTGTATTAGGCTTGCTGTTGATATTAGAGTGGTTACCAAATATAAAATATTCACATATATTTCGAATATATCCATATAATTTTCATGACGCGTTATTATATTACCTACGTCCTACATGGCATTAAAGTGAACATATTATTACTATTAGTAGGTATTTACATGTTACATAACGATACAAATGTATGTAAAATAAGCAAAAATAGGTACCTACTAATCCTTTGTAGCATTCAATATTCAGCGTTCTTATAACAAACTAATTTCAAAATCGTTAATTTAACAATTTTAATAAACATATAAAAACTCTAATAGGAGACAGTTTTTTTTAATAAAAAAAAATGTTTATAGGAATCTTTATTAGGTAATTGTTTACCTACACGGTGTCACGAATTATCTATTAGAGAAGTCTGCAGTGATTATAATAGCACAGAAGTGTTAACGTGTGTCGTCATAATTCCATAGAAGTTTGACGTTTAAAATAACACTTGCATGTCTGTGTTATAAAAATTGGTGCATATATCTTGGTCTGACTCTATGTCTCTTGTATACATATACTACACCCCTATAATAGATTTAAAATAAGTATTTATTATAAGTTTTTAAATACTGGCAACATTTAACCAGTGCGAGTTTATGCGAGTGCTTGATTTTGAGTTTTCTCTAATCTGAGTCTGTTTAAAATTATAGGTATAAATGTACTTACTGTTTGTATTTTATACTGTCCATTAGTGCAGAATAAAAACATAGTTTTTCGTTTTAATTTGTTTATGATATTGAAACCAATTGCAGGTATATTTCATTAAGCGCGTCGAAAATATGAAAGACGAAAAGGACATCCATCTTTTAATGCGCAAAAATACATCCGATTTTCTAATAAATGTTTCGTGACCGCTGTCGTTACTATTACGGTTACCATGCCGCAATACGTAGTGATTTAATTCTCTTTGGCCGCAATCTGAGCATTTGAAAATGGCACCTACAATCCTGTTAAGATAAAGCCCAATAGTATCACTTCATTTGTTTTCCTCGCTCAGCCAGCGTGCAGCGATTCTATTGGTTCTTAAAGACATCCCTTGCAATGCATCCTCGCAGCGGAATATTACTGTCTCCTCCGAAAATAGTTTTATCCAGATTGATACTTTTGCCGTTTGAAATTTTTACCATTTTACTTTTTTTCGATAGCTTCCTTTTCCGAAATCATATTTTCAATGGTTAGAAAACCTATTGGGAAAATAAATAAGCTAAGTATGTACTTGAAAATAAAATGAATGGGAAAATATGCGAATGGTTAGAAATGCATTCGGGAAAGGAAGCTATTGAGAAAAAAAAGAAACAACGGGTTGCACTCCAGGAGTGCCGACAGAAGTGAAAACTCAATGACTAGTCCAAAATGTCTGCAGCACTATGTGTAATTGACCCATCTTCCTTTCTATTGAAAAACTTTAGTTCCGAAATTGCTGGCCAGGTGGCCAGTGAGCTTAAATTTGAGCGTTAATTGTTCAAAATTAGAATAGAAATTGTAAAGCTACCTTGCAGACCTGGCATCTAAAGATATTTGGTCATGATATTTTGAGTTTTATTCACCGGTACTAGAGTTCACTTTTACTAGCGATTTCATCAAGATGTATGTAGCTTTATTGAATTATATTGGAGTGATTTAAAGTTAGAATGTAACTGTGAGATCCTCGTATTTCAGCCCGTACAAGATGAGAACATTGAGCTTTATTGCTTAATATAAAAGTCCAGTTTTAAATAATTGACCTGATTATGATACGTTGTGACTAAAGTTCTTTGGTGAATAACATTGTCCGTCACACATGACGTCAGCGCGTTACGCGTTACGCTGTCTCGAGTTTATCATTTTTTCCCCACCTCAAAAAGTGCTCAGCGCCGCTAAAGAAGTTTTCACTTCAAAAATAAGATGGTGAAAATTGTGAATTAGGCAAAAATCGCAATCTGAAAAAAAAAACCATTTTCGGAAGAGACAATACTTATACACACTCTCGCAGCGTGGTCGAAAAGCACCTTTAAACTGGCATTGAATTGTTTAAATTGCTACAAATACATTATCCGAAAGGCACCTCAATCGTATCTAAACTAAAATTGGTGAAATCGAAATGCAATGCGACTACCGAATGTCATATCAAGACCGAAGTTTGAATGCCGGTCCTGTTGCTATGTGTCCTACAAAATAAATAATCATTTACTTTACATATAAATAAAATGTAGGTTGTGGGTGTAATTGAAAAGGATAGTAGTTTTCTCTATTTTAAGCTTAATTAACTGTCCTCTAATTAGTTAAATCCAAGGCAAGCTAATATAAGTAATTAAACCTCATATTTGAAATACAACTGACGCTGGATTATTTAAAATTATGACCATTTCGTATACCTGCTTACATCTCTTCTTAATATTATAAGGCTAAAACTGTCTATTTGTCTGTATGTATGTTAAGTACCTCTACAGCTACACGATTAAGCCGCTGCACGCTGAACTTATTTACCTATGTACATTGAAATTTGGTATGGAGATAGTTTAGGCCGATTCTGATGTAACATTTTGATCTCGTTAAACGTTTCGCGTTTATACTCGTAATTATAGTGAAATCTCGATAATCCGGCTCTTCGGTTGTCCTGTAGGTACACCCAGAAATCCGGCACTAAAATGGGGGTACATTTTATGTCCTAATTTACTACGTGCACTGAAAGAAATTACATGTTGGTTCAACCGAAAACCAACTGAAGTTCGACGTCAAAATAGCGCTAATCGAGATACATGATTACACTTCAATCTTCTTATAAATGGCTGAGAGGGTTTAAGCGGTAAATCTAGATTCAGCCACAGAATAAATAATAGTATTCATCAAGTATTTTCTCTAAGAACATGTATTTCTTCCGCAAAGGTGTCGAAGACTTTTTTGTGTAGAATCTAATCAGCTTTAAAGTTGCTTTACATCATATTGTCATAGATAACGCAGATTCCGAGTAAAAAGAAAACTTTTTCCGAGATGGTACACATTTTCCAAGATGGCGGCGGTTCCTCGAGGTCCCCAAAAGTCAAATAGTGTGAACATGAAAAAGAGACCTTTTAACTAACATAGGTACATATTAAATTTCAGGACTTTTCTAGAGATTTCGAAGTTCATCCTTATTATACGATTGTGCTTTAAGCTATAATGTAATATTCTTACATGCTCCAATTCGTAGCCATGTAATCTATGTAGGTACGATGGGACGGTCTTCGGTAAAACTGGGAATAAAAGTCATTACCCTCCGCAATTAATTTCTTGTTGCCACGCCCACCGTTCGCAAAGTAATTAGTGATTTTCCTGAAATAGTTCCAAAGTAAATATAGAAGACTACCCAATAAGATTAATCAATTGCTTTTTGTTGTGTGATTGTGATTCAAAAAATCATTGCAGTAAGTTTCGTACAGTCACCTGCAATAATATGTTACACAACGAAGGCCGCAAAAATATCTGACACGATCTTATTTGTAGAGCCATAAGAGCATGTCACATATTTTTGCGGCCTTCGAAGAGTAACATATTATTGCAGGTGACTGTACATTTAAATCTAGTAGGTATATTCTATTTATTAATTTCCTAGAAGTCAAATTATGTCCATGTAAAATTGTGTTATTTCCATTAGATACCACCAAGTTGTTACCGATGGCAAAGAGAATTTGAAAAAGAGGCGGATAGTTGAAGTAAATTACGTGTGACTTTCTAAAAGTGTTAATAAACATCGGTCGAATATAGGTAGTAAGTTAATTCACTGTGACCACATAATTTACTTTGACAGTCACTCTCTATACACTTTATTCTCTTTGCTGGTGGAACAACTAGAATTTTTTTCACTTGTCCCCAGTGGAGTTTAACTTACTTGTTGACTACTTAGTGGAGTTGTTGAATAACCCGTATTTTTTTTTTATATTATAGGACATTCTTACACATATTGACCAAGCCCCACAGTAAACTCAAGAAGGCTTGTGTTGTGGGTACTCAGACAATGATATATATAATAGTGTATTTATATAATATATATACTTGGTCAAGCAGATCTTGTCAGTAGAAAAAGGCGGCAAATTTGAAAAATGTAGGCGCGAAGGGATATCGTCTCATAAAAAATTTGAATTTTGCGCCTTTTTCTACTGACAAGATTTGCTTGACCATCTATAAATACTTAAATACATATAGAAACCAACCATGACTCAGGAACAAATATCTGTGTCATCACACAAATAAATGCCCTTACTGGGATTCGAACCCAGGACCATCGGCTTCACAGGCAGGGTCACTACCCACTAGGCCAGACCGGTCGTCTATATAAACTTCCGTTCAGCGGTAAGCGTGAATGTATTTAACAGGCAGACCGATATAGGCACTTTCGGATATAGGAATATCCGTCCGTAGCCCACGGACACATTTGTCCTTGAATTTGGAATATGTTGCGCAAGAAATAGTTGGTATGACTAAGTTGGTTGGTATGAAACAAAAATATTTTAAAAGATAGTTACAGCGTCCGTGGTCAAAGGGAAAGACTATCAAAATTACAATATTCAAAACTACCGACCTCAATGGCCTCACACCACGTTCAACATACTCGTAGGTTGGTATGGTAGCGATGTTACATTAGGTCAGATAATTGACCGACTTTTAGTTATGCAATTATTATAAAGTTAGCTTAACTTTGTAATGCTACATCAGCGCATGGAAGTACTGAAGTTAGCAATAAATATGAACGTACGTACTATAGGTGTATGTAATTTGATTACTGGCTGATGAGTTATATCTTACGTGAGTGTTAATAGGTCTTAATGCATTTTCGACAAAGTAATATCAGCAATGAATATCTTTTCGTCAGGGTATTGAGATCTGATGATGATGATGCAAATGATGCAATCCTGTTATCCCTCATTATAGGGACATAGGGCTCGCAGAAGAATCCTCCATTCAAGAGATCTAGAAAGTTTTAAGTCAGAGAAAAAATAATAATACATAAATAAAACACCTACGTTTTCTTTAAAATGAAGGTAACAAAAATAAATTCATTCATTAGGTATAGCATTATATCATTAACTAATTGAAGCTTGTAGTGAATTTATGTAGGAGGGGCTTAAATTTTTGTAGTCAATAAATTTAACTCTATTGGATCTGTGAGCTGTAGACAACATAGACATAGAAAAGATTATTTAACATCACAAACATCACATTTAATGGTACATTCGAACATAAAATCTTATAAACTACTAAAAATCGCGAGTCTGTTTTAACAAACTTGATTAGGTACTTGTACGTGCAATATATTTGACTCCTAAATATTGAAAAATGTTATAAAACTTAACTGACAAAAAATCTAGGCTAAAGTGGGACTGGGCCGGACATGTCTGCCGGATGCATGATCTTGCTCAGCACAGGGAGGATTGGAAAGGGAGAGGGGAGGCGTTTGCCCAGCAGTGGGACACACGCATAGGCTAAAAAAACGAATATCGAACCTGTTCACAAAATTATACGACAAACGGTGGAGAAATGCAACCTGTAGCCTCTACAGGTTGCTTTTATATGAAAGCTTTTTGTCCAGCTTTATACCAATGCCTAGGCATAACTTCATGCCAATGACAACTACTGAGAACATTAGATACATTTCAGACTTCCATCACAGTCTAAAGCAAACTTATGCCTGGACGATGTATATGTCGGCGGCCGATCGTAAGATCAGGCAGATCGTAATGTTCCTGTGTATTGTTTTGAGGATAGTCAATTAGTCACATTAAACCAATATATAGGTAAAATTGGTTCGTCAGGTAGCTTCAGATGCCCGAAGGGCAAACTGCCCAGAAATAGGAGCCCCGCGTAGCGGGGCTCCGTCGACTCAGGAAACGAGTCAAAGATTTTCACGTTTCACGATATGCCTAGGAATTTGACGATATGCCTGATCTTACGATCGGCCGCCGACATATATTATGGTGTTTATCCTTCGAGTTGGTAAACAAAGAATAATAATCCTGATGATATACTTAATCCCGCCATCTAGCGAGATAATAAGATGTTAAACTTTGTCGCAGTGGCCCGCACGACGGATGAGGACGAGCTGCACGACGGAAGCGGCGATGTCGCGCTGACCGGCTACCCCTTCGTCATGAACGACCTGTATGTCGACGCGCGCAGGATGCAACTCTATTCCCACCCGCATATGCACCCGACGGTGAGTCCTTTGTCACTCTAATTACGCCTTCGTTGGAGTAAAAGAGAAAGATCCCCGCAATATGGAAACTTCGGTTTTCGCGGTAGCCGCTCAGACACTAGCGTCTCCCGATCGTCGGCGTCTAGTGAACTCTATGGTTGCCACTCGACGACGTAACTGCTCAGCGATGCCAATTCCATAGCGCTGGCCAGACGCCGACGCTCAAAAGACGCTGGTGTGGGGTAGCCGTTAGTCTCGTCGCACAAAGGATTATGTCACGCTGCCTATAAGTATGTGTGCACGCTGCTTACCTATATGAAAATGCGTGACTCCTTCCTGTTGGTATACGAAGAGTCCAGAAGTCCGATTCTGACTATATTTGTGAAACTAACCAGAACTTGACAGGTGTACCTACAAAAATCAAACACTGTAACCGGTTTAAACACGCAATTAAAATCCGAATCGAGCTGTATTTTTGGTATCTAATTCTTAAAGTTCTGTTAAGGTTAGTTAGCACGCATCTGCTATTCAGAAACTAGGTACCTATATGTCAACTTCTTACTCTTCATAAAGGACGTGTATAATCACCCCCGTGCACTTATGTGAATCAGCCTTTTGTCTTTACGCAAACGGACTTGGCCCTAAGCACCTATTGCCATTGGTTACGCGAGAACGGGCGAATTGAGGTCGATCCAGTGCGAGTGACTTACGGCGCGATTCGGGAAATGAATTAGAAATTAACTAGATACGATATAGTAAAGATAATGGTGACGTCCTACGGGTAAAAGTACCTTATGGCGGTTGGCGCTAACGCTATTATTAACGCCGCTCCAATATTATTGCGGCGCTATGCGATGCGGCGCCAGCCGCCATAAGGTACCTTTTGCTGTGGAATGTCACATATATTTAATATATTGTATCTAGTTAATCTCTAATTCATTTCCCGAATCGAGCCATTAGACACTTATAACAACTGTAAGTCTCGCGTCGAATGACGCAAAAAAAGTAAGTTACGAAGACGTTAGCGTCGCTAACTTAGCGAATATGTCAATGTCAAACTCGTGGTAAGGCTACACTTGCACTACATGAAATTGGCGGTGTTCGGAAGCAAATGCTCGAGTTACTTTAGAAAACACCGAAATCACTTTACACGTGCCTTTAAAAACTGAGGAGTTCCCTCAATTCCTCATGGATTCCATCATCAGACCAGAACCAAAAATAATACGGAAACACCTTGGAGGCAACTCCTTCCAAACAAAAAAAGAATTACTCAAATCGGATCACAGGTGCCGGAGTAATCGCTGAACATACTACATTTAAAAAATCATCATCATTATCATCAAAACAATCATCATAATCAGGTCTATTTCATCAAAGTGGTGGTTTTTGGGAGAAAATGCTCGAGTTGCTTAAGAAAACACCCAAATCACCATGCATGTGCCTTTAAAAATTGAGGAGTTCCCTCAATTCCTCATGGATCCCATCATCAGAACAGAACCAAATTAAAATGGGACCAACTCGGAGGTAGCTCCTTTCAAACAAAAAAAGAATTACTCAAATCGGACTACGGATGTCGGAGTAATCGGTGAACGTACATAGAAAAAAAAAATAGCCACAACCGAATACAGAACCTCCTCCTTCTATGAAATGGAAGTCGGTTAAAAAGAAATATCGGCTCATGTCTTCTTTTTTAGTGCTTTGAAAAGTTCAAAGTGCACACCGCCCCAAAATTCAAGTCATGTTTATCACACGACTCCGAATCAGTAGGTAGGTAAATATTTTTATAACAATCAATATGACATTGACTTGCCCAATGTTCAGGTTATCAAACATAATCGGTTAGGGCACTGCTCTTAATTACAAAAAAATAACTATTTCTGTAAATTCTAACAAAGTAGGTCCTTTGTTAGTTACTTAGAATGTCTAACCATTTAAGTATTCGACTTTCAAAATTACCTAATGTACGGACGATAATTCAATATAAAACTACCTTAAAAAATACGCAATTTTACCTATATTGTTTAATTTCAATTTACAACACTTAGTCATAAGAGCGTATCACATATTTTTGCGGCCTTTGAAGTGTAACATATTATTGCAGGTGACTGTACCATAAATACACGCTAAATATGTAGCCACGTACGTAAAATATTATAATCGAACCAAACAAGGAGTTCACATATATTAGGAGAAGATGACTATCACGACACGAGACTCTCGCGTGCCCGTTGAGATATTTTTGAGCACTGTATTTATAAAAAAACGACAGCGACTATAAAACAAATAATCACAAACTACCCATGCAATAAACACTTTGAATTTGGACGAAAGTTAAAAACAAAAAAGCAGTTCGGTGTTTGTAAAGATGAATTACACCTGAAGTGAAAATAAAAATAATTGAAAGGTATGAAACCTGGCGTTGAATTTCTACTAAAAGCTGAAAAGCCGTATCTACATAAGAGAGTCGTAGCGGTCTAAAGCGTTGTGGATCGGTGTCGTGGCTTCGAATTTGAATCCGGCGACCGGCGACCGTGGTTCGAACCAATAACTGCACATTGCCGTAAAGCAGTCTGCAATGTGTTTGCACGAGAAACTTTATTGGTGAAATGTTACCAGATTTATTAAATATTCAAGAAAACGTGCGGGTATAATTTTACGACGGTTACTTCTACACTCGCTACTATAAGATTTACCTTGTTTGATACGTATAAAGTAGAGAAAATGTAACAATTATACCCATCTTTTTATTTATCACATAAACATCTCACATAGAATTTTTACATAACCAATTTTTATTTATTATTCATTGGCTTATTCCATAATTGATATATACGTAACGATATAATTATATTATTTATTTAAACCACGCGATTGTTAATACATTCGCATTTTTTCACTCTCTCCTGTCATCTACTCATAGGTTAACTAGAAGAGATCCCTCCAAGGGATGAGTTCGCCTTTGTACTTCTTACTATTTTTTTGTTATTATGACTATGTCGTTTTGGATTATAAAAAGGTTACTACTACTACTACTACATTGTGGTTTACTCAAATAGATCTACCTATCAAAGATAAAATATGCTAAATAATAGATATGATTTATAGTGACATACTCGTGACATATCATGAAAAAGAGACTGTGACGACAATATTAATATAGCAATGTATTTATTATTTTTTCCTTATTGTCAATATAAAAAAAAAAGTTAGCGATATCGGTACCATTACTTAAGGAGACTGATATTTAGTCCTCGTTTCTCTAGCTTTGGAATTCCCGTCTTCTTTATAACTAAGTATGACATATTTATCACTTGTACTCAACCTATGTTTATTAAATAAATAAACCAAACAGAATAATATTTACTTTTAAATACTAATTACACATTAAAAACGAATCTCATGATCAATTTGCAAAAGCCTATAGCTCGTTTTAATCAGTATCAATTGAATTTTGTTTGTAAATATTTTTCTAGTTTCACACAGTTAATCGAGTATTTACAATAATAACTTTCATACTCGTATGTGCTGGTTATGTGATGACGCGGGTTGTCAAGTCCGAGTATTGCGGTATCAGAACGGGGTCTTATCGCCCTCGTCACGGTTATATCACCGAGACCGACCTTGTTGTCTTGACTTTTATTCTTGCGACTATTGATATGACTTGATACTAGAGCTATCCTGTGTAATTAGTTTGGAAATACCTAGTTTATTAAAATAGCCCGATAGTTAAAAATAATGTTACATCAGCTCAAGGATCTTTATGGAAACAGGAAATATTTTCATGTATATAATATAAGAAGAAATAGCAACGTCAATATACTATATTTTCCACGTATTTTCTGGTACTTTTATAAGCTTTTCTTTAAATAAATGAAAAAGGTGACTGAAGTGCTGCATTCATTGGCTGATTGGTGTAAGATTCTTTTTCATTTCATTCGTTGGTTGTCATATACAAGACTATTATATTTGTCATATTTTTAAACTTGAATAGGTTTTAAATAAAAGATAAAATGTCACTAAAAGTAACTTATAATTATAAACGATTCAAGCGCGTATTATATTTCTAGAGAATGGCTACTCGCGCTTTTATCTGCAATTCAGTCCGGTTTGTTCTTTCCACTTCTTAAAAGATAATAGATTAGATCGTATGTAGCAGAGAAAATACTTGATAAAGAACCTTTACACTAAGTATGTAAGTGTCAAACTTAAACGCATTATTACCTTGCGTGGGGGAAAGAATTGCTTACAGACATGCAGAATTGTGTACCTAATCTGAATTCAGTGGTACCTACATGAATTCTAGTTACAGGCCCGGAATCTGATTATCTGTCGTCCGTGACTCCAGTTCACCGCGGGCCGAACAACAGATTGACCGTAAGATAACACTTATTTACTACTAAGCGGGTAAAAATTAATGATGAAACATTCGGGTCAAGCAATGCCACAATACTGTACCTGAAATATTACATTATTGCACGACTTCATTCCATCTTCCCCGTTCCTTCACCGGACGTCAGGCGTGGGGAGGGAATGCATCCTTTACTGTCGACATTCCGTTTATTCGCACGAAGCGATTTGCCACGTCATCTTCAATGCGGACTGCTATGCTGCCGCGCTTAGCATAAGAGCAGTAACTCATTTTGAAATGTCATTCAATTGTTTACTTTGTACTTGTACGATATGTTCTACAATTGAAAGAGATTTCTAAATGAGTTAGGTACTGCTCTTATGCTAAGCGCGGCAGTATTTAATAGAATCGTACGCGTCGTCTATATTATCTGACACAAATGATTGTACTAGTGACAATGTGCATATTTACAATTTCTTTTTAATTTATTGAATAATGGAGCTGAGTTTATTCGTGTGTCTTCTTTAATTACCTAACGGTACATACTTAATAAAATGAAACATTAACGTTTTTGTCAAATTGTAACAGATCAGCCTTTACTCCAGTAATTGTTTTCAGTTGTGCATGTTGTTCATTTTACATTATGATTATTTCATGTTTATGTTACGGGTGATGTTAGAAGGTAAATTAAATTCAAGTTATCCTGGTATAACTAGTATTACTCAAGCCTTTTAAGTAAAGTCCGACAATTTAAACAACATTAATCTGTAGGTATTCGGCGTTTACCCGTACACATCTTACGCTACGTCTTACGTAGGCGAACAACGCGCGAACGCGGCGCGGCGCGGCGCGGCGAAAGCGGCCGCCGTCGCGCCGCGCCGCGCCGCGCCGCCTGACATTCGCGTGCAAATCGCGCCGCACCGCGTTCGCAACGAGATCGCTTACGTAGGACACTTCTATGGGCATCAAAGGATCGATTTCGCCGCGCCGCGCCGCGCCGCGTTCGCGCGTTGTTCGCCTACGTAAGACGTAGCGTTAAGGCTCCTCTTCACGTTGGGCCAACGCCAACGCCAACGAGGGACGCAGCCATGCGGTAGAATGAGATAGCAATATCACTTGCTCCCTCTAACGCATAAATGCGTCCCTCGTTGGCGTTGGCGTTGGCCCAAGGTGAAGAGGAGCCATTAATAGGTCTACCCAACACAGCAACACTGGCTGGTTAATGTTAGCTGTTGCATCATCACTTCTGACATTACTCTCCTAGTGTTGGGTAGACTTAAAGTTGATTTAATTTTATAAACGATGGCCAAAGAAAGTGTATACCCGTTGCCGTTGGGATTATACTGAGCAACTTTTATTATGGGACAAACCCCGAAATCGTGAAAATAATACCCTTCCATACTTAGAAAATGGAGCAGCCAAAATGTATGAATCAGTCAAACATTTTTTCGCGATTTTGGGGTTGGTCCCATAGTAAAAGTTGCTCAGTAAAATCCCAAAACCCCCCTGGCAACGGCAATGCACTTATTTTTCGGTCATCCTGTGTACAAATAAAAAATTGTTTGCAAAAATTTACAAATGGCGAACTTAATGCCAAAAAGTCCTTCTTTACCAGGTCACCCAACTTTAGTATGATTTCAAAGATTAGTAAGTAATAAAACTTTCTTCCCTCTCGTCACCTCGGACGACCTACAAAGTGCAGATTGCGCGTCTAGAGCAATGATATGCCTTAGTAACCTCGTGCTCAAAGTGACTCATTAGCTCATTACTAATTATGGTCTAGACTCATCTAGCTACCTACACTTTTATACATATACTATTAGGTACCTACACTTTTCTTTTGTCTTTTTAGGGTTTATTGTGCGGCTCTGTTCGTCTGTCTGTATATGTCACATCGCTAAATATCTCAGGAACGCGAGCTTAGTGACCATAATCTCATATTAGACAGTTAGTTTAATCAGGCGTGGCTCACTCCGCGATTTCGTCGCTTTGCTACAGGTAGCTAAAAGTCCATCCGTTCGACCCCAATTTTGGGGTTTGCCATAAGCCGCGCGTGGCGCTGTCGCCACCTAGCGGCCATATCTGTGCTGATCGTGACAGACGCGTTTTGTTAGAGAATGAGTCTTCTGTACCTAGTACTATTATTTATTCTGTGGTTTATTTAAGTAATTTTTTGAAATACCTAAACATATTAAAAGTTTTTAACTACTTACGCTATCGATTTAAATTTGGAAAACAAGGCTAACCTGGATTGAAAGTGTTTTTTTATTCAACACTAACCTAAATCAAAATCATCTCCAAATCGTAATATTCGTAAAGTAGGTAGGTACACATATGATATGACGATATGAGCCAGTGGTGGGTCGCGAACGAATATTATATACTATGCACATATGCCAAATGGTGAATTTGTTCAGGTGGGTCGCCCAGTAAACTTTGAGAACCCCCGGTCTACAGGAAAAACGCAAAGTTAAAATTAATGATTACTTACCTAAAAGCTAATTTTTACGCTGCACAGGCTAATTACATTTTTTCAATACTTGAGCCTCAGAAAGAAAAACGTGATGTGTATGTACCCGTGACGTTACCTTTTATTGTGTTGTCCAAAGAAGAAACTTTTTTCTCGAGCGTGTGTAGAATGCATATATACAATCATGACAAACTAAACAAAATAACAAACTTTACTCCTATTCTGCTTTAGTAATTTCTATTCAATATATTTCCTTATAAAGTGGACTGAGGAACGTCGCTACGATGTTATTCTTCTTATCTTATACTTAAGTGTATCTTTTCTAAGACAATCGTCGGCAACCCTGTCGCACACGAAACCCCATTGTCGCAAAACTTCAATCGTCGTAACTCGACACTTCTAATCATAAATTTCAAAGTGCGTACACAAGTACAGGAAGCGTGCAATACTACTCCAACCATTATTCCTATAACGGCTCTAGTGGAGGGGTTTCACGCGAACCCGAGACATTTCGGTTCTTGACCACTCATAGGTCGCTTACTATTTCAGACATAGATTATTAATCACTAGAGAGCACATAAAGAGTAATAACGACTCGCACTCTCCTGGCATAGGCGTTTCTATACTACCTGTAAGGATTTCGCGATCGCTGAGTTAGAGAGTAAAAATATGAGCTCACCTATGGGACATACTTTACACACTTTTATTTAGCTTCACTGCGTACATACCTATATATCTTTGTGTATATGGTGCTTCAAATCTTGTAACTTAAATTTGAACCATTTGGTGTCTGTATGAGCTTCGTATATATACTTTCGTATTTCCGATGACAATGCAATAATATGTTAACATGGAGCTGATCTGATGATGCAGTCGGAAGGTAGTCAAAGGAATTTTTTGATGGAAAAACATAAACACATTGAGTTTAGGCTGCAAAGGAGAGAAAGTACAGTCAGCAATAAAAGCGTGTATCAAAAATATTTTTGACGGTTAACTTGTTTGAGTAAGATCTGTTCAGTCATGTTTTTACAATGATGAAGAATGGAACTAAATTATGCGGCTCGTAACATTGTGTTTGATTTTCTACATTAGTACAAGGGAGCAATGTGTGATGAGCGCGGATCTTAAATTTCATAATGCATAATCTACGAGAGGTAATCACTGATTTCAGCACTTGAAACCGTAAAGTCCTTAGTCACCTGCGGTTTCGAGTGTTTGTTATTTTACGTTTTTAAACGAGCTATATAACTCTCGTTATTCATTCACGTGCGAGAACGGTTTGACTTTAAAAGAACGCTTTGTTTAGAGCCAGAGGGCCTACCGCGAACCACGTTCGAAGTGTTTCCTGCCTATCACACTTACGTACAAATTTACAAGTGCGACAGAGAAGCAACCCGTCGAACGTTGTTCGCGGTAGGCCCGCAGTTGTGCTAGTTATTATAAAGCTCGAAAAGTCATTGGGATACGTGTAGTTAGGGCTTTTTAGACTGGCGGTTGTTACCGATCGCCGATACGTAAGTAGTTTGATAAAATATTACAGTCCCAAGAATGTTCCTGAATAAGTAGTTTCACGGTAGGGTTCTACTATAAAATTAAAAGTTTAGTAAGAACAATGGGGCTCGGTTTTATGTATTAATGAGATGATATGGCGATTATTTGCCCAATAAAATACATAAATAGGTAATAATAAATAAATACCGTAGACCGGGGTGCCATTGGAAAATTTGGGGTTACTTTGATAGATTTAAAACGGCACTAGAATTACCATTATTCGTTATTTACTGAAAACATTCCTGTAATTAGTTAGATTACTATGTATTCATGTTCACTACTGTAAAAAGTCTCGCATAAATATATATTATGGCTTAAAAACTAGAATTTTAAAGTCGCCCCTGCATTTGAAAGTCACCTCGTTCCACCGTATCTGGGGACATCCCTTACACAAATTAACCTAGCCCCAGACTAAGCAAAGCTTGTACTATCGCTGCTAGGCGACGATATACATATGTATGTATGTATGAAGTGAGAATTCTAAGCTCATTTATTCCCAATACTTACTGATATTAACTTATTTGAATTGTTGACTCTTCATAACCTGATAAAATAACGTAAAAACCCGAGAATCCGATTTACCTGGGGCCAAATTCGACACGTACAACTGTCAGATTTTGCATCCACGTCAAATCAACAGTTGATTTTATTGCATACTGAGCGTTGATTCCATCAACGGTGGATAATATCATTTGGTACAACCAAAACTCAACTCTAAACTAAGGGTGGTTCGGTTTGGGTTGCTTGTCACCCTAACTGTGGATTGTTAATGTCAAATTTTGACATTGTACGTATTCGAGAACTTATGATTTTTCCCACATCAACGGGAGATCAACACGATACGTCAAACGTCGCTTGTCGAATAGGGGTCCTGCCTACTTCCTTCACTTTTATCCTGCAAGGAAGTACCTGTGAATGGAAAGGGGAAAAATACTGTAACTTATTCTAACCCTTGTTCTAACCCTTTTATCAAAGGATCATCTTCCATTAGTTGCAGTGCTTAAGCAGTGCGATATCTTAAGATACCTACTTATAAAAATATAAAGAAAGAACGTTTAGGGGCAAAAAAAATTCTTTGACAATCACAAATGAGATGAAATTATAAACTTTAAATAATAGAATATTTAAATTTATCCTATAAATTATCTTCCAGACTCACTAGAATATAATAAGGTCAATATGGAGAAGACCGGCGGCATATAGAATGTATTGCGGGAGGATCGTCATAAGGGTATAGTCGCACCAAACAAACTCTGCAGCGGATTTGATAGCCCGCGCAGTGTAGGTGTTATGTATACGTCATAATTTCATAGAAGTTTGACGTTTAAAACGACACTTGCACTGCGTGGGTTATCAAAATCGCTGCAGACTTTTTACGGTCTGACTATAAGAACTCTCGTAGATACATACAAACGTCACTCAAACACAGTCAGAAAGGAATAAAGCTTCATTCCTTCTGCTCTGCCGACCATCTGTAAAGGCTCCGTCACACAGGCGCGTTTTCCGGGCGGGACGTGAGTGCGGCGTGAGCGTTTTATATGTAAAAGCGGCGCGCCCCGCTCACGCG
Source organism: Cydia fagiglandana (assembly GCF_963556715.1). Taxonomy (NCBI): domain Eukaryota; kingdom Metazoa; phylum Arthropoda; class Insecta; order Lepidoptera; family Tortricidae; genus Cydia; species Cydia fagiglandana. The sequence continues at coordinate 11,309,338 of NC_085959.1, forward strand.
CCGCCCGCAAAACGCGCCTGTGTGACGGAGCCTTAAGTGGAGTTGCTATGTGTACAAACGCAAGAGTTAAAAGCGACGAAAGAGATTGTAGAGAGAAAGAGATCTTAATTTTATAATCTTACTTGATAATAATTACATTTCATCCAGTTTATTGTCATCGTTTGGGGCACCAAATACCAAACATAATATTGTTATAGAAACTTCACACAGTTCACAAATAAGTCCATTCTTTTAATTCTAACCGCGGAACCCCAAACGTCAAACCGAATTCTGAAAGCGTTTCAACAAAGCGCATTGTTTCAAACTCATCGATCATCAGCACTTGGACTCGATAAAATACTTTTTGTTCCAGATTTTAAGAGGTAGTGCTTTGGGTAGTGCGGTCACCTTTAAAAGTACGGTCACATTCTGTAGAGTGTAGAGTAATTGGAGAGCACAATGCCTACTGTAAAAGAATAAACTGATATGTCTAGTGTATAGCAAAATCATAATTTAATGCCTAGGTGTTTTTTAGCATTAGAATAAGACTACGCGATCTTGACGTGTCTTTTAATTAAGACACGCTTTTTAAAAATTAGTAACTAGGAAAAGCATGTAAATAATCGTATATGATTCATAATTGTTCCATATTTGCCGTGACGTACTTTTCCAAAATGTGTTTCAATAAAAAGACACGTCAAGATTGTTTACCTTTTTTCTAATGCAATAAAAACGAACTATAATGCAATGAACTGACTTCGACTTGACTATTAGATTTTTAACATTAGATTTTATTTGTCGATCTTAAAGTCTACTTAAAACTTGCTTGATAAGGTGTCGATGTGTTCTTTGGGGCTTTCTATATATTTGCGCATTCAGGATGCGTCACACAGTAATAATTGTTCTAAGGTATATAATAAATAACTTGCAAAGGTATCCGTCTCGCATAGATCACAACACTAAAAAAGAAACCTTCTGTAGGTACCCACCTAGCACGTTTAAGTATAATATCTGGGACCCAGTTCTGCTCGGAAAACGTATAAAAACTCTAAAATCCCAGAGACAAGACATAACCAGATCGATTTTTCGGCCCCGAAAACCCCCATATACCTACCAAATTTTATAGAAAGAAAACGTTAGAGCCGTTTCCGAGATCCCCGAAATTTACATATATATCAATAAATAAATATACAAGAATTGCTCGTTTAAAGGTATTAGACAGATTAGACACGATAACAATAATGAATACAACACAGTATGTCTGAGGCTGCTCTCATTAGTAATCCTCTATTAGACTCTAGCTACATGTATGTGTAATGTAAGAATGTGTATCGGCATTGTGTTGTCCACGTCTATCACCAAGATGTTCCAAACAGCCAGGTATGCTGACTCGCGGCCCGCCTCGCATGTCAGCAACCCGACACGCGCAGTGTGACAAATGCGAAAACTATTGCAGTTTTTAAGTGCCCGCAGTGCCTGCAACAATTTAAGCTGCCGATGGATCGGGTTACGTCAAAATGCTGCTTGTACGAAACCGTAGCGTCGACACATTCCTTCTTGGCCACGTGTCTTTAGCAAAGACTAGTGAATTGTAAAGAGTGTTTCCTGCGCAGACACACCTCTTTTTGAAAATACTTCTCTCCTATTCGCGGAAGACTTGGTAAATCATACCCTTCATTGTTCCACACGCCTTAGGGTATAGGTACGAGTATATGGGACGTTTCAGGAGTTAAGGTTACGGCGGTTGGCACTTTAATCGCATATTTAACACCATCGTGTTAGTGCCATAAAGGATGACTCACGTTAGACCGGGCCGTGTCCGGGCCGGAGCTTTCGGCGCATCGTTTTCTATGGAAAGCATCAGGTGATCACCTGTCATGTCATAGAAAAGTAAGCTCCGGAAGCTCCGGCCCGGACACGGCACGGTCTAACGTGAGTCATCGTGAGGTTCGAGCCGAGGCGTCCGACACTCCAGTTTGCTATAGAAAGCATCACATGAACACTAATCCCTCGACACAGAAAATGAAGTTTTGGAAGCCTCCGCCCGGACCCTGACCGTTCTAGTGCTAATGCACCCTTAAGAAAAATTAAGCTCAATTGCCGTAGCCAAGATAACAATGTACAGTCAAGGAATTTAAATTCCGACCCATTTCGTACTTTGTCACAGTGACAATCAATATGAAAGCCGCTAGAGACCTCATACGGTTGTCACTGTGACAAAGTACGAAATGGGTCGGAATTTAAATTCCTTGACTGTACATCGACAAACGCTAAGCAATCGAGAAGTAAAAATTATCTGTATGATAGATGCAACAGTGCAGTAATTCACGTAGGTAATCATTTTCATAAATTATTTAAAGTTTTCATTTTGCCGGAAAGTTCACAACTTTGCCAACACTTTGGTCATAGCCAACATTAATCAAGCTACAAGAATTTTCTGACGTCAGGACGCCGTGTGACTATTTGAATTAGTTTACATTGCCATCAGGTGTTTATATTAGAACTAACCGTAATATAATGAACTGTACAGAAATAGGTACTTAATACCTGTGCAGCAGGCGTAGGTAATATGAAAGGCTTTATCCACATGAGAAAATAACCATCACTTTTTAACACGGAAGGATTGAAAGTAACGGAATCCGTTTTATCACGCTGTCACGTTAGACAAGAACGTCCATCATATCCGCAGGTTTATTGCAGGCAAGGCCTAAAAGTGAAAAGCCATAAAGGTAGCCTAAATTATAACAGATTTTATATATAGGGCTATATTTTTAACCGACTTCCAAATCCCTAAGGAGGAGGTTATCAATTCGGTTGTATGTTTTTTTTTATTTTTTTTATTTTTTATGGTTGTTACTCCATATCTCCGTCATTACTGGACCGATTTTAAAAATTCTTTTTTTGATTGCATGTATATGCATACAGATTGGTCCCGTTTTTGTCAAAATCCAGTTCTGATGATGGGATCCATGAGGAATCGACGGAACTCCTCAAATCTTAAAGGCATACATATAGTGATTTTTGTGTTTTTATCAACAAATCAAGCTTATACATTCAAAAACGTGACATTTAATGAAGTGGAACTGCTGATGATGATCAGAACGGAACTCTTCAACGACGCATAGTTCACCTTTGGCGATTTGTCCTCTTCCTTATGTTTGTTAAGCAAGTTAAGTTTTTAAGCAACATTTTTGTCAAGCTTGAGTTCTGATGATGGGATCTATGAGAAATCGAGGGAACTCCTCAAATTTTAAAGGCATGCGTATAGAGGGTTTTGTATTTTCATCAGAAAATCAAGCATTTTCATTCAAAACTGTCGCATTTGATGGAGTGGAACTGCTGATGATTATCAGAACGGAACTCTTCAACGACGCATAGTTCACGTTTGGCGATTTGTCCTCTTCGTTATGTTTGCTAAGCAAGTTTAGTTTTTAAGCCACATTTCTGTCAAGCTCGAGTTCTGATGATGGGATCCATAAGGAATCGAGGGAACTCCTCAAATCTTAAAGGCATACGTATAGAATTTTCTGTATTTTCATCATAAAATCAAGCATTTACATTAAAAACTGTCGCATTTGATGAAGTGGAACTGCTGATGATGATCAGAACAGAACTCTTCAACGACGCATAGTACACGTTTGGTGATTTCGAATTTCGATTTTGACTTGGACTGGGACCCGGACTCGTACCCGGATCGGAACCGGACCTGGACTCGGACTCGGACTTGGACCCGGACTCGGACCCGGAGTCGGACCCGGACTCTGACCCGGACTCGGACCCGGACTAGGACCCGGACTCGGACCCGGACTCGGACCCGGACTCGGACCCAGACTCAGACCCGGACTCGGACTCAGAGACCTGGACCTTGACCCGGAAAATCACTATGATACCTAAACTAAATAAACCGCTATGATTACCTACCATAAAATGTAGGTATATAGTATGATGATGCCAAACCCCTCCCGCTCATACCCCCGTACACCGCACGGCATGCGCCGTTAAGTAGGTTAGGTTAGGTTTGAACTGCGATCCTCACAGACCAAACAAAAGTGGGTTAGGTTTGGTTAGCACTGCGGGCTTTACAGAAACGAAATGCTACTAGAAAAGTGGGTTTGATTAGGTTCGAACTACGATCCTCACAGAACCGAACTGCAATCAGAGAAGTGGGTTAGGTTAGGCTAGAACCACGACCCTTACGGAAACGAAATGCTACTAGAAAGTACTGGTTTTACCTCCTTTTCTACGTAGTGCACCATCTACCATAATTTTTCACCGGGCCCCATAGAAGTCGGTTTTTTTTTCTTAAAAATTATTTTATTTAAGTATTGTGTGTTGTACAGTCGACGTTAAAGATATGTTTACACTTTTGTACCTTATTCCTTTGGGGCCGATGAGGGCGAAAATGTACCTAAACATAAATCTTTGTCGTCGACTGTGCCATACTTAATAAACACGTACCTTTATTAATAATTACTTTCTGCCAAACATTTTCATAGAATCTATAAATGATTTAAGTAGGTACACATTTTGTAGTCATAACCAAAGAGTTGTCTTTGTCAATAACAATATACTCGTATTATTATTCAAATAACATTATAATGTGTACCTACTTAATGTTAAAGTGTTAACATGAATAATGTTGTTAAAAATATTTGGAGTTTAAAAATAACTACACTTATTAGGTATTTTGGTTTACTCCGAATATAGTTGGATTGTACTCGTACATTACTTGTTTGTATTAAGTATTAAATTCAACTTTGGTAATTAGTAACTAGACAGGTGCGCAATTGCGATTAGCACTTGGCCCATTTTTAATGAGTAACTAGCTACCTATTTATTATTAAGCATATAGTTTCAAGTCATATTTGTGTCGCAACGCTCGACCTCAATTAAAGTAAAGCGTAATAATGTAAATGATGCCAATGTTAATGTGACGAAATCGAAGATGGTTGCCCCGTCAGCACCGTTTCAGCTTTGTCGACAAGCGCGGACACTGCGGTAGGGCCGGTAGGCGGCAAAAACGTTGTCCTTTGGCTACTATAGTCTACAACTTCGGCGGTTAATAAGCAGTTGTGCATTGATCTTTGGGATTAAAACTAGTTTATAGGTACTACGTATACATATAATAACTTCGAGCAACACGGGAAAGGACTCTGCCGAAGCACTTACCTACAATGCACACAAGTATGCGTGTTGTGACTCATCCATACACAAAAAGAGATCGAGGTGTGCAAGATTTGTCTTTGACGTGTGTCATTTTCTATGTATTTGTGTTTTGATTGGATTTTGTATGTACCTAGTGAGTGAGAAGTGCGACTGTGTGCACGTTTCCTCTCGCAAAAAATGCCAATTTTTTTTTGATCGCGAACTTTTAAACTGAGCCGCGCAGGGCGGAGTAAGTAGTACCTACGCCTACGCCCTGAAGGCGAGGCAAAATACAAAAAAAAAGGCAGAATGATTCGTACGGTAAGATATCGCTTGTGCTTCCTCTCTTCCGAGGTGTCGGAAGACGGTGTTGCTCGAAGATAGGTATATAATTATTATTTACATTACCTATACTAATCATAATCAGCTTCATGAAGCCAAGCCTTCAACCAGTCCGTAGCTAACCTTAATAAATTTTGATCTACCTCAGTTAAACCATTGACTTAAGGTTGGTTGTACGAAACCGTCTGTTACTGTAATAAGCGATCGCTAATTTTTAGGGTTCCTTAGCCAAATGGCAAAAAACGGAAGCCTTATAGATTCGTAATGTCTGTCCGTCTGTCTGTCTGTCCGTGTATGTCACATCCACTTTTTTCCGAAACTATAAGAACTATACTCTTGAAACTTGGTAAGTAGATGTGTTCTGTTAACCGCATTAAGATTTTCACACAAAAATAGAAAAAAAAAACAATAAATTTTGGGGGTTCCCCAATTTCCCCATACTTAGAACTGAAACTCAATAATTATTTTTCATCAATCCCATACGTATGGGGTAAATATCTATGGATACTAATGGATAGGTCTTCAAAAATGATATTGAGGTTTCTAATATATTTTTTTTTTCTAAACTGAATAGTTTCCGCGAGAGACACTTCCAAAGTGGTAAAATGTGTGTGTATGTAATTCTAAAATAAGAGAATGATAAAACTAAAAAAAAATATATGATGTATAGGTAGGTACATTACCTTGCAAACATCCACCGAAAATTGGTTTGAACGAGATCTAGTAAGTAGGTAGTTTTTTTTAATAGGTACGTCAAAAATCTTAAACCGCCATTTTATTTTGTTACTTGCTGCCACGGAACCCTTCATGTGCGAGTCCGACTCGCACTTGGCCGCTTTTTTTATTGTATGTGTTGTAGGTATTTCATAGTTCAGTGCTTAGTAGCGTTGATCAGTCCGTTTGTGGTTGGTACAACTGGCCTTTATAAAGAAAGGTCGCTTAGCATGGGGAATTTTGTACATTCACCCACCTGTTCCTATGTCAATCCCAAGTATATATGTAATATAAGCGATACCCAATTTGACTAAAAAAAAGTGACAGAAACATGGCGATATCGATGTCAAATTGTATCGTTCTTTGATCATCGTCAGTTAATTTAGTCAATTATATTAATCAATTTCACGACAACAATTATAAACGTCTTATATGTTAATGTGTTACATGCAACATGTTGTCATGTCTTTTCAAGAGAGATTGCCGCCTTTCTACTTAATTTAATTACAGACACCATACAATTTTTCTGCACAACTATATTTTTAACGATGAACGGAACAAAAGAATTAACAGTTTAAGTCTGATAATGCTGTTATCGCTTCTAATATTACTTACATACGTAGCTGTAGGTATGGTACCAAACTAAAGCTGTAGGTATAAGTAGTATGGCAATCAGAAATGAACAGGTATTTTAACGTCTTCTTTAACTTTTTTGAAGAATATTGGGCCCATAATTATTATTTCGGTGCTAAGAACTAATGGCGTAGCATATCTGATGATAATGTATTTGTTAGAAAAGACAATATACTCGTATAACAAAGGTTTGCTAAGTTTTATGATACATATTTATGACTTGTTCGTAAAAGAACGTTTACGGAAGATCAGTATTAGTAACAATTTCAATTGGGTAATTTAAGGTAGGTATTTAATCAATCAAAGTTTTATGCAAATAAAGCACCAATGTTTTGTAACAAAATATTCCCCGTAAGCATTGCCATTGCCTCCTCGTGGGTGGCCCGCTTGCACTTTTTCACATATGTATACTTTACTCAGGCGTCACCCGCCGTCTCCTTCAGTTTATTCGAATCTCGATCTTATACGGTTAAGAATTAGAACCATATATGGATGGATAAAAATGCGTTATCGGGAGCACTGGTTCAATTAGTTAGCGAAATGAGAAATAAGCACGCGGAGCAAGCTACTTCATAAATTTCTTAAGTTATACATAAGTACAAACTTGTATAGTAATATCGTCTTCAATGGGGTAGCCAGAACACGCGTTATACGAGTATATTTAGAGTACATTTACCGACACTTTTGTACAAATAGTTCATTTGACTTTAAAGGCTCACAAGTCTCTCAAGATTAGAAAACGCTTGTTTGCCGAAGATGAAGATTTGAGATTCACAGACGCGGTTAAGAAAAACTTAAAATAAATTTAATTTTCATTACCTACATATAAAAAGCTCCTCGCAGTCTCATTTTATCGGAACGAAAATCAAGATATAGAAACCATTTTGATCCTACTGATACTTTCTTGAGCCTTTACAATTTGAAGTAGGTAGCTGTAACTCTAGTTGACAAACGTATAAGGGCCACTTGCACCATCTCACTAACCCGGGGTTAAGCGGTTACACCATTAACCCAGTGTCAAATTGTACTGGTAACCATGGTAGCTCCAGGTTTAATCGGTTAACCCCGGGTTAGTGTAATGGTGCAGTTGGCCCTAAGTGAAATTAGGCCAAGCAATAAGAAGGTATAGAGGGAAAAGCTAGGAACAAAATTTCTGACTCCGTAACGTATTTAATTTTGATTTGAAATTATTCTCTGTGTATCATGTGTGTACCTATAACGTTTGCATCGATATATAAAAGCGAACGACGTGTACTGACTGACACTGATATCAAGCAATATAATGCAAGATGTTATTTTCAAAATAGGAAACTGCCTGTGCCTACCTAGGTGAGTGCTTCATTTCGCCGTTAAACGTAAATTTGGCGAACCTAGTTAATATACCTGCGTTTAAAATTACCATACTTTTCTGATAACCTTATATCTTTAAACGAGCAATTCTTGTATATTTATTTATATATTTCGGGGATCTCGGAAACGGCTCGGCTCTATAACGATTGGGGTGAAAAATCGATCTAGCTAAGTCTTATATCAGGGAAAACGCGCATTTTTGAGTTTTTATATGTTTTTCTCCCATATATTAATAAATAAAACGCTACGTTTCACCTGATATTGAATTGTGGTTTCGGAGCTTTTTGCGATACAATATTAGGTATTTTGAAAAATGCTGCTAGCTCGTAGCAAATTAGGTACTACGATTGCTTGACTGATTTTACTTTACATTAAATGTTTACGCAAATGCGTCACGAGTATTTATGAAACCTGATTTTGTTGGGCATTTTTACACTTTTTGGTCACTGCTGCTGCTGTGCGGAGACATATACCTAAGTATGTATATTACATGATGTAAGTACATGAGTAGGTATTTTTAGGGTTTCGTGCCAAAAGGGCAAAAAGGAACCCTTATTGTGTTTTGTCTTCAATAACCTCATTATATAGAGGTGTAAAAAGGTAGTCCACTGAACGGCTGGCCACCATTCGTTCAATAAGCGAAGTTATGTGAACGAAAACTTATGTACGGCGATCGCCGTTTGCAGCATTAATTTAGGTATCTTCCAAGAGCTGCTGTCAAAAGGCGAGCCACAGACGAGCTAACCGGCACGCGGCAGTGTAGCGCACCCCTTACAATTTTATTACGTACAACTTTAATGTAACCTGTTGCACCTTGTTGCACGCTTCATAAAACGGTTGCGAAGGAATAAGATCGGAGGCTACGGACGGTGGAGATGGTAATTCGTTTGGGTACACACAATGGACTTATTTCACGAACCGATTGAGTTATGTACAATTTAACTTAGCTAGAAAAAAGTTATGATGTTAGGAAACTTAGAAATTTTATTAAGTATACCGAATTGTCGTGTCGTTTTGGCTTGACACAGTTTTGTTGTTGCTTTTGGCTGGACGAATCGACTCAAATGTAGTGCCTACGAGCGAGGCATCTTGCAATTAGTTACTTTAGGTAGTTAAAAAGACCTCTGTACGTGTACGGGTATGATGGTCGTTCTTGTCTACGTGATTGCGTGATAAAACGGTGTCCGACACTTTCTATCCCAAGGTGTTAAAAAGTGACAGTTATTTTATCACGTGGATAAAGATGGATAAAGCTATCCATACGCCGGCTGGCTGTTTTAGAACGTAACCGGTAAAGCGCTAAACGACGAGTTTTTGTATGTAATTACCTACATATAATATTAGCGATGCGAATTAATTAATGCTCTTATATCGGTAATAAGGTACTTTGAAGGATACATAGTTAAATACATGGCACTTACGTAAGTAGAAGTCAAAAAAGTCCGCAAAAAAATTATACTATAGTTCAAGTTTAATTGCCGACTTTTTTTAATACCACGTCGGTGGTAAACATTAGGTACGTCCCGCCTGATGGTAAGCAGTCACCGTAGCCTATGGACGCCTGCAACTCCAGAGGTATTACATGCGCCTTGCCGACCCCTTTAAAAACCTGTACACTCCTTTTTAGGGTTCCGTACCTCAAAAGGAAAAAACGGAACCCTTATAGGATCACTCGTGCGTCTGTCTGTCCGTCTGTCCGTCTGTCACAGCCAATTTGCTCCGAAACTACCGGACCAATTAAGTTGAAATTTGGTACACATATGTAAGTCTGTGACCCAAAGACGGATATGTAACGTCAACAAATGAATTTTAAACATAGGGGCTACTTTTGGGGGGTAAACGATAAAATTAAAAAACAAAGTTTTGAAAACTATATCGTGTTACATATCAAACAAAAGAGCTCATTTTGGGAATCTCAAATATATTTTTGTTATAAATTTAGGATAAAAATTTTAGAAGTTATTCAAGAAAATAGACAAAAAATGACCATTCCCCCCCCTCTATCTCCGAAACTACTGGGTCTAAAATTCTGAAAAAAATACACAAAATAGTCCTTTACCTAAAGATGACAGGAAAACCTATGAGAAATCTAGAGTCAAGCGTGAGTCGGATTTAAGAACATAAATGCGGTTAACGTTTTTTTAGGGACACAGCCGCAATGGTTTAAGTGAAACGTGATGTAGACAGCTATTGCGAAGGCCATAGGCCGATATCCGCATAAGGCCGAAGGCCCGAAGCGTCCCAAAGTGGCGTTCCTTTAGCTTCAAGCGTGAGTCGGACTGAAGACAAAAAATGCGACTAGGCTGTAACTGGCACATAAGCAGCAGAAGTTGCTAAGCGGGCGAGGTGTTCAAAATTACCTTGACATGCTCTTATTGTCTTAACTATAAAGTCGCGTCCAGATCATTTTAAACCACTCACCAGCTTAGCAACTTCTGTTGCTGACTGTACTGATTGATTAGGTTACTATTGTTACGTGTTTTAAAAAGCACTAGGTATACAGGGTGGCTAAAAAATAAACTAAGTGTATTCCCGTTGCCAACGTGCAACCCTGAAATGGCGAGGAAAAATTGACCGTAGTTATGCAGAAAACGACCAACTCAATTTTTTTATCAATACAGAAAGCGACCAAAGCCACTGAGTTAGGGTGTAAGTCACTTTGACAAAAATAAAAAGTTGGTCGCTTTCTACAGAACTATGGTCAATTTGGCTGTTTCATACATTTAGGCTGGTCCGTTTTCTATGGAAGGATACTTCTTTTTTCGCGATTTTGGGGTTGGTCCCATACTAAAAGTCGCTCAGTATAATCCCAAAACCTCCCTGGCTACGGAAATACACTTTTATTTTTGGCCATCCTGTAGGTATTATCTCTCTTCGGCCTTCGCTTTTAAAACACTCTCGAGTTTTCACTGTTTTCAGCTCTACGCATTTGGACACTTGTACTATTGTTCTGCATTTAATCTTCAGAGATGTAAAGATATAAGCCACCACGCCAGAAAACTTCATGTTACATCTGGTTTTTGATTGACCCATTCGGGTTTTTCAAGACGTTTCACGTACAAAAAATGTTGAAAATTATGTGATGTACGGAACCCTTGAAAGGCGAGTCCGACTCGCACTTGACCAGTTTTTTTGAGGAACCCCATACTGTAGACCCTCGGGGAAACCGCTTTGTTCTTATTGATATAACGTAATTCCAACGAGCCTAATTTCGTTATGGCTGCACGATTGATCACTTAAATTTGTAGGTACTTACATACTCATATAATAATTAACACCTTAATCCTTCGGAAACCGGAAACCATAAAATAGGTCAAATTTTATTAGCTAGATTTGATTTCATACACACAAACATGACACCGGAACACATGTAACTTGACTCAAGCAGGAAAAATCTCTTCATGTAATTCATCATTACGTTACCCGTTTTCATTACTCAAGAGTGAAAATAACTGCTTGTGAAGACGAAATATGGTACATTAAATACTATGGTTGTGATGCGATGCCAACAATCTGTATCGTTCTACTCGGATACTTTTTGTTAGTTGTCGTTCGTTCTTGATTATTTTTTATCTCGGGTAATCCTAGTGTACGTAGTATACAAACTAGTAAATTAGTATATAAACTGTGTAAATTGAGATGGGTTACAGTGTTCCCTGTGGGTGGATTCACAGTCTATTACACAATATCAAATTTTGTTGCAAACTGGATACTGCCTTTACTATTAACTCTACTAATATAATGTTATTACCCTTTAGAACCTACAACAAGCAGTGACTTACTTTTATTCAATCACTCATGGAGCTTATTTATTTTACTTTAGCTGTACCTACTTGAATTAGCAGTTAAATATTGAACAACATTCATAATTAATTATACGATAGTATATTATATTTTCTGCTCTAAAATTAATTGTGATCTAATTTGGAGTTAAATAGCATTTTTGGCACTGCCCTAAAAACAGATGAGGTTTTTAAAGCGCCTTCTTAAATCACTTTGTAATTTAATGAACAGACACATTCAATCTGCAGTGACTTAATACGATACTAAAGAGAAGAAAACTGGATACTAAAGCGTACAGATACTTTGTTTCTATAGGTATTTATTAACTTCATAGTCTTATTTAAACACCTTTGAAATACCGGAGTGCTCAAACGGTAGGCAACGCGCATGCGGCACCCCTGAACTTGCAATCATTCTTAGGGTACGGTAATCGCTTACCATCAGAAGGGCTGTAGATATGCTTGTTTGTCAGTTTTACCACCTACGTAGTAAGTAAAAAATAAGAACTGAACAAACATTGTAGCTAGCTAATTAGTAAAATAATATTTCGTAGAAGTTATCTCTCTGGCCGGAACCTGTCTAAATAAAATAGGTACGTTAAATGTTTTCTAGAACTCTTGTCCTGAATCAGCGAGTCAGTTTTGTGTCTGTCGGCATATTCGGCTGATCTTGAAATGGGCCTTATCAAAATATCGTTAGTAGAGGACCAACGACACCGGAACTTGGGCCAAATTCGACATGTACAACTGTCAGATTTCGCATCCACGTCAAATCAACAGTTGATTTTATTGCATACTGAGTGTTGATTCCATCAACGGTGGATAGTATCATTTGGTACAACCAAAACTCAACTCTAAACTAAGGGTGGTTCGGTTTGGTTTGCTTGTCACCATAACTGTGGATTGTTAATGTCAAATTTTGACATTGTACGTATTCGAGAACTTGTGATTTTTCCCACATCAACGGGAGATCAACACGATACGTCAAACGTCGCTTGTCGAATAGGGGTCCTTGACTAGCGTTTATGTAAAGACTCGATTCCTTAGTCGCTATCATATTACTGTTTACAAAGTTCTTGCATATTCACTTAACTAAACTTTTTTTTATTTCACCTGACGTTTATGTACCTACAATCACTTATTCCATTCACTTCTTTTATACTAAGGGTCTCCCCAAATATATCCACGCGCATTCGGCAAAAGCCGATAGGAAAAAGCTTTATGTCCGCGCAATAAGAGCGAAAAAGTCGTCGTTCGGCTCGGCTCGCATCGGCCGGCGCCGGCCGACGCGTCGTCGGCTTCTTCGCTCTTATTGCGTGGACATAAAGCTTTTTCCTATCGGCTTTTGCCGAATGCGCGTCGATATATTTGGGGAGACCCTTATTGTCTTAAATTATTACCTAATTATTTCAGAGACACGGTAAAAAATTCTCGGGACGCATTCTCATGTATTTCATAGTTCAGGTGCACACATATTTAACAAACATTTTCTTTGCTTTTGTGTAGGAGAAAAAGATCTTATTTCAATGGACTTTATTCGAGAGTTTTTTTAATCTCGTAAAGACTTATTCACAGTAACGTGTGAATTTATGCATTGCATTTTTGTCAAAGATTTGCTGCCTCAACGGTGCGTCGGTCCCATGCTACGACAGTTTAAGGGCCAGTTGCACCAACCACATTTGACAGACTGATCAACGTCCGCCGCCCCGGCGCTTACTTTGAAACTTTCCATGCATAAAAATTTAGCGAACTCTTTAACGATACGAACAGTTTGGTGCAACCGACCCTAAGTCTCTACGAAGAATAACGTTAAATATTTACATAATTTAGTATACTTAAATTGCAAAGTTTTCAGTCCCTCTATTATCGCTACAAGTATTTTCATAAATACCTAATACTTATTTTACGAAATAGGTATGATTTTAGACATGATATGTGGTTAATGAACTACTATCTCAAACCAAAAAGAAAATACAGATGTGGTACTTATATCTCAAAATGTACCTACCTTAAAAATGCACGTTTTCCATTGTGTTTTTACTCCAGCTTGTTATGTTGTATTATTTATTTAATATGGAAAAATAGAAAGCGTCTGGTTGACGTAACTGGTGACCGAAGAGCTGGCGGCTACCTCGCACAACGTATCAGCAATGCGATACAGCGAGGAAATGCCGCCAGCATCCTTGGTACAATGCCTCAAGGGCCTAATATTTTAGATTGAAGATAGTTCTTAATTTCTTTTAGTAATACCACTGATCTTGATGGCTAAAAGGTAAAACCATTATTAGGGGTTGTGCACAAATCACGCGAGGTGTTTTCGGCTACTTTTTGACCCCCCCTCTCCTCCCCCTGGGTGATATTTGGTGAGGTTTTTGGATACCCCCCCTCCCCTCACACAACCTCACGTGTATTTTTTTTAAATGTTTCTTTCGTCCTAATTTTAAGATAAACAGTATTGCATATAGAAAATCTTGTTTATTTTTCAATTTTCGTTAAATAGACTCGCTATTTTGAAGTGCAGAGTGAAGATTTATGTTTAACGAAACCGAGAAAGAGTATCTACTCATGTGGTAGGTTTCTTTTTCTTAGTTTCGTTCACTGTAGAAAAATACACGTGAGGTTTTCTTATACCCCCCTCCCCCAACGTGATCCATCGTGATTTTTTTCGTGACCCCCCTCCCCCTATCGAACCTCGCGTGATTTGTGCACAACCCCTTATATGAGGCTATGAGCATACGTATTTTGTTCGAAATCTGTTGATAAGTAACGTAACTATATTATAAGTAGGTACCTAGTTTGAAATATGGCGCTCGCCGCCGCTGACACGGCGTGCACATCTGTCACAACATAATTAAACGGCGACGAACTGTCTTTTAAAGTGATTCGTTAGTCAACCACGGCATTCATTCGTACCCATAAACTACGATCTTAAACTTATGGCTGATTAATTCATTCAAGCCGCCTTCTTACAGTTCTTACGAATTTACAGGCAGAAGAATTCAATAACTCCCGTTGATGGTTCATATGAATACAGATTTGATGATGTCCGCTGATCCGCTTGACATTGGACATATTATGGAGAACTACGTATTAAACCATTTAGGGGTTCAAGATCTAAAACAATGTTAAGTAAAGTTTGAATTTTTTGACCTAAATCAAAGAATTATTACTTAAACAAATCAGTCGCCGCTTTGCCATATAAATCTCGCCGAGGCAAGCGATTTACATCGGGACTGAAAATAATTTCCAAAGTATTATATTCGATAATTTTATTATCATCTGTTGGTATTCTCGAAATGCGTTCGTTTGGAGACTGTGGGCTTCGAAATGCCCATTAATTACGGAGCTATTTTCGTTTAATCCACCCGCGATCCGCAGCGTCTTCGTCACTATGTCGAGGACTTTTTCTTGTATCTGGAAATATTTATTTTTTATTCACTAACAAATTATTTCTATTTGGATTTTAACGTGCTGTCCATCACCCCGGAATCCATGGTACTTGTTATTGTTGTTACGTTTCGTTGTTTGGCATCTGTTTTGTTATAAAGATATTTATGGGAGCCAATTAACGTAACCGCCGTGAAGCGGAGCGGTAAGAAATCACCGCATTATGAAATGTTGATAAACTAATGCTGTGTTGACAAATAATTGAGGTTGATACGCCGCCAAGAACATATTTTTTCTGAACAGCGACACGTAATAAATGTCTTAATTATATTGTTTCGGCTAAACTATAACGGAAAGACAGATTCATCCGCAATGCAGGTGTGGATAATGTTTTAATTGATATTGATAGCTTTAGGAAATATTCAATAAATAATTCGAGGCAACAAATGTGTAAGTTTCCGAGGACATATCGTTTTTTAGGTTAAATAAGAGTGTACTATGTCATAAAAATGTAACATTCCTTGACCAATTTATCTTTATTCAGCATAAGAAAAATGGCCTGCCAGCAAAAATGTCGCGTTTATATACTCCGATTCCAATTTTCGTTACGAGAATTTTTCTCATGTGTCACGCTGCAGTAAAATAAATATCGGTCGTGAATTGGAGAAATGGATCGATCTCGCTCTTTTATGGGTGATTTTGGATTTTTATCTCTTTCTCGCTAATAGCCGGCTGACAAACATGTATCAGCGGTTAATAGGTGCGCTCGCGCAGCTGCTGCGAACAAATCAGTTTGGATATAGCTGACACTGTCAAAAAGCTAACTCTTCGGTACACGGGGATAGCGCCGAGCGGCTTATTTACTATAAGGTACAGTTTTCGTTTCCTTTTGGGGATTCAAAAAATGGTTAGGATTCTTTAAAACAAATGAAAACGAAAATTCAATATTTATTTAAGAAGGGTTAGAGGCGAAGATTTTTCCGGAAACATAAAAACGGCTTAACCGATCATCTTCGCTATAGTTTTAATAGTCATAAAAAGTCTTTACTATGTTGTACTTTCATAATTTTTCTATATTGTTTGGACCCATGTTCCAAAAGTGAAAGGAAGGGAACACATTTTTTCCTTTCACGGCGAATATATTATAAAAGATCTATTCGTTTTGAAAGACCTGTCCAACGACACCCCACACCATATAATCAAAGCGAAAGAAAAATCATCCCGACTTTGCGTGGAGGTTTAGTCTGCACCAAAACTAGCGGATTAGCGGGATTAGACTACGCGTCAAAAATATCTAAGTATTTCAGTATTCTCAAAAAGAGAAATCTCTGTATGTATAACAATTGAACTGTAACTGATAGTTTTGGTGCGTCTTCTTAACATATACCTACTATTGATGCTGACTATACCTACATAATCAATATTGTGTTCAGAAAGTATTATTTTTTCTGATACGCGTTTTTGCATTTGCAAGTTTTGTTCCAAAACCATTTTTTCTTAATTATGAAATAATTTCTTACCGTTACTTTATATTTTTACTTTGCAACTATAAAATAAATCATGGTTTTAAAATTCACCAGACAAAAAAGGTTTTAAAACAACGAAGTAGAAAAAATAACTTCATGTGTTCATGTTCGCTTCCTCCCAATACTTGCACCTGCGCCATGGCGTAACAGCCACTCAGAATTACACATTACGAACGAGGGTGGACTCCGTTCATTCAGCATAGTAGAAAGCACCGCTTAAAAATAGACCTACGATATTTATTGGCCATGTCACGGGGATTCGATTTAATATTAACATCAGAAAAATATGGCTGACGCGTGCGCGTTCGATAGATGCTAATTTCTTTACTAGAGTTTTACTTTTATAGTATTTTAGCGGTGACATATCGTGTAAAACTATAAATAAAAAAAATATGGCTTTCATTTATTTATTTCATTTTATTGATTTTAATTTAAGCGTTTTATAATGTTTAACCTACTTGTATTTCATTTTATCAATAAATATAATACCTATATGTGATCGAGAAGTGGCTGGCATTCTATAATGACCGGTAAAGCTCGCTTTTAGTCGGCAGTTTCCCATATTTTTCAGCACCTTAATACATAATTGCAACCACTCAAACTTGTCAACATCAATCTGTCTATCCGTCCGTGTACTAACCAGCCAGTGTGAGATAGCTGTAAATTTGCATTTTTAATCGTGGCATTACACCGCGCCGCACCCTTTTTAATTATGTATTAATTAATTAATAATGATTTCCAGACCTTGTACCTTTTGATATGTAAAGCCACCAATATTCGATAGTTTTGATTGACCTGACGGTATAACATAGTATGTTTACTTCAGGAGCTGACGGTGCAGGCCGTGTCGTCGCACGAGCTGCTCAAGCCCAAGGATGAGCCCTCTTACACCCTGGCGCCAAGCTCCACGCTTTGCTCGGTGGAACTCCATCACCCAGGTTAGTGACCATCATTTACTTAAGGAGCTGATGGTGCAGACCGTATTTTTGCACGAGTTGCTGAAGCCCTGAGATGACCCGATCTACACCCTGGTTAGTGATCATGAGCATATTGACGGCAGGAGCTGACGGTGCGGACCGTGTCGTCGCATTGCGCCCTGGCGATCGAGCTTCTGTTCGGTGAAACTTCATAACTGAGATCTAAGCTCTCCGAAACATGTCGCGCGAGTGACTAACAAGAAGTGAGTCTAAACCGTAAAATTATTCAAAATTCGTCACTGAGGTTAGTTACAGGCAAGGTTCCATCAACTTTAGTCTGCCACTTAAATTGTTTCTAGGGTAGTAGAAGGTAAATACAGTCGTTTATTTCCAAATTATGCAAAAAACAATCAAACAAATCGGTGTTCGATGATCTAGTTCGCCCTAAATCCGAGATGTGACAAAATTAGATAAAATTCTTTACAATTCGAGTTTAACACATTCACTAGCACGCGTTACGATCGTAGCCGATAGCTCGTTTCTTCCATTCATAGCGAAAAATCCTAAGAATAGAGAATCCGCCTCTTGAGACCTGATGTAGCAAGTATTTTATTTTCTTGAAAAGGAGGTGGCGCTTTGCTAAAGGGAAATTATAACTTGAGCTAACTATATAAGCGGTTAGTTTCAAGTCGCATTTTCCACCAATAATAGACCCGAGCGAAGTGACGTAAATCACATTTTAATTTGATTTTCAAGGATCTGGGCTCCCTGAAAATAGCGACGGGTTTTTAGTGCGTCGACCGGACGGCATTAATGACTTTGCAATTTACTCGAATCAAATGCCGTGTGCGTTATTTTAGTGCATGCGATTAAATCTATCAATGAGTTTCCGGCACGGGCCGGTTGACAGTTTTAATATCGCCAATCAACCCGAGAACGCCGTCAATGAACAATACGGCTTATGATCGTAAATTACACGTTGCTGACTTCGCGCGAGTGCTCAACTTTTGCTTGAAAATGACTTACAAACACCTAATTCTTAGCACACATTTACCTCTTTGGTAATATTATTTTTGCCTTGCCTTGCCTGTTACCATTACATTGGGTGCAAAAAGTATAGGTACGTTTTGTATTGAAATTCTACACAAAATGTTCGACGCTGGGTTTTATTGTTCTTGGTTATATTATATTCGGTCACGGACTGCAAACAAATAATATTTGGCAGATTTACGGGAATTGAGCATATGACCTATTAAAGATTATTGATGCTGACGAAAGATTTGCATGTGATTTAGTCAAAATTGTGGAGTGTTAATTTATGTACCAAAAGTACCTATCTACTGCTGGTAAATAAAAAAAACTTATTCATAAAATAACTCCTACAAAAGTTTTCAATAAGTAAAGTTGACAGAATGAAGCCGTATGATAAGGCTGTCTTTGTTCTTCAATGCATGATGCCATTTTTCAGTTGTTCTCTAATGTAAGCTGACTTTTAAATGATTATTTTGAATGATAAATGCTTAATAGCGTTCATTTAGATTTAATTTGTAACGTTTATAATATCTATTTTCCCGCGTTGGTGAGGTGAAGATTTTTGTGTTGCACTAGGTAACAACGGTCAAGATCCAGTTTTAACCACTCCCTACGCTTTTCAATTTTAGATTTTTACGCTCGCTCGGGTATTAAATTAGTACGAGAGGTTAAACAACAATTTTGCCTCCTAGTAAAACAAATGACTTATTATATTTTAAGCTGGTAATATGGAGATAATATAATACCGTTAAAATACAAACGGATTATGTACTTACCTATAATGTACGGTCAGCCAAGAAAGTGGTCTACCACTTTACTGGCTGACAGTACCATGGTAACAAAAAAACGTAAAGGCATTTCACTAAATAAACAAGAAAATTATACCAAATTACATCTAAAATTATAGACACACGGCTTAAGTAAATAGTACATACTGGCGGTGTACCTAATTGTATTAATAATAACAATTGGCTTCTATACTAATTCGAAACGTGATCCACCACCATTTGCTATGAAAACGTTCTACAATGTATGCGACGCAACGGATCGTCTAAATATATGTAGGATGTAGGTAGGTATACCCTCATTGTTTACGTTATGTTAGCCTCCCATATAACCATTCCAGTCGCAGAAGCATCAAAGTGGTAACTAAATGTCAAATGTGTCGTAACCGAGTCCACACAATGTGTCTAGAATTGTTTCGAAACAAAGTGTCGTCGCCGTGTGTACACTTTTCCGTAACAAGGTGTCGACACATTTGTGTGCACTTTGCGTGCGGTTTGCGACTAAATCTGACAGCAAATTTGTGACAGCAAATGTCAATATAAAATACCTCTTGAAAACCAAGGTTTGTCAAACTACTATTAGTGTCTCGTGTGCTCGTAAGTAATTCTAGTAAGTCATCATGGGCGATGCAAATGATAATAATCGACCAAAACCATATAAACACCCAACACCCGTCAACCTTTTACAGAAAAGTTTTTAAAGAAATGCAATAAGCTACTTAGGTCAGCCAACGAATGCTCCAAAAAGTTGTAGAGGGAAATGCTCGGAACACAATTTTTGACTCTGTAACTTGGTTTGGACAAGTTAGGAGGTGAACATACTAGTATCAAAATTCCCCGGCCGTAGTCCTTGAGCGGGGGGAAGAGAGGGGGCTTTGAAGGTTCCATTTTCCGGTTTTTCGATTATATCTCGGAAACTATGCATCTTAGCGACATGGCCACTTATACAAAATGAAAGTTAATTTAATTTGTTACAAGTTTATTCAGTAATTTTTTTCGATATGTTGAATAGTTTTTGAGATATCCGCTCTTGAAAGTTTATTTAGGGCTCTCAATTTTATCTTGATATATCTACATCAGTGAAGGTGCTAGGCCGTGTATGGTATCGTTTTCGTATAAATCTGGGTTGCTGGATTTATTTAAGGTATCACATTGACACCATTCCACAAAATTAAAAAAAAATCTTTTCAGGGTTCCGTACCTCAAAAGCAAAAAACGGAATCCTTATAGGATCACTCGTGCGTCTGTATGTCTGTCCGTCTGAATACACAAAATAGTTCTTTACCTATAGGTGACAGGAAAACCTATTAGAAATGTGCAGTCAAGCGCGAGTCGGACTTAATGTACGGAACCCTTAATACGCGAGTCCGACTCGCACTTGGCCGATATAAAAAAACATGACTTCAAACCTAAACTTAAAAACAGTATTAACTTCAAGAAGTCAATTCTGAATTCCCCCCTACACCTCATTTCACACCTTTAAAGGATGATTTTTGAGATAACTTATTATGTCCTGTCTTGGGACTCAAAATATATGTGTACTAAATTTAAATTAAAACTGTTCAGCAGTTTAAGCGTGAAGAGGAGTTTAAAAGAAAGTAAGTTTATATGTTTTTACTTTGGAATGGTGTCAATGTGATACCATAACTAAATTTGGTACTGCGAATTTATATGAAAACGATACCAAACATGGCCTCGTAGCTTTACTGTTGTAGAAGTCAAAATAAAATTGAGAGCCCTAAATTCTTATTACTTGACCAAACTTGTGTAGAAGGAAAAGGAAAAATAAAAGTCTTCGGCAGGAATATAAGACACAAATATATATATATTTTTTTGCGTTACTATTTCAATCATCAAATATAAACATACTTTGATTATATTATTCTAGTGAGAACCTCATAGATAAACAAAATTTACATTTACTTAAAAAATTACAAGGTCGAAATGTCACGGAACTTGTGAGAGTAATATGTGAAAAATAAAAACTTTTATGACAAAAAAATCTGGACACAATTTAAGAAGCATCCAATTGCGTCGAGGAATCATCTGTATTTTTGCTTGTTTCATTACCTCCTCGCTTCTTTTTTTGTCCTTTGTATTCTGTAGCAATTTGTTAGATCTGAAAATAAAGATAACTTGCGTCGTCACGGATGTCGATTTATAGGTTTTAGGGAGTGCAGAATTCGAAAACGATGATCATTTTATAATCCAAGATGGTGGCTACGTATTTTGTCATAAAAGTCGTCATGAATATCGTTTTATAGGCTTTAGGAAGTGCCGATTTCTAAAATGATGACCAGTTTGGAATCCAAGATGTGTGCCGTGCACTTTGTCATAAAAGTCGTCATGGATATCGTTTTATAGGTTTTAGGGAGTGCAGAATTCGAAAATGATGACCATTTTGGATTCCAAGATGTCTGCCGTGCACTTTGTCATATAAGCCGTCATAGATGTTGATTTATAGGTGTTAGGAAGAGCAGATTTCGAAAATGATGACTATGACCAACAAAACGACATCCATGTCGACTTTTAACATAGTGCATGGCCGCCATCTTGGATTCCAAAATAGTTATTATTTTCGAAATCTGCGCTCCCTAAAACCTATAAAACGACAGCCATGACGACTTTTATGACATACTGCATGGCCGCCATTTTGGATTCCAAAATGGTCATCATTTTCGAAATCAGGGCCCCCTAAAACCTATAAAACGACACCCATGACAACTTTTATGACATAGTGCATGGCCGCCATTCTGGATTACAAAATGGTCATCATTTTCGAAAGCGGGCCCCCTAAAACCTATAAAACGACATCCATGATGACTTTTATGACATAGTGCATGGCCGCCATCTTGGAATCCAAAATGGTCATCGTTTTCGAAATCTGCGCCCCCTAAAACCTATAAAACGACACCCATGACGACTTTTATGACATAGTGCATGGCCGCCATTTTGGATTTCAAAATGGTCATCATTTTATAAATCGGGGCCCCCTAAAACCTATAAAACGACATCCATGACGACTTTTATGACATAGTGCATGGCCGCCATCTTGGAATCCAAAATGGTCATCAGTTTTGAAATCTGCGCCTCCTAAAACCTATAAAACGACACCCATGACGACTTTTATGACATAGTGCATGGCCGCCATTTTGGATTCCAAAATGGTCATCATTTTCAAAATTGGGGCCCCCTAAAACCTATAAAACGACATCCATGACGACTTTTATGACATAGTGCATGGCCGCCATCTTGGAATCCAAAATGGTCATCATTTTTGAAATCTGCGCCTCCTAAAACCTATAAAACGACACCCATGAAGACTTTTATGGCATAGTGCATGGCCGCCATTTTGGATTCATCATTTTCAAAATTTGGGCCCCCCAAAACCTATAAAACGACATCCATGACGACTTTTATGACATAGTGCATGGCCGCCATTTTGGATTCCAAAATGGTCATCATTTTCGAAATCTGCGACCCCCAAAACCTATAAAACGACACCCATGACGACTTTTATGACATAGTGCATGGCCGCCATTCTGGAATCCAAAATGGTCATCGTTTTCTAAATCTGCGCCCCCCAAAACCTATAAAACGACACCCATGACGACTTTTATGACATAGTGCATGGCCGCCATTTTGGATTTCAAAATGGTCATCATTTTTTAAATCGGGGCCCCCTAAAACCTATAAAATGACATCCATGACGACTTTTATGACATAGTGCATGGCCGCCATCTTGGAATCCAAAATGGTCACCATTTTTGAAATTTGCGCCTCCTAAAACCTATAAAACGACACCCATGACGACTTTTATGACATAGTGCATGGCCGCCATTTTGGATTCCAAAATGGTTATCATTTTCAAAATTGGGGCCCTTTAAAACGTATAAAACGACATCCATGACGACTTTTATGACACAGTGCATGGCCGCCATTTTGGATTCCAAAATTAAATTCTATGTTAGGTCGACTAAACTAATCGTGATTAAAATTTGAAGATTAACGTTTTTTATTCCATTAATTAGTCGAATAAACAGTTAATCTATTAAGTCCCATCTTTGACCACGGCATTTTTACACTTTGAGAATATCTGAAAACAAATGAACACAAGGAGCCATTTTGCAAATCCAGTAACTTTGTTATTACTTTTGACAGCGCGTGTCATGTGTCTACACAGAGTCGACACAAAGTCGAAACATTTGCGACTACTTTGTTACTGCAATATTTTTCAGCCTTAAACCATATTTATACATCATAATTAACAAGTTTCGTAGTATGTAAAGCGTTATTTCTCTTATTTAAGTATAGTATACGCATCGAAGTACTAAAAATGCATCAAATAATATATTTATGAACACAGGCACTGAGAAGTAAACAATTTCATTTCCGGCTAAACTAAAACAATGTGGTGGCGCGTTGATTATATTACACTTAGTTTATCAAATTACTCGAGCAGTTTAATTCCCCATAATAATTTAAGTCCTATTGTAATATAAATGCAAACAATATATAATTACGTCTTGTAATCCGTTTTAGAGATGGCGTATTAATGTCACTTATTTTTATTTAACTACTTTTCCATCTGACAGTTTCCATTTGACAGGAACAAAATGAACGAATGAACGAATGATTTTGGCATAAAGTAGTCGCAAACTAGTAACAATGTGTGCACACGGCGACCACACTTTATGTCACTTTGTGTCATGTGTCGACCCTTCCCCATTTCTGGTAACTGTGTCGACACGGCGACGACTCTGCGACTGGAATTGTGACCGAAACAGACGGTGTCGACACAAGATGTGTCTACACCGCGTCGTAACGGCGACTGGAAATGGTTGTATGGGCTTCCCCGGCATTCTGACATCATGGAACAACTCACTGAATAACGCAACAGATATGCACAAGAAAACCTAATTTCAATTTGTAAAATAGGTTTCTAAACTGATAAAAATAATAATAATATGGTATTCAGATCACCTAACCAGAAAATGGATTTTTTACCCTGCTAGGAGGGATGAAAGTGGCACTTTTCTGTTCAACTACATTTCATTGCCACTATAAAAAAATATTAATATAAACTATGAATATCGTATGTACAGCCTAGCAAAAAAGAGTAGAAATTAAAAAGTGGCAACATGTACGTGTAGTGTCAACACTAAGATTTTTTCCTCATAGTTGATGTGAAAAGCAGTATGTGTCACACGGTATCAAAATTATTTCGTCTTGGGCGTTAACACTTGAATCCCTCATTATACGCTCAGGATTCAATGTACGCTATGACGGAAATATAATATACCTACCATTTTGATCCCTTGTAACTCAAACTATACCTAGATGGTCAAGCAAATCTTGTCAGTAGAAAAAGGCGCGAAATTCAAATTTTCTATGAAACGATTACCCTTCGCGCCTACTTTTTTCAAATTTGCCGCTTTTTTCTATTGACAAGATCTGCTTGACCAACTTTACTATTACTTATTGGTTGGGGCTTCGATATTCTAAATTGTTGACATTTCCGTGCCGAAAAAGTTGTGGGTTGGGTACTTAACTGAGTAGAATGTTTATATAGTTACTGGCGTTATTCATAAACGTTTGTCAAATACCTAGTCACATCTAACAAACTTTTGATAATCGTTTTCCCGCTCGGTCATTTTGACAGTTCTGTTTGTTAGAATTATGGAAGGTAGAGATTCTACACTCCATAGAGACAAAATTTAACAGAGGTTTGTAAGAATTGGAAAAAAATATGAATAAGGGGATAACCCCTTAATTACGTGAGATACTGGAAGAAACCATTTAGGTACACAGCGATATTTAGGTATTTAAATTATTTTGATAGAAAAAGATGATTCAAAGTCTGAGTAAAACAATTAAAAGTTTCAGTTTTTTTTACGAATATTTCGGAAAACGTACATAAGTACTTGTATTAATGTATGTTTAATTAATTAATTAATTTAAAATGACGTACAGATAAATATTCATTCGTTCCTACTGATATATTCTCACATACCTAAATCTTTCAATTTGCCCATCCACCATAATTTTGTGGACGTTCTTATTGGCCTTACATTAATAAGTGAAAATATTTAATTTAAACTACGGGAAATCATTTCCTCTGACAAAAAAAATCCAGGTCATTTTAGGTAGGTAAAGTCAACAAAACTATTTGCTTAGCATCACTGCATATGTACAAATTTGTATGCAGGGGTGCCAAGCTAATAACTTTGCTAACTGTACCTAATATACGATATTTTTAATACGATCGGCTGCATCGGTACATTATGTCGTATTTTTATTTTCAAATTGGGTTGAATTCCAGTATTTTCTTCGACTTAGTAACTATCTATAGCATTTTTTTTCGTTATTACGAGTGGTTATAGGATATCGTACATGTAAGGGGTCTGACCGAGGTACTGAGTTCTTGTTTCACTACTTACTGTTGTTCCATAACGTACATAGTTACCTTACAATATAGGTATATATAGCTATTAAGTAGAATGGTGTAAAACAATGCCCCACCTTCGATTCCGCTCGTAAAGTTACCCGTAGCAAATTCAGTACAAATATGACCGTGTCCAACACATCTCATCGACATGATTCTTTCTCCACCTTTCTTAAAGGACTTAAGGTTCAGATTAGCTTGATTAACGTAACAGCTCCCTGCACTTTCTCGGTTTAAGACCGGGTGCGAACATTACACCTAAATCGATTAGACATCGAAAGAAATCGATTTAAGCTGTGTGCGTCGATAATTTCGTTTATAGCGAAGTTATCATTCATTTACATTTCATGTTGCATTTCTATAACGTGAGAACGCAGTGTGATTTATGTATTACATGATTTTCGAATAACCCTTTCACGGGTTGACATATTATACTAAAGGCCTTGAATTGAATTGAATTGAATTTCTTCCAATATACTTACTTAAATGTGATTTTAATAACTAAACTTCCATGGGACACACATATTAAATCTATTATTAAACGGGTCACTAACGAGTTGTAATTCGTAGTCGAATTGGATTTGGTTGGATTGGATTCACGACTTTTACAAGTGAGTGACCTGTTTTACAGCTTTAACTACATATATTTAATATAATATAGCGTTTGTTGAACTACCTATTGGTCCATCTTGCCATGGAAACCACAGGCTGTTGGTGTACTGAGGCCCAGACTTCTATTGGAGAAGTGGGCAGACGTTAGAGAGAGTGGTCATGATCATGACCATGACCTTCGCTCCGGATCGTTCCTTATGCAAAGGTCGCCCATCGCGGTTCAACGTGGCAACGCGGTTAACGTGATGGGCTCCTTTGCATCTGGAGGGGCGCGGGGCGAATTTTGTGAATAGTTTTTTTGCTAGTTTTTAGTTTAGGTTAAGGTTTATGTAATTTTTGTATTTTCTTGTATAGCGTTTATGAGTTTATAATACGAGTACCATGCCATCAAAATATGTTGTGGTTGTTCAGGTTCACTAAAGCGTTCCAAGCGTGGAATTTGGTTGTTTACGGTTATCAAGTATGATTGTTTGGATAATGCATTGTTGAAATTACCTATGGGTTAGCACTAGTTTTTGCAACTCGGTTCTACTGGTACTTAATTAAGTCAGGATTTCGCATAGTTACCTACTGTTGGCCCTTTCACGTAATTAACCAGTCATAATTAAGCCGGCTAAGTTCACTTCGATTTTCTATGGCTTGGCTGAATTTTTTGATCCCGGAATATAGTTTATTGAATTGAGGTTTTTTCCAGTTTTGCCCGTTAAAAGGTTAATAAGTAGTTATTTGTTTTACAAGGGGGCAAAGTTGTTGTTTAACCGCTCGTGCTAATATTGATACCCGAGCAAGCGAAAGATTCCAAAATTGCGAAAAATGGAATCTTGAGCGTTGCGAGGGTTTCAAAGCACGAGGGTTAAACAAAATTTGCCCCCGAGTGAAACACAAAATTTTTCACCACACCAACCCGAAGCAAATTTTAAATGTAAAATATCAAACAGAATCAAACCAAATCAAATCCAAATCAATGTTATTAAATATTTATCATCTAAAATCATCATTTTAAAGTCAATTCTACCAGCAAACATAAGAAACTAGCTCAAAATTTGCATTTGATTACTTTGTCTCACATGTGAATAAAATGCAACTTTGCTATCAGTTTTCGAAGTGCAAAGTAAGCCTTTCCGAGCTGGTGTGGTGAAAAGTAATATTCTTACCTAATTAAATGTTAGTGCAATCATCACAACCGTTTAGTAGCCCTAATCTGTTTTCAACTCTGACCTGACAATACTCATACTAGTATTAGTTAAACAACCTACTAGACCAGGCCACCAAATTTTTGAAATCCGAGCGCTCTATTTCGTCACTCGAAAATCGGTGGAAAACAGTGAAATGCTAATTTTTGAAATACAAGCGACAGAAATTGGGAATCGAGTGGTATTGACCACTCGTTTTCAATTCTATTAGTAGAATTTAAATGCCTTCGGTGTTTGCCAATGCCATTTCGGGTGATTTGACTACCTATATTATTATGGTGATTGGTATGGAATAAGTAGTTTATTAGTTACGATTTTGGGATGGGTCCCATTCCCATAGTAAAAGTCGTATAAGTACAATTATAAGACTTGTATGATCATTTCGCGGAAATTAAAGTAAAAATATGTATAAATCGTGATCGTGCGGGGTAGCAACAGTTGCTCGAGCGGAGAGGGTTATTATTTTTAGGGTTCCGTACCCAAAGGGTAAAAACGGGCCCCCATACAACAAACGTTATTTTTTGCCGTTTTTTACGTAATGGTACGGAAACCTTCGTGCGCGAGTCTGACTCGCACTTGGCCGGTTTTTTTATATATGCAACTGTATTTGCAGATCAATCACCTACCACTGAAGACTAAACAATACACAGTTTTTATTTATAAAATGCCTTAAAAACTCTAGTGAATTTTACGACATATCATTTAAGTTTTTAATTATTTATAATTGTAATAATGATTTATATTCATTGTTTCATTTATACAATACAACCGCCGTTCAGATGGCACTCTAGTTATTTAAGGGACAGATATCATTTATAATCATAAAAAAAATGTAATAATAGTTATTTTTATTGGATTAAGTTACCAACGTGGACCAGGAGCGCAGAGGTTAAGAGGACATGACCGCTGCTAACGTCATCGGTACGAATCCGACAGATACGGAGAGTGATAATTCACGCATATGATCGACAACAACTTTTTATGCGTTTACGCAGGGGGTCGATTCTCGAATGAGATGTAGAACTTGTACATTTATATTGTATTACCTAATGTGCGTTATATGCGGGTTTATGTGAGCGGGATGCACTACATAAATTATGATCTGAAATATTTCATTAAGAAATAGTGATTGGGCGGACGCAACTTTTTGCAGTTGACGATGTAACCACGCCAGACATAGTGACAGTGACATCAGTCGCAATTTTGTCAAGTGAAAGTGAAAAATGATTTACTTATTTACGCCATCAAAATGCAGCTTATTAGATTACATGTTTAGGAGTACATATAGATGGTCAGCAAAGCTTGTCAGTAGAAAAAGGCGCGAAATTCAAGTTTATCATGAGACGATATCCCTTCACGCCTACATTTTTCAATTTTGCCGCCTTTTTCTACTGACAAGATCTCCTTGACCAGCTATACTTGCATTATTGAAAGGCCCACCGCTATTATGGCTCCTCTACCCTATGGGCCAACGCCGGCCACTCCAAGGGACGCAGCTACGCGGTAGAATGAGATAGCAATATCACTTGCTCCCTCTAACGCATAAATGCGTCCCTTGGAGTGGCCGGCGTTGGCCCATCGTGTAGAGGAGCCATTAGCCCTACTCGTGGTTATAGGAGTAAAGGATAACTCACGCTAAGCCGGGCCGGGCCGGGGCTGAGGCGTCCGACATGTCATTTTCTATGACGGCTGATCGGTGACCACTTGGTGCTTTCCATAAGTAAAAAAACTGGTCAAGTGCGAGTCGGACTCGCCTTTCAAGGGTTCCGTACATCACATAATTTTCAACATTTTTTGTACGCGAAACGTCTTGAAAAACCCGAATGGGTCAATCAAAAACCAGATGTAACATGAAGTTTTCTGGCGTGGTGGCTTATATCTTTACATCTCTGAAGATTAAATGCAGAACAATAGTGCAAGTGTCCAAATGCGTAGAGCTGAAAACAGTGAAAACTCGAGCGTCCGACGGGTCGCGCTTCCTACAACTTCCGAAAGTGTTTTAAAAGCGAAGGCCGAAGAGAGATAATACCTACAGGATGGCCAAAAATAAAAGTGTATTTCCGTAGCCAGGGAGGTTTTGGGATTATACTGAGCGACTTTTAGTATGGGACCAACCCCAAAATCGCGAAAAAAGAAGTATCCTCCCATAGAAAACGGACCAGCCTAAATGTATGAAACAGCCAAATTGACCATAGTTCTGTAGAAAGCGACCAACTTTATTTTTGTCAAAGTGACTTACACCCTAACTCAGTGGCTTTGGTCGCTTTCTGTATTGATAAAAAAATTGAGTTGGTTGTTTTCTGCATAACTACGGTCAATTTTTCCTCGCGATTTCAGGGTTGCACGTTGGCAACGGGAATACACTTAGTTTATTTTTTAGCCACCCTGTATACCTAGTGCTTTTTAAAACACGTAACAATAGTAACCTAATCAATCAGTACAGTCAGCAACAGAAGTTGCTAAGCTGGTGAGTGGTTTAAAATGATCTGGACGCGACTTTATAGTTAAGACAATAAGAGCATGTCAAGGTAATTTTGAACACCTCGCCCGCTTAGCAACTTCTGCTGCTTATGTGCCAGTTACAGCCTAGTCGCATTTTTTGTCTTCAGTCCGACTCACGCTTGAAGCTAAAGGAACGCCACTTTGGGACGCTTCGGGCCTTCGGCCTTATGCGGATATCGGCCTATGGCCTTCGCAATAGCTGTCTACATCACGTTTCACTTAAACCATTGCGGCTGTGTCCCTAAAAAAACGTTAACCGCATTTATGTTCTTAAATCCGACTCACGCTTGACTCTAGATTTCTCATAGGTTTTCCTGTCATCTTTAGGTAAAGGACTATTTTGTGTATTTTTTTCAGAATTTTAGACCCAGTAGTTTCGGAGATAGAGGGGGGAGAATGGTCATTTTTTGTCTATTTTCTTGAATAACTTCTAAAATTTTTATCCTAAATTTATAACAAAAATATATTTGAGATTCCCAAAATGAGCTCTTTTGTTTGATATGTAACACGATATAGTTTTCAAAACTTTGTTTTTTAATTTTATCGTTTACCCCCCAAAAGTAGCCCCTATGTTTAAAATTCATTTGTTGACGTTACATATCCGTCTTTGGGTCACAGACTTACATATGTGTACCAAATTTCAACTTAATTGGTCCGGTAGTTTCGGAGCAAATTGGCTGTGACAGACGGACAGACGGACAGACAGACGCACGAGTGATCCTATAAGGGTTCCGTTTTTTCCTTTTGAGGTACGGAACCCTAAAAATCGATCCAACAATCTTCCAAAATCACCTTTGTATGAAAAACAGAGGGTGTTTACACCCCAAATACGAGGCACTACGGGGTGAGGTGGGTTTTCCTCTTTATCGTCAAAGTTATGAAATGGAACTACCCAAAATAAAATACAAACTAAAATACAAACGTCCGAACCACTTATTATATATACCATTCAGTTTTCACATGTAAAAATAAAATTTTATCGAGGTTTGAAAGTCAAATTTCACCCAACTCACCCTATTTTGCGGTATTATGTTTATCTTACCCCACACGATCTTAGTAGAATTTAGTGCACATATAGGAGTTGAATTGATTTCTGCTTAAACAGGGCTATAACCGCGAAAATCGAAGTTCGCAAATTGCGGGCATTTTTCTCTGTCACTCTAATTACGCCTTCATTGGAGTAAAAGAGAAAGATCCCCGCAATTTGCGAATTTCGGTTTTTACGGTAACCTCCCAGGCACAGAATTCTGGAGCTGCTCACAAAAACTCATTTAACCACACAAGAAGATAAATCGAAACACAGTGGGAACACTGGTTTGTGAAAGGGTTCCTGTAGGTACCAGTAGGTACTTATTACGAGTGATCCTATAAGGGTTTTCCTTTTGAGGCAAGGTACCCTAAAAACGTACCTATTTCGAAAATGAAGTTTGACAGCATAATACACAATCTTGCCAGCTGTTACGAGTAACTACTTTCCTTACCTACACTCAAAACATTCACATTACTCATTACCGAGATTAACTCAGCTCTGTTACGTGAATGTTTGAAAAAGGTTTCACGTGCGCCGATTGCCGGTAGAGTTATCTAAGTATAACAACGATCATCTGGGCATTACCTCAATCGACAATGCACACGTACCTTACCTAGAACCTTACGTTATTAAACTTTATTGTTTGAGGGAACAATTACCTTTTGTACAGTGGGTATCGGAGCCATTATCAGTAGACGCGTTAAGTAACGCCGGAGGCTCGAGTTCGACTATTTAACTTAAGTCACAGGTTCATAACCAGTTTTTATTATGTCTTTGTTCGCTTGGTGGAAAAGAAAAGTAACTATGTACCTACTTAACACAGGTCCAAGCACTTTACCACATTCTTGAGAACTTGTCAGCAGACATCGCACATTTCCGGCATTTTTGGTGCAGAACTACTCCATGTTAACGGGATTGATATAAATAATTTCAACCCTAATGATGAATTAGCGTTAATTACGTTAATGTTAACCTTAATTTACCATTTTAGTTGAAATTATCTATACCAATTCCGTTAACACCACTCTGCTGCACCAAAAATGCTGGGAAATGTACAATGTCTGCTTATCAGGCGTACTCTGGTTATTTATAATATGTATTTGAGCAATTCTCAAAAAGTTTGTACATTTCGATCACATATTAGATTTCTATAAAAATTGGTATGCTGGTGAAGTAGGTACATGAAGCTGAACAACTTCCACCATTTTTTTAGAATTGCTCATTTCACATTAGATTTACTGAAACATATTCCAGACAGCATTACATAAAGGTGTATTAGAGAAATGTTAAATCTTTTCCGTTTCTCGGTGTATTAGTTTCGCAACTAATAAGTTGGAAATGTTAGCCAAAAAGTGATAAAAGACAAACGTATTTAACACCCTGAGAGCATTATTGCAATGAAGCTTTTTAGTGCTACGGCCACTGCTACTATTCCGATTTGTTGTGAAGAAATAAAAACCGAGCAAGTGGGAGTCGGATTTGCGCACTAAGGGTTCCGTGCCATTACGCAAAAACGGCAAAAAAATCACGTTTGTTGCACGGGAGATTGTTAAATATTTATTTTATTCTGTTTTTAGTACCTAATTGTTGTTATAACAGCAACAGAAATACATGATATGTGAAAATTTTAATTGCCTATTAGCTATCACGGTTCATGAGATACAGCCTGGTGACAGACAGACGGACAGCGGAGTAAGTATTAATAATAGGGTCCCGTTTTTACCCTTTGTGTACGGAACTCTAAAATTATCCATATCTGTTACATTTTGGTTTTCACGGGCCTATAAATCTCGATCATTTGATAGGCTCGCTTTTGATGGGGATACAGGTCCAACACGTAGAGGCCCTTTGGAGAGCTTAAATGTCATGTAGAACGCCAGCTGGAACCTGTTTACAGGCGTTTCAATAGACACCCATGATGATCTGTTACACTTATTTCTAGGTTTTTTTTGTTAACTAATTCACATAGATTGATATACCTGTACACGTTTAACAAATAGCATCCCTCTCTTTTACGTAAACATCTCTTTCTCCCCTAAGGCGATACTTAACCTGACTTTTCTCTTTCGTAACCAAGTGTTTGGTAATTAGTAATCGACCCAAGACTCGGTAACTCTCCTAATTGAAGAGAAATATTTGGTTTCTGCCCCAGGCGTTATGGCGAAGGTGGGCTACTAAGAGCATCAAACAATATCGGATTACATTTAAGTTCTACTCTTATTCGATTGTATATATTTACATAAATAAAACTTAGGGGGAGTACTCCAGGTAATAAAATAGGAAAATGTTATGGAGTTTTCCCTTTGTATAGTTTATCGCTGCCTACTCTTTTAAGTTTTAGAAGTGTGAGAAACTTGATTAGTGGTCAAACGATATTTCGGTAATATCTAAGTTAAAATACTTAGTTCATTAGACAAACAACACTGCGGTGGAATACACCTCATTCGGTTGAGGATCAACTCGGAACGGATCCCATGTGACCGAAGGCACAGTTATTCGCCGTGTGTAATCCACTCCCGAACTAACGTTTCACGATTGTTATTTGTTATTAATTTCACGAACGATACGCTGGCTTTTAATGTTTTATAAATACGCATTGTTCTACATGCGACACAATGCCCGGCGGCGCGGCGTTCGCGGCGCTCGAATCCGATACGCGGGCTACAGCTGTCTGCAGAATTCTTACCTACCTTACCTGATTTAATACTACAATACTTCCCCTATTTAGATTAAGTATTTCACGCTTTTTGAAAACCGCTTTTTGAAAACTCTACACACGTATGTACAGTCATGTAATTTGAAGGTACCTACACTTTGGAACCTTAAGGACCACTTGCACCATTCCGCTAGCCCGGGGTTAACCGGTTAAAACTGGAGTTACCATGGTTACCAGTACAATTTGACACGAGGTTAACGGTTTAGTAACGTGCGATGGTACAAGATTATTTTTTGGTACTTATACAATTTTAACATTTATTACTCTGTAATGCTAGTTTTCCTTTTTAGGGTTTCGTAGTGACCTAGAAACTCTTATAGTTTCACCATGTCTGTCTGTCTGTCAGGGGCAATCTCCGTGATCGTTAGTGCTAGAAAGCTGCAATTTGGCATGGATGCATAAATCATGCATATGCGTCAGAACGGTAAAATTAAATCTCTAAAATGTTTTTGGGTATAATTAGAATAAATAGATAGTTAAAAATAGAATAGGTGTCTTCAAAAGTCATTTTTGATAAAGTTCATTTTATCGGAAATAATTGCTCCGAAAGAAAAAAATAAGTGCCCCCCCCCCCTAACTTTTGAACCGAGGATCCATAAAATCGTGAAACAAAAACCTAATAAATACTTTCAATGAAAACTATAGCGAACATGATCGGTTCAGTCGATATTGAGTTAGGTATTATGTTATTAAATAAATCTTCTTTTCTTAGTAAAAAGACCTACAAAGCGCTGCAAAGGTAGGTACTCCCTTATGCCTGTAATATACATGATACTTTTACTATAGCCCCCATCTGGCCTATTTTGACACAATAGTAAAACTAGGAAACCCTACACTGAGCATGGCCTGACATGCTCTTGGCCGATTTTAGAACAAACTGACTTTTAGGACTTCAACATCCCTTCACGAAGCTAGTTGTGCTGCTATGGCGGGTCGTATACGTAGGCACTCGTAGGTATTTTCTTAGCTATTCCACGACGATTCCAAGAAGCCCGTATCGGGAGGCACGTACGTGTAAGATTGGCTAAATCTCAACTCAACAACACACTTTATAACAATAACCGCACTTTAGTTTTTCCGTGCCGTTCGGAGAATTCTATTTAGAGTGTGAACAGATTGATATATGGGTAGATATAATACAGAGCACTGGGTATGGGTAAGAACCTCGAGTGTTTTGAGTCTGAATTTGAGAAAGTCGACTACGAGAATTTGCGCCAATGAGTCTTTTTTAAGACAACTCAAAAGGACTCGAGCCTCCGAATGATTTTATGTTTTTTTCAATATACTAGTAGCAGTAAATGAAATAAGCGTTTAGTCCCATGAACTTATGAAGACAATGCATTTTTATATATTTTTGTAAAAAATGAGTTCTTTAAAAAGTGTCAAGCCTTTATAACAGACTAGTGTCTCTAACAAGTTGAAAAGATTTCGAATTTCGAATTAATTATAAGAGTCTAAATAACTTATTTAGACTCTTATAATTAAGTCCTCTGACTCAAAGGACTCGAGTCTCAACCAACACTATCAGTGCTAGCAGTGTAAGCCGGACGGCTGGTAACGTGTGCAGTTAGGGCATAGGTAGGGATAGGATGCAGTAGGGGATTGAGAAATATATTTATATTTGGTTAAAGCAGAGGTCTTTTGGATATAATGACTGGACTAACTTGTAGAGAATCAAATTTCCTACAATTTTTGTCCTTACGGTTTTACTGTAAAATCCAAAATGGCCGAGTTATTGAAGAAAAACCGTTTTTTTTGGATAAAAACCATTTTTCGAATATACGCAGGAGCCTGATTAAGCCTACTTTTTGAATTTACACTCCCAGTGACCCCGCCGAGGGACCTACAAAAAAAAAATCCAAGAACTAATTATTCACGGGTAGGGTCGGTTTTTTGGATATAATGACTGTACTACCGTGGGCCGGATTGGAACGCTGTCAGCGGGCCGGATTAAAACGCTTCGCGGGCCGGATTTAGCCCGCGGGCCGGGGTTTATAGAGCCCTGGGTTAAAGGATACATCGAGGGGAAACCTTCAAAAATCTGCAGAGAAATTCAAAAGTTGTGTGTCAAAAGGCCCAAATTTTTATCTACAATGTTGCGTGTAATACAGCAAAACTATAATCCATTTTTCTAAATATAAATTCTTCTACTTTTCCTAATCAGAACACGATACCAAATATGCCCTTAAAGTTTACACGGATCCCCACTATTTATGTTACATCCCGTAGAGTTTAAAACAATAAGGTAGAAGTACTATTGCTCGACGCTGCACTAGTATTCGACATGGGCACTTCATGTCAAAGTGATAAGGATTAAAGAATACAGAAAAATCTTCGCCGTTCAAATTTAATATATGCCCATGTCGAATACTAGTGCAGCGTCAAGAACTAGTACTTCTACCTTACTAGAGTCTGTGCTGAAAGAGAAGAGTCGTGGAAGGAATGGAATCGCCTCCGAAAACCCCCATATAGCAAATTTCATCGAAATATATAAATATAAATAAACAAGATTTGCTAATTTAAAGGTATTATTATTAGATAGATTTAGTGCACATACACATAAGTAAATATTGATTGACTCGTAATTTTTTGTAACGATAACGGGCTGCAGCAACAACGGTTAAATGATTGACTTTTGCTAGGATATTATGTATTATCGAGGATGTTATGTAATTTTATTTTATTTAGTATTCGTTTTTAGTTTTATTTTATAGATTAAAGTTAGTTTATTTGTATCTACCTTATAAATAAATATATGTATTTATCGATGTGTCTAAATTTTGTTAATTTAACTGTACCTAATTTCTCTATCTTATTAAATAATAATAATTCTGCTTTCTTTCATTGGACATCAAAACCATTGTTATTGTTACTATCACTAGCTACCTACCTACTACTAAAATATATCAAACGATCGCAGAAAATGTATGTGAAAATGTTTATTTTTTTTCTATTTAAATAATTGTGTCACAGTGCAACAATAGTTGAAAAATGTTTCCTTTTTGTTGCAGGCTCTTCTCCGTACGAAAATCGGCTATGTCTTCAAGACAACAATGGCCCGGACACATCGAATTCTCAAAGTGTGAAGGGCGACGAGGAGCTGTCCAGAGTTTACCAAACTTTGAACATGCAACCACTCTCGAGAGAAGAGAACACCAGCTCTAATAACAGGTCAGTGGTAATGATTAACACTCATAACTTGGGAACAAGCTTGCAGTCGTAGCCGCCTAGCGCGCAACGTAACAATAAAATAAAACAGTTTAAAAACAACAGTTCACAATAACAGGGTAGTGACCAGTGTGACAACTTGGAATCAGGCCTTGCAGACCTGGCGCCCTCCGTTATAGACACGAAATACCGAATAGTTACCCGTAAGCACGAAACATTAAAATACAAGCTTTTAAAAATGTGAATATAAGTAAAAAAGCTGTAGGTATTCAGGACACATGATAAATGTATGCAGAATACAGCTTCTTTTTGATATTGTAGTAGTATAAACTCGCGTTATATTTGAATATATTTGAGATTTCAATTTAGTTTCTTTTTTTGCAATTTATTGCACCTAATAAGTAAAAAAAAAACATTTACTATATAGATAGCTTGTAACTTTTCCAGTAGCGAAACTAAAAGCAAGTCAAAATCTGCGACTCCGGCCAGCCCCGGCCGCTCGGAGATGAAGCCCCAGTCAACCACCACCTCGCAGGCCCTCACCAAGCCCCCCTACTCGTACGTCGCCCTCATCACCATGGCCATCCACAGCAGCCAGTCGAAGCGTGCCACGCTTAGCGAGATATACGCATACATCACCAAGGAGTTCCCTTTCTTCGAGAAGAACAAGAAAGGCTGGCAGAACTCGATTCGACACAACTTGAGTCTCAACGATTGCTTTATCAAGGTTCCGAGAGAAGGCGGGGGCGAGAGGAAAGGCAATTACTGGACTCTTGGTAAGAACCGTATATCAACGTAACTATTCCACTTTAGGATCCGTTTAAATCTGACGAATGTGCCGTTATTACCATTTGCGCTTGTCACGCGTACTGCAAATCATGCTACTAACGTAATTCAAGACAGTATTGCTACTCGCAAGTCTCTGCGAGTTCTTCGCAAACATATTCGGGGCGTATTTGAACCGAACTCGCGTCACGTTCGCAAGATTTGGACGCACTTA
Source organism: Cydia fagiglandana (assembly GCF_963556715.1). Taxonomy (NCBI): domain Eukaryota; kingdom Metazoa; phylum Arthropoda; class Insecta; order Lepidoptera; family Tortricidae; genus Cydia; species Cydia fagiglandana. The sequence continues at coordinate 11,347,596 of NC_085959.1, forward strand.
AAATTAAGTTGTTTATTGTATCCGTATATCGTTAAGTATGACATATGTTTTAGAAATGTTGTATGCTTATGTGCGCCTAGCGAGTGTGGCACAGCGGATGTTCTCTTCTAATTTTCCACGTGCCCATAAGTTATTATGCGAACTGCTAGCGAATTTCATGTTTATAGCTTATTAATGTTTTTGCGAATTAAGTTTTGTTGAAGCATTCTGCCAGAATGTCACATACGAGCGCAATTCTTAACACGCTAGGAAGCCGATTTGCTGTCATGATATTGCATGACTTCTAAATTTAACAGCAAAAATCGGCTTCCGAACATTTTCCGAATGAAGAGTAGCTTTCGTAAGCGACACTGGTGGAACGCCTGTTGTAGATCCACACTGCGGTGACATGTTCGAGAACGGCAACTACCGTCGCCGGCGCAGGATGAAGCGCCCGACGAGGGCCACCCCGTACTCCAAGTCGATATTCGGAGACGCGTACCATGTAGCCCACGTGGCTCAGCATGTGCCTCCCCATATGCAACCTCTTCCGTTGGGCGGGAGAAACTACTTTGGAGCTACGTCTCCTTATCCGCCGTCTTACCCGAGATATGACACGTAAGTTTCACTAGATGAGAAATGAATGATTTAGTAGTAAGTAGGTTTGTACAGGACTCAAATAAAACTAACTAGCCAAGAAAAATCCTAAGCTACTCACACAACAAAGTGCGGTAAACCTCTAAGTCTTAGTATTGAAACAAACAGCGGGCGGCAAACTGATTTACCGATTATGCGTGTTGGACTAGATGGCCTACCGCGAACCACGTTCGACGTATTGCCTCTCCATCGCACTTGTAAATTCGTACGTGTAACTGTGACAGGGAGGCAACACGTCGAACGAACGTGATTCGCGGTAGGCCCTCAGGACCCCCATTCGACAAGCGACGTTTGACGTATCCTGTTGATCTACCGTTGATGTGGGAAAATTCATAAGTAAAAATTTGAATTAGCAATCCACAGTTAGGTGACAACCAAACCAAACCGAACCATCCCGAGTTTAGAGTTGAGTTTTGGTTGTACCAAATTATATTATCCACAGGTCATCTAATTAACACTTAGTGATTGAATCAACATGCAATAAAATCAATTTTACGTGGATGCGCAATCGGACAGTTGTACATGTCGAATTTGGTCTCAGGTTTGCAGGAAGTGTCTCCTACTTAATCATTAAGTTAGGTCTTACATAATGTATGTCAATGTCAATATAATAACATAACATATAACGCATCATTAGTATAAGTAATTACTATAAATATTTACGTTTCTTATTCTCATGTTTACAAAACAAATGCGATTACTTAATTAATTAACTATAATAATAAAATTGATGTGTGTGTGATTTTAGTTCCCATTTCCGTATAGGTTCACCCATTGTCGACGTGTTAGTAAACATTTATGTGACATTAGATAACATACAGGTGGACTCACAATGCTTATGCGATACGACCCCATATTCTAATTGTTAATCTGATAAGTCCAGACATCGTAATTTTTATAGCATCTTCAGTGCAGCAGAGTGGTGTTAACGGAATTGGTATAAACAATTTCAGGCCTTATGATTAATTAGCGTTAATTACGTTAATTTACAATTTCAGTTTGGATATAGGTACTATACCAATTCCGGTAACACCCCGCTGCACCAAAAATGCTATAAAATTTACGATGTTGGCTGCTAACATTTTAGTGCCAGTTTATTTCAGTTAAGAACTGAAGGCATAGGTACCATTTCTATATATATACTCAATAAAACTAACCTGAAATCGGCAATACAGAAAAGGAGATGAATATTGAATGTGTCTATACGATAGTTGCATCAATACTACGGTAGGATTTCGTGCCAAATTCTTAGGTACCTATGGGTAGGTAGGTACTTACGTCAAGTATGGTACCTATGAGGCTGCTATGGATATGTACAGTCGACGTCAAAGATATGTTTACACTTTTGCACCTTACTCCTTTGTAATAAGGCGAAAAGTGTAAACATATCTTTGACGTCGACTGTACCTATGCATTGTCACTGCCAAGAATTGCTTGGTGTGAATTAAGCGCGGTCGGATCCTAGCTAACCGCGAAATATACAAGTACAAAAGATGGAAATTCACCTCATACCTCGGTTCGCTCATGCAGGCGATGGTTATATTGACCGTGACGTGAAAAATCGAATTAGTAATCGTGGCTGAAACGGTGACAGCTCACGGGAACTATTTGCAACGCCCGGAGGCATTTACAAATCCAATATGGATGATGAAATAATAAAACCATCATATCCTGTCGTTATGTATGGATCATGTTAGCCCCTAAAGTTGACGGATGAATAAAAGAGTGCATGCAACGGAGATGAGAATGTAAGAGGATAGAGTCGTGCAGAAAGAGAAGAGTCATGGAATGTATGGGGCTCAATGCATTCCACAACTATTCTCTTACCGAAAAAACTGTACGTATATCAATATAGGTACACGCGCTGTCTGTGTCGATTTCGAAATACTTGGCTTCTTGCGTTTGAGGAGGAGAAATATTAAGCGATGGCACAGACAAAACATCCTCTAGACTAAGCATAGTCGCGCTACCCCTCTGCCACGCATACGGTAAATTTACTCCATGTTCGAGTCGAAAGTGTCTTTGTGTGACGTCCGTGTCTTTCAACGGACCAATAACGCACGGGATTTCGCTCACCTCGTCCCGCGCACCCCCGCATTTTTGGCATCATCGATTTCATGAAATAATTGCTCTAAACTCGGTCTAGAGGATTGCTAGTCTATGAGCGATGGCAACGCTCGGTATGAAAAAAATTAAACTTCCATGGGACGGCCATCGATATACATATGTATTGGATAGCTGTCAAATAACCGAAGAGTAGTAGGGTCTGCCGTCACGTGACCTGACTTGGAAGCCATAACAACTCACACTTCTAAGCAGGTGCTGCCCCGACACTAAACGCTGGCTCTATTTCGCATAGTAGGGTCTGCCATCTAGTGGCTTAAATTTAAAAAAGGAATTAATGCTGATGAATGACATAATGCTTCGCGCCAATGAATAGTCGGCTTCTGTGCTGCCATCTTTACAGTTCATGCACGCTCCTTTACCCGACATGGCAGCGTCACAGTGATACATAGAAGGAATAAAATGAATGGATGTTCATGTTTCAGGGCATGGTTGTCTCCCTCCAGCGCCGGACTGGGATACGGCGGCGCGTGCGGCGGCGTTGGCCGCAGCCCGCCCGGCTGCTCGCCGCACACCGCACTGCCGCACCAGTCCTCGCCAGTGCCGCTTAACCCGTTCGCATCGCATCAGCTTCAGGGTCAGGTACGTGGGTGAAAGCTGATCCTCATTCCTGATGAATCTCGTTCCTCGCCGTTGCTCAACCCGTTCGCGTTGCGATTCGCACCAAATTCAGGGTCAAGTAGGTATGTTTGACTGTTCAAGTTTCGTCAGCTGCTTGCCATCACACGTCTTCATTAATTAGATTAGAGTCAGACCAAGAAAAGTCTGCAGCGGATTTGATAGCAAGTATTATTTTAAACGTCGAACTTCTATGTAATTATGACGTATAAATAACACTGGCACTGCGAGGGCACAAGCTCTAAAATTACTTAGGTATTGACCTGCGCTCAGTACAGAGAGAGAGGATGGTCAGTGCCATCCTCTGTGTGACAGGTCTCTGCCTATCTCATAGATAAATTAGGTCCTAATCGTAGCCTGTTAAATCCAATTTTATCTTGGACTTGAATAATATTGAAATAACTTATGGCTTTTAAAATTAAACACCCTACATATTGTTTGATCTCTTAAAAAATAGTTTTTACTTTTTTTAAGATCACAATTATCTTAATCAACACGAGTAGTTTCGTATTAAAAATATTTTGGAAAATCCACGGCTGCTCATAAAGATGGCCGTTGATTTAAATGAAAATTGTGAATGACAAATCGGTATGATGGTTAATTGGAGTTACTACCCTATTTACAAAAAATAGTGGTTGTGTCTCAAGCTTCCGTCGTAGTTAGGCAGATCCTACTTACTTTAGTACTTTATAGCCGATTGTGACATTTAAAACAAGAGCTGTTTAAATACTGGTTTACTACTCATAAATCAGACATTTGCGTGTGCGTCTAAATCGTAAATATAGACATATTAAGCAGTCTCACAAACCAGTTTGTAAGCGGCTAACGCAAAGTTCATAACGTGATAGTCTAATAATCGTAAATTTCAGGCTCCAGTTACAGAACGCGTGTTAAAAGACCAATTTGATTTCTGTAATTAAATTCAGATTGAAATTTTACTAGCGTATCACGATGCTGTAAAATTGCATGCTTGCAAATAGGTACTTGAACGACGATTTTGCTAAGCATTTCCACGTCGTAAAATAGTTTAAAACCTTTTCACGTTCAATCTTTGAAGCTAATAAAATACAGTCAAACCTGGATATGGTAGAACTGTGTAAACGAGAAACCTCTAGGTATTAGCGAGAGTAATTATAAGGTCCCGTCATTTTTGCCCTAGATTACCTCTGCTAGCAAAAGATACTCGTACAAACCTCTTTAAGAGAGAGTCGTTTGTTCCGTTCGAACCTCTTTATCAGAGAGTGTCTTTATAAGGGAGAATCCTGGAGTAATTAATTATTATCCGTTATTTCTGATATTTCTAATGTTCGTGAAATTAACGCGCACGTGGTGCATCTGACCATTTTTTTTGTGTGCAAAAAACTGTTTGTCTCAGGTCATTGTTATTTATCCTTTTGAGAAAAAGAAATGTGCGTCGTGACCCGTTATTTTCGATCAAGTTTGCTCAGTGCCTATGTATTGATTGTAAGTAGAAGAGTTGAACACATTCTAGGAATGTCAAAATGAAAAATAAGTGTTATCACTGCGACTTATTTTTCAAACCTGCCTAATCGAGAAATCTCCGATCTCTAAAAGTGAGAAACTCGGATTAAAGAAAAACCTCTATGAGCGAGAAAAATATTCTGGCCCCTTGAGCTCTCACTTATACAGGTTTGACTGTATATATACACAGCTATATCAGTTGGGTTTATTCGACAAATAGATATATAATTCCTGGTTATAACTGCCATTTTGATGCTAGTAATTAATTAAAATTCAACTTGAATAAACATCATTAAACAAACGAATTGAAAGATTAGGTATATTATTTAGATCTGACTAAATCTCGTTTTACTGAAATGAAATTGAATAGTTAGTGAAAACTAGTTTTCACCAAGGCACTTTGCGAAAATAGTATTGACGGAAAAATCCCAGTTACAACTAATTCTCACCAAGGCCTTTCAGAAAGCTTGTTTTAACTAGAGACATCGCGTTTATATTAAAAACTTATAATTTAATTATTTTGTTTATATATTTTTGTTTTAGATACAGAGTCCCCTGCAACCGATGCAGTCAATGCCAATGAACTACAACACTATAGGAGGTGTCACTTCTTTGGGTAAGTTTTAGTTCAGTCTAACTGATTATTTTTAATGTAATTTACACAAAAACAAGTAAACAATAAAAGTATGTGATACGAGGACCTATATATACCTAACGAGTCGGAAACTAATAAACTACCCAGTAGTTCGTCTTACACAGAGGCACTTATTAATCCTATTTACTTACCTACATACATTTTAATCCATCCAACTATCTTCCATTGCAAAAATGGATTGTATTCATATGAATTACATCTCTACAAAATTTTATGAACACTTGAGAAATAATACAAACTTGAATTAAACCTTAATTAATAGTTCCAATTCACAAATAGTGAATTTAAATGGTGAGTTCAAATAATATTCGCTCGGTAGTCAGTGGTTCGACATAAAGATCGGTTTTCCTAGGATAGCGGTGCCGCCATATAGCGGCCGTCTCCATACTAAATAATACGGCTAAATATGGATGTCGTAGTATTTATATGGAGACGGCCGCTATATGACGGCACCGCTATCCTAGGAAACTAGAGCATAAGCAGAGACTTCGAAACATATTTATATACTTTTTGCCTCCCTAAATAATTAGCCATAACAATCTATGTTAACAAATTCTTTGTTTAACTGCAGACGGATCTCCAAGCCCCGGGCCTGGCTATGCGCACTCCTCAGGTGGCTTCTCACCGGGCCGACACCATGACGTTGTCACCTCTTCTGACACCGCCGTCACAAGATTCCCCTTTTGGACTGAAGGTATAAATGCTACTCCGGTGTATATTCCAGCGGGCGCAGCACGGTTCCATTTTTATCGTTTGTCACTTTGCCTGTCATGTTGTAACAAGTAAGTAAGTGCGAAAGGGACGGACGTAGTGACAAGCGATAAAAATGGAATCGTGCTGCACCAGCAGTGCTTCAATCTCCTCGTGCAGGTTGCGGGTTCTCACCGACCCCACACAACGACGTTCTGTCACTGTTTGTAATTCAGTCAACGCGTTCCTTTATGATAATTATGATATATTCAATTTGACACAAGTTTAGGAATAGCTGCATACTGGAGTCGTCCGACTCGACATGCTAAGTTTTCATACCAAGTGCTACTCCAAATCGTCGGGTGACAAGCAAAAGTCGCTAACTAACACCATTGAAATCATTGGACAATAGACCGTGTTACAAGTGTAATAAAGTGCATTGTCACTTAAATTTTTTGATAGTACTTAGTGACTTTTGCTTGTCACCCGACGAAATACGAAACTTATAGGAATATGTATGCATTATTATTGCCAAATTTGCGCAAAGTTAGCGTGGAGGTCAGAGTCTTGGTGCATTATTTACATACGAGTATCTACGCGTAGTTTTCTAACAACCTATATATACGCCATCTCTCTGGAAACTGCCGGAACTTATTACCATTGAAAATTGCGACACGATCTCGTTCCTGTCCCACGTTCCTGATTTACGCTAGTACGGAAAGTTTCCAATAGATGACGCCAGTGTAGGTAATGCTCATGAAATTTTTTTATACTGGGCACCTGGGCACTTTGTAGTTACGAAGCTGTTATCTGGAAATTGCGAATATGTTATCTTATCACTTCATGGTTATAATAATTCGATTTATTTCAACTGTATCGCTTTATTGACAGATAGTGGGAATATTTAGATAGAGATAGATATTTGTTTATTTTTATTTGACACACAAATGGACACAATGAATACATAGTAGTAATCCTACCTATCCTTCGACACTTTTTATCCTATTAATATCGAAAGAGCTCTTGATTTTAATATGAAAGACGAGTAACCTGCATAATTTTTCTTTATGTACGAATCTTTAGCAGTTCAAATTACACATTACATCCACTCTAAAGTCTTTTTAGTGTTCCGTACAAAACTTTGTTTACGGAACACTTATGGGATCACTTCGGTCTTGCAAATCAGTTAAATACGTTTTTCTCAGAGACCGTTTGACATAGATACCTAAAATTACCACCACTCATATTGTAAATAAGTCAAAACTGCTTATTTAATACCTACTCTGACTGAGCCAACAGTCTCGTCCGTACAAAATTACCCATTTAATCCTCGACCCTCGTCTATCAGCTCGTATATAATGCTTTATATTGCGATCTCGTTTATTATCAGAAAAAAAAGACTTGTTTAATTTATATACTATTTTCCAATTCAAATGCAGTTAAAATACTTACATGAAAAAAAAAGCACACTTTGTAACACATTTCGGTTGCAAATCCCTATAGCGAGTAAGTAGGTACCTACCTACTTATTTCAGGATAGAAAATTTATTGAACAGCGGGGCGATTCTTTGACCGTAATGAGAGACCTTCGATTTTAGAATAATTACGTGAACGCATGCTGGGTATTTCAAAATAAATCCGATAATCCCTAATCATTTGTATTCCGGTTCACAAAGCGATTCCCGCGGGCGAACAAATCAATTAGTGCAGTTCAACTTTATTTCCTTGCACAGTGCCTTGGAAAATAGCACTGCGACGGTAGTTCAAGGTCCCATTGATGCTCATGTTCAACAAGCTGTTTTCTTGGAAAATTTTACTCAGTCGAAGTGTAATTTCTACGTTATAGTTCGTTTTTTAGCATTAGAAATAAGGTAAACAATCTTGATGTGTCTTTTAATTGGAAAACACATTTTAAAAATAAGTTACGGCAAATAAGTAACAATGCTATCCTAAAACTATTGTCGTACCTCCTAGTGGGAATTGTCTTAGGATGTAGGCTATACCTAAATTTTGTAATTTTGCCTGTAAATATTATTGGCCTGTATCTGTTTTTTTCCCCAATAAAGAGAAAAAAATTATGAATCTAATACGATCATTTATATTCTTCTGCTTTCATAAGTAATAGCTCCTGATTTTTGAAAAGCGTTTTTCAATTAAAAGACATGTCAAGATCGCTTACCTTCTCTCGAGTTTTTTCTAATGATAAAAAAAAGGAACAATAGTAGGTACTATTATTTATTCTGTGCCGATTATAGGAGGATCCCCGAGCCCCAACCCAGGCTACGTGCCGTCGAGCAACTACTCGCCCACGCGACGACACGAGGCCGTCACGTCTTCCGACGCGGCCTCCCGATTTTCGTTCTGGCCTGAAGGTAATCTTTAGGTACTCTAGACCCTTAACCAAATATTTTCTTAATAAGAGGAAAGCGAAGCGGACGACCGTTCCATACAAAAGTAGTCCCTATTTTGCTTTCTGGATATTAACATTATAAGAAATATTGCGAATCCAACATTTTGTTTGAGATTTTATACCTCTTCTAACTCTAATAATAAATTGATTTTTTGTAATTCGTCAAATAGCTATAAATTAGTATCCTGAAAAAAAAATTATATGATAATTTGATAATATTTCGACAGTCGCTCTGATTAACCGACCGTTTGTACTTAAAATGTAGAATTTGGAAATTATTATTGGTCTACTTGGTTTTATAATATCATTAGTTATCCGTTTCCGTAATATCTCAAACGATTTCCAGCTTTCCTCACTCAATTTGAGCTTTTTCTTTATTTCCTTACCTAACACATTTGGATGAAACCCCCTGTGTACCATCAAAAAGAATAGATAGTATAGAGGGGTCCTGTCATTGTCAATTTTGTAGTCACGGTACATTTACTGCCATCTATCGACACACGATTAAAACTTAAAATGTATAAAATAATCAAAATATGTTTACGAATAAATGATTCTTAATTTTTATTGTTCCATACTGACCCATGTTCTTTCACTGATATGTGTTAAAATTATTAAATACCAAACGGTCTCGTTAACGCCATCTAGCCGAGAATAGGCCAAAGGTAATGGCGCCATCTATTCGAGAATGACTTTTCATTGGCCGTCCGAGGCATGTTTTTTTCTTAGACTTTATTTATCTTATACGGAGTTATATATATATATATCTCTGGTACCATGGTATAATATTTAATATACTCCGCCTGGTACTCTCTTCCCGTCTTTTCTAGGTCACCTGACTGACACAAGCCTACGTCATCATGCGACAGCGCTATATATTATATGATAATATGCGATAGCGCTATAAGTATATAGCCGCCATGTTATTGTGACGTAGGTTTGTGTCACTCTGGGAAGAGAAGACCATGTTTTATTAGACTACGCTGTATACGAATGAGTACCTTTAAGAAATGAAAACGCGTAAGTGGGCTAAATAATAATGTCTAAGTGCTTGTATTGGAACTTTTTTCTGCCTTCATTATTAATTAAAGACATGTTTTGTGAATTTTAGCCGTCGGTGTCAAAGAGGAGGCTTCAACGACTCTCATTACCAACGCCGCGCCCTACTCCAAATGTTTCATGTGAGATCTGAGCCAAGCGAGAAACTCACAACACTACTATCCTGGCCCTTTTATGTGATGTAATCTTTAATCACAATAATCAGCGGTCTGCTTTACGAAAGCTTCTACGACCCTATCAAATAAAAATTTAAAAAGAGACTTCCATTACCTACCTACCTAATATTTAAAATTGCAATTTTCGAAAAGCGGGCCCTGATGGTTCATTTACATATTTATATTACTTATACCCACAATCTCGTGTGAGTTTATGAATGTATACTTTTTACACTTTTGTTTTAGGTCGGAATAGGACATCGAGTGTAGGTGTTTGACGTCTAATGCAAAGAAATTAAAAGTAAAACTAAGTATTTCTATATTTCCAAGACTTTTTCATGCTGTCATATCATTTCGTGGTTCGTTATCGAAACGGAATCGGATTTACCCAAACATTCGTGCTAGATAGCTTTCCTTAATGGCAAACTAAAATGACACACTCACATTATGCAAACAAACAACGAAATGAATTGTTTAGTTTAAAGATTGTATGTAATATGAAGTTTAATTTAAATTTTGAGTGATGTGATTTGATTACTAGCATATTACAAGGGGCATATACCAGGATAGAAAAATCAAATTTGATCTGTAATATAATGTGTAGTCAACTGTTAAAACTGATAAGGTAATATAATGTGTATATACAATTCTAACGTTAAACGTGCATTTAAATGTGTAAGTAGGGGAAAACAGATTTGGAGTAATTCTCGACTTTATTAAATGTGTTTAATGTATTTTATGTGTGTTGTAATATTCGTTGTTTATTCGTATAACAAATTGAATATTAGAATTAAAATAAATCAGATTGTTAACAAGTAAACCACATATCGTTGCTAAAAATGCTGTAAACTAACAACTTTTTTACTTAACGGACTAATTCGTCTATCCCACCGTTGCAGTAGGTTTCGTATTTCATTGTGAAAAATTATTGATTATATTTTATTCTTTAAGTAGAGAGAAATAAGATGGGCAGGCTCAACAGATTACTAGCTACAAAATCTCAAGTGCTGAGTTCGAAATGTATACGGTGAAGGAAAAAAGCTCCACTTCAATATTTCAAAACAATAGATTTATTTTACCTATTTTGCTCGATTCGTGGTTTGTATGAATAAAAAAAACCCACCAACAAACAAAAAAAACTAACACATTTTTAATTGTTAATGTACGTCCAAATAATAGACACGTTGCTGTGCTAGCCGTACTGAATTTGATTTGATATTAAAAGATAAGAATCCCCTGTGTTCTATAATATTTTTCTGTAAACAAATTTATTTCTTCCTTCTTAATCACAAGTTAGAACTAATAATCATAATAATTTTATAGCTAACGATACGTTACAATTTTTAAACATATATATAATAAAACACACTACTTAAATCATGACGGTCGCAAAAAGACGATTTGGGACATTTTTATCATTGTTTAGATTCAATTGATTCAAACTGCTAAGAATGATTCTGAATTCGAAGAACTAAAAATTGTAAGCTCCGAAATTAAGTGACTATTATACAAAAATATTCGAATATTTCTCGTTCATATTTATTGAAACTGAAGAATTGCTACATATGTATTGAATTTATTCATAAATTTCATATTGGTGTTTTAGAAATACGCGAACGGTACCTACTTCTTATTTTTTGTCATATGCGAGGTTACAACTCAGCTTAATTAAGTAGACTAATCTCATGTCCAGAACTAATAAACTCACGTTTGCGGGCGTGTCTTTTGACTTTAATGAGATTACCGATGTATGGTATTAATCTTACATTTTCTCTGAATTAAAATTTCGTTAGCGACTTGACTCATATTTTAACCAAAATATACCTTTATCGAAAAATATTTTTGCATACCTCATTACAGTAAATTATATGTATGTAATATATCCTACAATAAAGAATCGTTAAAAAATATACATAGTTTCGTTGTGCAAGATATTATGATTGCAGATGATCCAGGACGTAGATTTTCCGGTGTCAAGCTGGGTTAAATAAGTGTGAGAGAGGGTATGTGGGTACGTAAGGTACGTCAGAATGGGGGAACGATGGACCAAAGCTGCTTGCACGAACTAAATTAATAATCTCCTATACCTATATAGTTATACGGTACCATACGAGCTAGTATTGTAAAAACTGCTTACACAAACTAAGCAAAATGTTTTTGTCAAAGAATCTTCATTTTATGGCTTGCAATTTAACGGAGTATCTATTTTTCGTTTAGTCTCTTGTAATGAATCGTTAATTGGACTCGGTGTTGTTGTGTACTTAAATAGGTTTACTGACATTGAAAAAAAGATGTAGGTACCAATTCTTTTAACGTTTTTAATTAATAAAAGAAAAACAGGTTGACAATTATTTCCGTTTTAGCTCTTTACAAATTATTTTGTGGTATTTTATTTCAATAAACGCTCATATCGTTGTACTGAAAATTAGTGGCAACTGTTTGCTAACCTGTAGAAGACAGGACGTTTTTGTAAGTATACTTAACTAGGTACATAAATTAGTAAGATACTTACCTAATCCATATTTGTAAATTAATTCCAATTACCATTGAATGCTCCTTTCATGCTTCTAGTGAACTGCAAAAAAACCTACCCATTTTAAATTATTGTGTTTGTTCGTATTGGGTACTATTTATCTGTTTGTGGTATGTACAGTCAACGGTAAAAATATGGGTGTACAAATCATTTCAAAAATATGTCCCATAACTCTTATGTCAGTGAATTAAGAACTATGGGACATATTTTTGAGTAAGTTGTCTACACCCATATTTTTACCGTTGACTGTACAACAAAATGCCCTTGCTCATTTTTCAAATGCCAATGTCAAATGCGCAGGTATTTTATTGCGGGCGCATTTTTCTGTCACTATGAATATAAGTAAATGTGACTTGTTTCTGATGTGATTTGATGTTTGTAAAATAGGACTGTATTTACTATTGGAATGTGTCTAAGGTAAAGATTAGATGTAAGAAGTTACAGCCCGAATTTAAACAAGTAGAATTGTTATATACTTTAGGATTATTCATCTTAATTGTTACGTGTTTTAGTTACTGTTGAATAAAACGTGTTTCTTGGCAGGTTGCAAGTAATGGCGGTTTTGTATTTAATAGTAGATTGTTAACCAAAAGTAGAAAGTGATCCATTTCACCCGAGATATTTTGGCGGTCGAACGCAGAGAGAGCACCAATAGTTCGAGGGTGAGATGGTTACTTTTACCCGAGTTAAACACTCTACTTTTCATTTCGACTATGAGGAAAATCAAACACAAGAAATGTATGTTGATTATTGGTAATATTATCATTGTTGGCATTACATTCATTTAGGTATTCATTCAGCTACATTTTTTTTAAGGCGCATATACATTAAGGCCGTTTCAGATACATCCCAATTTAAGATTGGATTGTCTATGGTTTTCGATTTTTTTTCCATCAAAATGTAAACGGCGCCAGTTTCAGTCATGCGGAAGCTAATATGAGAGCTTTTAACTGAATAATATGCTGTTGTTCGAAGTAAAAATTAAAAAAAATACTTTCCACCCTAGGGTGGGAAATTAAATTTTCCACCCGGTTATCAGCCTATGAAAGGTGAACTTTCCGAACAGGAGAGATGAATAATTATTTAATCCAGTAGTCATCGTCGAAAAAATATTTGATTGCTTGAGAACAAAACAAGAGCGGCTTTCAAATGTATTGTAATACTTATTCCAAAACTATTTTTTTTAGTTTTGTTAAACATAACCGTCAGTTGTATGTTCATATTAAAAAGTGCACTGCGGAAAGGATAATATTATGAAATTTATGAATTTATGATAGTTCCCTTAAGAGGATAGTCGACGACCGCTTCTGCATACAAACGTAGTCCGCATTTTCCTCCCTGGATATTGACATTAGGGAAAATACTTTTACGCAATTTATTGTATTTCAATCAAAGATATGTCCCAATGTTTAATGTTATTGTTTTTTTTTTATTATTATAATATTAAGAGCAAAAAATTAAATACTTACAAAAGCTCCTAACTCATATGATAATTTAATACTCATATAATAGCTTTGGTCAATCATGTAGGGGATATATATCGCTTTGTTTGAATTTTTAAAGATTTATGTAGGGAGCTCCTCTTCTTCCTCGTGTTATCCCGGCATTTTGCCACGGCTCACATAGGAGCCTGGGGTCCGCTTGACAACTAATCCCATGATTTGACGTAGGCACTAGTTTTTACGAAAGCGACTGCCATCTGACCTTCCAACCCAGAGGGGAAACTAGGCTTTATTGGGATTAGTCCGGTTTCCTCACGATGTTTTCCTTCACCGAAAAGCGACTAGTACTACTACTAATACTACTAAGCAACTAGATCAAATGATATTTCGTACATAAGTTCCGAAAAACTCATTGGTACGAGCCGGGGTTTGAACCCGCGACCTCCGGATTGCAAGTCGCACGCTCTTACCGCTAGGCCACCAGCGCGCTAGTTAATACGAGTATACCTACATCAAATTGCGTAAAAATATTTTGTGTATTGTTAATATCCGGAGAAGAAAATGGGGACTACGTTTGTATGTACCTATGGAAAAACGTGTCACATGACTTCGTCCCTCTTGACCTTTGTATTTTTTCGCTTCCATTTATTAAAATCAACGATGAATGTGATTTCTAAAAATACCTAGGTTCTTTGTTAGAATTTCACAATACAATTTATTTTCATAAAGAGTAGGTGATTAGGACGTATAACACAAATTTGATTTTTTTATAGTTTTTTGGAGCCATAGTGTTTTGTGCTGAACATTTTGAGATACATACGTATCTTTAGAAGTTTTAAGTCCATAAAATTTAGAAATAGCACCCATAATGATTTGGTTAATTAATGATAGTTTGCTCTAACTGAATTCAATTCTTCACAATAAATAACTAAGTAGGTATGTGCTAAGTTAAAAAATGAACTATGTTAACGAGCTTACATTTTGTAGAAAATAAATTAACGCATTAACTGCCGGGGGGCGTGGCTTAGGAACAAACTTGTATAGCGGAGAACGCACATGTGCGTTGGTGGCAGTGCATGCGTTAATATGGAGCTCGACTTCTGAAGTTAGTTTACAACTTTAGTTAGTTAACAAATTGTCGTTAAATGAATTATTCTCCGATCTGTTTTCAGTTTGTTTCCAAGTGTTTTATTTTAGTGGTCGTTTCGTTTCACTGTGGTGGCATGGTGGGCTATGTTATTTGGTTGATTTACTTTAGTTAAACTGATGTATCAAAATGATAAAACAGATATGTAAAAATAAATAAGGGATATTAAAAATCTTCATGGCTGTTGTTTCATATTTATTTCAAAATTTCTTTAGGCTATGCCGAAAATAATTGCCATTTACCTTTACAAATAATTCTCCATTGATTTACTCTGATTTCTTATAAATATTTATTTACAACAGTTAAATTAGAGATGTGGTGGATAATATTATCTCATTGTAGGTATCCCTTCGGAATGTTTCGTATCAAAGATGGGTGTTTTCATGAATTTAAAATAAGAGTGATGTACAGTCCGCAGCAGAACGCTCTTATTCTCTTAATAATAAAGTCGCGTCAATATCGGTTTGATCACCTCGCCCGCCTAGCAACTTCTGCTGCTGACTGTACAATTTTAAGTCAAATGTCATACCTTTCGAAACAAAACTGGCAGTTAAGAGATAAATGGAAGACCCGCCTCTCCATATAAACCATTTTTCTCTCTGTATTTTGATATTGTAGAAATTATTTTTGCAAACGAATCAGCATAATATAAACAGCAAATAAGGTTGAAAATAGTAAAACGGTTAAGTGAATTACCATTCGTGTACCTAACAGTATGAAAGTAATGACACTAGCTAGGTTAACTAACTAATTTATTATATCTAATTTAATCTACATTAATACACTTTTATGATATCGTTTTAATATATAATTTTTCATCCTATGATAAAATTCATATGTTAATATAAAAATACAAAATTTTGAATTTTCACAAAGATCCTGAAATCTAAAATTGCGCCAGAGATAGCTAAATAGTTTGGTTCGAACAGATAAAACGTAAGCCTTAAGACAGGTGAAATAACTTTAGAAGTCTGACTGAGGAGATAATGTACCTACATTTTATGAATAAAAATTATATTAAATAACACCTAGTTATGTAACTATTTGTAAAATTGTCACTGGCGGTCAATAATAACTTACGTAGTTAGACTGGTTAGTAGACAAATAACATTCATTGAATATTTATTACAATATTGTTCAACATATTTCTATTAAGTTAAGCGTTATAAAAATGAAAGAAACTAAATTGAAATATTGATACAAAGTATAATACAGTTTTTTAAGAATACAATTACCTAACGAGTATTAACAATCTTAAAAACAATACCATTGGAAAGATAAGACGTCACTCCAAAACTTAATATTATTGAATTTACTAATAGTGATAATGACATTAAACATTTCATTGAAAAGAATACTAAAGCCTGATTTAGACGGCGTGCGAACTTGCAACCGATTTTAGTTACATTGCGGACTGTTGGTTCCGTCCAATTCAACCGACCGATCAAAAACCCGTAATGGTATGAAACTCGCATGCGAGTTCTCGCATCGTCTAAATCAGCCCTTTCTGTGAAATCCTACATTACCACTATAAACAAACATTGTTACTTGTTTGAGATATTTAACGTTTAAAACGGTAAAATACCTACGGTAAATTATGTGACGTCCAAACTAATTTAAATTGTTTTATAAACAAATGGATTAAATGCGCAGCCATATGCTGCCTCTCCCTTGTTTCTAATTAAAGCCACATTCCATTGACACTAATTTTCAAAATTATAATAAAGTAGATTTATCTTTAAGTACCTATACTTTAAAATAGTTTTTGGTTTGTTTCCGAAATCTAGCCGTAGGTACCAAAATGATGTTCCATTTCTAAACCCTTACATTTAATAAAACCCTTTCAAGGTATCAAAAATAACGTAGATTTATGACCGTTTCTCAAAAAAGCGGCACCGCCACCTGTCAATGGGATCATGTTGGAACTTTTCACCGTGTATGATTTTAAATAAATGATTAAAACGTGTTTTAAGAGACTTTATACAAGCTTTTATTTGGTTTCACCTGTCCCGTTGCTTTCTGTGCGTCTGTAATCAAAACTTACAAGTAAAATTTGACCCACTTCTCGATTTCGAAAAATATTTTTGTTGGAGCTAGGCAGTGCAATTATTCAAATGAATTATGTTAATTTTTTAACGAATATTTATGGAAACAATTAAAATTTTAAATAAAATGTACCTAATGGGCAGGTGAACCATGTGCATCATGTTAACGAAATGAAATGAATGAAAAACGAGTAATCGAGAACGGATGCAGGCTGTCAAAAGGTTCATTTGAATTTGTACTTATTTCTCGCTAACCTGTTCTATTATCTAAGTATATAACCAGGGTTACAACCAATTATCTTTGACCTATCATTGAAATCGTTCACCTGAATTTCAAACGCATTATCTTCTAAAATAATTTATCTAAGTTTTTCCTTCAACATTTATCAGATGTTTAATTTACGTTCTAATACGAGTAAGTAATAATCAACATAAAACTAAAGCAACAACCAACTTTAAAAAAAAGCCATAATTCTGCGGTGTCACTTTTCTGAGAAATAGACTTATATGAAGGATAACAAAATCGGGTTTAAAATAATACATCTCGGAATTTTTGAATTATTACCCTTTTTGGCTTTTAGTGAGAGTAGTCTTTGGGCGGTTTTTTAATGCGGAGTGATTTACTCCGCGGTTGGGCGGCAAGGTGGCTGAGGCTGGGCGTCCTCTCCACGCAGAGCGAGTGGCCGCGCTCCCGGCCCGCGATAGGCTTCTCCAGGAACACCGTGGACGTGCTCGGAGACATGCTCAGCGCCAGCTCGCTGCACTCGTAACTGTCCGACATCCGAGCGATCTCGCTTCTTATTTCAGACCCATCGGACGAAGTCCTATCCTCATCGTCGGTTATAACCTCACCTTCAGTGTCTACCACCCTGAAAAATCAGTGTTCATTCAGCTACTGTTGTACAAATTACATACAAATTCGCTTTGCATTTTATTTATACAATCGCTATGAGCAATATATTGCTACCAATTAAGATAGATACTTAAAAATTATACCTCATTTCGATCTGACTGAGCTTTTGTTTAATTTTGGCCTGTTCTTCTCCAATGTCAGTCAACAAGCCCTCTAGCCGGTTATTGAGTATTTCCACTGTAGTCTCCAGTTGGCTGACAGTTTCCTCTAGGCTCAATTGAGTATTCTGCGCTTTTTGGAATACTTGCTCGTCAAGTAGACCATCCTAAAAATAATCAATTAGTGGAATACTTACTAAAATATACTTACTATACCTACATTACATTTTTGAAAGTAATTACCTTGCGTAAAAGTTGACATCCACGTTCAGTTAAGGTAGTTCGAGCATCGGGGTAGTCAGCCAAGGCTTCCCAAAGATCTCTTTTTCCCAAACAAAACAAGTCTGAATAGCCCAGTGCTCGTACATTGGCGGTCCTACGATTGCCGGTGCGATTGCCCACGATGTCCAAAACGCTCACTTCTCCAAAAACAGATCCGGCACTCAAAACGGCAAGCACAGTCTTACCATCATCTGCCACTACCTGTAGACGGCCCCGTTTAACGATGTACATCTCTTTACCAACATCTCCCTTGCGGCAAATATAATCTCCAGGGCTAAAGACCTGAAGTCGTAGCTTTAACACAAGAGCTTCAAGAAGACCGGGCTCGCAATCTTGAAATATTTGCACTTTCCTCAGAGTCTCCAAGTGGACGCGTATAGCAATTTCGGCTTTAAGTTTATCAGGTAATGAAGACAGGACGTTCTCTTCGTCCAGCGCGCCGCTCTGAGCCCAGGTGTACGCAAACCATCTGATAACTCTCGCCTCTAGTTCCCCGCTCACTTTTCTGAATGCCATGTACTGTTTCACGCCGTCCATTTTGTTTTGAAATTCGACGCGAGCCACATTCATGTTCGATATCATTGAGCCGATGTTACCTACGATTGTAGCAAAAATTAGGACGCCGGCAAGGAAGTCCGCAACCACAAATAAGTATTCTGGATCGATTTCGGGCTGGGGCGTTTCTCCTATGGTAGTGAGTGTTAGGGTCGACCAGTAAAAGCTGTAAATGTATTGATGAGCCAACGTTTCGTTTCGTCCACCTGTTATATTGTAAACCCAATTGTCGGTGCCGAATCCAATTGCATAACTTATCGCGAAATAAAGGCATGCATTCCAGTGAATGAGGACTAGAATGGCCATCACGACCTGAAAGAGGAATGTCAATAAGTTATCGCATAAACTAAAGTGTAGTTCAATAGAAATGGTAAATAATGGAAACAAACCAATTTACCTTCATTAGGGCAAGCATGATATCATTATTAGTTTAGGGTGGTTTAGGTATATAATTATGTACTTCAATCTTATATATACTTTTTTTTAATTTCCTTTATTCATGTTAAGTCTTACATTAGGTTTTTATAATGTGGATATTAAATAAAAATATAAAAACACATAGGCACAAACACAATACAAAATACATGTAAACGCAAATATAATTACTCATGTTACCCAACAAATTATTTCAGAGAAAACAACCTTCGTTAAATGTTAGGTCATGTCGCAAATGCTAACAAAATCTGTTTACATTATTCGCAATTTCTATACAACTCCACTTTAAGTAGGTACCTTTTTAATTATTTGATTGAAATACTTGTGTAATTCTGGTACTGACCTTGCAGATTCTGAAAGCGTTTGGGTAGCTGGTGGCGGTTTCGGTGCGGTCGAACCACTCCCACATTCGAGGAAGGCGAAACAGTCGATTCATTCGCACAATAACAGGGCACGGTAAACGGTCCTAGAACGCAAACAATATTGACATTTGTAACTGTAACAACAATGTTAAATAACGTACATTGCCATGCTTTTTGCTGTCTCTATTTAGAGGTATTATGCTCCATAAAACATGTAAAAGATACGCATGTTTTTGTTAGGTACCTGGTATTTAGAAATCGGGTTTAGTTTTATGTGTAGTGGTGGTAGATTTTTTAATAATATACATATTATGTCATTAAAGAAAACACAATGGAAACAGCGGAATAAAAACGAATAAGGTCATATTAAGGTAAAATAACATAGTTTATTTTGCTTGGTCTTCTTACCCCATCAGACCTCACCACAGAATAAATAATAATACTAGGTACAGAAGACTCACTCTCTAACAAAACGTGTCTGTCACGATCAGCACAGATATGGCCGTTAGGTGGTCACAGCACCACGCGCGGCTTATGGCAAACCCCAAAAATTGGGGTCGAAAGGATGTACTTTTAGCTACCTGTAGCAAAGTGACGAAATCGCGGAGTGAGCCACGCCTGACCTTACTAGGTGTAGGTACTCGTTATTCTAAATAATCAAAACTCATATTCTCCAAATCCGAATTTCATATTTTAAATACGATCTGAGGGTATTTTGTATTTTCATAATTGAAACTGTTAGGTACTAACATAGTCACAGCTCTGCGGTTTCCACCAGTAGTAGGCAATATCCGTGGGCAGCAAAGATATTAGGTCGTATCGCCAAGAGTCTGTCTTGAGATAATGCTTCCTAAGTCTCGTGGCTTCCTTTACCATGAGACCGTGTTCAAGATACCCTGAAACAACATTTTATAGTATTTAGGCCAGGAGGAGTGGGATGCCTTTAGAAATAAAGGAAAAGGTATGGGAGGCTACGGTTTTTAGGGTTCCGTACCCAAAGGGTACCCTATTACTAAGACTTCGCTGTCCGTCCGTCTGTCTGTCACCAGGCTGTATCTCACGAACCGTCATAGCTAGACAGTTGACATTTTCACAGATGATGTATTTCTGTTGCCGCTATAACAACAAATACTAAAAACAGAATAAAATAAATATTTAAATGGGGCTCCCATACAACAAACGTGATTTTTGACCAAAGTTAAGCAACGTCGGGCGTGGTCAGTACTTGGATGGGTGACCGTTTTTTTTTCATTTTTTTTTGCATTATGGTACGGAACCCTTCGTGCGCGAGTCCGACTCGCACTTGCCCGGTTTTTTTAGGTACACAAACTCGTAAATTTTGTCCTTGCTTTACGTCACATTATATTTTCGTAAATGTCACCCACGCCTAAAACGAATCAATGAATACAAGTAGATAACTCACAGGATCATTAACCGTACACTATACAAACAAATATAGGTAATAATAAGGCATACATACTCTTGAAAAACGATAAATATTCCGTTTTTTATCTACATCATTAGCAATAATAGAGTCAAATCGAGAAGAGTCTGCAGCAATTTTGATAGCCCGCGCCTTATTTTACTCTTTGGCCCACGCAGTACAAGTGTCATTTTAGAAGTCAAACTTCTATGAAATTATGACGTAAATAACACATGCACTGCGTGGGCTATCAAAATCGCTGCAAACTTTTCTTGGTCTAACTCTAGAGGTAGAGGCGGATGTCAACTATTAATATGTATCAGCATCACCCTGTCGACCACAGAGACATTTACCTGAATTGTGCATTGCGTATTTATAGTCTTACTCAGCGCAACTTGCACCGGGTTAAACAGTTAAACCTGGAGTTACCACGGTTACTAGTACAGTTGACATTAGGTTAACGGTATAATCACTTAATCCCGGGTTAGTGGAATGGTGCAAGTGGGCCTTAGCGGTTAGAGGATCTGAGTTAGCGGTTTAACCGGTTAACCCCGGCTAAGTTGAATGGTGCAAGTGGCACTAGTGAAAATTGCAAGCATGCAGCATCTTTTTAAAGATTCCCAGGATAAATAGCCTAAGGGCCACTTCCACCATCCCACCAACCCGGGGTTGACTGGTTAAACCTGGGGTTGCCATGGTTACCAGTACAATTTGACACTAGGTTAACGGTTTAACCGCTTAACCCCGGGTTAGTGGGATGGTCCAAGTGGGCCTAAGAAACACTTGAAAAACCAATCGAACACAAGTCGCCAGTGCCACGCGAACGCAATGCAAAATGTACGGAAAAAGCAACAAGGCTCGGTCAAATATTTATCCACGTGTTAGCTAAATTTGATGACGTAAGGCGCGGTCGGTGTCGAATTTGTTGGTTTGTGAACTCGAGTCTTGAGAGCTGTAACTTTAGTAGTTTTGGGCAAACGTTGACGTGGGCCGATATTGCGATTATGCCTTGGAAGAGTTGGAAGGAATACTAAAGTTATTTTATAACAAATAAAACTTTAAATATAGTTTGATTTTCCAATGTAGCAATCGTTCTGCCATTGACCCAATTTTGTAATTTTGTATTAAAAGTACAGTTTTGGGATATACAAACAAGGTTTAACCGAGGGAACTGTTGGATTAGGATGAGGCCAATATTTTGTAGACTTTCTTAGGTGGGGTCTCTGTCCGGTAGTAATATTATTGACGATTATAAAAGAACAATACGCTTAAATGAAAAATAAAGTAAGTAGTTAATGAAAAGTAAATATAAAATATATATTCAGTCATGTAGAAAACAAAAAGATTTTATGTATTAAAAAAATCAAATAAACTCCGTCTAAGCTAATTAATCTGCACCGACTTAGAAGGCGACATTGTGTGGGGTGCCACTACAACCGTCATTGTTTCATAGTACCGTCATTGCCAAAACGGGTCAAAGCCTCGGCCGGACTCTGATATAAAGCAAAGGTAAATAGAAACCTGCTATTAGAGTCTGGGTGTGTACTTGTTGAGAGCACCTTAGAACCTTTGACACTAGTCAGAGTATGTAACATATTCGCAGAGCACAATCGCGTTGCTTACATAAACAAAATGTCCGTCTGTTTTTTATATAAATAGAGTGCCGAGATATTTATTAACACCCATCTGTCCATCATTTTACATTTGTGTAGATGCACGTACCTAAGTATCTTATTTAAGTACAACATAACTTACATAACATAACACGATGTGTTAACAAACCCGACCACACTTTAATTTTTGTTGAACAAATTGATAAAAACGTTCTAATTTTGCGATATTTTATCGAAAGCCGGTCAAACATGTTTGTCAGTAGAAAAGGCGCGAAATTAGAATTTTCTATGAGTCGATAACCATTCGAGCTACATTTTTTAAAATTTGCCTTTTTTTTCTACTGACGGAAATGGCATGACAGTAGACTATATCGGCCTTGCATATAACTATTTATACTGCAAAACGTAATTCAAGACCAAAAAAAGTAAGACAATGTAGCCACTGCAATACTTTGTTTGTAAAATAGTAAATTCCTTTTGATAAATAATCACGCTAAGATAATTTATTTATTAGTAATTTTAATCCTACGATTTAAAAAAGTACTTTTTTAATACAGTTGCTCAAAAAGTGCTACTTTACGTAGCTGTTTAGCGTGCGGAAAGTTGGTTATCTCGAACTAGTGCTTTTTACTTTTCCAATTTTTTTAAATTTATACTTGTTCCAA
This sequence comes from Cydia fagiglandana, assembly GCF_963556715.1. Taxonomy (NCBI): domain Eukaryota; kingdom Metazoa; phylum Arthropoda; class Insecta; order Lepidoptera; family Tortricidae; genus Cydia; species Cydia fagiglandana. The sequence continues at coordinate 11,370,938 of NC_085959.1, forward strand.
TTCACGACTACTTATTGATGAGTGTTAATATTAGTTTCCTTTAAACGTCGTAATCAGCATAAAAACCTACCGTTAATGTAAGAATACGAAAAATATTACATATTTCATATTTAATTACTTACCTCTTCATCATTATAACACGTTTATTTTTTAATATTCAATATTGAAAATTCCGTTCTTAATAAGTTGACTGAATGGAACGGAATAGCTGCCAAACGCCCATAGATATAATATACTTAAAGACGACGTCTAAGCGAGCTGTCACTGTTACCACTTTTGTTTAGTGTACGATTAACAATGTTTTTCTTATTTTTTCGCAACTGTATTAAAAAACGTCGTTCGATACACGTGCGGAAATGTCATTCTTCACTCGACTCGTCGATATCTCGGTACTCGTGAAGTAATGACATACCTTCCGCACTAGCATCGAAATGTACTATTATTTTTCCTCGCAATCGAAGTGAAAAGCAAACAAGGGCATAAATGTCCATTTTTACCCTCGTCTACTATTTTGGTCTTCGCTTCGCTTAGACCAAAAAATTGCCTCGGGTAAAAAATGGGTCACTTTATGCCCTTGTTGTACAATGTACTATTATTCAGGTACTTATTTTTACATAAATACAAGACGCGCTAGTAAAAAAATAGCAACATTTCTTACTTTTTTTGTTCTTGAATTACGTTTTGCAGTATAGAAATAAAAATTCGTAAAAAAGCTATTGTTACCTTCGTGCACGTGGACGACGGTGTCGACGAGATAGATGGCGTCGCAGATATAGTCCAGCACGAACCAGACCACTGTGATGGTGTCCAACTCCCAGAACACGGCGCGGCCGATCACGAACACCACGTTGTATAGGATCGCGAGCGAGACCACGGCTAGCCACTGTCGACAATGTTAATGATACATATTTGGGGACAATCTTTTTTATTTTTTAGAAATAAACAGCCTTTTACTAATAAGTCTTACAAAAACCGGCCAAGTGCGAGTCGGACTCGCGTTCCAAGGGTTCCGTACATTACTCAATTTAAAAACAATGTATTTTTATATGTGAAACGCCTTTAAAATGAAACTATGTTTAAAATTCATTTATTTACGTTACATATGTAACGTAAATAAATGAATTTTAAACACATAGGACATATGTCCGTCTTTGGGTCACAATCTTACATATGTGTACCAAATTTCAACTTAATTGGTCTATTAGTTTCGGAGAAAATAGGCTGTGACAGACGGACAGACAGACAGACGCACGAGTGATCCTATAAGGGTTCCGTTTTTTTCCTTTTGAGGTACGGAGCCCTAAAAATTACTAAAAATAGGCCTAAACTTTCATATGTTACTAGGTTGACTATTACAATAAAGGTAGTAGGTTACTTAATTATAAATTAGATACCCGTAGGGACTTCCAGCTTCGTAGGCAGGGTCACTAGGCTAGGAGGCCGTTAAATATTATACATAGGTTAGGTTGAAATGCTACAAAAATGCGTATTTGGTAGAAGAGAATTAAAAATAAGAAATTGCTCTTCTTATCGTTTACGAAATTGTCGACATAGGTCATGTACCTTATAGTTACAGCTCCAAGAGTTTCATCTTACTCGTACTACTACGTTATCTTGGCGACTTGCTTTTTAGTGCTATTTTATTATACGTATAACAGCTACACCCACTGTTTTCTTGTTGACTTTACTTTTGCCGAGCATTTCTTTTTTAATGGATTAAAAATGTTTTTCAAACAAGTTCAAGTATATTATTATGTATGTAGGTACCTACTTATAATATTCATTTTGCAAGTAAAAGTAATTGTTTCTTTTGTCTAAACATTGTATGCTTAATATATGCACGATGTATTTACGGATCTCTTTATACGAGAGGAGGCGTATGTCATCGCAAACACGGTATTTACATAAATATTGCTAGCAGATTTCACACGCCAGATAGCATAATATCAGGCGCGAGTATGATGCCGCCGGGGACATGTGATGTTGCGCATTCAAAGGTAAAACGCTTGTCAGCTTTAATGATATCAGTGCTATCACGCAGTGGGATTTTAAAGACAACGCACACAATCAGATTAAACTAAATATTATTCACAATAAAAATATACCCTCCGTTAGGTACCTGTGTTTATTAAATCGCTAAAAAATTGACGTGGATGCAACTTGAGTATATTGCCGGATTCTCGAGTAGGTGACGCAAAAATATTTATGAGGAGAGCAGCAGTAACTGTCCGTCTTATTGTTTTTCCTACTCTTTATAAGCGATTCAATAGCACATTCTGCCGATTAAGGCGGCAGCTAATCGATTTATGGCTTGAATTAAATTTAAATACGTTTGCTTACATGATGAATATGATGATCGTAGGTATACCTCTAGAAGCAAGGAACTGATTGGATAAACGTCAAATGTAAGAAATGATAGCAGTAATTATAATTAGGTGCGAAAGAGGCATATAATGATATCAAACTTGGCTTAGAACCTAAACTTAACCATTATTAACCTCAGACGTCACCGACGCTGAAACTCCCCCTCCCCCCATTTGCATCAAAAGTCTGGGTCCACTTCTTAAATATATCTTAACTAGTAACATAAAGATTAATTCTGCCAAAGGAAATCTTTTGTTCAGAGAACACCACATTTGACCTTTTTATGGTTAGTACAAGTAGTCGTGACTATGTAGCACTAATCGTGTTTCGAGTTTATTTTGTAAATATTTGATTTGATTGAAATTAATATTAATATTTCGACATTTAATTTTTCAAAAATTGTCACAATAACTTCCGCCCTCTTCCAGCTTAACCGCTCGCCGGCGTGCGGAGGCTACCTAAAATTTTACTCATACTCTTCAACTTCAATAGGTTTGTAGTTTGTACGGCTAGGCTTTTCACTAGTAGGTATTCAGTACTCTAATTTTAATTTCATTAAATCCGTGACGGCGGGGTTGAAATTAGCTTTTAACTGTAGTATCAAAATGATCAAGGCACACTTGTGTTTCCAGGCGGCGTAGCACGGTCGCGTTTTTATCCCTTGTCACCATATCTGTCACGTTCTAACAAGTATGTAAGTGCGAAAGGGACGCGTATAGTGATAGTCGATAAAAATGGAACCGTGCTGCGCCCGCAGGTGTAGGTACCATTGGAGCACTCAACAAAAAAACTAACTTCGGTAACTAAAGGCCAGCCGTTTTTACTAGATAGAAGGCCAGTTCTGAGATATACGTCAATGGATAGCCCTAAATTACTTATTATTTGGTGATCCATTAGGAAAATTAAAATGTGATTTGTACAACTACTTATTACCTAGTCGTAGATTACAATTGCAATGCTAAAACCAATAATACTCGTACGATTAATAATACTTGGTAATTTTGTGTATACAGTTTTACAATAAATTAGCAAGGAAGGCACTGGATTTACCATTTCCTGGACATAAAAAATATGTCAAAACTAGTCTACTGCATAAGGCATAATTACACAATCGAAGATTATGTTTGATAAACACGTATGGCCGCCTGTTAATAAATGAATTAATTATTATGAAATGTATTATCAGTAGTAAATTGTAATTGTTAAATTTTGTAATTTTGTAAGCTGTTATTTATTTTTTAATTTATTTTTAATTTATTTATAATGTACTTTGACGATGCAAAAGCGATTGTAAAATCCTGCTTGATTAAATGATATTATATTCTATTCTAATAACAAATTCTCTGATAAAAATAAAAAGAGATAGCAATAACAAACGTTGCCAGCTCATCCTGGGTTAACATCTCTTGGCAGTGTGATCAAAAACATGTCTCTGAGGCGCGTCTAAATTCTTTTACTTTCAGGGCACGTATTCCGCTCGATTTTGATATGATATTCAATTATCTCTCGGGTACTGTGACAATAACAACACGGTGTTACATATTAAATGAAAGGGCTGATTTTGAGAATCTCATATATATTTTTTTTGTAATTTTAAAATAATTAGTTTAGCAGTTATTTAAGAAAATAGCGATAAAATTACCATTCCCCCCCTTTATCTCCGAAACAACTGGGTATAAATTTTGAAAAAAAAAATACAACATAGTTCTTTTCCTATAAATGACAGGATAACCTATTAGAATTATGCAGTCAAGCGCGAATCGGACTAATTACTTAGTTTTTGATCCGACCCCTAAGGCTTTTTTAAAGGCGATTCACTCGCGTTTGACATATAAAAAATACATTGTAAAAAAATGAGTAATGTACGGAACCCTTGGAACGCGAGTCCGACTCGCACTTGGTCGGTTCTTATTATTATCTCTAGACATTGGGCCCAATTCGGATTTTGAAATAGACATCTATTAGACATCTCCAATATACGATAACGATATGTTTAAGATCTAACCTGCCGGCCTAGCCAAGGTTACAATCGCTATCGCTTCGACAACGACAAGCATTATGTCTCTCTATCACTCTTCCATATTAGTGCGACAGTGACAGTTGCGTTTCGATCGCTACGGAGCGTAAGCGATCGACATTTTGGCTACGCGGCCTTAACCTGTCAAATTTGACATTTGCGCGATTCTGGAGATACTCTTGAACGATTTCCACAGGATATGACTTAGAGATCTAATTCACATCTAATAGATATCTTACTCTATCTAACGTAAAAATGACATTGGTTGCCCGAATTGCGCTGCAAAAGAGAACTAGTTGATATCTAAATTATAAAGAAAGAAAGAAAGAATAGATCTAGTACGTGTCGTCTCTTGTGAATCTTGAAGTTCGAATACGGCAGATTATCAAATGATATTCAACATTTATCAATGTGAATCTGTTCTACACCGTAGCATCGAAGCAACATTTTCCCACTACACGAGTAGGTATATATAACTACTATCACGCGAAGGCTCTAGATAAACAGGAAAATAGGACTTCCTACTAATAACGTGAGACGAGCGTTAGATCATTACTCATTACCTCAGTAGTCTTAGTATCCATGTGCAATGGGGTGAGCTGGCACTTGATCAAATAATTTTATTATGACTTTTATTATTTCTAGCATCATTAATTATCATATAATTGTTAATGTACCTAATTCGTTCATAAAGTGGCCATGTACTTACATATATTATAACAAGTCTTTATTATGAATATCAGAATCATAGCAGAAACAATTTTTTGCTCGGCTTAAAATGCTTTAGCATGGTGTAAGGACTGTATCGTTTGTTATGAATACAACTTTACTTAGCCGTTTTTCCTGGTATTATATTTTTATTAAAAAATTACACATATAGTTTAATTTGTGCTTTAATAATAAGTAACATTTCGTCCTGGGAGATCACGTAAAGCATATTGTTTGGACAATATTTACCCAATCCTCCCGATTAACTACAACGATTTTGGACAAATACTACAAGAAAATTTACGGTTTACGAACAAGACGAGATATTACACAAAAAAATCGTACTATGTAAACAGCAATTACATATGAATCGTAAAGCGAAACATCTGGGCATAGTCTAATCATTTCTTTTAGTTGGAAAAAAAGTTTTGGATCTGTGCTTGGTGGCCTTTTAGAGAATATGGCATGTTACTTACGACAGCCCCGACTTTGGTATACAATATAACCATCATGGAGCGTTTCTATCGACCTGTTCTAGCCATGGTTCAACGCCATGAATGTCCGTTAGGCTTTGGATTTCCGTAGATTCTTTTAGCTGTTTCCCTCATTTCGCTGGCGTCAGAATTTGACGGGAATCCAAAATGTTGCATAAAAAGTCGTTTTCATGTAAAGATAAAAATTCACCACATTTATTCTGTGGATGTTCAATTGAGCAATCATGAAAAGGACACTTAGATGGCATATTTTGGCAGCATATTAACCTTTTGTTTCTTTAAATCGGACCAAGGAATCGGTGAAATAGTCTCAAATTAAGCTCGATAGGCTTGTCCGAATTACATTTGCTAGAGGATATTAAAATCATCATAAAGTCCCTAAAATAAAATAAATGTAAAACCTTCTTATATCAGATATGGCTTAAAAATACCTCCAGATTATACCTTAAGAACATAGTAATACAAAATAATACACAGGTCAACAGTTAGACCAGGTTTTATCTGTATTTATAATAAACGATACAGTCCTTAGATATATACAGTGTGGAAAGATAATTCGGGCCCTGGGGGCCGATTTTTGAATTTCGATCACTCGATTTCGTCACTCGAAAATCGGTGGAAAACGGCGAAATGCTAATTTTTGAAATACGAGCGATCGAAATTTGGAATCTAGTGGTATTGACCACTCGATTTCAATTCTATTAGTAGAATTTAAACGCCTAGTAGTGGAGATATCATTTAACGAAATACACGAAATCGAGTGGTCGAATTTCAAAAATCGGCCCCCTGGAGGGAAATTACCTTAAATCCTTAAGCTGGCTCATTTTACTTAAAGGAGACATTCCTTTATTTTTTTAAAGAAACAAAACTGCAATCATAAAATTTTCAAAACTCGCTTGCCTCGGCCGGGACTCGAACCGACTAAAAATTCCAAAAAATAATCATTCGCAATTTTATTCTACTAGTCGATACAGTTAATGTTAATGATAATATTTCTCCAAGAAACATTAGGTCTTACACTCGTCTGTCGTATAAAATATCAATAAAATCTAATATTTAGTAGTAAAGATTTTTTTTTTTTATTATTATGAATGGGCTTACTCATGGCCACAGACTAGCCGAGGCGTAGACGTGGCCTACGATGGAGCGAGCTCGCCCAGAAGGTGCCTGTTCACTCTTGATTTGAGATTTTTTTAGATAAGCCAAATTAAAAAAAAAAGAAAAAACTTTAAATGCAGTATTGTTTCTTTTTTAAAATAAAGGAATGTCTCCTTTAAATAAAATGAGCCAGCTTAAGGATTTAAGGTAGTTTCCCTCCAGGACCCGACTTATCTTTCCACACTGTATATTAATAATTGGTATAAACTCACATGGTAATGTCCCGGCTGCGTCGGATCGAAGACCAGCTTGAGTCCGCAAAGGATCTTGGACCTCTTGGCCTCGTACATGGGCTCCTGCGGGTCGTGGAACTCCGTGGCCGCGTACTTGTCAAGGAACAAGTCTGGTGGCATGGCGGGGTCCTCGCGGCTGAGGCAGCGGCGGAGGGCGCGCGTGACCCGCGCCAGGGCGGTCCTGTACCAGCTGGGCCGCTGACTCTCGCCCACTCCCTGGTAACAATAAGTAGTTAAGTCAATTTAAATTTTGACCTGTGAATAATCAGTTCTTGGATTTTGTTTTCGTGGGTCCCTCGGGGGGACCCTTTTTCAAATTTAATTTCCAAAATATCGATCCTAGAAGAAAAATTGTGAGGACCAAACTTGTAGAGACACAAATTTCCTACAATTTTTGTTCTCACGGATTTACTGTAAAATCAATAATGGCCGAGTTATTTAAGAAAAACCGTTTTTCAAATACACAGGAACCTGATTCAGTCTACTTTTTGAATTTACACTTCCAGTGACCCCCCCGAGCCTGATTCAGTCTACTTTTTGAATTTACACTCCCAGTGACCCCCCCGAGGGACCTGCGAAAAAACAATCCAAGATCTGATTATTCACGGTTGGGGTCGGTTTTTTGTAATTTTTTTGTAATGTTGGACTAAAGGTAAACTAAGCTCTGGAAACTAGGTAGGAGCAACTGATCTCAACACAGTTACATAAATCCAAAACTTATTACGTTATACTATAGAGGTATATTATTATGTATGAACACGAACACTGCACTTTTCACGTTTCGAAAGTCGCTGAAAATCGCTAGTTAGATTGCCGTTGCCGCCGGCATTTAGGCTGCTTTCAGTACCTAGTTATGTTGTAAAAGAAGTGAGGAATCTTCAGTAAGGTAGGTAAGTATCAAGCAGGAATTAATTATGATTAACAATTTTGTAATATTCACATAAAAATTCGTTGAATGTTTTTGATGTAAATGCCTTAAAGTACGTACCTTAGAATTATACGCATCATTTTGCATTCTGTATGTTTTATTTATTTAATCCGGCAGATTTATTACGTAGGATAGGTCAAAATTCATTCGTAGTTTTTTTTTTATCAGTGCCTTTTTAGTATTTCCTTATGCCTCAACTACAAAACAGTTTCCGAGCAAATTTTTTAGGATTACTTTTCAAGAATTTTAATGACAATGTGACTCGCTACGAGATGGTAAATAAATTTTGACTTTGATAATATGCTTTCGACTAAATTTTACATTTCTGCCACGTCCGACAATGCAATCCTTTCATTGTAATGGTTTTAAATTAAATCGTCCCACCCACCCTAACCAAAACATAAAAAATATTTATTTGCTTCATACAACTACCTAACATTAATATAACAGTGTAGACAAACTACCAATTCGACTTTTCAAGGGCAGAATTAGATATCGTCGGGTTCAAGCTCCTTGTCGATTAAACTGTCGGTCGGGTGCACATTACCACCTTAACATTGAATGGAACTGATCGACTTTCACAAGATCCTTCAAATAAGGTTGTTTATAATTATGATACCTACTTATTGCGCAAAGAGTATTAGGAATTAATTATAACTGATGTGTATAGTGATTTGTATGCTCAAAACTAGAGCTTATGTATGCTTAAATAAAAAAACGAACTGGAATATCACTAATCTCAATAAAATGTAGGTAATACTTAACATTTGTAGAAGTAAATACGTCTACGGATTACTGAAAACTTAATACCTACCAATTTAAAAAAAATACATTTTATGTTATTGCAATTCAACGGTTCATAAATTCGAAATCAGCTCAAAATTATATATTTTTTATCCTGTATTATATATTGACAAAGAACACCTATTTATATAAATATAAGTAAACGAAATCTCAAAAAAATACTTTAGTAGCGTGTACGAGAAATCAATGTTACTAAAAGTTTATAAAATATCATTCGCAATTTTATTCCTCGCCGTTTCGGTCACCTTGTTATTTATAAAAATACGAACATCCATATTTAACAGCATCCTTGCGACATACTTTACCCAACCTCATTCACAATTTACGATTAGGTACATAAGGTTTGAACTTTCAACCCGCTTGCGTAAGATTCGTAAGGAAGAAGTATTAATACAAGAAATATTAATAGGTTGCAAAACTTTTACCTGGATAAATTTATATTGAGTTTGTTTCTACAAAATTAATGCCGAGAACGTGACTATCGTCATTAATAATTTTAAACTTCACATTTATGTATTTTGACTAACATCAGTTGGAAAGTACAGCTAATATTTTTGCTCTTCACTGACATCTATTTTTGACACCAGATAATTCGTTCTTGTTGTGAGATATTTCAACCTAGGTACAATTAGGTACATGTACCTACATACCTAATAGTTAAGTATTAATGTAATTTAATAAATTCTATGCACTTACCTAATAGCATACAGATATTCTAGTAGTTGCGAAAATTTCGCCTCACATTTGGAAAATATGTAGAATTTTACCTACCCTTTTTGAACTAGGCGTCTACTTAGGCTTTTTTACAAAGATATGTATTATTCAACTAAAACTTTTGTTATTTTAATCAGAATACGGACTATATTACTTTCAGTCCTAAGATATAGATACTTAAATTATGTACGTTACAATCCGTCATGTATCGACTTTATCGCTTCGAATAGCACCTACCTAGGAATAACATTTATTACTTCCAGGTACTAGATAGCACATGACATTCTCTTCAACATATTTCTGTCCAAGCTGACTAGATTGGTCGTGAATTCCTAAATATGGGTCGCGAGGACAGGCGAGTCCAGTTCTCTGGCCATCCAATGTAAGGTGACCTCAAGAGCAATAAACAAGTAATACTTTATCGGAGTTTGCACTGATTGGTTCATCTGAGTCGAAGACTTAACATTGTAATGATATTAACTACAAACTTTGTTATGGATTTTGCTGGGCACTCGGTGGATGTTTTATGCAATTAATCTAGAGCCTGGGCGTCATTAGGCTAGGCGTCGCCCTGTAGGTAGGTAAATTCCATACCTACCTACAGCGGGCGACTGACGTCTGACGAGATTATAAATAACAGAACGTGGTGAAGAAAATAAAAAATATATCCACGAAGATATTTTCTGAAGCAGTATCATTAAATACGTACTTTCAGAGGAAAGGGGACGGCCGCTTTTCCATACAAACGTAGTCCCCATTTTTCTCTCTGAATGAAAATGATTCCTCGACTTACGTCTTAAGTATATTTTAATTCCAGCAAAACATTTTAGAATGTAGAAAAGCACAAAATGAGGGCAGCACCGTCGTGCATCTAGCGAATAGCCAGCGAGCGTCTGGAAGAAATGAGCTGTGAAACCACAATAATACAATTGAAGGGATATTTACAAAAACAACATAACTGCTTAGAGCGGTTGACACTTTTTTAAGAACATTGTTAATCGTTTCAGGTGTCAACCAGTATAGTCAGTTATGTTGTTTTTGTAAACATCTCTTCAATTGTGGTGGCTTGATGGCGTGATGGTAGCTCTGAAGTGTTAAGGATGTGTAGTCTTTATTTTCTCATATGTAGTCTGTATTCCCCCCTTAATTATTTAATCGCAACGACATCGTCAGCTTCGATCTGTCTTATTAACTTTACTAATTATTAAGTTTGTTTTCCAGAATCCATTTAGTTTTATGATGTTGAACGATATTTTACTCTTCGGATTAAATTTCATAACTTTTTTGATTAATGCGTTTCTGTCAGAATGTTAAATCAAAAACATACGCATCAACTGTATCCTTACGATGATTTTCACGCAGCCTTAGCTAGCGACTGCGTTAATAGGGAGCATTAATGAAATGTTCTGCGGCCAGAGTGCACCACTAGTGCACATACTAAACCATCGTGTTTCACGGTAGACCATGTGATTGGGCTAGTGACGCCCTCCAGTTTTGCGTAATATATTCATACGCAAAGGCAGATGCTTGCACCATTGTCAATACGAGGGAGATGCTTCGTGAGTCGTTTACGGTGTCGCTAGCAAATATGTCAGTGTCAATCTTGTGGTGTGGGTGGACCCCTATTCGTTCCAACGTTTGACGTATCATGTTGATCTACCGTTGATGTGGGAAAAATCATAAGATCTCGAATACGTACAATATCAAAATTTGAAATTAGCAGTCCACAGGTGACAACCAAATCACATCGAACCACCCCGAGTTCAGAGTTGAGTTTTGGTTATCAACATTTGATAGAATCAGCTTTTGATTTGACGTAGACGCGAAATCTGTCAGTTGTACATGTCGAATTTGGCCCCTGATCCCGGCCTATTTGTGAATGTGGACTTATTTTTTAACCTGGTATGATTTTACAGTATTAAGTTTAATCACACTTGAATACTTTTGTGACAAAAAGAGGTCAATTTCGTCGAGGATAAAGTCGGAGCTTTAATCAAATTAATTAAACTTTAACTAAAATAAAAATTTCATTTGACATTTTAAAATGTTGACGAAACTTTCCAAAGAATTTTCAGTATCTTAAGTAAATAATTAAGGGTAACTTCAACTCTTTGTTTTTTTTAACTGTTTATATTTCAGATGGAAAGCTTCGACTTCGCGGAGTTTAGATAGGCTGTTATAAAGTTCGGAAGTCTATCAAGATAATATTTATGCTAAAGAGCCCTGTTCGTACTTTTATGTTTTAATAATTAATCAGTAATTGTTTTTCAATCACTTTATCCTAAATAAGTAAATAGAAGCAATTTTGATCATACCGATAGTCTTGCGGCTCGATTCGGGAAATGAATTAGGGACTCACTAGATATGAAATAATAAAGATATGTGACATTCCACTGCAAAAGGTACCTTACGGCGGCTGGCGCCGCGATTCGGGAAATTAATTAGAGATTAACTAGATATGAAATAGTGAAGATATGTGACGTTCTACGGAAAAAGGTACCTTATGGCGACCGGCGCTTACGTCGCATAGTGCCGCAATAATATCGGGGTGGCGTTGATAATAGCGTAAGCGCCAACCGCCATAGGGTACCTTTACCCGTGGGACGTCACATATCTTTACTATATCGTACCTATCTAGTTAATTTCTAATTCATTTCCCGAATCGCGCCGTTGATCAGCACGTCTAAATGAGGACGTCGAAGACGATGACACTATCTAATCAGATAGTAATTTCTTGTAGTGGATTTGTTATAATTCAGTAATATAGGTTACAACTTTAAAAGAATGAAGAATTATTAGAGGAATGCGGGATGTATCGTTTCTTGAACCTAATGTAATGGGCGGCGTAATAATCTAATCTGCTCGAGTACTTATATTTAAGTACCGATTATACTAGATGACTATCCACTCGACAATGTTATCCACTGTTGATCAAAAATCACCACAACGACCCTTACAGTTCTTCGATTCCCTTTTTAGGGTTCCGTACCCAAAGGGTAAATCGGGACCCCATTACTAAGACTTCGCTGTCCGTCCGTCCGTCCGTCCGTCCGTCTGTCACCAGGCTGTATCTCACGAACCGTGATAGCTAGACAGTTGAAATTTTCACAGATGATGTATTTCTGTTGCCGCTATAACAACAAATACTAAAAACAGAATAAAATAAAGATTTAAATGGGGCTCCCATACAACAAACGTGATTTTTGACCAAAGTTAAGCAACGTCGGGAGTGGTTAGTACTTGGATAGGTGACCGTTTTTTTTTTTTTTTTGCATTCTGGTACGGAACCCTTCGTGCGCGAGTCCGACTCGCACTTGCCCGGTTTTATTATTATGTGTATTTTCAGTCTGCGACCCGACTGATTTCAGTGACCTTAACTATTTATTATCAGTGTGAAATTTCAAGGTGAAAATTCAACCTTAGCCTACGGCCTTGACATATCGCACTACATCTATGAACAATTGAACATACCGAAAATATAACCGCAGTGCATGGTCGACGCATATAACCACCGAAAGCGGAAAGCCGTATATCAACGAGTTTAATAGGAAGATACGACTATTTTGGTGACGTAACGATACACTAATTGATACCGGCCCATGAAACGCCGCAACGCGTGGATGACATGATAATAAAGTGATACTAATGAGCCACTTTTTAAACACCCGGCGTAACGATATCGACCCAAAGCTGCGTTCACATTAAGTAACCTTATCCTCCTAAGGCCGAATCTACAAGAAAAATTTACCTACAGTTGAATAGAAATATCTTTCATGTTTTACATTATTAACTAGAGTGCCATTTATATGTCCAGATAGCGAAAAGTTGTGTTGTGTGTGACTCTATAGTTAATAATGTAATACATGGGAGATATTTCGATTAGTTGAAATTATCCCGCAGTCGAAATTGTCCCTGCACCTTACGTCACACGGTAGAAATAATTTTGTTTTAAATTCGAAAATAGGGACTGCGGTACCGCACGCTACATACCTTAACCTCTGTTGAAATAGGTACCTATCCTAGTGCCTTAACCTAGATAGGTTATATGCTTGGCAAGTAAGTGCTCAAACTATTGTAAAATCTAACACTTGAACTCTCGCGTGGTGCAACTCAGCTGAAACGTAGGAATTTAGGGTAAAAACAGTGAAATTATATCGCAGTAAACCCGGTTGTAAAATTAATAATTGTAAAATCTTCCTGTAGTTGCAAATACACGCGCTAAGTACCTAATGCCGACTTTTCGTCTTCGCCCTCTCTTCCCCGCTCTACAACTTCATATTTTTGTTTCAAAACAGTTTCTCTTGAAGGTAGGAAGGTACCTTCAACAAAACCTATTATCCTCTTTTTTCCCTATATTTAATGAATGAAAACATTTATTTTCAGGCAACTATTGGCCCATAGATAAATACCTTAAAACTAGCATAGGTACATACACTGAGAGAAAAGTACAACAAAAACACACTTATAATTACAAAAATAAACTTAATCCGGGGACAAGGAGAGTTAACTAATAGGAACAAATTGACTATTGCAATTTCTATTAGTTCTTGCAATTTTTATTATCTGTTTGTTGAAATTATATTTGGGATTACTGAGCTGTTTGTAGAAATAAATAAACTTTACAGAAATAGTGAAACGTCCATAATTATTACTAAAACTTCATTTTTTCCCCCAGTACAGAACTGTTTTTTAATTCCTGGTGATGATTTTTCTCTCAGTGTATTATTACAAAATATATCTTAAAACTAAATACACAATTATGGCTGCGATGCAGTTCGCAACCCCGCAGTAACCTAATAATAACCTATTTCTGATTGCTGTGCATATAACACTTCAGTCAGGACATGCCTTATGATTGGGACTTTATAATGTTATAGCTACGTGCGTGTGGTGTCGCCATTTCCTTTACTGAATATTAATTACCTACCTATTTTATATTAGTATATGATTAGCACATTTATTCGTAAAAGTTGCATACAATAAGCTCCGATAGCGTAATAAATGATAATTGTGGTAATTTAAACACACTCCATGAAGAAGAATTATAAGTAGCCTGAATGTCTAGCAAAAGAAATAGGTATGGCAAATTGGTAATAATGAAGTGTAATTTCAGATAACTCAATTACACGCATATTACCAAAATATCTTTTGTAATATGTTTCAACGTTAATATATATTTGGATATTATATTTGAAATATAATAGACGCAGTGTGATATGCGTAGAGTAGAACCTCGAATATCATATTTTAACGTTAATTTGTACGCCATATAATTTTTCAAGTCAAAAGCAATTATTTTTCTTGGAACTCGTCCCAAAAAACCCACATTTCAATTATCTGATCTGATCTCTGTCCCAATTAGCATGAATAATCGAGATCCTACTCCCTGTATAAATAGGTACAAAAACATTTGCAACATACCTACATTCTCTTGATGAATATTAATCATTACAGAAACTCTTAAATATTGTCAAACTTAAGGGTTTTATTCAAGTGATCTGGCTGGTGTTAGTTTCCATGTAAAGTGCTCAAGCGATAAGTTATATAGGTACCATAATAACATGTATGCGGAGTTTTAACTGAAGACGTATAAAACTTCAATCGGAAGGGTACAGGCAGACGGATACAGAGTTAGGTTATACTATATATAAAGAGGTACTATTCGAAATTGTCCAAGTCAAGTTTAGTCTGCTAACGTAGTTTGGCTAATGATCGGAACAAAGCAACCATTTCCAAAAAGTAATAAATCTCACAAAACAATCTTTCGGACTTTGAACTTTCATTTCTATACAATAAGGTTGATAATGCTACTAATAAAATCGACAACATGTTTGTGTGAATTGGGCGCAACATCTAACCCTTGGAAGGCAAGACACGAACATTTCATTTGACATGCTATTAAACTTCACAATTAAGGGTCCTAATTCCTCCCCTCAGTACGGTGTTATGGTTCAGAAGTATCAATACTAGCATTTCAACTTCGTGGACTGCAGTACTTGTAACGAAAATGATGGCACTAAATTAATTTAAAACAGTATATATAATACAGGTTACAGTTGCAGTTGTATTTTATAATTTTTATCAGCAGTTCTTCTTCAGATAATGTCACTTTCTGAGAGAAAATGCAAGAAGAAGAAGAAGAGGTACCTATTATAAAATATTCTCTTTCCTCGAGATCTTGAAGTCGATTAAAGATAATATGGTTTTAGGTTTTAATAAATACCCCTATTAATTAGTGTGTGATGTGGCTTGACCTGGATTTTTACAAATTATGTTAAATTGATTCGAAAGGATGGCTCACGCTAGAACGGGCCGGGCCCGGGGCCGAGGTGTCCGACATGTAATTTTCTGTGATCGCTGATGAGTAATTACGTGGTGCTTTCCATGGAAAACAAAGCGCCAGAAGCTCCGGCCCGGCCCCGGCCCGGTCTAGCGTAATTCATCCTTAATACGAAACATTCTCCATAAAAATAACACATTATAAAAGTGCGAAATGACATGTAGGTATACATGAGAGAGCCCGGGTACTCAACAAGCGCTCACAAAAATAATTACCAAGAAAACGCTATATTGAAATTGATATTTATAACTCAAAGCTACAGATTGCGTAATTGATAGTTGTAGCGATGAAGTATTGCAAATTTAATGTTGCCTCTTTATTTCTTAGGAGTCAAGCTTCTGAATAAGATGTTTGTAGTGCGGCTATAATTAACTCTGATGGAAAATATTGTGTCTATCGATTTTGCGACGCAAGAAGACACGCAAACATAGGAACCATCAAAATTGGTTACATTTGAGTTTTGTTCATTTGAATGGAATAGTTGGTAAATAGAAGAAAATAAGAATTTCATTACAATAAAGATTTTTTCCGACGGTATTTTATGAAAAAGAATAAAACATTTTTGTTATTTATTTAATATGAAATATTAATAAAGAAATTTTTTTTTAAGTAATAAAAAAACTATTCAATTTTACTGCCACAGTGCCACACTATTTGCCGCCAATGTAGGCGAAAAAATCGACCATTCGTTGACAATAAAAAATAACGAGCATCGTAATATCTTACTGTAAGTATATAAATAGCTACCCTATTCACACCTTCACGTATTAATAAATTTTAACATATCAAACAATCAGGTTCTCATAGGTGTTAATGCATTTTAAAGTAAAAATGCAAAATGTTAACGTAATTTAAGTAATATTCAAATAAAATATACTTTAAATTGGTATTGTTTAGGCACTTTTTTATATTTAAACGTATTACTTACCGGGCCCATGCTGTTCCCTATGGGTATTTTTTGGATTGTAAACACTGGACTCATATTTGTTGTAATTAACACTACAGTCTTCAAAGTCTCGTGCGGAATTACTCCATGGCATGTCACTTCACCGGTCTCCAAATGAATAGAGCCGTTAAGACTCTTCGACAAACTAAAGATCTCTATCAGATAATTGCTGATCTAGTCACGATATCTTAACACGAACTTTAATTAAAAGAATTCAGGCAACACTTCAGGTAAAACCGCGTTCCAATTTATGCGGCTGACATATGTGTATAATTATGAAAATCCATTAACTGGTGAGGAGTGAGGAGTTATTGCCGCTACCGTCCCGGGAGGAATGGGTGAGCCGAAAAATTGATAGTGCGTGCTTAAGTCGGAGGACATCGAAACAATAGGCCATGAGTGCCGGCAACCGACTTCCCGATGCGATGTCACGTTTATGACGCGTTCACCGTACCTTCCGTTGTAAATCGACCACTCAAACTATCAACCTCGTATCTCCTCAGACATCGGTTATAAAATAGACTTTCACCACCCTGAATTAAAGTTCACGTTTGAATCGATGCTGTAGAGATATGAGGTTCGGACAATAAGCTGGGTAAATAACTGATTGCCACCGAACGTAATACCCCTAATTGCCCCTTTAAAAAGTTAGTGCATTAACTTGATGATGGTCCTATGTCTCTTGATCTATATATATTGGTGTTTGCAATTTTAGCGTATTAAGTTAATTAAGTAAGCGGTGGAAACTGCACTATATTTACTAGTATAAGTTTAAGAGAGGATTTGTTTTTAGATTTGATTTCCTTTAAAGTGTCCTTGTCAATATGAGTTTTCTAGTAAATTAAAACCATTTTTAATATATTAAACTGTACAATTTACTTTCGTAAGTGTTAAGTTATAGAAAGGATTTATTTTTAGATTTGTAGCTTTTATGTAAAAATGTTAATTTTGATGTACACATACCTCTATATCTTCTTTGAAGTTTGTAACAACACAAATGTTTATAATAATAGTGTAAGTAAGTATTCATAATATTTAAAAGAAACTTACATCGTTGTAGTCATTATTAAGGAATATGCTTTTTCAAATAATACTATAAAGTTTGATCCCTGGGTTTAGCATCACTGAACACTAATTACAGTCTTCAGGGAATTGAATACTCTGTACGTTATTAACGAGAGGGTGAATGTCCCCTCCCCCCTATCACGTTACTTGTTGCATTATCATATCCTATAACTAGATACTTAGCATGTAAGTGTGTTTGTCTAGAATTTATTTCACTAGAAACTTTCATTTATTTTAGGTATAAAACAGGTATAATTAATTAATTATGCACTGGAAGGAAATGTTTTATAGAACAAAACGTTAAAGATAAATAAGAATTTACATTCCAGACATGGTAAGACAATTGTTAGTATTATTGGATTAACCGTGATTAGAATACTTACGAAAACTTATCTACAAGAGGCCAATAATCAAGACAATTTGAGTAAAGACTTAAAGCTTATGTAGATTATATGGTTATTTAAATGAACGCGCTTATAAATAAAATTGTACCTATTTTATTTAGACGATGCCAATGTTAAATTGACTTTGGTGAATAATCTTGGTAATTTTCCTCATGTTAGCTCCTGGAACTTACGGTTTGACTTCTTTATTGTCTGTTTTATAGGAGAAGTTAAGAAGATAAATAGTTAATTAGCTAGGCAGTAAATAATTAGCCTTAAGATAAAAACTGTCACTAACACTATTGTTCCAAGTTGGTCGCAAATAAATGAATTTATTTTATTTATAAATGAAGTGAATCACGTGCTAACAATAATTATAACCAGCACTTACTTCATCATCGCATATCTCAATCACATCCTCCATTCTATGGCTGGTCAATGTTTTCAACGGGATCGCGTTCTTGGAGCTGACGGGAGGACTCCTGAGCTCCCTGGAGAACGGCGGGCTGCTGCAGATGTCTTTCGAGGTGGGAAGAGGGCTAGTGCAGTCCTTGGGAGAGGGAGGACTGCACTCCTCGAAGATCTCTTTGGTGCTGACTCCGGAGGGCCCCGGCTCATCCATTCGGGGCCCGGACACCATAAATACTTGGCCATCGCGGTATCTGGGGATAAATGAATATAATAGTATCTTCGTCTAACACAGCCGTATCATAAAACAAACTTAGGGTAACATTCCATTTCTGACCGCAGCTGCACTACTAGTACTAACGCGTCGGTGTTATTGTCAATTTCCATATTAAAATGAATAGTAATGCTGCTGTCGTTCGTTGGAAATGGACTGTCACCTTTAATCCAATAATGCTTCATTTTTAATTTTTGTTCAGAAAGAATTTAGAGACGTATACTTAATTAAGTAGTCATTATTAATTAATGGAAGAAATCATGTCTTTCATCCGAAATAAACACTCTATTTGCATTTTTAATACGAGGAATCCAAATAAAAGGAGATAAATTTGCAAAATCTGTAATTTTTCATCATTAGGTAGATTTTCACGCAAATGCGGTATGTATTAACATCACCAATGACACACTTTCGCCCACTCGCTCATTAAAGTAATAGAAACCCACGGCCATGAATGAATCTTTTTTTAGGATTTAAATACTATATTTTTGCAACTGTCACCAGTCTACCCACGGAATTATTCATAACCTACAGCCAACTTAATTTTGTATACCTACATGAATAATATCAAGTATCATTAAAAAAACATCAAATGTAAAAATATTTTAGTGTGGCCGTATAAGTACGATTAAGTTTCTGCCATTGCTCATCCTACCTACTACGCCTGCTGTGTATTTTAGGTTTCGATTTTTAAAACTACTTATTACCTTGAGTAATTTTAGAACAATTATTAATTGTTTCAGGCTGGAAATAGAACAATGTTTTCTCATTCGTTTCCATCCAGTTGTTTATGGGAAGGAGACACAGAGGAACCCGCTACTTTTCAGCCCATATGGCCGAAGCTTAAGTTATTACTTTCAGTTCGCTTCATAGATAAACAACTGCCCGACCCACATTCAGAGCAAGAGAAATTAAATTATTATTTACAGGATCAAAAAAATACTTGGTTAAAATAACAACAATTTTCACAACAATCCTATTATTCTATACAAATGTTTTAAGCTGTGTTTTGAGTGTACATAAACATAAAAACATATATTTAGTTAGTAACACGTTTTTATAAAATCGCATGTGTTGTTAAATGGAGGAAAACAGGACCCTTAAGGTGACAGTCCATTTCCAACGACAGCTGCACTACTGTTCATTTTATTATGGTAATTGACAATGACAGCGACGCGTTCAGTACCGGTAGTGCAACTGCGGTTAGAAATGGAATGCTACCATAAAGGTGACAGTCCATTTCCAACCGCAGCTGCACTACTGTTCATTTTACTATGGAAATTGACAGTAACAGCGACGCATTCGGTACCAGTAGTGCAGCTGCGGTTAGAAATGGAATGTTACTTTTATTCAACTAGCGATAACTGACGTATTAAGTTGATCTCCCGTTGATGTGAGAAAAATTGTAAGTAGTCGAATACATGCAGCTGTCAAAATTTGACATTAGCAATCCACAGAAAGTTATGTGACAACCAAACCAAACCGACCCACCACGAGTTCAGAGCTGAGTTTTGGTTGTACCTAATTACTGATATTATCCACAGTCGATCAAATCAAAATTTAATACAATCAACATGCGATTAAATCAAGAGTTGATTTGATGTGGGTGCGAAATTTGACAGTTGTACATCTCGTATAAGGTCCCTGGACTCTAAAAAAAAGGCCAAGAACGGCCAACCTCAACTAAGTAGGATAATGATGAAGAAAGTCAGTCAAGTGGTACTAACGAGAAGGTGTATTCTTCGGGGTTGCGAGCCATCGTCTGGCGGGAGTCCCCGCGAGCCGCCGCGATGATGTAGGCCCACATAGTAGGGATCCGGCCAGTGCGCACCACCCTGTAATACAACTTAAAGTTATTTTTACACCGAAACACAACTTAAATATATCTTTTAGGGCTGAGCAATTTGTTGGTCTTATTCCATCTGACTTGACCTAATTGCTATTTTATAGAGAACGAATGTCCTAAGAGACTACGTCTGCATTTGATTTTACGAGTTGTGCAACAAACTTAAGTAATTAAGGACCTACCTACTATTTGTAAAACCTGAGTAACATTTTATTTCTTGTGGTTCCCTTTGTAAAACATTGAATATTGTAAACTGAAACACACATATGTACATACCTACTTACTTATATAATGAAATAGCCGAGATTTTAATGAGCGATACCCTGCAGTAAAACGACGTATTATTTTCTCTAATTTTAACAAAACCTTTCACAAAGAAGTTATTATAACAAGCAAATTTTATTTTCTTTATTTTAATTCAATGGATTTAATTGGAGAACTTAGGTACGCATTAGCCATTCAATTTAAGATTTTATGTATACTTATTAATCTTATTATTGATAATTATATCTAGTACTATATGGCGTAGTTGTTACGTCATTAGTCATGAGTTTATTTTCCTGATTATAATGTTCAAAGTATAATTACTTTTAACTTATGTATGGTTATCATATTCCCTTCATCAAAAATAGTTCGTCAAGACCCCGAGCTATGGTGTATTCCCATTTATCCCCACCCCACGTGATCGCCACCATATATGAGCCGGGGACAGATGGGAACTATTCATATGAATCTCTTTTCATCTGTCCACGGCGGGTACAAATAGGAATACACCCTAGCCATTCTTTTTAAAAGACCTATTCTTCGACACACCACACAGAACCCCACACCATATTGTTGAAGCGAAAAGAACTCATGTTCACTTTACGTTATTTTCCGATTAGCGACGTGATTCACATATGTATATTATTATGTACGATCTATTCAGGTCTATTCAGCCACCAAAAACGGTGCTACACCATAAATCGTCTGTAATAGACGAAAAGGCCTATGATGATGATTATTATGTACGACTGGGGAATTGCAACTATTCAGGATCTTGGACATACTGTGGACTACGGAACCCTAAAAGTTATTCATATAAAATATACGCGCATGTGAATAGGTACTCGTATCGTTGTCGATGTGTGATTTAAATTTATTCCGAGCAGATCGGTCGCCAAAATATGAATATGACACAAGAAAGCAATGTAATGCCTAAGCATTGGGCGCGGTACGAATATTGGCATTGTGAAATATCGACTGACTTGTCTCCCATTAAGCAACCTCCATGGAAAGCGAATTTGTTTGTGCCATTAGTATTCTATATTCGTGTTCTGATAATAGGGGCCTTCCAGAGGCCGGGTATCGATTATGACGTAAAATACAGTTTTACTATGTCGTTGCATTTTATGGCGACGTTTAATTTGTAACTTAACACTTCTTGGACAGTTATACCTAATTACTTGGCTGTTCCGTTTTCTTGTCACCTGGGTTTGGCACCTAACTATATTTAAAAAGAGTACCGTGTACAAATCCGATCCAGACATGCTCTTGATCATCATCATCATTGTCAATCCCACGCAGACGAAGTCGCGAGCAGAAGCTAATAAAATTATAAAAGCAAAAATAAATCTCTCTGTCTGCCTGTTTGTTAGATAGTATAATTTATACGTTCCCGACATCGTCTGTGAGGGATAAAAATGAAAAAAATGTTTATTTCTGTTAACAAAACAAATTTACCACGGTTAATTTGTCCTATTGGACATAATATACAATATTATTTTCTAGACATAATATACAATATCATGTAATTTTAGAAGCTTAAAAATAACGAGAAAATTGCCTGAAGTGTGTACCTACGTATGTGTGTGTTTGTATGGATATGTGTGGGTAGTTATATTGAATAGGTATGAATAAGAGCCCTTCAACGTCATCATACTTCAAGTTTCTTAGACATTCATATTACACTAGGTATTTTCTTGCAACTAAATTGTTGTAGATATAGATAGGACCAATGTTTATTTTTTATTTATTCTAGTGTAGGTACTTTACTTTATTATGTGTTGACAGTTTACAGAATTGATACATAGATATATAGCAAACCGAGATTTGATCCGAGTAACAGGAGCAACGTTATAATAAAGCCTTCCGTTTAATTATTGTGTGTTAGTCTGTGCGGTAAGAGAAGAGTCATGAAATGTAGGGGGACCCATACATTCTACCAAATCTTCTTTTTCCGCACAGACCCTATATGATTAAGTTGTGTAGGTACCTACTTACTTTGAGAGTGGTTAATAAAATAAATAGTTTTCGCATCTAGATAGAATTCTGAAGTTTTGTAAAGCTTGTTTGTGGGTATGAATATGGCTTAAAGTACATGACCTTAATCAGGCTCCTCTCTGGAGTTAGACCAAGAAAAGTCTGCAGCTATTTTGATTTTGATAGAGATAATTAGTACGTCATAATGTCATAGAAGTTTGACGTTTAAAATAACACATGCACTGCGTGGGCTATCAACATCGCTGCAGACTTCTTGGTCTAACCCTACTTCAATAAGTTTTCGATGGTCCGCCCCAAGCATTAATGCAGTAGCACATAACTGATTAAGCGACGGAGGTGTAAAGTTGTTTTAAAATTAGGAATTTAGGCTAAAAGTAGATATAACAATACACACAAAAAAATAACACATTGGATCTAGAAACAAATTGGAAAGCACATTTGTACTGATAAAGTTCAGCTCCGTAGTGGATCAGATAGCACTCCTGATAGATTGATCTATTTTGACAACCATATGACCTGATAACAGCTGGCTCGCTAACGACACAATAAAAAGGAAATACACGGTTCACACATAGTTTACATTACGTCATTTTGAGTCTGCGTTAAGCAGGCCTATATTCGCGGTGACGTGACAGCATTATCAACTATACGATCTAAAATACGTGGACCTTAAGCCTGTTCATTAAGATCTATATTAGTGTGACTAGACTACCTTGTTTCTATTAACACAATTCAATAACGAAAACGCGCGTCAATTTCAAGTCCGGTCGTTCAGACACAATAGACATTGAACTGTGTTGTGTTAGAAGGAAGCATTACCGACAGAGTATACTTACCTATTTAAAAAAAAAAAAATTTATATATATATTATTATATATTGACATTATTTAGGTACTTGTTCTGCTGCATTTAAGGTACCTACCTACCTACGAGAATTAGCAGAAAGTATCAATATCGACTCGCATTGATATACGAATAACGGTACGCTGAGGAATGTTTCGAGCGTAGTAGTCAGTATTGCTGTAAATATTATCATAAAATATCCCTGTTCCTGCAGCCAGGACATCAGATACAATTACTGACCGCTAAATGATCTGCGAGTCCAGTGTAAAGGATGACTTCATAGAACAAACAGTCCAGGTCAAAATGAGGCGCCCGATCCTTCAGTTTTCTATAATAGACAATCGAATTTAAGCTGTTGTGAGACATAGTATTACTAACATTGAATAATTTTACGGTCGCGATACACGGCCGTCGTGAACGCTGCTCGCACTGTTATTGCTTGAGAAAGGAGACCTAGGTTTTCGGAATCATGTCGCGCGAGTGACTAAAAACAAGTGAGTCTGTGCGGAAAGAGAAAGGGTCGTGAAATGTATGCGGCCCAATACATTCCACGAATCTTCTCTTTCCGAACAGACTCCCGCGATCAACAGTAGAAAACGGGCGCGGGCGATGTCAATGTCACCTTATTAAGAAAGTATTTATGAATTTTCACAATGTACAAGTTTAAATTGACTAAATCTCTTCGCATCAAAATATTGTGTAAATGTAAAACGTTACCGAAAATATACTTAACAGCGAGCGGAGAAACTTATCGACATCAGATACACATTAGACCTCATTTATTCAAGAAAAGTCGGAAACTTTTCCCTTGGTCTTTCGTACGTTATTTTTTGGTACCCTGGTCCGTAAATATACGTTGATATAGATTTTCGTTGGAAATAAATAATTTTCGACATTGTTAAGTTATAAGCTCCATATTTGTCGTAAGTACCTAACTATAAAATATTTACAAATCTGTTAGGTAAATAACACAATTACACATTTATAAGTATAAATTACTTACGTTAGGTAAATATATATTTACATATTATAATTCCGTTTGATGAGGGTTTTGAACGAGTTCGTTATATAGATGATTGAAAAAGATATTTTTCGTACGGTGAATATCCTTCGGCTGATATTATGACGGATGGATCTTCTCTACGAAAAATAAAGCTTCTTAGTATTATAAGCAACATATATTTACCAATTAAACTCTTTTAAAGGGTGTAGCGGTTTGAATCGGGTAGAGGCAGTGCTGTCGAATCCATTTAAACGACATTATAGTATCGTTAAACAGTATTTGACAGGAATACTAAGTGCCTCTTAGACGGAGGAACCTTTTAATGTGATTCGAATTATCGCCAGGGGCGTGCATGTTTTCTAAACACCACGCTATTTTTAGCTCTAAGGGCTTGAGTGGAAAGATCACCTACTAGTTAAGCATAAACATAAGTAGGTAGAGTTATCGTAAAATCAGGTAACTAATATAGTAGTGTACCCTATGATGGGCGTGGAACCAGTAATGGGACAAAAAACCACAAATCCTGTAAAATAAGTGTCTAAAAGTAGTTTATAAACACTGCATGTATATTATCATAAATAAGAGTCCTAGAGCTGTTTCAGTTTGAATTTTTATTAAATTTGGTTGTTTTTTAAGAAATTGGCGTCAACCCAAAAGTTGTCGTGTCACTGAAAAAAAATACCACTACGAATTCTTAACAACTTCGCTAAGAGAGGTGAGTTAATTTATTAAATTTTAATTAATTAATACTTGATGAAAACTAAAATGTGTTTTGTTAATTGCATTTACCATGAGATAAGGTATACAACATACTATGTTGTGAGTCCACAGATGTAAAAAAATAGTGGTATTTGGCCCAATCCCATTATAGGAGCTGTAAAACTGCATACCTCCTATAATGGGAAATTTACATAATGATACTTGCCATGCCATCATTTCATGTTTAAACAATACAGAAGTAAAATGTAGTTACGAAATATGTCAACCAGGAGGTATGCTCTGACTTCGGATAAATTAATATCGTTTTTTAGTGTGGGTCAAATCTTGGTAGCCGAGTTTGAGCCACTTTCCCGTTTTCAGATTGAGTTGAAATTTTGTATTCGTAATTAAATATGCAAATCGGATGATAATGCAATATTATGATAACATGGACCAGATCTGATGACCTATTTCAATATTTTATACTGATAGAGTAGTGTCCATTACTGGGGGGCCCATTACTGGAGCTTTGGTGTCCATGACTGGAGAAAAATAGCATAGTTTTAATTTGTTAAGTATGTGGAAACTCATTGCAGTATCTTTGATACAACACGCCTGAAACATGAAAGACGGGTAGGATTTTCATCTTTCAATACGCTAAGCGGTAGACCATTCACATGTATTAGGGAAATATCACAAATACTCCAAATTCCCTCTTAAATGTCCCATGACTGGTGCTGTTACTATATATGCTTATAAACACAACTGTGGTCCAGTTTTTAAGGTTGATTATCAACGAGCCTTTTTGATTTGTATTCGTTGATTAGATGTGTATGTTGTTGACTAGAGTTACCTGCTTACTAGACTTCATTTCATAACTCTAGTAAGCAGGTAGAAGAATATAAATGATCGCATTAGATTCATAATTGTTACATATTTGCCGTGACTTATTTTTGAAACGTGTTTTCAATAAAAAGACACATCAAGATTTACCTTATTTCCAATGCTAAAATAAACTATAGGCTTGGAGGCTTTAGCATCGTATCAATTTACTAAGAGCCCGAGAACGAGAGACCGCGTTGCCGAGCAAGCCTGACTGCTGCATTCAACTGACTCGTTTCCCTACGAGTTTTGACGCACATGAGTCCTTTCTTACTGCAGACTCTGTTAAGAGCTCCGGACAGCAATCTCCATTCGTTCCACCTTTACCTTTTTGTCTTATCGTAATTCACTTACTGACAACTTACGTGTATTCGCATGAATAGTTATATCTGTGTATTGAGTTGCTTGGATTGGTTTGTTAATATTTAAGAGACCTACGCTTATTATTTACCTATGGCATCACGATGATCTCTGGGATCTTAAGATTAGAAATAATGTTGCAAATAAACATGATAATATCAGGGAGACTAAGCTAAGCTTTGCTCGGAAAATATATAAAAACTGAAAAATGCGCGTTTTCCCAGGCAAGACCTAGCTAGATCGATTTTTATCGCCCTCGAAAGCCTCCATTTAGCAAATTTCATCGAAATCGTTAGGGCCGTTTCCAAGATTTCGGGGATCAGGGATCTCGGAAACGGCCCTATCGAAGAATTAGACTAGACAAAAAGATTCAAAATCGCTCTCCTTCTTGATGCGACTGGCAAATCATATTACTTTTTGGCAACCGGGTTTTTTAACCTAATTAGACCCTGCTGAATCCGAATTTGCCGGTTGCTCGATCGAAATCTTGACCGGAAGTGAGATATTTGACATTAAAGGTCCCTTTTTTTCGTTTTTCGTAAATAACTCTTAAACGGTGGCGCATAGCAAAAAATGTTCTATTACATAAGTAATCTACATAAAATTGCCTACAAGAAAGATTCAGTACAATTTTCGCTAGGATCAATATTCAAAGAGATTTCAACGCGGGAAATTTAACTATAATCACTTCTAAGGTCCCGTTTTTTAGGTTTTCGTAAATAACTCATAAACGGTGGCCAATATCAAAAAATGTTGTTAGACTTTAATAATCTACAAAAATTTTGAATAAAAAAGTTTCAGCACACTTTTTGCAGGGATCAATATTTAAAAAGATAATAAAGAGGGAAAGTTAATTATAATAAATTTTAAGGTTCCTTGTTTTTATTTTTTCGTTAATAATTTGAAAAGTATGACGCATATCAAAAAAAGTCTTATACATAAATAATAAACGTAAAATTTCCTACAAGAAACATTTAAAACACTTTTCGCTAGGATCAATATTTAAAAAGACAAAGCAGCGGGTAAGTTTATTATAATCAATTTTAAAGTCCCTTTTTAGTTTTGTGTAAATAACTCGTAAACGGTGTCCCATAGCAAAATAGGTTTATAATAACAAATTATCTACATAAAATTTCCTCCAAAAAATATCTAGAACACTTTTCTCTAGGGTCAATATTTCAAGCGATATTAAAGGAAGAAATTTAATTACAATCAGTTCACAGGTCACTTTTTTTTAGTTTTTCGTAAATAACTCGTAAACGGTGGCCCGTTGCAAAACAATATTCTACATAAATACTAAACATAAAATTGTCCACAAAAAAGGTTCTTTACACTTTTTCGCTACGATCAATATTTAAAGAGGTATTAAACTACTGGGTCTACATTTATAAAATAAAATAAAATAAAATAGTTCTTTACCTATATAGACGAAAACCTAAAAATAGGGACCTGAAAATTGATTATAATTGACTTACCCCCTTTAATACCTCTTTGAATATTGATCGTAGCGAAAAAGTGTACAGAACCTTTTTTGTGGACAATTTTATGTTTAGTATTTATGTAGAATATTGTTCTGCAACGGGCCACCGTTTACAAGTTATTTACGAAACTCTAAAAAAAAGTGACCTGTGAACTGATTGTAATTAAATTTCTTCCTTTAATATCGCTTGAAATATTGATCCTAGAGAAAAGTGTTCTAGATGTTTTTTGGAGGAAATTTTATGTAGATAATTTGTTATTAAAAACCTATTTTGCTATGGGACACCGTTTACGAGTTATTTACACAAAACTAAAAAGGGACTTTAAAATTGATTATAATGAACTTACCCGCTGCTTTGTCTTTTTAAATATTGATCCTAGCGAAAAGTGTTTTGAATGTTTCTTGTAGGAAATTTTACGTTTATTATTTATGTATAAGATTTTTTTTGCTATGAGTCATACTTTTCAAATTATTAAGGAAAAAATAAAAACAAGGAACCTTAGAATTTATTATAATTAACTTTCCCTCTTTATTATCTTTTTAAATATTGATCCCTGCGAAAAATGTACTGAATCTTTTTCATTCAACATTTTGTGTAGATTATTAAAGTCTAACAACATTTTTTGATATTGGCCACCGTTTATGAGTTATTTACGAAAACCTAAAAAACGGAACCTTAGAAGTGATTATAATTAAATTTCCCGCGTTGAAATCTCTGTGAATATTGATCCTAGCGAAAAATTGTACTGAATGTTTCTTGTAGGTAATTTTATGCAGATTACTTATGTAATTAGAACATTTTTTGCTATGCGCCACCGTTTAAGAGTTATTTACTAAAAACGAAAAAAAGGGACCTTTAATGTCAAATATCTCACTTCCGGTCAAGAATTCGATCAAGCAACCGGCAAATTCGGATTCAGCGGGGTCTAATTAGGTTAAAAAACCCGGTTGCCAAAAAGTAATATGCTTTGCCAGTCGAAATCGTTTTTATGAAAAATATGACCAGTCTAAATTGCTCATTTAAAGGTAGGTATTATTGTTAGATTTATGAAATCACCATGACCTCTGGGATGGTTAGCTTTATTACAAACTAGCTGTTGCCCGCGACTTCGTCCGCGTGGAATCTTATCTTCAACATTTTACATCTTTAGTACATATAATTTTAATATCCAAGTAATGTTGAAATTAAGTACTTTTTAGCACGTTGTATGAAGTTGTAAGTCAAGTGGCTTTTGATGTTGGTTGCTGAAATTACTTTTCTTGTATTCTCATAATAGGTACCTATGCCCTTATACAAAGATTCAAGTTCCGCATTCCGTACTCACAAAATATCTGATCTCCATACAAACTTTCAACCCCTTTCTCACCACCTTGGGGGATGATTTTCAAAAATGCTTGAATTAGTTTTCTTGTATTTTAAAAGTTTCAAGTTCCTAGCTTCAAATAAAATTTGCACCTGAAGACGAACTTTCATCCCCTTTTTAACCCCCTTAGGGGTTGAATTTCCAAGAACGTTGCAATTACTTTTTTTTTGTAATCGGCTATTATGCCTTTCTAAGAATTTTCAAAGCATTTGTTATGGATTTAAACTTTGAAACCCGTTTTAACCCTGTTAGGGGATGAATTTTACAAAACGCTGAAACTACTTTTATTGTCTTCTAATAGTATCCCCAAATACAAAGATTAAAGTCCCGCGCTCGAAAAAATGTTTGATATCCATACAAACTTTCAACCCCTTTCTCACCACCTTAGGGGATGAATTTTCAAAAACGCTGAAATGAGTTTGCTTGTATTTTAATTTAAAACGTTTTTACAAAGTTTCAAGTTCCTTGCTTAAAATAAAATTTGCACCCGCAGACGAACTTCCATCCCCTTTTTAACCCCCTTAAGGGTAAAAATTCCAAAAACGTTGCAAATACTTTTTTTTTTAATCGGCTATTATGCCTTTCTAAGAAGTTTCAAAACCATTTGTAATGGATTCAAAATTTCAACCCCTTTTTAACCCTGTTAGGGGATGAATTTTACAAAACGCTGAAATTACTTTTCCTGTCTTCTAATAATATCCCTAAATACAAAGGTTCAAGTCCCACACTCGAAAAAATGTTTGATATCCATACAAACTTTCAACCCCTATTTCACCACCTTAGGGGTTGAATTTTCAAAAACGCTGAAATTAGTTTTCTTGTATTTTAATAATATATCTTTTAACGAAGTTTCAAATTCGTAGCTCAAAAGAAAACTTTAACCCCATACAAACTTTCATCCCTTTTTAACCCTGTTAGGGGATGAATTTTACAAAACACTGAAATTACTTTTATTATCTTCTAATAATATCCCCAAATACAAAGATTCAAGTCCCGCGCTCGAAAAATTTTTCGATATCCATACAAACTTTCAACCCCTTTTTCACCACCTTGGGGGATGAATTTTCTAAAACGCTGAAATTAGTTTTCTTGTATTTGAATTTGATACTTTTTTACAAAGTTTCAAGTTCCTAACTTAAAATAAAATTTGCACCCGAAGACGTACTTTCATCCCCTTTTTAACCCCCTTAGGGGTTGAATTTCCAAAAACGTTGCAATCACTTTTTTTTGTAATCGGCTATTATGCCTTTCTACGAAGTTACAAAGCATTTGTAATGGATTAAAATTTTCAACCCCTTTTTAACCCTGTTAGGGGATGAATTTTACAAAACGCTGAAATTACTTTTCCTGTCTTCTAATAATATCCCTAAATACAAAGATTCAAGTCAACCACTTGAAATTTTTTTTGATATCCATACAAACTTTCAACCCCTTTTTCACCACCTTAGGGGATGAATTTTCAAAAACGCTGAAATTAGTTTTCTTGTATTTTAATAATATATCTTTTTACGAAGTTTAGAATTCCTAGCTTAAAAGAAAACTTTAACCCCATACAAACTTTCATCCCATTTTTAACCCCCTTAGGGGTTAAATTTCTCAAAATCGCTTCTTATCTCTTGTACACTTTATAAATGCAATCTGGTGTGCAAATTTCAACTTTCTGGCTTTTGTAGTTTCGGCTCTGCGTTGATGAATCAGTCAGTCAGGACACTTGCATTTATATACATATATAGATAGATAATGTTACAAATGAACATGATATTATCAATTTATTGATTTCTTTTAGTAATACTACTGTAAATATCTTGTTTGTAAATAAATGATATGAAGTAGGTATTATTTATTCATAATGGCCAAACATCCAAATATATAACTAACATCCGTCCAACTTACTATAAGTAAATAATACAATCTCCAAAGATGAATTGTTACATGATGTCATTAGGCATGTTCAGATATTTTTGACTACACTGCTTAGTACTGATGTTTTGTTGGTTACTGCACAATATCCTATTTGATTTAGCCCTAATTAAAGAAGCTATAGTGCTTTACGATCTAGCTCGTTGTAGTTGTAGCGTTTTCGAGCCATTAGCCATATATCGGAACTGCCAAAAGAGCTGCTGTTAGGTACAGCATATTTATATATTATCATTCCATATCATATAATTTGTCATATGTACCCTGTATATTCTTAATAAAATTGGTTTTACATTTGTCATAAAATGCCAAATGATTTCTGCGTAATATTATGAAATATGAATAAAAGATTTTAGGTACCAAAGGCCCGCGTTTTAATGCGTCTAGTATAGTGAGATAAAAATATTTATGGCACACCGAACGAAACTTGCCACGGAAGATTTAACGATCGCGCGAGTTTTACCCCAATAACTCTGAAAGTACATTTCTGTTTAAAATTTTGCTTGTATGATCCTTGTGTGATCCTAGCGAAAAAGTTTGAATAATCTTTTTTGCAGGAAATTTTATGCTAATTATTCATGTATAAAATATTTTTTGCTATTGGCTATCCTTTACGAGTTATTTACGAATGACTAAACTTTGTATTTATTTTCTCTCTTTAATTTATTTTTTTAATATTGATCCTAGCGAAAAAGAAGTAGCACTTATTTTATGACAAATCTGAAATAGATTATTTACGAAAAATATATTTTTTTGTTATGTGCGGTAGCCCATCGTAAACGGTAGGGTTACGAGTTATTTGCAACAAACTAGCAGATTCCTGCTACACTTTTTAAAAAAAATTGGTAATTATGAAAAAATCTAAAATACGTTTTTTAGTCTTTTCTACTTTATGCTTTTTTTGTTAGAAAGTGCATTGTTTTTGTTCTAAAAATAGATTCTTCATCCTTAATTTATCCGAAACTGATATATCACATGCCCTAATAGGTATAGTTTTAGAGAAATATTGCTCCAAGTGAAGCGCGGCAGCGTCGAATTTCCTTCCCTCCCCCCACTAAATGAGACGTGACTCTCGACGGCTCCCGGTCTGCATCTGCTCAAAACCAGCTAAGAATCAACTGTGCCCAGTTTCAGCGCATAGTCACAAAGTGCAAGGTGTCGTGCACTAACAAACCAGCTAACATGAGATTTATCATATTCTCGTACAAAAAATCCTTTATAAGGGTCAAACAGATCACTGTGTTACGTTCTTTCCTGTAGACATACACAGGAGTTAAGGGCTATAAAGGTTAATTTTCTTATTTAACCCTTACCCACGTAAAAAGGTCCTCCTTTTATTTACAGAACTATGATAAAATCATTACTTACATGCCCACAAGCTGTTAACTATTGCTCACAGGAGAGAAAAATGTACAGTTCGCGCGAACACGCTAGTTTTCTCTCCTGTGGGCAATAGTTAACAGCTTGTGGGCATGTAAGTAATGATTTTATCATAGTTCTGTAAATAAAAGGAGGACCTTTTTACGTGGGTAAGGGTTAAATAAGAAAATTAACCTTTATAGCCCTTAACTTTGTGTATGTCTACAGGAAAGAACGTAACACAGTGATCTGTTTGACCCATAAATGTCGATGTAGGTAGGCATGTATAAATGAAAGAGATGCATGTAATATAATTGATTGCTGAATGTTTACATTGCCGGCATTTAACTACGATAAAACACTCGCCAGTAAAGAAAAAACTGGTCAAGTGCGAGTAGGACTCGCCTTTCAAGGGTTCCGTACATCACATAATTTTCAACATTTTTTGTACGTGAAACGTCTTGAAAAACCCGAATGGGTCAATCAAAAACCAGATGTAACATGAAGTTTTCTGGCGTGGTGGCTTATATCTTTACATCTCTGAAGATTAAATGCAGAACAATAGTACAAGTGTCCAAATGCGTAGAGCTGAAAACAGTGAAAACTCGAGCGTCCGACGGGTCGCGCTTCCTAAGTACAACTTCCGAAAGTGTTTTAAAAGCGAAGGCCGAAGAGAGATAATACCTACAGGATGGCCAAAAATAAAAGTGTATTTCCGTAGCCAGGGAGGTTTTGGGATTATACTGAGCGACTTTTAGTATGGGACCAACCCCAAAATCGCGAAAAAAGAAGTATCCTCCCATAGAAAACGGACCAGCCTAAATGTATGAAACAGCCAAATAAAATTTTTCCTCGCGATTTCAGGGTTGCACGTTGGCAACGGGAATACACTTAGTTTATTTTTTAGCCACCCTGTATACCTAGTGCTTTTTAAAACACGTAACAATAGTAACCTAATCAATCAGTACAGTCAGCAACAGAAGTTGCTAAGCTGGTGAGTGGTTTAAAATGATCTGGACGCGACTTTATAGTTAAGACAATAAGAGCATGTCAAGGTAATTTTGAACACCTCGCCCGCTTAGCAACTTCTGCTGCTTATGTGCCAGTTACAGCCTAGTCGCATTTTTTGTCTTCAGTCCGACTCACGCTTGAAGCTAAAGGAACGCCACTTTGGGACGCTTCGGGCCTTCGGCCTTATGCGGATATCGGCCTATGGCTTTCGCAATAGCTGTCTACATCACGTTTCACTTAAACCATTGCGGCTGTGTCCCTAAAAAAACGTTAACCGCATTTATGTTCTTAAATCCGACTCACGCTTGACTCTAGATTTCTCATAGGTTTTCCTGTCATCTTTAGGTAAAGGACTATTTTGTGTATTTTTTTCAGAATTTTAGACCCAGTAGTTTCGGAGATAGAGGGGGGGGAATGGTCATTTTTGGTCTATTTTCTTGAATAACTTCTAAAATTTTTATCCTAAATTTATAACAAAAATATATTTGAGATTCCCAAAATGAGCTCTTTTGTTTGATATGTAACACGATATAGTTTTCAAAACTTTGTTTTTTAATTTTATCGTTTACCCCCCAAAAGTAGCCCCTATGTTTAAAATTCATTTGTTGACGTTACATATCCGTCTTTGGGTCACAGACTTACATATGTGTACCAAATTTCAACTTAATTGGTCCGGTAGTTTCGGAGCAAATTGGCTGTGACAGACGGACAGACGGACAGACAGACGCACGAGTGATCCTATAAGGGTTCCGTTTTTTCCTTTTGAGGTACGGAACCCTAAAAACACTCATTGTTCACCTCTAGGCTCTTCGTTAAGGATGACTCACGTTAGACCGTTCCGTGTCCGGGCCGCAGTTTCCGCCGCATCGTTTTCTATGGATAGCAACACGTGATCATCTGTCATGTCATAGAAAAGTAAGCGCCGTACACGGCCCGGTCACGGCCCGGTCTAACGTGAGTCATCCTTTAATGACCGCCGGTCGGGCATTTACCTAAATGGCATTAACTACGCACAGGAGCACAATAAAATTTCTACTTTTTTCAGTACAGTTCCTAAAGTCAACAAAGAAATTTGGGAGTTTTCCGCTCTCGCAGATAAATGGATAGGGCGTTTTTCGTAATGCCATTAATAAAGAGTATTCCGTTTGAGACCAAGTTCGTCATCCGCTGCTGCAGATACCTAATTAGATTAAGCATTTATAAAGAAACTACTGAATATGAATAAGATAGTCACTGATATGTTACATACACAACATACAAATTTCTGATTAAATTAAGGATTTTACTGATAAATATAGGATTTTTACTTAACCTCATTTCTGGAATCAGTCGAGATAAAAGTTTCATTATGTGTGTGAGCAAATGCCTCAAATGGCGGTCGTACCTTGCGGTTCCTTAGCACGTGGTTGAGAGCTTATAATAATTATGTGTGTAGATTTATACATACATACATACAACTGTACACACACTGCTTTATCTACACACATTATCTACATTTTAATTAGGCTTTAAACAATCTTATAATGTAAACCCTACACTCGCATTTTAATATCTTTCATTATGTAACAGTCACATAAACTACTATTATCGATTGGCCAACAATGGGATTGTGTCACTGTGAAACCTTTTCAAGTGACACCCGAATTATTTTCGCCCACAATTATTCGGTCTAGACATGCCTCGCGCAATCAATGGCGTGATATTTCCAAAAACGAATACCTACTTACTAAGTATCTGCCTATGCACAAATAATAAAAAAATACGCCGTTAATAAACTAGCGTATTAAAATAGTGATTCTTGTTTTACTTGTTTCTAACATATTATAATCAATTATCTAAATATATCTGGTGCTCTCTTTTTTGATGCACTCTAGGTCTAGAATTATTAAAATATCTTTTCCATAGAGATCTTTCAATAAATACTTTTATGCAAACCCGTTCGTACGCGATTGTCCTTGTGTATCAATATTTCCTATGTAAGTATATCTGTAAATCTTATTAAAGCAAAGGCATAAAGTTCAACATATACCTACTAAATAACATTATAGGTAATAGGAATCCAAAAACAAGATCGTGGCGAACCCGGCGTAGCGTGAACGATTGGCAGTTTTAATAATAGGAACTGAAAGTTTGAATACTAGTTTGATAATTCGGTTATCATCTTTGGGTTAAGATTTAGGTGTACTTAGTTAAGCTTGAATAATGCTATCATGAATACATAAACAAGAATCGAATTGTTCTTATGCGTTTCTCATTTAGTGCGTAATTGTATGCGGCGACCCGCGACTGTACAGTGAAGGATGACTTACGTTAGACCGGGCCGTGTCCGGGCCGGAGCTTCCCGGGCTGAATTTTCTAAGACATGACAGGTGATCACGTGATGCTTTCCATAGAAAACGATGCAGCGGAAGCTCCGGCCCGGACACGGCCCGGTATAACGTGAGTCATCCTTTACAATGATGTACGGTTTTTTAGGATCGGGTTGGTAAAAATCTTCACAACTTTACTGGCGAGTTCCATACTAAATATAGACATTGAAGAAAGTCGAAGTTATTTTCGATGTAACTAAGTCCCTACATTAACTACTAACCTACAGTTGACCCAACATGATAAAAAGACGTTTTTCGTTTTCACACTTATCGAGACACTCGTTGATCGGGCTTTCGGCACACCAGTAATTGGGATCGAATTTTAGCAAGACCTTTGAAATGAGGATGTTTGAAACGAACTAGTAATTGGAGGGCTACCGACTTTAGCTCAGTATGCCGACACAATGTTCAACCCCATTCATCACGTCCTACTTAATCAACCACACCAACCTAATCATGTGATCATGTCACATTTAGGCTGATTCTCATTTAATAATTTGATCTTGTTTCGAAACGACCTTGAACACCGCTGATTGGTGCATGCGAAATGCATTGAAAGTGGTCTGTGAGATGCGCACCAATCACCAGGACGATCGTGTTGCCTGATACGAAGAGTTTTTTGCTACATACCGGGAAACTAAAGGGGCCCACTGATTAACAGTCCGCCGGACGGTATCGGCCTGTCAGTTGTTCGGAACTGTCAAAATTTTGTTCTAACTGACAGGCCGATACCGTGCGGCGGACTGTTAATCAGTGGGCCCCTTAAAGCTA
The DNA here is from genome assembly GCF_963556715.1 of Cydia fagiglandana. NCBI lineage: Eukaryota > Metazoa > Arthropoda > Insecta > Lepidoptera > Tortricidae > Cydia > Cydia fagiglandana. Next base: position 11,407,940 of record NC_085959.1, read on the forward strand.
TCGGCTACGACGTAGCTACACGACCGCATTGGAGCACTAGATTGCCACGCCGTAGTACCTATACGTATAATGCTGAATTCAGACTTAACACATTCATTACCACCCAGCAAAACAAGACGACCGCGCCAAGCCACAACAATTTAGTCATATAAAGCGGTAGTACCACAATCCCGACTATCGGGTCGTCCAGCCTGGGAACGAAGTCATAAAGTCTTCGGCACTGAAGGAAAATCTATCATAGCACCTTGACGCTGCAGCCAATGCTACTAACTAAAGAGTAAATGAGATTTCCAGGAAATCCTTTGTTCCATTCCCAATAAAAATTTTGCTCGTACATTTCGGGGATACAGTAGCCTCAAAGGTTGAATAACTTGTGCGAAAAACAAATCACACGCCCTTGTCGCTTTGATGTCGCATGATGTGGAAAGCGCTGGTCAATCAAAAACCTCTATATATTTGAGGTTCAGGGGTTCAGGGGCCTTATTCGACGTTTGACGTATCGTGTTGAACTTCCGTTGAATCTGAACAATCCTGTGTCAAAATTTGACATTAGCAATCCACAGTTAGGTGATAACCAGACCAAACCATTATAAACCTTAAAGTAGTAATAAAACAAAGTTGATTTTTGTTGAATTAATAGTTGTAACAAAGGATATTATCCGCACTTGATGAACGTGCGATTCATTCAACTGTTGAATTGAAGTGGACGCGAAATCTGACAGTTGTACATGTCGAATAGGGGCCCAGATATAACGAGTCTGCAATGTTGTGGGTATTTCATATATTGCCAAGGTTAACACATGTTTGTGCAGTTTGTGTCATAATTTGATTAAAATTGAATTATCAAGGAATAATTTTATTATTTAACTATAGGTCAGGTTTAAGTTGTGAACAGCTTAATGTTTAATAGGTATTAAGGCAGGTGATGTTTTGTTTTGGTTAGCTTAAGGCGCCGTGCGTTCAGGTTCTTCTCACTTATTGAGCGTGTGCGAGACGGCTGTTTGTGGTTTGTGGTTTTATTATCAACGACTTCATTGTCATTTTGGCTAGGCCACCAGAACAGAAGCTCAATCCTTTAATAGTGGGGTAAAACTGGACCTTACGGGAGCTCTCAGGCCCGTTCAGCAAATTTTGCAGCAAATTAAGTTTATTAGCAAATAAAGCAGTTAATTTTGCTTAGATGAATAGTACAGTTAAAACTAATCGTGGCTCTCCAAGACTCGCCCACTTTATCACAATGCTACGTGGCAATTGAAAAACTGTAGCCGTCAAGACACGGAGCTAAGAAAATTACTTCATTACGCTGACTTACGAACGGAACGTATCATCGCGCCCAATGTCTACAAAGATGTTATCTCAACGGATTCAATTTACTAGGGTGGGTGGGGCTAAAAGGTCCACGAGTATATACGTGATGTACCTTCGAAATCAAAAGTATCTACCTAGTACTTGAAGATCATGTTAACACAACGGGCACTTCGATCCCAAAAGTTATTTCGGTTTTGGAGTCAGGAATAAAGTGGACCAGATCGTTCCTGGGGGCCGATTTTTGAATTTCGACCGCTTGAATTCGTTTATTTCGTTCATTAATGTCTCCAGTACCCGGTATTTAAATTCTACTAATAGAATTGAAAACGACTGGGGGCCGATATTTGAATTTCGACCGCACGATTTCGTGTATTTTGTTCAATAATATCTCCAGTACCCGGCATTTAAATTCTACTAATAGAATTAAAAACGAGTGGTCAATACCACTCGATTCAAAATTTCTGTCGCTCGTATTTCAAAAATTTGCATTTCACCGTTTTCCACCGATTTTCGAGTGACGAAATCGAGCGATCGAAATTCAAAAATCGGCTCTCTGTATGAAAACATAAAAATATAAATTACCTAGTCCAGTTACGTAATTGTTAATCTAGGAATCGGACCAATAACACAAATACAAATCAGGTTCTAAGTAATTTGTCTTTCTAATTCCCGTGCAAACAATACAATACTCACTATTCCGAGAGTCAAAGATTGAAAGGGCTGAAACTCCCGTGGGTTTTTCTCATATTCGCTAAGGCGTAGGAGTATTCCTACCTATTATATTTCGTCATAGTACACTAACTTTCGTTACTTAATTATTAGGCAATATATTCTGCTTATTATGACACCATAGCAAATATGGCAATACTTTTATTTAGGAGGAGTACATCATTCGATGGGTCGTAAAATATAAGTGGAAAGTTATTTTTTTTCTATAATCTAACAAGCCTAAATAATGTGAACCGAAGACGTAAGTTTATGTTATGCGAAGTTATGCGTTTTCTTTGTAACTTTATTCGTATTGTGTGAATGCCTGCAGACAGACGTATGTTTTAGGCCGTTTTATAGAATTGATTGTCTTGACTCTTTCATTTTACGCGCAGATTTCAGTTCAGCAATGGCGAGGAAAGATTACATATTGTTAGGCACTAGTCCCACCGCGAGCTAGTAAGCTATGAGCTATCGGCTATAAACACGAACAAAAGATAAGCACTCCCGTGTAAATAAAAGAGACACGGCGATATTTATAGTTACTCGCCCAGTGGTGAGCTATAAATATCGCCGTGTCTCTTTTATTTACACGGGAGTGCTTATCTTTTGTTCGTGTTTATAGCCGATAGCTCATAGCTTACTAGCTCGCGGTGGGACCAGTGCCTTAGGTAGGTACCTATTTTTACTTATATATTATATGTATTTACATAAATGTATTGATAATCGGGTAGTTTCCTAAATATAGCTTCATTTTCTGCAACAAAATACATTTAATGCAATAATAACGGGTCACATTGCTCAAAAACTCCCAAACAATAAGCTAAATTTTATTATTCCCCAAGAAATTGCTTATAGGTAAAATGTGTCAAATTTATTATTAACAAAATGTATTCATTACCCGAGAAAGAATCTTGTCAATCTCAATTTGCTAAATACATTATAGTCATAAATAGCTTCAATATTTTTTCATAAGACTCGGCCAGGTTGCTAACTTTAAACTAAATACATATTTCACAAAAAAACCAAGTGTGAGTCGGACTCGCGCACGAAGGGTTCCGTACCATAATGCAAAAAAAAACAAAAAAAAACGGTCACCCATCCAAGTACTGACCACTCCCGACGTTGCTTAACTTTGGTCAAAAATCACGTTTGTTGTATGGGAGCCCCATTTAAATCTTTATTTTATTCTGTTTTTAGTATTTGTTGTTATAGCGGCAACAGAAATACATCATCTGTGAAAATTTCAACTGTCTAGCTATCACGGTTCGTGAGATACAGCCTGGTGACAGACGGACGGACGGACGGACGGACGGACGGACGTACGGACGGACGGACGTACGGACGGCCGGACGGACGGACAGCGAAGTCTTAGTAATAGGGTCCCGTTTTACCCTTTGGGTACGGAACCCTAAAAATGATAAGTAATTACCGGAGACTACGCGAGAAAGAATATTTATTAATATTGATCATTGGCCCAACTCAATTCACACTATCGGCCACTCTTCGTCATTAGACCCGAAATTAATTTATCTTATTGACTGATAAAACTGTTTCCAGTATTATAACTAATAAGTTGTGATAAGCCCTGACAGATTGAATTGGAAATCCATTTGATTCAATTAGATTGCCGGCTGAGGCCCGCAATTTACATTTATTGACAACTCAATTCTTTCCGAGGGGACAGGAGATCTATTAACTAATTAACTAGGTAACCACGAAGTAAGAGTAATTAATTATGTGTATTAATTTTTTTTTGCTAAGTAGCAACAAAATATTTTGTTACCATATGCAAACATTTATTTTAGTGTAGGATACCTAATATCACAATGTAGAGGTTTTTTTTTTAATTTTAATGTATTTTTGGTCCTCATTCTAACCGGAGCCTAATCATAAAGGGACGTAAGCTTACACCGTCTGTCGGTCCGACCTTGAAAACTCTCTGTTATTATATGTTCGTACCGAAATCAGAAACATAAACATCTAATATGTTGTGATTATAACGGAACATACAATAATTAATTTATATAAAACAGTCAAGGGAGAGTCGGTCGCAAGAAAACGTTATAAAAAAGTGGTTTGTCAGAGGAACGCCTCGGTGCGTGAGTCCCATTCGAACTTGGCTAAATTATTAATTTAATATGTTAATGCTCAGAGTTTAATTTTTTTCCTAGCCTATTTGAATGTCCCACTGCTGGGCAAATATACTTAATGGAAATTTAAATATTTAATGGAAAATATAAGTAAATATTATGATTGTTTACATCTTTGTTAATACTGTTTTGAATAATTAAGTATTAAATACCCATTAAAACAACTGGAAACATTTATATGACATCGTATAGAGCTTGAGCATCAAAAACCTTTTTATACAGTCATGTAACACTTTTGTAAGGAGGCACATAACATACGGCTCGATTCGGAAAATGAATTAGATCTCTACTAGACCTCAACAAGTTACGATATGGATAATTTAAAGATATTTGTAAGATAGATATGTCAAATTTGACGTTTCCGCGATTCTGGAGGTCCTCTTGAACGATTTCGACAAGTTATGACTTAGATATCCAAGTCACATCTAGTCGATATCTAATGTAAATCTAGTTGATCTCTATATCGTCTCTAGAACTTGTGATTATCTCGTTTCCCGAATACGCGTGATAAATTCGTGTTTAACGCATTCATTGCCAGCGATCCGCTAGGCGGGTTCTCTGTTCGTAGGCGCTTTTCGCTACATACGGTTTTTCCCGTGTTATCGGCTCGTAGCGCGTAGCTCGCGCTGGCACTGCAAGTGTTAATAGGTACTTCAAATTAGGGGGTAGGTACGCAAACGCTTAGACAATTATAACTCATATTCTTTTTACGATAGAGGCTTTGTCTTTAAAACCCTAGACTGTGTCCGGCCTGTAGCAAAATTGAATATTATTTACTTATATCGAATTCATCAATAAAAGTAGGCTCAGACGTTTTAACACTACCGTGAAACACACTATACATAAGAAAAACTTGAAACACCAACATTATATAGTTTGATTCTTTATTTCCAGTAAATACGACGACGACGAGTAGTGACGAGAAAGTTACATTTTATACATAAGAGTGGTAAAGTAATTAATTGCGAATATTGAGGTTTTTCCTCATTTTGGCTGGTGGAATCTACTCTTAAATGACGATTTTGGATGATAAATACTCAATAACGTTCATTTGAATTTGATTTGTAATGTTTTATTTTAGGTACCTAAGTAGGTATTTTCCTGGCATTTGTGTAATGCAAAAATTTGTTACACGCGGGAGCAAAGTTTGTTCGACCCTCGTGCCTTGAAACTATCAAGATTCTACTTGTCGTTGAACCGCTAGCTACGCTCGTGGTCCGTGATTTTAGAATCCTTTGCTTCCTCGGATATCAGTATTACCACAAAAGGTTAAACAATAAACTTGCCCCCTTGTAAAAGAATAACTACCTATTAAAAGCTTATTGATACTGATAGCTAAATTATATTTAATATAAATAATATGACCTATATACAGCATCACCTTCAGCCAAATTTTATGGACCATAACAGCTGCAGGATAAGTATGTAGAACAAACTCAACTTTAATACTCGGCTATCCACTTGATGGGTACTTCGAGCAATTCTTATCTGTCAAGAATCTTTATGGCATTCATTTTATTAGTTATCATAGCTTTTATTTAAACGTGAAAGGGAGACTAATACGATACTCACCTAACGCAGGGTAAAATCCACAAAGGCAGTACGTCACTGTAACGGTGATGTTTATTTGGTATTTGCTTGTTTGATTAGTGTGTAGCACATGTTCACGTAGCGGCTGCGTGTCGTAGCGACAGCGGCGCGCGCGACTTCGTCCCACGAGGGGAGGAAAGCTTCTGCCAGATAAACGCGAAGGCGCCACGGCCACGGCCGGCGGGGCGAACCACCCCCGAACGCAACTTTAACCTGTACGCAATAAAGGTCATATTGATAGCGGGCGCGCCACGTGAACTTGCCGCCGGACAGCGTCCGCCGCGCTTCCCCCATCCCATTCGACAATTAACACAAGTTCTCTTGGGAAAATCGCTCTAAATTAGTTATCTCTCTATTTTAGCCCGTCAAACCCGTTTCATAAGGCTTTTTAATATATTTTCTGGCATGTACAATCGTAATCGTACGAGGTGTTCACAATATCTGAACACGCACTCTGACGCCCTAACAATAAAGGCGTGTTCAGATATGTGTAATCGCCTTAGACTCTCCATTATGTCTGATGGCGACTGTAGGTACATAGAACTTGCATAACAGCCTATGTACTTACTAAGTATGTATTAGCAAATGCGACTTCGTCTTAGCAGAATTCGTTTCGTTAGTAGTGCTGCCGTACAAAGCTGCACGCCCGTAAATGGGCTTTTTAAAGGATACGTAATGTCCCGGGAAATATATCCTTAATTATTGCGGTTTTAAATTACCTGTTTGCCAAATACCTTCGATTTATTCAATGACCATAATTTATTATTTGTAATTGATCTTAGTTTTTACAGAAAAATTAATTATAAAATTATAATACTGTACTTATAGTCCGTTTTTTTAGCATTAGAAAGAACTTCGCAGAAGTAAGCTTGTGGTTCCAAATCCGGCACTTTTAGCGGTAATAATTTGAAGTAAATTATATGTATTGACCATGCTACATTAGATAATTCAATAATTATTAACAATTAAAAAGCCTGATAAAAACTGTACGCTTGCTTCTGTGGAGTTCTTTCTAATGCTAAAAAAAACGAACTATAATTATTTACCAAAAACTTAAGTTTTAGTATGAAGTGCACTTTTATTAAACGAAAATGTTATTCTTGTTTATGGATTACTTGTATTTGATATTGTTACATTTTTTTTTGTTTCTGTATTAAATGATTTGTAATCTTAGAGAAATAAATAAAATATTTGAACTGAGTGGATTTTTCCCTGTGTTTTCTTTCAGTGTCATTTATAGGTATGTATGGTCGTGATTTAATTTATCGCCACTCGTTTCGAATTTCCTCTTTTCCGCACTTGTATCATAAATAACTATTACAGTACATATATATGGTCCTATTTTCCCGCACTAGTCCTTTTCGTGAAATAGCACTTTTCGTGCGTAGGTATGCCAAAGGTTTAAAGGGCCATATGTACTGTAAAGTTGTACGATACACGTGCGAATAGGTAATTCGCAACTCGTGTCGATTTAAAACACCCCCGAAAGAGGTGTCGTTGTCAGGCCGAAAAGCTATTAAGGCACAAGATGGTCCCAATTGTTCCTGATCCTGCCACGGTCTTTTCGGCTGACACTTTGTTATGATTAGTGGTACCTAATAATGATTATGTGATGAGTTTAAAAATACGTTTTTGGCAAAATTTCATTTTTGATACAAGCTTTTATCGCTGACTGTACTTTTCTTTCCACAGGCAATTAATACTCATCGAGACAATTCTAAAAACCCCAAACACAATTAGGTTTCGTTGTTTTATCAGAGAGTTTCTATAGCCACCTCTTGTCTCCATCATCAGATCAGCTCGATGACCCGACTTACGTATGTATGCAAAATATCAGCTCAATCGGAAACCGGGAAGTGGATCAAATTTAACTTGCAAGATTGTAATTAACCTCAGCGAACGCGGCGCCGTCGACTGGACAGAAACGGCTTTGGACATAGTAGCATGGCGGTCTTTGTTGACGGAGGCCAAGATCCACTTCGGGTCGTTGCGCCACATCGGGTAAATATAAATAATAAATACCTAATATTTTTTTATCACCTTTGCACCTGTGTCCCCTCTAGGGTAACATTTGTTATCCGGGCAGTCGCGTCACGACACAAATGTTTGTATAGGCATATAGGCAACCATTCAGTGACGATCACGTAAATACGAGAAGCGTTTACTCCATGCCCAGTTGGCAACGTCGCATTTGTTTTGCTCTTGTTAACTGTTTCAAGGATAAACTCGTATCATTGTGCTGTAGAGCCCTCTTATGTCTTAGGTATGCTAGCGTATGTTTGCGTTTAGAAGCTTATTTCGGTATAGATACGCGCCTACATTTCGCTTTAAGGAGCTTATTATGTCGTGTTCGTTCAAATAGTGCCGACGTAAGTGTACACCTGTAGATAAAGAATTCGCCATTGATAAATCTAATACCTTATTCACAAAATAGAACTTATGGTTGCACTAGCTTCTGCCTGCGACTTCTTCTGCGTGGGATGATGATGATGATGATCGGCAAATGTCCTTCCTCGGGCTTCAAACTATTTCCATACCAAATTTCATCTAAATCGGCTCAGCTGTTTAAGCGTGAAGAGGTAACAGACACACCAACCCAGTGTCAAATTGTACTGGTAACCATGGTAACTCCAGTTTTAATATATTGAGTGCCGGGAACCCGTCCGGCGGGTTCTCTGTTCGTAGTCGCTTTCCTATACAAAGCGGGAAAACGCTGGAATCGGCGAGCGTAGCGCTACGAAAACCTTGGCAGTGAATGTGTTAACTGCTTAACCCGGGTTAGTGTGATGATGGAAGTGGCTCTAGTAGTACATATTAACTTGTATTTTAAGCAATAGGCCCTGTTCGGAACTAAAACGGTAGGTACTCGCTTTTCGCTACATACGCGTTTTCCAATGTTATCGGCTACGCTCGTAGCGCGTAGCAGTCGTAGCACGCGCTGGCACTGAAATGTGTTAACCCATTATGACCTAGCCACCGCTTTATCTGTGCTTGGTTTTGCGCTCTCTAAGGGTACAATAAACGGAAAATTAAAGAGATTTGTGTTTAATTAGATAGTCAAGTGTACCAGTTATCACTACAATCACATATTTTTAAGCAACTTGGATAGTTGCTACTGGCACAGGTACCCAAAAATAAGGCTTGAAAAAATATGCAAATTTTTAGATTTCATTCTAAGATCAGAAATCGTTTTTATTCTGGTAAAATACTAATGAAATATATTTTATTAGGATTTGGTATGTATGGTTAATCCGATGATACACAATTACGTTTTACATTATGATTTCAGGTTTTGTACATGGCCTGAGAAAACTTGCGGGTGCCATACGGCACCCCTAGGCGCTTATGTAGTCTTAGGGGTCATCCATTAATTACGTCACACCAATTTCTAGGTTTTTTGACCCCTCCCCCCCCCTTGTCACACTTGGTCACATTTGGCAAACCCCTCCCCCCCTAGTGTGGCGTCACATTTTTTCTACGAAATCGCCAAATCGAATTAAGTAAGTACCTAAGTATTATTAATACAGGGTGGCCAACTTGGAGGTATACAACTTGTTTTTGCCGCCATCTTGTTTTGGCGGCAAATATGACAGTTGTTGCATGAAAATTACTTTGTGTAGATATGGCAAATTTGTTATGGAGCGTTTACAAGACGGGGACACGTGTCACGCGCCACGAGCCACAATAGAAACATTAAAAATAACGTTTCCCGGTCGATTAATTTCGTGAAACGGTGACATTGACTGGCCCCCTAGATCGCCTGATTTAACAGCTCCTGACTTTTTTCTGTGGGGCTATGTAAAGGGACGTGTCTATGCTAATAGGCCAATGAACCTTCAGTAATTAAAACAAAATATTCGAAACACTGTCGCTGAAATAACGCCAGAAATGTGTTAAAAAGTGATGAAAAACGCGATGAAAAGGGTTCGCATCTGCCATGCTGCTAGAGGTGAACATTTGTCTGACATTATTTTCCATGTGTAATTGCTGACCTTACATATTATATTTAACAAGGAATACTTAATATTTTATATGTTTTATACAATAAAATTTCAAAAATAAAGTGTATACCTCTTATTTGGCCACCCTGTATTTTATCAAAATATTTTTGACGATATAAATATTAGTAATTTTATAACCCAAAACTGCTTAGGAAAGAAAATTAAACGATTAAAAACTATTTTCGTTTTAAAAACTTGTTATTTAAATGTACAGCGAACTAAATAATTTAAATAAATTTTCGGTTACTGATGAAGTTAAAGTGACGTCACAAAGTTTGTGTCTCCCCCCTCCCCCATGTCACAATATCTCACATTTTCTTGACCCCCTCCCTCCCCCTAAACGTGTGACGTAATTAATGGATGACCCCTTATGAGATGAAATGTGCATATACTATGATTGATTTTCCCGTATTTCTTAACGTCTTGGTAAATGGTGATTTTAGACTGTTATAGGGTTATTTAAATATTTCAAGTGCAATTACTGTTAAACAAGTAAGAATTTTGAGTTTTGTTGTAATGATGAACCTCTAGTCCATACAGGGTGGAAAGGCACGACGATCCTTTCCGCAAAAGGCGGATTGTTTAGCCTAAGCTCTACATTTTCTCCATAGAAACTATGTTAATATGGGCAACTGTTTCTAAATTATGGCCTTTTAAACATCCATGCAAAAAACTACTTTGTTCTAACCCTAACAGGTGACAAGGTCAATGAACTTACTAGTAAACAATCTGTATACGACAGGAAATTGTACTAATTTGTTGCCATCCAACTATTCTTAGGTCTGCTTACAACACGGTAAGAATCGTTGCAGGATTTTCGCTTTCTTAGTGGTTCCACTTGTTCAATACTTGAATGAAGTAATTATGTTATTCCTTAATATTAATAATACTAACCACAACATTGTTTACAACGACAGTTTAAATTGTGACATTGACAACCACTCAAAAGTACGCAATCGTCTTATAAATATCTCTGGTTTCCTTGACTGATAAAAAGGTTTTAGTTTCTTAACACGTTTCACAAAATTATTTTCGAATAATTGGAAACTATCTAAAATAATAAAAAAAATACAAGTAGGTTGTGTCTGATAGACCAAATGAATTTGCAAAAATGAAATATCTACTAAGAATACATCAAGAATAAATAGGTACCTCTTAGAATACCTAAATACCTAACTAACAAACCTTCTTGCGTGGCAGAAAATAGACAAGACGTCTGATGTTTGAAATTAAATTGTCATTGAACTTTACTTATCTAATGTCATATTCTTCAAATAAAAATACCGTTGTTAGATGCTCGTGGTTATTTAAATTTGTGGGACTGTGTAAAAGATATGGTGTACCAAACGGAATGTGAAACTGCGGACGAAATGAGACATTAAAGGCTAATTGCTGCTTTTGACAATCTGCGGAGGAAAAATGACGAAGAGCTATCGCATGGGCAATTAAATGTGCGCGGGCTCGGGTGCGGGCTGCGGCGTACATTATAAGACACGGAGGTACATTTGAAAACCGTATGTGAAGAGAAGATAGTGTTAAATATTGGCAAAAAGTAATTATCGAAGGAAGTAATAAAATTGTTTGTAATATTTTTGCATTAATTTGATTTATTTGTCATTTATGCGTCATTCATACATCATTGCGATTCTGTCAACGATCGGAAAAAAGCGTAAAGTCCCGAGCTTTCCCGTCGGAGATCCTTAACCTAGCCGTCATTCATGGGCACATGCTATAGGGTTATCACCACAGTTAAAAAGTAGAAAATATGGTATTTTTATTTTTTACTCAATTAACGATTCTTACCATTACCAATCTGATCTGTATCACTTAAACGACCTAATACTTCCGGGAAGGATCGTCGTGCCTTTCCACCCTGTATAATTTATCAAGGTTTATCCACCCACTTTGTTGGGTGTCTCTTCATTAGTAACATCGCTGGTTGTTATTAAATAATATAATATAGTTCCAGAAACAAGGAAAAATATCAGTAAACACGAGAAAATAAAAAATATTACACGCAACATACATAATTTGAAAATATAACGCTAACACCTAACGGTGCCGTTATGCATCACCAGTTTTCTTCCAAAAGTATAAATTCCACTAAAACTTAATTAAAATGTATTCTTGAGTCATTATTAATCATATATTAAAAAAATATCTAATTCTGAGAATATAAAATAATTCAGGCGCTAACTGGTTCAGACTACTTGTTAGCCTAGCGGTGCCATTTGGCACCCATTGTTTTCTCCAGAAGTAGTGAAACAATTCAACTTTTAATGATCAAAAATGACTAAGGGAATATATAACAACAACATATCCAAAAATCATCACTTTCTGGGATCCTAAAATAATTCAGGTCATAATGGGTTAAGTGTTGTTATGCAATCTTAAGGTGACAGTCCATTTCCAACGGCAGCTGCACTACTGTTCATTTTACTACGGAAATTGACAATGACAGCGACGCGTTCAGTACCGGTAGTGCAGCTGCGGTTACAAATGGAATGTTACCATTAAGGTGACAGTCCATTTCCAACGACAGCTGCACTACCATTCATTTTACTAGGTATGGAAATTGACAATATCCGATGCCGACGCGTACAGTACCAGTACTGCAGCTGCGGTCAGAAATGGAATGTTACCATTATACTTTACTAAAAATTCACGTATTATTGTAACATGACCAGAATTCTGATGTGGGGTAACAATTCCCCTTGTCAGAGTTTGAGGATGTTCAACCCTTAACGCATTCACTGCCAGCAACCCGTCAGACCGCGCTCTGTCCGCAGTCGCTTTTCGCTACATACGCATTTTTCCATGTTTTGTTTACGCCAATAGTTCGTAGCATGCGCTGGCAGTGTTAACACTTTCGCAGCCGGGCAAAAAACGGCGCACTACCCCAGAAACCGGTCGTCTATATCTGCGTACAAAAGAACCCGCTGGGCGGGTTGTCCGGCATCTGAGCAAACATCACGAGTGCCTACCAGGCGGGTTCTCGGTACCTAGTCAAAGTGTTAACCCGTTGCAATATACCTACCTATCGAAGTTTCGTATTTTTGAATTATCGAAAGACGGTATCTTTTTACATGGTGCGAGTTTCTCGCACGCTTTGGGGCGAGAAATCGTATGACATTATCGTATGCAATAATCGTCAGGCGATTATCGTATAAAAATGTTTACACTCATGCGAGAAATAAAAACTCGCCTACGATTATGTCATGCGATACTCGAATGGAGATTATCGCCAGGCGAAATAGTTTACACGGGGAGCTGCGTTCTAGGGAGATATTTGCGTACGATTTCTCGACTCGTCTAAACTGGTTCTCGTATGACATTTTTTCACGTACGTGCGAGTATCGCACGAATCGGTGCGAACCGATTTAAGGCCCATTTACATGGTGCGAGTTTCTCGCCTCGAACGCACGATTATCGTAGCACGAGAAAAAATATAGTATCATGTAAACTAAACATACGATATCGTACTAGAAGGAGCGATAATCGCCTCGCCTTTGCTGATTGGATGTCTCCGTGTAAACAGAATTTTAATGCGAGAATCGCATTTCGAGATTTTGGAGTTCATGTTTGTTGGAGTCCCAATTTTATGCATTTTTTGGGACATTTAAAATGGTTTATTAATAGGTAAAACGCACAACAATATTTTTGTTTTCATACAGTGTCTTTTGTGATGTTTGACCATAGGTACACTGAGGGGTGAATTATGTAGGTCATACTGAACAGCTTTTACTGTGGAGTGTGGAGCCAACCCCGAAATCGCGAAAAACAAATTTGCTTTTTCCATAGAAAACATTGACATACGTAGGTTGCCCTGAAAGTTTCGGGAATTGGAAAAAATACGCGTTTAAATGAAATAAAAGTACTTTTATTGTTTTTCAAAGTATTCTCCTTTGTGTTTAATGCACTTTTTCATTCTCTGAAACCAGTTTTCAAAACAGTTATTGATCTCTGAACTGGGGGTTGACGAAATGGCCATTTTATAAGCGTGGACTGCTTCTTCCGCGGTCTGAAAACGCTGACCACGCAACCGATTCTTTATTTTCGGGAAAGTAAAAAAATCGTTGGGACTTAGGTCGGGGCTGTACGGAGGATGGTCCAGTAATTCGACTTTTTCGCCCTTCAGATAGTCGTTTGTTTTCTGAGCAGTATGAGGGCTGGCATTATCATGGTGTAGTATAATACGGCGGTTAGGGTTATTTTTTCGCAGTTCAGCAAAAACAATCGGTAAACAAACGCCTATATACCAATCGGCATTGACAGTTCTTCGATCTTCAAGAGCAATAGTCGCCACTTGACCCGATTTGGAGACAAACGTGGCTACCATTTTTTTGATCGTGCTGCGAGAACGAACAACTTTTGTTGGCTTCGGCTCGTCTTCGTAAACCCATACTCGAGATTGGTTTTTGGATTCAGGCTCATATGCGTAAATCCATGACTCGTCACCTGACACAATACTAAAAACGGCAGTTGAGCTTCCTCCATTAAATCTTTTTAGGGTTTTGTGGCACCAATTGACACGGACCGTTTTCTGGTCGTCAGATAACAAGTGAGGAATCCACCGGGAAAACAACTTCCGCACGCCCAACTCTTGCTGTAAAATAACTTGTACCTGACTCATTCCAATGCCTAAAGTCTCCTGAATTTCCCGATATGTAACATGCCTATCTTCTTTTATCAGTTGGCGAACAACATCGATGTTTTGATCGGTAACGGCAGTTTTCGGTCGACCCTCACGTACGTCATCCGCAAGAGACACACGGCCACGTTGAAATTCCGAATACCACCTGTATATTGTCGTCTTCGAAGGTGCTTCACTACTAAAAGCAATAGTCAATCGGTCTCCACATTGTTGTTGTGTTAATCCACTTTTAAAGTCATAATAAATCATTGCTCTAAAACTTTCGCGGGACAGCTCCATTTTCACCAGCGACTCAACGACTTTAAAAAACAATTGAAAATAGAACATTGTTTTTTTTTTCTAAGTGGCCAGTGTTTTCGAATAATGAGACTATGCTTGTAACAAAGAGGTATAACACATGTCAAATATACGTTCCTAAGTATGCAATTCCCGAAACTTTCAGGGCAACCTACGTATTATGATTATGACTCTTCGAAATTTATGACAACCTACCATGGAGTAGGGAAAAGTTTGTTTTGTATGACCTACAGATGTATTCGCCCCTCAGAGTATCGTCAGATATCAGATATCACAGAAACACCTTGTAGGTATATTTATATGTTGTTGTTTCCCGGTAACTTATTTTTTCTTAAAAGCAACATCACGTTATTTCAGCCAAGAGCCAATATTAAAATACTCATAAATACAACTTAAAATATATTAAAATTAACAATAATGAGTGAAACAAGAAATATTTACTAAGAATATTGACAATATAGTGAAAAGATTAGTAACAAATCACGTAGATTGACAGATAAAACTCGTATAAAAATCGGTTCGCACCGATTCGTGCGATACTCGCACGTACGTGAAAAAATGTCATACGAGAACCAGTTTAGACGAGTCGAGAAATCGTATGCAAATATCTCCCTAGAACGCAGGTCCCCGCGTAAACTATTTCGCCTGGCGATAATCTCCATTCGAGTATCGCATGACATAATCGTAGGCGAGTTTTTATTTCTCGCATGAGTGTAAACATTTTTATACGATAATCGCCTGACGATTATTGCTTACGATAATGTCATACGATTTCTCGCCCCAAAGCGTGCGAGAAACTCGCACCATGTAAATGGGCCTTTATACGAGTTTTACCTGTCAACTTACGTGATTAGTTACTAATCTTTTCACTATATTGTCAATATTCTTAGTAAATATTTCATGTTTCTCTCATTATTTTTAATTAATATAGTTTAAGTTGCATTTACGAGTATTTTAATATTGGCTCTTGGCTGAAATAACATGACGTTGCTTTTAAGAAAAAATAAGTTGCCGGGAAACGACAACATATAAGTACACCTACACGGTGTTTCTGTGATATGATATCTGACTATACTCTGGGGGGGAATACATACCTATGTAGCTCATACAAAAGAACTTTTACTTACCTACTCCATGGTAGGTAGGTAGGTTGTCATAAATTTCGAAGAGTCATAATATGTAGGTAGGTACGTCAATGTTTTCTATGGAAAAAGCAGATTTGTTTCGCGTTCGCGATTTCGGGGTTGGCTCCACACTCTAAAAGCTGTTCAGTATGACCTAATTCACCCATCAGAGTACCTATGGTCAAACATCACAAAAGACACTGTATGAAAAGAAAAATATTGTTGTATGTTTTGGCTATTAATAAAACACTTTAAACGTCCCAAAAAACGCATAAAATTGGGACTACAAAAAACATGAACTCGAAAGTCTCGAAATGCGATTCTCGCATTAAAATTTTGTTTACACGGAGACATCCAATCAGCAAAGGCGAGGCGATTATCGCTCCTTCTAGTACGATATCGTATGTTTAGTTTACATGATACAATATTTTTTCTCGTGCTACGATAATCGTGCGTTCGAGGCGAGAAACTCGAACCATGTAAATGGGCCTTAAGGATGACTCAGGCTAGATCGGGTCGTGCCCAGGCCGAGGCATTGTTATGTCGTGAAATTATAAACATTCTAACGTAAAATCTGGTTTTCCTAGCCGTTGTCACATTAAAGCATTTTAGGCATATTCTTATTTTATCCGAGCCCAATTTTAACCTTTTCGCCGCCACGTCAATGAAGTAATATAGTGTCATCAACGCCACGTCAAAAATTGCATGTATACAAACCTGACCAAAACCACGACTTGATATGAAGTGGCGTGTGGGGCACGATATGTACTGACTTTATATTAAGCCAATGGCGGCGAAAAGGTTAATAACTGATTCGATTCGTCGTAAGGCGACAAGTTTTACCAAAAAGCCGTAGACGGGTAAAAATTAAACGTATGGCTTGGTTTGCAAATAGCTAGAATATAAAATAAAACACATTGTAAAATTTGGAAATCAAAATTAATATTTATTTTTACAGAATTAAGCGTCACATCGGAATGTCAAGGTAGTTACAAAACAAAAAGAATAAAATAATACTTAACGATTTGATCGTTGCTAAGTTACTTACTAGGTACCTACTTAAATTAATTTCATGTGAATTTTTTAGATTAATGCTGACTTAGAATATTTTTATCATAAAAAAATCCACTAAATTTATGCCTCTGCTGCCTTGCGCGAGTGCACGCCCGCGGGTAAAATTAGCGATGTGACGAGTCCACTTTTTAGGGTTCCGTACCCAAAGGGTAAAACGGGACCCTATTACTAAGACTTCGCTGTCCGTCCGTCCGTCCGTCCGTCCGTCCGTCTGTCACCAGGCTGTATCTCACGAACCGTGATAGCTAGACAGTTGAAATTTTCACAGATGATGTATTTCTGTTGCCGCTATAACAACAAATACTTACTAAAAACAGAATAAAATAAAGATTTAAATGGGGCTCCCATACAACAAACGTGATTTTTGACCAAAGTTAAGCAACGTCGGGAGGGGTCAGTACTTGGATGGGTGACCGTTTTCTTTTTGCTTTTTTTTGTTTTTTTTTTTTGCATTATGGTACGGAACCCTTCGTGCGCGAGTCCGACTCGCACTTGTTTTCAATACGAATCATTCGAATTGATTCGGCCGTTGATTCGAGTTGACTCGACTCGACGCGCTCGGCGACTCGGGTTCGCGTGGTTTGCGACAAGGTCGAACTTTCAGGCTACCGATTAAAGGTTTGACCCGCTCCGTTAACCCGAGAAAGGGTGGACATTCTATCTACCTCGCATTTTGCTTTATGAGAGAGTGAGACATGCTATTGGACAGGTGGAATACCACCCTAAGACAGCGGAGGTACGTGAAACTTATTAATAATCTCTAGACTACAGGAAAGAGAGTTCATAATTTGACTGTCCTGTCCAAACACTAACGTATGCCACCTGTCCAATGTCAATGCGTCTCACTCTCTCATTAAGCAAAATTGTGAGACTCAATCACATATTGGACAGATGGAATATCACCCATACACAACCATGCCTGTGTTAAATTCGAAAAATCTACTGGTTTTGATTAGAAATGTCACAGAGGGGTGTTAATGAGTGTGGGTGCGGTGCTTTACCTTGTATTCATATTGTCTTAGGGGATATCTTTGAGATAAGTTAATATCCAGGGTACAGTCAGCTAAGTAGTTAGATTGGCACCCTTGCATACATATTTGTACTCAGGTTTTGCTGACTATACATAATTAATTACCAAATTTAACTCATTGTAACAAATAAGGATCATATTAAGAGCATTAAATTCATAATGAAATTGATACAGGCCTAATATTTTAAATTTTGCATGAAATCAGGAATATTCCACAGATGCGACCAGAAATAACAAAGTATCACGAATGGTACGAAAAACAATAAAGTTGATGTGAAATATATTAGTAGCTCTTAAATTAAATAATAATTATTTTTGGTACAAGTGCGGAAAAGAGGAAATGCGAATTACCTATCCGCACGTGTATCGTACAACGTTTTACAGTACATATATGGCCCTTTAAACTTTTGACATACGCACGAAAAGTGTTATTTTACGCACTAGTGCGGGAAAATAGGGCCATATGTAATGGCCTTTAATAGTCATTTACTATTTTATCACCATTTCTAATAGCAAAATTAAATATTGAGACACTTTCAATTTCACTTCTTCCTTCACAAAAAGCTTCAAAGTCACTTCACAAAAAGAAGGTTACATGTTTGCTAGATCGCCAGCCACAATAAAAATCGAATTTGCTCATATATCCTATATCAATGACATCTTAGCACCAACTTAGATCTATTTCGGGAGTTTACATTCTATCGTCGGAGTCTATAATGTTAACATTTCATCAATTTTACGAGTACAATAGTTTTTAGATTTAATTAAGCTATCTAAGGAATCTTTTAATACATTAACAAGTAAAAATTGTTCATATTAAATCAAATTGTAGATTATATACATTTATAACTTAGGTGTAAATTTCATATGAATATACAGAACGTTTTGTGCACTTTTAAATTACAATAATAAAGTCACAGGCAAAGTAGGCTTCGAAGTCATGATCCGTAAAAATATGTCTATACCTGTTAGGAAAATCCGTATATACTTTACGGGCTATTTAGTGTCAGTATTTATATGTGGGTAGATTGAGATGTAGGGTAGGTTGATCGGCATGCAAGACAAATAATAAATCAGTCTATAATCAGCTGAGGTGGTTTCATTGTACGTTTCCCAATACTTTACATGGCGCAGCCGGTAGGATACGAACCTACGCTACATCTCAATCTACTTGACCTCACAATCTACATCTAAATACTGAGCTTTATTAAAATCCAGTCTACCATCAAGTGATTATTGTAACATGAATTGAACGGATTGGTAGATAGAGGGCGCTTAAGTCGCTATCTCGCTGAACGTTTACTTGCATTATCTTACTTAGGCCCACTTGTATCATCCCACTGACCCGGGGTTAAGCGGATAAACCGTTAACCCAGTGTCAAATTGTATTGGTAACCATGGTAACTCCAAGTTTAACCGGTTAACCTCGGGTTAGTGGTATGGTGCAAGTGGCCCTTAGTAATTTAGTAAAAAAAAATACATCAAAATTGTAAAGTTTCTTCTAAATTAAATAAATAGTAAGAGAATTAGTGCATCACATTTATTAAGCAAATTGATATGTTTGAAAATTTTCCGAGTTTGGATCCTACATATTTTCAATTTACATGTAGGTTTATCCAACTAAGGGCCAGTTGCACCATCTACACTTGATAGACTGATCAATGGCTTTC
Source organism: Cydia fagiglandana (assembly GCF_963556715.1). Taxonomy (NCBI): domain Eukaryota; kingdom Metazoa; phylum Arthropoda; class Insecta; order Lepidoptera; family Tortricidae; genus Cydia; species Cydia fagiglandana. Next base: position 11,427,549 of record NC_085959.1, read on the forward strand.
GGCCATGAACTATGAAAGTTGCCATATAACAAAGTTTAGCGAACGCTTTAGCGGTGACGGTTGGTACAATCGACCCTAATGCTCTAGTTTCTTAGGATAGCGGTGCCGTCATATGGCAGCCGTCTCCATACAAATATTACGACATCCATATTTAGCCGTATTATTTAGTATGGAGACGGCCGCTATATGACGGCACCGCTATCCTAGGAAAACCGATCTTAAGTGATCGATTGACATTCTTAATTTGTTCTCTTAAATTGACAGTATTGTCAATACTGAAATTAATTAATTTTATTTATCTTGAACCATACGTCTATTATATTTTGTATTGTAATCTCTAATAGTAACTATATCGTAACTATTACCTAAACTAAGTCTATAGTTCGTTTTTATTAGCATTAGAAATAAGGTAAACAATCTTGATGTGTCTTTTAATTGAAAAACACATTTTAAAAATAAGTTACGGCAAATATGTTACAATTATGAATCTAATACGATCATTTATATTCTTCTGCTTTCATAAGTAATACCTAGTTTTTGATTTTTTAAAAACTTTAGATTAGATTAGATGTTTTTCATTTACAAGACATGTCAAGATCGCTTGCCTTCTTACAAGTTCTTTCTAATGCTAATAAAACGAACTATAGTAATAAGCATGTATAATTAATAAGACACTAACTGTGATGTACGACTAAGCAATTGCAACTAATACCACATTGAAACAATTGTAAAGTGAATTTATAAATGAAATCACTAAGCCACGGTTTGTTGCATCGGTGAGTAGCGTTGTAGAAAAATAAAATTCAATCATTATATTCATCAAATTGTTATAAAGTAATTCAATATTTCAAATATAATATGAAATAATATCAAAAATGAAACGAGTGTCAACTCATTGAAGATACATAATATTGTCTTCGGTTACAGCGATAGTTACTCATGAAATAAAACTATTGAAAGTATTGAAACGTCGGGATGTAGTATATATTCAATATACGCGATATAATCCGTTTCAATAGTTTTATTTCTTTGAAGATACTTTGGTTCAAAGGACTTTAACTCAAGCTTCGTGTCCCGTACCTATACATCAGTGAAGTCCTTTGTTTGCTTCACTGCAACCTTTCTTTTGCCACTTTCAGTTAGTCACAACCTATTAGCCTGAAGGTACCATAACATTACATTAATAGACCACCAACATATACATATAATTTCAATCAGATATTGTGATCAAGTAACAAATATAACTAGAAAATTCTTGCAAAAAGCTTACACGAGACTGTTCACCGTGTATGTTAAGAGGAAAAGGGACGACTGTTACTCCATTTTCCTCTCTGGATATTGACATTATGGAAAATATTTATACAACATGTATATACTACAAAATGTGTCAAAATACACTCAGCGTCACGGAAATCGCACGCCTTCGTATGGTGCGAGCGATTCTAGCTCTTAGTGAAATAGTTTAGCCTTATTCAATTTGACATCATTTAAAAGCTAATTGAATAACTTTAATCTGATATCTCTTTTGCTTACCGACAATCTTCATAGTAAATAAATCACGTCTTTCAAAGGAAAGAATCCCTTGCGCCCGAAGGTGTGCGATTTCCGTGACACTGAGAGGTTTTCAACAATGTCATGTCACCCAGGGAGGAAAATGCGGACTACGTTTGTATGAAAAGTAGGGATGTACCGACTAGTCGCCGACTAGTAGGGATGTACCGACTAGTCGCCGACTAGTAGGGATAGCCGACTATCCGGCCTCATTTTTAGTCAGCGATTAGTCGGCGACTAGGCAAAAATGGCCGATTAGTCGGCACTTTATAAGTGACAGAAAAACAGGGCAAAAAGAAATAAACTGCAAATATTTACCATAATTAAGCTTTTCACCTATTTCACCCAAAATCCTATCTAGGGTGCTTACGAAAATTGTTGTTAAAGTATTGACCGTGTGGTCGCTTTTTCATATCCGAAAGACTGGTAGCCTTAGGATTTTTTTTGTAGCGGTAGATGTGATGAATAGCGTGACGAAAGAGGTCAAACGGTTGTTTTTAAGTGCATCTGAACCGAACTTAGACAAACTAATGATCTAACTAATGGGGGCCGATTTTTGAAATTCGACCACACGATTTCGTGTATTTCGTTAAATAATATCTGCACTTTTTAGGCATTTAAATTCTACGAATAGAATTGAAATCGAATGGTCAATACCAATAGATTCCAAATTTCGATCGCTCGTATTTCAAAAATTAGCATTTCGACGAAATCGAGCGATCGAAATTCAAAAATCAGCCCCCTGGCCGACTAGCCAACTAGTCGGCCTACTAATCGGCCATCCGAACGCCGATTAGGCTAGTCGGCCAAATCAATAGTCGGTACATCATTAATGAAAAGGCGATTTCCCTCGTCTTAATAAGCTCACCAGACCATAGCTTAAGGATTTCGTTACTTAAAGTAATGATGGCTTGGGTTCCTATATGCCGATATGCTATGTGCAGTTGGAGGCGCGCTGTTGACGCCAGGCAGAGTGGAATCCGGCGGCCGAGTCCGAGTCCGAGTCGCCGGTCTCGCTGCTGCCGATGCGAGCTCGCGGCTGTAAACGCAAGTAGAACATGTATAAACATGAGTTAAATACTAACCCCCTTCGTTCGTCCCTTTCCATGATACCAATACGTCGGAAAGGGACAAACGATTATTATCGGCTTGTCAACTTTAGTAAACGTTTATGAATAAGGGGGTAACTCTGTAAACAGGCCCTAAGGCAAGTATACACGCTCCTAGAGGATTTATCAGATAAAAATAAATTATTGATATCTCCCATACGAAATTATAGAATACCGGTGTCTTTGAGTAATTTTCAGATACTTGAGTAACTTTTGAGAAAGTACCTTAATTTAATCAGCGGAATGCACCCTTGAAATTAGCGGAGTTTAAAAAAGATATAACTAAATGTATTGGTGAAACAGAAGAATTCTTCTGTTTCAATATTCCGAGTCAAAAACAATAAGAGAGAAAAGGGGAGGTTTGTTAAAACCTTACCTTTTTACCTACCTATTCCTACATAAGTTCATTTATAAACATTGTAATGTATTTATTTTTACTTATTTACAATGTCATACCTGAATTGTGGACCTAAATAATAGTCATTTTATCGTTCATCGTTATAAACAAATAATATTTTCAATTATTAGTCACGATTATGTATTAAATAACAATTATCTTTGTACAGTGAAGCGAAAGTAAAGTTTTAAAAAGTAGATATTTTTGCAATCATCTAGTTACGTGTTTGAAATTGCATCGTTAAATTAAAGAAACATTCCTTAGAAATAATTGGTTAAACAAGAAAAATTTTATAGGTAACTACTTAAAACGTGACGCTTAGCTGTTACCCTAAGCGATAGTGGCGGTTTGCTGGGTGGTTTGAGGCCCCGTGGCCAAGATGACAATCATTGAAGATAGATGTGAACGTCACTTGAAAAATATCAGGATGTCAAATACGAACGGCACATTTCAAGAGCCCCGGGGCTTAAGGGGCCTAATGAGTGCCCCCCACAAATTAATACAAAATGAAACAGCCTAGCAAATTATTGGTAGCGAAAGTCTTATGTCTTTTAGGGCTGATTTAGACGGCGCGCGAACTCGCTTGCGGTTTTAGTTACATTGCGGACTATTGGTTACGTCCGATTCAACCGACCGATCAAAAACCGCAATATAATGAAACTCGCACGCAAGTGTTCGCATGGCCTAAATGAACCCTTAGGCTAGTGCTAAAGCAGTATATACCTGATCAGGAGTAGTGGGCGTGCTCCGGCTGTGGGAGCCCAGGCCTCGACGCCCCTGGGCACCACGCCGTCTCACCTTGCCACTGTTCGTAGGAGGAGGCATCAGCTTATCATCCTTCTAAAAATAAACAATTATAATGAGTAAAAAACAAGAGGAGAACTTTCAGCTTTCTTTCATAAAACGATCAGCTGATAACCCTATTTCAGCACTCGCGTAAGACCTTGGCACTCTTCACTCTCAAAAGCCTGCCTCGACCCCGTTGCCAGTAACTAATTATTGACGAATTTCAGCCTGCTTACAAATATAATCACAAACTACCAGGATCCTAAATGAAATCGTCAGTCCATGTTTGAAGATCTCTTATGCTGTGTCTTTTGCAGAAATCTGCCACCTTGTGGCATAAAGAGAATACTTAAGTTTATGTTTTTATAGGTACATGTACTTCCCGCCAAAAAGTAGGGGTCTCCTGTTGCCCCTACAGTTTATGCACGCTCCTTTCACGTGTTTACTACTATATTTAAAGCTTTCCCCAACTTAACAATTAATCTAGTTACAAATAGAAGCAAACCTGCAGGTTGTCCGCCGAGCCCCAGCTCTTGTGCGAGGCGTCGTCAGAGTTGCGCTCCAGCGGCCTGTCCCTGGCCGACTTGGGCATGTACGCGGACGAGCGCGTCGCGCCCACGCCCAGGAAGTTGCTGAAAGCCTCCGTAGTCTTCTTCACGCGGACGTTTAACGACCCGATCCGGAGGAAACTCTCTTTTTCTGGGGGAATAAATCGGCAACATTGTAAAGTAAGGTCAGTCTTATTAAATATCTTAAGAACGGGTCGCTCACGTATTTTAAGTCGAAAAACGCTCCCCACCCGCTCGCGCTCGCTTGACGCGGAAGTAACCCGTTCATAAGATATTTAATATGTCTGTGTCTCACGGAAGTTTTGTTATTAAGGTCAGTCTGTTTTTGCGGCAAACATTACCAAGGTCCCTTGATCAAGGAGCGGTATGGCAATAAGACAGTGTATGTCAGTTCGACTTGAAAGATAGCTTAATCTAGACATAAAAGTGTAGTAAAGTATGTTAATAACATCACTATTTACAAGGACCGACTACAAGTTAACTAATAAGGCCGTAGAACAAATATAGACAATAGAGTATATAAACACACAGGTACCTATTAATATGTGGACATCACACACAGAAAAGTGCAAAATAACAAAATAAGTTAGTTTACATCAGAAAACCGAATACGAAATTTACACAGTTAACGCGGTACATACATGTTGACAAAAAGTGACCTAGAGATTATAAAAAGTACCCTCCGCCATACCTTTTACCCCTATACAAGTATAATCCCACAACGTCTTTATCAATACTTGCCTATGAATCTATAATATTTTCTTTTAAAAGTTCCAGGATTAAGCGAATTTAAACTGTTGAGAGACTGTTTAACGCATATGGCTTAAATTTTGAACAATTATAGCAACTACGTACCTACTACCACTATATAATACGGGAAAAAGTCAATTGTTTTTATCATTTAGGTACTTGCAGCAAAGAATTAAAGTGTTTTCTCATTTCAAAATGGTACCTATAACTGTAATTTTCAGAACACCAGTGACTATACGAACCAAAACCCTACATACCACAAGAAAGGAAGATTAGGCTGTGCTTGTCAAAACCAAATTGTACGGGACATTTATTAATCATTAGCAAATAATTGACACATTAAAATTGCTGCATTTTTCCATTCTGTAAACTATTTTAACTTACCTATATTGAAAAAATATATCTTTATTACGAAACTAAACTAATAATATTATATATATATTCTTCTTCTACCTAGCGTTATCCCCGTCTTTGCCAGGGTCCGCTTTCCTAACTAATTGTAATTATGCAACAAAAGAAAAACTAATTAAGAAACATAGACCTATAATGCCTAAGTCAAAATTTAGACTCGCGAGTCTCAATAGGTGGGTATAGGTATCATTATGTTTCAACTTTGTATGCTACAGAGAGAGATGGCGCAAGAAACTGTCATCACTGTTATCAGTCTAGATTTAACCACAAACACAGCCGAGCCGAGTATTAGAGGTGTGAGACAAACAACGTGAAATTATAATCCACCAGTGTATTCTTCATTTCTTACTTGACATCGCATGAACTGTTGGATGAGGGGTTATTCTTACAACCGGTGGAGAGGTGACAGTCCCTTTCAAATCAAACGTATTCGCCTCTGTATACTCTGTGAATTCGACAGTTGATAATAACTCTGAGGTAAAAAGTTACGTCGCTATTTTCAGAGACTCATACAAATATATTCTCTCATAAAAAAATACTATTTCTTTCAAGAACATATTTCATATGATTTTAACAAGTTATGCTGATGTATAATATATTGTAGCACACTTTTTACACAAATTGACTAAGCCCCACGGTAAGCTCAAGAAAGCTTGTGTTGTGGGTACTCAGACAACGATATATATAATATATATAAATATTTAAGTACATAGAAAACAACCATGACTCAGGAACAAATATCTATATCATCATACAAATAAATGCCCTTACCAGGATTCGAACCCGGGACCATCGGCTTCATAGGCAGTGTCACTACCCACTAGGCCAGACCGGTCGTCAAATAACATGCCTTCTAAAATTTACTAAAAAAATAATAATTTACATACAGGTGGATAATATTTGTACCAGTAGTAAAGTACACTCACTTCTGTAAGAGCCTGGGGACATGGAGGTGTCAATGTTGACCAGATATTGCCTTGGCTTCCGGCCAGACCAGTCTCTAGCATTTGGATCCGCATCTGGAAAAATTAACGATTTAAAACATGAAGTCATTTAAAAATAGTAGTTTGGTTACAAGGGATCAAAATCATATATTTGCGTCAAGGACTTACCTACATTGAATCCTGAATGAAGCGATGGATTCTAAAGTAGAATCCTGAGCGTAATGAAGCATTCAAGTGTTAACGCCCAAGACGAAATAATATTGATACCGTGTGACAAATACTGCTTATCACATCTCCTATGAGGGAATTATGATGCTTAAAACGGATTATTTAAGCTAAAAAAATTATATGCAAATAATTTAGAAATAGTGTGCTAGAACAGAAAAGTTTTACTATGATCCCTCCTAGCAGGGAAGAAAAGTGCCACTTTGATTCCTCCTAGCAGGGAAGATAAAGCCCTTTTCTGAATAGGTGATGTTGCATCTTTAGCTGTAGTCTAGCTGTAGGTAGATTATAATTTACATAAGAAAAATCAATAAAAAAATTAGCTCATACAAAAAGCTACACTCCGTTAATTTTTTGGAGACAAAAAACAAGACAACGAAAAAAATGTTGACCTAATTACTTGATCGAAACCAGCTACGTACTAGTAAAAGAAAATTGTTGATGAGCCAGCTACGTTAGAGTATAAAAATTGGCCAAGAGCATGTCGAGCATGCTTAGTGTAGGGTTTCGTAGTTACCATTCTGTCAAAATAGACCAAACGGGGGCTATTAGTAAGTATCATAAGGGAGCACCTTTGCAGCGCCTTGTACATTACGTCTTTTTTTACTAAGAAAAGAAGATTTTTTGCAATAACTCACAAACGACTAGACCGATCATGTTCGCTATAGTTTTCATTGAAAGTATTTATTAAGCTGGACCCGTGGTTCTAAAGTTAGAGGGGGGGGACACATTTTTTTTTTCTTTCGGAGCGCATATTTCCGAAAATATTAACCGTATTTATTTTGAAAGACCTATCCAACGATACCCCACACTATCGGGACAAAGCAAAAAAAATAAAAAAAAAGCTTTTTGTATGGGCGGTACCTACGCTAAAAATTTTTTTTTTGTTAAATGGGTAAATAAATACTCTTTGAAGTGATAATTAAGTCCATTAAGTGGCTACTTGAAACATCTAATAAATAGCTGACATGACGAAGAACCTTGACTGCCAATAATTTAGGAAAAAATATTAATAATACATTCGCATAATATGCTTAAAAAGTACGTTCAATTATACTACATATTATTCAACCTTATTTTTATTTAAAATTGAATGGATATAAAAAAGATACGTTTAGTACGTACAACTTTAGTTGCTAAGGTATTTGGAATTACATAATACAAATACTACAGTTCGTTTTTTTTAGCATTAGAAATAAGGTAAACAATCTTGACGTGTCTTTATTTGAAAAACACATTTTAAAAATAAGTTAAGGCAAGTATGTAACAATTATGAATCTAATACGATCATTTATATTCTTCTGCTTTCATAAGTAATAGTTTTTGAGTTTTAAAAAGCGTTTTTCAATTAAAAGACATGTCAAGATCGCTTACCTTCTTGCAAGTTCTTTCTAATGCTAAAAAAAACGAACTATAAGTAAAAATAAATACTTTATTGTGACAACTTGAAAATTGATTTGTAAACCTTACCCACATGCCCGCAAAATGCCCGCTGGAGTGCGACGTATGGCCATTTAAGGCCAACGTGCACCATCTCACTAACCCGGGGTTAAGCGGTTAAACCGTTAACCCAATGTCAAATTGAACTGGTAACCATGGTAACTCCAGGTGTAACCGGTTAACCCCGGGTTAGTGGGATGGTGCAAGTGGCCCTTAGTAAGACTAGGCGTCTTTGACCAACTGTAAGGCCGACCACGTACTGTCGTTGGGCCGTTTGCACTTTGCGCTAGAAAAACCTGAAAGCAACAGGTTGTAGAAAATTAAAAACATTTGGGTTTTTAAACTTTATTTGGTACTACAACTACTTCTACATTAAAGCGAGATAAATATCAATGTAGGGCCGTTCGTATACCTACAGCGATTCAATTAGTGACACTGCAACTTTCGTATAATTAGGTATACGAATGGATACCGAGAAACGTAAGAAGGTGTAGTAAGCTGTGTTGAATATATCTTAAAATGTAACAATTAGTTTAATTACTTTATATAAATATACTATAAATGACTAGATTTTACTATAAACATTCATATCTTACTTAAAAATATAAATTATAGGCCCATAAAATAACTAAGAAGCATAGCTTACAGCGGAGCTTTTATAACAGAATAATTTTGGTTCGCACCCTTTGGGTTCACAGCCGTGAAAATACTTTGTATAATAAATGATTGGTACAATGTATACAATTTTTTTCTGGGATGGCTTAAACGATCCCGACGCCAAAGATATACAAATACAATTTTGTTATGTTGAAACGCTAATTAAACCGTTCACACTATGACAATGGTTCTTTTTTTAACAGACATAGTATTTAAATCCGTAGGATACAATAATTAAATTGAGTTATAGTCAGACCGTAAAAAGTCTGCAGCGATTTTGATAGCCCACGCAGTGCAAGTGTCATTTTAAACGTCAAACTTCTATGAAATTATGACGTTTACATAACACTTACACTGCGTGGGCTATCAAATCCGCTGCAGACTTTGTTTGGTGCGACTATAAGTACTTGTAATTATTAATTTCACCGATTGAATATTCTGAACTAACACATGCATTGCTGTTGCATATTGAATATTATAATGGATAAATGATCATAAGTCTAAACCTAAATCGCGTTCCCCCTCAATTAAATAAATATTCATGGAGTTTGAATGTCGACGGAAGTCTTCACATAGTCACTTGCACGCCATACTGAAACTTGGCATAGTAACGAGGGTCCAGTTCAAACATCGGCTGGTAGCAATCGTAGCACACCCACTGCGCAATCTTCGGAATATACCACAATACGTGCACTCCTTCGACAAAACAGGGGCGGGCCGAGGGGCACCAAGGATGTGGGATAGATCTTATGAACACTATATCCAAGTTGGTTGCATCTATTTCGGCGAATCGTTCCTGGCACAGAAAGAGAAGATTCACTTTCAGCATTGGAGGGAGGCCGATGTACCGAAAGCAGATATTTTCTACAACGCGACAGAACGCTTCCACCGTCCGCGGGATGGGTAGTCAAGTGAACAGTGCCGCGGTGACTATGTCCTCGACGTAGGCGCGCATGTCTGGCAACTCATTGAAATCACCGTAATTTTCCCACCGGTTGGCCATATTCTGCAATAAAAAAAAATCTGGTGTAAACGTCACAGTAACTGTCCGTTTATCTTCACGCTTAAACTGCTGAACCAATTTAGATGGGAATTTATATGTATTTTCATGTCCGGGGAGAGATAGGATTTAGCAATTGTCATCATTCCATACAGACGAAGTCAAGGGCAGAAGCTAGTTGTAAAATAAATATAAAAAAAAAGTTTATGTAAGTAATACAACTAATGCTAAAATATGCTACTTAATTAGTTACATATGTTATTAAACATACAATTGCAATGAAATGAAATCGTGAAAAAAATTGCCAAATTCGTTTGCGCAATGACAAAAAGAAAAATACGGCAGTTCTAAAAATAGCAGACAAAATGGAAAAAGGGATACATTTTTTTAATATCTAAAATTTTAAGGCTCATAAATCACATAATAATATTTATTAGCCAATGCTGTAGCATGTTTTAATTAAAAAAAAGAGACGGATTGTAGTTCGCTATGCATTACCTTAGCAAGTAGACAAAAGGCAATTCACCAAATTGTTTCTCATATTGTAATGAGCTACTTTTATTATTAAAAATGTTCATTTTTATTAGTTCTCACTTGAAGTCGTTAATAACGTCCAACGGTACTTACAGGTGTTATGGTCGCAGGTACGGAGTTGCAGGAGATTGGCACCGTCACACTAATCAGTCTCTGCGTGGGTTTCGCCGGGCGGCCGATTGGTATCGACCAATCTGTTATTATTTACGACGCATGCACTAACGAAGGGATGCTACTCAAAAACACTGTCTTATCCATTGACGATGATATGACGACAACAATAAATAAATACGTATTTTGGAGACAATCTAAAGCAGTTTGACCGAGTCCCAAAATAAACAAAATTGTACATTGGATACTAGGCGACGATATACAATTAATGAGCATACAAATCTCACCCGAACCATTTAAACTGTTTAAAAACTGTAAATCAAGTATTGATTCATTCGATATTTTTCTATAAGCACATCACTGTCACTTTTTTGTTGTTGTGTTGTTATCCCGTTCCACAAAATATAAAAGGAAAGAGATGCACTATGTGAAAAATAACAAATCAACAGTTTGTATACGAGTAATTTTAGATCACAAGCGAGCGTTCTACTCTGGGGAGCCATTAAAAGAATGTGTGGGCCGGAGACCTGAGATAATAATATGTAATAGGAAATCCAGGTTAACAGGGACTGGCTCATCCAAGTTGATACTTCCCCTGCGGTCGCTTAGCAATGGAAATATACACAACTACTACTCCGGTCGTCCTTAGGGACTTCCTTTGTAAGAGGCCCGGTTGCACGCCATCTGGTTTAAAGCATTGGAACTCGTATCGCGGGAAGGATACGAAGTTATAAGCAGTTTGGGTTTCACAATACGCCATCGCCATCTATCACCAAGCATCGGAAACACAAACCGAACAACGTACACCCACAAAGGAGAGCTAATGCTCTTATTACTAACGTAATGGATGCAGTTCGAGGCTTTGGTTATAGATGACGTTAGTGACGTGAACAATTTTTGCAGCTTGTTGTACGTGTGATGTTAAAAGATTTTTTAATATCTAAAATATCGAAGTAGTTTCAATTATTTGCCTATATATAAGCAGATAATTTACCTTTGTTTCGTGCTCTCTTTAACACATTAATTGCCTTTAAGTGCTAAGGGTTACCACGTCTTAGGCGTATGGAACGCGTAGTCGCTACGAACAGTGTACCCGACAGTCGGGTTCATGGCGCTGAATGAGTTAGGCACTGCATGGTTGCTTAGAAACATAATTGTTGGTACCAAATCTATACCTCATGAAATCCTTTTTTATGTCCCCTGGGAGGTAATTAACCTCAGGTTCCGAACAGATTACTACTACTAGAGACTACTTTTAGAAATTTAATTCATATTGAATTGGAATAGAATTTGTTTTATCTCATTCAATTTCAAACAATACAAAATCAGCTATCAGTAGAAGCAAAGAGAATAGATAGTATAGAGGGCTATTGCCAAAGTAAATTTTGTAGTCACGGTACATTTACTGCCATCTATCGACACACGATGAAAACTTAAAATAAAATTGAAAATGTATAAATTAATCAAAATATGTTTACGGAGAAATGATTTTTTTTTGTTCCATACTGACCTATATTCTTTTACTGATATGTCTTAAAATTGTTAAATATCAAACGGTGTCGTCAACGCCATCTAGCCGAGAATAGGCCAAAGGTAATGGTGCCATCTATTCGAGAATGACTTTTTCTTGATTTCCGAGGCACGTTTTTTCTTAGACTTTATTTATCTTATACGGAGTTACATATATCTCTGGTAGAAGTTTTTGTACAGCTAGGAGATTTTGGATGTTTCATTGTTATGCCTGAGCCTATGTTGGATATTAGGCACACAAATGTATTGCTCCTGCCATGACTAAAAGATAATCTTAAAGGCTGAGTTTAATGTAACGTTTAATTATGAAAACGCCATGCAGCTCTTTTACAAAATACAAAAAAAATGCGTTTTTTTCGAGAGAAAATTGTCAATGGCTTATCGCTTCCTCATCGGCGGTCAAACAGATGTCTTAGGGCTCATTTAGACGATGCGAGAACTCGTATGCGAGTTTCATTACATTGCGGATTTTGATCGGTTCGTAAAATTGGACGTAAACAACAGTCCGCAATGTAACAAAAAACTGCGAGTTCGTGCGCCGTCTAAATCAGCCCTTACCCTAATAGCATTTTCTTGTAGGGATTTTGTTGGGCCTTTGTTTACGTATTAGTTGGGCAACCGTTATATTTGGCCGTACGATTTGCTGGAGGGCCCTCGACAAAGGCCCTCCCGAAGATTCCCAACAGAGGGCCATAAGAGTAATTTTTTAGTTGGGCCTATTTAAATAAATCATACAATTATTCAACGGTGGTGGTTTTGGTTGGGCCGTGGTTGGGCCTATACACATTTGTTTGATGGTTGGTTAATTGTTACATTTGGCCGTACGATTTGCTGGAGGGCCCTCGACAAAGGCCCTCCCGAAGATTCCCAACAGAGGGCCATTAGAGTAATTTTTTCGTTGGGCCTATTTAAATAAATCATACAATTATTCAACGGTGGTGGTTTTGGTTGGGCCGTGGCTGGGCCTATACACATTTGTTTGATGGTTGGTTAATTGTTACATTTTGCCGTATGGCTTGCTGTAGGGCCAACTGCAAAAAAATAAAAAAGGGCAATTTTTTCGTTGTGCTTCTGTTTGCAAATTCAACAATTACCCAACGGCAAGTCAGGTAGGTCGGTAGGTAGTCGTGCACCAGGTTGAAGGCCCAACACAGCTTGTCCCACAAAGGGCCAACATTGTAACTTTAACGTTGGGCCTTGTGTAGGATTCTTACAATACTACCGTAGGTAAATAGTTGTGTAATTTATAGTGGGCCTACAGTCTAATTATGTAATGGGCTTTTGTTTACGAGTCCTACAGTTACCCTACGTTAAGTAAGTGGTTGTGTAATACGACGTTGGGCCTTTGCTGATAAATATTACAATTACACTACGGTAGGCATTGGTTGTATCCACATGAAGGCACATGAAGGCCCTAGGCAGCAGTTGTTGTTAATCTTCTCTGTATCGTTCCAATTCTAGTATATGTACTGCCGAAGCAAGTACACTTACTATACACTCTAATTTGTATATATACTAACCGCACTTCGAAACTTCGTAAGCGAGATTTATGTTTTTTGAGATTTAAATTGAGAAAATGTTGGTAAAATACAATTTTTTAAATTTATATATAAATTTTATAGTTATAGCTATTAGATTTATAAGTTACTTTTAAACAATATTATGATTATATCCGGAATAATCGAGAAAATAACTATAACTTCGATGTTTGGAGACAGTAACGCCATCTAGTGACGCCACAAGCAAACTCAACTGGTATTGTTGGGCATCAGTACCACAGCCAATGTTGGTAAATGCGATATTTGTGCTCACTGTGCCAACGAATGTTATCGTTGTTTAGCCACCGGTACCAAAATACACAAAGGCCCATTGTTAGGCGTCAGTTCCACAGCCAATGTTGGTAAATACGATATTTGTCATCATTGGGCCATCGGATGATATCTTTGACTAGCCAACGTTACCAAAATACACAAAGGCCCATTGTTGGGCATCCGTGCCACAGCCAATGTTGGTAAATGCGGTATTCGTCACCATTGGGCCAACGAATGTTATCGTTGTTTAGCGAACGGTAGCAAAATACACAAAGGCCCATTGTTGGGCCTCAATGCTACAGCCAATGTTGGTAAATGCGATATTTGTCGTCATTGGGCCATCGTATGATATCGTTGATTAGCCAACGTTGCCAAAATAAACAAAGGCCCATTGTTGGGCATCAGTGTCACAGCCAATGTTGGTAAATGCGATATTTGTCATCATTGGGCCATCGGATGATATCGTTGATTAGCCAACGTTACCAAAATACACAAAGGCCCATTGTTGGGCATCAATGCTACAGTCAATGTTGGTAAATGCGATATTTGTCATCATTGGGCCATCGGATGATATCGTTGATTAGCCAACGTTACCAAAATAAACAAAGGCCCGTTGTTGGGCATCAATGCTACAGCCAATGTTGGTAAATGCGATATTTGTCGTCATTGGGCCATCGGATGATATCGTTGATTAGCCAACGTTACCAAAATAAACAAAGGCCCATTGTTGGGCATCAGTGCCACAGCCAATGTTGGTAAATGCGATTTTTGTCATCTTTGGGCCATCGGATGATATCGTTGATTAGCCAACGTTACCAAAATACACAAAGGCCCATTGTTGGGCATCCGTGCCACAGCCAATGTTGGTAAATGCGGTATTCGTCACCATTGGGCCAACGAATGTTATCGTTGTTTAGCGAACGGTAGCAAAATACACAAAGGCCCATTGTTGGGCATCACTGCCACTGCCAATGTTGGTAAATGCGATATATGTCATCATTGGGCCAATGAATATTATCGTTGTTTAGCCAACGGTACCAAAATACACAAAGGCCCATTGTTGGGCATCTGTGCCACAGCGAATGTTGGTAAATGCGATGGTGGGCCAATACAAAATTAATGTTGGCTACGGAACGAACCTCATCCCAACGTTTTCCCTACCGTTGGCACCGTGGGCCCCAACGAAAATGCTACTAGGGTATCGTGTAGTGGCTTACCTTAAAATATAATTGAATTTGTTTCAGAAACAGAAACAAAACAAAAGTAACTCTGTTTAATTTAATAATGATTAAAATTTCATTGTAGGTTATTTTATAATAGTTTTAGAACCGTAGCTAGCTAGAGGTTAAAGTAAAATAAAACAAATATTTACCGTAAGCTTCCACTAGCAGTCTGAAGAGATTTTCATGACGAAACTGCATGGCGATGTGTAGAGGTGTGTACCCCTGTCAAATATACACAGCATCTTAATGTCAGTTGTCTTAAGTAGGTAAAAAAACCGGGCAAGTGCGAGTCGGACTCGCGCACGAAGGGTTCCGTACCATAATGCAAAAAAAGGCAAAAAAAAAACGGTCACCTATCCAAGTACTGACCCCACCCGACGTTGCTTAACTTCAGTCAAAAATCACGTTTGTTGTATGGGAGCCCCACTTAAATCTTTATTTTATTCTGTTTTTAGTTTTTGTTGTTATAGCGGCAACAGAAATACCTCATCTGTGAAAATTTCAACTGTCTAGCTATCACGGTTCGTGAAATACAGCCTGGTGACACGGTGACAGAGGAACGGACAACAGAGTCTTAGTAATAGGGTCCCGTTTTACCCTTTGTGTACGGAACCCTAAAAAGACGCGAAGAATTAGATAATGAAATTTCGATACCGCGGACCGATTTTACTCCCCGGAAAATGCATCGTCCTTGGGATCAAATATTATAAAGATAGTGTCCAAATTGCATACATCGGCCTAAAAAACAATGACGTTATAAGACGAATGACGTGGCATATTATCGTCATTATGTCATTGAATTTATACTAAGGTTTCCGACTTCTTCATACTTAGCGATGTGCCGTTACCGGTAAAATACCCAAGGTGGGAAAATTCCCAGTAATGTTACCGGTAAGATTCCCCAGAATCAGTAATTTAGGGTAATATTCAAATTAAGTGAATGTCAACATAAGTTGTTTTACATTAAATCATTACTTGTCAACAAATGCATCATACGAAGTGCAAAAAATCAACATAGGTTTATTTTTCTAGTAAATTCCCAATACTACTGGTAATTTTCCCAATGTTACTCAGTATTTTACCAATATTACTCGGAAGTATTCCCCTTGTCTGGGCAAGTGGGCATAGTCAAAACCAGTTCCAGTCAAAACCACTCAATGAATAATACCAGAATTTTAGTAAAACTAAAACGAAAATGAAAAAATCAGATTGATTTAATAATAATCATCACATTTTTATTATGAGTAGGTAAGCTGTAGTACAATGACATTGTTTATATATGTTATTTATTTGATTTATTTTGTTTATTTTCATTATTGTATTTATTTTCTTTATTCAATTTATTTATTTATTTCATTAATTTATTTATTTTATGAATTTATTTATTTCATTAATTTATTTATTTTATGAATTTATTTATTTCATTAATTTATTTATTTCATTAATTTGTTTCATTAATTTATTTATTTCATTAATTTATTTATTTTATTAATTTATTTTAGTGACAGAAAAACGCCCGCAATTGACGAATTTCGATTTTTCGTGTTCGTGTTACGGGATACAGCGTAATACTACATTGCTTCGCAACTCCGCTAAGACTGAGTGAAAGAGATAGCTGATGCTACGAGTAGAAGAGACGTAAAGATAATTAAGCTATTTCTACATGTTTTAAATTAAATTAATTAAATTATAACGTAAGCGTTCAAGTACGAGTATATTACCCGCTTTTGGGAATATTACCGGTAAGAATGGTAATTTACTAGTAATATTCCCAAATGGTAAAATACCGGTAATGGTATTTTACTCTCGGCACATCACTATTCATACTACATTGTACATACATCTTACACTGCATATTGAATGTCACTGTGTATACAACAATATGTTTAAAGTAAGAAGAAGCAAAGAAGTTGACTTTATCAGCCGCAGGCTAAAAATATTAATGTTTGTAGAAGTTAAACATTGCCGTCACAATTTACAATTAAAATATTTCCTTGAAACAATTTTATCATATCGACTTTACGTTTGCGACAAGCCATGTAGAATGTAGACCATCTGCCTCTTTCATATTACCTTTATATTGAAGTCGATATTAAACTTAGATCTAGCTGAAGTCGGTATATAACAGCGACAGGTGTAAGGGGGAAGGTTTCAATAGAGTAAGAATATTTTAACATAAAGAGATGGAACGTGTTAAAACAAGCAGATAGAGATAGAAAGAAAACTCAGATACAATATCCTATTTCGTCAGTTGATAATAAAACACACACAAAAGTATATCACTGCTCAGTTTAAGTTTGTGTAACCGTACAACTTCAAATTATATTTGAAATACCTGCTAAATCCTGCAACTAGAAGTTTATACCTTTAGAACGTTTTCAACATTCACGTTAAAGAAATAAAAAGTATATGTAAACACAGCCCGGTTTAAACTTAAATCGAAATCATTGACATGACTATGGTACTTCCCAAGAATCTACAAGTAGGTACCTAGTTAAGTAAGTATGTAGTAGGGTAATAAAAAGCGAACTTACCCCATTCTGCTTCCGTCATCAGCCGAGCACCACATGAAAAAGAGTGTAACGACAATTTAAGTATACCGTAAACCAGGCAAAATAACCCAGCTGTTGCTCATTTGATTGGACATTACTCGTCCACTTTATAGGTAGAGTTGAACCGGTGGTTCTAACTGCTGACAGGCATACAACACCCTTAAGGGGTTACGTGAGCCCGCGTTCCGTCTATATAACAAGAATAACCTTTGTTGTATTGAAACCCCACTTTAGTACATTACTACAGAGGCCGGGACGAAAGGGGTTGCCGGCCGAAGACATATAGACGGCCGAGCGAAGCGAGGCCGGGGATAGGTCTGAGCGCGGGCAACCCCATTTCCCGCCGAGGTATGTATAGTGCTTTTCTCAAACATGCAATGAAATAAATAAAATAAAAAATCCACGAAACCCAAGTTTTATTTATAGAAAAAACTACACCCAAAATATAACCAACACGTACCTATATCATTATCACGCGTATGTTTTACACGAGTCGTGTATTTTTACTACCCGTATATTTTCATGTATCTTTGATTTTTTCGCCTTGTATCCGTCAGACTGTCGTTTTCGTCACATATGTTTACATAGTCTTTCATGTTGATATCATGTTTCACATACATCGTTGCTTTATGCATGGAGTAAATAAGTATAATTTCCACAGTGTTGACGAATTTGTAGTAAAATTCATTTAAAATATGCCACAAAACTGTTTCTAATAAACTGTAAGCCATTTTTCTTAGTTTCTCAAATAATAAAATTGCTATAAGCAACCATATACATACTTCATCTTTGATTTGGCGGCAGAGGCAGCAAGTTATTTAAAATCAATTCTGCTTACGCTGCCAATTCCAACACCTACGATTACAATTAATATTAATTTCATTATTTCGTCGGAACTCATATTAAAGTAAAAAAATCAACAACGCACCATAAATCCAATAAAACAGAATGAACATTTTTCAACTTTACCTCCATAACAATTTAAAAAAAATAACTACGCGTGTTTGAGTAGACCTTTTTACCGCTAACGTTTAGATGAAATATTTTAAATGTTTTTATTTGTGTAGTTAAATTTATAATTTAAAATTATAGAATTTGGTTAATAATGTTTTATTTATTAAGTTCATGTTGATTTTATACAAATAAAACTGAAAATTATAGCAAACATTGTTTTTTTTTTTTTTTTATAGGCTTAGTGGCAGAGTGTCATTACGAACCATAAAGCAAACACTGCCTCTAGTTTTTTTTAATGGATGAATGCCACGATGCTGTGTCACAAATATCTGTGAAATGCAAATTAAAAAAGAGGACTTTGCCGGCCTAGGCCTGCAAGATTTGTATGAAATTCCATT
The DNA here is from genome assembly GCF_963556715.1 of Cydia fagiglandana. Lineage (NCBI taxonomy): Eukaryota > Metazoa > Arthropoda > Insecta > Lepidoptera > Tortricidae > Cydia > Cydia fagiglandana. The sequence continues at coordinate 11,446,501 of NC_085959.1, forward strand.
ATCGACCTTTTGTCCTAGCCGCACCTGCAACGTCATACTTCGCAGCCTATTATAAGGAACAAAACATCAATATTTCATTGCATGTTTGAGAAAAAATATTTATTATACATATTATGTTTATAGTATTTGTTGTTATAGCGGCAACAGAAATAAATCATCTGTGAAAGTATCTATACTATCATGGTTCATGAGATACAGCCTGGTGACAGACAGATAGACAGTGATCTTAGTAATGGGTCCCGTTTTTACCATTTCGGTACGGAACCGTAATACAGCGATATCAAGGCTCCTTTCACATCATATTAGGAACCTTAGGGCCCCCCCACATCTGGCGTCTTTCGAGCGTCGGCGTCTGTTGGCGTCGGTCCAGCGCTATGGAAAATGACGTCGCTGCGCAGTTGCGTCGACGCTGCGTCGACGTTGCGTCGACGTCGGCCATAGAATTGTAGACGCCGACGCTCGAAAGACGCCAGATGTGGGGGGGGCCTTAATACTTTTTCGTCAATAAAATAAGTTTTACAGTTTTGTCGTGCGCCTGCCTGCAGTGATTATAAAACTGTAATTAGTATACGTTAAACTAACGATAGAGGTTCTATAATTTTCATTCTTGCTACATGATATGATTGCGCCGGGAGACCTATTGTTTCCAATAAAGTTTTAAGTCTTAATGTATTGTTTGTCCGCATTTTCGTTAGTTATAATTTATTTTTTTCAGAAACGCGTAACTTTTTAGGAGTTCCATAAAACAAACCTAACCTATATGTATAGAGGATAACCTTACGAAAATCCTAAAATATTAACGGTTTCAGAATTAGGACTAGGTAATGATAATATGACAAACATTATGACTTAATACTTATGTCAAAGGGACCCCGCGCGACTCATGTTGCCAATTAAATTATATAAGTATATTATACATACTTACAACGCAATATCCTCGTACCAATAAAAGCAAAATCAAACGATAAATACTATTATTCATAAAAAAAAATCATAACAATCAAAACAAACGGACTGACATGTTGTTAGAGCCAGGCAAAGGTGCTCAGGACCTTTAAAAAAAGTTTATCTTTGCAAAATGCGATTTTCGAACATCACCTGGTTCCGCTAACAGTTATGATTATACGCACGAATGACCAAACTCCAGTAGAGTGTTTAATTAAGTAAAATGGAAAATGTCAACTTCATCTATCGATTATGTTTAGGTATACTGACCGAGCGCTCGTAGACAACCTGCCGCGCGGCCCCAGCTAGCAGTTTCACTAAATTTTCATCTCCGCGTTTACAGGCCCAGTGCATCGCCGTCTAAAACACAATCAAACGTTATTCAGTCACACCGATACTATACGCAACACAAGATTATTTAATTATTGCTAACACCAAGTTTTTATTCAAATACATCCTAACTTGTACCTTCCACGTAATTAGGCAGTCGAATATTGTAATTTTTTTTACGATGCAAAATATTAAAAACAAACTAACCCAAAACAAAACCTTAATAGCGATGGGCAATTTTTAAACATATCTTGTTTGGTTTACTGTAAAGTATAAGTTTTATATAGTTTTATACGTATAATCATTTAATTATATCGGTAGGTTACTCATTAGGTGGGAATGTTTGTATAAGATGTATATTTTTATGTTAATAAATAAAATAAATAACAACTTATTAAAACATACAAATAAATATGTAATATTTCTACTACTTATAGTACCGATGCAGCAGATTCTGATCGTAAAAATCGATTAAGTATGGTTAGAAGGAGTGTATCGCTTTATTTTATGTTTAAAGTGTAGTTGTGTAAACTTAAAGTTTAATATGTACTTAATCACAATCAATTTGTTACGGTGTATTTAATAAATGTTCCAAAAGTATTCATTATTTATCACGAATTTGCATGTACCTAACAATAGTAAAATCACAAAAAATATAGAAATACAAGCCAAATATTAATTCGAACCGGTAGAAACTTACATGAAATATGTATAAGTGAAAATGTAACCTTAGTAACTTACTTACAAGTATAACCTGCCCATCACTAATCACGAACGAGTTTAGTAGGTCGAGAAACAAATTACTTGATTGCCAGGCTTTTATTTTATATATGTAAAACACTTTGATGGACAATATAATGCCGAAATTATAGCTCTTTATAATCGGAACGTATTAGGATGATTTGCATCCAGATTAAAGATTATATTTTGGGGAAGGTAGGTGTTATTAGCATAGTTATAGGAATTACCTTGCTATCATCATTGGTCATTTTAATTTTTGAAACGTTTTTGTATAAGTAAAGCATAATTTCATGGAACCGGTGGTGTTTTGATAGCTTAGGATTAAGTATAACAACTGTTCAGGCGGGGCCCGTAGTTAGCAGGAGACTGACAAGTTATTTATGTTGACATCGCTTAAGTAATTTAGAGTTCGCGGGAAAAACGGTTCACGGAGTATAAAATCAGGCCACCCTTTGCAAGGGATGGGATTATAGTTCCGACTTGGAATCGGGCATTAAATCCCTTACAACGAAATTTCTCGCCGAATGGCTCGTCGTCCACAGTTTCAGTCAGCAGTTAAGCGTCGGGATATATATTACTTTATCTGGGGGTACGTACCAATCGGCGTATGTACAAGATGTAGGCGTGATCGTAGCTGATTCAGTGGGGTAGTTAGTGGCGGGCGGTCCCGGGTTCGACGTCGCCCAGAGAAATATTGGCCCCGAGGGAAGCGCTGTTAATTTGCCGCTCACACAGAACTGGTGCAGCACGATTTTCCACGTATCTACCTACGCGTCCGCGCGGACAACTCCAATATTGATGGAGGCATTTTCGGACCGTGTTTCCCGTAACCAACTGTTTGTGGTATGAATATACGTTAGCAGAGGTTTTGAAATTTACTAAATGCCCAATAACAATAATTATCATACTCTTCAATATCTGTTTGACTAAAGAGCAAAAAGTATCACAATCAAAATTGTATAACACGAAAAATTGATTCACGACATGTAAGCTCAAAGTCATTTGCATAATTAAGATAGTGGACTGAGTTTGAAGCATTATGATTATGTTTATTAATAACTACAGCGGTAACCTTGGTGTAATAAATAGCCGAATATACTTACATACTGCGGTCGCATGCGCCGACACCATCAGACAGCGCGGGACATGAGGGAAAGAACAACAAAAATTTGAATAAAGTTAATATAATCTTATAAATATTAATACTGTCCTTCGAACAAGGGATCTCCTACAAGATTAAGGTCCTCTGAGTCCTTAAAAAGCTTATTAAGTCCACGTTTCCGGGTGACCCGGCGAGCGAATTACTAATTTATTGTCGGTTAGGCTAATAAATTTAAAAGGGGATTACGTGGTCCGCGCACAAAGCAAAGCTTTATAATTTGCCCGATATAAATCTTGCTGTTTCCTTCAAACGGCTGACTTTATCATTAAAGACGGATTCGAGGTATTTACTTGCTCAAATAAACAGCTAAATCAAGCGAGTGTCTTCAGCAGCCTAATAATTTTGGAGATCAGTATCGGTGAATATGTCTCCATTTATGACTATTCTGTATCATAAGGTGGGGTGTGCACAAATAGAAAAAAAAACTAGAGACAAGTGTACGTGTGTTAAACCAAAAATAATAATGTTATACACATACAGTAGGTTACAATTAGCATTGCATTCAACCACTACTGCAGAATACCCCATTATTTCATGACTTTACATGTATATTTTGTCTTACTCAAGTAAGTAGGTACAATGTTCATTTTAAAGTATATTCTCTTTTCTTATGTTCTTGACATAAATTAAACGGAACCTTTTTCTACATCACTTTTAGGAGTCAATAAACTTATTCCACTTCCGTCCACTTTAACGTGTAAAATTGTAAATTGTAAAAGGTCATTTTATTCCGTGACTTTAAAAAGCAATTTTGTGTTCAGTGACGGACCATAAAATAAGTATCTTCGGTGTTAAGTTACCAACACTGGGAAAATAGAAATGTAACACTTTGGTCTATATTGTCTTTTATGAAAATGAATAACTTGAACCGAATGATGAAAACAATTTTTTTGCAACTTTCAATACAGAAATATATGTCTAAAATGCAGGACATAGTCCTAATTATTGTAAATAGACAAGCCGATGGAATACAGTTCTGTGGACGCTCCGCGACTGCTGCACCTGTGGTTGCTTTTATTGTTTTTATTTTATTTAACCTTGCCCCCGAATTAATTGTGAACAAAGCCCGGCAAGCAAAGTGCAGGACGCGGTGCCTCGAAGCAACATCCGTCGGCGCGTCATATTGATTGCGTTTGCATGTACGTCAATTAGTGTACGCGGGGCGATGCGTCTTCAACACGACTAATTATTGTCATGTCGACCTGAGTACGTATGTAGATTACTGGGTATATAGCCTGACAGCGAAGTGATATATGTGTCAATCAGATTAGAGACACTTAAGATGTCTATATGTGTTATGGGTGTTAGGGAACGCGAGGTATTCACATTGGCGAATGCTTATTGGGGTTACCACGCGTTTCTATTAGAGTACATCACTTTTGGCAGAATATCAGATATCCTATATTTATATGATTATTTGTACTGTAATAGAAACATTGTACAATTAAATAATATTAAAGTCTATGGTATCGTGTACGAAACGGGTAAGGAATATACGATACGTAATAAAAGTTCAAGACAACTTACTTCCACAAACTAGATGGTGGAGAATTAGACGTATACCGAAACTCCTTATTCTATAAGGAAGCCGGCCAAGTACGAGTCAGATCAAGCATAATACATAAAATGTAACATCAACACACTCAGTTGCAGTCTTTCGGATAGCCGATTTAAACCGATCATATTCAAATAAAAGGATACCCACTATTCTATTAAAGTTACAAGGCAGAGAGGCGTCATTTACTTTTGAAATATTCAATTTTTTACCTACGAAATTACAAAGCTTTGCTATAAAAAAAATAGTTATTTTCTAATGGGTAATTAATAGTTTTAATTACATGAATTTTTGATGGCATAGGATTTACTTAAGTGATATAAAGAACGTAGGTAGGTATTAAAAATGTAGACGATTTTTACTTACACCCTGTTGTGTTCAGGAAACAGCGCCAGCGTGTCCGAGAAAGATACAAAAGAAATTCACATTATACATTATGCAAATATTATTTAAAATCACAAAAACATAAGAAAATTTACATACAGGGCTAGCACAACTGACCGTCATGATGAAAGTCGCGTCATCTTCCGTCAGTTAACACTGACAAACGGATAAATAGATGTAGTGTCGCAAAATATTGTAAACTTTGAACACGCAAAGCACTTAGGAGTGTTTAAATGGCTTTTGTATATGTCTTTGTTTCACGTAAGAAACTAGTTGATCGCAACAAACTAAATACCTATCCCATAATATGACCAAAAAGTTATTTTTGTCTTCTATCACGTAGGTACTTTGCACAAACATGTACAAAAATGCAATGCTAAGTTACAGAAATATGGCGAAGACTGAAATGTACTTACACACTCTTCGCTTTGCCTTGTATTAAAAACGGCTCGTGAACGCTGTTAATACCTAGTAGACTGGTCATATTTTTCATCAAAACGATTTCGACTGGCAAAGCATATTACTTTTTGGCAACCGGGTTTTTTAACCTAATTAGAGCCCCCTGAATCCGAATTTGCCGGTTGCTCGATCGAAATCTTGACCGGAAGTGAGATATTTGACATTAAAGGTCCCTTTTTTTAGTTTTTCATAAATAACTCTTAAACGGAGGCGCATAGCAAAAAATGTTCTATTACATAAGTAATCTGCATAAAATTGCCTACAAGAAAGATTCAGTACAATTTTTCGCTAGGATCAGTATTCAAAGAGATATTAACGCGGGAAATTTAATTATAATCATTTCTAAGGTCCCTTTTTTTAGTTTTTCGTAAATAACTCATAAACGGTGGCCAATATCAAAAAATGTTGTTAAACGATAATAATCTACACAAAATTTTGAACAAAACAAATTCAGTACACTTTTCGCAGGGATCAATATTTAAAAAGATAATAAAGAGGGAAAGTTCTAGTATAATGAATTCTAAGTTTCCTTGTTTTTATTTATTCGTTAATAATTTGAAAAGTATGACTCATAGCAAAAAAAATCTTATACCTAAATAATAAACATAAAATTTCCTACAAGAAACATGTAGAACACTTTTCGCTAGGATCAATATTGAAAAAGACAAAGCAGCGGGTAAGTTAATTATAAATAATTTTAAAGTCCCTTTTTAGTTATTTGTAAATAACTCGTAAACGGTGTCCCATAACAAAATAGGTTTTTAAAAATAAATTATCTACATAAAATTTCCTCCAAAAAACATCTGGAACACTTTTTTCTAGGATCAATATTTAAAGCGATATTAATGGAAGAAAGTTAATTACAATCAGTTCACAGGTCACTTTTTATTAGTTTTTAGTAAATAACTCGTAAACGGTGGCCCTTTGCAAAAAAATATTCTACATAAATATTAAACATAAAATTGTCCACAAAAAAGGTTCTGTACACTTTTTCGCTATGATCAATATTTAAAGAGGTATTAAAGGGGGTAAGTTCAATAATCAATAATAATTAATTAATTTCCAAGTCCCTATTTTCAGGTTTTCGTAAATGGCTCGTAAACGGATAAATGGGGGGGGGGAATGGTCATTGTTTGGCTATGAGGGGGGGGGCTTTATCTCCGAAACTACTGGGTTTACCTATATGACAGGAAGACCTATTAGAAATATGCAAGTGCGAGTCGCACATTACTTAGTTTTTGAACGGGTTTTTTAATGGCAATTCACTCGCGTTTCACATATAAAAAATACGTTGTTGAAATTTGGATAATGTACGGAACCCTTGCAACGCGAGTCCGACTCGCACTTGGCCGGTTTTTTCCTTTTGAGGTACGGAACCATAAAAACTAAAAAGAAGTGACATGTGAATTGATCGTAATGAACTTTCTTTCTTTAATATCGTTTCAAATATTTATCCCAGAGAAAAGTGTTCATTATGTTTTCGTAGAAAATTTTATGCCGATTTTTTTTTTACAAGAACATTAAGGACTTATTTTGCTATGAGCCTTACTTTACGAGTCATTTACGAGAACCTAAAAATACGGATCTGGAAATTGATTATAATTAACTTACACCCTTTAATACCTCTTTAAATATTGAACGTAGCAAAAAAGTGTACAAAACCTTTTTTGTGGACAATTTTATGTTTAATATTTATGTAGAATACTATTTTGCAAAGGGCCACCGTTTACGATTTATTTACGAAATATTTGTCTTTTTCAATATTGATCCTAGCGAAAAGTGTTCTACATGTTTCTTGTAGGAAATTTTATGTTTATTATTTAGGTATAAGATTTTTTTTGCTATGAGTCATACTTTTCAAATTATTAACGAATAAATAAAAACAAGGAAACTTAGAATTCATTATACTAGAACTTTCCCTCTTTATTATCTTTTTAAATATTGATCCCTGTGAAAAGTGTACTGAATCTCTTTTGTTCAAAATTTTGTGTAGATTATTATCGTTGAACAACATTTTTTGATATTGGCCACCGTTTATGAGTTATTTACGAAAAACTAAAAAAAGGGACCTTAGAAGTGATTATAATTAAATTTCCCGCGTTAATATCTCTTTGAATATTGATCCTAGCGAAAATTTGTACTGAATCTTTCTTGTAGGTAATTTTATGCAGATTACTTATGTAATAGAACATTTTTTGCTATGCGCCTCCGTTTAAGAGTTATTTACGAAAAACTAAAAAAAGGGACCTTTAATGTCAAATATCTCACTTCCGGTCATGATTTCGATCGAGCAACCGGCAAATTCGGATTCAGCGGGGTCGAATTAGGTTAAAAAACCCGGTTGCCAAAAAGTAATATGATTTGCCAGTCGAATCAAGAAGGAGAGCGATTTTGAATTTTTATGTCTAGTCTATAGATAGAAAGCCAGAAAGTGGACAACCATTTTCAGACACAAGGCTAGTGGTGGCAGTGTACATAGAAATATTTACTACACATACAAAAAATTATAAATTAGTTACAATGTAACATTGTGAACACTTCGTGACCAAATTGTGTTCTGGTTATTTTGTTACGGAGCAGTGTCAACATGTTACGACTCAATATCAAAGGTATTTTTTGGGAAATTGTGTTTAGTTATGGCTACGGGAGCTTGACACGTAACGGTTACTGAACAGAGTGCACACAATGTTACTGATTAGCACCATGGTATAATAATATACTACGCCTGCTACTCTCTTCCCGTCTTTTCGTGGTCACGTGACTGACACAAGCCTATGTCATCATGCGACAGCGCTATATATAGCGGCCATGTTATTATGGCGTAGGCTTGTGTCACTCTGGGAAGAGAAGACCATGTTTTATTAGACTATGATTAGCACCAACTACCAGCTTTTTGAGTCAAACATCCCTACGTGCATTGGGATGCAGATGAGGTTTACCCATATGATATAGAAACAGAAAGGTAGTTTCTCTCACTCGTGATTTTAGTCGTGCGGTTCGTTGTGCTAGACCCATTGTATTTCACTTAACATTAGTAATATTATAAAAATAAATTATGGGATTAACTCTTTATCTTTCAAATGCTGATAATGGGTAATACTCACAAAACAGTGTCAAACTCGTTGTAAAACTTCCAAACTTACCGTAAAAGGATCCTGAAACAACAAGAAACACATTTAAGTAGGGCTCCCAAAACAAAATCGATTAGTTTGCAGCTCCGTTATTACTTAGCATCAATATCCAGTGCTCTATTTCCCGATCTCGTATTGATATCATTTACTTAATGTAATTTTCAACCTCACATTGTAGGAATAAAGTCTAAATTTCAAAAGCAGATATGTAAGAGATGTGAGGTTGTAAATGTTAGCAGTCAGTGTTCGATCAAAGGCCGTGGTGCATTTTAGTCCAAATTTCAGTGCTCCAATTATGTTGCTTGCATTAGCGCTTGGAATTGTTATTAAGGTTACACTTCTTGTGAAAATTGTGCTGCTGAGCTATAATCTCGAGAAACGATTAATGAAATTGTTAAATTTATAAAATTTTGAAGGCGGATTATTGTTTTAAGGACAAGATCGCCGCAGCTTTAGAAATTGGACAACAATAAAAAATCATTAATTATAAGAACATACGTAGTCTGAAACTTGATATAATAAAATAACGGTCAGTATATATAACTACATTATTTCAATCTGGATTAGCATAGCAATATTCAGATTTCTCAAATCACTGTCCACACGCCATACTGTATTTAATTTACTTTAAATTATAGGAGAGATTATACATATACCTATTGTGCTATGAATTTTTAACTTTTATATTACTTTGTACAAAATCGGTCCATCTGACTCGTCACACTTAAACCGCTAGCTGTACCAATTTAGATGAAATTTGTTATGGAGACATTTTGAGGTCCGAGGAAGGATATAGGATAGTTTTTATCAATTACAATTATCATCCCACGCAGAAAAAAATCGCGGGCAGGAGCTAGTTTTAAATATATTGTTTAGAGAAAACTGGCCTTATCATAGCACGTTTCCCTTAAATGTAAAAGTATGAATTTAGTAACTAATAACATTTATTGAATTAACTCCAGCCGCTCTCACGCTCCAAGTAAAAGAAAACATAATATAAACCATTAAAAACTCCGAATAGTAGGCACCCATAATGTACAGCGTTCTCGTAAGGGCCGAATTACCAACTAAACTGTAAAAAACGTAGATAAAACTCGCGGCCGTGCATATTCCCATGATCGGGAGACGGTTGGACGGCGTTTTAATACACCCATAATCGCTGGCGATGGCGGATCATATGAAATATGTAATACCGCTAATAGGTCTCGGGTAGCTTCCTCAGCGGTTGCTGGGCCAATTTCGCTGGGTAATAGCCTTAATATCCCATCAGTGGGTCCATGCGTGTACAAAGATGAGGGCGTAATGATGGCGACCGAGCGCGGCCTCTCGCCCGATAATTCACCTCTATTCGATAAATCAACTTAGCCTAGTGTTCATTTTGCGAACCGAATATGTTTGACCTTTCGCAATATGTTTTTATTATAATATTTTTTCAGATGCGCGCTAATGCTGTGTACTCGTCTTCTTAGTAATCAACTTTACAAGAAAAAAACACCTTTTTCATTGTAAGTATAATGCATTGAAAACATGTCTTTATATTCATTCTTCAAACGTATAATTTTTGGTCGGCAAAATAAAATACATAAATCTAGTTGTAAAATAATACAGAAACATTTAATTTGTCATTCGAATAAAACAGTCCTTTCTTTCAACAGAAAAATATACTTCTATTAATCTCAATCAAGAAACGTTTCGACGCAATATAATTAGTCAGACTTGGAAAAATATGTGCAAATGATACGCTCATATGGTTAGAAGTGTGTTGAATGAGGATTTCTAAAATAAGGAGGTAATTTATTATCGAAAGCAGAGCCGCGGCAGTGAGGCAAACATTCGTCGACAGTTATTAAGCGTTAGAACAGTGCAAGTACAGTCAGCATCAGCATTATAGCGGATCGAGTGTTATTAATAACTGAACACAACCCTATTACTTTGAAATAAGGATAGCGTACTGACAGTCTGGTGGGCGAAGTGTTCTTTGGTGACGGTACCCTGCGACACCTCTATCTATAACCAGGGTTATTGAAATCTCTTTTGCGTGTGGCATTACTTACATTCACAACTAGAATAATAAATCAACAAGACGAATACATTACCTACGTATTTTGAAACCGTCGTGAGTCGTGACATTGTTTCTACAAAAAAAACGGGCCATTTTCAAATATCCTGTTCTGACAAATTAGGAAAATTAGGGACTGTGAACTTGCTGCTTAAATTTAGATTGTTTTTCGTGTATTTTTTGTTAATCTTACGAGTAAGTGCGATTGTAACGTGACAATTGTCAAACGTATGACAAAAGTGCACAATTCGTATCGCCCGTCAGTAGAAGCACTCTTAAGATTTGTAGCACACCATTATATTTACGTTAATTGATATTTATGAATCAACAAAGCTGATAAGCCACAAATCTTTCTAGATTAAGACACTCAACACGGCAATTACAAAAATATAAAATCGTTTAAAAGAACCGTTGATCGTCTGTCGTAAAGCTGAAAACGGTTTTAATAGTGCTCTAAAGCCATGTAATTACAAAGTATTTGGACAATTGGGGTAATATTTTTTAAGTGAATTTGGTGTATAGTTGTCGGTAACTGTGGAGAGTAATCGGCATGGCCGCGGGCACCTCGGGGTGTCGTTAATAGAGTGTTGTGTGTTCGTTTTGTCCGCGCGTAACTTTATTTCGGAGCGGCTAATAAATAGCGTGATGACAGGTGTCAGCTGCTCGACCGCCTCTGCACTCTTGCGTCGATGTCTCATTCCTCACGTTATACTCCTAAATTCTCTTATTTTATCAACGCTCCGTTCAATTTTCGTTCCGTTCCCTCGCCATTCTATTTGTTTGTTTCGGCATTATCGTGTTAGCTGTGCTTATCCGTTCCGTTTGAGATGTTACATTGTGTAACTATATCGGTACACGGTAACTTATTTATGAACTCGGTATAATTTATCGATGTTTCCCTAGCAGTTTTTCCTGTAGAGTGACAACTTTTAATAGCTCTTGATTAAATGATATACACGTATCATCCATCAAAAGAAAAGGAAGCAATATATTTTATTTGTGATGACAAATTGTATGAACGGAATCATGTGCGCAGCATTAAGATGCTAAAAAGTGCGTTTACCGCGCAGAGGGATCATTAAGTGAATCGATTTTATTGGTATTCGGAACATTGCGGTGGAGAGGCGGAATGCGATCGGGGATTTTTGAACGGTCATAAATTAACCGCACGAAGACAAACCGGACGAAGATTTATATGACTTAATGGCGAAAAGCACCGACGAATTATTCTTGGCGTCGGGGATTCTTAACCTTTTGATTGACAATCTAGTGCGGCGTCTCGCCTCGGTCGTAAACGAGTGTTCCACGGCTCAACACAAACCCCACCTAGCATTTTAAATATTCTATTAATCTACTATCAAAATGGTTACAAACGAGAAATGACTCCTAGTTTTAAAAGCAAGGTTACCAGTATAGTTGCATTAAGTAGGTATGAAATTTAGGACAGATAGTTTTCTAGTCAATATTATTATGTTATAAAATTACTTTTAATATGTATGTATTTACCTACAATACCCTACATCCAAGCATTGCCCAAAATCGGAAATGACAATAATACAATAAGAAATAAATCAAGCTTTACATCTTTTTACTATAGTTAATTACCTACAGCAACGCGTTATATAAATAAAGAACGGACGCCCATTGAGGCAGAGTGCGATGCGATCGCCACGGCGCGCCTTGTCGCGACAAGCAAATGCACTTATCTTACCGGCCGTGAAAAACTGTTCCCAACTCGCTGTCGTCGGTTAGTTGCGCCTATCCGGAGTCATTGCCTCCAGAGGTTACGTTTCAACAGGATTTGGAGACCCAACAAAACAACTTACAAATCAGAATGGGCGCCTAACAGAGGAAACAATAAGTCCCTCTTAACTTGGGTTTTTATTCCTTTTATTCCATTGTATTCTTCCTTCGCCAGGTTTGTTTACATTACCGAGGAGTCATGAATGAAACGGCACTTTTTTAAATAGGTAGACGACGATGACGTTTGCGCGTTTGTAGAAAATCTTAATGAAATAATTAGCGAATCGCCGATATATCAGCTGGCACAGCGCGCCCGTCGTAAAACCGTCAACGCGCTGCTATAAAAACAAACAGAAGTCTTAAACATCGATACAAATAAATTGTCCGACCAAGAATGAATATCAATAAATTGAAAATGTAACTCGTAAAAACATATCATCGATTATTGTAAACAGCTGGCGGGCATTTATGCAAAACGAGTTGATCATTGGGCCAATTCAACGGCGGTAGCGAACATAGGAAAGGCTTAATTGAAACTTACAGATTGGGCTGAGGCCGGCCGACCGGGCCCCGGCGCCTGCAGCCGCGGTCGCATTCTTTTTCTAAGCCCCCATCAGTTATCGATTTGTGTTTTGATTACAATCCATTATTCAATCGCATAACAAGATGCGCGGCACGATAAACGACTGGGTGATGACGCTTCCAGACCATCTCTCGCCAACTCGCTTCAAACTTGGCAATTTACATAAATTGAAAACTTTTGTTTGACAAAGACCTTATTAAAATCTTGAAGAGAACTTTAATTTGCGATGGCGGCTACACCATTAATCTTATTATGACGCACATGACTTCCCAACTTCTCGGCTACAACAAATAGACAAAAGAGCAAGGGAGCTAATTTCCCCATTTAAACAGAGCCGGTACGATACTCAAAAATAATAACAAATATCTCGATGGTGTAAGTATTTTAAGTATGTAGATAGCAGCAATGAGGATTATTCAGGTCTTGTTTCCATGCGGTTAATTCTATCTATTTATTCAATTGATTGTGGCAGTTAACCCGACTGCTGACAGGCGCGTAAATCTCCCTAACGGCTGATTCGCAAATAAGACCACAGCTCAAACATTCGTGATAGCGGTTATCGGGGCATCTCGTTTTAACTTGCGTTTTGTTAAACAAATAGAACCCGGGGCCGGTAGGCGATCCTAATTAAAAACTATATTCAGCCTCCGCCGTATATTACGCAGATGGAGGCCTAAGGCAGTTAGTCACTCCGTCTGGCCGCCTCCCAGTCGTTTAGTGTTTATAGCTGTGAGACGACAGAAGAATTTTGTTTCACTGCCTGGGTTTGCGTTGGACTTGTAGCATGTTCTCATTAACGAAAACATGTTTTGTTGTTATTTGTCGAAATTTGATGTTTACACAGCAACTAATGCCTGATTAGGACTAGCAAAAATATTTTTTTATTTTGTCAAAAAGTAGCTAATACTTTAATTTGTAAATGTTAGGTACCTTATTCAGACTCGGTACCAATATATCCAATGCATTTAATTAATATTGATATAGTCGAGTGTATGATCTCATAAAATATTACTATGGGTTTCAAACATTTTGCTGTATTTTTTGTCCTGGAAAGATCACCTGTGATACCTGATTAGCATCAGGTCGGTACTAATGTTGTACACCTGTTGTACACCTTCGCAGTGAAAGGGTTCATTTTCGACAAAGCTTATAAGTTGATAAGCTAACAAGAACGTGCCCCTAAAACACTTCGATCACTGATCAGAAGCCAATTAAATAACAAATTACAAATAAGAACAAACATTTCGAGTTAATTACAAACAAAATCCAATTGAATGTTTGATCAATTCATAATTAGAAACAATTGTAGATATAAGAATATATGCGAGAGCGCGAGGAAGCTGGCATCCAAGCCTCGTTTGTAATAGACCGAGAGCCCAGCTTTAATAAGATACATATTAAAATATGTATTAAGAGTACATTTCGCTGGCTGCTTAACAACAAAGAAACTGAAAAATCACTGCCATTGAACAGTTTTACATGGCTTTTAATTAATTTTGTACCATGTGGACTGAGTTAACATTACCGAGTTAGTTCATTACTGACTTACTCTATTCTTACAAATTGGCTTGGTTATGTTAGCAAAACACTATAAGTGCTAATTTCTTAAAATATCAAGAATTTTCTGAGTTTTGTGTCACATTTGACATACTTACCATTCAGGAATAAAATAATCGTAGGTATAATTTTTGAAACTTCCTGCCAACTTATGATCATTAACGCATTCACTGCCAGGGGGCGTGGCCTAGGAACAAACTTGTATGACGGTGAACGCACATATGCGTCAGTGGCAGTGAATGTGTTAAAAACAAAAATACTTGATAAAATTACTAAAATCTAAACACTTGGTACGCAGATGCTACCGAATTGGGCTGTATTGGGATTTTTTATCATATTATTTGTATCTCCGTTACAAACTCTCGGGTTTTTAAGCCCGGTCATTTATAAGGCGTGCGTGGGGATATAGATCCAACACGTAGAGGCCGTTTGGAGAGCTTTGATGTCATGTAGAACGCCTGCTGGAACCCATTCACGGGTGCATAAATAGATACCCGTAAACCGGTTTTAGCAGGCATTGGGAGCTATTGGAGAAAAATGGAAAGAGTCCTGGTCTATGGTTTAAATTTGGGTGGAAAATAAGTCTGGGCTATTACTAAGTTTCGGACACCTGCCATAACATTGTGTTATACAGTGTTATCGAGGCAGGCGGTGACTCGCCACTCGTTAGATGGGCACCTGATGCGCCATCGTAAAGACGGCCAGGCGCAACACCGGCGTGAGCGGCTCAGGGGTGTCGAGAGGTGGTGCTGCGCTTTCTCCGAAGTTACTCGCGGCGTTTGCCCTTTAACACTTCCACCCCTGCAGCATATAGCTCTAGCGACTCCTCTCTGGACGGCCAACGAAGGCAAGCCAGAGCTGAGAGTCCTGCGGGTCCCCTTGGGGTCCACTCCGACCGACGAAGACACGCCGGAGACGGAGACCCTGACCGACTCTCGGGAGCACTCGGGTCCGTGGGGTCGTTACTCCCCAACAGCTCGCCACAAGCTGCCCTGCGGGCTTATCATATTATTATTATTATTTGGTTGGAGCATGTCGTGTTCCTACTATTTTTTTTTACAATCTTTGCATTTCCGATTTCTAAAGACAAAATCTAGATATTTGTATGTATTACTAGTACTACTTAGTACTAGCAGTAAATAGATAGAATCGCACTAAAAATATCGGGAATATGATCATACAATATAATCAATTAGTCATAGTCGCAGACACCAGGTATATTTGAAATGGTATCTGTAAATTTAGGTTTACCTTTATTTTGCCGTCAATTTTTCTGCAGATTTTCGTTTCACAGAAAATTTTTCAAGTAATGTCAAATCGCAAAATAATCTTTACATAGAATATTTACTTGTAATAATTTTAGTTCGGATTATTTATGTTTCACCAAAAATTTAAAACATTAGTTTTGTTCCAAGAACAATTTGTTCATGTTATTTCATTTCACAGAATCATCGATCTGTAGAAAAGTCACTTCTTATAAATACGGTTCACCAAAATTGAATATACAGAATAGTCATTTAGCCGAATTTTATTTATTTAGTAGTTAATTTAACGCAATCTGCTTCTCTGGAAGGAATTCGTTTTTAGGGGTTGCCGTTCTAACCTAACCCACTTTTCTGGCAACAGTTCGTTTTCTTGGGGGTCGCAGTTCTAACCTAACCTAACCCACTTTTATGAAAAAAGTTCGTTTTTTTGGGGGTCGCAGTTCTAACCTAACCTAACCCACTTTTCTGGCAACAGTTCGTTTTCTTGGGGGTCGCAGTTCTAACCTAACCTAACCCACTTTTCTGGCAACAGTTCGTTTTCTTGGGGTTCGCAGTTCTAACCTAACCTAACCCACTTTTCTGGCAACAGTTCGTTTTCTTGGGGGTCACAGTTCTAACCTAACCTAACCCACTTTTCTGGCCACAGTTCGTTTTCTTGGGGGTCACAGTTCTAACCTAACCTAACCCACTTTTCTGGCAACAGTTCGTTTTCTTGGGGGTCGCAGTTCTAACCTAACCTAACCCACTTTTCCAGCAAGGGTTCGTTTTCTTAGAAGTTGCAGCTCTAAAGTAACCTAAACTCCTTTTTTAGCAATTTCAATGAATACTACGAGTATGTGAAAGGTGATTTAGTAAAATAATAATTGTTGAAATAAATATTCTGTGAACTGTAGTTTCGCACAAATAATAATCAATGAATGATAATTCTACAGTGAGTCTTTTATTTTATTTAAAATTCTTTGAATAAATATTCTGAATTTTAATCAAGTTACAAAATCTGTTTCTTTGAAATGAATAATCGAAGAAACAGAATTAATTGTAATAAAAATATGTGATTCGATTATTCTATGAATAATTTTATGTATAACAAAATTCTGCAAAAAATTTGGCGATAAAATAAGGGTACACCGTAAATTTAACCATTGTAGGATTTAATATGTGCACTCTCGGTCTATAGCGCGCCCAACCCACCTCCTCCGCACTAAAAATTCGATCTTATCTTCCATATTTTAATAGGTTCCCGTGGCGGCACCTCCTGACTGACCGGTAATTGTATAAAGTATCTCTGGAGGAATAAATTCAATATTCCGTTGCGGGGCCGGCAGACCCCTTCGCCTCGTGATAAAGCTTAAATCAACACACGAAGTAATTACAATCGAGCCACACTTCATCACAGATGCGAATAGTGATTAACTATCGGCCGCCCTTAGTTCCGCGCTGCTACAGCTCAGACTATACTCGACTATGACGCGAACTAAGAATCTACAGTATCTTAAGTGCACAAACCTTATGTTGACGATATACTTAGTCACTATTTATTCGCACATAGTTATTGACAATAAGTACAAAAAATAATATGTAAATTGGCTGCATAAACTTTGTGACAGTTCATCATCATCTTACTTATGATTGAAGTATAATTTGAAATATTTTTGGTTTGTTACATTTTACGATTCACAGTTACGTAATAATAGTACATTGTGATGTGATACAAGTGTGCTACGTTGGTCATTACACACGAGGCGATATAGCGACCGCGCAATAAGAAAGCCGACGACGTGTGTATTGACCAATGCACACGCGTTTCATACCACGTTTTTCAGCACACTTGCAACACAATTATTAATCAAATTTTAATTATCAAAACAGTAAAAGTATAGTTTTTATTTTAGTGGCTTAAGCCCAGTTGCATCATTGCACTAATCCGGGGTTAACCAGTTAAACCTGGAGTTGCCATGGTTACCCATGCAATTTTACACTAGGTTGACGTTTTAACCGCTTAACCCCGGGTTAGTGGGATGGTGCAAGTGGGCCTTACAGTTTTAAAATCGCATAATAATTGCACCAAAGCGTGAAGCTTGTAGGCACTTATTCGCCAGTTCATTATATAAGCTTAAAACACGTTTTCCAAGAAAAACTGGGCGTTTTTGCTGATTTTCCACTGTAAAAAAGTTTCATATGCCACCAATTATTTTTACCCGTATTTGATAGTAAAAGGCTGTCCGTTCTCAGCTTACAAAAAAAAAATCATGTTATACAAAAAAAACTTTAACTCGAACACATAGGTATTTACATGGTATATTCTAAAAGCCCTGAAGAGGCATCTAATTTCTTCCTTTAAACATCAAGGTTTGGACCACGCTGTATTATTTATTAGAATTACTAACGATTACCGCA
Source organism: Cydia fagiglandana (assembly GCF_963556715.1). Taxonomy (NCBI): domain Eukaryota; kingdom Metazoa; phylum Arthropoda; class Insecta; order Lepidoptera; family Tortricidae; genus Cydia; species Cydia fagiglandana. The sequence goes on from NC_085959.1 coordinate 11,464,812, forward strand.
CATAATTTTTTTAAATTAAATTTTCTTTTATCTCATACGCTTTTCTATACGCCAGTAAAAAAAATTCAAGCTTACCCATCATAAATCACTTTACCTACTGTGTTGATCTGAAATTTGTATGAACTCACAGAACTGTTCATAAAATGTATGCTGCGACTAGTCAGAGTCCTTGCTTTGAATTAGAACCGAAATTGGAAGGGAGCATATTTTACTGGTTGTGACTTAGATTACGTGTCCCCAAAGGGTTTACTGATTTCAATTTGTGACGAGAATTGTTACTTCCATTTGAAGATAACGCCAACTGAAATCCACCCAGTTTGTATACTGAGGATGGAAAGAGTCGACTTATCTATGAGCACTAATTATTTGAAGATAATAAATCAAGCAATACTGAAAACTAATCTTTTTTTTAAGTGAGCTGTGATGTGATTGGTTTTCAATCTGAAATTAGTAAGTAAAGTTGTTTGTCAATAGGTATTGCTTGCCAACTCAGATGAGTTGCAGCAGATATTGTAAAATCAGGATTCATTACAATCATTACTTGTTGATCATAACTTTAACGACTATTGTAATAGTCTAAGCGTCGGTTGCATCGAACAGTCTGTCAACTATATTGAAGTTCGTTAAAATATGGTCGTATGAAAAGGTTACACTGTAAGGGTCGATTTCTTACACCCGGGTTGCAACTCGCACAATCAACGGATCAACGGCAAACGTGGCAGCAACTGCTCATGGTGAACTTTCAAACTTTTCATACGACCATATTTTAACGAACTTCGATATAGTTGACAGACTGTTCGATGCAACCGGCGCTTAAGAAGACTATTGCAATAGTCGTTAAAGTTATGATCAACAAGTAATGAATCTAGTTTTTTTTTACAATATCTGCTCGTTAGTGATTTAAATATATTAGTGATTCATTGTGGACTAAATCACAGTGATCACATATTTACAGTGATCTTAGTGAACGTATATTGGAAGAAATGTAATTTTTCCATGCGTTGGTGTGGTGAAAAAATGTTGTATTACTCGGTAGCTAAGTTAGCTTAACCTTCGTGCCTTCAAACCCACACAACGCTCAAGATCCCTCTTTTCGGACACAACGCTCGTGGTTCTATTTTGTAATGATTCGCTAGTTTGAGTATCAATATAAGGACGAGGAATTACAACTTTGCCCCCTTGTACTTGACCCCCTCTAAATTCTTAATCAATAAGTAGGTAAATTAAGATAAATTATTCAAATAAGTAGCAACGCTCGGTGTCTTAGTATATATAGACGTTATAATAAGAACAAAAGGGTAAAATTTAATGTTCCATAGCAAATGGGATAAACGTACTTCTTTTCGTCATTTATTAAAAGAAAGAAAATACTGTCAGTTCATTCTACAGCTATAAGTTTTTCATGAAGTTTGAAAGCCCACTTTAGTTATTGATAAATATGTATACCTACAAAAACGAAAGGCGTCAAAAGATTTCGCAATTCATCCCTTTTAATTTTAATTAATTAAAAGTTTTGGCTTAAGGAGTGCCCAATCTTAACGCAAGGGTTGTTCTTGGTGAAGTTCTTTTGTATTTTATTCAAAAAAGAGATGCTTTTCAGTAAAACAACTCCCAATCTCAAACAAAATATAAAAGTTTCGCAATAACGTATACGCCTCGGGCGGGATCATCAAAGACGAGAATAAATACCGCCTGAACTTGCCCGGCTATTTACTAACTTAATTATTTGAAAGAAAGTATTTATAAATAAGGGTTTACCGAGGGACGATAGCGCCATAAAAACTGATCGCAACTCGTTCAAATTAAAAGCGATCCGCTACTGCTCAATGTTCACCCTTGTCTGATAAATTGAGATATTTTTGTGGAATTTCAAACCATTACACATTGTCGAGTGAATTAAGCTGGGGGCGCTCGCATCGTATATGAAGATATACTGAAAAAGCACATGTAGTACTTCAGCTTAATGCAGAAACAGTGTCTATACGCGCACATTTATAGCGTAATGAGGCCGTTATATTCGCACAAATTCGGTACCGCCGTGGGCGGGTTGCGGCGGTATCGCACCTACTTCGCTGCAAGCGGCCTCCCAATTAGCCTTAAAATAATGAACATGTTTTATATTTCCACCCGAGTGCGGTGTGTACTTATCCCCGTTGGCCCGGAGGTCATGCGGCCGTGCCCTCTCCCGGCCTGTGTAAAACACGGGAGGATCTTCGAGTATAATAATTATAAAGGGACACGTTGCCTGTATTTTGGTTCTAGCGTTTTGTAAAATCATCCCAGAGATATTGCGAGGGCTCGGCATTGTTCGTTCTCATTAAGTACCTACTTGTTGAATTGTTAGCACACATAAATAGCTATAGGTCCAACAATAGTTCGGGTAATGATAATAACAAAAGAGGAAAAAGAGCTACTTATTTTTGGCTGGTATCTAACCGCAAATGAATGTAGACCAACAACCGACCCGTACCAATATACTAAGGCCCAGTTGCACCAACCATATTTAACAGACTGACTAACGTCGAATAGCAGTGAAGTATGAAAATTTCCATACTAATAAATTTAGCGACTAATAAAGGTTTGGTGCAACCGACCCTAAGTCTGATATGTGACAGCTATAAATTAAAAATCTTAGCAAACACGACGACGGGACACTTAACACTTAACATTTTAATAAGTATTTAACTGCTTCCTGTCTCTTTGGTCTACAAATAACGCGGTCGGCTCGAATATTTAACCGAGCCTGAATAAATAATCAATTTAGCCAGCGCGCTGATCGATTGCCACAATAGCGGGCGGATGATACACTCCGCCGGGCCGGAGATAAATAATCCGAGACAAATGCTCGGGACGTCTCCCGAGAACCGCGGTGACACTACATTTAAAAGCTTCAATTGTACAGAAATAACCAAAACGCGGTTCAGATCTTTCTCAAACTAATCGGGTATCGGGTGGTTGACGACAATCGTGATTGACTGCGCAAGTGAGACTCTAATATAAACAAATTAATACGGAGCTAGGCGTGCGGCGGCGATAATTTAGAGAGCGACGCCGCGAACGCAGGGGCTTTCGTGAGGAATCACTCCCAAGCGTCATTAAATGCATTTACAAAAAAAAAATATGGCACTCAACAGTTGTAAATCAGTGTCGCATAACACAATCTTTACTCTTATGACATATGCGCTTCCTGTCTAGTTTTGATTATCATAACGAAGGAAACATATTTCTCAAAAGTTCCTTTCGAACTTCATTTTTAATAACATCTCAAGTAGTTCCCGTTCCGTTTCTTATTAATTGATTGGGTAATTAAATAAGAGATATGTTCTGCTGTAATATTGACTAGGCTTTTAAAGTTGAAATCGAAAACAGCGTTATTATCTATTACATTAACATGTTACATGTGTTCATCGCGCCGCGTCGAGTTAGCGTTATCAAAAACGGGAGCAATTTTAAGAATGAGTGGGTCTATAAATAAGGGAGTATTTACATTAATTATGAGCTTAATTGTGTAGAATCCCTTTGATTTACAAGCCGCTCAGAGCCGCCGCAAACGAATTGTACTGGCTTAACGGAGCACCTCGGGCTTTGACTGCCGCCTCTACGCGCAAATTATTTTTGCTGTACAATATATGTATACCAGACGAAAGTGAATTACATGAACGGCTGCACCATTCATTTCCAAGGATTAGCAGATATGTGCAGTTTGTGCATCAAACACGGATTTAGATGCCAACGATAAATTTAGAATGTTAACTACATGAGACGCCCACCCACTTTAATTTGTAGCTTGGTGTCTTTCACCACTTTGTAGTGTAATATGAGGAATCGCTATTAAAATACAACAAGTACATCAGTAAGTAGCCCGAAGGTTTCACTACCTACCAATGTACCTATCTGTAAATATTAAATCGCAGGTCGAAACACCATCATAAGGTCCGAACTGCGTTTTAACGCTCCTATGTGATCAGTTTTTCATTAAAATCAATCAAGTACTATTTGGGAGCCGTTGAAAAAATTAATTTCATATTAGATTGTGTCACCCGCAAGAAATAATAAAACAAAACACATTTTCACATCACCTAATCAGAAAATGGAGTTTTCTTCCCTGTTAGGAGGGATCAAAGTGGCACTTTTCTGTTCAACGACATTTCATTGCCAGTATAAAATATAACTTTAAATTTTGAAAATTGTACCAATATCACACTTCACTTTTAGTAAGTATTTTAAATTTTAAGGGATAAAATAATCACACAACCATTATCATTTTCGTTTATTGTTTCTTGTTAAATTTTATGACTTCAGCACTTTTTCAAGAATTATTTATTGCTATCGGAGAATAGAGAGTCTACATATTGTTTAACTGTTACATTTCTATGTTATATAATAAAGTTCTTTCGCCCCGTTTAACTTAGTAATCTTTACATTTAAATGCATTTTCATGCAAACCCAAAATGTGTAAAATTGATACATAGATATATACGTACATAGTACGGGCACTACGGATAGGGTAGTTGTTCGCGTACCGCCGCGAGCGGGCGCGCGTTGCGTGTCGGCCCGCGGCCACGGCGGCGACATGCGACCAGACCCACGCTCTAATTCTATCGAAAAACCGCGCGCACAAGTATAAACATAAACCACTAAATCCAAGCATACCACAAATTGAATTGGCTCTTGAAACTTTATCCATTAAATAATGATTGATCGTGAAAACAGTATTAGATTAGTATGTATGTTAGAAAAAAGTGAAAAAACTTTGTAACTAAAGCAAAAGCTGCAAAGGATTTCGTCTTGCTTCCGGACATTATTCCGGATTGCTTCTTTAATACTGTATACTCGTAATGTACATGTAATTTCATGGAGAATTCTCAACTATGTGTAAATTCCGCACCTATCCAAAAGTATGGAACCACACATACAACAGATGGCGACCACCGTCAGTCCCAGCACTCTCAGCAAATCTCAGTCAAAAGTTGTATTTAGATCAATATTCACATAACCGCTATGAAGGAAGAACCTAAGTTACATGTAATTTCTAGGGCTGTAAAAATCTGTCTTTGACAGAATATCAAAAACGTTGCACATCTTTCATTCATACGCAGAAGTATTAGATTTATAGCTGTTAACTGTTTTGTTATTCATACAAAACTTTGATTCGAATCCGCCATCTTTACCACCTTCACCCGTTTCAATTTACCGTCATCGTGCCGACATATATCCTTGAATGAGCCAACGCAAATCCTAGCACCAGCATCGATACGCAATCAAATAATTCCTGCGCCGAACAAACGGCCCAGCCCGCTGTTTAGAAACAATAGCTCCGCTGTGCAATTAGTTCATCCGATAGACGGTGGTCGAACCACTCGTAAATCTACTCTCTTACCACCAGTACGTAGTTGTGGCGCCGTATGTAGATTCCCCAGTTAATTAATGTGCCATGGTAGCGAGGCCTCCCTCGCCCCGGCCGGGCTTCGTAAATTGCGCAACCATCTACGTACATCTCCCAATTCTGGCAAATTAAAATTCGACGCTTGAAGATATTGCTGGTTAACAAACGAGATGTTTACGTTGTTATGTTAAAATACATAGAGATTTTAATGAGGCTCCCAACTGTTTTCTAAGGCCATGTGTCTGATATGTAAGTACCAACAATATAGCTCATACGAGGGTTGCACTGAAAATGTCGGGAATAGAGAATACTGTCGCATCTAGACAGTCAATCTTTATTTTAATGCATACTTAATCTCAAACTGACCACGCATATAAATTTTCTTTTGAAAGTAATCATTCTGTAATGCACACGGCTCATAATCCCAAAGTCCTTTTTGTATGGCGATTTTGGAGCCTTAGTGGTTTTGTATGAAATTCGTGGAGTAGCCAACGGAATTGAAGTTTTTTTACATATATATATAATATATAATATTTTTTTACTGTTGTCATATGAATATTTAGGAATGTCGAAATCTGCCGATATGCAACTTTTTTGGCAGTCTTTTTAATTAACAGCACAAATGCGATTTTAATTTTTGACGTCGCTTTGGAATGACATGCTTCTTTAAGATCATCTATGGGATAAAATGAAAGTGACTTTCATATTTAATTTTAACCGCAAACGAGCGTACGATGAACTCTAGTTCATAAAAAAATAACAGAAGCCCATTGTAACTTTTATTTGTTCGCTGAGGGCATATTGAAAACCGTTTAAAAATTTGATCGGAAAAATCACTTTGCCAAAAATTCAAATAATGTTCGACATACAATTTTCAAATTGCCAGTAATTCTTAAATACAAATGACAACCAAATGAAATATACCTTAAAAGTTTTATAAAGAGTTACATTTTTATAAATTATATGCCTCTTTCTATTATGTTATTTCTAAGTGTCCCATTCCCGAATATTTCAGTGCGACCCTCGTAATCAGCCAAGAAAACCTACACCTTAGAAGATCACAAAATGCAAGTTTGACAATTCAGGTCAAGTAAAATCACAGAAATATTTCAAAAAACAGAACTTATGGCAAGAAATGGTCTTGTCCCAGTCAGTAAAAAAAAAAACACCGTCGAGTAAAAAAGATAACACTAGACAATTTCTAACACTATTCAATAAATTCAAGCAACACAATATCTTCAAACACGGATTTTCATTCAAAACTAAGTACCTACATAAAACAAATCGAATTCAACTGAATCGGCAAATCCGATGCGCAGATCAAAGTTCTCTCTCCAAGTACTCCGACCAAATACCTAATACGAATTCACACTCGTCTCGGATAGGTAATAGTTTGTCATGTGATCTTCAGTCTGACGGATCGCAGACGGGCCCACCCTCATTATCCCTTTCATGCTGAATTTCAATTAGCATGCTTTCGTGTTTTGCAATAACAGACCGAACCCCGCTTGGTGAGTACAATGCCGACGGGTTGGCATACAGGGCCAATCGGTATTTCGCACCCTTGGTTGAACAAAGGCACATGTGAATATGTGCCCTATATATGCTCGCGACTATATGCTTTCGAGGGTCTGATAGGCTATTTATAACAATAGATCTCGTAATAGATTACGAGACATAACGAGTCAAGGCAGTGAGGTAAACTTTTAAGAACGTATGTCGTTATCAGTGCGATATAAGTGGTACAGTTGCTACTGGAAATATGGCATGCCCTAACTTCTCTTCCTCGGCCTGTCAGAGATAATTAAAATGACACTCAAACAAAAATCGAGATTCCAGACAGCCGTTTCAGTCTCAGAGATTTACGAGAACAAATGTATGAATCACTAAAAATCTTAAATTGCTTTCATTCATTTCATTCAAATATACGTTCAAAAAAGTGTCATTCAGGCATGGAACGTCCGTTTTGTCGACTCTTCATAAAAGCATTAATAGCGGTAAAAACTTCGCAATAACGAATTATACAGATATGGCGTTATTCATAAACGCACTACAAGCCTGAATTAGCTATGAATCGCAGCAGTCTGTAGTCCAGATCAAACACAGATGTACCAATAGGAAGCACTACTGGCGCCACAACCAAATTACCAAACCGGCACGAATGCCATCCTGTCTTTCAAATTTGATTGCGTTCAACATCACACGCCCATGAAGTCTATAATGAAATGGCCGTATAAAAACAAAACTATGGGCATACATGATTAGCTCGATACACGAGTAAGGTAGAACTAAACAAACAACTATTACAATAACGCTGACTCATCGTGTTAGAAATCACTTATTGTGGGAGTGACTTGCACTACACTCAAACGCAAGTGCCTTATGCTGATAGTCCAATTGACGAGGGAGTTGGACCAGAACATGAGTATTCCCAATGTGTGCTGTAAGACTTATAAATTATCTGGGGCGGTATTCGATCTCGGTACCTACACTGCAAATAATGACAAATTACCTAAAATTCTAAATAGTATACAATTGCCAATGCCGCTTAAGAAGTATCACCGCCACTCTGAAACAAAGAAGACTTCAGTGGCTGGGACGTGTACAAAGACAAGATGCCGTAGTGTAATGCTCGGGCAAATAGCTGGTGCAAAAAGACCTACTGGGCGTCCAATGCTCAGGTTTAAGGACTCATGCAAGCGTGACATGAAGGACTTTGCAATCGAGCCAAAAAACTGGAAACTCCTGGCACTGGACAGACTGGAATGTCGTCACTTACTACGCAAAGGTAGAAAAATCACGATGATCAGTGGTTTGAAAAACTTAAGGAGAGTCGTCTAAAGAGACAAGCCAAATTAATTATACTTTGATTAAGTACCTATAGCCAATAACGAGCTACTGACATAAAGATTGAATTTGTAAACATCCTTGTTGGCAGCTTACAATAAAATCAAAGACGACCAAGTATATTACCACCTTCCAGTTAAAACAATACAAATACTTAATTTCAGTTTTGATACAAGATTTTGAAGATTTGATCACCTAACTGTTGTTTTCGTGCGACAGTCATTTATTTAACTCGTCATTAGAGATGATTCTAACAAACCTCAACTCAATGGTTTCTAACATTGGGCGGACTTTCACGTGGAAAGGCTATAATAAACGTCATATATTAATATACATTTTACGTTTAATTGATGAAACTTCCACATCCTAAAATTGCAAAATCTATGCGAGTTATCTTGGTTCAACTTTACAGGTTTCCAACTAACACGGCAAGTAAAACAAAGGCTTGTAAATAATTATGGTTCCGTTGAGTGGGGTATGCGGCCCGCGCTAGGCGCTAGCGTTGTTCGGACCCCCCGTTACAGCCACGGATCATCAACTTATTGTTCGTAAAGGTTGAATTTGGTCAATACAATTGCAAGTTTTGACGCATACGATCAGATAAACTTAAGTGAACGGGCCTTCATCAAATTTTTAAACATTTATGCTTGTTTAACAGACAATGTCTATCTAAGATTTCCTGAACAAATTTATTACCTAGAGGTGTGTTTGATGGGGTTTTGTAAATGGTAAACATATTTGTCGCAAACTAAACCACATTTTAACTTTTGTTCCTATTCACCCCAGCCGTCCTCATTCACCTCGGTCGACGGTTGCTAATGTTTCGTAATAGTTAATTTTAAGAAACAGCTTAGTAGTTTTACTACAGTACCACAGTGTATCTAGACTTACCAATTAAGAATGATCATATTATTGATAACTGTTACATTGCATTTTTTTATAGTCCTGAATACAGAGCGTAAAAGACAAGCGACACATTTTTAGTGCATCCCAAAATATTGTGCAAACAATCACTAGTCATCGCTAATCACTAGCCACTAGTGATAACAGCGCTTATTCATTATCGAAATCGTAGACCGATATTAGTTAAATCTTTAGATTTTTATCTCGGGCTCCACAAAAAATAATGGAGGATGTTGTCGACCCTTCGCTTGTACGACACGCATAAACAATGGCTCGAAGGATGGGTCAAATGAGGCGCGTCAACTCGGGTTGCGTTTGTACCGCCTTGGCGCCAGGCTCGAGTTGCACGCCCGAGTCGCCCGAGTTGACTTTATCTGAATCAAAAATCACTTCTGCTTGCACACGTGCTGTTAATACTACAAGGTGCTAGATTTAGAGCGTGAGTGCCCGCGGAAACTAGGCTATGGTGAATTACAGATAAGAATTGAGTATTTGGAGTCGAACTAAAAAATGTTTCATAAACACAACGGAAGGCAGAGGGCTTCAAAGCTAAAAAGTCTAAATTAACCTTGCACTCTGAAGACATCAAAAAAATTACAACTAAAGCGTCTGATTCTCCTTAGTTGTTTTCTAAATTATTTGAATATATTTAGTGTAATTTTCTTAAGGACTAAATGTTTCGAAATATGTATTATTTTTTGTGCTAATATAATAATATAACTGTATTTTTTTGTGCTGGCAAGTACTGTGCTGTGATATTTGGAGCAATGGGAGCACGCCGTAAGCAATAATTGCACAACATAAAATATTTTATTCTATTTTATTGATTCATAAAATATACACAGCATTACAGCGAACTATACTGTGATATTTATAATAGACAGTATGTATAATATTGATTACGTGCACTCTGTGAATAATGAATTATAATGATTGATTATAAGTATTTCGCTACATAAGTGAATTGTAATATTCTTTTGGAGAAATAATTTCTTAAACCATAAACCATTTACACGAATAGGTATATGATATATGATACAGTCTAGAAAGGACAAACAAAGCAAATGTAAGAAAGAAAGACTAATACAAGACAGACATTGTAGCATAAAAATCTGGCAGGACGTTGTAAAGATTCGTGTCAAACAACAACATAACCCGGTCTCAATATGTCTCCATAACAATATAGACCGAGCCACCGAGTAAAAAGACGACCGAGCAAAAAGTCGAGCGATTAACATAAGTATAAGTACCTATGTTAACATGAAGTATGATAGTTAATATGAAGTTTCGATAGTGCTTCGCCTCTATGCTCGGCGCCGCTCCTCCGTGTGTTCTGAGCCTAACACGACATGGTGCTAGAATTTTAGAGGTCAGCTCTACCCGGCGGCTTTCGTCGGAAATGTCCCAGACGACATAAAACGAGAACTAGGTAACGATGAATATTCAGTATCGGTTTATCTTTTGACAGTATAGATTATGCGCGTACGCTGTTTCCTCTTTCATATAGAGAAGTGGGTACCGTGAGTGTACCGAACTGGCACTTGAAGAAATTTTAAAGTCCGTTACTAAGGTGCTTTAAACAACATGAACATATGTAGTATAAGCGACAAAGAAAACTTGGAATTAAATTTTTGATGTCATCAACAAGTACTTGTTTAAAACTAATAGCTGGAGATCTAAGGTCCCGTTTTCTAAGGGGACCTTGCATTTTGGAGACAAAGCAAACCGCTTGGAACAGGTGTTCCTGGGGGTGATCTGAGCTGATTAAGCCCGGTTGCCAAGAGGTTCCCCCCAGCAGGTGGGCAGGAGAGGGGGGGGAAAAGTGCCTCCGGCGCGCCTCACTCTAAGCTTTATATCTGCATACATCTCGCTACTATATCAAGTTTGGTGTCTTTTTCGTGTAATTCGAGGATGAAGAATTCATTTCTGTGACTAAATTTTCACTCACCCATACAAAAATTTCGAGAAATTCAACATTCAAAAAATTTCATCTCATTTTTTTTTTCGAAAATCTTCTACAAAATTTACACTATGAAGATGTGCCCTAGAAAAAAAATACCTGTGAATAGCCCAGTTATCCTACTATACAGAATAGTAAACATGTCAAACATTTTTTTCATAACTTTCTTAAAAAAAAATGTTTTGTGTCGCGCGGCGTACCTGCATTGTAAGAGCGGTATGCAGCGTTTAGGATATTTAAGTATGTTTAGTTGATTTCTGATAAGCTGTTATTCTTCTGGTTGTAGATTACAATAATAAATTACTTCTGGACGTAATATACCTATATACAAATATAAATTAAATATATAAATAGAGATGTTGGGAAAACTTTCGCTAATAGTGTTAAGAATTATAAATGTGATAAAATTAACATAGGAGATGTTGGCAAAAAATGCTGGTTAAAATAAGATATATATTGTTCGCAATTGCCACTACAAGCCCATTGGTCCGTGCATTTTAGTTTTTTTTAACGCAGTGCGCATTTTGTTTTGTAGCGTCAACGAATAAGCTCTAAATAAGTAGCAACCGCCGCAGGTAGGTTTGTACATATGGGCTCCTAATAACCATTTTGTTTGGACCAGCCCCAGTCAGCAGGGCATGATAGCTGTTGCTGAGGGGCTATAATCTGTCCTCAAACATAGACCGAATCATTCACCGAAACATGCGACAAAACTGAAAACCGCCGTTTCGCCGAAATAATTTTTAAGATATAAGATTTCACTATTAAATGTATGTTAGTTTATAAGGTATGTATCTATAAGCCTTAGTTGCCTGACAATAAATGATATTTGATTTATTTTGATAGCTTCCTTGGTAAACTGCACGGAGAATATGTCTACGTAGGTAGCGCATCTTCCATTGGAGGCAGATTCTCTATCGGAGATTTCTTTTTGTAAAAAGTACTTTTCGGCACTCTTTTACACTCGTAGTTGTACCTGATCTAAAATCAGTAACAAAATACTATGCATTTTTTTAAATAACGTCTAGGGGCCAATTCACACCTCGTAATTCAAATCTGTCCATACTTACTATTGTAAGACTCTTACTTGTCATACAAGACAATAACAATATTGGCAATGCCTGCTCAATATTGCCTCTTTTTCCGTATTTAAACCCCTCCGTTACGGCAGGAATGGCAGGATATGGGCTTCAAGCTTGAAATACGCTTTTTTCCCTTTTCCACACAAAAAGAAACAGTGTCGCAACCTGAAAAGGCATGGAAGACTGGCAAGACTTCTGACCTTTCTGGTTCTGTAAAATAAATAATATATCTATGCGTTTCAAATAAAATCATATATTTAAAGAAAGTTTGACCTATTGCCCAGATGAGTTACCTCGTACTGCGATGTATATTTTACAGGATCAGAAAGGATAGTAGTCTTGCCATTCTTCCACGCCTTTTCAGGTTGCAACACTGTTTCTTTTTTGTGTGGAAAGGGGAAAAAAGCTTATTTCAAGCTTGGAGCGCATATGCTGCTGTAACGGAGGGATTTTTTCTTTGTTACACTCTTGATAGAGTGGTCGTGGCCATTATGTAAACTTTTGAGCGACTCATTTAACGACACGTTGCCATTCCTCCCGTAGTGCTGCTTTCCGTGAGCATTCGTTTACCGTGGCCATCTGCATGGTCCAGCTCATTAGAGATCTTCCTCTAGCCCTGCCACTTCTTTACCTTGCACAACTAGACGTTCTGTGGATGTTCCGTCTCGCCGAGACACGTATCTAAAGAAGTTGAGTACTGAGTTTTGCCCGTAGAAAGCAACCGCTCTTTAATGCCAAGTTCCTCAAGAATTGATGCATTGGTCCAGAACTCAGTCCATGATATGCCCAGCATTCGTCTCCAGCACAACATCTCTAGTGCATTCATTTTCTGTTTTTCGGATGCCCTTAGTGTCCATGTCTCAGCAGCATAGAGAAAAATGGGAAATATGAGGGTTCTGACAAGCCTGGTTTTAGTGGTCCTTGTAATGTTCCGGAGGGATTTAAACAACAACAAGGACAAGCAGGCAATAGGTAAACAAGGAGGCAATATTGAGCAGCCAATTTTGGTAAAATTTGTTATTGTCTTGAATGACGGATTACTAATATGTTGCATAAAATTTATTGTCATATTTTACTTTCGCATAGCAACCCTTGGCAGAATCATCATTTCGCAGAATTACTTTTTGCATAAGTTTCATGGCATACTGTTGTTTCGCACAATTTTGTAAAGCAGAATAATGCAATGGCATAATCTCAATTTGAAGAATATTACTATAATCGAATAATTGTTTTGCCGAAAATTGCGTCGCATAATATGTACTTGGCATACTGTCTTTTCGCACAATTTCCTTAGGCAGAATAATTCATTGGCATACTGTTGATGAGAATAATATTTTGATGGATAGTTAAGCGGTATAATGAACTTTTGATATAACAACAAAATAACTATTTTCATGGGATATAATGTTTAATCGATATAAAAGCTATTCGATATAACGTTTACTGGATATAATGAATATTTGTTATAAGTATTTATGGTATAATGTATTCAAATGTATAATAATAAGTTGAGGTTATAATAAAAAAAGTCGGTTCTGGCGCTTCGCCGGCCGCTACCGCGGCACGCTCGCTTCGCTCGCTCGGCTCGCGCGCTGTAAGGTCGCAGTTCTACCTAACACTCCTCCTCGCTTCGCTCGTCGTCGTACCTAACTGAGACCTGCCTTAAGTTCGAATACGTAGGTTGTTATAATAGTAGTAAATATTACAAATTATACCAGTACTACATTATGCCAACTGAGCGATATATCGAACTTAATTATATACGCTGTTAATGTTAGATTAGAAGTTGTTATATTACAAGTTCATTATACTTGACGATAGTTAGACTCTTTAAGAATATACCATGTATTGTTATAGCAAAAGTGCATTATGTCCCTCAATCGTTATATCGACTAAAAATATATCAAAAGTTGTTATATGGACCGTTACGCACCCTCTTTTGAGTAGGGGTCGCAGTTCTAACCTAACCTAACCTACAGTTCTGGCAACAATTTCTTTTGTGTAGGGGTCGCAATTGTAACCTTTTTTTTTTTTTTTTTTTTTTTTTTTTTTTTTTTTTTTTTTTTTTTTTTTTTTTTTTTTTTTTTTTTTTTTTTTTTTTTTTTTTGTAGGGGGGAAAATGCATTCCGCATACCACCCGGGTGCGGGGGGTGACCCGAGTGGTTATGTGGGACTCCCGTCTAGGCTAATGAGGCCCACGGTATACCCACTAAAAACCCCCCATATACCGCCTCGCCGCCCTATTGGTGGGGTTACGGGGACGCTTGCGTACTCATCCGCGACCCCACCGGCGGCAGCCGCCCACGAGCGGCTCCTTCGCAAATGCCCGAAGGCCCTTCACGCTAGGCGCGCCAGATGGTTCGACGCGCCTTCCTCCTCCGCCTCCGTTCTGCACTGTAGCGGACCCCCCCGAGCCCGCCACAAGGAAGCTACGGGCGCCAGAAAGTTCTCCGGTGCCCGGCGACAGATCAGGTCTATGGGTCTGTCGCAAAACCACAATTCGGCTGCAGAGGACAGGGAGAACGGCACATCGTAACACCGACACTCCTCTTCCTCTGCAGCCCCACCAACGCCGCTACAGCGGAACGGCACCGCCAAGTTCGCAGGGGATAGGGCGAGTGGCGATCGTAATACCATCACGCCTCTTCCCCTGCGATCCCACCTCGGCCGCCGAGGATAGGGAGAACGGCTCACCGCAATACCGACACTCCTCTTCCTCGACGGTCCACCTCCAACGCGTCACAAGCGGGCTTAACAAGCCCACTTGGAGCGTCCTCCTCGGGCCAGCCCGACCGTCAAACAGGCCGGCCCTGGTTGCCGCTTCGCTTCACCGTGGGTGACCAAGCCACGATTACTAAGCCCCTCCACCACGACAAGGTGAGCAACCCGCGGGGGGGTCGCAATTGTAACCTAACCTAACCTATAGTTCTGGCAGAAATTCCTTTTATGTAGGGGTCGCAGTTCTAACCTAACTTAACCTGTAGTTCTGGCAGCAATTCCTTTTGTGTAGGTTCAGTCAGCGACATGAGTATTATGCGGTAACAATTTCGGCAGAACTTTTATTCTGCTGCATAACATTCTGCGAAATTCAAGTCTACAATACGAGCAATATGCCATAAGAAATTCGGTGGAATGTAATTTATGCTACATACAATTCTGCGTATGTAAAATCGACGATAGTAGTATTCTGCTATTCAAAATTCTGCCAAATGAATGTTATGCGACATGACAGTTATGCTAATTATACAATTATGCAAAAGTATCATTCGGTTAAAAATGTTTCTGCGAAACCTGCTATGCGAAGTGTATTTCGGACAATCGATATTATGCAAGATAAAGGGAAGCCTTGAATGACAAGTAAGAGTCTTACAGTATTAAATCTGAACAGATTTGAATTACGAGGTGTGAATTGGTCCCTAGACATTATTTTAATACTATGCATTTTGTTACTGTGTTCAGATCAGCTGTGTAAATAAATGAGTGTCGAAAAGTACTTTTTACAAAAAGAAATCTCCAGTTAGAGAATTTGCCTCCAATGGAAGATGCGCTACCTACATAAACATATTCTCCGTGCAGTTTACTAAGGCGACTAAGTTGGGGGACAGATTATAGCCTCTCAGCATCACCTACCATGCCCTGCTGACTGGAGCTGGTCCAAACAAAATGGTTATTGGGAGCCCATATGTACAAACCTACCTGCAGCGGTTGCTGCTTGTTTAGAGCTTATTCGTTGCCGCTGCAAAACAAAATGAGGTGAGGGGAGGGGAACTGCGTTAAAAAAAAACTAAAATGCACGGACCAATGGGCATGTAGTGGCAATTGCGAACAATATATATCTTATTTTAACCAGCATTTTTTGCCAAACATCTATGTTAATTTTATCACATTTATAATACTTAACTCTATTGGCGAAAGTTTTCCCAACATCTCTATTTATATATTTAACTTATATTTGTATATAGGTATATTACGTCCAGAAGTAATTTATTATTGTAATCTACAACCAGAAGAATAACAGCTTATCAGAAATCAACTAAACATACTTAAATATCCTAAACGCTGCATACCGCTCTTACAATGCAGGTACGCCGCGCGACACAAAACATTTTTTTTAAGAAAGTTATGAAAAAAATGTTTGACATGTTTACTATTCTGTATAGTAGGATAACTGGGCTATTCACAGGTATTTTTTTTCTAGGGCACATCCTCATAGTTTAAATTTTGTAGAAGATTTTCGAAAAAAAAAATGAGATGAAATTTTTTGAATGTTGAATTTCTCGAAATTTTTGTATGGGTGAGTGAAAATGTAGTCACAGAAATGAATTTTTCATCCTCGAATTACACGAAAAAGACACCAAACTTGATATAGTAGCGAGATGTATGCAGATATAAAGCTTAGAGTGAGGCGCGCCGGAGGCACTTTTCCCCCCCCTCTCCTGCCCACCTGCTGGGGGGAACCTCTTGGCAACCGGGCTTAATCAGCTCAGATCACCCCTAGGAACACCTGTTCCAAGCGGTTTGCTTTGTCTCCAAAATGCAAGGTGGGGGACCTTAGATCCCCTACTATAATACAATGCTAACTCATTTCGAAATGGCGGGGACACTGCAATAAGAAGTACAAACAGTAGGTAGACCATAATTTTTAAAATTAATCCAACATTTTGCTACGAAAGAACCTCAAGTGTATTGTGAAATATGTATAGAAAAGCAGGTACCAACAGTAAGCAAGCTTAAAAACGTTAAGTTATTGCCCTGAGGGAATTCATGGACATGGACGCATCAGAAACATGGACTACATACGCGAAACAAGAACGGAAGTTGAACGCTTTCCACATGCGCTGCCTGAGGACTATACTTGGAGTTACTTGGCAAGATAAAATTAGCAACGAGGTAGTACTCTCAAGAACGCGTTGCTGCAGCTTAACTGCTATGTTAAAGCAGAGAAGACTTCGTTGGCTCGGTCACATACATCGCATGGACCCTGGGAGACTTCCACGCCAAGTAATGCTGGGTCAGATAGCGGACGTAAAAAGACCTGTAGGGCGCCCAACTCTACGGTTTAAGGACTCATGTAAGCGTGACATGGACAGTTTTGGCATTCGGACCGAGGGCTGGGAGAAACGTGCCGAAATGAGACCGGAGTGGCGTCATGACATTCAAGTCGGAACTTCTAAGCATGACGATGACTGGCTGGAGAACCTTAAGCGGAAAAGTCTTCGTCGTGCTCTACCACCTCCTGCGGACTCGCGTTTTGTGTGCGATCGATGTGGCAAGAAATGCCGCGCTGCTATAGGACTTTATAGCCATCAACGGCGATGCGGGACCCCATAAACACACAAGCGCCGCAACAAACATCTACAACAGATGATGTGGCCAATGATGATAGAAAAACAGGTACCAACAGTAAGCAAGCTTAAAAACGTTAAGTTATTGCCCTGAGGGAATTCATGGACTTATTCTTTGCAGTATTTAAATCAATAGGCCCTTAAAAAATAAAATATGTATTTCGAATAAGCTAACTCATTAAGCAAAATGTAAATCGGAACGGTAGGTAACAATCAAGAATACGATATCAGTAAAACGTTGAAACCACAACGACTTTGCCTAGGTACTTAATAAGTGCACATATTTAAGTAATTGTAACAAATATTATACTTATAAACGTCAAAAGACTACACATATACTACAAAAGTATGTTATGCATCACCTCACAAAGTAACAAGCGAGCGGAACGACGAACCGCCTGAGAATCGATTTCTGAACGTGTTATGTGTCACAACTAAGTAGTTTGCACTTAAATATTACCGCTTTTGTTCTAACGCCGACTTGAACACGCAAACTTGAAATAAACTAAAACTAGTACGTTAATAAATAAAACAAGGGAATGTATTACCTCATTATCATCTGATATTGTTAATGTCAAACGTGATGTGTGCTTTAGATATAAGTAAAGCGTTTTAAGCAGCGCCTTTTTACCCACGCCACGGCAGAACAGAGGCGGTAGGTGTGTTTAAGGTTAATACGTTACTCATACTTCGTCTATGATTTCTGAATATTATAATTAACTTTTTAAGCAGTTTTATAATTAACTCATAAAAAAATAGTTTACACTTACTCGACCTGTAAATGTTATAATCTCGAGATATTAGTTATACCTAACTATATGGTCAATATGAGCGCGCGTTTCACGCCCGGAATAAATCATTAAGAAAACTCCTGTCATAGTTAAGAGTGAAAGATGTCAACGGCGCGACGGCCATATAAATCAGATTTAAATTGCTTTCCGCAACGACACTCCCATCGTCGACTTGGCGTTAATAGCGCGCAACCGAAATATTATACGTCTGTTTAAAAATATTTTCCCACCTCGAAATCATTAGGCCAAATTTGACACTTTTCTAAACGAAACATCCGACCTTACGGATCCGGAGCGCTTTTTACTATGAAATAGGATCCCGGCGCCATGTAAAAAAAGGTTGTAATTGCGCCCAGGTTAGAACCAATTAGAGCGGCCCTTGTCAATATATTGTGAAACGGAATGATCATTAACACAAAAAGAGTTATCATATGCAAACAACGGTCAATTAAGATGAATGACTTAAAGCTAATTAAGTCAAAATTATTTACATAGGGAAGTCTTCTATAGGGGAAGACCTTAACGAAAATTTATTGGAATTTTCCTAATTCTTTCGCCGCGTACGTAACCGAGTTTTGTAACCAGGCACAAAATAAGATTTTTTTTTCTTTTCTCGTAGACAGTTACCAACTAAAACTTTCTCGGCCGCTTTTGTAACAGCGTTTTGTAAACGCTGTGAAGTTACAAATTAAGAAAGTTTTATCTTTTCTCGTTACCAGTTACAAACTAAGATTATTTTATTACTAGCTTTTAACCGCGACTTCGGGTCTTTCGTCTGCGTGAAATAAGTAATTTGGGTACCATAATTTTTGAACAAATCTGCTTTTTATTACACTATTCTTTTCACCCCCATAATGGATGACTTAGTCAAAAATGCGAACATTCTTTATTTGTAACGATAGGCCTTTAAGCCCTTTCACCTCCACTCCAACTTGGAGGTTCGAGAAGTTGAAGAAGTTGTAGAAGTTAGAGAAGTTAAAAAAGTGTGAGAAGTTGAAAAAGTTGGAAAAGTTAATATTTGAAGAAGTTGGATAAATTGAAGAAGTAAAAATTGAAGTAGTAGGAAGATAAAGAAGTTGAATAAATTGATGAAGTTGAAAAGTTGGAGAAGTTAAAAAAGTTGGAGAAGTTGAGTTGAAGAAGATGGAGAAGTTGAAGTTGAAGAAGTAGAAGTTGAAGTTAAAGAAGTAGAAGTTGAAGATGTTGGAGAATTTGAAAAAGTTGAAAAGGTAGGAGAAGTTCATGTTGAAGAAGTTGATGTTGAAGAAGAAGGAGAAGGAGAAGTTGAAGTTACAGAAGTAGAAGTTTGGGACTCAAACTATCTGTATACCAAATTTCAACCAAATCGGTTAGGTAAGCGGTAATTGATTCCTCATACAAACTTCCAATCCCTTTTTCACCCCCTTAAAGAAGAGGGATTTCTGGGATGAAAACTACCTCTATGCCAAATTTCAACTAAATCGGTTCAGCGGTTTAAGCGTGAA
The DNA here is from genome assembly GCF_963556715.1 of Cydia fagiglandana. Taxonomy (NCBI): domain Eukaryota; kingdom Metazoa; phylum Arthropoda; class Insecta; order Lepidoptera; family Tortricidae; genus Cydia; species Cydia fagiglandana. The sequence goes on from NC_085959.1 coordinate 11,484,610, forward strand.
GAGGTAACAGACAGACAGATATACACATTTTCGCATTTCTAATATTAGTATGGATTTTTTCGTAATTGTTTTCCCAGTTATGTTAGGTATCAGATTTTTTATTCCTTCTTGGTAACCAAGTTGTAATCAAACCTTCAAGTAGGTACGATTCTCTTTTCTGAATGTTATTAGTACTGGCCATAAAGATAACATTCTTTGAATGATAATTAATAAATAAGTAATGTCACATATTATATGCAATTGAGATAGTAATTATTAAAGTGCAATTTTCTATTACGATTTTCCACCTGGAAATAAGTGATTTGTGGTAGCAATATTTGCAATGTGCCCGCACCCTAAATTAAAATTTATAACAACAAGAAGAGGTGATCTTCTATTACTCGATTCCATCGCAGAAAAATATACAAAGATGAAAACTCATTCTGGCGTAATAGGATATAAAGGGAGTGTCAAGTTAAGTACAAAGAATGAAGTTTTAAAAAACGAATGGGCACGATAATGATTGCTGCAGGGATGGGGATAAAAATATATTTTTGGAAAAAATTGATAAACTGAAACAAACTACAAGTTGTAACTTCGAACCCATAGACAAACATAGGTTTGTGAAGTGAAGGATAAGGGTTTCCACTTGCTATATGATATTCCAAGTTTTAAAAATATCAAGACAGGGCTATATATTAACCGTAACAAAATTGTTGGTGCCCCAGAATTATGTTTCAGTTACTCTGAATATTGTGAAGTAGTAGTACCACAAAAATTTAAACATTTTATCCTTGCTGATTAAATAGATGATGACGGTACAAGAATTATTGTGTAGCTGCAAGGACATCAAAGATGATTTGACAGGACAGCATAATAAAAATGAGGATGATACATTTATTGACACAATTTTATCGCCTGAAAACAGTGAATCGTGTGAAAACGTTGCCAATTTGCATATAGAACAGCTGATAAAAAAATATGATTTCGATTCTAATATAGAGACTGTCGCAGGTAATATTCTCAAAGCCTCTCCGGCTACAAACTGCGAGATCGCGTGCCTGGTTGAGGCCTCGAATGCTTGGCTAGCTGGACCAAATCAAAATTTTCCGTCTCGACCGAAAATACAAAGGGCCTGGGATGATATAGCATCAGTAAATACTTTAAACACACTTCTGGACACCGCGACAGGCAGGGACCGAGCGAGGCTTCTGGCCTCATCTAGGCCAGAATCAGGTCAGTGGCTTCACGCGTATCCCTCGCCTAACACCGGCACCTTTATAGACCCAGAGACGCTTCGCGTAGCCGCTGGTCTCCGGCTAGGTGTTGCTGTCTGTGCTGACCACAACTGTGCTTCATGTGGCGCTGAAGTGGATAGCCTCGGCCACCACGGGCTCGCCTGCTCTTCGGGTGCCGGCCGCCTGTCTCGCCATTCCGCCCTCAATGACATCCTGAGAAGGGCGCTCGTCAGTGCCGGCGTTCCCGCCGCTCTGGAGCCCCAAATAGTGCGGAACGACGGTAAGCGCCCTGACGGGATGTCACTGATTCCCTGGAAGATGGGTCGTGCGTTGGTATGGGACGCCACTTGCGCTGACACGCTAGCGGCGTCCTACGTCCCATCGACCAGCAGGCGTGCTGGCGCGGCGGCGGACACCCGGGAGCGTCTAAAGGTAGCCAAGTACAGCTGTCTCGGCGCCCAATACGAATTCGTTGCATTTGGCGTCGAGACACTTGGTTCGTGGGGCAGAGGCGCACATATGCTCCTTAAGGAGCTTGGGAAAAGGTTGAGGGAGGCAACGGGTGACCCTCGCGCGGGCAGCTTTCTCGCACAGCGAATTGCCATCGCAATCCAGCGCGGGAACGCTGCCTGCGTGTTGGGCACCCTCCCGAGGGCACCAAATTTTGATAGATATTTTTAATTTTTAGTTTTAATTATTTTAATTGTAGTTAGTTTTAGTTTTATATTCCTATTTATATTTTACAAAACATTGTAATTTCCTTGTTTATAATATTACAAATATTACATGTCAATTGTGTATATAAAATAATTTACAATTTAATACATTTAAATAAAGGACTGTTGACCGAGAAATGGGACCTGAGATCTCTTACTGTCACATGTCTCCTGTTGATCCTGAAATAGAATTTGAAATTAGCGCTGGACGTGATGAATTAGCGCCTATTCATGTTAGTCAAACACTCACCAATGCGAGTGATTCTACTTATGTACCAGATCAGACGGCATCTGTAAAAGATATTTCCCAAACTTCACAAAAGTCTGAAATTTTTTACAATTGTTTACCTGTAGATGTCAGAAAAGTTACTGTTCCACAGTCGAAAACGTCAGATACAAGAATAACAAAAAATATTTTTGTCCATTTTGCAATAAATTATAAACCAAATTTGCTAGACATCTAGAACTTCTTCATCATTCTGAACCTGAAGTAAAAAAGTTTATAAAGCTACCGAAAAAAAATCCTGAAAGACAATTGACATCGTGTTAAAAGTTACCGTTCAAGGTATTAAAAATATACACACTGGGAAAAAACGCCGCCAGTTACGTGGAGCCCAAAGGCAGAAGGTAGCGGACTTCCTCATAAACACGCGCCGGGACGCGATTACGTGGCGACGTCAAGAGGCGGCTCGGTTGAAGCAATTTGGCGGGAAGGATCCGCCAATACTGCCGTCAATTGACGTGTTGCGCAAAGCCAAAGCGCAGCGATTAGTAGAAGCCTATGGCCTAGAGTTTTCAGATCCAGCTGTGAACTTCCTTAAAAATGCCGAGCATGGAAAATACGTAGGCTCTACACACCATGTAGCTTTGCTAAAATTTAATTGCGTGTATTGGCGACCTGAACAATTACAAATGTATACAGCCCGCTGCAAAAATAATTTTGACGCGCAATTTCTTATTGATGTTACTGGGGGTATGGCCAAGCGGGAACAATCAAATGACCCACACATTTTTTTTGTACCAATGTGTCCTGGTAACAAACGAGGGTAGTATCCCAATATTCCAGATGGTGTCTGCCGATCAGCATGCCGTCTTTGATTGTTGCCCATTTCCTGCGGTTGATACTCGCAGCCAACGCACCGATTCCGCCAATTGTGGTTACCGATTTTGGTTGGTTGCTCCTAATTGCAATAACATGTTACATATATATTCGCGATTCATGTCAACAGCCCTATTGTCAGGCAACCTCCAGCAGCAGTGGGAGCAGCTTGGCCACCCGCGCCGCGAAATGGTGTTAAAGTTATGAAAATCGGCATGATTAATATTTAGGCTATTTGAATCAATTTGACCCGTAGCACCAAGGATAAAAAAAAAACGGAAAGGAGTTATGACGTCATCTTTTTTTTGTATGGAAAAAATATGTTTTGTTCAGAAACCAATCGTGTGTGGTATTAAGGCATTCAGGGTCGATTCTAAAAATATATCACATTATTACATTTCAGGCAGTTGTATTTAATTAAAATTAAAACAATTTTCAAAACATACCAAGTTCCTCCAGATACGATACCGTTGAATTATTTTTTGTAAAATATTCCTCAAATAATACCTAATATCCTCATATCTAACCCCAAGAAATTAATTTTGAAAATATTTAGTTTTAGAATTTTTATTTTATTTTTTATTATTACAATTGTATCATTGTTTTTTAGTCTGCTGCCCAACAAGAAAACAAAGACGTATGCAACTCTATACCATTTGATAAAATCGCAATCTGGCGAAATTTTTAATCCGCAAAAAATAACCTTGGATTATGAATTAGCGGCAATGATAGCTGTCAAACAAGTTTTTCCAAACATAATCGTAAAAGTATATTACTATCATTTTAACCGAGGTGTATTCCGTAGAGCTAAGAAAATGAAAACCAGAGTAAAACAGAGGCACGTTGCTCGGTGCATTGGTTTGGCCCATTTGCCAGAAGAGTATATACAAAGAGGATATGAATACTTCAAAAAACAAGCTTACAACCGAAAGGCATTTGATTTTGCTGAGACATGTGGATGTCAAATGGATACAATAAGAACCACAAATCATCTAGAAGGATGGCACAATAAAATTAATAGAAGTATCGGGACTAAAAAACCAAATATTGGCAAACTTTTAGATGTACTGGAAAAGGAAACAAAATATACATATCAATTCAAGCTTCAAAAAGCGTCGAATGAACATAAATTACACGGAGATTGAAGAAGAAATTACTAAAGCTATTGTGGAACTCAAAGAAAACATGATAACAACCGGGCATTGCTTGGAAATTATTTGTCCATACACATTTATTTACCTTATATACTAGGTACACCTATGCTATTTTGTAAGACAATGGCAAAATAAATGTAATTTGTTTAGGTATCAAACTCTACAGCAATCATAGTAAATTACTGGCCACTTTAAGTTCGAAGAAGAATTTGCTAAATGTGTTTCAGGATGGTTTCAGATAGTGACTTGATACGTCAGGGCTGGCATAAGAATTGTGATTCTATAACACGTACTTGGCTTTTAATAATTCACGTAAATATATGATGGAAGTTAGTGGTGGTTCCAGTTCAGAGGATCGACATTTAAAAAGAGTTTTGGGTGACGTAACCAAATAGTGTTTTTAGGTGCACCTTATGCCGATACCATTGCTGCAGAAAGCGATGGTGTTGAGTAAATATAACATGTATCTTCCTCCGGATTCAAGGGTATGGATTCAAGCAACAGTAATAGTCAAAGCCGGGACGACCTCGCGCAATTCAAACAGTCCGTGCGAGCATTGCGTCACACTCCCAAGGGAACTTCATGCAACCTAGCGGTTGGAAGACTATGCGATACCAACGAAAAATTTAACAACAATGGTACGACTGATTGGTTCACGTTACTATCATTAGCCTATACCGCGTTATAGTCACCCGAAATAATAAATAATGGAGCTGTTCGGGTTCTCATGTCAGACTATAGCGTGACGCCTTCTAGCCCTGAAACTCTTGCTAGCTTATTACTCATTCTCCCATAAATATTGATTAAGTATCTAAGTAGTCTTAGACTACGACGGCATATTCCAGTCCGATAAAATAAAATAAAGTTAGTATTCATATTATAATTCATAGTGCTCCTATATCATCAAAGCACTCGCATAATAAACGCCCTAAGACCTAAGTCAATAATCATAAAAGATTAAATAAATACCAGTGTGGGAAATCAACATCGGTAGAATTGGATTTAATTGTATTCAGAATGCTCCTCCCAGAATGAAATCGGTTGATCGTAAATCAGCAGTAATAATGCCGGCCGTTTTATTGGGTAAACAAATCTTTATCAACGCTATTACACGATCGTTAGGAACGAATTAAAATATTAAACTCCATTCTAGACTGCCACACACGAGAGACTGTCTAATACGACTGATACTTAATATTACTAACGTATAGTACGGCTACCATCAGTTTGGCATTGAAATAAACGCTATCGTGAACGTAATCTACTTTCTATAGTATATCTCTTTCGCACTAATATGTCAGTGCGAGCGAGATGCATAGAAAGTAAAATACGTTCATGATAGCGTTTATGTTAGCGTTTATGTCAATGCCAAACTGATGGTAGCCGTACAGAAGGTCCGCTCTGGTTATAATAGATCTTTAACAGAGGTTCAATTTTTCAAAACATTTTCTTAACTACTAGTCTATCAATACAAAATATAGGTACAACAACAAACTTCTTACGCACTCCAGGTTTACAAAACTGCTGGTAACTTCATTATTTACTATCACTTTTGCGTTCCCGTCCTTAGTAATGACATTAATTTTATTAAAAGTAATGTCATTAATAGTGATAGCGTCTGGACCGTGTGCATGACAACAAAATGATAATATTTTACAGTTTTTTTGTAAGCGTTGACTCATAAACACGAAGTATGCATGTAAAAACGATTGTAATCCCATTCGGCGTTATCTAAGAACACCGGAATACATCGAAACGACTTACAGTTAAAAACATCTCGAACCGTCAGCAAAAAATAATGCAGATAAGAAGTCTGTATTCGACGCCGAGACTGTATCGCTAACAGACACCGAAGAGACTCGCTATTCTCGCGATAGAACACCCAACTGCACTACACAACTTTATTGCTACAACTACAAACAACAGCACATCTTAACTTCAAAAACTTAATTTTTGGACATCCAGTACAGACATTGTTAAACATTGGAGCCTAATGTTGTTTTAAATTAAAAAATTATTAAATGAGTCTTTACTTAATAAATTGTAATGAGTCTTAATTTCTTCCGTGTTAAACTTTTATGTTATGTCAAGTCAAAGTTAAAGGTGTTCACTATGTCCGGACTTCCCCTACAAGCTATGCTTAGTTTGGGGCTAGGTCGATGTGTGTATTGTAAGATTGTCCCCAAATGTTCATTTATTATTTTATTATTATATGTAGGTTGGCAGGTAGATAGGCAAGCGTCCATATAATTGTTTGCCATCATAGAGGTAAAAGTATAACTTTGAAAACAACAATATTGTTAATCATTGTTCATATTTAACACTAAAGTCCTGCTACCTAATAGAAAATAAAAATAAGATGTCGAATCATTTTACTCTAGCCGCCAACAAGAAATCATCATAAAATAAATGAAAAGATTGATCTTAATTCCGACATCAAAATAATCACTTAAAATGATCAACAACTCGACAACGGAAACGTCATGAAGTGTTAAAAAAATCTTATTAATTTATTTCAAGTTATCATCAAGGGAGCGTTATTAATGTATGAATATTAAAGCGGCTCTCATCTAAATAGGAAACCACGATGACATATTTAAGTGGCCCGTTTCAAAGAGCAGCAAGGCGTATAAAAAAATAAGTACCCCACACACTAAGATATTTCTACAAATCGATGATTCTATCATCGGGCCCGGCGAATACGAAAATAAGCATCAAAGTGTTTTTTAGAGGAAAGGCGACAAATGTCAACCGGCAAGGCACAGTGGCAAACACGTGTTACATATTGTCTGACAAAATTTACTGTTGCTTTATTAGCTCGCGAAGCGGATGGAAGAAAATGAAAATAACCAGTGTTCTACATTCTAAAGCACATGTTATGTGCCATATAACAACTGAAGCGTATTCATTTTAACAAATTGAAGCTGCATCGACTAGGCATTTTAATATTCGTCGAAAAGATAACTAGAAAGTCAGAAAATATTACTGAAAATTGTACTGAATTAGTTGCGTATTAACTTGAGTTGTTCCCAATACTAACTCGGCTCACGAAAGTGTTATTGGAATACAAAAATTCGGTATAAACATCAGTAACAAAAAAGTTTTTTAAGAAATTCTCTAGTATGCATACAAAGTTATCATGCCACGAAATGGTATTATTGGAGTTACAGAAGGTCAGTACGCTACGCACCGACTGGCGCCCTAAAAGACCAACCTTAAATAATGCTTAATTAGTTTCAGTTAACATACCTGCGAGAGGATGCCAATAAAATTTAAATCCGACTGCGGCGACGCTTGATTTACAACAAATCAATAAAAGAGAAGGCTATAATTAACTCTTTATTGCGTATTCAATAAAAGTAATGTATTATAATTTTAGCGGTAATGACATCTCAAGTCTTGACTCGATCAAACGGATGACGAATGTGAGTAATTTTAATTCAACTGCAGATCAATTTAGCGTCTGATAATAGGCATTCGTAAAAGATAATTAAGAAAGATAGTCCTCGCTCAGACCGGACTAGTGTGATTTGGTAATTGTGTCCGTATAAATCAGCGGAATGCACGGAATTAGCGATACCGATTTATATGACGTCTATATATCAAGTGCGTAAGTAACAGAACAAATACAATGGCGTAGAAAAAAGTCAGGCTTGAGAGATGGCTCGTAAAAATAAAACAAGGGACGTCCGGAGATATGTCAAGATAGCATGCGGCGGGGGGGGGCGGCGCGGCGCCGGCGCATCGGGCCCAATTAGAAGCACACCTTTTGGACATGTGCTCTCACTCGGCGCTAACTAACTAACTAAAAACGCAAGGACGCGGGCCAACCACATCCGTTATCGTTTGTCATATTTTTTTTGCTCGTGAAATTCCTGCATATCCCTGATTTTTGAAAAAAAAATGGCATAAGTTTTTTTTTGTTTGTTTTTGTGGTTCAGCTGTTAGTCGTTTAAGTTACGATTTAATGCATAACTGAGATGTTTGAAGATAAAGCAAAAACTAGTAAGAAAATGTTAAAACGGTGCAAGATATTTAACACTCCTTGTTTACGTTCATTTAACGTTGCGTCTCCTTTTTTTCAGTTAGCATATATTCTTCAAATATGTATTTCGTGATAATGGCCGAGAGCTGGATATAGTGGATATAGTAGGTACTTTATTACTTACTACACGTTAACCTGAATCGCGGAAATAGAGCATTTAAGTATCATTTTGCACAACATTTTAATAAATACAGAAGATAGTTTTATTTCGGAAAATCTTAAGCAAATTACTGAGCTTCCTTTAAATTTATTCTCAGAATGTCAGCATTTTAAGATAATGTTGTCTATCTGGCCAAACGCATTAATGGTTTCCTTTAAATTAGCGAGACCTCTTGGAATAGGAACCACAAAAACGCACGAGGACGGTCAAAGTGCCCGGAAGTGCCAAGACACACGTTCATAAAGGCGATTATTGTGGACGAATTCGAACATTTCGGACCAAGTATACCAATGAAATAAAAAAAAAATTGAAGTGTGTTTCTTTTTAGTATTCCACCTAGATGCTATGCTAACTCTTTTGTAGTAGCGCGGCTACTGGCCGGCGACACCAAAGTCTTTAGAAAACAATAACTAAATACGTCAGTGTCATCCAAATCGCTAAAGAAATTTCCAATACCTATATTCAGTAAAATCCAAACTTATTAAGTGTTAAATATTTAAAACTTTCGCATTTTGAACACATATGACCGCATCAGTGAAACTTGTGTCGAAACGTACCTAATAAAGTAAAAATTCACGATATACCCGTCTATAAATGTGAGTTATGAAGTGTTACCTAGTTATTTATCTATAAGAAGAAGCCCCCACCAGCCTTTGCTGCATGGTCCTCTGCCTTTGCCAACACGAGAAGACAAGACACCCGCAGCTATCGGTAGTTTCTTTTGGGTTAGTATAGCACAACCACCAATACAGTCTACTGGCTTTACGCCACTTTTTCTGGTCCTTCGAGCCATCAAGCTACACTATTCTTTTATCATAAAAGGTTTTAAGAAGACCGTTTAATTTTATAAAGAAAGTTAATAAAACAGAGATTTTATTATTAAAACAAGACTATTTAAATCCTAGTTTTCCTGCCCGCCGACGCTGTCGTGTCAATGTATTGAAAAGTTAGTGGAGGACATCACCTCGCCTTAACATGTTTAACATAAACAAACACATATAAATTTAATGTTCTCAGTAATCACCGACCCAATTATAACGGTTTGTATAAATCAGCTAATGCGTTCTTGATTAATAAGAAATACGTTTTGATGAGAACTTTTTATTGCAATGCTTAATAAAAATACCATACCTAATGCACAAATACTATAAATAGAATTCCATTAGAAATCGCGATATTAACATATTAATAAAGAAGGTAATAACAGTAATAAACCTAGTATTATAAGAAATAATTAAAAAGTTCACATAGCTAAATGTAATAATTTAAGAGTTGGAGAGAGATAGTTTACATTAGAAGATATTAACTATGTACTATACATTACTACAAAGGCCGGGACGTAGGCACTTACCGGCCGAGTGTAATACATATAGGTAAAGGGTCGAGCGAAGCGAGGCCATTTTATGAACACAAGGCCGGCAAATACTATCCCGGCCGAGATATGTATAGCGCTTTTCTAAAATAATGCGTGGAAATACAATTAAAAACCCATAATCAACTTTCTGCGGCGCGGTACGCGACGCGTTCTCGAGGTCAAATTTGTGCGAAAAATCATTTCCCCGGTTCAAAAGTTAGAGAGGAGGACCCTTTGGACTTTCGATGTGATTATTTTAAAAACATATACTTTATGAAAAAAGCTTTTTGAAACCTTAAATATGTTTTATAATTTAGGTGCTATCGAATGATGTGCCGCACATGTATAAAGTATTAACACATTTTTTTTATTCTTAACTTAGTAGAGTAGCGTTTTTGCCATCATAGCTAAGGAACCCTTAAAACCTGTCACAACTTACTAAATACCTAATCGACTTTACCCGTTTTCAAATTTGACATGTATCAAACCATTTCGAGGTTCGCGACACCTAACATTTCAACTACCATTATGACATTAGGTAGTAAACTTTAGTTCAGTAGAAATTCTTAAGTACTGCTCGGCACTCATAGACACGTAGCTTACAAGCCTGAATTAGCTATGAATCGTTTCTCTTTATCTGTAATTTTGACTGATGTACAGTCGCCATCAGATATATCGGAGCGGCCAAGGTGTTCACAATATCTGAACACGCACTCTAACGCCTTGACAATAGACGCGTGTTCAGATATTTGTGAGCACCCTGGCCGCTCCGATATATCTGATGGCGACTGTATTTGTAAGAAAAGGATAAAACATAATTCAACTAATTCGGGCCCGTAAATGTTAATGAATAACGTAAGTACTTACCTTGGTTTTAACGAGCTTAGAGTTCTCCTTACACATCTTAGCCAGGGCATGGTAGTCACCCCTGGCGGCGTTAAGGATCCACTGTTTCTGCTTGGAGTCCAGGGGATCGGTCTCGCTTTTCGGATCCAGCTGTACAAAAGGTAAGAATAAATTTTCCCTACATACTTGTATTTGATTTTTTTTAACAATTATGTTCTCGAAACCGACTAATAATTTTAGTCAATAGTTTAATAAATGATTCCGGAGAAGTACGCAGAGACGCAAATTTAATCACAATTTTAAAATGGATTTGTTCTTATGCGGCGTGAAAAAAAAAAGTAGGACAGATACTTACTGACACACTGTCTTCCTCATCAATGTTCTGAAAATAAATCAAAAATTTTGACTTGTTTTTGTACCATATATATGAATAAAGTTTACGTTTTATATATAAACAAAACTAAAATTACAACAACAAACAAATAGGTTTAAAGTTATACACTCAAGCCCACCGAAAACGGATCAGTGTGTATGGGAATTCTTTAAATTTTACATCTTTATGAGATATCAAGAGTAGACCAACGAAATTTAATCAAAAAATAATTTGTCAAAAAAGAAGAAAAGTGTTAAACTGATTTTCAGATGTAGTTTATTCTTTAAGGATGATATCATCTTGTTTGCCTTTGCATTAAGCTTTATGAGCTACATGCACGTTAACACGTTTTTATTTAATTGATCTGTGCAATAAAGTTTACCTATTGTATAATCTTATATAAATCTTTTAGTCAGACAGGCAGTCTTCCTGTTTCTTTTCATTCGATTAAAATTAAATAGTAGTACAAGAAAAATTGGGAAGTCATTTCTTGAAATCTGTACGAGTATCACTACAGCCTACAACTATGCAATGTTCTGTCAATAACGTCACGTTAACGGTTTGCGTGCCCAATGTAGGTGTGCACGAATGTCTACGAGTATGTACTTACTACCAGAGATGCGAAAAATACTTTATAAAAAGTATTTAAATACAAAATACAAATACTTCCTTGATAATACTATTTCAAATGCAAAATACAAAATAGTTTTTGAATTTGTATTTAAATACAAAATGCGAAATAGGTATTTTCAAAATACTTTTTTAAAATACAAATACTTTTCGATAAAAGGTACTCTGAGTAGTGAATACCTAGTCTGAATTAAAAAGTATTACTCGGAATTTCCGAGTTGAAAAGACTCTCTTTATTCATTGAAATCAATCCTCTATCTAAAGTGCAAATTTCTAGTTGTTTGCTCATATTGACCGGTAGGATGTAGGTATGGATGATGGTTTTTATCGGTTTCGGCCAAGTTTTAAAGTATTAATTTGTTATGTTTCACAGCTAGTATAATGCCTCTCGTTAGTGTGATGAAAACGTCTCGTTTGTGTTTCACCAGGGTAGAAAAGTTTGTTCTCCTCCTTGAAACCCTCCCAACACTCAAGATTCCACTTTTTTAACCACTCGCTATGCTTGTGGTCATGTGCGACGTTACTAAACAGATTCAACAGTTCCATGTTAAAAGAATGAGAGTTGCCAGGATAGTAACATCAGAAGAGATTGTAACTCCTACCTACAATACCTACCTACTATAAAGTATTTTGTATTTTGAAAATAGAAAGTAGGTCCCAAAAACTATTTCAAATAAAATACAAAATAGTTTTCTTCAAAAGGTATTTAAATACAAAATACAAAATAGGTATTTTGCATTTTGTATTTGCATTTTAAATACAAGTATTTCAAATAAATCACATCTCTGCTTACTACCTACCTGAAACATTCATCTAAAACCTATCCACGTATACCAAAGATACCAAAGTCACGCATGTTGCCATGTATTGTAGAATAGTACGAGGATTTCAAACCACTAAAAAGCGGGGCGATTTTTTATCAAAAATTAGTAAACTCTTTTTAATATTCTTATTTAAGTAGGTATTCTTCTAATGCCATAGTTATTATTTATTGGTAATATGGCAAAAATAAACAGCGTATAAATTTTTATTACCAATAACAATAAAATAAAATAGGGGATTTTTATGGGTTGTAATTTTTCATTAGGCCTTACGATTTTGTATCCAAATGTAAGAAATTAAAAAGTTAAAGCAACGGACAATGATGACTTTTCATTCCATTATTTTACGCCTTTGAGTAAATTAAAAGAATCCTATGAAAACCCATTTTTTTCAGCTGCGGTTTTATTCTTTGTTTATTTCGTAAAAACATCCATTTAATTATATTTTTTCCACAAACGACCTATATTTATGAATAAGAGAATTTATATTAATACCCACATTGATACAACCCAACGTTAATATTTATGACACTGGGTGTAATAAATAATGCATTCTACTACTTTTAGTGTGACATAATTGGACACAGAATTTATCAGTGTTTAGAGTGCGCCACGATTGAAACGTTAGCGGTTATTAAGTGTTTAATAAATATTATAACTTATTCATAGCAGAACAGTCAATTTATTAAATGAAGTAGGTACATCACCGCACTCGACAACTGAAAACAAAAGGTTAGGCTTATAGTTATAAATAAAGACCATATTTACATACATAATAAATATCTTAAAGACACATATAAATTAATCGGAACCTAATATTTCAAAATTAATAAATGAGTACTTATATTGTGAAAATAATATTTTGAATTAATGGTCAATAAATTCGAATTCTCCCGTCTTCAAACCTGCGTTGCGATTGATTCCTTGATGACAATAACGCATGTGGCATAAATAGGTGTATGTAATTAAAAAACGTAAGTAGTATTTAATACAGTTCATTTTCGAGTACTTAAGTTAGTGATTTAATATTTCCATCGAGGGATCGCAGGGCGTGCGCTTCGCAGCATGGCCACTTTACCACCTGTCGTTATATATTTATGTCTACACTATAGGCCTCACTGTTAGGGACTTCGATATTGACAAGATAACATCCTTAATGTGATGTGTTTGATTTAATAACAAGATTAAGTTTGTACGTTGCCGGGTTGTTTCGCGATAACGACAATTTAACTATGGAAACAACTGTTAATCACGCGACTTTTTTAACACAATCAACCTGTATGGAAATGCTCTTATAAACCAAAAAAATATTGATTTAAAAAAATTAATTTACCATGCATTAGCCGAACTGTTTGTCATGAATGAATTCTTGTTTTATTTGACTGGTTTCTTAATTTAATAAAATGTAGTAGGGCAACTTACTCAAATATTTATATTATGAAATAAGATCTTTCAATACGGGATACAATTTGTTATAATATTTGATGCTATTCGACTTTCAACTGGTATACAGTTAACTGTAAAAATATAGGTGTAGACAACTTCCTAAAAAATATTTCCTATAGTTCTTAATTCACTGACATAAGAGTTATGGGAGATATTTTTGAGATGATTTGTACACCCATATTTTTACAGTTGACTGTACCAGTATCATCCGCGCTCCCTGACACAGTTTCGGTCATAGTTAAACCTTGTTGCAACTAGATAGAGTCCAACAAAGATCAGTTACCTGTGCTGTTTGTTCATTCAGGCACCTCCAGGTCAACCATCAAAGAGGACCATCAAATTATTCTATTAGGATACTCAAGATCATCTAAAAAAAAATTAATGCGTAAGTAAGTTACTTGACTCAACGGCAAACGCTCTTTATAATATAATTTCGTATATTAAATGTCTGATTTATAACTAGGCATCGATGTATTTGACATGACCTTTTCAAACGGTATAGCTTGACAAATTCATACCTGAGAGTCCCATGGTCCGCGGGAGACGAGAGACAAAAGACAGCGATATGTATGATGTATGATAGGTAGAGTTATGGGTCAACTGTAAAAATATGGGTGTATTAGCCAACTTATTCAAAAATATGTCCCATAGTTCTTAATTCCCTGACATAAGAGCTATGGAACATATTTTTGAGACGATTTGTGCATCCATATTTTTAACAGTTGACTGTACATTTGTGAAGAGGCTCGAAATATCACTATAGATGGACGAGTTAGATTAAGATACTAGCGTTTTGACTTAGAATTAGCAGTTAAAACCCTAGTTTTGCAACCCACTATCCTATTTAAATATCGAGTGACAGTGCTTATCCCTCGTGATCTCAATAAGTAACAATTCAATAAAATGCACGCACTTTTGTCCCAGAACCGTTGCAGAAATGAATCATAAGTTATTTAAGTATTTGATGTAATCTTTTGAAAAGATATTGATATTCTAGCATAAGGGAGTTGAGGGAAGGCGCCGTGTGGCTCCGGGTTCGTGCTGCGACGCCCCAGGACGCCTTTACGCATCAGGGTGTTCCGCGGCCACATTATGGTGACGACGGGGCAGCTATATAAAACAACTGACCAACGACAACCTCCTACCAAAACGACATATCTTAACAGGTCTCCGTAAGAGACATGTGCTTCTTCGGCGGGCTGAATCTCTGACTTTATTACGAACCTTGGAGATTCGGAGAAACAAAGGCTGAAGCTTTTTTTTGTTTGGCGACGTAACAGGGCATTGGACTTCGGTTTATTAGTAACATAATAAGTATCAAATAGTAAACTCTCGTAGTATTAATTAAATCTAGAATAAATAAGGTAAAATACTATAGTTGTACGAAAAGTTAGCAGAGAACCCTTAAATGAAGTTACTGCCTAATATAAAATTGATTATTGTTAAGTGCGTATTTATCAACCTATGTATGTATTTATGTTAACTTATTATCGCTAAACTAATTAATAGAATTTAATATCTTTTTGCACGTTAAGTATATAATGGACATAACCAACTTTAGTTTTAGATATCCATCTGTATAGAGGCACAACTATTTATACTACAAGTACTACAACTACAAATAAAGAAATCTATATCGCCTATAAAATGAGGGACATTTTCGTACTGAATTGCAAATACACAAAAACTGTTGCGAGTTCCATTCACTAAAACCTGCAGACAAAGATGCGTGAAGTAGATCTAACGAGAGATCGCCCCGTGTTAACTCATTCCCCGTTGCTGTACCGCAAGAAACATTCAATTGTCTTCACGTTTACCGTATTGACGCATATAATACCCACTTTTATCTTTCAATAGGCCTGTGTTAATTCATCCGTCCTTATTTTCCATCAATTCGACAAGGCTCGTTAAGTGTGGCATCCGTGTTGATGCCGGTGAGTGATTCTCAGGCCGAATGGCAGAGGGAACAATGAAATCGGTCATATTTTCCTGCCAACTCGCAGCAGACCGTGATAACTTATCTCCGCATCGCGTATAACAACTAGAATACGTTTAAACTGAACGTTGATGGCATATACTCAAAACAAAGCTTATTTTCGCTACCTTCTTGAAGGATTTATGGCGCATAGATTACACAATTTAATTTGCGAGTTCGCATCAGAGCTTCCTACGATTCCCGCGAAGCCGTCAATGTAGGAATCTGGCTCTAAATGGTCCACGTGAAATCTAAAATTAAACGCGTAAGGGGCGACTAGTGTAATAAAAAGGTTTAACAGGGAGTTTAGCCACTAAAAACGAATTGGATTTCAAGTTTAGCACATACTTAAGCAATGATTAAGGCAGCTCACTTACGGACCCCCCGATATGCAGTTTTCTGGGAAGTAACACTGAACGAAATTAGTAGGCAAGTCATATTGCATTATAAAGCTGAGCCCGCAGCGTGGTGCTTGGGGCACGAATAACCTTTTTTTAGGTCTTTACGTAGGCACGTGCGGCTCGGACACACGACGGTAATTATTGGACGACAATCGACCGCGAGTCACGAGTCAATGTTCAATCGTATGCACTGTGAATATCGATGTTAGGATATGGCTGCTATTTAACTGATCACCAGATTTAATAAAATTTAATACCAAAAAAATGTACTTTACCACCCTAAAATAATGAATGATCACCAAAATTATAACACCATTTTAATGTGAAATGATTACCAATTTTATTACATTTTACTATCCTATTAAAGGAAATGACACCAAACTAATCATTATTAACCCAAAAATTGTAAATGATTACCAAATTTCAAACCCCATTTTAATGTCAATTGATAACCAAATTTTCACATCGTGATATCCTATTAAATAAAATGACACCAAAATAATCAGTGTAAACCCAAAAATAGTAAATGACTACCAAAATTAGAACTCCATTTTAATGTAAAATTATAACCAAATTTTTAAATCTTGCTATCCTATTAAAGCAAATGACTCCCAAATTATCATTGTACACCCGAACATAGTAAATGACCACCAAAATTGTAACCACAATTGTTTCTGTATGGGTCACAGATCAAACCTAACCTAACCCACTTTTCTAGTAGAATTTCGTTTCTGTAAGGGTCGCAGTTCAAACCTAACCTAACCCACTTTTCTAGTAGCATTTCGTTTCTGTATGGGTCGCAGTTCAAACCTAACCTAACCCACTTTTCTAGTAGCATTTCGTTTCTGTAAGGGTCACAGTTCAAACCTAACCTAACCCACTTTTCTAGTAGCATTTCGTTTCTGTAAGGGTCACAGTTCAAACCTAACCTAACCCACTTTTCTAGTAGCATTTCTTTTCTGTAAGGGTCGCAGTTTAAACCTAACCTAACCCACTTTTCTAGTAGCAATTCATTTCTGTAAGGGTCGCAGTGCTAACCTAGCTCACTTAACTGATAGCAGTACAAACCTAACCTACTTTTCTAGTAGCATTTCAGTATGCTCCTAGAAAAGTAGGTTAGGTTAGATAGGTATGCGGTGCGGGGTACGGGGGTAGAGCGGGAGGGGCTAATAATTTTGGCAGCATTTTACTTTATTTGGTAATATGTATACATTTTTTGGTAATCATAGTGTTTATTTAGGTGAAAATATCGCATTAATTTGGTCTTCAAGATTTGGTGATCATTAATGATTTTTGGTAATCATTCAATATATTTGGTAGTCGAATACAATTTGAAGTGCAGTCGTAATTAAAACGGTGGTACTTTTGTAATTTTAGGCCTTATTTTTTTGGTGTTCAGTAATTTTTTTTGGTAAGCATGATTTTTTTATTTAGGGTACCAAAGTATTTTTTGGTGGTCATTATATTTGTAGCCTTAGGATATTCAAGGCGGACCTACTGAGCGCGATGCTTTAAGCGTTAGTTTAACGCTGCTAAACAGCATATTAACTAAACTATTACGAAACTTTATACAACGAGTAATAAGTAACTAGTACAGTCTCCATCAGTTACAAAGACCATTTTCGATTTAGAATTTTTTTTATTGATGTTCGTACTCAAAGGTGAAAATAAAAATGTTTTCAATATTTAACTTTCAATTGAGTATGGCGCTAAAAGATGGCATAGCATCGACTCCTGTTGGCATCCCTCGCGTAAGGTTCCCTAAAAACACGTGTCTCATCCGTTGCGATTAGCATGTAGGAATTCGGAACACATGCAGAGATGACAAATCTGGCACGCGACGGAAACTTACATTTAAACCGTTAATTTCTAATCGAAATCATCTATCAAATTTAATGATGTATCTATGAATAGGAACTAAATGGTAAAGCTCAGCTCTGGCGCACTTTTTATAGGTTGGGTTGGGTCTAATTTAATTTAGTTTTAAAAAACTACGCTGACGAGCGGATGTATCGTGTCGTCTATTTCAGTGTCAACGTAAGTAGTACAAGCGACATAGGTTATGGGGCATATTTGGTAGAAACGATATCATAAATGGTTTTGTCCTAGATTGTCTATTACTAGTACCTACATAAACGCACATAAGATGAAGTATGTACGTAAGTATTAAACGATAACTTTGTTTTAGTGCTACAGATTTGTACAATGCAAATATAGAAAAAAAGAGTTATACTCTTTTCGCGGCTTAGTTAAAACACAACTCTAAGTATCTACTTATGATTCGGTTAAATTATGTTCTAATGTATGGGCAAGAAAAACTAATTATAGCCAGCATTCTATGAATGTAGTATGATACCTTTGGATATGGTGCTTTACGCACACTAGCGTCCCTCCCCCTCCCCCTGACGCAACCCCCCCTTTTAGCATGAAATATGTCCCGGTTTACGGTTTTCTTTTATTTTTGAGAAAAGTATTAGAGTTAGGAAATAAGTGTCAAGGTATGAAATAATCCTTAACAAATTTTAAACAAAAAAGGTTATATACAACTTTTTAGTAAGACTCACCATATTCATGTATTAACTTGTTGAAGTTCATTATAAGTTAGTACGTGATAGTACTGAAAAAATCTTATACGGAAAATAAGCTTGCAAGGTTATTGTCCTGTATGATTTCTTTTAGTACTATCACGTACTATGTTATATTGATCTTCTGCAAGTTTCTCAACTGTTAAATTTTGTCGAAGTTCATCTAGCCATAACATGAATATGGTGCGTCGTATCAAAAAAATGAATATAACCTTTTTTGTTTACAATTTAATAGGGAACATTTCTTTCATTGACACTTTTTTCCTATATTGTATACTTTCCCCAAAAAACAAAAAAAACGCCCAACCGGGACATATTTATGCTAAAAGGGGGGGGTTGCGTCAGGGGGAGGGGACGGGACGCTAGCCTGCGTAAAGCACCATACCCAAAGGTATCATACTACATTCATAGAATGCTGGCTATAATTAGTTTTTCAAAAAACACAATTTGACCGAATCATTAAACTATTTGTAGCTTAAGTAAAAAGGTAAATTCACAACGATAATATGTATATTTTAAAGAAACACAGAAGAAAGGTTTAAAGCTCGCCGTTCACCTAACAACACTCAACGAGGTGTGTACGGCAGTATAAAGCAATCGTAAAGTCCATTTGGCGTGAGGCGTTATGCAGACTAATATTGTCGTTAGAAGCTTTTGTTTCCTGAATCACAGCTAAATTAAGACAGTAACTTGATTTCAGACATTAGAAATACGCTGATTTAAACTTTTACGATTTTACACATTATTAAATTGTACAACGCGTATTACATTTAAAGATTTACCCCCGACGTTTCGAGGACGGCGTTGTCCCCGTGGTCTCGGAGACGACAGGCTAAAGTTGACAATTGACATCAACATCTTCTAGCCGCGCGAGGCCAGGTAAATCTTAAAATTACATTCGCGGCTTAAGTCCCGTTGCACAATTTAATAACAATTAAACTGTTGCATAGGTATACTGAATACTAGAACGCCCATCACTGTCGAGAGAAATCTCTACTCGGAAATGTATTCGGCAGTGACTTTGGGGCGTTGTAATACGCTACTATTGATGCTGACTGTACACAAGCAGCAGCGACGAGTTTACCTGTGTTTAATACAGGCCAGACACTATCACAAGTAATGACATTACAATAAAAAACCGGGCAAGTGCGAGTCGGACTCGCGCACGAAGGGTTCCGTACCATAATGCAAAAAAAAAAAACAAAAAAAAACGGTCACCCATCCAAATACTGACCACTCCCGACGTTGCTTAACTTTGGTCAAAAATCACGTTTGTTGTATGGGAGCCCCATTTAAATCTTTATTTTATTCTGTTTTTAGTATTTGTTGTTATAGCGGCAACAGAAATACATCATCTGTGAAAATTTCAACTGTCTAGCTATCACGGTTCGTGAGATACAGCCTGGTGACAGACAGACCGACGGACGGACGAACGGACAGCGAAGTCTTAGTAATAGGGTCCCGTTTTACCCTTTGGGTACGGAACCCTAAAAATACGATACTAGTGTCAGTATCGTAATTGGAATGAAGGAATGACCCGAATGACGGTTTAAATATCTTGGTTCAGTCGGGTAATCATACACGCATCAAAAAAATTACAGGTTTTATCTGAACTCCAAAGTTGTCGGGTACTGGAACATTTTTTTCTTTATCCTTCATAACTTTTTTTATATTTCCCACCCATTCGGATTGCTCTGTAAAGTCTGTAATAAATATTCCCATGCCTTAAGGCCTCATTTAGACGATGCGAGAACTCGCATGCGAGTTTCATTACATTGCGGGTTTTGATCGGTCGGTTGAATTGGACGTAACCAACAGTCCGCAATGTAACTAAAATCGCATACGAGTTCGCGCGCCGTCTATATCAGCCTAATGGCTGTCTAGGTACTGATCGGAACTGTACTGTGCCATCGTTGTAAACTTCGTTCAATTACGCATCCCTCGTGTAGGGGTAGTCCGAATGACTCAAAATTATTATTCTAAAAAATTTCACTCACAACATCCCCCCGGTTATATTTCAAATGTGTCCTTCGGGTGTAGTGTAGCATTATACCGATATGGGTTAGCATTATGTTTATTATGGTGTTTTGCAATTTGTCATCCTGTTAAATTAAAAGAGATTATGCAAGAGTTATGCAGTTGACTCTACGGTGAAAGTAAATTAACTAATAGCTTACCCATGTATTTTAGGTTTTTAGGGTTCCGTACCCAAAGAGTAAAAACGGAACCCTATTACTAAGCCTTCGCTGTCCGTCTGTCTGTCTGCCTGCCTGTCTATCTGTCTGTCCGTCTGTCTATCTATCTTCAGGGTGTATCTCATGAACCGTGATAGCTAGACAGTTGAAATTTTCATAGATGATGTATTTCTGTTTCCGCTATAACAACAAATACTAAAAACAGAATAAAATAAATATTTAAGTGGGCCCATACAACAAAAGTGATTTATGCCGTTTTTTGCGTAACGGTACGGAACCCGTCGTGCGCTATTCCTACTCGCACTTGGCCGGTTTTTTTTTATTAGGTCAGTGTTTTGGTTATAATGGCAGAATTTATGACGATCTTTTAACTATATTTCCAAATTTTCTGTAACTCCACTACACTCTGAAGGAAGGGCTCGAAGGGCCGCATATCTCGGGTGCAATCGACCTCTTTTCTCCCTTGGTTAGTAGACTATAGATAACAATCAATTTGACCATCCGCTTGACGGACGAGGGCTAAACAATTCAATTAGAAGTGCCAGGTGTCGACGGCATTAACATTCTATATTCATATCATAATAATTATCAATAGAGTAACCCTCTTCGAGACGTTCCGTGTTTTAGGGCGACTTGCACCATCCCACTAACCCGGGATTAACCGGTTAAATATGGAGTTACCATGGTTACCAGTACAATTTGACACACGGTTAGCGGTTTAACCGCTTAATCCTGGATTAGTGGGATGGTGCAAGTGGCCCTTAGTAATGTAGGTCGCCTGGATGCTTGACTGCAATGCCAACCAGGGATGTTGCGAATATCCGCATCCGCATCCGTAACCGCGGAACTTGCGCATTATTTTCAATAACAAAATCGTCTAGATCCAGAAAACTCGGCCTAGTTACTGTTAATTACATACAACGCACAAATACTAATCGCATCTTTTTTTTAAATGAAAATTACTAATATTCGACGTTATTAAGTACCTACCACAAAAAGCCGATTCCCACCGGCTTGCCTGTTTTTGGACATTTGAGCAGAGTTGTAAAGGAAATATGTAAGCTAATTAGCCCCGGCTTGACTATGGATATGTTTGACGCGCCGGCCATGGTACCTACCTAATCTTGACATCCGCGTCCGCAAATGTGAGCCTTTAAATATCCGCATCCGCGGTTGTCAAAAAATCTGCATCCGCAACATCCCTGATGCCAACAACCTACTCATTATCCTACTCTAATTAGTTTTTCCCAGTTTCAACTCACTAAGGGTATCCGGAAGAAATAAAATCTGGAAAAACTGATTGTTGCCTGGTAATAACGTAAAATCCGTATAATAGTGCACTTCGCTATTAAGTTTGCTTCGCATTCTTTAGTGTAAGATCAGTTAAACTACAATAAATAATAAAATGTATGTTTTATATATCGTTGACATTTAAAAGGTAAAAATACCCTGAAGTTGGGGTCTAAATATTAGTTAATACGCTTTTATTCCACAATGTCGTTAGTGAATGAGAATTTAACACATTTACGCTTTCTTGGAATAAATTGGGGATAATGGAGTCCATCCAAACAGGTGCTATGGTCGCTGCGGGCGGCCGGACCTCAAATTTGTGTAATTATTTAGGCCCATTCAAAGCAATAATTATGTAAGTAAACAGTATTGGTGGCTTTTTAGGACAAAATGATACTCTAACCAGGGTCATAATTAAAACACGATTATGTTCGATGCAGTTACGTGGATAAAAACATTAGGACAGCCAGTGAAAAGTAAGTTAGATTTTGTAGTAGCGATAGAACAAGAAAGAAATTATTGAAGGTTTGTGTTTTTATACTTGAAATTGTTAATCAATGTTTTTTGATCAGCTTGTTTTATTTGAAAGCCCTATTACTTTTACTAACTTCTTTGTTTTAAGGTCTGCACTACCTAATAGGCACGTCAAAGTGTTGCCCATATCAAAAACATTCTCAAAAGTATCAAAAGAGCTTAGTTGATAGGTAGTTGATTCTCACAGGTGCATTCTGATTTTAATAACAGGTTATGAATTAGATCTGGATTAGTCATGGATATGATTTGCCAGTGTGAAAGTGACATTTCTTCAACCAAATACGTCACTATGACACGGACAGATCACATCCATAAGTAATCCAGATTTAATTAATACCTATACTGCAAAACGTAATTCAATACCAAAAAAAGTAAGACAATGTTGCCACTGCAATAATTTGTTTGTAAAATAGTAAATTCGTTTTGATAAATAATCACGCTAAGATAATTTATTTATTAGTAATTTTACTCCTACGATTAAAAAAAAGTACTTATTATTTACTTATTTTTACAAGGATCAAGACGCGCTAGTAAAAAAGTGGCTAAAATGTTTTTTTTTGGTGTTGAATTACGTTTTGCAGTTAAGTCTGTTGGAATGCTCCTTTTAAGGCAGGATAATAGGATCGGGACAGTAAAACCAGTGGGTATCCTAACTATCCCGTTTGGCACGTGCTAATGCTTTATTACCCGACTACGGCGAAGCAAAAAGGTTATAGGTAGGTACTGAAACGAGATTACGCTGACGAATACTTATTTATTAGGGTTCCGTACCCAAAGGGTAAAAACGGGACCCTATCACTAAGACTCCACTGTCCCTCTGTCTGTATGTCTGTCTGTCACCAGGCTGTATCTCATGAACCGTAATAGCTAGACAGATGAAATTTTCACAGATGATGTATTTCTGTTGCCACTATAAAAATAAATACTAAAAAGTACGGAACCCGCGGTGGGCGAGTCCGACAGGCACTTGTCCGGTTTTTACCTTGACGTCGTGGACATGGCTTTGTGCTCTTGGTAAAATTTTATAAGGTTGACGGTTTTATAGCTAATTATAATTAAATCCGAAATTAGGTAAGTACGTCTTTTATGAAATGCATCATAGGTATTTACTAACTTGTGTGAATATCATAAAAATCTTTACAGGAAGTATTTTTACACTTATGGGCCTATATAGTTTTGTGAATTTTTGAAATTGTGAAATTCTAGGAATCTATTGGCCACGGACCATTTCTAATATAAGGTTATGGGAGCTGACGGGCCAAAATCCTATCGACAAGGAAATTCTCCTTAGGAAATGGCGCTGGATAGGTCACGTATTGCGAAGACCAGACAGTTACCTGTCCAAACAAGGTCTGACGTGGCATACCTCTGGAAAAAGAAGACCCGGTCGTCCACGTACCACCTGGAGGCGCACAGTCAACAAAGAGGTGGCATCCGCTGGCCTCGACTGGAAGAAAGTCGAAGAGACAGCGCAGGATCGACAACAGTGGAGAACCCTTCTGAGAGCCCTATGTCCCTGATGAGGGATAACAGGATACCATCACCATCATAGTTTTGTGAACCGCCTAACCCCATTAAGGGCCAGTTACACCAACCATATTTGATAGACTGATCAACGTCAGCTGGCGCGCCCCGGCGCTTTACTATGAAACTTTCCATGCATAAAAATTTTGCGAACTCTTTAATGATACGAACAGTTTGGTGCAACCGACCCTAAGTCATCATAATGTCTGTCTAAAACAAAAACAGAGTCTGTGCGGAAAGAGAAGAGTCGTGGAATGTCTGGGACCCAATACATTCCACAACTCTTCTCTTTCAGATCCATAACTAAAAAACCCTGTGTCCACAAATAAGTAATGTGCTTATAATAATAATAAGGTATGGCCTTGAAAAAACTATATGATGTTACTGCCCTCAAAAGATTCGGGCAATTCTTTTCCGAGAATTGTGTATTCCCGGAAAAGAAAATCAGTCCTGGGAGCACATCCTCAGTGAGAGCTAGTGTCAAATGTTTAGCTCTTATAGAATAAATTATCTACACATCCACCAGTATGCATCTCTAATGGATCCACTCTGGATGGCCCTGTACCACCTACTAACTTATCAGGTGACAGAATACCCTAGGAGCACTCGGGTACATGGGGGTGCTACTCCCCACAGTGTAATCCCTGTGTAGACATTTTTATTATTCTTAAGCAATCATAGTAATATTGTCAAATTAAATTTGCAGTTACATATAATTAAAATTGTCCACTAATGTACCCCACTCACAGCCGCAATTTTTATTGAATAGCAAAATTTACATTGCATAGCCCTGGGGAAAGTATTCAAAGGGAGACTTGTGGCTTTAAAAAAACCTGTTTTAAGCACATAGAAAAATCTCAATTTTAAGTTGATGCATCTAAATATAATTCATGATCAATGAACCTAATGTAGCATTGTCACATGTGGTTAACCAACCTTAATATGGTCTAGAATGGGTATCGGTAGCAAGGCTTCCTTAGAATTTAGTCCACCAACTGGCCTATATTTAAAAAGTTGAATATCTTATCTTACAGATATATGTACTTTGCCAAAATCTAATTAACACTCCACAACATGTACACTCATATACATCAGAAGATCAGCACTGGAAGTTGCCAGAAATATGCATAGATGAGGGCATTTTGTGACATTTTCTTCTCACTAAGTTTTTTTTACGTATGTCTATTGTCTGTGTTTACGAATAAAAAAAAATCTAATCATTCTGTACTAACAATGAATATTGATTACTAACCTGTGCACTCAAGTTTCCGCTCACTTGATGTTTTAGGATGTCTCCCTCTGAAGCCATCCTATTAAACATCTGCTTCCGCTCCTTCACCGAGATCATCTGTTCATTGTCAACCAGCGTGCTTTCACTTTTTGATATGGCAGTAGATGACAAGGGCTCGACTATTGGCACCTCACTGTCATCATTTGGTGTTGATAATGTCCGTTCTAGGTGAGCTACAGGTATACTGGTTCTTTTTTCAGCTACTTTGTCAGCAGATTTTCGCCTTGGATGTACTTTGGGTGGGACATCGTCAGGTGAAATGTCGCTGGGCAGAGTTAAGCTGATGCAAGACTCACTCTGATGCAGCGGGGAGGGAGTTTCAGTACTTGGAACAGCATTATTTGGCTGGATTAAATTTGTTAAAATACTAAAGTCTTGATTAAGTTGTAATGGAGGCGGGGGCTGGTACGGCACCGACTGGGTGTTGCCTTCAGACTCTGATACACCGTCATTAGCAGCCATCTCTTCTTTTTTACTGTTGTTCGGCATGTACTTCTTTTTAAGTATCAACCATTTCTCATTGTGCTGATTCTTTATAATAGCCAACGCATTAACGTGTTTCTTGAAAGTGTTCCTCGCTTCATCTACAAATATTAGTCATCTATTATTGGTTCTATGAAGACAATACAGGATAGTATTCAGTTGTTTACGTACCTCTCATGTCGGGATTCATAAGAAACACTTTAAAATGTTTTACCAACTCATAATTTGTCACTTTTCCATTATGTGCTAACATGAACTTTAATATTTCGTCAAAACTTAACTCTGTCGGAGTAGACATTATGTTAATAAAATTATTATAAAATAGTTTAGATAACAAATCAACTTTCCTCAAAACTACAAATGTCAAACACTGAGTTCTCTTCAAAGTCACGACGACGCCGCTGTACTGTCATCGGTTACCGTATTCTTCTTTGGTCCCCAGTAACCAATCAGAATGGCTCATTCAGTTAGAAACTTGGCTGTGATTGGAAATTATCCGCGGCTATTTGTACACCGAAGCTTCAAAGCGTTCCGTTTTAAGCATAATTATGTCAAGTTTATACAGATTGTTTTAATAATCGTAGGTTCATTTTCTATCGCACTCCATACGTACAGGGCGTGCTTGATATTATAGTTGGTCAAGTAGATCTTGTCAGTAGAAAAAGGCGACAAATTTGAAAAATGTAGGCGTGGAGGTATATCGTCCCATAGAAAATCTGAATTTCGTGCCTTTTTCTACTGATAAGTTTAGCTTGACCATCTATAGAAAACTTACTAGAGTCGGACCAAGAAAAGTCTGCAGCGGATTTGATAGGCCACGCAGTGCAAATGTTATTTATACGTCATAATTTCATAGAAATTTGATGTTAGAAAAAGGCGCGAAATTCAATTTTCCTATGGGATGATAATTCTTCGCGTCTACATTTTTAGGGTTCCGTACCCAAAGGGTAAAACGGGACCCTATTACTAAGACTCCGCTGTCCGTCCGTCCGTCTGTCACCAGGCTGAAATTTTCAAAGATGATGTATTTCTGTAGCCGTTATAACAACAAATACTAAAAACAGAATAAAATAAAGTAAAATCTTTATTTTCTTCATAGAAGTTTGATGTTAGAAAAAGGCGCGAAATTAAATTTTCCTATGGGACGATAACTCTTCGCGTCTACATTTTTAGGGTTCCGTATCCAAAGGGTAAAACGGGACCCTATTACTAAGACTCCGCTGTCCGTCAGTCCGTCCGTCCGTCTGTCACCAGGCTGTATATCGTGGTCTGTGATAGCTAGACAGCTGAAATGTTCACAGATGATGTATTTCTGTTGCCGCTATAACAACAAATACTAACTGATTTGCAAGACCGAAGTGATCCCATAAGTGTTCCGTAAACAAAGTTTTGTACGGAACACTAATAATAATAAAAACAGAATAAAATAAAGATTTAAGTGGGGCTCCCATACAACAAAGTCAGTACTTGGATGGGTGACCGTTTTTATAGATAATGGTACGGAACCCTTCGTGTGCGAGTCCGACTCGCACTTGGCTGTTTTTTTTTTTTTATTTGCTGACGGTAATAGCTTGACAGAGATAATAATTTAAATAAATACAAAATAGATAGATTAGATATAAGCTTTTTTCGCTGCAAGAAATGTGATTTTGCGTCTGGGGTCCCTATGAAAACCCCATTGCTCTTTTCTTGATACAGTTATTAATATTTTTTTTTATTATGAAATGGCCTCTACATTATAAGGAGTGGGAAAGGAAAACGTCCGCGTATGAAAAAGCGTCAGTCAATAAACTTTAAATAGGTGGCGCTACAATACCTAGAGTAGGTATATATAATAATGATAAAAAAATTCAAATCATTGTCAGCGCACTTCAGTCCGTCAATAACACCTTTCTTAAGCTACTCTAGCGCTAGGTACCCTGGAGAGATTTGGAGCTGTTATTTATAGCTGACAGCCTGACAGCTGGACACTTTTGCAAATATTTTCCCTTAAAAGAGTTTTCGCCTTACCCTACATAATTTTTAAAGGGACTAGGGACCTAGGCGTAAAAAATGTTTGATTTACTGATTATATGCGTAGATGGCGCTGTTCTGTGTAAGTAAAAGACCTATGATATGACCACTCTAGGATACGCAATACAATACAATACAATTAATACTCTTTATTGCACACCTCTATAAAAGAAGACAATACAAAAGAAAACAAAAATATATACAAATTTATTGATGATCGTAACAGACGCCTTTTGTTAGAGAGTCTGTACCTAGTACTATTATTTATTCGGTGGTTATATTAGGATTTTCACGCTAGATGGTACTGTTTCGTGTAATAAGTACCAATTCTGAATCGCGCAAATACAACTTTTCTGGCAACAAAGTTATTTGCTTTGTTTTGTAGGCAAGTAACTACATACATAGGCACCTAATACATACGTATTTTTCGTTTGGCATAAACATAATACATATATACTTAATGGTGTGCAAGGTGACTCTGTGTCTGTGCCGAGTAGGTAATTGACATTACTAACATCATGAATCGCGTGCTATTATGATTTTTCTTCGAACGAGGACCTTGGCCCCCGTCGCCGTCGCATTACCAAGCATTGCAATGGTAATAATTAGGTACTTAAAGGTTTTTTAATTCTCTAATTCCACGTTAGGTTATCGGAGATAGTTGGTAATTTTTGACAGAGCGAAAAAATTGTGAAAGAATGTAATTGTAAGTAACTTTTATTTACGTAATATGTTCCACGTACTGGTTCGTTACAACCCTTAATTAAATTGCAGAATAATATCAACCTTTGTTTTCGTCAGGAAATGCACCTAGTACCTACAGATTAGGGTATTCCACCACAGATACGTCACTCTCGAACACACTATTCGATGTTCTATGAATACATAATAAGTACCTACCTAGAAAAAGGGACACCAATAGATTCCTTTTTTCATCCTGGATAATAAATAACCTTGAGGAACATATTTGTACTAACATAATTTTACTGTATTAGCTGATCATTCGTAAACCTTACCTACTTACATAATTAAACCAATCCAATGGTAGGTAAACGTCCTTTGTAGTTAAATGGGTTTGTTACTTGGGCATTTCCATTTAAAGTTGTACCCTCGAGTTTTTCGCATGTCCCTTTACATTTTTTGCGTTTTACTCTTAAGACGAATTTTTTAACTAGGCAAATGATGTTTTTTATTGAAATATATTATATAGACACATCATTTATTAAGTTTAATGCACAATAAATCACTTTTTTCTTACTTAAAATCAGGTTTTTAGATATGATAAAATCACTCTGTAGTACTGTCCCCTTCACGGACTTCAATTTTTGATGGACTTTTACACATATTTTTTCTATGAAGGCAACACCAAGTAATGCATTCCGGACATAGTTTAAATGTTGGAAAATGTGTTTTTGATGAAAAAGAGCTTTAAAAACATCAATAATAGAGTTTAATTTCGATAAAAACGTTGTCCCGGCGAAATAGTGAAACGGACATAGTCCAGGTTGGTTACGCAGTTTTGGCTACCTAGCGAAATACTTTTTACCAATATTTTAGGTTTTTTTTCATCCTGGGAACCCTGTGACCATAGATAAAGCTTGTTTAAACGTCAAATTTGATTTATAACAGTCAAAACGCAACCTCCAAGGCGTGCTGGTGTGTGACCGGTAATTTTACTCAATGTTTTGTCCGTTTTGTTCACCTGTTTATGTAGCTTGAACCTTAAGTAACTAAAACACTGTTAATATTAAATAAAACGATGTTTCATATAGTTATTTATCAAGCACATAAGTTGAACATTGCGGTTAGTTTTGTATTATTTTGAATAGATTTAATTCTGGATCAGACAAATCGTTACGTCCTTTTGGTTACAATTTGAAGCGTAACATATAGCCGGACTAGAAAAATGTAACCAAACGGACACGGTAAAGTCGCACGCACATTGAGTATGTATAGTTTTTACCGTGACTTTGTCTATACTTATTTAATTCATGTGCAATCAATAAGTCATATTTTATTAAGTAATATTGAGTTTCTTATGTTTAAAACTCTATGTACTGATTTTGGTACATATTTTGTAGTCCTTTTTTTATTCACTGAGTATTTGTGTAAATTTTTGATTATTGTGATCTCGTCTTTACTTTGTCCATTAAGTTACATGGGTGTCCATTTGGAAATGTCCCCTTGATTTCAAAAGTATTTATTATTGTTTATTCAAAGTTTATAAACTAAAATATTTAATTTTTTTGACAATAATAACTAGTTTTGGTAATTCTAACTATTGTTATTCGTCACATGGCAGTAATGCCAATAACTATTTAATAAACCTAAAAATATCGTACGATTTGGGGCCACCTCGTAACCAAACCACCTAAAATTCCCTTTTATGAAAAATGTTTGTTCTAAATTGAACAATGATGATTTTTTTTGGATATCACGGGCCTATAATCCCGGTTTTTTTATAGGCTTGCGTGGGGACACAGATCCAACACGTAGAGGCCCCTTGGAGAGCTTTAATGTCATGTAGAACGCCTGCTGGAACCCGTTCACAGGTGCAACAATAGACACCCATGAACCGGTCTCAGCAGGCATTGGGACTATTGTAGCAAAAGTGAATAGTATACCGGTCTATGGATTGAAGTTTGGGTGGACAATGAGACTGGGCTATTGTAAAGAGTTCGGACACCTGCCATAACAATGCTAACACACGTTATCGAGGCAGGATGATGATTATTTTTAGGTTGTTTATTAACATTATTATGCTTTAAACATAAAAACATTTGCTTCAAGTATGTCTTTTATTGACTATTTCAAAAACCATTTGTAACCAAACGGACCGCAAAAAACCTCCCTCATCCTATTAAATATTAATTTTAACTAGTTTATGCTAAAAATATGACGATTCTCTTTTGGGTTTCGTAAACTAGAATATATTTACTCATAGAATCACATAAAAAAGTACCAAATAATCCAAATTTTATTTTCAACTCGTCAAGTGAGTCATGGTACAACTTTAAATGGAAATGCCCACTTACATTGTATATTCATTTTGGATACCTAACTCTAAATGAATTCCATCAAAAAATATTCACCTGAAGGGTACCTAATATATGGTTGATTGATCATGTTAGGTTAGAATCTTATTTTCGTTTAAATTTTTTTTGTACAAAAGTATCTAACAACACCATCACCATCCACGCTGTTAATTGACCATTCGTAAGCGCTATTGCAACGACCAATAAATATAATTAACAAAATAAATAGGTCTGAAAATGGTCTTGTATGAGTTTAGTATTAAATAGTTTCGTGTCTACTCTACCACAGAATAAATAATAGTACTAGGTACAGAAGACTTACTCTCTA
This sequence comes from Cydia fagiglandana, assembly GCF_963556715.1. Lineage (NCBI taxonomy): Eukaryota > Metazoa > Arthropoda > Insecta > Lepidoptera > Tortricidae > Cydia > Cydia fagiglandana. The sequence continues at coordinate 11,516,125 of NC_085959.1, forward strand.
ACAAAACGCGTCTGTTACGATCAGGACAGATATGGCCGCTAGGTGACGACAGCGCCACGCGCGGCTTACGGCTAGCCACCAAAATTGGTGTGGAACGGATGTACTTGTAGCTACCTGTCGCAAAGCGACGAAATCGCGGAGTGAGCCACGCCTGGCTCTACTTTAAGTAATCTGCGCCTGAAGCATTCATTCGTCCGTGTTCCTTTCGTAGCCCGAAGCTAATGGGACATGTTTTAACGAGCTTCTAAATGTTTCCTACTGTACTTACTCCTTTACTGTCTTTTTATTACGCAAAAAAGTCACCTCAAATGAACCAGACTTATTTACTTCCATTTAATTGGATTCCATCAAGGAGATGCTACAAGAAAAAAAATAAGAAGTTGGTTAAGTATCTTGGTCAAGCAGATTTTGTCAGTAGAAAAAGGCGGCAAATTTGAAAAATGTAGGCGCGAAGGGTAGCGTCTCGTAGAAAATTTGAATTTCGCGCCTTTTTCTACTGACAAGATTTGCTTGACCATATATACCCATGTGGTGATTGTTCCAATTTCGAAGACTGGTGTTATTTTTAATTTTAGGTTTACTAAACTGGATGTGCCATGTCGACAAATTCTGCGATAAGCTGATTGATTAGGTAGAGCCGTTTATTTTACTTGGTACGAAATTTTAATCCTTTCATATCGCAAATTGCATTGAAATCATATTCTTTTCTTTTGCGTTTTAATGTTTGTAAGAACTCAATGGTGATTAGCTGTCAGGATGTCTTAGAATCCCGTGTTGCATGGCACTTGCAGGGAGAACCCCAACGTGTCATAGGTCGTAGATAGGTAGGTATAGGCACTTACAGTCAGTGTCAAATATATATGTAGGTATATTGTAGCAGCTAGCAGCTAAAGTGGCCAAATAGTTCGTCACACCGTACTAAGTAGATGGTGTAACAAACTATTTGACCACTTTTGCAGCTATAATAATATACAGGATGGAAAGATAAGTCGGGCCCTGGAGGGAAACTACCTTAAATCCTTAAGCTGGCTTATTTTACTTAAAGGAGACATTGCTTTATTTTTAAAAGGAAACAAAACTGCATTCAAAGTATTTTTCTTTTTTTCTTCAATTTGGCTTGTCTAAAAAAATCTTAAGTACTACATATTAGATTTTATGGATATTTTGTGCGACAGACGAGTGTAAGATCTAATGTTTCTTGGAGAAATGTTATCATTAACTTTAACTGTATCGACTAGTAGAATAAAATTGCGAGTTTTTATTTTTTGGAATTTTTAGTCGGTTCGAGTCCCGGGAGAGGCAAGCGAGTTTTAGAAAATCTTTGAATGCAGTTTTGTTTCTTTTTAAAAATAAAGGAATGTCTCCTTTAAGTAAAATGAGCCAGCTTAAGGATTTAAGGTAGTTCCCTCTAGGGCCCGACTTATTTTTCCATCCTGTATATTCGAGGCTAACCGTGCATACTAAGAGGGATTAACCAAATACTTGAAAAGTCGAACTTTCTGAGTCGCTTGAGAAACGTTATATTATATTTAGTTAATCTTACTCACATAAAAGAGTTTTAGGAAACCACCAAGTAAATTTAAATAGTATCTTGTTGCCATCTTCATTTTTAAGGTTTACTTTAAATTTGCTTCTTTCCTAGCTTAATGACGACCTGATCATGCATGGCGATCCTTATATGACATAAATAATACTCAATAATCTACCGCTAATCTATACATATAATAAGCTGTAGAGGGTCGAAAGTCTGTAAATGGAAGATATTTGAAAAAAAGTTGGCTGGGGATACTTAGAATCGATAACAGAACACGTTCCAACAGTTTTTAGAATTTTTGTCTGTTTGTCTGTTTATCTGTTTGTCTGTTTATTTGAACGCGCATCACGTAAAAACGGCTGAACGGATTCTGATGCAAACTTTACTAATCTGTCGAGAAAATCTCCGGCCAGGTTATAGGCTATAAAAATTCAACCCCTAAAAGGGGGGGTAGCCACAACAACCGCTTGATTTAAGTTTGCCCCTGAATCTTATGGCGCTACTTAGGAAGGAGGGGCAAACTTTTTTCAAATATGTGCTACCACTACTGAGTACCCTGGAAAACTAACGGATGGCGCTGAATTTAATACGTAGTGACACGAATAAGCCACCGAGGAAGGATTTTGCCAAATTAACTCTATGTTTAGAAGACCGGGTATCAACAAATTTAATTGAATAATTATGTTGATTTAATAATACAACAAAATTAAACAAATTAATTGCCCCTAATTGCACAGTGCCGTCTTTTTACACTTCACGACTGCCCAAAAGAAAGACGAGTGTATGTAGGTATATATTTATTTATGTGAGTTTCTTTATTCCGCCTTAACTTCTGAATGCCTTAACCGATTTAGACGTACGATCGATACATCATAAGAGTACTTACGTCCGCCGTTACGCCTTCAGCGCCCTCATACTCGAAGCATCGGGCGTAACCCGACGCACGTGGCGCGCTGTACCAGTTCCAAAGCCGGGCGCCTTAGGCGCCCTCATACTAAAAGTGTCAGGCGTAGCCCGACGTACGTGTCACGCCGTACGCTTACCAAAGCAGGGCGCCGAAGGCGCCCTCATACTCAAAGCATCGGGCGTAACCCGAAGCACGCGGCGCGATGTGCCAGTTCCAAAGCCGGGCGCCTTCGGCGCCCTCATACTAAGAGAGTCGGGCATAGCCCCATGCACTCATACTCAAAGAGTCGGGCGTAGCCTGACGTACGTGGCGCACTGTACGCGTTCCATAGCCGGGCGCCTTCGTTGCCCTCATACTAAAAGAGTCGGGCGTAGACCGACGTACGTGCCACGCTGTACGCTTACCAAATCCGGGCGTCGTCGGCGCCCTCATACTCAAAGCGTCGGGCGTAACTCGACGCACGTGGCGCGCTGTACCAGTTCCAAAGACGGGCGCCTTAAGTGCCCTCATACTAAATGAGTCGGGCGTGGCCCGATGTATGTGGCGCGCTGGAAGCGGACCAAAGCCAAGCGACTACGACTTTCTCATACTAAAAGTGTCAGGCGTAGCCCGACGTACCTGTCACGCTGTACGCTTATCAAAGCCGGGCGCCTTCGGCGCCCTTATACTCAAAGCGGCGGTCGTAGCCTGACGTACGTGGCGCGCTGTACGCTTTCCAAAGCCGGGCGCCTTCGGTGCCCTCATACTAAAAGAGTTGGGCGTAGACCGACGTACGTGCCACGCTGTACGCCTACCAAAGCCGGGCGCCTTCGGCGCCCTCATACTCAAAGCGTCGGGCGTAATCCGACGTACGTGGCTCGCTGTACGCGTTCCAAAGCCGGGCGCCTTCAGCGCCCTCATACTCAAAGCGACGGTCGTAGCCCGACGTACGTGGCGCGCTGTACGCTTTCCAAAGCCGGGCGCCTTCGGCGCCCTCATACTAAAAGAGTCGGACGTAGACCGACGTACGTGCCGCGCTGTACGCCTACCAAAGCCGGGGGCCTTCGGCGCCCTCATACTCAAAGAGGCGGTCGTAGCCCGACGTACGTGGCGCGCTGTACGCGTCCCATAGCCGGGCGCCTTCGGCGCCCTCATACCCAAAGCGTCTTGTGTAGCCCGACGTACGTGGCGCGCTGTACGCTTTCCAAATCCGGGCGCCTTCGGCGCCCTCATACTAAAACAGTCGGGAGTAGACCGACGTACGTGCCACGCTGAACGCCTACCAAAGCCGGGCGCCTTCGGCGCCCTCATACTCAAAGCGTCGGGCGTAATCCGACGTACGTGGCTCGCTGTACGCGTTCCAAAGCCGGGCGCCTTCGGCGCCCTCATATACTAAAAGAGTCGGGTATAGACCGACGTACGGTACGTGCCACGCTGTACGCAGTGAACGCCTACCAAAGCCGCTTACTGACACAGACTGAATTCCACGCGGGCGGAGCCGCGGGCACAGCTAGTGCAAAATATTTATACAACAGGAACCAAAGACAAATCTTAGTTTGTGTATTGGAGCATTCCATGAAATTATCTACTGTTTGTCCCGTACAGTCAGCCAAGAAAGTGGTCTACCACTTTTCGACTCTATCATCTGATTGATAGAGTCGAAAAGTGGTAGAGCACTTTCTTGGCTGACCGGTACAAACGCGAATTTTCTGAAGAGTTTCCTTTTCTATGACAAATAGTCAAAAATATGCACAGAAAAAATAATCGCCTGGTTTAAATGCCGAAAAAAAGAGAGAGGAAATAAAATGCGTTTGTAGGGGACAGCCCGTGGAATGCTCCATTGTACTTTACAAATTAATTATATAGGTACGTGGCCTAATCATGACATCTCGTTAAAAAATTGTCGAACTATGTCTGCCTAAACTAGGATAATGCCACTTCAAAAAGAAACTTATTGGAGCACCTCAGAGCAAAACTGTGGGGTCACCGGCAACAAAGTGGCGCCTCAGGCTAGCCACTACTCCCTTTCATTGTGAACTATGAAAGCCCTTAGGCAGTTTTGAAGAGTCTTAGATCGCAGAATGTATCCCTCCTATCCCACAATTATAAATGCGAAAGTAACTCTGTTTGTCTGTCTATTACCTTTTCACGCTTAAACCGGAGATAGTTTGAGGGCCGCGAAAGGACAAAACATTATAGTTTTTAACAATTAACATCATCATTACTAATTCGCAGACAGAAGCTTCGATAAATATAAAGTAGGTATACATACAGCTTCGCGGCGCGGCGTTGTCTACCTACCCACTTAATCAACTTATGAGGTCTTTAAGGAACTCCCTTTTGGCATGTCTTTTCATGGTTGTTCTTCACAAAAAAGCAGCTAAAATTATAATTCGAGCGTATTTAAGTCTCCATAAACTCATTGGTACGAACTAGCAATGCACGCACGAGAACTTTCCAAAGTTGCGAAACTTTCCACATGAGAAATTCTCGGTAACTTCTGAGAATGTTCTCGAGAACGAGAATTTATTTATTTATCGTAGTTTATACCTTGAATATTCACGACAGTTTAGGTGTAGTCCTTACCCCCAGAAAATTCCGACTTTTGGTCGTCCGCTTCCGGTCAGAAAAATGTATGACGGCCCGGCCAAACGGTCAGACTTAGGTGGGGAGTGCTCGACCAAATGTCATAGAGGGACCCTGGCAGTTTTTGACGCCGCCATTTTTTTTCAATATGGCCGACTTTTTTTTTAACTTTTTTAATTTTGTCCTAGCGCGCTGAAATTTTGGTCACGGAATCTCGGGGTCCCCTAAATACTTATGAAAAATTTTTTTTTGGCAAAATGCTACAATTGCGGGAAAACTGGCCACTTTTATTTTGTATGGCAACTTTTAAACGGTGCGTGATAGGTGGGGGGTGCTCGACCAAATGTCATAGAAGGCCCCGAGACAAAACAATCTGCATTAAAAAAAATCAAAATGGCCGACTTTTTTTTTAAATTTTTTTCAAGTTGGTCCGAGCGCGCTGAGATTTGGCATGGCGGGAAATAGAGGCCTCTAGATTCTAATGAAAGAAAAAAAAATTTGGAAAATATTGTCGAATGTCGAAATGTTCTCTGATATACAGTGAGAATTTAAGCAACTTATTGGTAAATTTATCACATGAACAAAATAGCTAACTGTAATAGACAATAATATATGCATAATAACATTTAGTTTTAAGTTATGCCTATTTAAACTTTATTTCAAGTATATTCTCTTGTTTAAACAATAATTTCCATGTTGCAGGAATGTTCTGAGAACATTCTCGAGAACGTTTCCGCTTTTTGGGAATGTTCTGCAATTTGTACATTGCTAGTACGAACCGATATAGTTTTGCGATAGCGCTATTTACAGATTATTAATTATTTAGGTACATATAAAACGGTGTGGGTCACTATTGCACAGGAGGATGTAGACGATGTATTACTGTAAAAAATATAGTACCAGAATCGCTAAACTTTTTTTAGAAAAATACTACCTGCCGTAATATTAGCAAAAATCCTTAGGCCTCCTAGCCTAGTCGATTGCCGATGCCATACATTCCACGAGTCTTCTCTTTCCGCACATACTCTATAGGTACTCGTACACATTATGTTTGACTTAACTAGGTACCCAACATGTAACACGCTTAATAGTACCCGTAGGAAATACCTACAAGCTTTAGAATGACTCAAGTTAGACCGGGCCGTGTCCGACTCGGAGCTACCGGCGCATCGTTTTCTATGGAAAGCCTCACTGAATCGCCTGTCATATATGTCATAGAAAAGTAAGCGCTGGAAGCTCCGACCCGGACAAGGCCCGGTCTAACGTGAATCATCCTTTATTATTATTAAATCTGACTGAGTTACGTGTACCAACTGTTAAGAGCCAACAGGAGTGGTCATTCCTCCATACAAACGTACTCCTCGTTTTCCTCCGTGGTTTTTGAAGCTAGAGCAATGATTTTTTCAACACAGATTAATATTGTCAGTATCTGTGTCGGACCGTTTTGCTTTTTGTGATATTTTAGTTTTTTAAGGCGCTAGAGCCCTTCAAAAATGGCCAAAATGGCCTAATTGACTATGCCGCAAAGAGAGGCGTGGTATTCAAAACTGATATCAATTAGCCAAAAAAGCAAAACGGTCCGACACAGATAATTTCATAATCATTTAGATTTCCAAATTTGGTTACGATTGGTTAAGTTTTGGAGGAGGAAAAAGAGGACTACAAAACCTCGATTTTTGTCATTTTTACGCAGGATTTTTCGCCTCAGCTGCAGTTGTCCCTATCGCACTAATTTTAGGGGCGGAGTCAAGTTTCTAAATACGTACACAGCCAGAAAAGTGATGGGCAATAGTCGACATTTAATGTCGATAATCTAGTGATGTAAGAAGTTATCGATAAACCGTCTTGTGTGAAAATATCTAGATCCTCCTAAGACACAAGGGGTTTTGCGTTGAGAGGGAACACATTTTTGTAGTTACATAGGTACAATCTATTTTGAACTTTTTGATTCTAATATTTCAAATTAGAAATTAAAATCAAAAATATTTTATTGCATGGTTATGGGTTTACTTAAATTTTTAGGTACAGTCACGCTCCCTTATTGTCGAGCAATTTAAGGTCCTAGCCAGGGAATGCAATCTCGCACCAAGATTGGCGATTCGAGATCTCGCACGAAATTTCCGAATCGAGATTGGGTGTTTCGAGATCTTGACAGTCAGATTTTCGGGATCGAGATTAATATCTCGACGAGATCGAATTTGACAAAGTAACTAAAAATGTGTTATTTTAATCAAAAATCTCTAAGAATTCCATACATATAGACTTCGTAAAATCGGGCGTATCGAGATATTCCTAGGAATATAATGAAACGCCGACATTTCATGATCTGCCTAATTGACCAGCCATTTTGTGCAAACCTCAAGGTGTGATATTCTGATATTCCTATAGTCTATAGGCAAATTAAACAAAAGTCGTCTCCTTCACGATTTTCGTCGACATCTCTTCTAAATACCTAAAACTGGTATGGACGTGTTCCTCGTGGTCTCCAGAATATTAATAGACATGTTTTTATTTTATGGAGGAGGGGGGGGGGGGGTCGAAAAAAAGGAAGGAAAAAGTGGGCGGCCGACCAGGGGGCCGATTTTTGAAATTCGACCACTCGATTTCGTGTATTTTGTTAAATGATATCTCCACTACTAGGCGTTTAAATTCTACTAATAGAATTGAAATCGAGTGGTCAATACCACTAGATTTCAAATATCGAGCGTCCATATTTCAAAAATTAGGTTTTCGCCGTTTTCCACCGATTTTCGAGTGACGAAATCGAGTGATCGAAATTCAAAAATCGGCCCTCTGCATTGATATTTGTTCACGTCTTAAGTCCTATGGGACCGATCGGTTCGTGTGAGATGTCATTTGAAAGAGTATTAAATGTGTCAGAAATGTCAGAATACACTCATTTAGGCAGACCTAAGTGTCAACTTTTTAAGTCAAGTAAATCGATATTAGTACGGATATGATGGTCGTATTTGTCTACGTGACAGCGTAATAAAACGGTGTCCGTCCCTTTCTATCCCGCAGAGTTAAAAAGTGACAGTTGTTTTATCACGTGGATAAAGCGACCCATAATATTCTTACAGTACAGTTTGTATTTTATCGCAGTAAGTTTTTACAATTAACACAAAAGTTATAAGACTTATTATAAGGGATCTTATATGTCGGTTGACTATTAGGTAAGGTGTATTCGGGTAATACCGAATGTCGGATTATTCCGAAATTCAGATGAAAATCACCCTTAATTCCATCATAATAAAAGTCTCTTTTCGGAATATTCCGACAGTTTTCGACATTCGCCCGTTACCCGAGTAAACCCTAATACACATATAATATGTTTCCTATAGGCTACTATAGAACCTTGTCGCTTTATGAACTATATACATCGCACTGTCGTAGACGATAAAAATATTGATTTTTATTACATGGTTCTATTATATAGTGGCCTAGGAATTAGGAATCAAATGACTAACTGACTGTACCTACGCACGAGTAACTGAAGAGAAGAAAGCGCCGCATGCGGCTCGCAAATTGCGGGTTGCTGACCTCTGTCTGAGGCATTTTCATAGTGTTCATACTTATATTACAGCAATCATTGACCAAGAAGCATTAATTTTTACTGGTAACCTACCTAATTTTTACCTTTGTCATTAGAAATCTAATCCCAGTATAGCTGCAAGTATATTTTTTATTAATGTGACTGCCGTCTGAAATAAAAGCCCTGATGACGTCTGATGACGAATTTCTAACGCTATTTTTCGTGGTTTTTAACCCTTTAGTTTAGTCCGTAGCGGCAATATACTTGCCATCATACTTAAAACAAAAACGCATCTCTACTATGAGAATTATGGTTCGAAATCGAACGACTAGAAAGGAATGTCAAATGGTTAAAGGGTTTTCGTACATAAGCTGAATAAGTTCAAAGAAAAGATATTGGTGCCAGAGTCGGAATCTACGTCCTCCGGATTGAAAGTCGCCTTTCGACTGGGCCATCGGTGTTCGAGTTGAGGTTAGGTAAAGTTGCTGATAGTCACAACTTCGTAATTATGTGGGCCGTCCGTCGTATACCTATGTACGTAACATTGAAGAACTTTCAATTTAGTGAAGCTGGTAGTTGCGGACTTTCAGAGTCTAACAAGAATTAGACATTTAACTTTTAATTGGGCGCTTGTACGGTCTTCAGGAACTTTGGCACACTAAGTGTTTAACTATGTTTATTCTACGCTTTTGATAATGCCCGGGGTTGCTAATGTGTATCGGTGAGTTTTGGGACGATCAATGGATATACATAGATTTGAAAATTGGTAAACTATTCATGACTTTTGACTTACTGGACATACTTATAGGTATGGTCTGATTTAGGCTTTTACTGTGCTAAGTCTGAAAATGAAAATGTGGTATCGTGTGATATACTGATATGTCACTACAATCTGTGATGTACTAATTGTCCGGAAGCGGGGTTTCCAGAGAGTATGTAATGATGTTGGTAACTACATATATAGGTACTTATTTTCATGTAAATTTCCTAAAATAAAAGATATACTTAGCCTAGACCTGAGGCTAAGTAAGAAAAATCTAAGGAAGTACGCAAGTAGGTGAAAAAGTTAGTAGGCAGGTACTTATACGTAGATAAGAAAAAGTTTCATCAACTTTTCATAAGTGTCTGCTAATTTAGTTAACAGTGACCGCCGGTTCGTTGTTTGTTATGAAAATGTGCAGCATGGTGTTTTCTCGTTGGCGCTAAGAGCTCGGTGATGGTTCATGTTAGCAGCTGGTAAGCGGACGTAGCGGGGCTGAGAGGTACGGCCATGTTGCGGCCGCGGACGGCGGGAAATCGCGGCCGCCCATGGGAGGCGTGCGGCACCGGCTCGAGGAAAAAGGACGGGGAGATGCGCAGGTTGGGCGGGGAAAAGAGAGGGCCGCGAGGCGGCGCGACGCAGAGGGCGTGCGGCCTCGCGGACGCCACGCACTCCTGCCTCGGTCGCGTCGACGGGCGGCCGGGATCGCGCTCCTCGCCACACTGACTCCGCACGCTGCCTGCACAGACTTTTCTCTTGCGTTTTTCGCCGCGCCGGTACCGGCGGGCACGTGATACCTGTTTTTTTCTCTCTCGCTCGACTGTGACAGCCGGGTGTCGCGTGCGATCGCACTTTTCCCGCCACTTTTAGTGGAAATCGGACGGCTCACAAGTTTTTGGCGCGAAATGTGTACGGATGGTTCCCAGTGTCAGAAGCTAGAATGACTGCACGGTTTGTTTGTGAAAAGTCGTTGGAGCTGTGTTAGCCGGTCTAGTAGCTGTAAAAGTCGTAATAATGGATGACTGGGAGCGGCACGTGACGCCTCTCCTGCAGGACATGGGCTGCCCCAGCGAGGATGCTCAGGACGACTTCTTTAACCAACAAGACGTAAGTCATAAGTATAACTCTTGCAGAAAACTATGCCGCCTGTTGATGCCGCAGCTTCAAGTATGTTAGCAGAAAGTCTGTGTGGATAGCGCAAAAGTTGTCAGATGTATATAATATTTTCATAGAAAATCTGCAACACTTTGCAGAACTTTACATAGAAACCCGAATTTATGCCAAATGCGAACTTTTGATATGTTATGATTGAGTTGTATGACCGAAAAATTAGGACTATGTTTAAGTAATGCTCATGGTGCTCATAACATAATGCTCATATAATAAATCGAAGATCATATATGTACGACTCTCTGTAGAGTATGTAGGAATTAAAATCTAGAAAATACTTATGATATGTTGAATGTCCTATAAAATATTCACTACAAAAAGTCAAGGTAGTGAGTTCAAGCCCCCTTTTGCTCTCAATAGGACATTGCTAAAGATTCTCGTTAGGAAAAAAATGCAAAAGAAGGGTCATATCGAACATTGCCAATCTCTAAGCAAAAACATATCAAACCACGTCCCATACAAACCTGAAGCCAAAGATAGGTAATGTATAAGACCTATTTTAATCTAGATACACTCCTTGGAGTCATCATTGTGCATGCTGTCAAAATCTGTCACGCTGAATTAAACTGTGAATAAGTTCATGGTTGTCCTCAAAAAATATGAGATTACGAAGTAATGAAGGTATTGATTTGTTTATTTTATCTGTAATTTGTATTGAACTCAAGTTTAATGACTTCTATATGTATTTAATGTCAGACAATAATTAATCATCGGCCTGACCCTACTCATCTTACTTCTTGCAACTCAAATTGTCTAAATTAAATAAGTACAAAATTGTCATCTCAGTAGGTCACACCACCTTACATTAGAATTATGCTTAGAGAACACTTTATATCACACTTTTTGACATATCTTTGTTATACGATCTTACAAAAAAGGCACTGATAAAGCAAATAAATCACGCGATGAATGATAACCATCAGCTGCTAGTATCCATAATCAAAAATATAAATTATACATGTATATATCTTATTGGCACACAAAGTAATTTTCTACGTCCGATTTTGTATTTGACATATAAAAACTTTTTACAAAAAAAAGAAAACCGACTTCAAAAAGGATGAAATAAAATATTATCCTTTTTAAGTCTATGCGTTACCAACTGATATGTTTGAAGTCGGTGCCAAGCCAACTTTTGAAGCATACCATGATTTTGGTGCGATTCTATAATGATTTACGTTGGATTGCCTTACACGACGACAATGAACGTACTTTCTGTAGGTACAGTCGTCGTTAAAAATATGTTTACACTTTTCGTCTTATATTACATATTACAAAGGAGTACGGTGCAAAAGTGTAAACATATCTTTGACGTCGACTGTACCTAAGAACACACGATCAAATCTTCTTGGTACAGTCCGTACCATGTTTGTCGGCACGCAAGCGTGGGATTGGGACTGAGTTATTTCCCGTCCCTTATTCAGAGGACTACATTTCAAAATATAAAACAATTCAAGGAATTTACTTTCTTGCCAAATTTCACCTAAAGCGGTTCAGTTGTTTAGCCATGAAAAGGCGACAAAGAGGCAGACAGAATTACTTACACATTTATAATTAGTTATTAGTACAGTTCTAATGGGATTTATAGTCATAAAGCTGATTATTTTTGACGGGTATTGTTACTACTTGGCTTGGCACCGACTTCAAACATATCAGTTGGTAACGCATAGACTTAAAAAGGATAATATTTTATTTCATCCTTTTTGAAGTCGGTTTTCTTTTTTTTGTAAAAAGTTTTTATTTTTCCATTTTTAGTTTTTAACGCATTGTTAAAAAGTGCGCGACGCATGAATGAAAAACAACATCATGATTAACACTAAATTCGTGTACCTACTTTAATAAATATGTACTTAATCAGGAATTTTTTCGAGTCCGTCTGGGAAATTATAATTCCTGACACTACACTAAATCCATCCTCCGCCCCGCCGCTGACCCAATCCCTCAACTCCTCGATCACTCTACCTCACAGCGCATCAACCCCTGATCCATGAACCCCTCGACCCTGAACCAGCAGCCCTTCAACCGCCATTCCCTTAACTTCGCTTCGCCTTAACTCCTAACCCTAACCCCCGATCAGTAGCCTTACCAGCTTACCAAGAGTTTGACATTGATTTATTCGCTAGCGTGTGTGTAACTTACTTTCTTTGCATCTCGCTCGTACTGGTATATTAGTGCGAGCGAGATGCATAAATAGTAAGTTACGAAGACGTTAGCGTCGCTAACTTAGCGAATATGTCAATGTCAAACTCGTGGTAAGGCTACACTTGGCTACACTTGCACTACATCAAATTGGCGGTTTTCGGAAGCAAATGCTCGAGTTACTTTAGAAAACACCGAAATCACTTTACACGTGCCTTTAAAAACTGAGGAGTTCCCTCAATTCCTCGTGGATTCCATCATCAGACCAGAACCAAAAATAATACGGAAACACCTTGGAGGTAACTCCTTCCAAACAAAAAAAGAATTACTCAAATCGGATCACAGGTGCCGGAGTAATTGCTGAACATACTACATTTAAAAAATCATCATCATTATCATCAAAACAATCATCATCATCAGGTCTACTTCATCAAAGTGGTGGTTTTCGGGAGAAAATGCTCGAGTTGCTTAAGAAAACACCCAAATCACCATGCATGTGCCTTTAAAAATTGAGGAGTTCCCTCAATTCCTCATGGATTCCATCATCAGACCAGAACCAAAAATAATACGGAAACACCGTGGAGGTAACTCCTTCCAAACAAAAAAATAATTACTCAAATCGGATCACAGGTGCCGGAGTAATCGCTGAACATACTACATTTAAAAAATCATCATCATTATCATCAAAACAATCATCATCATCAGGTCTACTTCATCAAAGTGGTGGTTTTCGGGAGAAAATGCTCGAGTTGCTTAAGAAAACACCCAAATCACCATGCATGTGCCTTTAAAAATTGAGGAGTTCCCTCAATTCCTCATGGATCCCATCATCAGAACAGAACCAAATTAAAATGGGACCAACTCGGAGGTAGCTCCTTTCAAACAAAAAAAGAATTACTCAAATCGGACTACGGATGTCGGAGTAATCGGTGAACGTACATAGAAAAAAAAAAAAAAAATAGCCACAACCGAATACAGAACCTCCTCCTTCTATGAAATGGAAGTCGGTTAAAAATATATGACACTAAACAAGTGAAAGTTAATTGCAATTGTAATAAACTACTTTCAAAGAAATAGTGTAGGTATAGTCGGCGTCAAATACAGTATGTGTCCGACCATGGGGCTTTAATTCCAGGGCCTGATATTACTCGCTAAACTGAGCTACTTTTAGTATGGGACCAACCCTAAAATCGGGGAATTTTTTTTGGCTTTTCCATAGAAAACGTTGACATCTGATCAGACAAAATGTATGAAAACGTAAAATATTTTTTCGGGATTTCGGGGTTGGTGCCATAATAAAAGTAGCTCAGTTTAGCGAGTAGAATCGAGCCCTGGATTTAATGCCCGATGGTCAGTAACACCCTGTATAAGTTTACACTTTTGCACCTTATTCCTTTGTAATAAGGCGAAAAATGTAAACCTCTGACGTCGACTGTACACTGTTTAGGCAGTAGAATATGCCAAAGAAATATACATACTCTTGCATTCAGTCAAAACTAACTCAAAAATAGGACCCTCCCTTTTCCGTCGATCGCGTAAAAACAAGGGTCATACGTGGGTCATACAATAGTCGCGTATATCTCGCCTGCCATTTCGACCTACTAGGTACTTTACTTAGAGTACCTACTTTGCAACAAGTATTGGAGGCGAGAGTATGCATGACAAGATAAACTATAGGTACTGAAGACCAAAACAAAAAAATTTATGGACGCAACACATAGTCGCTAAAATATTAGATTTTCGCAAGTAAGTAATTGATTACAAAGAGAATATACACGAATATTTCAGCAAATAGAGTAATGTGTTTTGCGTCTATTAAGTACATACTACTTAATGGAAATTGGTTACCTACTTTTAAATACGTGCTGCTGCTAATGACAATAGTCAAGAGATTTATGGGTGAATTTAATAGACGCAATACACATTACTCTATTTGCTGAAATATTCGTAACTTTCCAAGCGTTTCATACTTTACGGTCTTTTACTTTACTGCCGTAAAGCATACTTTACGGTAGTACCGAATGCTTGGAAAGTTGAATCGGTAGCAACACTTTTCCCGTTGAAACTTATACACTCTGAATACTTACAAAGTAGGTTAATCTTTAAGCTTTTCTCTCGTACTCGTAGTTCCGAGGCACAGACAAGACATCCACTAGACTGAGCATAGTCGCGCTACCCCCTCTGCCACGCATACGGTAATTTTTGTGTGAATTTCTTTGTGTGACGTCCGTGTCTTTGAACGGACCAATCACGGCACGGGACTTCGGTCATCTCGTCCCGCGCACCCCCGCATTTTTGGCATCATCGGTTGCATAAATTATTGGTCTACACTCGGTCTAGAGGATTCCTAGTCTATGTTCCGAGGTAACAATGGCAAACACTAGTTCGAACTCCGTCCTTACTTAAGTTGACAACTAAGGATGACTCACGCGAGACCGGGCAAGGGCCGAGCCGGAGCTTCCAGCGCTTCGTTTTCTATGGAAAGCACCACGTGATCACCAATTAACCGTCATAGAAAATGGCATGTCGGTCGCTTCGGCCCGGGCCTAGCCCGGTCTAGCGTTAGCGATCTCTTAAGATTGACTCACTTTAGACCGGGCCGTGTCCGGTCTGGAGCTTCCGGCGCTTACTTTTCTATGACATGACAGGCGATCACGTGATGCTTTCGATAGAAAACGATGCGTCGGAAGCTCCGGCCCGGTCACGGCCCGGTCTAACGTGAGTCATCCTTTATACACGGCGTAACATGAGGAAACCGAATAATTTTAACCACGCATTTCTGAGGTCAAAAGAAGGAAAAAATTTAATATGAGCTGAGGTAAATTTCGGCAAAAACAATTTTTTTTTGTTTTGTTTTTTCAATTTTTTAAATGTATTTGTACATAAAAAATAAATGTTATTGGTCTTGTCAATTAAAATTAAAATTGAATTTTACATTTTTTTTTCGTAAAACCTACTTTTTGCAAAGTGTTTCTTGTCACTTTTTGTCATCTATCAATAAGGATATTTAAAGACTACGTCCCATAGCAGCAACATCACCATCAAAAAGGCCTTTTACACTATGTAACAATAAAAACTTATTTTTTATTTAATTAATATTATCTCTGAAACTAGGTGAAATCCAAAAAAGTTTCATAGGACATTTTTGTCTCTAAATATTATGATCAGGAATACGCTATTAAAATTATTCGGTTTCCTCATGTTACACCGCGTAAATATTAAGCAAAAGCCTCTGTTGCAAAAAGTGGTGATGTCACCGGCTCACCTGTACAAATCTAATAAAATATGAGCAGTCAATTTTGTCGAAATGCCTTCAAAAAATACTAGGTAGGCACATACATATACCAAACTCATTAGTAATGCTGATGTAACGAATAGAATTGTATATGCCGAATATCAGTTTTACAAATTTTCCTATAGTTTTCGATGCTCATTTCAAATTTCATAACGTTAAAATTAAAGTCTTCTAAATAAACATTACTGCAAATGTGGATTATATTACATACAATTAATAGTTATCGATAACTGTCATTTAAAAAGACAAAAAAAGTCAAACATACCAGCTAACGTAGAATACAATTGTATTTCATTACATTACATGAAAGTACCTTTCAAATTAAAATTAATACTTAGGTACCAAATTTTTAAGGCCCTTTTGAAGCAGAGAAAAAAAAAACAAATTTCTAAGCCATAACATTAAAAAATGCGTTGTTTGTAGCACATACATGTCTAAGTAATATTTATACAAAACCATTCAAATGCGCGTGGGACTATTACGCGTAATGGAGGGTTCCTTCATACCTTCATAGTCTTCTAACCTACGATAAAACAAGCCATACAAGCAAAGAGGATTATTTTCCCAGCACTTATTTACGTATTTACATAGACATAGACATAGAAAATTTTTATTTAACACCACATTGAGAAATATTTACAGGCAATGCTACATGTTTTTGCACCGCCTACAACTTATCTGCTTTGCCTAAAGGTTGACTGGTAGAGAATGCCTTATGGCATTAAGTTCGCCTTTTGTACAGTGTATTTCCTTATGTGCAATAAAGATTAAATAAATAAATAAATAAATGCTACAAAACATTATAAGCTTAGAATTAGGCAATAGTACATTACTACAGAGGCCGGGACGAAAGGGGTTGCCGGCCGAAGACATATAGACGGCCGAGCGAAGCGAGGCCGGATAGGTCTGAGCGCGGGCAACCCCATTTCCCGCCGAGGTATGTATAGTGCTTTTCTCAAACATGCAATGAAATAAATAAAATAAAAAATCCACGAAACCCAAGTTTTATTTATAGAAAAAACTAAAAGTAAACTACACCCAAAATATAACCAACACGTACCTATATCATTATCACGCGTATGTTTTACACGAGTCGTGTATTTTTACTACCCGTATATTTTCATGTATCTTTGATTTTTTCGCCTTGTATCCGTCTGACTGTCGTTTTTGTCACATAAGTTTACATAGTCTTTCATCTTGATATCATGTTTCACATACATCGTTGTTGCATGGAGTAAATAAGTATAATTTCCACAGTGTTGACGAATTTGTAGTTACATTCATTTAAAATATGCCACAAAACTGTTTCTAATAAACTGTAAGCCATTTTTCTTAGTTTCTCAAATAATAAAATTGCCATAAGCAACCATATACATACTTCGTCTTTGACTTGGCGGCAGAGGCAGCAAGTTATTTAAAATCAATTCTGCTTACGCTGCCAATTCCAACATTGTAATCGTAGTACAATTAATATTAATTTCATTATTTCGTCGGAACTCATAATATTAAAGTCAAAAAATCAACAACGCACCATAAATCCAATAAAACAGAATGAATATTTTTCAACTTTACCTCCATAACAATTTAAAAAATATAACTACGCGTGTTTGAGTAGACCTTTTAACCGCTAACGTTTAGATGAAATATTTGAAATGTTTTTATTTGTGTAGTTAAATTTATAATTTTAAATTCTAAAATTATAGAATGTATTATTTATTAAGTTCATGTTGATTTTATACAAATAAAACTGCAAATTATAGCAAACACTGTTTTTTTTTTTATTTAACCGCTAACGTTTAGATGAAATATTTGAAATGTTTTTATTTGTGTAGTTAAATTTATAATTTTAAATTCTAAAATTATAGAATGTATTATTTATTAAGTTCATGTTGATTTTATACAAATAAAACTGCAAATTATAGCAAACACTGTTTTTTTTTTATAGGCGTAGTGGCAGAGTGTCATTACGAACCATAAAGCAAATGCTGCCTCTAGTTTTTTTTAATGGATGAATGCCACGATGCTGTGTCACAAATATCTGTGAAAAAAAAAATTAAAAAAGAGGACTTTGCCGGCCTTGGCCTGCAAGATGTGTATGAAATTCCATTAACGACCTTTTGTCCTAGCCGCACCTGAAACGTCATACTTCGCAGCCTATTATAAGGAACATAACATCAATATTTCATTGCATGTTTGAGAAAAAAATATTATGTTTACATGTAGATATCATTTTTTAAATTATGATGTTAAAAAGGAGCGAACCTCAGCAGGCTTACCTACTACAGCGCTGGTTTTCAGGCCGACCCTTCGTACAATATGAATAACACACATTTACATTTAATAAGATTTTGGAGAAAAAAAAAATCATTTATGCCCCAACATATGGACATGATCATCCAAAAGAAAGAAAACAATTAAACTAAAAAAAAGCAATCCAACTTCAAATAAGGATAAAATTCCTTATATGTGTGCTAGGAAATGAAACGTTTGAAGTAGATGCTTCTTTGGTCTTCGTTGGAAAAATAAAACGTGTTCGTTGTTTAGGGTCATAAATAGTAAGCAAACAATGAACTGTTAAGTAGCGATTCATTGAACCACTTTTACCTATAACACGTCCAATTATAGGTATAAACATAAATTAACATTTCTGTCATTCAATTCGACCGCAAAGCAAAAACTCCGGTTGACAGCCCCTTATTGTGGTTAAGTGGGGTGTGGCCGCTCTATAAGTGGTCATTATTTCAATTTCATTTATGTTCATCTTCCTTAGTTGTAATAAAGAGCTTCTTTCTGCGAATTTCCTTCAACTTCAGACTTATGGTAACATTCCATTTCTAACCGCAGCTGCACTACCGGTATTCGCGTCGCTGTCATTGTCAATTTCCATAGTAAAATTGACAGTAATGCAGCTGCAGTTAGAAATGGAATGTTACCCTTATTCGTGTTTCGTCTTAAGGTGACAGTCCATTTCCAACGACAGCAGCACTACCATTCATGTTACTATGGAAACTGACAATAACACAACAACGCGTTCGTAGTAGTAGTGCAGAGAGCTGCGGTCAGAAATGGAATGTTACCCTTAGACAACGTTAACATACACTCTACTATTTCTGGCATGTGAAAACGAGAATAAGCCGTTTTTGCTCTGAGCAGAGAGCTACACAAAATAAAAATAACGTCCGTTTAGGACTTGATTATGAAATCATGAACTATATTTCGAATCTATAGAACAAACCAACATTCTGAATGCCGATTATCTACTTACAATTCAGTATGACAATTATCTTACAGAAAATTAATAATTGTAATTTTCATCATTCGTTCAATTCATCGTTTTTTCACGGAAACGTACGAACGTGTCTATTTCAGTCAGTCTCGGTACAAAAAGTACTGAGGTTTACTGAAGTAGCATGATAAATACGAACGTTTCCGAGAAAATACGAAAGAAAACAACTATGCACTACATCTGTACTATCGTTAACGCACTGCCGTGATTAGAGAAGATCATATCATCATTATCCACTCGGATATAACCACATGCATGCATACATAGCTATCATGGTTCATGAGATACGCCTGGTGACAGACAGACAGATAGATGGACAGCGGAGTCTTAGTAATAGGGTCCCATTTTTACCCTTTGGATTACGGAACCATAAAAATAAATCTTACTTTAAAAAAGATAAAATTAAATATTATCCCATACCTATGTGTGCTAGGAAATGAAACGTTTGAAGTAGATGCTTCTTTGGTCTTCGTTGGAAAAATAAAACGTGTTCGTTGTTTAGGGTCATAAATAGTAAGCAAACAATGAACTGTTAAGTAGCGATTCATTGAACCACTTTTACCTATAACACGTCCAATTATAGGTATAAACATAAATTAACATTTCTGTCATTCAATTCGACCGCAAAGCAAAAACTCCGGTTGACAGCCCCTTATTGTGGTTAAGTGGGGTGTGGCCGCTCTATAAGTGGTCATTATTTCAATTTCATTTATGTTCATCTTCCTTAGTTGTAATAAAGAGCTTCTTTCTGCGAATTTCCTTCAACTTCAGACTTATGGTAACATTCCATTTCTAACCGCAGCTGCACTACCGGTATTCGCGTCGCTGTCATTGTCAATTTCCATAGTAAAATTGACAGTAATGCAGCTGCAGTTAGAAATGGAATGTTACCCTTATTCGTGTTTCGTCTTAAGGTGACAGTCCATTTCCAACGACAGCAGCACTACCATTCATGTTACTATGGAAACTGACAATAACACAACAACGCGTTCGTAGTAGTAGTGCAGAGAGCTGCGGTCAGAAATGGAATGTTACCCTTAGACAACGTTAACATACACTCTACTATTTCTGGCATGTGAAAACGAGAATAAGCCGTTTTTGCTCTGAGCAGAGAGCTACACAAAATAAAAATAACGTCCGTTTAGGACTTGATTATGAAATCATGAACTATATTTCGAATCTATAGAACAAACCAACATTCTGAATGCCGATTATCTACTTACAATTCAGTATGACAATTATCTTACAGAAAATTAATAATTGTAATTTTCATCATTCGTTCAATTCATCGTTTTTTCACGGAAACGTACGAACGTGTCTATTTCAGTCAGTCTCGGTACAAAAAGTACTGAGGTTTACTGAAGTAGCATGATAAATACGAACGTTTCCGAGAAAATACGAAAGAAAACAACTATGCACTACATCTGTACTATCGTTAACGCACTGCCGTGATTAGAGAAGATCATATCATCATTATCCACTCGGATATAACCACATGCATGCATACATAGCTATCATGGTTCATGAGATACGCCTGGTGACAGACAGACAGATAGATGGACAGCGGAGTCTTAGTAATAGGGTCCCATTTTTACCCTTTGGATTACGGAACCATAAAAATAAATCTTACTTTAAAAAAGATAAAATTAAATATTATCCCATACCTATGTGTGCTAGGAAATGATATGTTTGAAGTTGGTGCTTCTTTCGTCTTCCTTTGTAAGTAAAGGATGACTCACGCTAGACCGGGCCGTGCCCGGCCCGTGGCGTCCGATGTCATTTCCTATGACGGCTGATCGATGATCACGTGGTGCTTTCCATAGAAAACGACGCGCCGGAAGCTCCGGCCCGGCCCCGGCCTGGTCTAGCGTGTGTCAACCTTAAGAGTGACATTCCATTTCCAACTGCAGCTGCAATACT
This sequence comes from Cydia fagiglandana, assembly GCF_963556715.1. Classification (NCBI taxonomy): domain Eukaryota; kingdom Metazoa; phylum Arthropoda; class Insecta; order Lepidoptera; family Tortricidae; genus Cydia; species Cydia fagiglandana. Next base: position 11,537,233 of record NC_085959.1, read on the forward strand.
GTTCATTTTACTATGGAAATTGACAATGACAGCGACGCGTTTCCATAGTAAAATGAACAGTATTGCAGCTGCAGTTGGAAATGGAATATCACTTTAATTCTGTTTTTGTATAGTATTGAGGTAACGGCAATTGGCAAGCCGCACAGACTATGAGAAAAGCAGCAATTAACAGCACTTTTTATTTAGACTTCAGTTATTTGTTGTTCTCTTTTCACCGTGGCAGCTAATGAAAAAAAAAATTTAGGTATATTCCTAATATCTACGTCAATTTGGATATGAAGCGTAAAAACTAAATATAAATATTATAAACGAAAGCATGCAACACTAGGAATTTTTTGAATTCAACACCTTTGTCAATTTTGACATGATCTGATTTATATATATAAAAAAAATAGCAAGAACATTTACTCAACTAATAATGTTGTTAAGTAGGTACACCATTTTGCAGCTTTATGATCAAAGCACATCAATGACAGATGTAATCCGAGCTTTGAAGTGACTGCTAATAAACCAGCAGCTTTATACTGTGCGACTAAAGATCAATCGAGCGAAGGCATGTCTTATCATCATCAAATTACCCATACAAGAAGTACCAGTAATATATAAGTAACGATTAAAAAAATCTTCTTTAGGTACTTTTTCTTGGGATTTTTAAATATGTTACATATCACATTTCTCTATAAATGTGTTCACAAAGGATAAAATAAGTTTGCAGACATTATAAAAAGCGCTTTAGAGATTAGGTATAGGTAAAGTATTTTAAGGTTCCATTTCCATTCCAAGGACGGGGCCCCGAAAGGACTCTAGGGCTCTGGAAAGAGAGGACATCCACTACCCAGGTGGCAGGACGAGATTGTTGCCACTGTAGGAAAGAATGGCAAAGTGTAGCATTAGATAAATCCAAATGGAAACAGCTGAAGGAGGCTTTAAACCAGAAGGGGTCTAAAGCAGAAAAATATTAACTTAAAAATATACCTATGTATGAAATAATAATATAAATAATTTAAAAATACAATTTCTCTGTGGAATAATGAAACCTCTAATAAATAATTAAATACATAAGCAGCTTGTCTTATTTGACTTCGAATCAAAATCCACACTTTACTTTTTAGGGCCCCCCCACATCTGGCGTCTTTCGAGCGTCGGCGTCTGTCGGCGTCGGTCCAGCGCTATGGAAAATGACGTCGCTGCGCAGTTGCGTCGACGCTGCGTCGACGTTGCGTCGACGTCGGCCATAGAATTGTAGACGCCGACGCTCGAAAGACGCCAGATGTGGGGGGGCCCTTAGTTGTTAGGATTACGGTCAATATGCCTCGGTAGGTACTTAGCATAACCATGTATGTAAATAAATATAACTTTTGAATATACCTACTTACAGCGTACTGCCGATGCGCTGCAAAGTAAAATTTAATGCTACGTTTTTAATTAAGGGTAACATTGCCAACTTTAGATAAGCATGGGAGCAATAAAAATATATCTTAAGGACATCACCGGTCGCAGTTTCGTGGAAACGTACGGTTAGGCGCGTGCCATGTGGCATCGTGCCCATTGCTGCCAGAGGGAGTACCATCTTCCTGGCTATTTAGAGTATTTAGACTAGCCATGAAATACCTACTCGTACGCAAAGGGGAAGGAAAAACCTTACCCTTAAAGGGATAAGTTCGCCTTTGTACTAATGACGAATGTTATTTTTCCTGCTTTGTTTTGATTTTTGTAAATAAGTTATAGTACCTACTTATAGTTAAAATTAAAATGTTAGTCATTACTTTTAAATTTAGCATTCGAGCTCTTATTAGGAAAAAATATGGTTGGTGTCTTAAGTTGGTAACGAATTGGACATGGATACTATGGAAAATTTGGGATATTTTGTGAATAAAATGTGAATGTGTGTGTGTGCTGGCGTCTGGGGACGACATTAGACCGCGGGCCAGGAGCAAAAATGTTCAGTAATTTAGTATTTTTAGGGTTCCGTACCTCAAAAGGAAAAAACGGAACCCTTATAGGATCACTCGTGCGTCTGTCTGTCCGTCTGTCCGTCTGTCACAGCCAATTCGCTCCGAAACTACCGGACCAATTAAGTTGAAATTTGGTACACATATGTAAGTCTGTGACCCAAAGACGGATATGTAACGTCAACAAATGAATTTTAAACATAGGGGCTACTTTTGGGGGGTAAACGATAAAATTAAAAAACAAAGTTTTGAAAACTATATCGTGTTACATATCAAACAAAAGAGCTCATTTTGGGAATCTCAAATATATTTTTGTTATAAATTTAGGATAAAAATTTTAGAAGTTATTCAAGAAAATAGACCAAAAATGACCATTCCCCCCCCTCTATTTCCGAAACTACTGGGTCTAAAATTCTTAAAAAAATACACAAAATAGTCCTTTACCTAAAGATGACAGGAAAACCTATGAGAAATCTAGAGTCAAGCGTGAGTCGGATTTAAGAACATAAATGCGGTTAACGTTTTTTTAGGGACACAGCCGCAATGGTTTAAGTGAAACGTGATGTAGACAGCTATTGCGAAGGCCATAGGCCGATATCCGCATAAGGCCGAAGGCCCGAAGCGTCCCAAAGTGGCGTTCCTTTAGCTTCAAGCGTGAGTCGGACTGAAGACAAAAAATGCGACTAGGCTGTAACTGGCACATAAGCAGCAGAAGTTGCTAAGCGGGCGAGGTGTTCAAAATTACCTTGACATGCTCTTATTGTCTTAACTATAAAGTCGCGTCCAGATCTTTTTAAACCACTCACCAGCTTAGCAACTTCTGTTGCTGACTGTACTGATTGATTAGGTTACTATTGTTACGTGTTTTAAAAAGCACTAGATATACAGGGTGGCTAAAAAATAAACTAAGTGTATTCCCGTTGCCAACGTGCAACCCTGAAATCGCGAGGAAAAATTGACCGTAGTTATGCAGAAAACGACCAACTCAATTTTTTTATCAATACAGAAAGCGACCAAAGCCACTGAGTTAGGGTGTAAGTCACTTTGACAAAAATAAAAAGTTGGTCGCTTTCTACAGAACTATGGTCAATTTGGCTGTTTCATACGTTTGGGCTAGTCAGTTTTCTATGGAAGGATACTTCTTTTTTCGCGATTTTGGGGTTGGTCCCATACTAAAAGTCGCTCAGTATAATCCCAAAACCTCCCTGGCTACGGAAATACACTTTTATTTTTGGCCATCCTGTAGGTATTATCTCTCTTCGGCCTTCGCTTTTAAAACACTTTCGGAAGTTGTAGGAAGCGCGACCCGTCGGACGCTCGAGTTTTCACTGTTTTCAGCTCTACGCATTTGGACACTTGTACTATTGTTCTGCATTTAATCTTCAGAGATGTAAAGATATAAGCCACCACGCCAGAAAACTTCATGTTACATCTGGTTTTTGATTGACCCATTCGGGTTTTTCAAGACGTTTCACGTACAAAAAATGTTGAAAATTATGTGATGTACGGAACCCTTGAAAGGCGAGTCCGACTCGCACTTGACCAGTTTTTTCAAATTTCCATCACGGTCATTCAAATATTTACTTAGCCCATGTCTCGAAGAAAATATATCGATGAAACGGTAGAACTACTAAGATAAAACCGTGGATTTTCTAAATAACAATACAAAAATTAGCTAATCATAAAAAAAAAACCCATGTTTATTTAAAACCAAATCAGTATAAATAAAAATAAATTATTATCAGACAACTAAGGCCCATAGATGCATGCATACCTTACAAACTAACATACATACAAAAAAATCTTAGAAGCTAAAAATTATTTCGGCGACACGGCGGATTTTCGTTTGTGTCGCATGTTCCGGTGCAGGATTTGGCAGATTCCCATGCCACGGAACCGCCGTATTTTTATCCCTTTGACCAGAAGTACGCGCTCGCGATGGTTTCCAGCAGCGGCCGCAGCACACGCACCACGAACGAGCAGAGGTAGGCTCTCTGCTGCTACGTTCGACGTGTTACCTCTCTATCGCACTTGTGAACTCGAACGTAAGTGTAACAGGGAGGCAACACGTTGAACGCGGTTCGCGGTAGGCCCTCTGAAGTGCACGTAATGGCGCGATCGCAGCTGGAACACTTTCAGCTCGCAACGGATCTTCTTGCGAACATATTCCACCACATCGTCAGCCGCCGATACTTCTACTTCATAGGTACTTACTTTTAATAATGAAAAATCATTTTCCATATTCCACAAACTTCCTTGTTCCTATTTATGTAGATAAAGCAAATGATAACATCTGGATTGCTCCACATAATTATCAGACGTAACTTGTCATTTGGGCTTCGTAAATAACAGGTTTCGCTTTTGACAGTTACGTATGGCGTTCTAATTTGAAAAAAAGTCGTTAATGTTCTTCGTGTTTGGATGTTGTAAGGTTCCGTTTACATAGCTGAAAGCGTGAATACTATGAAACCATTAATTTATAGGTTGTTTCCTGCTTTTGTAATAATAGGTATTTTTTACGGTATTCGACATTATTTATTCAGTATCTAACAGTAAAATATGGCAACTATCTAAGTACAATATTATACATTTAATATTGTAAAAAATAAATCTCTAAAATAACCATTATTGAGTCATCATAAAATATCTCATCAGATACAATAGCATGCAATAATTCGTAACAATACAATGTTGATTTCCTTTTCTTTTAGATGTCGGAGAGGAAAGGGTGCTCCAACCAAATATATAGATACATTATTTAAAATATATAGAGAGAGGTGTTAGTAATAGAGGCGTGTCCAATTAATGTTCATTTACATTATTAAGATTACCTCACTTTATTTTTGGAAATATCTGATATTTAATAATCTCCAAGAGTGTTAGATATTGTTTGTGACATCGGTGTAAGATTTCTGCTTGCTCTTAATTAACAATTTTAGCCATTATTGCACGTTTCACAATAATACCCCGTTAATTTTAACGCAGGCACTTTGCCTAAGTGCTGTATACGATTCCCTTAGACTAATGCATCCGTGAGAAAGTCCAGTAGAAGTGTTCACTTGTTCACGTGTTCACCGGACATGGGGACACGTGTAGTGATGGTCATTGGTCCAATGGGTACCCGCATTGTTTTAAAGAACCGGTAGTTTTAATGTAATTCTATACTATGACGCAGCTGTGCTACACTCGGTTGGGCCGCAAAGGCCGAATAAATTTTATGCACATCATAACGAAAATTAAAACATTAATAAACAGTATTTTTATCCGATGGCGGTGAAGGGTTCCGTTTTTAATGAAGTAAATGTCAGTCTTAAATGAATATTTTAAGGTAGATAGAGTCGACCGAGTCTGATGCCGAGAAGCGATTCACTTGGTCGTTTTTGTTACTGGAATGGGAACTTTCATGTTAACTATGTGGTTTTCCAATCTTGAAACAGATTACGTTGGTTGGGGACGTGCACAGGATGGAGCCTTCTCGTTTGCCACGCCAAACGACCGGTTAGGCGACCAATGCTTCGTTTTAAGGATAGTGCAAAGCGAGACATGTTGTTTTTCCGGGTCGCTCCCACCAACTGGGAAAACGGAGGCTGAAGAACGCGACCCTTGGAGGAAGACACTGGGTGAAGGGGTAGTTTCACACGATGAAGCGTGGTTTAGCCTTCTTCACACTAGGCGAGAACTGAGACATCAGGGCGTCGCTCTCCCACCTTCGTCACCGGGCTCGGCATTCTCTTGCCAACAGAGCCAACTATGCGGTCGCGGCTGTCGCTCTCGCATTGGACTTAATAGTCATTTGCGGAAGTGCTGCACTCTTATGGACGCTGTTTAAACCATAATCTTATTGATGTTACAGGCCAATGATGTTTGTGGTACCGATAGCAAATTCAATATGTAACTGCAAGACTGACCAAATAGTTTCTTCAACGTGTTTGGCTTGAACATCGTGCGCTTAAATCACATTCACTCATTCGTTCATTCGGTACTTTTTCAATTACCGCTCTAATTAGCTGTGTGTAAAATAACTCACCTCATCTCTCCTGGCGACACCTATAGGTATGGTACGGAGCCCTAAAAATGAACTTGAACACCTGTCGTAATTGTGGTAATCGATTTTGTGTAACAGCGGAATTGGTGCGTAATTCGTGAGACAAAAACGCAAACATACCCTACTTTTATTTTCATGCACTTATTGGACAATATCGAGGCAAGCTCAGATCGCAACTGGTGAATAAAATATAACTGTGTTTTATCTAATAGGATTTTTGGTGAAAGATACCTACATAAAAGATGTATACTACTAAATTAAATTAATAACTAGATTAAATGTGAAATAGGCCCTTGAGGCACTGTTCCAAGGATGCTGGCGGCATTTCCTCGCTGTATCGCAATGCTGATACGTTGTGCGAGGAAGCCGCCATCCCTTCGGCCACCGTTAAGTCAACCAGACGCTTCGCGATTTCTGCAAACAACTTGATTACTTAATATCTACAAATATTTTAGGAGTCAAGCCTGTACCAACACTACCGGCGATTAGCGAAAAGCGTGTGGCGATGAACAAGTTTGTCATTCAATTTCATAGATCATAGAAAAAGTCTACGCCGTCAGTTTGAAAATACTAAGTGCCTGCTTTAATTAATCGAGTTTTATTTATAACCTCATTAAAATACAAAATGGATTTAATCACTTAATAATAAGCACTCTTTCCCGAGGCTCCGATGGCGTGGAACATAGTTTCACATTACACGCATGAGCTCCCAGTTACCAAACAATACTGACGGCTCTCACTTTGATTTAATACGAGTACAACACTTCTTACCGCATGTTATTTACAAGCTTTTTCATCATACTCGCTCTTAAAGAGGTTTTAGCCAAGTATGAATACTTTGCAGGTTATGATACATATTAACATTAGCTTATATTTCTCCCAAGGGAGTAGGGGATATCTTTTAAATGTCAATAGCTCATCACTCACACGCAGGAGGTCAAAAATTAATTTATGATTAAGTATAAAGCGAGCGCTTCGCTGGTTCGGTCGCCTGTTAAGAATGAAAGAGGATCGGGCTGCCAAGAACCCTGCCGTAGGTAGGCACTATCTGGGAAGACCGACTGGTGGCCGCCCGGTAGGTCGGCCCAGATACCGCTGGCTGGGGGGACAGTGTGGAAGTGTGGATCTGCGTTAGCTTTCAGCCTACAATTGGTAGGAAAAAAATGTAAGTGATGTAACTAACTACATATGTACAAACTCCGTACCTCGGTACCTCATGTTTACTTAGATGTGTATATATACAGAAGCAGTGGTACAGAAGCTTTACAGCTTTACACAGGTTAGGGTGTCTAAATTTATAAGCAGGTAGTTTTAGGCAATTATTATTAGAGCCGTTTTCTTCTGGACGACGACAAAAACACCAGCAAGATTTAAAATTGGTTGATAATTCGACTTCTCCAATTAGGAATACGTTACTTAAGTGTCTCAATTATAACTCGAACACTAACAGTCACTATCACAAGATCGTCAAGTTCAACAAACAAGTACAAATTGTAAAAGAATTCGTACATTGCGTGTTCAAGCGATGCCGCCAAAGAAATTAGCATTCGGCCGACGCGTCGCCGTTCGAGCGCTCATTATAGAACGCTGACAGCACACGTTATCTCCTTATCAAGCTAACCTTTCCGTGGTAAACGTTATTATAACATTTTATATAATAACACTAATGATAATAAGGGCAGCGGCAGGGTTACTTTTCGCGCGAAACGCGTCTCTATCCCTAAGTTATTAAGACATGTGTTATTGTATGATAATTACAATATTAAAAGTATAAATAATTCAAGCTATCGGTCCGATGGAAGCACGCGACGTACTTCCGGAGACTTTGGTCTAATTAATGCGTGCTTCGGACCCGAGGCGCTTGACGAACGACGAAAATTATATACGTAGCTAATTATTATACAAGTGGTTCTACGTAGCCGGTCTAAGGACAATAAGACCGGTGTTCAGCGCGCCACGCTAATAGGGATAACGCCACGTGGTCAATTTTATAACTTAATCTAGGTAAATACATAGAAAAAATGCAATTACCAGAACAAAAAGGAATTAAATGCGAACTACTCAAAAGGTGCTAGCATTAGCATAGGTACTGTTGTTCTATATGCACTTACCGTAAAACTACCCAACTATAGTCCAACATCTCGTTTCCATAGTACATATAAAACAAATTCAAATATCTTAATTGTTTCGGTGTGTCTCCTGACGCAGTTCTGACTCAAATCCCTACTGTCTGTCTATCTGTTACCTCTTCACGTTTAAACCGATTTAGATACCTATGGAGATAGTTTGAGGCCCGGAAAAGGACAGGATAGTTTATATCACTCACCACACAGCAGACGAATTCATTGAAGGAAATAGCATTGGCGAGTATTAGGTAACCTCCATAGTCCTATTAAAACGTAATGAATAATGTGGTAACTAGGGATTCCCTAATGTACCGTAACATAACTACGGAGCGTCATATATCCACGTACTAGGCAATTCAATCAATTTACATCATACTTTGTCTTTATAAAATATATCTACGTACTACACTTAATTTGCAAATGAATTATTTCAACGAAAAAAGAACGTAGCTATGCTGAAGCTGTAAAATTCTGTTTTATTACCACAGGATCATATGGTTTTCGATATATTTTTTAATTTCACTTGTGAGCTATGGCAAAAAGTAGGTAATACATAGGACGTTAGGAAGACTACTGTCATGAGCTCAGATTATTCTATAGGTAAATATCGGAAAACTAGTGCCTAGAAACAAAACCCTCGTAATGTAGACTTCTTTCTAATACCTAACGACATTATTATTTTATTGGCTTTCTGCATAGTTTTCACAGTGGGTTCGATTCATTGGATTTGTGAACGTATCCTACGTAAAACTATCTACCTATAATCACAAGCTAATGCTGCCATGAACAAAGGTACGTGTGTAAACGAGCCGTACACCCACTATCGTGCTTCCCATCACCTTGCGGTTGGTCAGGCCGGCAATACTACTCTCATAGCAAAACAATGTCTATTCCCTCACTCAGATTTCTATAAATTTAAGCCCTTTTAGTAACACGACAAAACCTTGCACACAATAACGTGATACGCAGTAAATTAGACCTATTGTCACCGCGATGAAGCTCAAATTTGATTGATGTGTTTATATCAACTACGTAGTTGATCTGTTTTGATAGCTGAATATAGCTTTTAGCGTCGAGGTTTGCGCAAAGTGTTTTTGCTTCAATCGATATGCCGTTTCCATGAAACAATATTGCTGTCGTAATGTACGGCTATGAACCGTCGCTGTAAGAAACATATAATCATACGGAAGTTTAACTTGTCTATCTAACAACAAACAGGCACCTACAAATGAACAGTGGACTTTTATACACGTGTACTTACTTACCTAGCTTTTTGAGCTTACTGTAGGACTAGCTCGATTTGAGTACGATTATTCAGTAATATCTAATAAGTATTAATTTAATCGTTTATTTGTATTTACGGGTCCTGAAGGAACACTTAATTAAGAAAATTAAAAAAGAACTGTATCAAGTTCAAAACTAAGCCACTTTGGCCGTTGTAAGAATGTGTATTTTATTTTCCATGCATATTATTATATGTAACTTTAATACCTCTATAATACCGATAAAGTTGTTTTTACAGGTAGAAAAAACTTAAAGGTAACTTGTGCCTTTTACACTTACTTCTTACTCCATTAAATTGTTTTTGCTTTCATATGATATTTATTACGAGTATGTTATGAATTCTAACGGATCCGACTTCGTGTCAAAACCAGCGTGTTTAAAGCACCTGTTTGCACCTTATACATTCTCATAGCGTGCATTTACGCAACGTCCCAACGGCCCACTATAAAAACGGTGAATACTCACATGCACTTCAGGCAATTACCCATCCTACAGTAAACGGAATAAGGTATACTTTCGTTTCTAAACATTAATTAACTTGTATCATTTCGCTTTTAATCACTTCACTTATAAATCGGCAGGTGTCTATCATACTACTTATAAATATTGCGTATTAACACAAATTAATTATCTTTTAAACGCAAGACGTTTAGCGTAGGCTGTTCAGCTGTTAAAATATTATAAAGGCTGTACAAGATTCATAAACATAATAGTGTAAAAAACCGGGCAAATGCGAGTCGGACTCGCGCACGTAGGGTTCCGTACCATAATGCAAAAAAAGGCAAAAAAAAACGGTCACCCATCCAAGTACTGACCCCGCCCGCCGTTGCTTAGTTAACTTCGGTCAAAAATCACGTTTGTTGTATGGGAGCCCCACTTAAATCTTTATTTTATTCTGTTTTTAGTATATGTTGTTATAGCGGCAACAGAAATACATCATCTGTGAAAATTTCGACTGTCTAGCTATCACGGTTCGTGAGATACAGCCTAGTGACAGACGGACGGACGGACAGCAGAGTCTTAGTAATAGGGTCCCGTTTTACCCTTTGGGTACGGAACCCTAAAAACGACGTAACATCACCAGCAAGCTAAGCCGCCAAACATTGTCTATAATTACTAATTAGTCACTTAAGACCATTTAATGTTTCTATTTAATGGTCACCAATTAATCTTTTCGCTTGTATATTAATTATGTATCAATATTTATAAGCGTCGAATAAGTTTGTATAGTTGACGAAAAATTTCATATTTGAAAATGTTATCGTTGATAGTCGGTCAGAGATAAGACCCAATTAAAACAAGTCCATCAAAACATTTTGTGTAAGGTCATTGCACCTGCTCTGGTAGTATAATTTATTCATAAGCAACCATAGACGGCCTCCTAAAGACTACGCATTTTTGACTGCGAAATTTACCATAAAATGATCACTTTTTTTGTAATTTGTTTGTGGTAATACGCTATATGGCGCACTACTAAGCTACAGCTTTTACCATTGCATAATACAAGAAGCTATGAATCGCCTTAGAATTCTTCTGTTTAAATTTATAAGTTACAGGAGTTCAACGTGGATCTGACTAAAGTTAGCGGTTGCGTTCACATTCTATAATTATGATCCGTCAATGCGTAGTAAAATTAGTCGTCTAGATTGCTCCATCTAGTGAGTAATGATCTGTGAAAGGATCTGACAGCTCACGACGCGACGGTCACTTCTAAACTTGCCACTTAAACTATTATCGTTTGAAGGACCTAATAGTTAAATGTATTCAGTACAATTTTAGATAAAACCACTTTAAAATTTTGTTATTATCTTTAACGTTGTATGTTTGGCAGTTCGGCTTTATTAGAATTAAGTAGAGTTATTAGGATTGATAGTGTATAAGGGTTCGAATCCTGGCAAGGGCATTTATTTGTGTGTTTATCACAAATATGTATATTTTGTTCCTGAGTTATGGATGTTTTGATAGCCCACGCAGTGAAATTGTTATTTTAAAAGTGAAACTTCTATCAAATTTTGACGTACCTATAAATAACATTTGCACTGCGTGGGCTATCAAAACTGTTGCAGACTTTTCTAGGACTGACTCCACCCACAACACAAGCCTTTTATTAAGCTGACTGTGAGCTAAGAAGTAAGTCGGATTGTGTAAGATAATAGTATAAGTCAATGTTCAGTAAAATATATCATTATTTTGACACAATAGTTATTTGTTTTACAAGGGGGCAAAGTTGTTGTTTAACCACTCGTGCTAATATTGATACCCGAGCAAGCGAAAGAGTCCATAATTGAAGTTCGAAAAATGGAATCTTGAGCATTGTGAGCGTTTCAAAGCACGAAGGGTTGAACAAAATTTGCCCCCGAGTGAAACACAAAATTTTTCAACACACCAACCCAAAGCAAATATTAAATGTAAAATATCAAACAAAATCAAATCAAATCCAAATGAATGTTATTAAATATTAAAAATCATCATTTAAAAGACAATTCTACCAGCAAACATAAGAAAACAACTCAAAAGTTGCATTTGATTACTTTGCCTCACATGTGAATAAAATGCAACTTTGCTATCCGTTCTCAAACTTTGTGTAGGCATGTACAGTCAGCAGCAGAAGTTGCTAAGCGGGCGAGCTGTTCAAAATGATCTGGACGCGACTTTATTGTTAAGAGAATAAGAGCGTGTCAAGGTAATTTTGATCATCTCGCCCGCTTAGCAACTTCTGCTGCTGACTGTACAATATCTTGATTGCCTCCTGCCATCGCGCTGCGCGAACGAATGTCAAAAAAACAAAGTCCACTAGTAATTATTATTGAAGCGACATCTCGACATAAATTACTTACGTCGGCGCGAATAAATCTCTGCCTTGGAGTGAAACTGTGTTTGAATTGATTTATTTCCTTGCGGCTTCGTGTAATCGCCACGGTGTGTGTTAGGGTGTCTCTTTATGAGCCTTGGGTGGACCGGTATGGTCTAGGAACTCTTTAAATAAGCTTTATATTAATAAAACAATGTATTATCTGCTTTTAACATACAAATTTCTTGAACTTTCCAACGAAAAATAAGTAGTAAATTATATTTATTATGACAAGGCAATAGTAAATTTTTTACTTACTCCTTTTCCAATAAAATGTACTTACGTATATTGAAAATATCCTATTTACAAAAATGCTATTTACTTAGTTTCTCTTAAATTTATATACTTACCTACTCTTTTTAATGGAATTATTTTATGTACGCATTTTTTAAATATTTAAATGCCTAATAACCATTTTACGGGTAGGTTTCCTCTTTTCGGCTTCCTTTAATTATAAAAACCTATACCTATGTCATCCGTTTAGTCGAAAGAGTCGTTTTGCATAACGAACGTTAGATGCGCAGTTATATAAGTAGGTACGAAACATTCCTATATATACGACTAGATAAATACATAAATAAAAGTTAAAAAAATACTTGTACCTTGCACCATCGATTTACTAGTAGGTAGGTACAGTCGCCATCAGATATATCGCAGCGGCCAAGGTGCTCACAAATATCTAAACACGCCTCTATTGTCAGGGCGTTAGAGTGCGTGTTCAGATATTGTGAACACCTTGGCCGCTCCGATATATCTGATGGCGACTGTACATCAGAATTTTGCCGGTCGACCGCCAATACAATTTCTCCTGTTGGTAATTAAATTACGTACTTACTTTTACTGGTAGATCTTAACTTCCGTTTCCAAGAATACTTACCTACTGTTGTGGGTTGCCTAGAACTTAACGTTTTATGGTCACATCATCATTATCTAAAAAGGCAATGAGGGATGCCTTTAAGGTTTTTTGCTATTGTAGCTATGTTCCGACGACACTTAACAGTTTTATGCACATCACGAAGACTTCATTTAAAGGTTTTCTTCGTTTCCTTATAGTTGGCAACTTGACAGTATAAAACCGCTTAAAACAAATGTAATAGCAAAAAATCTAGTTGTTTTTATTTGAGCTTTATTGTATACCTACGTTGGTAATTTAAGGTGGTAGGGTGTGCTAAATGTAAGGGAGCAAACATTCTAAGAGTTTTCTCTTTCCGCAGGGACACAACTATTTATAGGTACCTACAAATATAATCTCTATACAATAACTAAGAGTAACGTATTTACTGTGACCTGACTGCGTGTCAATCCATTTTAACATTAAACGTCCTCTACGTTTCTCCAATTTTGTTTAAGGGGCTACCCGAGGTTTTCATCGATTTTTGACAAGTTTTGAATCGTATCTTCTTTTTTTGCACTACAGATAGAATTATAAGACAAACGGTTATCGGCTCTTCAATATTTTATCTCCAGTTTTGTCTACCGGATTTTGAAAAAAAAGAATCCCTATTTTGTTATGAATTTTTTAAACATTGTCTAAAAAAGCACTTTTTTCGTATCTAGTTTGCAATGAAGGATCTTACATGTACGAAATCTACATATTTGGGTTCGTCTTTGAAGTCTCGAAAATCGTGTCCAAGGTTTTAATTTTAAACTAATTAACACAAAAGTTATGGCCAGAAAACCAGTTTTTTAGCCTAAAATTGTTCAACTTTGATGCCAAATATCTCGAATACAGTGAACTTTAAAGTAAATATGGGATACTATTTTGCTTAAAGCCGTTGCTGTTACTACGATAAACTACAAAAAACATTACAAAACTAAAGGATTCAGATCGAAGGTCATTGGCGTGGGGGAGCCCCTTAACACAACTTTATTGTTTGGATAATTTTGAACACCTCACCCGTTTCGATACTTCTGCTGCTGACTGTACTATATTTTAAATCTATTATGCCGAAACAAGTGTCACTGGCGCGTTGACGTCGTTTGTTCAGTTTGATAATTGTATACTTTGTATGGTTAATATATTAGTTTTTTGTAAAACATCATCATCATCATCTCAGCCATAAGACGTCCACTGCTGAACATAGGCATATTTTTGAGGATAGATAAAATTTATTACAGTTTAGTAAGAATAACCCGTAGTATGTACCTATAGAATTTAATTTTCGACCCTTTCGTACCTTGTCACAGTGACAATCGACATGAAAGTCGTGTGACAAAGTACAAAATGGGTAGGAAATTAATTTTTTTGTCTCTACCTATTCAAGTCAAAAGTATGCCATTAGTTTAATCTATGAAAGCCTCATTTCTAGAATACAGTAGACCTCTAACTTCCCTTTAAATTAAACGTTTCGTCGGAATAGAAAAACAACACATGCACCAATAAAATTGCAATATGGGAAATTGCATTCTAATTGACAGCAACGGCCGGAAGCTCCGTAGGTGTCGGCCCCGCCCCTGGCTGTATTTCTGATAGGATTCACAGACGGGGGCGAGTCGGGGTCGAGAGTAACTCTGAACCCAATTTAACTTTAGGTAGGTACTAACTAAGCTTTGTACAATACGCTCTAAAAAGGACGAGACGATTAATTGCGATCATTGTGCAACTAATGGGTTAATAGTTATAATTATAATTAATATGCAATCAACACATAGGCGTACGCACTGTGGGGCAAGGTGGGGCAGGTGCCTCACCCTGGTCTCTCACCATAAGCTAAGAATTTCTGTTTCAACCGTACCCTGTTACAACGTACCCAGCCTCCCCTACTTCTGCCCCACCCCTTAAAAAATGCTGCGTACGCCCATGAATCAACACCAAATAGATATACTGATATAATGGCCAAATATGTAACTATGTCGTAACACACCTTTTGTTATAGTGAAATTTAGGAAGTGTTCCGATTCTAATACTATCTCTGATACTGACAGTTACTACTTAGGTATTTATTAAACCGCAAAAATCTAGGTAGGTACTTAAAATAATATTGAAGCCACTTCAGTTGATGCGTCAATATTTTTGGGTTTCATCTTCAACTTCAATTTTTCATGTATTCGTAACTATTATGGTGCAATCACATATTAGGTCGTAGGGCGTATGAAAACAATGTTCGTTAAGTACGACAACTTCATATTTTGACTCTTCCTCGTCGATTATATTTAGGTTTGAACAACCCGATATTATTGCACTGCATTCTTAATAACAACTGGGCTATCGCGGCTAAAATGGTTGCTGTATGGGATTTATCATTATGGGATTGTCTCGGGACCATTTTATTCTGGTTTTTAGTGCGATTTATTCCTCCACGATTAGCAAGCGATTGAAAACAGACCCTACTCAGTGCCTGGCCTATGTTAAAAAAAGTAATAAGTCTGCTTTTTGAATTTAAGCCTTTGGCTATTGGGTTAAAGTTCGTTTTCCAAGGAGCTTGACCAGTAGGTTGGATATCCAAATGTGGCGCAAATTACTATCTGAACGACCGTCTTCAGGTGATTTGATGAATTGGCGGATCTATTCTCATTCATTAAGTAGTTAGACAGTTAAAATAATGGGTTGGTATTCTTCTATATAATTTTGAAGTTTTGAATTTTATTTCAACTGTAGGGTTTTATTAATAAGTTGGTGTGAACTGATACCATGAAGAATACAAGAAAATATTTTTTAGCGATGACAGCTCTTATTCACATTTACAATCAAAGAATGTATTAATGTAAAAAAATGTAAAGTAACGATAAATTAGGTCTATTATCAGCAGTGGGTGGATACTGGATGAATATAGGTATATATATGTAGATATGGATTGGATCTACCTATGCTAAGTGATTGGAACGCAAAACGATCAGGCAATTCTTCATATTTTCTATTTTATATTTATTATTTGTAACATCATTACATCACTGTTCGTGGCTTTTCTTTTCAATCTAATACCAATATCACAAATTTTCATTCGAGAATAACCTCAAGGTAGTCACGACATCGGTGCATCCACCTGCGCTCTTCGCAAAATTGCGTAAGTTTTTTGACAGGCCAAATTGGCTGCAATTATCGGTTTTTGTATAGCTATCAATCAAATATTCTGATACCAACTGCCAAAATGTCATTTGCTAATCGCTTTGTCATATTTACATCAGTTTGGTGTGAAAGATTCTTGTAAATAGGGTACTTTGTAACTGTAGTGAGAGTAGGTGTAGGTTGACTGTACCTACTTGCTGCTTAGCAACTTCTGCGGGCGAGGTGTTCAAAATTACCTTGACACGCTCTTATTCTCTTGACAATAAAGTCGCGTCAAGATCATTTTGAACACCTCATCCGCTTAGCAACATCGGCTGCTGACTATACAAGTTTAGAATAATTTGGCATAATTTTGGTCTTGGAGTTGAAATATTTATTACAACATTTATTTCGCTTTTCTTTCTCTATTGTAAAGGCCATACAGCAATTAGCGCAAGAGATGATGGCAGTACCTCTATTGCGATTAATTTGCTTTTATGGAAAAAACACTGATCTACATGGAATGACAGCAGCCGACGTCATATTTAACGTTAATCAGATCGTCAGTTATATGTGCCAGCCTAATATGAATTTAAAAGTAATTAGATAACCCTTATCCGACTGTACCTCAATCACCTCGACACATTTGCACACAAAATCAAAACAGAGTGGTAACTATTAGCTAACCAACATTATTATGGACTCGACCGAAAACTTTCGCACTACGAATATAAACTGAACTATGTCAATGATTCCCTTGTAGACATACTACCTTTTGTTCAAACCGAGCACCGTAGTCCAGCATCCCTTTTAAAAGATAATTACTCGGCTATGTACCAACTGTCACCCGTGTTAATGGATTCATTACTTTCTGAAACACTAATAATAAGTTTGGGCACTTCTGTTTTATTCATTGTTTTATTTTGCATTATGGTATTTGGAGAGGTAAGTATTGGGACGTTTTATTTGTGGGATATAAATATCAAACTGGTTTCAATTTATTTGTTTGCGATTGTAAATTTAGATTTTTATCTTAGAGAATTATTGGTTTGAATTGAATGTTTCACCTTAAAATACTCATAGAATGTAGGTATTGTTGTGTCCATTTCTAACAAAATCTCCTACTACGTTTTATAAATACGCCATAACTACTAAATACTGCATAACTTAGTAACACATACTAAGCAAGTTATACTTGGAGGTAACCAGCCAGTTAGGATTAAAAGGGATTTTAAAAAAGCGTCCAAGAATTTAAACTGTGTGAAAACGCACATTACTTTTAGAAAGTACAGGAACCTATCGGATTCTAAGGGCTCCAACGGAGTAGACCAACTATGTATGTCGATTGGTCAGCAAACCGCGGCTTATGAGCTACATATGACTCTCATGAGGTACCGCTAACCGGGGGTAAATAGGGATGGCTGGGGTGAATAGGGACAAAACTTAAAATGATATTATCCTGACAATTTCTTAATAACTACCCACACAAATTGTACGAGTATCATACAAAATCTATTATCATTTTCAATCGAATGATACATTTTTTGTGGGTATTTTTAAGAAGTAAAGTCGGGTAAATAACAATTAAATTTTTGTCCATATTCGCCCCAGCCATCCCTATTGACCCCAGTTGACAATGCGTTTTCTCGTCTCAGCGGGTATGGGAAATGATTTGGAAATTCTGACTGCTAAAATATGTGCAGGTCATAGGAAATTATAGGCCAATCAAATTCGATCTTTCACTTGCACTGCCAGTGTTATTCTAAACGTCAAACTTCTATGAAATTATGACGTATAAATGACACTTGCACTGCTTGGGCTATCAAAATCGTTGCAGACATTTCTTGGTCTAACTCTAGGAATTCTCATAATACGACCCTCGCTAAAATCCGCAATCCCTTTGTTACGTTTGACGAAATTGATAAAATATAATCCTCTCTCCTGGCTAACATTTCAGTAATCAGTAGATTGCACATACCTACTCGCTACAAATGTAAGCACAATTGTACATTTTGGGTGGGCCCAATTTTTGAAACTATAAGTATATCTCACATATATCTTCCTCGCGTTGTCCCGGCACTTTGCCACGGCTCATGGGAGCCTGGGTCCGCTTGCATCTAATCCTAGGAATTGGAGATCCCAGGATTTTTAAGTATCTCACAATTTAAATAATAAGTGCTCATTTAGCGTAGCAACGCGGAAGGGTTAGGTTAGACATTATTATTTATTATTAATTAATGAATATGAATAACGGTCGGGTTGAGGGGGCATCGAGGTGTCGATGGAGAGTCGGCCAACGACGAGCCCGTCAGATAAGGATCGGGCTGATAACATTTAACAAGCCTAACGTCATTGTACACTCGCGCGCAGACTTCTAAACTGGTTCTAATTTGGAGCAGAGATCGGACTGCGTTCGAAAGAAATTATTAAACATCTATAATTAGAATATAATAAGGCCGTCTACTAGGTATAACGACTATTATAAACATAGGATAGATTTGACTATAACAACATGTAATATTGATGCTTTCCAAATTTAGAATAATGGTAGGTACTTGGCCTGCCCTTTGTTCCGATCTTCTACTCGCAAGAGGAGAGCCAAAAATTTTGTAATTCTAGCTTTACGCAAAATTGGTATAATTTTGGGTACGTTTCAAATTATAATGCCTTTCATCGAATTCAACACCTAAACCGTTTTTATAATAATAATAAATAAATGTTATTTATTTAGGTAAAAGCCCATTACATTTGATTGGAAAAATAAACTAAAACAATAAGCTATAAACTAAATGTTTATTACTTATATAAGCCAGTATTAGTATTAATCTGTAAACATATCTAAAAGTAGAAAATTAAAACGAGGCAGCCGAAGACAAAGGACGTTCACACCGTATTGTTTCGCTGTCAAAAGGAACTCTTTATACAATTAAAAGT
Organism: Cydia fagiglandana; assembly: GCF_963556715.1. NCBI lineage: Eukaryota > Metazoa > Arthropoda > Insecta > Lepidoptera > Tortricidae > Cydia > Cydia fagiglandana. The sequence continues at coordinate 11,556,410 of NC_085959.1, forward strand.
ATTTATCCGTTACTGGCATATTACCAAAGAATACTGAATGGTGAACGCTATTGTTTAACAATCACATCACATTTTATAGAATACCAGCACTTCGCGTAAATACTTAATGACCTACTAAACTACTGTCCGGGGCCCTATAATGACGTCGGCTACAATAACAGTTCTGTACACGCTTGTATCTCCACTTACAGTTGATTGTAAACAACTTTTAAAAAACTCCGTCCCTCTTTTATCTTTGTAGCAGGTACTAATTATATGTTATTATTTAATACAATGTTATTACCTAGTGTACGCCAAACTCCCTTATAAACGAGTGAGACGGAGAACAGTGGTTAAACAAGGTGAATACAGTAAAAAGGAAACTAACCAGTGTATCGTTTTGTTCCATTCGGCAAGTTTTCGACACAAACGGATATTTAAGTTTTACTGTGGTTTGATTGTTACCCGCTGAGAATACTCGATTCATATATTATTCATGAGTTTTAATTATGAACGTATCCAACTGACGCTGTGCCATAATAATTAACGTGGCTATTATTATCTGTGTCGAAATAAGTGGTTACCTAGTTATTACATTGTTATTTAGATTGGTCTGATATGTCGGCATGCTGATCGGCTTTCAATTGACAAGTAAATTTTTATTAGCGACCACCGGCGAAATAGGTTTCGCGTTTCGCCGATGCCTCTGCATTCAATTCGAGATAAGACTCGTTGGCGAAGTGTTTTCGTTTATTTTCTCAGTCTGTAATCATAATCAGTATAATCTTCGGCCGTGATGGCATGTTAGCAATTATATTGTACATGGATAAAACAAACGACGTAAACGTTCGGTTTTCGTGCTCGTTACGAGTATCATGTTAATTACAAACTAATCACTTCATCAATAACTAATTTACCACATTAAATACGTAGGTATGTATGTAAATTATTTGTTTTAAATATTTACAAACAATACAATACAAATCCTCTTTATTGCACAACCTAAATGAAACATTTACAGAGATACATACATATTTAATGCATGAAGACAGAGTCAACAAAAGGCGGTCTTATCGCTTAACTGTATCTTCTTATTAATGTTGAGGACTAAACTCTTGTTATGTTGTATGATTAAAAAAAGTATGTTCATACATAAAAATATTTATATATATATATTTTATTGATTAACTGTTTATTAACAAAAGTATTAACTAAATAATTAAACTAAATTTATATTATATTTATGTTACCTATTGTACGTAACTTAAAATATTTATAATTAAACAGACTTAAAAAATAGATACCTAATCTGGCTGAGCCATGGTAAGTCAATAACACCGAAATATACTAAACATAGCAGTATGATCCCCGAGCTAAACCACTAAAATATACGATCAAAGTAATTATTGTTGTAGTCATGCTATCGGCAATACGGGAGCCAATCGAAATAACGGAGGCACTCAGCCCATTACAGTACCCCGGAGGCGCTCAGCGGTCAAAGGCAGTCCTTAACTCAAGGTCCCTTCGGCCATTTATTTGAGAATATTTTCCTAACTAATTAAAAGCGTTAAAATAAGAAGATAAAAACTTGAGTTCGTTATCGAAGGCATCGACCCGCTTTGTGTTGCGGCCACCAGCGCGCTGGCGCAGCGCGAGTAATTAACTAAAACTAACCAAGCCACAACAAAGGATGCAACTCGAAAAATGCACATAAACGCATAAAATTGCTCACGCCGCTAAAAGGTGAGCTCATCCTGCCTTTTTCGGGGACTTAGAGGAAATAACTGACTGAAAAATAGTATCCTAAATGTGAATAAATATAAAATTGTTATCCGGATTAAGTGTATATGATATGTTACCGTAAAAGCCCGTTTTTTGACAAGTCCCTATTTCCCTAATTAAAACTAGTTGTCCGTATCGCCACAGTGAAAACCCGTTTTCACTAGTAAAAACTAGTTTTCTGAAACGCCTTCGTGAAAACTAGTTGTAACTGGGATTTTTCAGTCAAAATTATTTTTGGCAAAGTGCCTTGGCGAAAACTAGTTTTCACAATTTCAACTAAAATTAGTTAGCTTGGTCTGATCTGACTCTACCTAGGGGCAATGATTGTTTCTGATGGGGGATATGTCAACGTAGGAACGTTTAGAGTTTAGAGATCTCATAAGACAATGTGTGATTGCACCTTGAAGCCATTATAGTCAGGCTCCGCAGTCATGAGTTGAGGGGCCAAATTCGACACATACAACTGTCAGATTTCGCATCCACGTCAAATCAACAGTTGATTTTATTGCATACTGAGTGTTGATTCCATCAACGGTGGATAATATCATTTGGTACAACCAAAACTCCACTCTAAACTAAGGGTGGTTTGGTTTGGTTTGCTTGTCACCCTAACTGTGGATTGTTAATGTCAAATTTTGATATTGTACGTATTCGAGAACTTATGATTTTTCCGACATCAACGGGAGATCAACACGATACGTCAAACGTCGCTAACGTCGCTTGTCGAATAGGGGTCGAGGTCATACCACTAACTAGTATAATCGAAATATTTGTGACATGTAATTATATGTGTGATGATGTCATCGATTTCAATGTCCGCAATATATGATGTTGTGTCCTTACCTTAATTATATCTAGACTACGTTGATATACAAGTGGCCCAAAAATATTTAGAACGTTTTTCGTATTTTAACGCCTTTTTACAAAATGTTATTAAAAGTTTATACAATAATCATTTACCTAAAACAAAACGTATTATCTTCAAATATTCTGCTTTAAAAGCTTTGATACACAAATGCAAACATTTGTTAAAGTTGTCAGCAGTCTTCCGCAGTAAAAAAATTGTCAACGTACTTTTGGGCCACCCTGTAGCAACCTGACAGGACAATGCGATAACTCGCCCAATAAACAGGCCTAGCCTAATAGGTTTACGCAATACCTAATAGCCCACGGAGTCGTGTTGGACTTAGCTAATAATTGAGTAACATGCACAGACGTATATTTGTACAGAACTACAGACGTCGCAATTATCGCGATTTGTACGAAGACTAGCACATGCAATGTGAACAAAAACCGGGCAAGTGCGAGTCGGACTCGCGCACGAAGGGTTCCGTACCATAATGCAAAAAAAAAACAAAAAAAAAAGCAAAAAAAAACGGTCACCCATCCAAGTACTGACCACTCCCGACGTTGCTTAACTTTGGTCAAAAATCACGTTTGTTGTATGGGAGCCCCATTTAAATCTTTATTTGATTCTTTTTTTAGTATTTGTTGTTAGAGCGGCAACAGAAATACATCATCTGTGAAAATTTCATCTGTCTAGCTATCACGGTTCGTGAGATACAGCCTGGTGACAGACGGACGGACGGACGGACGGATGGACGGACGGACGGACGGACGGACGGACAGCGAAGTCTTAGTAATAGGGTCCCGTTTTACCCTTTGGGTACGGAACCCTAAAAAAAAAGGTTTTATCAGGAGTTTCATATGATACATGGGAGAAAATAATATCTTAGCCTAGCCAAGGTGACAACAGTTGAAAGAAAACTCCAATCTTGTACAAGGTGGCAAAAAATAACTACATTCCCGTTGCTAGGGAGGTTTTGGGATTAAACTGAGTTTTACTTTTACTATGAGACCAACCCCGAAATCCTCCCATAGTAAATGAATTTACCTGCCATAGTAAATGGGCCAGCCAAAATATATGAAACAGCCAAATGGTTTTTTCGCGATTTCGGGGTTGGTCTATAGTAAAAGTTGCTCAGTATAATCCCAAAACCACTCTGACAACGGGAATGCAGTTATTTTCAGCAACCCTGTATAATATATGGAAATAGAATAAAAAGCGTCCCGTGACATATTTTCTTTTCGTTTGGCGTTTGATGATGTACGATTGTCATGTTGGCTAGAACCCCTAGTCTGAATAAACTCATGGGTTATATACTTGAGTTTCATTAGATCAGATATAATAAATATATTGTGTTATGGGTATAAATACTATTACTAGCTTGAAGTTAAGTATTAAAATGTTATAAAAAATCTGATATTTTTCAAGAAATTTATTAATATGTATACTATCTTGTATAATACCTACGTACTGCAGGGGAAATCCTTTTTTATCCATTTTGTTTACAGGATTTACAAGGAGGTTGTATTGTGTAACACTTGGGTTAGAGTAAGTTTCCCAGGGGGAACTTAAAGCTGAACCTTTCGTGCCCGTCTTTAGACAACAGGCGGGGGTAACAAGTTCGGATAACTGTTCTCAAAATATATTCCATGTTGCGAATAAGATTATAATATTAAGGAGCCCGGGTCTCGGCGGGTTGAGCACCTAATGTTTAGCAAAATTATAATTGGAGATCTGCGGCTGCTCGAGTAACAGGTGTACTGGAAGACACTTGCATATTTCAAGACTCGGTGGAACTTTCTTCAACAAACTATTTCAAAAGACAACTGTCATATCTCTCTCAGGACCCCTATTCGACAAGCGACGTTTGACGTATCGTGTTGATCTCCCGTTGATGTGGGAAAAATCACAAGTTCTCGAATACGTACAATGTCAAAATTTGACATTAACAATCCACAGTTATAGTGACAAGCAAACCAAACCGAACCACCCTTAGTTTAGAGTTGAGTTTTGGTTGTACCAAATGATACTATCCACCGTTGATGGAATCAACACTCAGTATGCAATAAAATCAACTGTTGATTTGACGTGGATGCGAAATCTGACAGTTGTACATGTCGAATTTGGCCCCTGTTCTCAAGTTCATTAAATGAAAGTTGTTGAATGCTCGTGTGTAATAATTGTGTCATTCGTTTTTAGGCGTATACCATGTCTGTAGCCTAGCACATGATTGGCGCGACAGTATCGCCCGCGAGATGACTACCCCTCTTTTTCTAGGTGAATTAATTAAAGAGGGACGGGTAGTCTATCTCGCGGCGATATACTGTCGTGGCAATCATGTGCTAGCCCGGCAGATCAGAAAATTGAGGGTAATAACTTGGTTTTTTATAGGGAAATCTAGAGGCGATAGGTTTAACCTGCACTACAATATAGCCGACTCTCCCCTAGACATATAAATAAATATCAGAATGACAGTTGTTACTCACTATCATTATTCAGTGACTTCCCTGATAAATCACTCCCTTCTGGCCCGCCTAATACAATCGCGAAGGTTTATTGCATCTAAATGTAATTCTAACACATTTCTCTAGACTTTTTATACCTGCCAATTATATGTACAGTTACAGTGTGTATTTATGGACCATGTATGAATGATTATGCGGTAAGATAGAGAAAAGGCTACTAAACCAACACGTCCTCACTCAAAATCATCGCATCCGCATGATCGAGAATGAACGAGACTGTATATAGTTCATTCAGTAACGCAACCTGTCCTGTACGGGACCGACCTCATCTCTCGTTATCTCAGTTCATTCATTACCATCTAGCTTTATAAGAGTCGACGTCCCTGGAACATATCGCGCCTCCATTTTTTGTCACACCACTTAATTATCTGGATTTATATCAAGATAAAATCGAGTCTCTAAGAGATATAAAAGGATTTTTGTAAAAACAAAAGGTAAGTTTGAATTCGAAATGCGTTTTGGGGTCGGTACCTACAAGAGGGTACCTTTTTACGTATCGAAGTGTTGAAGAATGCTCTTTTGGGTTATTTGTAGGTTTTCGTTTTTTGTAGACGTCACTTTGTTATAACTTATAACGCATGGCGACTTGAATAATCTATGCGTTTATGTGTTTTTTGCTACGATATTTTAACATTAATTTCATATTATGTATAGAATGATGTCGTAGGTAGTAGGTACACGTTAAGTACCTACTTGGAACATAGTCGAACATTAGTCGTTAAATTAGGCTTATTGAGGCTAAGGCATTTGTATTAAAAAAGCGGCCAAGTGCGAGTCGGACTCGCCCATGAAGGGTTCCATAACAGCAAGTAACATAATAAAATTTATGTAGTTTATGACGTATTAAAAAAAAACTACTTACCAAATCTTGCACAAACCAATTTTCGGTGGAAGTTTGCATGGTAATGTACATCATATATTTTTTTTAGTTTTATCATACTCTTATTTTAGAAGTTACAGGGGGGGGGGGGACACACATTTTACCACTTTGGAAGTGTCTCTCGCGTAAACTATTCAGTTTAGAAGAAAATGATATTAGAAACCTCAATATCATTTTTGAAGACCTATCCATAGATACCCCACACGTATGGGTTCGACGAAAAAAAAAATTTTGAGTTTCAGTTCTATGTATGGGGAACCCTAAAAATTTATTGTTTTTTTTCTATTTTTGTATGAAAATCTTAAAGCGGTTCACAGAATACATCTATTTACCAAGTTTCAACAGTATAGTGCTTATAGTTTTGGAACAAAATGGCTGTGACATACGGACGGACAGACAGACAGACAGACATGACGAATCTATAAGGGTTCCGTTTTTTGCCATTTGGCTACGGAACCCTAAAAAGCACCTTTTAACAGTTTTAAGCGCTATTTATTTGATCATTATCTACATGTTAGCGATTTTTCAATTCAATTATCTGATTGTGTCATAACGAAGGCCGGAATTCAATGCTGATTTTTACGATCGAATGATCTAATAGACCATTAATAGCTTTATAAATACCTTACCCTGTATAATTACTACAAACTTCAGTTTAATGCTAATTAACAGTTTACCATTGAACTACGAAAGGTTATGTTAACCTAACAGACAAAACACTGTTATAACTGTTACTGTTACTTTGACATTTTCGTTAGGTACCTATTTAAAGAGACAAAAATAGTACTCATCTAAAGAGACTTTATTATTATTATAGCTTTATTTATCCATACAGTTACATATTTGAAATATTTATGTGTATCGAATTATTGTATGGCCCCTATAGGGTAGAAAGCCTCCTCCATCTTGTTCCATGTTTGTCTGTCTTGGGCTGTGGTCATCCAGTTTTTACCAGCTGTTTTTACAACATCGTCGACCCATCTTGCCTTTTGTCTTAAGAGACATAAAATACACAGATTTTTATAATTACATATCGTTAAATCCCTATCTATCATTTTGAGTCGTCTTAAAAAAATAATGCTAGTACCTAACAGTAGTTTGTGCTTAACACTGACAGGACACCTCCAAGATTCTCTGTCGCCACGGTGTAAGGAGGTCGTACACAAACAACTAGATTACATTCCTTGTGTGTTCACGCACCCTCAAAGGGCTTACGTATGCAAGGTTGTCTTAGCGGAGTAAATATCGTGAGTTAATGAGACTTTATTGTAGTGTTCCGCATTTACAGTAGATACCGCCTAGTAAATACGGGAGTGATAAGGTAAAAGTACGCTTCACCGAACGCTCAATATCCGTCCGTATCACCGAATTTCCTCTATTTTAGGCTATAAGTCGATTATTTACAGCTGATATTTACTTGCGTATTTTTTTTCCACGAGTTAAATACCTATCCCTTCCACTATGCCTCAGAGTCGGCCAATTTGTCCCGCAGTTGGGACGTGGCAACTGATCGAAACGGATCGTTGCTGCCGATTGCCACTTTGTATGGGCAACCTTAAAGAAATCGGTAAGAAGTTGCGTATATTTCTTAAGGTCATAAAACCTTTTAAATTTATTTCTGTGTTTCAAAGTATGGTTTTTCAGTGTGACTACTTAATTAGTTTGTGTATTTTAGTCAATTTAATTAATTTAGTGCAGTCATATTATCAGAAATTAAGCTTAATGTGAGTTCGGTGATGAGTACACCGACAATTTGATTGGAAGGTATTTAGATTAACTTGATTACGAACTATTTAGATTAACTACCTAATTTCACAAATAACTTAATGTATTTGTAATTTTATGAGCAATTGCCGAACAACAATAACCTATATAGATTATTATAAAACTGCGTTAGAAATGTACGACGACGACGTACGACTTTTTGGCATCAAAATAAGGTTTTTGGCAAGACTATTATCAAACAATAATTTTAGATATTTTACGTCAGTATTAGCAAGAACTTTACACATGTACGGTTTTGTAATGGATTCGAGTATTAAATTTAATGATAGATTTGTAGTTATACCACATTGATTACGATTTAAATACTATTTTCAAAATCTGTTCGCGAAATAAGTTCCACATATTTTCCATGTTTCGTTCACCGAACGGCCGTTCGGTAAATGGTACCCATGGTCTCTGCTACCGAACTCATGTTTGCTTTGGCCATGTTTCTATTCGACGTTCATGAGAATATAAACCTTATTACGATAACGGCTAGGTCGATATTTATATGTTTATTTTTTGTGACCATTATTTCAATGCCAGCGCTTTTCAAACTCTAGACATACTTATGGACGCCTGATAATAGTCTTGGAATGTGGACAAAAAAACTGAATAGGATAATAAAAATAATGAAGCAATAATATTTTATACAGGGTGGTCCAAACCTAGATGTCCAAAAATTTTTTTTAAATTCCTCTCGTCGTGGGCGATTGTGATTTTTTAAACTTTTATCTTTTGTTATGAAATTCCGGGGTTCCCATACAGGGTGGCTAAAAATTAACTACATTCCCATTCCCAGGGAGATTTTGGGATTATACTGAGCAACTTTTACTATGGGACCAACTCCGAAATCGTGAAAAAAACCGGGCAAGTGCGAGTCTGACTCGCGCACGAAGGGTTCCGTACCATAAAGCAAAAAAAAAAACAAAAAAAAGCAAAAAAAGAAACGGTCACCCATCCAAGTACTGACCCCTCCCGACGTTGCTTAACTTTGGTCAAAAATCACGTTTGTTGTATGGGAGCCCCATTTAAATCTTTATTTTATTCTGTTTTTAGTATTTGTTGTTATAGCGGCAACAGAAATACATCATCTGTGAAAATTTCAACTGTCTAGCTATCACGGTTCGTGAGATACAGCCTGGTGACAGACGGACGGACGGACGGACGGACGGACGGACGGACAGCGAAGTCTTAGTAATAGGGTCCCGTTTTACCCTTTGGGTACGGAACCCTAAAAATTAATTACCCTTTCATAGAAAATGGACGAGCCAAAATTTATGAAACAGCCAAATTTTTTTATACACATGCGTACATGTTTTATAATTGTTGCGTACCTTACTTACTGACTTATTTTTCAATAAAAAAGACACGTCAAGATCGTTTACCATCTTTATAATGCTAAAAAACGAAGCATAGTAGGGATTTAATAGTGAACTACTGAAGTTTGAGCGCCACTCAACACCATATTTTCATACAATTATTTCCTAGTTCGGTAATGCGGGCTCCCTATTCGGTAAAATGTGCAAATCACTTTTCTTAGTTCGGTAAACGGTACAAACAAGGAAATTGGAAGAAATGACTTTAAAAATGTTTTTAATACACGTCCAATCATAACAGTAATTTTTAGGTATGTTTAAATGAGGACAAATTTATCGATTTTTCTATTTTAGTATTGAACATATTCGTAAGAAAATATCAGAAATAATAAAAAAATTAAACGTAAGTTTAGGGCTTAAGCATTCGGTGAAGCGTACATTTACCTTATATTAAGTTTTTTTTTATATATAGGAGGCAAACGAGTAAGAATCGTCTGATCATAAGCAATTACCGTCTCTCAATAAAAGAGGGGTTGCAAGTGCGTCACTGGCATTAAAGATGGAAGTACATACGCTATTTTCTTGAAGGTTTGAAGACTTATTGGTTTAATCCACAGTATGTGTGCCAGGTTTCTGTATCTAACCATTTACATAAGTACGTACTATGTAGTACCTGTCACTAAATAGGTATTACCGCTTGTATTTTTTAAAATAATATTTATTTGTAACAGTTTCATGCCTGAGGTCTATGCCATACCTAACCACCACCAACGAAAAGATCTGGTCCTCTATTTACGTCATCTATTTCTGCCCTGCATAACTCCGAAAAGAGTAACATTTTCATTAAATATGAGTACATATTGTAACATTGCGTTTATTCCTAAAGCTCGGTCTACTACTAAATACCATTTTTCCGCATGTAAATTTGAAATGCACTAAATGTAAGATTTAAGTCCCATCGCCGCCGGCACGATATGTAGGTATGTATTGGTACGTACGGGGAGGTATTGCTCACAGACATATATTTAAAAAGACCACGCAGGCGCATAATTTGCAGTGCCATTGATCATGTTGTGCAAATGTTTATATAAGTAGTTAGATGCAAACCTTTTCTTGAATCTTATAGCGTTATCAAACTTAAACGAAATTAATGTGTTGATACAGAGGGTATTTAATATTTAGTACCTATGCGAATGAAAATGCAGAATCCATTATTTGATCATAAAGTTTATTTTTTATTTATTTTTTATTTCTTAAAGTTTAGTTTAAAAATGTGTTTAGTCCCATTATAAAATTTTGACTGATTGTAATTGAATTGCATTTCTGTTACTACAAACAAAATTGTAAAAAAATACTGAGACTTGAAGTATTATTCTAAAATGTTTATCGTTTGCCAAATTCATTATTCCCCGCCATAGTTATAAACGGCTATATCTGATGCGTCAGCACTTATCGCGCTATTATGATACTTTACTTAGAAACTACGAATAGAAGACAGGCTTTCGGCTTTATCAAATAGTAAGCTATTTTCACGCGAAAGAGGCATAAAATAATACGTTTTCCGTGACATACCTTGTAGTTAGAATACGAAAATTATGGATTCGGGGCTAAGGAAGCGGAAGGGTGTGCGATGCTATCAGACACCTGGCGTGGGGGCAAATAACGCAAGCGATCACTCCTCTCGGATTATAGACACATGGGATATCTATTTAGATCCATGTCTGAGGCACAGCTAAGAGCTTTCCAAGACGAAGTTGAAATGCATTTGCATGTGACAGGAGCCTGTGGGAGACGGGGCAGGTGTCGCTGATTGTACCCGTGTACCTGCTCGCTCCTGTGTTAGTGCGTTATTAGATGATCGATCGCATATATCGGGGATTACCTAACATTACCTACACTTGAACTTGTATGTATATTGTATGTAGACGTTCTATTTTACACAAAATAGGTAAAAATATGTATCTTCTTTTCTCCATCCTGTTACCTCTGCTGGGTTATAGGGCTCGAATCTTATATTTATACGCATATTATAAAGAAAACAGGCTAATCAAAACGGCTAGAAGAGTGTTAAAAAAGTAATAATGTAAAATACATAAGTATCTTCAAAGTACATGTTTAAATGAAGTACTTACGTACTAAAGTGTGCCATTAATTTCTCGGATTACTAATAGTAATGGTAATGATATAAAACCATAAATACTTTATCCTGTTAAGGAATCGCGTAAATGGGTACACCACCCAAAGTTGTAAATTTAGATCGTTTTTTAGACATTAACTTTTTCATAGATTCATATCCCGATGAGGTTTAAAAAATAAACATTATACCTATACCTATTCACAGTCACGTAGGTACCGATTACCGATGTAGTAAGTGCGTAATTCTTTCCCATCGTATTTTCTCGGAAACGTTCGTATTTGTCATTATGTCGTTTTGTACCGAGACTGGCTGAAATAGCAAGACGTGTTCGTACCTACGTTTCCATGAAAATACAATGGATAATAATTATGGACTACATCTGTACCTATAATAATAACATACGTTAACTATACTTAACATATTTTAAATACCTACATGTTTAACACTCGTAAAAACCGTCAAATGTCAATAGATAAAGCTTTGACACTTCTCAACGACAAAAACCAACTTAATTATACAACTGTTAATTACAAGAATATAGCGTGTTGTTAAAGTACGGAATGCATAATTTTGTAAAAAATGTTTCAAGTTGATAAGGTTTACGTCGAATGTAAACATGGTAACACGTGTAACTGAAGCGGGAGGGATAAGACTTCCGCTCGTATCCGGCACACTTTTAGGGATCCCCAACAATAACAACGATTGAGGGTTTCCACGATCGAGGTTTTCACTAGATGACGGCACCGAGGCGAGAGGTCTGCTGTCATAATCCACTAATCATGTTTAACCATGTTATTTTATTGGTGGATTTCGACAGCAGCTGTGAATAAGGCCTCTCGTCACGGTGCTGCCATCTAGTGAAAATCTCGATCGCGGAAACCCTCATTCCTTGTTAATAAAACCACTTCAGATATGTTAAATCAAAATTTGTAACCTTTGTTTTGTATAGCGAGATTTTTTGTTTACTTATTTATAAATAACATGGCAACAACTGCAACAAGAGAGTTTCAAAACTTTCGCTTCCGTTTTCCATTTTTATTTTTCAGGGTTACCTTATGCTTTTCATTTTTCCAATTTACTTTGTCCGATTGCCTTTTTCATAATATGGTACTTGTTATTTAAGTAAGGTGAGGTAGATCAAAATTCATATGATAAATGTTTGGTTTTTATATATTGTATTAAACGAAATTTTCTAACGTTGTTTTATAGGTCACTAGTTGTAATCACTATTTGGTGATATTGCTAGTTTAAATTAACCACGTACGTACGTTTCACATTACATTTATACATAACGGACTCGATTTCGAACCATGTAGGGTAGGGTAGGTACCTATATCACATTGTTAAAAATGTCGCAGTCACTGCTTACCAGGGTACAATCCGTCTAAAACTAACTACGAGTATAAAAGTCATATTTTCATATCAATTTAACTAGATAAATATTGCCTGACTTTGTCATTGCAAATGCGATGCAGAGTTAGCTTGGTAGGGCTAAACGGCGAGTTGGAAATAAACACAGAACCACATATCCTCGCTGCGATTCGCGCTAGACTGATATTTGTTTCAAGTGGCCCGATATCCCGACCCGGAGTCATTAACACGCTACTTAGGAACTAAAGTTTTTGCAATGCGATCAGTTTCTTGTGGTCGTAGTGACACGTGAGAAAAAATTAAGTGTCCCTGTTTATTTGGAATTTTATACGAAAGAGAAAAACAAGATCTTTAGGATAATTTGAATAGAATCAGCGCCAGGCCTTGTGAACCATTCTGTATTTAGGTACCTACTACCTACTATTAATACATTTATTTAAGTAGGTATTATAGAATGTTATATAAGGGTATATCCAGAATAATACCAGAATAATAAATAATACATTTTGAATTATTTTACGTGTAGATACATGCCGAACTAGCAACATTAGTTACTAGTTTCTCAAAAAAATGGCTAAAACGAAGATTTAATTCAACAAAAAGGATAAAAAAAATCCGTCCAAGTCCAAGCCGAGGACCACACATTATAGCACTTCATATATCTATCCTTGTGCCTACATTTGTCCTACCCAAAGGACATAGGACACCTCTATGTATGCGACATATAGTTTGACTTTAAAAATACGAGTAGGTAGGAGGCTATAATAACTTCTTTGGGGTTGATTCTAATTTTTGTTAATATACGTAAGTTCCTCCCTGCCTTGCAGCTATCATTATTCAAAACATATTCATTCTTTATACATCAATTAATATGTAGGTCGTCGCTTAGAGCTTGTTACATTTTGTTTGATTAATGACAACAAGATTTAAACAATGAAGAAAATAGTGTTTTGTTCCTAGATAATGAGCGCTAAGCTGATACATATTAATGAGGTCTGTCCGAGAGTTTTATGACCGATAGATAACAATACACATTCGGGGCTCGTATGTATTTGTCATTAGTAAATACGGAAATAGTTCAATTAAAAAATCATTATTTTCTCAGCGGGTGAGCCGTTAGTCAGATGTGTCGAATAAATTTTTAACTTAATGGTTGTTAAAGCTGGAGTAAGGAAATTGCATTAAGTTAATAAATATATTTAAATAATAATATTTATGTTCCGACCTCCAATAATATTGGTAAAACAACTGTGAGTAAAAATTTTGCGTTTTAATTTAAATTGTGTAAACGTACTTTACATTTTTAGTTGAAAACATTAAAGTAATAAATTGTTCTTAAAATTGCTCGGCCATTTAAATCCCCTCTCTCGTATTTACATAACGTTACCCGTGCACAAAATATTAGATCTATATTCAGGTATCTGACCCAGCCCGAACACATGTCCACCCGGGACACTCCGTTGATTAAGCCGCCCCATCCGCAATGCGTATGCACGCCGACATATTACCAGGCCTCGAATTCTGATTGTTTAGACAATTTATTACACTCGTGCCTTGTACAGTTAATTGAATCCAGCCTGTAGGATAGGCGCGGGCTGAATTGGCCGGCGGGTCGGACGCTTTTGGTTCCATAATAGATTTTGACGGTTACCACTGTATATAACAATAGGCAGAATTTGTTGCATACTTCACTAGCCAGATTAAAGCCAGATTGTGACTTTTGATTGTCATTTAGATTTTCAGTGAGAAATTTTACTAGCTTATTTTTTTATTAATCTTGCTTACCTTAGTGATTTATTTTATTTGAGAAAGTAAATACCTATTACAAGTATTACGTCATAGAAAAGTCAGATATGGCAATCATTGTTGAATGTGACTCGATGCGGGTTAACGGCTGTTTTACGTTACTTATTAATGGAACGGTGGGTTGGTGGTCAGGGCATGGCCTAGGGGCCCCACCTGCCTCAGGCCCTGATGACATGTCACGGACACTTTATTATGACATGTTTTTAAAGATTTATCTCTGGTAGATTTCAATTGTTATTAATAAAATACTTTGCAACAGAATAAGTAAATTTAAGAACATTTTAATTATGATAAATACTTGTTTGTAATTAATTTTAGTACCTAAGCCATAAACATAATTATTTAACTACTTATTGTAGGTAACCGTTTCAGCTATCAGTTTACAAAAATACAAACTACTTAGAACGTTAAATGGAAATAAGGCAAACTATAACTTATAGGTATATATATGTACATATAAAAAAAACACCTTGCCGCTTACCAAAGGTTTAATCTTTTTGTAAGTTAAACACACTTGATACACCCAATTTTACCCTTCTGTCTCTAAATTAGCAAAACAGGACTTATATAGGAGCAACTCTTTGAGTATTTACCTGTTTATGGGTCTCGAAAATTTGAAGCCGAGTGGGATTAATACTTGATTGTAAAGTAAAAAATATCTATCATGTTGACACGTTGTCAGAATCCGTCTTAAAAAAACGGACATATTGTAAGTATGTTTTGATTCTGCACTTGACATTGATGTTTTTCACAATGTCACAGAAGATGTATTTGTGTACAATTGAGAGTTCATTTGGTGTTTCGCACTGTTAAGAATAATTTGTAATCATGTTAGCACCTTGTTTTTAATATATTTGCGACTTATTGACATGGCTCATCACAATGAAAAATGTTAATAAGTTATCAGTAAGGTACATTATCCAAAAGTGAGATTGGTGGTTCTGGCGTTGTAATTAACTGTTTAGGTATTTGTTGGAAAATCGTAGGGCGATTTTTTAAAATTAAAAATAGGTACACCATACACCAAAGGTAGGTACGCATTTATACTTTATTATAAAGAAATACGGTGTAAAAGTATAAACAGACCTATAAGGACGGACGGATTTCTATGAGCACCTAGGTCACTCCGATGTTCTCTACCTGATATTACCAAAAACAATTGAAATATGTAATGAACCCAGTTCTAAAATACTTTATTAGTTTGCACATCTATTTCACGCTGCTAACCTTAAACCTATTCATACAATGTCTTAAAATATGTGAATGAAACCCGGTGGAACAGTTTGACCTGGAGTGACTGTTGGCACGCTTTGTGAAAGTTTTTATGAGCGCGTTTGTTTAGTCCCATGTAGATCACGACGAGACAGTTTTCGTCGACAGTTAAAAACAATAGTCAACGAAAAAATTATGACTAGAAGCAAGATATTTATAAAAGAAAAATATTCGAAAAACTACCGATGAACTTACTAGGTATATTAAAATACAAGAGGTTAAGTTAATAATACGGTTACTGCATTTTTGAACCCAATGTACGATACATTTAAAGTTGAAATTGTAACTTGACGTTTTTGAGATGAGATTATACGATTTCGAACGAATATGGTATTCAAGCGAGGCACAGAACGGTGTCGAATTGTAATTGTCCTCAAACTGTGTTTACACTTCGGCGGCAGTCGGCGTCTATTGTGACGGAGGTGAAGTCACGACCTTAACCCCCTCGCCGGTTTCAGATTCTCGGAAAAACCTAAAAACCTTAGCCAATCCAGTGTTAATTAACCTTTACTGAGACAAGCGACAAGCGTATCGCTCCACCGACTCCGTTATCTGATCCATCGTAAAAATTAATTACGTACACATGTTCATAAATATCTAAACTGTTAGCATTTACGGCTAACGTTCGCCGTCCGTTCACGCGAACACTACCAACTCGTTTGGTAGAAAATACTTTTTTAGTAGAAAAATGTTGTCGCTTAAGGCGTTGTTTACACTGAGACTAATATTTCTACACGCACTCCGTTGCACGTAATTAGTAAGGCAAAAACTCAACATGTCAACCACTAGTTTTATTTAGTGTCTGTTTTTATGCTTCCTGCTGCGTGAGACGCCTCGGCTCACCCATATATTCCAAAAATTCAGAATTGTCTTAAATTGGTTGTTATTAATGATGATAGATGTCTTGGCGCCAGCCCTAAGACTTTTTGTATTTTATAATAGTTTTAAAACGGTCATAATCGGGTTGCTATTTGCGGAATCTCAACCAGAAATGACTTGGGGCGATTTATCGGATGTTGATACTCGTACTGGAGCTATGGATAGGTACGCAATTAGTGACAAGATTTTTAGTTTCAAGCACGTGAAGGAGAAGTATTAAGTAAGTAGATATTAATGACATATTTAGCAAAGCCATGTCAGTTGGTTCTGTGTTTGGGAACATGTGATGTAAGTACACAGTGTCGCTTTCGGTATAGGTCAAACGAAGCCCAATTAAACTACTTACAGGAGTTTAAAATTTGACTCCCATGTGTTACTACCATCCTAACCTGAAATGCACTAAATTACACTTGCTTGTTATGTATAAAAAACTTAAAACAAAGATTTAAGTTCCTTTTCATACACCTAGTTATAGGTAAATAATTTGTCTTGGTTTTCCAAGTAAGTAAAAAATAAATTGTATAGGTAATAAAGTGGATTACCTATAAAAAAATAATTAATAAGTTTAGCTACTATCTTTCGCATACAGACACTTACTTGTAATCATTTTAATGGCCTAAAACTACATAGACTGTCTTAGAAAATATAATGGGTTATTAAATTCTAATAAATGTAACGTTTCTTTTATGATTAAGGGTACTTTGTTACTTTTGTATTTAGTTTTTAGGCTTGTAGGCGATTAACTAAACATAACAATCCTTTAATTTATTTTCCTTTCGTTTCTTATACTTTTATAAATAGAAAATTCAAGGATCGACTCTAGCTAGCATTCAAAAATTGAACCAGTGACTACATCTACTTTTTTCCGTGATTTGTAATATTCAGTATACTTAAAATGTACAATCTCTGAATCGAAAAATTAGGTAGATACATATATCTATATGCCGTTTTCTTGTTTGTCTGGTGGAAAATAATTCAGGGCCAACTTAATGTAGAGCCTCAGTAACAGGAATAATTTGGATTTATACTCTAGCAAGTATACTGGTGTGCCGTCAGAAAATTGTACAATTTTGGAAGCTTCTTATATTAGTATGGGGATCAACATTTTCCGTTTCCAAAATGAAAGTTTCCTTGATTTCCTATGAAAATTTCGAGTACTTGTCCAACTTTTTTGCTAGTTTTGCAACTTGCACGTCTGGCCAGTGCCATACCATGCCACCCAGTTCATCATTTTCTCGCGAAATATTTATAACACGAGTTTAAATTTGTAACTCACGGTTGTAATACTTGATAGGGGCATAGGGCAGTATAGTCGCCGTACATAGAAAGCGGCGTTTTCATCTGGGAGTAATTTTCATACAGTAACAGCAGTTAGCACGTAGACTTATCTTATACAATACATATGTTTCAACTCTCAATGACAGCTCATTAAATGGCGTTGCGGTTTTGAGCAAAGGTTTTGAGCACAATATTAAGGACACAAATACCGAACAGTTTAAGGAGCACGAGATCGGAACTGTGACAGTTCATATTATTTACTAGTCTCCGCTGTCACTTTTAAATTCAGCATACGAATTAGAATTGCAATGTCTTGATGTTCGATGCACTGAAAAGACATGTACGAGTTTTACGAAACGACTTTGAATATGTTTGTGAATAGGTACTCGTGTTAAGCATGTCACCATGTCACCACCTTGTCATTAGTGTCATCAGTTTGTTGTACATAAAAACATGTAATTTTATGTCACGATGTACATCCACAAGCCACCGTAAGCTTAGAAAAAAGTCGGGCAAGTACATAAGCACTTCTCAAAATTGTTTTGCAAGGGACTTACTGCCCTTCAGCGGACGTAGAGTCGGACCAAGAAATTTTTCGTAAGTTCGAACACTGCGAACGCACTCGACTGCTAGCCGATTCGAAAAATGAATTAGATTTCTACTAGACTTCAACAAGTTACGATATGGATAATTTAAAGATATTTGTAAGATCATAATCATCATCATCGTCTCAGCCATAAGACGTCCACTGCTGAACATAGGCCTCCCCCTTGGGGGGGGGGGGGGGGGGGGTGAATGCCATAATCGCCACGTTTGGCAGGCGGGTTGGCGGTCGCAGTCGAGTACACCGAATTTGAGGGACGCTGCTGCCCGTCCACCGGTGGTCTTGGACGTGGTTTAAGGACATACCTACTCGGGTCCATTTGTAAGATAGATATGTCAAATTTGACGTTTCCGCGACTCTGCAGGTCCTCTTGAACGATTTCGACAAGTTATGACTTAGATATCCAAGTCACATCTAGTCGATATCTAATGTAGATCTAGTTGATCTCTAAATCGTCTCTAGATCTTGTGATTATCTCGAAATCCGAATAGGCCTGTGGACCTCGTGTAACATGTGCAATATAATTATGATTGTCTAAGCCCGCACACCACTAAACGGTTTGCGGCTGGGGCTTATCCGGCTCTCCGGCTGATAAGAGACCACTGAGTGGGCCTGAAAGGTAGGCTTGGTGCAGAATGCACGATTCCGAGCCATCTAGCACTCAAACTCGATACCGACGCCGAGCTAATACCTTTAGTTAATTTTTTTAGCATTAGAAAAAAGGTAAACAATCTTGACTTGTCTTTTTATTGAAAAAAGCTTTTGAAAAATAAGTCTCGAGAAATATGTAAAAACTATGAATCATATACGATTATTTATTTACTTTTGCTTTAATAAGTAATAGTTACTGATTTTTAAAAAGCGTTTTTCAATTAAAAGACTCGTCAAGATCGCGTAGTCTATTTCTAATGCTAAAAATAACGAACTATAGGTAGGTACAGTCACCTGCAATAATATGCTACTCTTCGAAGGCCGCAATAATATGTGACAAGCTCATATGGCTCTACAAATAAGATCATGTCAGATATTTTTGCGGCCTTCAAAGAGTAAGACATTATTGCAGGTGACTGTACAGTCACCATCGAAAGTAGCGTGTTAGACTAACAGGCCTATTCGGATTTCGAGATAATCACAAGATCTTGAAACGATTTAGAGATCAACTAGATCTACATTAGATATCGACTAGATTTGACTTGGATTTCTAAGTCATAACTTGTCGAAATCGTTCAAGAGGACCTCCAGAATCGCGGAAACGTCAAATTTGACATATCTATCTTACAAATATCTTTAAATTACCCGTATCGTAATTTGTTGAAGTGTAGTAGAAATCTAATTCATTTTCCGAATCGAGCCGTAAGTTTCCAAAATTCGCTAATCTCTCTTTATGTAGAACAATTAGACAGTGACGGATACTTTTTAATTTTTAACGACAACTGATAGAGTTGTATGTATCCTTATTTGGAAAAGTATTTAATTCCAGGGTGGCAGATATTTTTGGCATTTCGTTTCATTCGCTGACTCTACTGCGAATATTAATTAGTAATTTATTGTTCAGTCTAAGATAATGGTTACCAAAACGCCTCATTTTTAGGGTTCCGTAACTCAAAAGGAGGACACGGAACCCTTATAGGATCACTCGTGCGTCTGTCTGTCTGTCCGACTATCCCCCCCCCCCCTTTATCTCTGTCTCTAAAATTTTGAAATTAATACACAAAATTTACCTATAGATGTCAGGAAAACAGTCAAGCGTGAGTCAGATTTATGTACGGAACCCTTGGAACGCGAGTCCGACTCGCACTTGACCGCAGTTTTTTGCAAGGGTTACCTAATTCTCAATTCCTCGATTTTACAGTGACCGACCACGTTGTCTGTTACTTTTTTGTACATTATTTGAATGACCCAACACATTATTCCGAAACATAGAATTAAACCCACAACAATAAAGCGGTTATTTTTATTTCATTAACCGAGCTCTCTTCCTTAATAGTAATTATCTTGTAATATCAGACCCTAATAAAGACATTGAATTGGGTTATAAAACTCTAATCAAACATTAATAAAAGCAAAGATAAAGAAACAGATAAAAAGGGTTCGTCAATTGAACTGACAGACAATCATCACCTTTTTTTTATGTAGATGAGGTTCGTAGGCCAATATCACCTGCTAGGTAAGGGGTGAGGCGCGTTGGCGTGAGGAAGGGTCAAATCAAAACCGGGAATCTTGAAAATTATTTATTTAATACTTTATTTTTTTTTTAATTCTGAGATTGTCTGTATCGTCTTCGTGACTGAAATTTAGGAGTTAGTGATTCGCGTTCCAAGGCTTCCGTACATTACCCAATTTTTTTATGTTGAAATTTAATGAAACGTTTTATTTAAAAACCCGTAGGAGTCAGATCAAAAACTAAGTAATTAAGTCCGACTCACGCTTGATTGCACATTTCCAATAGATTTTCCTGTTATCTATAGGTAAAAAACTATTTATTTCAAAATTTTAGACGCAGTAGTTTCGGAGATAAAGGGTAAGGGAATGGTCGGACAGACAGACTCACGAGTGATTAGGATCACTCGTGAGTTTGTAAGGGTTTCTTTTTTTTTCTTTTGAGGTACGAGATCCCTAAAAATTACGATTCAAATAATCCATTTTTATAACGATGTAGGCAAATGTATTTTTGTGGAAAGTTGATTTCGACATATAGGTACCTACATAGGTAAGTACGTTATACCTACACCAAATTTCTACACCAACCTTAAAGATAAAATTATTTTGTTTAGACAAAAGCGTGAATACTAAAAACCGAATTTTCCTTAGCGAATGTGTTCGATAACTTTGAACGTGCCCGCACCTATTCACTCGCCCCGTTTATCGAATATCGACTCTACTTCATAGAGTTCAGAGTTCATTGTAGAGTGGAGGGTATTGGCTAGGGGTTGAAATTTCGAAATTAGCGGTTGCATGAACTAATCCAACGAAATGGTGTATTTGAGATGTAGGTAGGTACGTTATATACGTAGGTACCTATATCCCAGTATAGGTAGGTAGATAGTTACTCTCTTATTGATTGATTGGAAAGGTAGGGTCAGTACTTCGTGCTCTATCGTTAAAATTTAGGAATAAAAGGTTTAGAAACACTGCTGTAATAATTATGTAGGTATCTACATATTTAATCATTCAAGAAAAAACTAAGATTTTTTATTAAGGTGTAGGTTGGTTGAATTTTTGTATCATTTTCTATCTACTTTTGTTATATTTTATTTTATTTTGAGTATTAAAAGTAAAATAGAACCTACAAGTTATTTAAAAAGAAACTAATGTAACCACAACAGAAGCCTTTGGGCTAACCTAACCTAAATAAGTTTTTAAATAGCTGTGCTATATTGGTAATCTTGAATACTATTATTTTAAAAATAAAATAAATAGTTCTGGAACATACACACCTAAATAATTCCTAGGTTTTCATATTTTATTACGTTAGAAAAGTAGAAACCCATCTAGCAATAACCTAAATAGAATATTTATAAACGTGAACGACTCTACTATTTTTGTTGTTTTAGTTTAGTGTATTATATCTACAGTATACGTACAGAATTAGGTATTATTGCGTGCGCGCAATCCTTAACTTATTTTGGAACATATTGTATTGCATTGTATGTACAAGAGGTAAAACTGCCAATAGAATTACATTCGTAAACGATTATAGATTTATTTATCCCGGGGGTGGTCGAGCGCGTAAATCTGACGAGGCGCGGCATAATGAAACAACTTGTCCTCGGTCAGGCCGTTTTTTGCCACTAGAGATTTGTTTGCTCGGACTACACCGGCTCGGCCTGTCTGCCCGAGACCCATAAACATGTTCCCGTCCAGCCTATACTAACGCTTTTTTCCCCCGCCCCACCCGGACGTGGGTGGCGCCTCCGAATAGGCGGCACTTTCAAAGTAGAGGGGATAAAACCCACCAATAGCCTTTCAAATTTCCGTTCGGCGTTTCGAAAGGGATAGAAAACTCGCTTCGCTATTGGAGGGTTAAGTGAAACTCCGCCCATGAGGAGGGGTCTGATTGGTGGTGTCCTTCGGCGGAGGGGCGTAGCGGGTCGGGCGCGCGCCAGTCTGTGTCGAGATCCGAGCGCGCGCGCAAGCATAAGGCCGCTCGCACACGAACAGCGAAGCGATGGCGACGCAACGCGCAGCCGCGGCGCAAACAACCTGTGATACGTTTACTTAATTATTTGTCAATATATTTAGGAATACGTTCGTGTTATTAAGACTTTGAGAGACAGTGTTTTGTGAATCCGCCCATATGATCGTCCCGATGGCAGCGTACGCACAGTTTGGCTACTCATACCCGCCCGCCTCGCAGGTTAGTCTCATTACCACCTACCTAGAACCTAATTTATAATCTTCTTAGCTCCGGAATATGCTTATCTGGTGCAGAATGAACCTATTTTTAAGAGGAAAAGTCAAGAATCAACAGGCAGATTGTCTTAATGCGGTGTATAATATTTACTCAAAAGTTTAATAGCTTAATACAGCTTAATTCTTAAAATAAAAAGGAATTAATGATCCTACTAAGGACGCATAGTTTTGCTGGAAATAATGTATAATCTTATTGGAAACATTTTTGTAGTAGTTACTTACCTATTCGTATCTAATTGTTATCTAATGGTTTTCAGTTCATGTAAGGGTTTTCAGTTCATGTAAGAAAACACGTATAGGTACACATTATAGGTAAATACGTATACCTATTATGTAACTACTTTGTTTTTTATTAGAATCCACCTATTTATATTTACAAAATTTATGTCTATTGACATTTTTCGCTAAATTGCTAAAAGGTTACCTAATTCGAATACATTACTTATAAGGGATTTTTCTTTGTAAGTAAATTGCAATTTATATTATGGCTTACATATACATAACCTGTTTTAAGAAAAAAAAAATGTTTGTAAACAATGGTTAAGTATACAATGATAGATTATTTTATAAATAATAATTAGTACCTACCTATTTATAATTAAGTACCTATTCATTGGGAAATTGTTAACAACCCATTTAGATCGTATTGAATTGATGGCTTTGTATTATTTATAGAAGAAGGAAGTTTTTTTAAACTAATTATTAATTATTTCACGCAGCATTCTGTAACAATTGAATAATCTAAAGTGAGATCACTCGGCACTAGCTATAATGTTGCTAATTGCTATAACTAAATATAAATTAACAAATATAAATATTATTATGGGGAAATATTACACAAACGACCTAGCCCCATAGCAGAGATATATATAACTCCATCTATAACATTCTTAACACTCTAAATAATGTAACATCCTTAATACTTCTTAGAAATAAAAAACTACTTACGTAGGTATGACGCTTATTGAGTCGTTGTTCAGCAACTGACTTGATATGAAAGTACCCACCTATTTATCAAAATAAATTAGGTAATCTGACTGACCTAGGTAGGTACCTAACTATCCTTGCAGTAAACTAATTAATACCTATTTTAAATACTTAAATATACGCTCTCGTCACTTAATACCTACGCGAATTAGTTGTCGTTATTATAGCAGGATAGCTCGTTTTCTATTAAAGCCATACAATATTTTAGGTAGCTAGGAATCCTAAAGTTCTCTGGTAGAGATCGCTTTATAGTAGCTACCTGCAGTTTAATTTCTTATTTCTATATTTGTACCACTATTATATTTTTAAAGTGTGAAATATAGAACTTGTAGAAATTGTATCTTAAGGTGAAGTATAAAAAAACTGTTAATTTCCTAAAATAAGTTAGTTTACCTAATAACTTGAAGGATGTTGTTGTTTGGGGTGTTGTATTGGTCTTAGTTAGGATAATTATATCATAATACCTCTATATAGGCCTATATATTTTATTGGCTAAAGAAGTTGGTAATGTACCTAATAGAGATTTAAAATTTTATTTTCAATTTAACTTGTTTTATTAACTAGTTATTTATTATTATACATATATTTTGTATTATCATTTGTATGATAGTCTAATTGTTAAACCGCAATTAAAATAAACAGGTACAAAACGACAAATAACAAAAACGAATCATGACAATAAATATAAAATTTAAAAAAAAATACTTGAAAAATACAAATAGATTAACGAATTTTGATAAAAACGTCTAAAAACCACCGCAATACAATCCCCATCTAAATCTGTTCACCCGTTTAAGAGCTAGAGGGCTAAAGACAGACACACATAGCGGTTAAACTTATAACACCTCTTTTTGCGTCGGGTGTTAAAAAGGAACATTAGTATTAAACTAAATTACGTTATAACCTGAAATACCATAGCCATATACCATATAATATCAAATAGTATAGACGAAAGAAAAAGTGACTATATCGACTACATTTATAAACAGCTTGCACACCAACACCCCATATATATTAGTGTATTATTAGTGTTTATTAAGGTTATACGGCAATCCTGTTTTACCAATTTGGCCGTCATTTAACTTTGTCATATTAACAAATAACCCACCATAAATTAATATATATAAACAAGTAACTAAGTAAGTATAATCCTTACTTGAAACGATAGAGGGACTTGGTAAAGATACGCCATCATTAAGAAGATTTTGGCTAAAGAGGCGCCGAATCACTTGCCAACCCCTGCTAGTTAAATTGAATGTCGCCTTTCTACGGTTCCGACGGCGCAAAGTAGGGTATGTTAAATAATTGCCATAAATTACGTTCATATTGTCTTCATTTATGATAATTGCTAATCTTTAATTGTAAAGGAAACAAAAGGTATGTACAGTTAGCAGCAAATTTAAGTAGGTAAGCGGATGAGGTGGTCAAAATAATCAATAGGTACTTACACGCTCAGAATCCTCTAACAATAAAGTTGTGTTCTGATCATTTGATTCCTTGCCCGCGCAGATACCTCTGCTACTGATTGTACTAGAACTAAATTAAAATTATAGAAATTAAAAACTTCTAAAAATGCAAAATTCACTAGTTAATTAGCAACACTGCCGTTAAGTCTAGAAGTATATGACGCAGACTCGCGGTTGGGGACTAAATTATGTCATTTTTTGTTCCTGTTTAGACGGCTATAATCGTTGAAATCCGATGCTCGCATAGACGGAGATGCCTATCGAAGGCAGATGGCGCCTGTACACCATCAGATAACGCGCAGGTAGACAAATAGCTAAACATTAAACTTAGCTAGCCATTATACGTTTTAGTGTGACACATCTTTAATCTTAACGGATATTTCGGTCGCCAATCGCAAAAACATAACTTTGAAATGTCTATAAAAAGGTTAATGTGATTTTTCCCGTTCGTGAAGACTGCGGAAAAAATATAGATAGGTTTGTGATGGTCAGACGCCATCGACCCACTTCCCATCCAATAAAAAATATTTCGTCCCCTTCCGGGCAGTATAAATAATCATACTTACCTAAGTATGCAGCGACCTTCAACTGGTTTCCCTTAGGAAAGCTCTTCTATTACAAATTTCAAACGTTACTATAATTACGTACCTTGTTCAAATTGCAAATTAGGTAGGTACAATACATTATCACAATTACACCATAGCAGTGCTACTTACTACTTATTACCTAAATAAGTTACCTCAGAAAGAAAGTTAAAAATGTAATATTCTTCCTGTTGTCTGAGTAGGTACCCATTTGAAAAGAAAACACTCATAACGTTTGATACTCGTATAAGTAGGTAGTATTTTTTCTATAGATAAGTTGATGTAAATAAATATAACTGGAAGATAAAACAATACCTTCAAAACTTACATATATCAGGAGCGGAAGTACCTTCCCTGTTGGATTAGATATGATGCCACCATCAGGTTTGCAGTTTCTAAAATAAAAATAAAAACTTCTACGCAGAGGCATAACCATCATAACATAGTTACAAACGTTTCCCAACGTCGACCATTTTTAGGTGAAAAGTGTTCTTATGTTATTTATTTTGTAAATTTGTACCCACCAATCACTAAATCTCTGATTGGGAAAATAATGAAATCCATTCTTAATAAATATATTGAATGTAAAAGAAAATAATACAATAGGTTTTTTCCATATTATAAAATATATCTAAAGGTTTTTAAAGACATAATTTCATATTACGATAAATAATGAGTGTTAACATATCAATAAATGTTAATTTTTTTTATTTAATATTTTTTTATCCCTAGATATAATTAGGTTAATTAAATCAGCCTTGCGAGTGCCAAATGTACATTTTTATCAGAGAACTAACATAATTCTTCTGTTTTTTCAGGGACGAATTTTGGAATGCAAGCTAATAAATGTTTTCCACAATTCTCTTGTATTTTTAATCTTCACCCTTAATTAATGAATATAATAATTATTATTTGTGTAGGTAGCATAAATATTATTATGCTAACCAGACTACATTATCTTTCGCATCAAGTTTTTAAAAATATCTGTAAAAAAGCCAGTAAAAATCAGAGAGCTTAGAAAAATGGTTTACACCATCAGATTTTTCAGGGCCTAACCCTAACCACAATACCTATCCAAAATACCTTAGGGTTAAAACGAAAAATACACTTCCTACTTTACGAAATATTTCAAAATTTTATAAAATTAGAAAGAGGCGAACGGAATCAATAAATGAATGAAGTAACATGTAGGAAGGTGCACCCATAGATAAGTAAATGATACAGTGGAGACAAGAATTCTACGGAATATCGGTATGATGTTACTTGCGCTTTAATGACTTATTGAATGTTTTGCCACTTTGACAGTGTACAATATACCAATTTACAATATTCTAGTCTAGTACATAATAAGGGACTGACAGCTGTACATGAACTCATCAATTATTAATGAATTGTTAAATAGGTACGAGGTCCCAGGCACTAATAAATATATGTAGGTACATATATTGTATATTATTATTGATTTAGAAATTAGGCCAAACATTTTTTGTGAAGTTATATTTGTGGAGTTTCATGTATGGACAAAAAAGAAATGAGACCCTATGAACTTGGTTTAAGGCAAGAAGTTATTTTGCTGTTACATGAATACCTATAAATATCTGACATACCTACAGACGAACAAATTGACTGACTGTAAAGACTTTTGATATTATGGATATTATTTTGTATTAATATTATTTTGATATAGGCTTTTGAGATGTCTTTATGATATCTTGCATTCTACAACAATTAAGTTCTGTCCTGTATTTAATTTATCACATGAAAATCTCCGTACGTTTAAGCAACTTTTTAATTTGGCAACACCGGTGCTGTCTTTGTAACTTTTGAATTACCCGTATCAGTGTCTTTGACGGTCGTCGAAAAATACGATAAATTATGTGTCAATCAAGATAGTTAAGAACAACACTCCTTATTCGAGGCATGGGATATTAGCTTAAAAATCACCGTACCTATAATAAATTTAATATTTCAAACATAATTAAATAACTAACCTACAAAACTTAAAAACTAAATCTAAAAATAAATAAATATAATCTAAAAATAAATAATTACAAACTATCCTGCGGAATGGTGCCGTAGATGCTGGCAGGTTCCTCGCACAAAGAATAAGTATAGCGATACAGCGGGGAAATGCTGCCAGCATCTACGGCACCATTCCGCAGGATAGTTTGTAATTATTTATTTTTAGATTAGTTTTATTTATTTTTAGATTTAGTTTTTAAGTTTTGTAGGTTAGTTATTTAATTATTTATGTTTTAAGTATCATTTTTGTTTGTAGGTATTAAGTTTGTATACACTAATAAATTGATATATTTCAAACACTTGGAATATTTGTTCTCCATCATTCATTATCGCCAACCGTACATATTCGTTGTTACCTGCCATATGGTTGCTTATTCCCATATGCTAACATTATAAAATTAGAAAACCGGCCATGTGCGAGTCGGACTCGCGCACGAATGTTTCCATACCATTACGCAAAAAGCGGCAAAAAAATCACGTTTGTTGCATAGGAGGCCCTTTTAAATATTTATTTTATTTTGTTTATAGTATTTGTTGTTATAGCGGCAATAGAAATACAATACAATATCACGGTTCTTGAGTTACGGCCTGGTGACAGATAGACAGACAGACGGATGGACAGCGGAGTCCTTAGTAAGTAGTCCCGTTTTTACCCTTTGGGTACTCAACCCTAAAAAGTATAAGAACAAATTATCTGTAGGTACCATTGTCTGTATTACCATTTTAGAAATAAATTAAATTAAAATATCGCATAATATTTCAGTTTCATCATATTCAGTACTATGATATTATGTTGTATATTTTGTACGTGAAATTGATTTATAACTTCACAGCTATAGTCTTTTCAAAATAGCTTTTGGTAAATGCAAACACTTTGGAAATTTCATTGAAATAAGGGTTAATGTCCTATTCTATCTACCTATTCTATAATATGTACAAGTCCAAGACTTGTATCATAAGTATTATGTGATAGATATCTGTACCTACTTCATAATTTGTAATATAGTAACAGTAAAAGTAGTAAAACACTATAATGTTGTACAAAAATCAATACAAAACAGGAAAAATAACATTCGTCATTAGTTTTCAAGATTATAGTACAAGTAATCTTGAAAAGTATTAATATATTCTAATTTCGGTGGGTAATACTAATAAATAACATATTTTTTTACTATTCAAATATGTAAGTAAGTACAGTGGCATTATATCATTACTTCAACTTTCTATGACTGTTCTCCGAAGAAATCCAGACTTTTCACAAACTTAAGCGGTCATTTAAAAAATGCAAATACTAAATGAACATTAGAAGGTTTACCTATCAGAGCTAACCAGGTACAGTCAGAATCAATAGTAACGGATGAAACAACGCTCCTAAAGTATCTGCCACCCTGGATTGCCCTTGAATTCTTTTCTAAATAGAGATACATCACAAGAAATATACTTTAGAACACGAACTGTAGAGATTGTATCTCTATTTGGAAAATAATTCCAGGGCAATCCAGGGTGGCAGATACTTTTGGAGAGTTGTTTCATCCGTTACTATTGATGCTGACTGTACCTACTCACAAATACCGGGTGTGATTGTACTCCTCAAACGGTGACACTTTCGTTCAACAACTTTTAAAAATTATGAATTATTTAGACTCCCTATTTTTCTTACAAAATAAATATTATCTTCAATGGACGCCATCGCCACGCCATATCATTGTGATTGACGTTGCTTGTCACTCCTTAAACATAACAAAATTTGCAAGAAATTAAAATTAGAATAAACTTTAAAGTGTATTAAAAATCAAAATACAAGTTATTTTTAATAGTCGTTGAACAAATGTTGCTCAGTATGACATTATTGGTACAGCCTACTGTTTAATTTTTTGCTCATGTTACAAGCCACACCCGGTATAGTACTTAAGTCGTCGTCGAAGTACCTATGTAACAGATGGCGCCAGCATAGCTTGCCCTGTCAATCTCTAGAATAAATAAAATAGTGTAAAATTTTTGTTGTTTTTTTTTAAACGATTTTATGGCCTGGATGGCAGCCCTTTAAGCCAAACCTCATAGAAGAAAACTACTTTCTCTAGTTTTATTCTATGAGATTGAGCTATGATGGCGCCATCTATGTAAACTTTTGACAGTTGCCAACCCCATTCAAACGATACGTTCCTATTCACCCCGAGAGAGATGTTTGCCTATTTTCGTTTCTGCATCGGTTCAGATCGAGCCGTGGGTCATATTACGCACTTAAAGTGCAACTTGACGTCAGCCCTGCCACGGCTGGTTGCGATCAGTCAATTAGACGGAAAATTGCAACGCACCAGGACAACAGGCGCCATTGTTCCAATTCCAACTTTACACTCATACGCAGGGTTACCTGAAACGAAATTCTTTATATTTATTATTATAAGCCTATGTGGTGTCCCTCTGCTGGGCAAAGGTCTCCCCCCCTTGATTTTCATTCGTCTCGATTTTGAGCAATTTCCGGCTAGTCGTTAAGATATGCGTCGTCCCGCCATCTCCGTCTGGGCCTACCACATCCTCGCCCGTCTTGCGGCACTCATACCACAGAACAGATAGGTACAGAAATCAATCTACATACAAAGTGCGCTCGAGCAACGCACACATAGACACTGCTCACGTATTTTTCACTCAAGGACTTTTTCAAGGGTAGGACGACGCCTGTCATCTCCATATAATTTATACCTAACCTAAAAACGCCAAATCTCGCAAAATTGTATTGAAATTACATGTGTCATCCTACCCTTCGTGTTTAAAAAATAGTATGTCTATACCCTGATTTTGGAACGTAACAGTATTCCTGATACACCTTCGTAATAACTGTTTTATCTCTAGGTACATCTAAGTATAATTTTATCACTTGTAGGTATATAAAGGAGAAGTGGAAGTGGGAGTTGGAAGGGGTAGACCTCGGCGGACTTTCTCTGATCAGATCGGGGAAATCCTGAAGAAAGGCCAGGTGAAGAGCACCCTAAACCGGCGAGCGTGTATGAGGAATGTTATGAATGTGAAGGAAGCGAAAGAGGTATGTCAGGGTCGTAGCAAGTGGAAATCCGTGGTCTCTGCCTACCCCTCCGGGAAATAGGCGTGATTATATGTATGTATGTAGGTATATGTTTCCATAAAATGTATACTTGCCTTGATAAACTAAAAGCACTTTTATTATAAATATATTATACTAGCTGTTGCCCGCGACTTCGTCCGCGTGGAATCGTATCTTCAACATTTTACATCTTTAGTACCTATAATTTTCATATCCAAGCAATGTTGAAATTAAGTACTTTTCTTTTTTAGCAAGTTGTATGAAGTTTTAAGTCAAGTGGATTTTGATGTTGGTTGCTGAAATTACTTTTCTTGTATTCTCATAATAGGTACCTATGCCCTTATACAAAGATTCAAGTTCCGCACTCACAAAATATCTGATCTCCATACAAACTTTCAACCCCTTTCTCACCACCTTGGGGGATACATTCAAAAATGCTTGAATTAGTTTTCATGTTTTTTAATTTAATACCTTTTTTGCAAAAAGCTCAAGTTCCTAGCATAAAATTGAATTTACACCCCAAGACGAACTTTCATCCCCTTTTTACCCCCCTTAGGGGTTGAATTTCCAAAAACGTTGCAATTACTTCTTTTCGTAATCGGCTATTATGTCTTTCTAAGAAGTTTCAAAGCATTTGTAATGGATTCAAACTTTGAACCCCATTTTAACCCTGCTAGGGGATGAATTTTACAAATCGCTGAAATCACTTTTATTGTTTTCTAATAATATCCCCAAATACAAAGATTCAAATCCCGCGCTCGAAAAAATTTATGATATCCATACAAACTTTCAACCCCGTTTTCACCACCATAGGGGATGAATTTTCAAAAACGCTGAAATTAGTTTTCTTGTATTTTAATTTAATACCTTTTTACAAAGTCTCAAGTTCCTAGCTTCAAATAAAATTTGCACCCGTAGACGAACTTTCATCCCCTTTTTAATTCCCTTAGGGGTTGTAATTCCAAAAACGTGGCAATTACTTTTTTTTGTAATCGGCTATTATGCCTTTCTAAGAAGTTCCAAAACCATTTGTAATGGATTCTAACTTTCAACCCCTTTTTAACCCTGTTAGGGGATGAATTTTACAAAACCCTGAAATTACTTCTCTTGTCTTCTTATAATATCCCTAAATACAAAGATTCAAGTCCCACACTCGAAAAAATGTTTGATATCCATACAAACTTTCAACCCCTTTTTCACCACCTTAATGGATGAATTTTCAAAAACGCTGAAATAAGTTTTCTTGTATTTTAATAATATGTCTTTTAACGAAGTTTCAAATTCCTAGCTCAAAAGAAAACTTTAACCCCATACAAACTTTCATCCCTATTTTAACCCTGTTAGAGGATGAATTTTACAAAACGCTGAAATTACTTTTATTTTCTTCTAATAATATCCTCAAATACAAAGATTCAAGTCCCGTGCTCGAAAAAAATTTTGATATCCATACAAACTATCAACCCCTCTTTCACCACCGTGGGGGATGAATTTTCTAAAACGCTGAAATTAGTTTTCTTGTATTTAAATTTGATACTTTTTCACAAAGTTTCAAGTTCCTAGTATAAAATAAAATTTGCACCCGAAGACGAACTTTCATCCCCTTTTAACCCCCTTAGGGGTTGAATTTCCAAAAACGTTGCACACACTTTTTTTTGTAATCGGCTATTATGCCTTTCTAAGAAGTTTCAAAGTATTTGTAATAGATTAAAATTTTCAACCCCTTTTTAACCCTGTTAGGGGATGAATTTTACAATACGCTGAAATTACTTTTCCTGTCTTCTAATAATATCCCTAAATACAAAGATTCAAGTCCACCACTCGAAAAAAAATTTGATATCCATACAAACTTTCAACCCCTTTTTCACCACCTTAGGGGATGAATTTTCAAAAACGCTGAAATTAGTTTTCTTGTATTTTAATAATATATCGTTTTATGAAGTTTCAAATTCCTAGCTTCAAAGAAAACTTTAACCCCATACAAACTTTCATCCCCTTTTTAACCCCCTTAGGGGTTGAATTTCTCAAAATCGCTTCTTATCTCTTGTACACTTTATAAATGCAATCTGGTGTGCAAATTTCAACTTTCTGGCTTTTGTAGTTTCGGCTCTGCGTTGATGAATCAGTCAGTCAGGACACTTGCATTTATATATATAGATAGATAAAGCTGTTTCAAAGCTTTAGTTTAAATTTATATTCTAGTAAGCCAATTTTTTTGAAATATATAGACGCGAAAATGGAAATTGGTATGGGAAGTTACCCGTTCGTGGATATTTTTTTATTTGCCGCCTTTTACTACTGTCAAAAGGTTGGCTTGCCAAAGTATTTAACTTATTACTTTAAATATTATCGCTGACCCCCTAATGTAAATTTCATCCGATAGGGTGTCGTGAAGTACGCGTTTGCGTTAAGACTAATTTTGTATGGGATTCTGAACAGCGCGCCAAGCGGGACGTGTTGGAAACTCAAAATCCCACACAAAGTGAGACTTAACGCAAACGCGTACGTCAGTCATGCTATCCAATGAAATTTACAGTAAGGGGTGATTATTTCAGGAAAATCTCGACATCAGAGGGGCTACCGCGAAAACCGAAATTCGCATTTTGTGGGGGTCTTTCTCCTTCACTCCCATGAAGGCGTAATTAGAGTGACAGAGAAAAATTCCCGCAATTCGCGAAGTTCTATTTTCGCGGCTGTAGCCCTGGTAACCCTAACGCACGTCAATAAAGTTGAGACCGTCATGCGTCGATGAACGTGATAATTTGGCCGATCACCACGTGTGTGATTAAGCTACCTATTTCATTATACTTTTATGCCTTTTTACGTGTTATTCGCAGACGGTCTAGAACGCAAAATGACTAGTGTAATATTTTGCCTATATCGCTTTTAGTCTATACATAAAATGGCTGCATCATTTTCGTCTTTTTATCTTTACGTTAGCGATGTCGACGGAGCCCCGCTATCGCGGGGCTCCTATTCAGTGCTGTTTGGCCTTCGGCCATTTGAAGATAACTAACGAACCTAACCTACCCTATTGATATACAAAAGCGGTCATTTTGCGTTCTAGACCGTTCGGAATGTAGGCTAAAAGGGTATAGGCAAAATATTACACTATTAGTCATTTTGCGTTCTAGACCGTCCGCGTCTATACCATTTTTACTAACGTCAATTTGTAGTTAACAGCCGTTTTTATTGTTCAGAAATATAAGACCTATAATGCGTTTTAGCTCTTGTAGTACATACAAAAGATAAATTATATATTACTTCCCTCTGTATGATGCGATTGATTTGCTTTATAATATAGTGTTTTAGATGCATATTTACAAGATATAGGTGCATATAACATGTTACAGGGAATTAAATCCAGCTTTGGTTGCTTTTTAGGAACTATTAAGACCATCACTGAAGCTTCAGCTCCAGTACTTAGTAATTTAAAATAATTTAATTTAATTTCATACTCGTATTACCTATTAGGTAATAACGGTAAGAATATTGTGTAGGTATCTTCCGAAACTTCCTACATTTTAGCGAATACACGATAAAATTAACACTTTGAAATATTCAGCTAATTATGAGTTACAAGTGTTACGTTTCATTAATTGCTCGGTAATTAGCAGGATTTCTGTATTGAAAAATCAAAACATAAGCAACTTAAACTAAACATAACAAATGGTTGGTAGTTTTATCACTAAAAAGCATGTGGTGAACATTACAGTAGTCCTTTTACGCGCATTGAAATGTGACTCAAAACTGAATATCACGCATGAGTTCCACCCCATAACAGTTCCAGCATGAGCCATCAAAAACTAACCAAAACCTTAAAGCGCTACGGCGAACTCATTATCATGAATTCATCCGAATATCGTGCAAACGGCAACGTTGTGTGTAAAGTGGGCCCATTTATCTGCAAATCCAGTGGGAGGTCACGGCAAAAGTCCACAGCAAAAGCCCGGGCCGGTAGCACAATTTAATTGAGTCCTGCGACCTCATAATCCGAGTCGCCGGTGCCCGCTAAATGTTATTTATACGTCCGCCATAGCCGCCAGCCCGCCGCTACCCGGTAGCGGCCTACCCGGCACCCCCCGACCTTCCACGCGTCGTCGCTTTTACTGTTTTTCTCCGTGCCCACTCTAACCCGGCAGTTAATTTGCAGTCCGATTATTGCTATTGGCTTTATGCTTGTTATTAAACTTGTCGGTAATTTAACATGGAGCACGGCTTCTAAATTGCCGTGTTTCGCCCGATTAGCTCGCGTTGCCGCAGATTGAGTTAGTGGCGATTATTCGTCGCCTTTCCATTCGATTGTCAAACCATGTACGCGACGCACACGGAGCCATCGGGACTTCACATTCGAGTGAGTTTATTTTACTTCAACACATGACTTAGTTGCGCTACACATACCTATCTGAAAAAGGCGAGTGTTCCTCCGTCACACCATCGTAAGCATTTAATTTGAACGTCATTTCTCGCGTTCTACAATAAAACACGTGCAATTCTTTGTTTTTCTGGAGAAGAATCTAGTAAATCGAGTCGTCGAGCTGCGTAATTGTTTTTAATACAATTCAACTATCGGTTTCTCCACATCAGATCGGCCAGGAATTTATTATCTAGTAAAGCTCAAGGTTTAATGTTACCACTTAACGCGATATGACTGTCATTTGCACCTAATTTGGAAGGGAAACTTAAAAAATTAAGACTCCTTCGCAATCTCAATGGCGACATTAACCGAGGCATCGCAATTTCATGGGATGAAATGGTAATTAAATGTAATAGCTGGTGACGTTTTTTATCAGTTGACTTTATTAATAACCTAGGTACTGTCGCTATTAACATACTTTAACGATCGGTCGGTTTGGAGCGTTGCAGAATTAATGCCCGATGCTGCGATTGTGCCGTGCGACCATAAATGAAGTTGCCCAGTCAGTATAAACTACTGGGAATTCGGCCATTGGAATTATCGGTGCAATCCGAGAGATAATTGAATGGACGCGTTAAATAACAATTAATTGCGGGCGCGATGGATATTTAGCGAAACGAAACGTAATATCTGGCTGTAGTTGAAATAGGTCATACATCATTGTCGCGTCGGTGGGATACTTTGTCGGCGCGACGGGTCCCGAGGCGCGCGCAACGCGCGACCGTGTCGCCGCTGTGTCGCGCCCGTCACGCGTCACGTCGCGTCGTGAGTATCGATCCGACGTGACATGACGCGGTGCGATCGATCCCGTCTCGTCCTCGTGCCGTGCCGCACGCACCTGATTACAATGTTAAACGACCCCATTTGGCTTTATATGTAAATGATGAACTATGTGATTATACCTAGGTACGTGATTTTGTAAGCTACGCATTGCTCACGACTGTGTTGCTCCGTGTATAGTTCAAGTATTTTCTGACATCTAAGTCACGGCAATGGGTTTTAGCATATCGAAAAATAAGGATGGGTAATGGTTTGGCTCGTTCTCCCGCAAATACAGTTCTGTGGTAGAATTACGTGTCGTTAACTTGTTAGATTCGTCTCAATCAAGGAAGTGACAATAATAGTACCTATCTACTTGTCTCTTAGTTGTAAAATTTAGACAGCCTGAGATCGTTAAATAATAAAATCTTCATGTAATGATATACATATCTAAAATATGCTGATTTAGGCGTTTATGAAAACTGAATTAATGTCAAAAAAGGCGCTCGCTCGGTCTAAAGCACGAACCTATGTACCTATGCGAGCGTGACGCAGACATATTTACTTATGCTTACCTATTGACTTAGTTGTGTTCCTATTGAATTTTAGTTTCTGAATCCCCACTCCCGGTTAGGATCGATCAGCTCGGCTCGCATCTCCGTGTCCCGTCTAGCACGCAAACGTCTGAAGTACGGTCGGCAATGTCAACTAATCATTAACACCCAACATTACACAACGGTGAAATACGTGCTTCTATACCTATAGGATTAACTACATTGCTCGCTTAATTCATTTTAAAGTTCCGTGCTCGACGTATGCCATAGGGACTTTAATGTTAGAAGTAAACTTAAAGTGACATTCCATTTCCAACTGCAGCTGCAATACTGTTCATTTTACTATGGAAACGCGTCGCTGTCATTGTCAATTTCCATAGTAAAATGAACAGTATTGCAGCTGCAGTTGGAAATGGAATGTCACTCTTATATCGACAAACCTTTGACAATAACAGCAAATAATAAAAATAACTCTATAAATAGGGGAAGGTCATCATCCTCAACTTTATACTATATAAGGGTAGGGATGAATGTGGACCCGCCTTTGTTTTATATGAATGTAACCATGAAATACGTGTTTTTTGAATAAATTATATATATGTTTATTTTCATAGTCGGTCATCAACTGGTGTCAATCCAATTCTGCTGACGCTACGCAGAGCCACGTCGGCGTCGCAACGGCGTGGGCCGTGACGCGAGACAATCCTGTGTTTCGAGCACAAGGACTAAAGTACTCACACTTTCTTTTTGCCCTATAAAACTGTGAAAGCCTGAAGCAATAGAGTTTAAAATCGAAACAAAAACACTTATGTGTTACTAATGGGGTACTGGGTAGGATATGGCTCAGTCTATGTCATGTGCTGAATCAGCAGCGGAAAACACAAAGTGGAATCACACACTTTTGCTGAATATGAACATTTTAAGAGCCCTTTAACGTGCACACTAGCGCCACAGCTAAATAATCGTGATTATTTCAATTTGACGAAAGATATTGAAAAAAGGGGGCCGCTGCGTACTGTATTGTGTATTTATGTATCATTTGAATACATCAGACTATAGTTTTTATGTTGCTGGATTCGTCAATCTATGCGTCCAAAGTTAAAACGGCCGTTTTTGTTTTGAGTTCCTAGATCGACGAAACCAGCAACATAAAATGTAGCGGCCCCCTTTTTTCCATATCTTTCGTTAAATTTAAATAATCACGATTATTTAGCTGTGGCGCTAGTGTGCACGTTGAAGGGCTCTTAATACCCCCATAGTCCCATAAAGATTGAAGGTTAAGACGAAAGTGGAGGATCCGCGCGAAATCGCCTTTTCATAACAAACGTAGTCCTCATTTTTCTCTCTGGATATTAACAATATTAACATGATTAAAAATATTTTGACACAATTTTTTGTTATCAACCACAGCTATGCACCTATTGCACTTACGTTAGATTTTTTTCGAATTTTTAATTATTATAAGATTCAGGAGTTACTTCTACATTTCCCTACCGCTCGGATGAAAAGCCAAAGTTGCAGGAAATGAGTTATAACAATTATCACAATTTCTTCTTGAATGCTGAAATTCCAGCCAGACATGTAAAGAACTGAATTTGTATATATTGACATCTTATGTATAACTATAATATTCGTTAAAGTCGACGTACAGTGACTGATCGAGGCGAGATTGTAATTTGTCGGTTAGCAAATAAATATTATATCTACCCGAAAATTACTATCTAAAATTAATACTATACCTCATTAAAAACTAAAATTAAAAACTAAACTAATCTAAATTAAAATAAATCTAAAAAAGGCCCCCGCGGCATTGTGCCAAAGATGCTGGCAGCATTCCCTCGCTGAATCGCAATACTGATGCGCTGCGAAAGACAGCTGCCAGCTCTCTGGTCACCGGTGGTATTGACCAGCTTTTTGCACAGTTCTTGTATAACTCGTGTTTTAACAAATAAACGATTATCTCATCTTATCTTCTTATGTTAGACATTCTTGGTTTTAGTATAGGTTCAAGGCTCAATGCCACCTTCATAAGAAAAGAAACGCTGTTAATTCATTTCCTTATTCCTGCTCCGTGAGTGTAGGAGTGTTGAAGTGATCCCATTTTTTCGCAGACATAGACAAAGACAGATCAGAATAATAGCTTAGGATGGTAAATAAGGTGACAGCGACCGCGTAGAGACTGCAGCAGTAATACCGCAACAGTAATGCGGCTGCAGTTGCCATCTAAATGTCATATTTATGGTAACATTCCATTTCTAACCGCAGCTGCACTACCGGTACTGAACGCGTCGCTGTCATTGTCAATTTCCAAAGTAAAATGAACAGTAATGCAGCTGTCGTTGGAAATGGACTGTCACCTTTAGTGTTCTCTTTGTAAATACTGTTGCTTAGCTTAGCATGTGCATAAAACATGTAGGAAATTTCGTGTTTTGGCGGGAAATTTAGGAAAAGCAAAATTCTATAACGATTGAGTTGTTTCTTCCTGGCAATTTTCATTTATTTCCGATTTGTAATATCAACTTTTAAATATGTACTTTTCATAAATTTTACTGCAAGATACTTTTAGTACTTATCGTTTTCAAGTAAAAGTGCATTTAATCTTACATCGACGGTGAGTAGTAAATACAAAATAATTTATAGCTCAGCCTAGAGCTTAAATGGTTCACGCAGATTGAAAACTGCAAATTCACGACGCTATAAACGAACTTGGATTTGTTTCTAGTGGTGTCGCTGTCTTTTATTACTCTGTTAACGTAGTATCATCCGATGCGTCTATACTAAAACATATCTTATTTACCGTGGTGCTTATGTCACGAGTTACCTCTATTTGTACTAAAGGAGTGGTAAGAACGTCATATGCGCCCGTATCGTTAAAGTCCTATTTGGTTTGGATGTGGGTTCGTGAAGACGACAAGGATTTATATTTATGATAGGTGTAATAACGCCGACGGAAACCTGACGATGGAACCTCCCTTTGTGTATTCAAGAATGATCTTGATGCATTAACACTTGTTTAATGTGGAGGGATTCCGGTCAAATTTATGTTCCTTATACCAGGCGTGTCTCACTCCGCGATTTCGTCGCTTTGCTACAGGTAGCTAAAAGTACAGTATCCGTTTGACCCCAATTTTGTGGTTTGCCATAAGCCATAATCCAAGCGTGGCGCTACCGCCACCTAGCGGCCATATCTGTGCTGATCGTGACAGACGAGTGAGTCTTCTGTACCTAGTACTATTATTTATTCTGTGCTTATACAGTCAAACATAAGAGTCAATAGAGATTTAATTTGTAAACACACACATTTTTGGCAACGATGCCTTCGCTACCGTTCACGCGTGGATCGTGTACGTTATCTGAATTTGATCAACATTCAAATTTATCTAAACAACAGTTTACGACAAGTCGTTAATCTAGGATAATGTATGTATGCAATAAGTATCTAATCAATATACTATGGACTTATATTAATATTAGCCCAGGAGTGGGACATACTAACAGGCTAAATAAAAATATCATAAATCTTCTTAAAGAGAACAGTTTTTAAAAATAGGCTCGCTTGTCAACGAAACATTGCTTTATAGGTACAAGGTATAACACTAGTCGGTTTTATTTAAACTTTGATATAGGTATGTAATTTCCATATCCATATTGATTTAAATTTGAATTCCATTGCAATTCTGTAGGTACTTACATCTGCCGCACTAAGATAAAGTGCAACAACGAATTTTGATTACCTACTCCAAATTCTACCTATGTAATGATCTTGACGAGATCAAGTTAAATATTTTTTTTTATACTAGGTTGGTGGCAAACAGGCATACAGCCCGCCTGATTGTAAGCAGTCTCCGTAGCCTATGCACGCCTCCAATTCCAAAGATGTTACATGCGCGTCGCCGACTCTCGCACCCTCGTTGAGCTCCCTGGCAACCTTACTCAACGACGGAACACAACACTAAAATTAAAATAATTAAAGAATAATTCAATAATATTATTAAAGTAGATACAAA
Organism: Cydia fagiglandana; assembly: GCF_963556715.1. Lineage (NCBI taxonomy): Eukaryota > Metazoa > Arthropoda > Insecta > Lepidoptera > Tortricidae > Cydia > Cydia fagiglandana. Next base: position 11,597,117 of record NC_085959.1, read on the forward strand.
TTAATTATTGCTTAGTGCGGCAGACATATCTACTTAGGGCGCTTTATAAATTTTAATGGCAGATTAGCATTAATTAACGTTTGATATGACATGAAGAAATGGTGTGAATCATGAATCAATATGTTAGAGAAAAACCGACATTACGATCATGTTCCGCATAATTGAAGTTAAATAAGCAAGTGAGTTGCCGCCTCGGCCTGACTAAATTAATACACGACTCCCGTTCGTCAAGCCAAAAGAGAGCAAGAGTGGCGTTTACTGCCCAATCATTATAATGATCGGTTATCGATTTGTATGGCGTGCCTCTCTAAAGGACCAAAATTTGTGCGCCCGATTACCTGCCCGCGGCGGCTCCGTAATCTATGCCTACCGTCGTCACGATATCATCGACTTATCTCGTTCCCTCTTATAATTTTGGAAAATTCATATAATAACATCTGATAACAATCTAATTATTATAATGTCCTCTTTAACATATCCCGTTGGAAGCGAAATTGGAGCGGCCGGTTTTCGAGCCGGGATAATGCCTTTGCTAATGCAATGGAAATTATGAGATCATCTTTATGCCTTTAACTGTGCTTTTAAAATAAACACATTACTACGCCTTTACTGTCCGCTGGTCGGTTTTATGATGGCGCATTCCGACTCTGGAACGGGCTTTATATTCAAATGCGGATACCAAATTACAGGTAGCTAATGTTTTTCAATTACGATCTCCAAGTTTTAATAAAGGTTTGCGAGTATTTTTTACGCACACTATTAAAGTGGCAATTACACTGGCACTGATAATGCCTATCTAATAAGAATCGGAATTTCTTGATTGTTTCAAACTGCGATGTTGAAATAAGGAGTAATAAAAATAGAACGTAATATAAAATTGATGGTGTGATTTAGACAGAGTTGTAGCTGTCTATAGATCGCACTATGACAGTGGACGGGGAGTTAGGCAAGGGGACGGCGGCCGTTGTCCGAAACTCATCAAATATTGATAGCGGACTGAAAGCGTACAGACTGTACCTGTGATGTAGCGAGCCATCCAATTCGAAAGATTTACCTACTAGACGAATACCAAATGAGGCCACGCCCTCGGCAGTGGCTGTGCAAAGAAAACAGCTCGCAGCTTCGGCTTCGACAAGTGTTACTTTACTATCTCTATAGGTAGTTGTTGAGTTATGAACGTTATATACAATGTTAATAGGTTATTTTCAATTTTAAAGGAAGTTATGGAGAATTAATATTTTTTTTTAATATTGATATAAAATCAACATAGTTATTTTTGCAATTCACTGTTTGTCGAGAACTAATCTGAGTTTTCATATGTTATTTATACTTTTTATAGATTTTGTCTATGTTTTTAAGGTATTTTGTTTTTACCTTTTGTTTTACGAGTTGTCATTAAATGCTGTTTGAAAGCCCAGCTTTTTCGTTTGCTCCCGAATTTTAGCTATCGAAGTGTAAATTGTCCTGGATTCCGGGACACTGTTACAATCACGAATAGAATATAAATAAATTAAATTTAGTACGTTTCAACACATTTTGTTTCAGATTTTCTAATCAAAAATACATAACAGTGCAATCCCTTCCACGTACATATATTTGTACACATTTGTTTTTTACATACCTATCGCCTAATTAATTTGAGAACGTTTAACAAACAAGGAAATTGCCGCACACTTTCAATCAAATAAATAAAATCAGTACAAACATAGGTACGTCGTTGCACAAGAGTAAAACACGCTTCACGAGTAGCTACAATGTTTTTCTCAATAGGTATACCTTTTTATCTTTTTACCGAAATACTTTTTCCGATCGAAACTTACATATACGATACGAGTATGAGCACGTTATCACAAAGCAAACAAAATCTGCCCTTTCCTGTCCACATGACAAAGTGCTTCGCCTTGCGTTGATTAAAGGCCCCAAAACTCTGCAGGGACGAAAGCTGACACTCACTTTTCCAACAGAAATATCTTCACCAACCCCATTTCAAACTATCCTCCCACATAAAACATTATTAATCCTCACGAAGAGCCCCTCTCTTTGCTGAACACTCTTCATTTGACAGATTGGTCTGAATTACTAAAGCTTTTTTTTTAATTTAAGGGCAATAGAAATCGCAGGATTCGTTACGAAGTGTTTGCACTGTCATCTAACTGGGATAGCTTTACGTCCAAGTAGTTTTTATTAGAAGTTTTGTTGACCTAGGCGGCGGAGCGAGCGCCCCTTGGTACACATTGATATAATATCGCTTATATTTGATTTGATCAACCCTCAGCACTGTTGGTTACAGATGCTTTGTTATTGTTATAGATTTCCTCTCAGTTTGATTGCTCTTTAATAGATATTATTGCGCAATGGTGCTTGCGATCGGTTGCTATTCGATAAAATGTAATGCAGTTTTCATTATAATATATGTAAGCTAGACATCGCGTGTTATAATCTACGTTATCTGACGTCTAATCGCTTAACGCAGTTGAGTGTAAAGAACATTTTCTCACATAGCTTGAGACAGCATTAATGTGAATGCCTGGTAAAAAGTTAAAACAACATTTTTTGCTTTCCTATAGTTACCCTAAGTACCATCGTACCGTATCACATGTCATTAGCGTACTAAACATGTATAAGTGCATATACAGGTACTGATAGCGTTGTAATGGTTCCGACAAAGCTTTTCAATAGCTAGACGTACCTCGGCAAATTGTCAGTGTCACACAGATAGCGGGGGTATCAAACAAAGACAATCATGTATTAATAATAATGTTGGAACGCGATATCTAGCTCACGATAGGCGGACAAAATCTGATTTCACACTACATGAAACATACATTTTCCGTGGTGTTTCAGTGGTCGTGATAGAGGTCGGTTTCGATTGGTAGTGTGATACCTAAACTCTAACAAGGCTGCTCCTACTTCGCCCTCGCTCGGTTCGGACTCGTCCAGGGGGGGTGGGGAGCGGCAGATATGCCGATTAGACTTGTATAGTTGTAAATATCAGTGTCGCGGCTATAATGACACATAGTGAACACGTTATCGTTGGATATAACTAATTACAGGAACGCACGCGATGCGATAGCGATGTTTACACAAACGGGGCCGGGTCTTTGTAATCGTAGCCTCGCGTCGAATGATGCGCGTCGCTGCGCAAGCTCGGGTTACCCGCTCTGACAAACTTACATGTGCTGGGTGGTAATTGGCTGGTTTAAGGGTCGACTCCAGAAAAAGGCACGACCAAATAAAACTATGCTATGTCAAACTTGAGCAAATGGTTCTTCTAAATAAACGTAAGCGGTGCTAGTTAGGCGACATAGTTGTTACTCGTAATAGAGCATGGAATTGTTCAAAATATACTAAAACATACACAACTTGTCAAATAGAAAAGGGCGCGAATTTCAAATTTTCTATGAAAAGTCAACTCTAAGCGCCCACATTTTTAATATTTTCCGCCTAACATATACATAAATCTACCTGGCAATAATAAGAATTTAGATCTAAAGTCTGTAAAAAAACAAGTAGAAACGTATGGAAATCTAATGGCTGCTCTACACGATGGGCCAGCGCCGACCACTAAAAGGGACGCAGCCATGCGGTAGAATGAGATAGCAATATCACTTGCTCCCTCTAACGCATAAATGCGTCCCTTGGATTGGCGCCGTTGGCCCATCGTGTAGAGGAGCCATAAAAAAACCTCGTATCTCGTACCTACGCCAATTAATACGGCATTAGTAACGACGTTAGTAGGTAACGACGTAGAACCTAACCTATTCAGATATTGACCTTCTCAACTAAGATATTGACGCTAGCTGTACAAAACAAAGTGCCCTTTAAAGTCTTCTCGCTCTGTTTAAAGAAAACAAGCTGGAGGCCCTCATGTTAGTGGTTGAAGTGGGGTCCAATGTGTGCATAGTATCTTATGCTATTATTTCTGAGTCAAGCTCGCTCTATTGACCAAAATCTGTTGACGTCCTCTAGAGCTCTCGGCCTTTAATCTTTTGCCGACCGAGATTTGTATTTAAACGGGGTAAGTGTGTGTTCTGTGTGCTGGGACATCAGTTAATATAATTAGGTACTTTCCTAACCTATTTGTGGCTGTACTTGTGGCCTGGAACTTCAACGTATAGGGCTTATGTGGCTTTAAGGAATTAATAGTCGCCACGCTTACAAATGAGGTTCTCACAATACATTATAGGATTTACAAAGTACAAACAAGTAATTATACATTTGGTAATCAAGCAAACACGTATACTTGTCTAGAAAAAGGCACATAACCTACATAAACACCTAGTGGATACGATCTACGCGATTTCCTGGATTATATATTTTGTGCCTCTTCAGGAAAATGTATTAAAATTGTTGATTGGCAAAAGATGATTACGTACTGGCGTATCGATGTAAATTTAAAGTCACCGTTAATATTAAATATGCGCAACCGACACTGTAATTTTGCCAGTTAAATGTCGAGACTCTAAATAATGTAATTAAACATTTAATTTACACTAGATAAACAATCGTTTTACTGGTGACATTTTTGTATTAATTTCACTGACCACGTTTCTGTTCTAGGAAAGGATGAGAACATTCCTACCTCATGCAGTATTTCAGTATTTTCTGCTAATAATCTTATTTCAGTCACCGCCGCTAAACATGAGGTGACAAGCCCACGTGGGCGTCAATAACATTGCCAACTGAAATTATTGACCACTGTCGCAATATATACTTGTAAATAACATACCTAAACCAGAGAGTACACTTTCAAATATCAAATATACATATATATCAATGAAAATAAAAAGTCTTCAGCATTTACTTGTATACCTAAATACATATTATAAGTATCATTTCTATACGTAGGTATCACAGGAATATTAAAAGTGTTATGGCAGTAGCAAGCTACGGAATAAAAAAAAGACTGCCAAGGTGCGTGTACATAGGTTCACGCATAATGGGGGGTTCCCTACCTTTTATATAGGGTATGAAAACAAAACTCCAGTCATTGATATCAGAATAATGTTACTAATTAAAATGGCTTTCACATAGGCACAGACAGACAAATGTCCATGACAGATTCTGTTTTTAGAAAGGAGCATCCATCGGTTTCAATACTTACAAGCTTTTTTTGAAAACTAAAGTGAGAGTATATGTTTGATTACAGTTGCTCGTGGGCAGCAGCGGGGCGGGCGCGGGCGGTGCGGCCACGTCGCCGGACGGGGGCTCCAACTCGGCGCCTCCGCTGTCGCCCGGCGGCTCCGCCGTGGCCGGCGGCGCGCTCTCCCCGGGCGCCGGCAGCCACGCCAGCACCCCCGCAGCCTCCTGCTGCGACACGCCGCGCCCCATCATCACCGACCCCGTCTCCGGCCAGACCGTCTGCTCCTGCCAGTACGACGGCGCCCGCCTCGCACTCTCCTCCTACCCCCGGCTCTCCAGCGCCGCCGTCGGCGTGTACGGCACGCCGTACCCCTCCACCGACCAGAACCCCTACCCTAGCATCGGCGTCGACAGCTCGGCATTCTACTCCCCATTGGTATGTAGTATCTCAATATTCAATATTAAGATCTTGAATTAATTTCCACTCACCGACAAGATCTTAATAAGGCAAATTTACCTTTAATAAAATCCATATCGAGTTTGCCTCGGCGCGCAGTTGTATCTAGGCGCAGCGTTAACATCGAATGTTATTCCCTGCCTATACTGTGCAAATTGTTACGAATAGGTCGTTTGCAGTTTGTCCGCATAGGAGGCCGGGTTTATCGCTCTCAGTACAACGTGTTTGGCTTTTCTGGCGAGCGAGAGGAGAGCACCAGAACCGGTCCGGACGCGCCGGGCCAGAAAACCACCGACACCTCGCAGCGCGCGTCGCCGCCCTGTCACGACACATTAATATTTAAAACTCAACGGAACCCAAAAAACAAACCGCCATTATTATACCAATTACGTTTATCTCAGTTAAGTTTTATATGACGTCTCAACTTAATGCTCAAAATGTCAAATGACTCGTTCGGTTTACTCCCTTTCATTTGAAGATTTTGAATGTCAATAAATTATATTCCGAGCCCGTTTTATTATGAAGAATGTTACGAAGCGAATCCAATTTGTGGTTGCGCAAAGAATGGCTTGCGCTACTGTTCAGTTTAACACCTTGTTTGGTGCAAGGGGGACAAATGGGCGGTCGTCGCATGCGGCGGGCATAATCCCTATAAGGGTCTATAGCCGCCCGAGGAATCGATTGTGCACTTGGAAATCGGAACTCGAAATATTTTTTAATCACTTAGAAACTGGTTGCGGATTTCACCGGGATCAATTCGAAGCGTTTTATCCGATCGACATTAGGCGGGGCGAGGCATATGTGAAATCCGTTAAACCTACAAAATCCTATTGAAGAAAAACATGATCCGATTTTTGTCAAGTGCTAAGAGGAAGTTTTGTGGCATGTAATATTGCAGTGTAGCGTTCATAACGGAAGTCTTCACCGACCATGACGCTTGGCTCCATTTAAGATTTTAGTTCACTCCTTTGTTTAGTGTTTTTCGTCGCGCTTTACATATTGCGATGATGTAGCTTTAAGGTTTTTGCAGATCGCGGCGTAGATAGGATGTTAAACCCCCAAATTATTCCAGAACTCGTACTTAAATGGAAAATAAAGAGTTCGTTCAACTCGGTAATTATAATATCATCTGACAACTCGTGTCGGTAATTGTGGACGCATCCCAAATCGCGCTTCTGATCTCTATCTGTCATTGTATTTAACGAGCCCGTAGCTACCTACGAGTTCACTGTGACCCTGCATGCATGTTTAATAACAGGTGTTTAAATGTATGTACTGTCATTGTGTGCTCTGTGCTCATACCTAACTCACGACAAGCCGAGCCTGTTCCGTGCAAGCGACAATTTAGCGAACAATGACGATGCTCTACCACAAATACGACGGTGCCTGTTTGTGGCTGCGTATGTCTAACTAGACACTTCAGCTAACATAGTCTGTAAGATCATGGGGATATGGTTTAGTTTCTATTGGATGTACATGCGATCGCATGGAAAAAATATGCAACTGCCATTTTTGTACGCTCGCGACTCCGGTGGCGCCGTCTGTGCGACCCGCTAACAATACACCCAGCGCCATCTTTTATCTATTGTGTGCTTTTGATAATCAATAAAAGCGGGTTGTTTGTGCGGTGGCGTTTAATCTGAGGTTCCAATGTTGTTGACTACGCCAGTTAAATTAACACGTTTTCCATTCTAGTTTTAATATACGGCATCATGTGCTTTTACTGTACAAAAAACTCGGTGATATTTCCCCGTAATAATAATAAAGGCTTTAACGCTTTTTTATTAAAACATTCCCTTGTAGGTGCAGCCTCGGTTAAAATGTAATATTTCTTCTTCGGTTGAGACAATCAAGTTTTATGATACGACATATAATGCTGCTCGGGTCGGCGCTCGCTGTTATCCGCAGGGCGAATAATGTTTGTTCGAGTGCGATTCTATTAAATGATCAAATGATATGATAGGACTAGGCGCGAACGCTCAAACATGAACCTAGATATATATCTTTATACCTAAGGTAGGTATCTAAATTTTACTAACATCAATATTATGTACTCGTACATAAATAAAAAAGTACGAAATTAAATCTAGTACCTATAATTTTAATTATGTATGTATACTCTGTCCCTAATTTACGTGTCATACAGACTAAACAGTAGTATAATCTCGATTTAATAAAGTTCTGGCAAATTGTTAGGAAGCTTAATATCTTTCGTCGGCATGTGCCCGCTTTATTGCGAACGGAAATCTTGGAGCACCCCATCCCCATATTGCGTTATGGCCGCCTGATAGACATATGACGGCGACATTCCAAATTAACTGCTACTCGTGAAAGCGCATCTGCCTTTTATGTTCATATACATTTTTAACTTTGAAGGCTCATTTCGATTGAGTGCCTATGCTGAGAATATATTCTAGGTAGGTACATATCTAGTATATGTTCTATTAGATATATGTATAGTTACGAGTATGTATTCGTACCTATAAATAGATGTACTTACCTACGACTACGAGGTATACTGACTATTAACTAGGTAGTAATCAAATTGTATAGAAGAGCTTTTTAAAGTAGAACTACTTGTATGGTATACTACACAGTAGGTAGATATACCTACTTATCTAATTGGTTGGATAAAATCATATATATATAAATAGCCAGAATCGTTATACTCAGTATTACCAGATGTTCGTAGAAAGTGAAGCCACACGATATATCTTACCCGACACATGGTTGAAGTGCAGTATTGAAAACTCAACTAGTTATTCTCGGATGCTGCGACTGCAACACGAGCAAAATCAAACGAGTACGATCATCGCAAGATGAAGTGTGGCGTGAAAATATTCGTCTCGCGTGAGGCATTAGTTTCAATTCAACCATTTGGCGAAACAAACCGTCCCACGTTATTAAACATGCAAAACGTCTAGGTCTCGCCCGCGGAGGTATCATCAAAGCATTAGAATTATACTTTCCTTTTGATACATTTGAATAAACGAAAACGTTTACCCGGCCCGCTTTTAACACAGATCTTAACTACAGTAAACAGATACGGTCCTCATCTAAGGGACAATTGAAAAAAAAAAGTTTCACGGCCGTTTCATTAGACATCGCGATTAAATTAAAAGTTAGATAAGCGGGGAAAAAACGAGCAACGGCCCAGGCCGACTGTAAAAACGTAACAAAATGCCAATTTAAATAAGTCACTAATCTTAAGTCAAAGAGAATAAGTTTAGAAAAAGGAGAGCAGAAATTCAATAAAGAAGGGCGATGGAGCGAGACGGGATGTGCGCGGGCGACGGGCTGGACCGAGAAGGAAAAAATAAACAAATCTGAAGAGGAATCAGGCGAATTGAGAATAGCCATTAAGGTGTTAATGAGGGTCTTATTAAGCCGTCTACTCCCCGTGGGTGGTCGGCTTGTTGGCCGCTTTGTTCATTAATCACCGCGCATTAACTCCGACCTAATTACCCGCCGTACGATATACACTTACTTACTACTATTGTCACTTTTCGACTACTGTTTTAAGTTGCTATAAAGTCGCCGTTACCGCCCCTCAGCGATAGTTTACGGCCTAATGCGCCTTGGGAGTCATTTGAATTGATACGGAGCAGACGGGTTTTTTTTATATTTAAGGTATTTTTTATTCAATGCGTGCTGTTTCAGTACTTACCTATTTTTTTAAACAGTAAAAGTTATACATATTTCCTGGCTATAATTGTAAAAAAAAAAATTGCCATAACTAAAAACGCATAATTATTCGTTTGTCACACTTTATAAACCGATTAATAACAGATTATGCTCATAATTACTGTCAGTAATGACTTAATATTTTTTTATCCTGCCTAACGAAGGTAAAGTCTACGGCTGTAGACTCAATCAATAGGTTGCAGGCAAGGCGTGTAACTATACAAATACTAAATGTCCGGATCGACGAGGCGAAGGACGACCAACAATTCGGCTGTGTAACATAAGATATTAGAAATAAATGAAAAGTGGAAAAATTAACTGTCTCATGCGGGACTCCAGTGTCCCGGGTTCGTGCCCCGCCTGAGACAGTGATTTTTTCCATTTTTAATTTAAAATAGAAATGTCTATAAATATTAAGATTTTAGGGCCCCATACATTTAGTACGACTGTAGAATTAAGGGGTTATTACACCCAATGTTGGCCGAAAGTTAATTGCAATTGACCATTAACCATTACAAATTGAACCGTAAACGGTAACGGACGGTTACAGTTGACGGTTCAACTTGTACTGGTTAATGGTCAAGAATTTTCAATTGCATTAACGTTTCGGCCAACACTGATTACATCTTCATCTGCGCCGCACACGTTTTAGGAGTCAGGTTTCCGTTTCGCGAAATGTTTGAAACAGTTACCAATAAATTATAACGGTCTCCTTATCCAGTTGGTAGGTAGTTTAATTTTCTACGAAGATGGAGGTCCTGGGTTGCTGAATTCGAATCCCGGTAAGGGCTTTATTTGTGTGTTTATCACAAATATACGTTCCTTAGTTATGGATATTTTCTATGTAATTTTAAGTATTTACATACATATATCAAAAATCTGAAAGCAACGATTACACCAAGTCGGGTTTGCTTCAAAATAATAATTCGCCATATTTTTGTTGCAAGCTTAAACATAAATATTTAGTATTTTATCGCCGTATTACATCATTGCTATACTTATAACGGAAATACGAACTTGTGTTCAGGTGACCCCATGCTGCTTGAAGAATGACTATATAAAAAGTGTTCTAATCAGCTACAAACATCTACTTTAAGCCTATAGAAACATGAATACGCAAAAGCCATTTCGCTTAACGGAAATTGCTGTACACGATTGCATATTATCGTTAAAGTGCTTTTGGACAGTTCGTAAAACGTCCGATTTGTGAGTGAGCGAGTGGCGTGTAGTAATACTGGGAACATATGTAGATGCACCATTACCTACTCTATTGCCGATCAATTAGTCACTGCGACTTCAGTGTTTGACTAATGTTCTTGTTATATTTTATTTCTTCCCTAATTAACTTAGGATGGGAAAGCGGAGAACTCCGCTCACAAATAACGTGATCGATTGATATCTAGCTACTTTGTTAATAAGGTTGAAAGTTACACGGAATTGTAAACGCCGCAGTTGCACATGTGTGCGCTCTGCCGGCCATGATGTCCCGGTACTCAAATATGTTAGTATTTATCGATATTCTATAAATGGATAAGGTATCTTTAGATTGCGCGGCGTCATAGATAAGAGGGTGTTGATGATACTAATATCATAATGGATGTAGTCGTACTAATAAAGAACTAAATGCCGCTTCGAAAATATTATCACATATTTAGTTTTGAGAGTACAAAATACTTGTATTGATATGGTTATGATTAGGTAGGTATTTTCTTATTGTTATTTGACTCAGTTTTATTCCATTTATACCTAATACAACAACTATTTATTGATCACTACTTCGCCCGCTTTGAGAACACTAACTGCACTCCTTTACAAAATTATCTTATATGTTAATATTTTTAATTCAGGTTAAAAGCTATCTATGTGTTTATCGAACTTCATCCGAAGCCATTAGCCGTATTTGTGGAATTGCAGACCTAATGTACCTTTAGCCTTTTACGTTAATACAAAGCTATGCTCTATTTTAAATTGCCAAAATGTTTCGGCTCGAGCCTTCGGCATCATGTTAGTAAGTATGATACAAGAAACATATAGATAAATGCATAACTCACAGACTTACATATGTAATTTTTTGTAATCTCGGCGTATCTCACGCGGTAGAGGTACATAATGTATGAGGCAATGGTGTTGCCGATGAAAATGGGTGGGCTTATCGGTAGGTCTATCGGCGATTTGACACAAATTCGTTATACTTAGATTATGTGACAAGCGATAAAATGTTGTAAGGCACCGCCTTGCCGTGATTGACACCCGCTTGTTGACACAGTGATATGACGTAGGTGGGGTACCTACTTCTGTGCCGCGCTTATCTACCGGCCGGCATTGTGGCGATACCGTCTAAGTGCTGGATGAACGACTTAGCGCTAGAAATACACTGCGTGTTTGCAAATCGATACGCCGCATCTCTATCGGTGACAATGACGTTTTATAAACAGTCACGGTCCAACCCTCGTCTCACCTCGAAAGCGTTAATTGCTCCGCAAATATACTCATCTTCGCACTAAGCGTTTACTTGCCGACTTTAATGACTGGGCAAACAGCGGCCGTGCGGTCAGCCGCCGGCTCGCTGCTAATAAATCTCTGGCTTTTCCCCGATTTCCCGGCGTCCCGCCGCGGCGCTGGCCCCCCATCCGCCGGCACTCTTATAAATTACCTACACGCTTCTACTATAAATCAAACAATACCCTAGCTAAATGTATTTACTATTGTTTGAATACACTTCCAACACTATCATGGGCAGTATCTTGACCGCGGTGATGCGATAATTCACTCGATCATTTGCGGGGTCATAGGTTCGGTGGCGTTAGTCAGCGGTCTCGGCAGCCGGAGGAAATGTGTTAGTTATGACCCTTTGTCTGCGGCGGAAGTGGAGGATATTGTGACCGGTTCCGAGCGAAGGCATTTGCGATCAATCTTGAGAGAAAAGATCTGGACGCGTCTCGGAGGAAGTGTGCTAATGCGTGGTTAGTGCAGTCGCCGGCTGGCCGCACTCTATTCGAACCGACTAATTGTCGTTTGGGATGAACTACCTACTCGTACTTTTGTTGCATATAATTTATTAATTTTTTTTTTAAGGTGGGTTACCTAATGTTTTTTTTTTCTTATTAATATTTTGTTCAGCTTTGTAAAAGGTTGCTTTTAAAATGTCACGTCACTAAACTGATGATATGATACTTAAATTCGTGTGCATGGTCTCCTCGTGCTATAATATCTCTTTGCCTAAAAAAAAGATAAAATCACCTAGTAAATTATGAAATAAACCGTTGTTAAGCGATTGACCTCTGTGTATTAAATTATCAAATTAGACGCAATTAGCGATGTTGAATGATGAATTCGGAATGTAGGGGAACCAAAACAAACTACGACTCTTCTCTTTCCGCACAGACTCTAAATGATTTGCAACGTTGAACTTAGGGCCAGAGTTAGAGTGACTAGGGTGGTTAAATAAATCTTGTTTATTTCGTTGGGCTACCTCCTCGCTCATTTGTTACACCTATTAATGTTGATAAAATACGCCAAGTTTTGTAATTTTATCTCAACCGCAATGTGGTGTTCAACCACTTTGTAATTTTTGTTACGTACATAGTATGTTATAGCCAAAAAAAATTTAAACATGTTATTTAAAAAAACTATGAAGAAGATTAACATTTTTATTTCAATTTTATATGATTTTTTCCACAATTGGGTTTTGTAATTTCAACTATTTAATCAAATTATAGGTAAGTAATAGTGATATTTAACCTAACCTTTAAGATTTTGAAATACTTAATAGTTAAATTAACTTGTTCAAAATTGAAAACAATGCCCTTAATATTAATATGTGATGTGCATCAGTCGTTGTAAATATAAACACGACTTGTGACCATTTAACAGCATAAAGGTGCTTATTCCGTTCGTTATCTGACCGGAAGTGAAAAAAACGTGATGCTAAGTGTAATTTTTGTCCGCCCGACTCGCCCGACGAGCTAAGCATTAGTTGAATAAAAAATTAGATGAATAAAAAACATGGTGCCGATGAAACATGAGATAGTTTTAACTAGATATATTGTTTTTTATTTAAATTTATTTTTTAAAGTACAGCCGGTGAATAGTAAGGTTGACTTTTATTTAACTGCCGTATTCGAATTTCAAGATATTCACAAGAGACGACACGTACTAGATCCATTCTAGATACGCTATAGTTTAGATATCAACTAGTTCTCTTTTGCAGCGCAATTCGGGCAACAAATGTCAGTTTTACGTTAGATAGAGTAAGATATCTATTAGATGTGAATTGGATCTCTAAGTCATATCCTGTGCAAATCGTTCAATAGTATCTCCAGAATCGCGCAAATGTCAAATTTGATAGGTTAGATCTTAAACATATCGTTATCGTATCTTGGTGATGTCTAAAAGATGTCTAATAAATGTCTATTTCAAAATCCGAATCGGGCCCTAAGACAAGACGAGTAGATGCATAAGATAGATGAGGTACCTACGTACTAATTACTTAGCATTCAGTAGAGAGTACTTGAATGAAAACTAAATAAGTAAAATCTTTAACTGCCCAATTTATTTTATAGTTATTGTATTGGTTTTTTTGATAAAATGACATCGCACTACAAAATTACAAATATGATTTTATGTTACTGTGTAGAACAACTTCGTGCTATTTATGCTTTACCTCAATAAATACATAAAACGCGAATTGTACGCCAATCCTTGGTAATCAGACTAATGAACCAAAAGGTTAATTAAAGTTTTACAACACCATTATAATGGCTGCCACTATTATAACGGACACAACATACCTACGCCGGATCAGCGGTCAAACGGTGATAAATTAGTGATAAACCGCACAGGAAGTTTACTATTACTTTGGGCTAAGACATTACAACAAAAACTAAATAGATCAAGTGATCGATTTGTACCCATATAGGTAGTTCTAAATTTAGAAGGATTTAGTACTAACTTTAAATGATAATTTTTGATAGTGCCTTTTAAACATTAGCTGACAGAAACTAAAACTGACCAAACTAGTAGCAAAAAAAAACAGTACAAATTGTCCTACTTTCCGTGCGTATGTCAAAAGTTTAAAGGGCCGTATATACTGTAAAACGTTGTACGATACAAGTGCGAATAAATAGGTCATTTACAACTCTTGTCGATCTTTACTGCCTTCGTTCGTGTTTTAATTGATCGCGACTCGTTTCGAATTTCATCTTTTCCGCACTTGTATCGTAAATAACTATTCCTGAAAATGAGGCACAGCTTATATCCACAGTTCCGTTGACAAAATAATCCAAGCAATTAGATAAAGCCAATCTCTGAAATGACGTAACGAGTTAATTATGTTATCTAAGAAGACGATTACCGCGCTCCCATCCCCATGTTGAGTTTAAGATTAACTTACTTAATGACAATATTTCAAAAGGTTCTCAATAAAGCGGTCTATTTACGTTATTACACTTAACAAAAACTTGATTCTTGTACGTGTAACTAATATGCGTTATTTTTACAAAACTAGCAAACGTTAGCTACTATATACAAACTTAGATAAGTATATTAAATTGATTATACATATGAAACATAACATCCACAATTCAGGAACAATCAATGCTGACAAGTTGTCATAAAAATAAATATCTTTGCCCAAATTTAAATCCTCCAGCTTCGTACGCAAAGTCAGTATTGATTATGTTATGATATACTTATTTACGTTAAGTTTAATTTTATATTTATAATTGACACTGACAAATAACGAAACATGTCAATCTACTGTTGATAGAAATAAAAGATAAGATTCGAAAGCTGCATCTCTGTAAACAGGCTTATTTCTATACCCATCAGGTTTTTTGCCGACGTGTCACGTAGAAAAAAAGGGCAAACTTACCGTGAAACGACAAAGTTAACGCCGTTTATAATATTATGACACCGTACCTTA
Source organism: Cydia fagiglandana (assembly GCF_963556715.1). Taxonomy (NCBI): domain Eukaryota; kingdom Metazoa; phylum Arthropoda; class Insecta; order Lepidoptera; family Tortricidae; genus Cydia; species Cydia fagiglandana. Next base: position 11,612,263 of record NC_085959.1, read on the forward strand.
ATCGCACGACCACCGGGGCTCGGGCTCCAGTTTGGGGAATAAATGATACGTCAACAGCAACAATAGATGAATGAAGACGTGCTCGCATCTATCTAGTACTGTCAAAACGGTGCGCGAGTGGTGCTCGGGCCCGCTCGGCGTGCTGGCCCGCGAATGTTCGTGCGATTGCTTCGCAGTTGGTAAGTTGCGAGTTTTTTGCGGGTTATTGTAGATTCGGACAGATGTCACGGGCAGGGAGGCCTCGACAAAAGCGCTCCGGGGGCGCTTTGTCCTCCCTCCCCCCACCATTAACCGACACCTCTCCATTCCAGTATCAAAATAACACATATAAATTATTCACTTTATTTATTAGAATGTTCATTGTAGAATAGTTATTGCTCTAAATGGTTTTTAATGTCCCTATTTTATAAGTAATTTATACGTCAAGCTTCACAGCTGCATTTTACCCTCGGCTATTAGCGGGGCATCAGATAAATGCGTTATACGACCACCCCGGAAACTCTTATGGGCTGTATTCAATTTAACTTATTAATTCGTATTCAGATGGATTCAATTTGGCCGCGTAAAGTTTTTGATGGATTCATTAACATAGCTTGCGAGTAGTTGCTTAGACGTCTCGGAGTGAGACTCGGCTGCGGTCGCGGCCGCGGCTCGGGTGAACCGCACCGAATCAATCACGGAGGCTCAATAATTGATCTCCCCTAATTACGTTTCCCCCTCGCGGCTCATTAAAGACAGTCTGTTGTTTGTTCTCCTAATTAAAGTGGAGGTTTATCGGCCGGCCTCTAATTGATATCATTGCTGTTTACGATCATTGAGTTACGAGCCCGATCGATCCAGTTCGGCACTTAAACGTGACCGCACACGGCCTCGGCGCGCGACTTGTTTAATCCCGCTTTATTGTTTATTTATTTATGGGAAGTCATTTACGACATGCTAATTCCCGTTTGAATTAAACTTCCAAAATAATGAACGTTGTCTAGGCGCTTGATTAAATAAGAAAAAGGAGATGAATGAGTGTCACAGAAAAGGGTTTCTTTATTTTATTGGCTATGTAAAATCGTTCATGATGTGTAAAAAAGCAAGCAAAAGGAACAAATAAATGATAAGGTTTTTAATAAAAACAAGTGTGGCAAAACCCATTTTATCGTAACTGACTGTAAGCAAAGCAAATTGCAATTATTAGCAATCATTCATTTTAATAATGTGTGTTGTTAGTGCATTGATTAAGAACCCAATATCATGCTCAATAAAATAATATCAACTCGATGGCGGCGTCAACGTTATGCCAACTGGAAAATAACCAATTCCGTTTAAATCACAATCTAGCAATTCTTTGATACCCGTGAAATTGCCGTAACGAAATAAATGTTAAATAAAACGTAAAATAAAATTATTGTGCCTCCACAAACAAATAATTGGAACGGCAGTATAGGTATAGCGGGCGCGCCCGGGCCGGTGCCCGCTCATTTTATGGCTTATTTGGGGGAAAGCTTTATTGAACTTAGCCACGTTGTCTGTTGCTTTACAAATATCGCTTTTAATTCCATATTCACAAGCTCGATAATGGTGCGAGGCCCTCGGCCGCGACTCCACCGCACGGCATGAAATGACTTTTTCGTTTGTACGCGCTCTTTTATCCACTTACAGTCATCTTTTTTCCACTTGCTACAATTCACTTTCAGATTTTGCTAATACGGGCTTCATACGCTCGTTATTTTTATTGTATGAATAATATTAGTATTGTGTTGCACTCTATGTAAATGGGAAAAATTAACGCTAATTTGTTATGAAGCTTTAATGCCTAGCAAACAATTATCCCATTTACAGAATCAAAAGCTATTCACACTTGGCAGTGATGTTAATAGTATCGCCTTTATTTTCAAAGATGATACAAACTACAGAAGATTTAGATAAGGACGGATTGATAAATTTTCAGACCTCAGTATTTCCTAACCAAGCCGTCATCGTAATTATTGGGCTCTACCACTTTACCAACGATACCACTTTACGAACGAACAAATATATTTCCCAACAGATCATACAGCGTACAGCGATAAACTAACCATAACGGTACATCCACGCCATAACATAATCCAATCACCAAACTTGGCCCCTAAACTAACAGACACAGTTTATGAAGCAGAAAATGGCGCTACATGACACCCAAGTATCGAGCCTTTAACTGCGTACAGTAGCCAGGAAACCGAAGAGCGGGATGATGGAGTGCAGTCGATTTGGCAGCCGAACGGGGCACCGAGGCGCCTGGCCTGAGGCTCGGGTCAGTAAGCGGCTTCCAGCCACCGACGGGGCAAAAATTTATGAACCGTCAAATAACTTATCACCAGTTAATGCAATGAAATAAACGAGCCTTATTTATGAACGCCGATCACTCTTTTAGGGTTCGATTTGAGCGGGCATAGATTAATACTGGGGCCATTAACTGGAGGGGCTTAAAGGGTTATTTCGCGTGCAAGATAGGTACTCACTTACCGGAGTGGAAATGCATACCTAATGTTTCATACGTAGATACATTACATAATAAGATGTCTCGAGTTGTACAAAACTATACAATACAGTTTATGTAATACATTATTATTATTTTTTATTCATCATTTTTCTTAGGCTAGGGTTTTTATAATATGAATATAAAAGTAAAATATAAAAACACTTACAAAACAATAAAAAATACATATAAACACATTATAAAAAACCTAACCTAGGGTGCCGCATTATTATTTATTATTATTATAAGCCTATATTGTCCCACTGTTGGGCAAAGGCCTCCCTCTTATTCTTCCACGTATCCCTATCCTCAGAAGTCTCCCACCAGTCTCTGTCAAAAGCGTCAAGCTCGTCCCGCCATCTCCGACGATGTACAATACATATTGCTATTCTTGTCTTTTTAATCATATAAACGGTTTTTTCAAATATTTTGATTTGAAATAAACCAGGATTATTATAAAATTTATGAAGCTACTGTTCAGTTTGTTATACTCCCACATGAATAAGTAATTTTGGAGATCGGTACCTAAAGTAAAATGGTACATTTCCCGAGTTCCTTTTCAAGAAATCGGAACATCTTTCCATTCAATGGTTTGTTTTTTACAGAACCCTCCATCGATTTCCGCGGCTAGGGTCGTCTAGTTGGCTTTTATTTATGGATCTTCTCGCGCGTGTGAATACGGTTAAATAGTGGGGGCAGCCCCTTCGCCTCTGTTTATATTTATTTGGGGTCCCGTAATGAGTCTATCTGCGCTGACTCGCGAACCCTGTAGAGAATTGATTAATACCTTGTTAGACCCAGTGTTACGGAAAAGGGGGATTCCGGATTTTAGCGTATCTTTGCAATTTTGTTTAATTGTAAATGTAGCCGTGTTACATGCAAAATAGAACACATTTTTAAAAATATGCAATTTTAAGGGTTAATATACGATTGTGCCGCGTTAACTGCGAATAAAAGATTGTTTATTGACTGGGATAGATGGAATGGTTAATTAACAGCGTATATATTTTAATTACCCATTCTGGTGTGAGAGAATGGTCTATTTACGTAGCCATATAGCCGTAAGGCGTTGACAGCTCTGAGGACTGTGACGGAGGCTTTAGTCCTAATCAAAGTTTATTTGGTTGTTATTCACGTCAGAGCGATGTTTAATTTGACTTAGTTAATGTTATTCGCTTCTCGAAGAGGCTTCATATTTCAATCTGAAGGAAAAATAGGATTCTTACTTTCAGTTTAACTTTTGCTAATATTTTTCAATTGCATGCTGCATTAGTATATTTGTAAAATGTCCAAAACATTGTGTTTTTTACATATCACACGTCCACCAATGAGCACTGGATTTAATATCAACATTGGCACCTTCCTACCCTCACTCAGCTTATCTAATTCGAACACATCTGCTCTTTTTTTTGACCAACACGTCCGTTGGCATTTGTCAATCGACACGTAATAATACAAAGAGTAAATTCAAAAGTGTCAATTGTGACTTTCTTTCATAGATGAAGTGAGTTAAATTAATTATTGTTTTTATATTATTGGAATCGCTTTTAAGTTTAAAAACAAATTAATGTCGTTAAATCACAGAGTATTCATTTTCATTGTTCACTTGTATTTCGCGAGCTTCTAACATCCCCATTAGAGATCCTAGTCGTGAACATACATCATAATATATATGTTGTAGGTGTCGGCGCGTGCCTGGCTAATGTTAGGGGCGAGACAGTCATCACTCTTGGTTAGCGAACCACAGTCAGACCCAAAGACGCACTTTTTAGGGATCCGCGAAAGACACACGTGACTGATGACTGTTATTAAACTAATATGTTATTAACGATTTTGGTGCTGTTTTTATGTATATCTATAATTATATGTTAAATTTTTTATAATATAGGCTATAGTTAACTTTTTTTACAATACTATTTCACAATTTAAACTGGTTCATTCACTTGTCGAATCCCAAATCTATTCTATGACTCTTTCCGCACAGACTCTATTTAATTTTGTATTTTTAAGAGTATTGTTTGATCCAGTTTCGTAAATCATATTAATATTATATTTATTAGAATTGTGAACGGTGATTTACTAACTAGGGATCGATTTTTGTGTTAATTCCTTTGTTATATACCTATATTGTATTAACTACTTGAGAAGTATACATTTTCCTATATGAAATTCTTTGGATGCGCAAAGTGAGCTCACAGTCATAAATCTCGGTGGCAATGCCAATGGCAGCTCTGGGGTAATTTTTATCTCTGGCGACACCAAAGAGTTGCGGAAGGGAATTTGTCACTCCGCTGTGGGGTGATCTTCGACAATGCGCTTTTGACGTAACGTCCCTTGGCGGAAAAATGAATAGTTATAATGATCTCCATAATGCGTGTGTATATGACACTAATTTAGATTTCCGTCCGTTTTAATTGTGGTTGTTACTTAGGTATAGACGAGGTATATTCTCTTATGATTATTTGACAATATCTAATAACTTGTTGATACGTCAATAACTTGAAATTAGTAGGTTTCTTTATTATTTTTATTACCTACATATCTAGAAACCATACAAGCACGTACCTAAATATATATTGATTCACAATTTACAGAACTCAAACTATTTTTCTAAGCTTAATACCTGCTACGTATCTATTTTGTTTACTTTTTGTATATACCGGGTGTGGCCTGTAACATGAGCAAATAATTAAAACATAGATTGTACTCCTCAAACGGTGTCACATTTGTTCTACAACTTTTAAAAATTATGAATTATTTAGAGTCCCTATTTTTCATACAAAATAAATATTATCTTTAATGGACGCCATAGCCACGCCATATCATTGTGATTGACGTTACTTGTCACGCCTTAAACAAAACAAAATTCACAATACATTGCGTCTTAGAATAAACTTTAAAGTGTATTAAAAATCAAACCACAAGTTATTTATAAAAGTCACTGAACAAATGTTAGTCAGTATGAGGAATACAGCTTACAGTTTAATTTTTTGCTCATATTACAGGCCACACCCGGTATTAGAGGTAATATACATTAAAAACGGACTAGTATACCTATAAATGCCTGACCATTTTCCTAATCTGTATTATATATAGCCTCTCGTCGTTATTTTTTTATGTATGGCTTGTCTTATCTGAAAACAGCCTGTAAACATTTAAAACTGTTCTTGTTAGTTAATTATGTAAAAGAGTCATAATTCTGTCACATTATACATTGTAGGTAACTAAAGGTTAGTTTCCACCCAATGAGTAACATAGCGTTTTTCATTTCAAGTATAACGTAGGAGGTGTGTCACCACAGGTGGTTTAATTAATTTTAACAAATCGGTACGTGCTGCATACGACACAGTATTATAACTGCAAGATGTAAATTGCATCGTTAGACAATTTATTTTATGCAAACGTTTGCTCTAGACTTTACAACACTCAGTAAATTTATTTATTTAGATATTTAATTCAGGCAACAAGGCCCATATTACAAATACCTTACAGACTAACATACATATGTATTTTATAAACTTAAAACTAAACACTATTTAGACGACAAAACGGCGTGACTCCGTTGTGGCTGCTCTTGTAATTTATACCGTAAGGGCTGATTTAGGCGCGCAAATCACATGCGATGCGATTTTAGTTACATTGTGGACTGTTGGTGGTTAGTCCAATCCAACCGACCGATCAAAAACCGCAATGTAATGAAACTCGCATGCGAGTTCTCGCACCGTCTACATGAGCCCTAAAGCAACAATTAAGCTATTATTTAATGCCTGTAGTAACAATTGTATCGTCTCATTTAAGGTAGGTATTAATTTTACTGAATGTCAATATCTGTTTTTAAATTTCCGTATAAAGCTTTGAGTGACCGGACTAAAACTACGACAGAAACTAAAGTCTAATTTGCCTTACTTTTTTTAAGAGTATGAATATTGAAGAATAGGTCGGTACCTACCTACAAATTAGCAAATATAGGCGAGCTAGTAAGAAAGTTAATCATTTACCTATCTGTAAGCCGAAATATCTGTCTGTCTATTTGTTTCTATGAAATAAAAGTGAATATTTATTGTAGATAGTCTTCGTTGAGATAAACCTAACGTTGGTTATTCCCGAATATCAGCCTACACAGAATGTATAAGATCGCCTATCTTAGCGATCCTAGTGTAGTCAAAGTTAAGGCAGTATACCTATAACGCGAAAGAGCTCGGGGGCATGGTATATGCTATTAAAACAATATTGTACACATTTTAGGTGGTTTGCCAATGTAACAGAGGGCCTATTACGAACCACGTTCGATGCTCTCTGTCGCACTTGTCAATTCGTACTCAAGTGTGACAGGGAGGCAACACGTCGAACGTGGTTCGCGGTAGGCCCTCAGTTTGATTGAGCCCCCGTCTCGAGTATAGGCAATCACAAGTAAAAAGAGTTGTTGACTAAATAGGATAGAATCGATAAGCATTCTAATCACGTAACTATGAAAGATGTATGCAAATCTAATTCCTAGTCAATTAGTCCTGTTGCAGCTCTAAACAAGCAGCATTAACGACCTAGTGCAATAATTAAGTTATTACCTTACAATGGGTTACTAACACCTCATTTAAAATGCTAATAAGTGCTCGCGTCCTTACCGAGGGATATGTTAGGTTTACCTGAAATTGTGTTTATTGTCTTATTTGCCAAGTCTAAGTGTAGACATCCATTAGTATAAATAAATAAACCAGCGTCAGTGTAGAGTAATAGTTAATGAATTGATTATTATCGCACAGTAAACTGTGCCATAAATGTGTATGCCATAAATGGCATAGTATACTTTAAGTGACAAACGTGGGGTATTATTTCATTTCGTAGAATTGTGGTTATATGTATGAAGACTTTATTTATAGAAAAAAACCTGTTTTTTAACTCTCGTCGCAAAAAGAGGGGTGTTATATGTTTGACGCCAATGTATGTCTGTCTGTGGCATCGTAGCTCTCCAACGGATGGGTCGATTTCGTTGCGGTTTTTTTTGTCACGAGAAAGCGAGTTTTCTTGCGGTAGTTCTTAGCTATGCTTCATATAAATCAATCCGGCAGTTTGAAGGGTATCAGCTCTTTTCCGAAATGATTGTTAGATTAGGTCAATCACCTCTGTGCTTTAGGGATAGGTACATGAAACTACGATTAATGCGTAATTTTTTTTACACAAAATCGAGAAATTGTACGTGGAATGACGTCATTTGCACCTACCAATGTATACCAACTTTTCTCGCTTATTCGATACATAAATATTTACACTCTTCTTTACCATTTTAAATGAGAGAAAAGTAACCTCCGCGTAGAGCAGAACAGCAGACGCTAATACGAGGGTGTTAAAACATAGTGTTTGTTGCCTGCAATTACTCCAATCTTCGGGGTTAGTAAAAGTGCCCGGTTTCGTGTGCCCGAATCCTGTGTTCAAGAACAAAAAAACGGTTCCACACTTGTAAATTACACCTAATTATATTATGGTAAAAGGCACAATGAACTTAAACGTTTTCGCGCAAACTTTATGCAATAAATAATACGCTAACTTTAAAATTTAAATCGTTTCAATAATTGCTGGCAAAAATTTTTGCGATACAAGTAGCCTTTTAAACTACCTATAGGTAGTTTAAAAGCGCTTCAGATTGCATTTATATCCTACTATGTTAAACTCCGTCCTCGCTTAGCGCCATTGTTTGTAAATATGCCTCCACTAGTATCCGTTATCCAAAAAGAGGGGGAAAATAAGCTGTTTTATTCAGTTATCTCGAACCAGCGCTCCATATGGGGGTATCATAATACTTTTCATTTTATTATCACGCTTTTCGCAGGGGGGCCAAAGACAGGGAACGCTGAATCGTTCACACTTTTAATTTAGTCGCGTCTAATGTATGCGAATAGAGGGTACTGAGGGAGCTTGGGGCCTCACTCGAGCGCTGTTAAACAACTATCAGGCTCGGAGGGTGCGTGAGCCTTAATAGTTTTCCCCTTACTCCATACATTATGCAAAATACTCCAGTGATATGTCAGCCCGTACACTAGGGAGTTTTATTGTTGTTCCTGCGTTTATGCCCTTTTATGAAGTTAACTTTAATTAAATTGGAGCCGTATTTGTAAGGACGATTGACTGAGAGGTATTAGGCGGAGATTTATCTGCTTACACACGCTTAGTCACGTGAGAGCCTGGGCATTAGCTGACAACGAATTAAAAAGATTACTTTCCAACTCGAGTTACAATGGCCATTACTTCATTAAAGTTTTGTTTAGCATATTTTATTTTAACCTAGTTAGTCTGGGTATTTATCACTAGGCGCCTAAAGGTCCTAATTAAACGGCCTTATAGGAATGAGAAAATATGCTTTAGCACTGATCCATCCATGGATATACATACCTAATGGTGCATCCTTATATTCAACTTAAATAATAAAGTTTAATACCATACGGAAGGTTAGTTCGATATTCGGCCAAGGGACAGAAACTCGTGCATATTTTAAACCATAATTAGGTATAATTCTCTTCTTCTAGGTATAATTTACAAAACTTGCTGTCGCATTAATTCAAAATTCGATAAAATTAATAACTTCCTTGCTTACAGGTATTGGGTAGTTACCTATTGTCGAACGAACATTATTTAATTATTTATAGTAAGGTTAGAGTAAAATTAGGACTGTCTTTATCCATAGTCCATACCCACAGACCAGTACAAACCTACATAACTGCGACCGAGGCAAACCTAAGTTTAAAGCAAACTAAAACTAAAGTTCAAAGTAAACTAATGATGGGTATAGTAGCAGCATGTTTGTTTATTATGTCGTGCGGTGTTTCAGAGCAACCCTTACGCCCTGAAGGAGGGCGGCGGTGAGATGTCGGCGTGGACGTCCGCGGGCCTGCAGCCCTCGGGCGGCTACTACCCCTACGACCCCACGCTCGCGGCCTACGGGTAAGTCCCTCGGGCCCACGGGACCCCAAAGGTCCATTGCCAGCGCCACTTTAGATAAAGCCCGCGCCGCGCCGCTAGGATTAACATAACACTTCCCTATCGAGACTTATCTCTCTAAGAGATTGCTATGCGAAGGCTCGTGTTTGTTGCTCGCTTTGACTTTAATAAATTTTGTTGTGTTGTGCAATTGTAACCCTCCGCCAGTTGTTGAGCCACGTTCTCGCTGAGTGACAGTTCGTAATAATATTAATGCATCGAGATTCGTCTTTTGTTGCGACGTGTAGTGTGGTGCACATGTTCGCTCTAAAACTCGCGTGTCCCAAGAGAAACGTCCATTTATTTATTTTTTTCCACCTTTTGATTTAGTTTAGGACTTTGACTGACTTTAAGAACTGTACAGTGGATATTACATTCGGTATCGTGATACCTCTTGTCAAGAAGAGCTTAGAATCATAAGTCTTTAAAAGGCTGTCTTAAAATGTAACAATATCTTCAGTATAGAATTTCCACTTTGATCTTGCCGTTTTGACACGGACTAATGTTATAGAGACAAGTTCACACTCTAGTAAGTTGCGGACTAAAAGTTTCAATGCCCCGTCAAACTCATGACAACCGACACACTTCACGAGCGGAGAAACTTTTGATGTGCGACTACGTAAACAGCTTCGGTTACAATTTAATTACAAGTATAATAGGCATATAATGTCATCTTCTCATAGATATATGCTATCACAGATATATCTAATTATATTGCAGGGGCAGGGCAGAAAAATATTGATATACATATTCAATCACCTCACATTAAAACTAGGTACTTACCTAGTTAGTAGTTATAATATTCCAATTTATGATACTAGTTATTGATATCTAGTGTAGGTACCTACCTACAATAATTCCCTGCAACCATTGTGAATTCATATACCTGTAACATAATTACACAAAATACATTTTAAAGATAACAAAAAAATGAAAAAACCTCTCTATGACGCTGTTTAATTACCATGATTCTCAGTAGACGAATCTATTTACGAAAATAGATTGGACCGTTTAAGTGTCAGCTGGTAATAAACGAATATAGCAACAATGCGCACATACGCATCTCGGGAATGCAGTATTGACACACGTAAAAAAATACCTACCAATATAAAGCCGGTACAACATAAAGAGCTTTGAAATACAATTTAACTACTTACACATAAAAATATCTAATAAACTACCTTACAGAACGATGAAAATTCCTGCAAAAAGATTCCACATTTTTGACTCTTAAAACTGGTTTCCATAATCCTTTTCCCATTTGCTTCAGCGGCGTGTAGGTCCGTGTAGGGCGATGCGTGCGAGGGACAAATGCCCACGTAACTACTCCCGACCGATCCTCCCTGTCCCTCGCGAACTCGGCCCGGGCGAGCGACAAAGAGAAACTGTCTACATCCATTTCGCGATAGTGGCTGATTAATTCACAGTTTTTCTTTGAAACGAGATCGGACGCGTTGCGTTGACGTTTTCGGCAAACTTATCAACCCGTCAGCCGCGACGAGCGGGGCGTGCCAGGCGACGCTTTATTTATACTCAACCGCCAACGTGCCTAATTTATATAAATTTCGAATGGCCGTCATAAGACTGTCATAACAATGTACTATACGTACGCATCAATCAAGCAGAAGTTTCACGGCGATCTAGAGATTTATCCCTCCATGAATCACGTTAAAATTGCCTGAAAATAAAAACAAATCATGATACATCAAAGCAGAGTTATGCTGACAATCCGGCTCCGCTCGACTTAATATATAGCGGCGGGGCGTTATAATCTAAAAATAATTAGAGGAGACATTAGTTTTTATGCGTAAAAAAGACGCGGCGATACCGGTGTTGGGACGCGCACGGAAATACTCGGTGATATATCGCCACGCGCGCAATTGTCCGCCGCGCGCGCACAGGGTGATCTACGCCCGTCACCCGCCGCCGTAAACGTCGACCTCCACCGGTTACAAATCCAACTCACAACACCGAGCGTGAAAACATCTCTCCGATCCATAAAAACCGTCTCATTATACCATCTCCGTACATCGATCAACTGCATCAACAAACAATATTCATTTAGTTGCAAACCACGTAATTACCAGCAGTTGGCAACGAAATTGTTGCATATTCATTTCAAAAGAAAAACTTCACAAGAGTCTCATAAAACGTTCCGGGCCGCAATAAGTTAGCCGGGCCGAATAAATAGGAGGAGCACAAAGGAACGGGTACGGTGAAAAGCATACATAAGCAACAAAACTTGGCTGGGTGTAGGCCCACTTCAGTTAAGTACCGTTGGCTCGACGTATTATTTCGAACAGCCTGTAATCTGCCACGCCCGCCGCGCGCCGAAATGAAAAATTACTCAGCTATTTTTAACATAAGAGTGGAGTACAGAAAACGTACAAAAATTAGAGAAAAGAGGGAGCACTTGTGCCGCACCATTGAGATCAAAATAAGCAGGAAATTACTCTCAAGCGAGCGGGCGTTCTCTATGGGAATTATTTGTGTAGGAGCGATCTGGGCTGTTGCGTTTCAAATAAACCTAACAGCAAAGGGCGTACTGATGACACGGGACTCAGGAGGTTAATGACAAGGTTTAATTTAAATGATCTCTGCACTTATGACTAGTTACAAAACTGAATTAAGGTATGTATGGTACGGATGGTGAGTGTTTTAAATAAAACTTAGGTACGTTATCATTTTAATATCGTACATTAACCCTTAAGCCGACCGCGTCCGCCCAGTAATAGTTATCCTAGCAATTTGACCTGCCAAGCCGTCTGAGACCAATCTGGGCAATCTTTACCTATAACTATAACTATAGGTTGGCCGTTAGCCTAGTCATCCGAATGGCAGCTTGACAGTCACTTCTGCCTGCCAGCGGTTTTATGACAAGGTCTTATAGGCACTGTCGCACGTATGATAATTAGTAAGAATGGATTTTGTACGAACTCAATAAAAAAGAGCGACTCACAAGAAAAACAATAACGACTACGTTTCATCCTGTTCGTAAGTAACTAAATTGATATAAAGGATGTTTGGTACATCGTTTGCCAAATTAAAACGGCAGATAGGTTGAGTCATTTGCTATCTTCTCAGGCCTATAAATTTTTAATTTAGCGCACACTTTTTTTTTCACTTCTATGCCAGTTTAAGTACAAATTTTTACTTGCGTAGTAGTAAAAAAAACCATGGCCAATTTTGTTTTTATGGGCATGAGAAGATATTAGCAACTTACTCAACCTATATGCCGTTTTAATTTGGCAAATGAAGTACCAAACACCCTGCATTTTCTATCCAAGTCAAAGTGTTGACACTTTGCTAATAATATGGGTCTAGGTATAGGTATTAATAATGAATGAATTTTATAAAAAATGTATACCCACCTGGCATTTTCGATCGAGTTATCGTATCATCGTAATGGAATGGAATGTATCTCTCACCTGGACAAAGTTATTCATAAAAAAAACTGCGTCCAATTGCATCAATTACATGGCTGTAAATACCACTGTTTACTGTATTTATAAAGTTAACAGCTACAAATGAATAAATAACTTATAGAAGGAGATCCAGTTTAGAATTCCAGTGCCAAAATGCTCGATGTAAAACAAAAAGGCCGCTGCAAACACACGCGACGCGTCCTATGTACCTATAAAAGCATAAGTTCCACAAAAGATACGTACGGAAAGCGATACAACAAGAAAATAAACGCAACAATCTCGTTTCTAAAGCGTCTACTCGACGCGCACTCGTGTTACGAATCCTAATTCTAATTCGTCCCGAGCCTCCCGTAGGGAAGAGGGGGTGTATTACTTATTTACGCGGACGTACATAGCGGTGCGCTTTACGGGGGTGGGCACGTAGAGGCCACAATTCCCCCAAGTGGGCAGATCGTAAAAACCCCGATACCGCGAATTGAATACTCGGGAATACGTAGTGATGTTTTGGTTGTACGGCGCACGCCGCCCGCCCAGCCGCGCTCAACCGTTCACTCGACTTGTTCGGCGGCGGGGCTCCGTTTATTGCGTATTGATAGCCTCCTTGTTATTAAGCAGTTTAACTGAATTATACTAACTCTATAGCTACAAATAAATTTCGTTAATGTTCCTCTACAACGACTGTTTTATCTGGGAAGTTTCGCAGTAAAAATGAGAAACAAACGTCGACATTTTAGAAACGAGTGTCGTGTCACATAAATATGCAGCCTCAGTTGACTTATTGTGTAAACGTACCTAATAAAAGTTCCCATAATGCTCCACAATGATACATTTGCGTTTTAAAATGAGTTGTCACGGGGCGCCTATTTTTAAATGGCGGGTAACGCATTTGGGCGCGTTACTTAAGTTTGTTTGAGTAGATTTGAAGCGATCGAGCAGGAAACGTCAGAGCGTATTAATCCTGGCATTAGTCGGTGGCCGAATATAACGCATAACTCAAAGCGCGCCGTCGGTTTTATGTTTTCGTCTCCAAATTAACGTTTCTACAAAGTATTTCCGGTCATGAAAGTATTAACATATTCGGAGAGTGCACGCGTCCCGGGGAACGACGTAAGTGTGCAGCGGTGGTAATTACTTGTGACGTTGTTGTCGCGAGTCTGCATGTGCCGCGGAGGGCGGGCGGAGTAAGTGGACTACCTAAATTAATTAGAAAGCTTACGGGCCGATCTCGCAACCGCTTCAGCGCTATTTCTCCTATACAAATGTCGTACGAGTAGGTACATCATGCCATGGTGAAATATAGTTAAATGGATAATCAAAATGGTCCAAATTAACTGCTTCAGTAACACATGTAATAATGTTTAAATAAATAAATAAATAAAATAAATATTATTACACATTTTTGACACAAATTGACTAAGCCCCACGAATGTTTCTTACGAAAAAAACTCGATATGGAATGCCTACCTACAATTTAAAGTAGGTATCTAGTTACCGCGAAAGTATGTAATTCAAGAAATAGAATATTATAAACAAATTACATATAACGATCACATAATTATAATGAATTTTAACTATATACATCCGTTTTATTTCACTGTCTTTATTTTAAAAGCATGTAGTTTAAAAATATGATGGTTGAACGCGTTGTTCACATATAAGGTAGCGGCCCGCTGGAGCGCTGAGCGATCCGGCGCCCTGTCGTCGGAAACCGCCGTTTCTCAAGAGCTTATTCGTGTTCAAACTAATGCGGTTCGGTTTCAGAGGCTTTGCATGTGATGCGCCTTTGACACGCGTATTAAACCGTTTAAAATGGTTTTTTAATATGTTCTGGTGGCGCACTCGTTTGCCTTCGCTCGGCAAGATGGCGCGCGATCGATGCCCACGCCCACGCCTGCGCTGCACGCCCTGCAGTTGCACCGCTGCAACGGACCGCCCTCTGACGCGCAGGTATTGGCGCGAACGGAAAACTTTTAAACAACTTTCCACAAACCCTGTGCCCGTTTAATTCTAATCTTTTATACTTCCTTGAGAATATGTTGAACTTCCTACTTGCATTAAATTTTCAATACGCATTAATGTTTTATTTGTAGCTAGGTACTCATAAATAATAATACACGGAAATGTTTCAATACAATACTAACCCATCATCGTGCGTTCTTGTTACAATACAACCGATTTAACAATAACAAAAATTGTATCTAGTCTACACATAAATGTAGAGTAGTTACTATTTTGTTAATATGTAAATTAGGGCGGAAAGGGTACCTAAGCTTTATTGACTATAATAAAAATTCGTAGGTACCTACTTACAAACTTGGGTAAATAGATTCCGTATTTCTCCGTTTTATTATCATTCTATAAACAAGCCCGACCAGTAAGTATACGAGTAAAATATAGTATCTTACAGTAAAACAAAATGCCATCACTTTTGCAAATCACATCACGTCATGCTCCGCTCGCTGAGTCGAGTGCTCACCGCTCGTCTAACTTTCAACTTTAAACTGCACCTCCAGTGTTCAATTTTGCCTGCACCTCTTCCAGGATCTCGGTTCATTTTTTAACTATTTTCACGCGCGAACCTATTTATTGGGCCCCCTTAGACCGCGCCTTTGTCATGTCGGCACAGAAAATCGAAGTCAGGTACGAGTAACAGTCGCCAGGGGGAAACGCCGCCACAAATACGCTTAGAATGTGGATGCAAATGGGACCGTAGGCCCTAAAAAGTGTATCGAACGCTTCGTGCCGCGATAGCTTTATTTTTGCTGCCGTTACGAGAAATCTATTGCCTCCAATAAAACGCCTATCTGTTACGAATTTAAAAGCCACTTTATTGTTCGTTCGAACGAGCCGGCTCATCCACCGTAACTACAGTTTATATAATGTTATTATTTTAGAAGCTCTTCGTAATAATGTTTAGAATTTATGTACCTAACCCATCATTAACTTGACGTTAGATGTTGTTTTATAATGACAGATAGACCATTATCATGTCCGTTTTATTAATTTGTCCGAATTTACTTCTTTTTGTCTTACTTTTAATGCTCACAACTAAAAGGTTTATTTTTTATAAGAAACAGTAGACGGTTAACGTGATATTTACATACTGTTTCTTAGGATAACCTGGCTCAATAACCCTTAAGCTCATGTTAAGTTTTACTCGTATTAGTTCTAAGGCCGGAAGCGTATGAAGTCTATATTTTCCCGTTAGGTATGTAGATAAATTTGTGTTTGTCGACAGATATGGAGCGGGGTACGATTTAGCGGCGAGACGGAAAAACGCCACGCGAGAGTCTACCGCGACGCTAAAGGCGTGGTTGAACGAGCACAAGAAGAACCCGTACCCAACGAAGGGCGAGAAGATCATGCTCGCCATCATCACCAAGATGACGCTCACGCAGGTCTCAACGTGGTTCGCCAACGCGCGCCGCCGCCTCAAGAAGGAGAACAAGATGACGTGGGAGCCCAAGAATAAGACCGACGACGATGACGACACCATGCTCTCCGACGACGAAAAGGACAAAGACGAACAGGACGACAAAATCAAACCCCACAAAGGTACGCTCACGTGGATCGTGGTGCGTCCGAGAGTAGACTTCAGCCGACCGGCCAATAAATCTATCAAACCTGTGCTTTCCAAACAAATTTGGGTGGCCTTAAACAATGAAGTCACTGCCGGATGTTGATTTATGTTTATTATACTAAATTAAGTACCCAATATATCGTGCGTGTTTGTATAATATGACTGTTTCAATGACTGCGATGCGAAATGCTTCATGTCCGTTACAATTGTTTTGTCGAACTGCCGCTGCGAATTATAATGAATTATTGCACTAAGTACGCTAATTTTGTGCCGGTGTGGGTAGTGCGTGCTATTTCATGTTCAAATTGCACCGGTGTTGTTAACCGTTTAAAATTGCTTTAATTTCGTCGGTGTATAAATCGTCCAGTGAATTGGCTTAACGCTGAGGGCCGGAGGGTGAGCGGGACCCGGAAGGAGGCGAGCGGTGGTGGAGGCGGCGGCGGGCGGCGGGGGTCCCAGGCGTGTAACTGTGCGTAACCGCTCCTCGGTCCCGGATTTCCTATTCGTAGTAAAGTGGGCGGCGCCAAGGTCCAAATTTCATATAACGTTTCTTCCGTTCGTCGGAACACGGGGCGACGTTCGGAGGTCGCGCTCGGCTTGTACAACGATCTGCCCTACTTCGTGCTCTTGCCAAAGGATTTGTCGACTTCGTGGATCGTTTCTTTTATGAGGATATTCCGCTGGAACGTAGGTAAGTAAGTACGGTTTCGGAGATTTATAATGTGTCCCAATTGAATACGGCTCGACGGGATTGTCGTCGCTTTTTCCACATTTTCGTTTGTGCTTATGTTTATACGTCGTCATTAGCAGCGATGCAAAAGTCCCACGCTACCGCTCTTTAGTCTCGGCTGTCGACAACATAAGTAAGTGGGCATTGTAACAATAAAGATGGTTTCGGGAGAGTGTTTTCATAGCGGCGGTAATGGAGGGGTGTCACGGGTAACGCGCGGCGTATGTCGCCTAATGAACGCGCCTATTGTGGACAGAAGCGCACGATTCGTGGTTTTAATGCCATCCCATAACCATAAAATGACGTATAACCATAAGTGTTCCAAGTACACATAGGCCCTTCTAACCACCGGCTTAGAGCGCTGCATCCGCGTGGAGTTAATAAAAGGACACGCGGTAGAAAATGGATGCTGTTGACAGAGAAAAGTTATGAGTTTTGCCACTTTATAGGGATCAACTCCGGGTTTAGAAAGTCGAGTGTAACTGGGGTGAAACGGTCCACTGAAGATTGGATTGGGCTGAGTTTATAACAACAACAAACATGACGAACTCTCGAAACAACTAAAATGCGTTGTTAAAATAGACGTTATAAGAAGAAAATTTATTAGGAATTTCATTTTATTACACCGAAAAAGGTAACCTCTTTAGAAAATTGGTTATCTAAATGTAATAATTACGTGTATATACTTATATTGAAAGTAAGAAACTTCATAATGGGTGAATAGGTAAGCAAGTAAATAAATGTTAAATAAATAGAGGTACAGAATGTTAACTTTATGGGCACGATTTTTTCTTAGGTTAACTCTTTGGTAATGAGTAAAAGGTAGGCATGGAGTGAACACTCTAAGGTTATTTATTTCCCTATGCTTTTATATACAAGTACATTTGAGGAGATTCTTTTCATAAAGGCTTATTTCTCTATGGACACCATACACTTAACTAATCTAAACCGTAAAATTATTTAATATTAGTATGTTTCGCAACCGTTCAAATTCGACTAAAGCTTCCTTTAGTTTTTAGTTCACATACCTAATACCCGCATTTCCACAAGCTAAGTAGTAAGTACCTTCTTCTTCTCTTCTTCTTCAGCGTGTGTTCACCCACTGTAGGGCATAGGTACTTACGCCTCTCCAATCTCTCTCCATTTTGAGCGGTTGTCAGTCTCCCTTATCCAGACTGGTCCCGCAGTCTCCTTTATGTTATCGGACCAACGGGCGGTTGGTCTGCCTACACTTCTTCTGCCTAGCCGGGGTCTCTCCTCCAAAACATACTTGCTCCACCGTTCGTCCTAATGTTCTTAAACTGACCTACATTGTAGGTATAACTCGTAGTGATTTAATTCTCTTTGGGTATAATTCTAAACGAAACAGCAGTGTCTAATAATGTCAAACTTTGAATCACGCCAGAAACAAACCGAATTTACAACTACACACATGGTGTGTCTGACCATGGGGCTTTAAAGCCAGGGCTTGATTTTGCTCGCTAAACTGAGCTACTTTTACTATGGGACCAACCTTAAAATCGGGGAAAAATTTTTGGCTTTTCCATAGAAAACGTCGACATCTGATCAGCCAAAATGTATGAAAAAGTAAAAATTTTTTTGGGTTTTTCGGGATTGGTGCCATAATAAAAGTAGCTCAGTTTAGCGAGTAGAATCGAGCCCTGAATTTAAAGCCCCAAGGTCAGATACACCCTGTATATATTCGCTTAATAACAAAAGCGCAATTCTAAACAGTTGAGCATTTGTGTCCCCTGTAAATTGCAATGGCACCGATGCATTGTGCGGGATTACGACACGCGCCGGCGGGGGCCCGGAGTGTTGCGGAGTGCCCGAGTGCGGCGAAGTGCCGAGTGCCACCGAGTGCCTCACTTGAATAATACGCCGTTAAAAGGAAAAATAATGTCACTATTAACGAACTTAAATTGAGTATATGTCTTACCTACATATACGTAGTTCGTTCGTTTAAAAAAAGTTATTGATGATGCAAAGTCGGGAAAAGAGAGTGTCAAAGAAATATACAAATACATGTATAAAGACAAGACAAAGTAGGTACATACACAAAAAAATTACTGAAGTCAAAGTTGAAAGATTTTCCTAGAAGAAACAAGATAGGTATATAGACACGCGTAAAAAAACAAACAAAATCAGTAAATAGTCTTAAAATTTTCGATATATCCATATAATGTATTTAGAAATATTAGTTAAAATTCGTTAGCTAACCCTTCGCGATGGAATCAGCCAGCAACCCTCGGCTAATGCGTTTTAAGTAACTGCGTTAGTATCAGTGCAGACATGCCATTACTGGCACCCCCCGCGCAACGAGCGTATGATTGCCTTTACTCTGCCTGTGGGATATCAGATACAGTTGCTGTACGTACTTGCAACATTTAGATACGATTTCACTCAAGATTTCTATACAAAGTGACCCGATTTCTGAATATTTTTAATTATATAAAAAAGTAACTTTTGGGTTCTTACAATTATATCTATACACTGTAACTGTATATCTAAGAATAACCTACCTACTTAAATCTTATCACGCATAGATGTGATTCTTAATATGTACCTACACACACAGAATAATATCCAAACAAAACGCGATACAAGTAAATCTGCGAGTAAACAACGAAAACCCTACAGGATATTACAAAAACAGAAACTTTTATACCGCTTAGCCAAATCCCCGGGCACGACAACCGAGCAAATAAACCATAACGCTTCTCACTCAACATGCATAGTCGTTCTACTAAAATGTCAATGTTCGCGACGTGTAATATATCATTTTAAGTCACGGCAAACAAAGCCAATATAGAAGCTTTCACACGCCAACCCTCAGTCGTCGGTAAACAAACATCCAGAACTATCCCGCGCTAAGCCACTCATGAATAAAGCCTTCGGACCCCACCAATAAATGTTAATTTTTGTCGTAAGCACACGCATCGCAAACAAAATATTAATCCGTGGCGTTAATGGAAAGCTACAGAAGTAATACAAACAAGTGGGCTGCGAGATGTAATAAATTGCACTGACCTCAGTTGCAAAGTGCAGCGAGGGTGGAGGGCCGAGCCCCTCAGACGCGTTTTTATAATGTCTCACTCTGTGCACTGACTAAAGGGAAATACCACTCGGCGGGCAGCGTTTCCGCGCCTCCCGCGGCGTGCACTTCGATACATCTATTTTGCATATCTGGGGACAGCGTTGAACGCATACAGTGTTCGATAAATATTTATCACGGATAACCTGAACCGCCTCGCTCTAGCTAATTGATAAGGTCCGCGTATTGGTTTACCTTACCTACTGCAGTTTACTTCCAGCGTGGGATTTAGGTACATAGTATAAGGGGCGAAATTTTGGTAGGTAGGTACCAACATTTGAAGTAAGCCGTTATGTAAAAGCATGCTCGATTTCATAGAACATTCCATGAATCAAGGCCTAGTTTTTTTTTCTTTTAATAACTGATGGCTAGTTAATAATAATAAATCTATAAATCTGTTATTCATTAGAAAATTTAAATAAATTAGGTAACAAATCCTTTTCATTAAACGACCCTTTCAATTTGTTAACTAGCGTCTTCTTAAATAACGTTCAACATATTGCTAAAATAAAACACGATGAAAATCGCCCAATTTTCGCTTATCTCCGGTCGTTGTGGGCTTTTATTAGATTAATACAATGAAAATTTAAACAATTTGCCGGATAAATATCTTCGCGCGAAGTATCAGTGGCGTCCCTATTTATCCGTAGTGAGGGGCACGCGGATAACCCCTCTTAAAAGCTAGGAGCAGTCAGCATTAAATGGAATAAAGAGAATGGAGTCGAGCGGTCGCGCCCTCCGCGTCGCCTCTGAATTTCATTAGGCTTGCCGCCCGAAACCCGCTTTACATCGGGAAATGGTATTATGATAATACCTAAAACCTTATAAAATTTTGTTGAATAAACATTTACGTGTAATTGTGCAATAACTATAATTTTTCCTCGAAACATAAGAAATTACATAGGTAATCAAATTTTACTTAAGGCCGCCCGCAGGAAAATGCGACCGTAAAAATACATTCATAAAAAAACGAGTAAGCGTCTTTAGATTTTGCTTTATAAAAGTAAACATGGGTCGCTGTTAAAAATCAAAGAAAGAAAGGAACGACGTTGACCATTAATTGTCCCGGCGAACTGTAAGAGAGCCGCGGGGCCCAAGGGAAATGCGAAATAAATGCTCTTCTTAAATACGGAGCGACGGGCGGCGCGCCCCGCGGCCCTCGCTCGCGCCCCAAAGTGGTATTTTCACTTCGCTAATCGGATAACCACTTAACGAATGGGTCACTGCACGCCAAACGTATTTTCACACGACTTTTCTGAAGGGAGGGCAGGTTCTTACGAGCTAAAACTTACGTCCCGGGTGTAACGGTCACGTCGCCGCTCCAATCCGCATCACATCGATTTTATACGGAATATAAACACTTTAAGCTCCTTTTATCGTTGTAGCATTAGTGATGGCATGGGCTATTGCGACTAATCTGATTGCAATAATGCGTTCGTTCGAGTCCAACGTGAAACTTGATCGTTGTTGTCCTTTTTTACAGATGAGGAGAGGAAAGGCGACGAGCTGCTGCAGGGGATGCACCACCAGCTGCTGGGTTACGGTATCAAAGAAGAGGCGAAAAGGGGATCCGACTGCGGCGTGCCGATACCGGCGTCGAAGCCCAAGATATGGTCATTGGCGGACACAGCGGCGTGCAAGACGCCGCCGCCAGCGGCGCAGCCATGGCCACAGCATGCGTACGGAGCGGGGCCCGAGCGCGGCGCAGACAGCGGCTCCAACGGGTTCGCGCTGCCTGCCACGGCAGCTGCCAGCCCCGCCACAGGTTCATACGGCCGGTACGGTGGCTTCCCGGGCCAGTACGGCGCGCAGCACCCCTGTGTGCACCCCGCCGCCTTTCCCGATGTGCAGACTGACACGCCACCGCAGACGCCGCCCAATATGAAAGTGCCCAGCGTGGCCAACCCACTTGGCAGCGGAGGCGGTGCGCCCTACTGCTTCCCGCGCCACCAACAATCACCGCAGCGCGACCCCTACCACAATAACCACCACCCTGCAAACCATCAGCCCAACCAGCCCCATCACAATGAAGGCTCGGCCGCGTTCAAGCCCTTTTATAAAAGGTGATTTTTTTTTTACTTGTACAACTCACTCACCCACACGTTAAACACTCGGTATACAAATAGTAGGTGAATTAACTCCCATGAGATGTTAACTACACCACGTGAAAAGAGTGAATGTTTCCTATTCCAGTTCACTACAACACCCCAACGGTTTCGTGCCGGCCGTCTGAAAGCGGACCGCTCCACTGGCGGTGAGTTTCTGATTGATTCAAATTGATGAGCGCCGGCCGCGGCGGTGGAGTCGCGAGCGCCGGGTAGATGTAGATGAGGTACGCCCTCGTAAATGGATGATCGCGGCGGAGATATCGCGAAAGCCATAAACAGAGTTGTGGTTTTAGTAGCGGAGACTCGCGCCGGGGTGTCATGTCGGTAATTGAAAACAATGGAGTCGACTCGAGGCGGAAGGGCGACACGGCACGAGGGCGGCGAGATTGCAATCTTGCGTCATTTGTCAGTGTCACCGAGACGCACTGTGTACCTCCTACGCACGCTGACCTGCCCAAATTAGCTGCCATTTGAACTCATAACGTGACTGATTAGATTTATTTTCCGCGAGATTTTAATCAAAGCCGTTCACAGAATTAAAATATGTGATACGACACTATAAGCCTTGCTTGATTAATGAGGAAGAAAATGTTTTGTACTATATTTTGCTCCACATTTTTGAGAGACCAAACATTTGGAATGGAACTTTATTTAGGTAAATAATATATTCTCCAAAAAAATTTTGTAAATTCAATATAAGGGTCGTTCTACCGTTTCGTGCCGATTTGCCACTTTTTTGGAGATTTTATTTATTTTGAAGTTACAGTGTAGATTTTGATATTGTGGATGGGTATACGTATTGTGTATATTATTTTAAGAAAGGCACCTATATACTAGTTATACTTTTGGAAAACAAATAAGGAAAGCAATGAAGGCACAGATGGAAATGAAAAACTAAGGGAAGGTAATGAAACACGAATAGAAGTAAATGAAATTATATTAAATATAAATTAACTTTATTAGTCAAAATCAAAGTGATAATATTTTAAACGATGGAACCATAAATAGCTTGGCTTTTAAAAAGTATATCTACCCTGTTGACCTGTTTCATATAATAACCTACTTTTTAACAATACTTTTTACGATGTTTCAGTATTTCTTTTCGGTCTCATTATTTGTCAGAACTAGAAACATATAATAATGAGATTCGTAATGTAAAAAACTGCTTACATAAATTAAATTAAAAAAGCTTAAATTATCTAGAAATTGCTATAAAAAACAATCGTTAGTTTTGATATTATTCGGGAGAGAACTGCGGCATAATTTTAAACTTTCTAGTAGGTAAAGTAACTTAGCCGTCTTTGTAAAGAGCAGATGTTGTTTTTTTAAATAATGAAGTGGCCAGATATTAGATTTAGGACACTACCATGATAAGTCGTTTCAAAGGGAACGGCGGGCCACAGTAAGGCTGCAGGACAGCAGAGCTTGGAGACGAACAAATGTGTATTAAAAAGCAAACTAGCGGACCGCAAACACGATGTTGAGCTCTAAAGCCGTTAGATGTCGAAGAGCGTACTCTACGAAACATGAAAACCCTGTGTGGATAGAGGCCAAGGGCCGAGTACGCCCGAATAATCAAAATACTTATTATAAATAACAAACTCCATAGGGTTGTAGACTCAACAAGTCGCACTTTCGAGGAAAAATGCAAAGGTCAAGCCGCAGGAGGGTCCGAGATCACATTGGTTAAATTTCAAGCTCTCTTAGTTCTCAAGTTAGGTCTTCTATGGAAGCGCAACGTTATCAGACGGACTGGGCTTTCAGCGTTTATGCGGATCTCGGCCTTTGGCCTCACTTAGCAAAGTTCTGCACTCTTACAGATTGATGTTTGGCCTTGTACGGAAATGTGCCCCTATCTGAAGCTCCCCCGGGCCGTCGGCCTTGCTTTTTAATACATTCGGCTATTGGTTCTTGTTTGAGGTCAGCTCCACTGAAGCTCAGTCTTTGACCTCGCACGATTGTGCCCGCTGCCAATAGTTAAAAGAAATTTTGAACACCTCATGCGGAGCTCGCCTTTCGGCATCGCTTGCATTTCGGCATTGAAACAATTTAAGGTCTACTCTCCTGCGAAAGCTCGGCTTTCAGCCTTGCAGGAAGGCGCGCCACAATCGGACGCTCCGAGCTGCCTGCTCTTTCTTTGTGGAACTCGCAGAAAGGGGTGGGAATGGGACGCTCCTCTCCAGTTCTAGATGGTGTTGAACCATTGTTTCATGAACTTTCTGG
Organism: Cydia fagiglandana; assembly: GCF_963556715.1. Lineage (NCBI taxonomy): Eukaryota > Metazoa > Arthropoda > Insecta > Lepidoptera > Tortricidae > Cydia > Cydia fagiglandana. The sequence continues at coordinate 11,636,898 of NC_085959.1, forward strand.
ATTTTTGTAAAGCTTGGCCTTTAAACGGTTACAAAGTTACAAGAAATTTCCCTGATACGGCCAACCCGTATTTTTAACTTAGCACAAGAAGAGGCTCCCGGGAGCAGATCTTTGTGAGACCCTCCTCATAAATATCTGCCCTCGGAGGGCTCGCTCTTGAGCTTTATTCCAGGACTATAAAAAGTTTTCAGTATGTTAATTAGCAGATAAGTTAGGCATTAGATAAGTTCCAATAGGTTCACCTGTCCAAAATGTTCCGCATTTATAAAATGTTGGAAATATGATGTATCTATTCGATATATTTACAATATTTGCCATGAAAAAAGAGACTAATTACGCTTGCGCGCCTATCTGCTTATTTATATGCAATATCCACAACCAACAGGATTCCCATGACATAGTGTCGGGTATAGGTAAGAAAGAACCTATACCCTGAAACTCTGTCAAACGGTCTAACGAAGTCGAAAGAATGCGACATACATACGTTTCAAAACATGAGAGTTATGATTTGAGAGCCTATGTGTGCATATAACTCTTGGGCTGTGGGCTAAAAACATAAAAAGGTATCACATCTGTCATACAAAATTATTGTTCATTTCCTTCCAAACTGGTTCATTTCCTTCACCCGAAAATATTGGGAGAAATGGAGAGGAATGAATTGGAGTGGAATGAACTTTCAACGGTTTTTTTAAATTTCTTTATCGTCTTTAAGGCTAGAATGTCATCAAGTAAAAGTAATGAAGATATGCCAAAATGCTAACCGATTATTAACAAGGTGATTTTTTTTACAATATATAGCACCAAATTACTTAATGGATGGAAATGACTAGTAACCGTGACAAAGTGCCTTTCCGGTGAGGAGAACCAAAATTACTCGTAAATCAAGAGCGCGAAACCTCCTTCGTTGACGTATTGCGGTAGACTAAGGTAGTAGAAACACGTAGCAATCACAGGTATTCGTGAATAAAGGCGCGTTTAGATTTGGCATGAGTGGCAATTTTTTAGAGCGAAAATGAAGTCTTTCGCGTGACAAAATTAAAAAAGTGCGTTCTCTCTATGATAATTTAACTTTAAAAATACGTACCATGTACCATTATAATACTGATTATTTGCCTATTTATAAACAATAATGGAAAGTAGGGATTATCTGCAAATAATAGTGTTTTTAAATTTTTGAACCCAATGGTACGCCATTTTATGTCGAGGGAAATGAATTTTTCGCATGTTTTTAATTTTTATTTAATAGATCATTAGGTTTAGCTAAATTCCAAAACTGGCGCATTTTCCGTACCACATAAACATACCTTTTAAAAATAACCACATGTAAAAAATTATAATTTTAAGGCTTGATGTGGGCTCGGACACCAAATCGGCACGAAACGGTAGAACGACCCATAAGTAAATAAATAGATTCTATAAGTATATGATTCGCAGTTGAAGTGCGAGCGTGTGAAGTTGAATTGTGTCTTTGTGTCTAGTTTCGGAGTAGAGACGCATTTTTCTAAGAGACGTCAAAGGTTTTCTAAGAAGAGTCTGCGGTATCCGCGCTCATTACAATAAATCCCGTCGCGTCCACCGCCGCACAGGACGGCATCGCGAGGAATTTTGTTTTAGCCAAACGCTCACAAATTCACTTCTAGAACCTTTTGTATTATTTTGGTTTTCACGCCTTTTTGTGCCCGCGAATTCCATGACGCGAAAATAACTCCTTATCGCGGCATTCCTTTAAAGTAGCCCCAAAAAGAACGCAAAATCGTCAGTTTTTGCTTTGGACTTAAATAACATACCTACCTTTTAGTTTAAGGTTATTATTTGTTCTTCTGAATGGGCTACCGAGTCAAGATTTTATACTTAATTCGATAAAGTAAATTAAAAGATAAAAACAATATTACATGTTTCTTGGCCACAACCTCAATCATACAGAATTCTAAAAGATGAGACTCACAGCACAGCTCGTAAGCCATGTTAATGGACACTGACGCTTAAACAAACATAATATGTATAATGTCAGTTTCGGCATGCATTATTCATCAGTTAGTAGGAAGTAAATCATCCATACGGATTTAATCCACGACACACCCAGCTCTAATTCCATTCACTACACCTAATTTAAATAAAACAGCGTTGGAATTGTTCCGTCTAAGACAAAAAACGTTAATGTAATAGGTACAATAAGTATTGTTTATGGCGGCGTCAGCGGCGCTGCCGTGCACCGACCGCACGCCCGCGCCGCGCTCGCCGATAGCGCGCGTGGGCGCGGAATCTCAATGGATCCTCTTCATTCACAACACTACCTTCGCATTAAAGCCGCTTTACTTTTTTTTTAACCTCCAATCTTTCCCCTTATCTCTTAAACCTCACTCGGGTCCTCTCCGCTTCATTCAGGCCCAGGTCGCGGACAACCCGTTTGACTTCTTTTTTCATTGACGCCGTACAAACCTTAGATGACCGCAGCCGAGGTCGAATTTTTATTTCTTTCACATTTCGGTTTTCCGGTCCGGGCGATTCGTTAATAAATTCTCAGATAATGAGACTGAACGTTTCGTCACCTCATCTCGATTGCTTTAGATTTTTTCTTTTTTGGTTGATATGTGTGAACGCAGCGGCGGGCCGGCTCGGACGACACCGCGATAGAATCGAAACGGCTATCGGAACCTTTTTTTTTGTTAATTTAAATACCGCTATTCTTTTAAAGCTACGTTTTTTGTATGGATGAATATGTTGGCGTGGCCGGAGTGTGCTTATTAATTTGTGTTTCCTGTTGTTGTTTCAGGTAAAGCAAGTGAAGTGGGTCGCTGCGCCGCGTCTCGGACTCTGGGCAGTGTTCAGTGTTTCAGTCCGTGACGTCACGTCATGGCGATTAGGACACTATGAAAAGCACGCCCTTCCTTAGGCTCAAATATGAATGATGGTCGTCGACCCATTGTCATTTGTAATCTATTTGTTTGGTGCATTGATATGTAATTACATTGAATGGTGTACTTCGAATCCCTAAATGCACAGAATTGTAGGTATCTTATGATATTGTAATTTTGTTATCTGTACTTGAGTTCTGATCGAGGTTTGTCGACTTTCGTCCTACTTTGTACTTAAAACGAATCCCTGTACGAAATCAATATTGCTCAGTATTTTTATAGATTTAAGAGTATTATGGAAATATAAGTAAATTATTTGTATATTTGCAAGGCTCGGCGCCGCGGCTCGGCGTGTAACTTGTGGCTTGGGTGTGGCCGGCGCTGGTACTGTTGTTTTACTAAGTTCTTCCAACTTTCATTTGTCTAAATGTAATTTCAAAGCAATAAGTTATTGATTAGTTCAGGTGCCAGACAGTACTTTTACTAGTTCATAAGATAGAGTACGCTCAGTACGTAGGCAGTAAGGGAAGCATAGTTTGGTTTCGTACCCTATATCGTAAACTATTGTTTATTTTTGTTAAAAAGAACTATATGAATAATCGATAAACAACCATCGGTTCGGTTATTGTTGTTGCCCTTGTATATAAAATGTTTTGTAGATTTTCTATTTTAAGTTTCTCAAAAAGTGTACAAAGTAATTAGTATGTTTTCGCCACTTTCGATGTTGTTGATGACACTCGGAATGATCTTTATAAATATTGTTTAAAAGTATTATTAGTATACCTTGTAAATATATTCAGAATAACGGTTCATTTTTTAAATATTGTTTGCGGTCACTAGGGATCTTCGGGCAGCGTAATGTGTGTTGTATTCAAATTGTAATCGTCCGTTTTAAAGTTAAAATGAGTTGAGATTAATGAATGAGTTATCTGATGACCAATCGATTGTGTGATAGTCACATTCACTTACGAGTCCCGCGTCGCAGGCGTGACGCGCACGTTTAATGAACGTCGCTGTAAAATGAAAATCAATTTTACTAATATACGTGTTCTATGTTGCATTCACAAATGACGAATACTAAGCATTTTTAAGCAGTCATGCTATTCCAATAGCAAGCTATTGCACCTATTTCACGAACAGGGCCCGTTTCATGAAAGCCTGAAAGAGCAGCAGTTAGATAATACCTAATACAAGCCTTTCTCAATCTTTTTTCCTTATTTTATTATGTACAAGCATCCAATTACTATACAAGTTACAAGCCGTTACAAAACGAGGCCCAGGTTCAACCTCTACCCGCCCAGACGTCAAACCTTGCCAAGAAAAAATGAATTTTGATTTGTCAAAACAGAGATTCAAATTAGAATGGCACAGGAGACCTTTTTATAGGTCTCTGGGTGGCTAGACGATATAACGAAAGGCGCTTCATCTTTTGCAACCTTCAATTTGGATTTAGTCAATTAAGAAATCAAATCAGAGCAAAAGGTATTAATGTTTATAAATGTTATAAAGTAAAATCTATGTAGTATTTTTGCAAGAAGATAAAACCACTGCGATGGACATGACTGACATCAGATACCTATGAAATTGAATTTTCAACAGCATGCATTATACCAATCTGCAAGCGTTTTTAATGTCCCGAGTGAATCGACGCAAACGACGAATTAACTCGATGTATAAAGTGCACATTCCTCAAGACCCTTCACTCTTATCGTTTTCTAAAAGTCATATTATTATTCGTTGAGTTCAGTGTTTTATGCATCGAGCTACTTCTTAATGTAAAGGGGATAAAATGGACGTATTTGATTTTGTAGCACGGACGTTGAAGGGTCACTGACATTATTTCAAGTTATTTCGAAGGCTTACGTCTAAACGGAACAACGCAGATAGTAAACAAATTTCAACGTGACCAAATCGAATACATTCGCTTAATATTAAATGTTCTATATAGTTATTTATAGAATATTATATACCTATTAATTATTATTATGAGTAACATTATGTAATGATTGTAATTAAATCTTTATTTCAAATGTGAAATTTTTATTTTTTTTCGCTCGATTCGCAGTAGCTTGTCATGTATAAACGAGTGGCGCGGACGTTCATAGAACCCGATTGACTGACGGGCGATTTTCCTATGGCTTATGAAGAAATGAAAAGATTACATCCGATTTACTTAAAATATGATTGTCCCCGCCACTGATGGCTTCGCACAATTCGGCAGGACTACAAACGAGCAGACACCCTAATAATTTTGCTTCACTGTCCGAAACTTTCGAGAACTGTGAATATTTTACCATGGATTGCAGGGAGTCCCTAGGCTTGGGGATTTAACTGGTCGGGTAGGTTCTACTCCTCAAGCGGAACTAAACTTTTTTTGAAAAATTTATAAAAAATTAAAAGTAATCTATTTTCAAAATTTGACTGCAAGAATATCTTTGTTAAATATCAAGGTTTAAATCAGTTATCCTATAGAGCTGTAAGTTAGTATATCTTCGTAACCTTCTAAGTTTAGTGACTTATCAACTTATCGATCACACTCGTTTGATTCGAATTCCGTAAATTAAAAAAAAACCCTATCGAGTTTAGGCTCACTCGCAAATATTGTCAGTTTTTTTTTCAGAAACTGCGTCGGTAGGTATTTTGGCCTTAGGATGAAGTTGCTTTCTACACGTATCGGATCGTTGTAATAATCACATAACGTAATTTCATACATTTTGAGCTAAATAGACATGCCCATTTTTGTGACAAAATTATTTTTTATTAATTAATTAATTTCCATTGAAGCTTCAGCATCCAATAGTGCAATGAATTTCATCTGTCACTCTATAATGTCACAATTAATAAATGCGTAGTTATATTTATTAATTATTTTAATTAGTCAAAGAAATGTTAGTTGAGATAAATCCATGACTCGGCTGAGGCCCATTTTGAACCATGAAATCCTTGCAATGCCTTTGAAGTATGTTCGTAAGAAATATACTTAGTTTACAAAATTATCACATTATTCTAATTTAATTAGAGTGCAAACCTACATAGGTTACCTATCTAAATAAAACGTCACAAATAATTTCTCTTTCGCGATGGAATTGGTAGCTCGGGTTATAAAGACACAATATATGTAGTACTTACATAACGATACAAGTGCGAAACTTAAGAAGTTCGAAACAAATGGCGATAAATTAAAAAACGACTGAAGGGAGTGTTTTAAATCGACACGAGTTGCGAATTACCTATTAAATAGCACATGTATCGTACAATGTTTTACAGTACATATATCCCTTTAAATTTTCGATATAGTTACGTAACGTGCTAATTATCGCACTAGTGCGGTAAAGTAGTACCATATGTACTGTAATGGTTATTATTACATAGCTGTGAGATACGAGTAGGTAAGTATGTACATCGTATGATATCACGAATTAGCTAGATAGATTAACAAAACGAATAAATAGGCATTTAAATATAGCAGGGTCAGGACTAGTGACTTGACTAGCGACAAATTTAACCCAAAAAAGGTGACGTTGCTATAGCCATACCACATACCCGTCTGGTAAATTCTGGTTGTAATGACAAGTAACAATGTCACGATGATACTTTCAAATATATCCAATCGATACTTCTCCCAGCCCAGTCAAAATTTAACCTCGGTTGACTTCTATCACAAAAGTAGCGATAATAGCGATGTGTTACACACGTGACTTTCTGCTATTTTGGCTCTGGGGCCTGATTTTCGAATTTTTGATTTACGAGCGATCGAAATTTGGAATCTAGTGGTATTGACCACTCGATTTCAATTCTTTTATTAGAATTTAAACGCCTAGTAGTGGAGATATCATTTGACGAAATACACGAAATCGAGTGGTAGAATATGAAAAATCGGCCCCCTGGCCTTTAATGACAGAAAACGCAAAAAAAAAGATGATATACATTTCAACTACACGAAATTGATGGTGGCAAACAATCGTACAGCCTGTCAGCCGGTCACCGTTACCTGTTGTTATATAATTATGAACGCTTGCACCTCCAAAGGATCAGGGCGTTGCTGACCCACTGTACAAGGATTTCCTCTAGGTATTGACATGCTATGATACCCCTGCAGGTAACAGCCAATAGTGCTTCCTCAGTTCTGCAACCTGTAGGTAGCTAGGTACTACAGGAATACTAGGCACTCCTGCAGTAAGTATTGGTTTTATTGGATAAGGTATTTTAATAGTAGGGCTGCTCCAGATTCTAGCAAGATACCTTTCTCAGTGCCTTAATTATGTAATATAAGGTGGAATCAGTATTTAGCTGTAGAATATCTTCCTTTTTTATTGTATCTAATCATTTATAATGTACCTAGTAAGTATCTAACACCTCTGTAGACGATCACTTTGTGTTATGAGTGAAATGAAAGTGAAGTGAGTGAAAGAAATCCAATGCTGTACCTGTATTAAACTCATAAATTGCATTTTTCCCGCTTGGATTCACTATAGCTCAATCTTCTATTCTCACCATCACAGAAGCAGATAGGGTTGCCAGATGGTCGGGATTTGGCGGAATTCTCCCGATTTTTAGCATGTGTTCCCGATTCCCGACAAAGTGTAAACTGTCCCGAAAAACAGCTTCACGTTGTAAAACAATAATTTCAAGTTCCGAACTGGCGTCGAGCGAGCGAGCTGACGTAGTGCCAATAATGTAAAATATCGTTGTTTTTAGTACAATTACTTTAATTTGAATGTATTTTTTTTCCCCCGACTTAAGTCCCAAAATCCCGTAAAATTTACATTGTTTCCCGATAATAGCGCCTTTCGATCTGGCAACCCTACACAGGATTAGGTAGCTAATGATAAAACAAAACACTTAGGAGATGCAACAATGTCAGTCGAAATATTTTTTTTTAAAGATGGCTGATTTCTATGAACAACTCTGGTAGTTTTCTTAAAATATACGATTTACGATATGGTATGAGCTTTACCAAAATATCAAATTTTAATTCTGGACCTGGTGTCGACTATGACGTACTTATAGGTTAAACTTAAGCGTCACGGTAGGTACCTAATAGATCAGAACACGATACCAAATATGCCCTCAACTATTTTTGTTACACCTTGTTACAAATTGGCGTAGGTAATAGACATTAAGTACTATTAGAAGTATTATAGAACAAATTAAATAATATTCAGAAAATATTTTATTTTGTTTTTATTTAAAGTAGAAACACTTCTATATAAATTATAAACAGAAATAAATGTCATATACTAAGCAAAAGTGACCAAGGCCTCCAGTGCCCCAGGCTGGAATCGAACCAGCGTCCTCTGCTATCGCGCCAGGTGCCTGTAGGTAGACATTGTTTAGGTTCAGGAAAATATATAGTTGTATGGTTACACCCTTAGGTACATAAAGCTTGCGTTATAAAAACTGTACCACAACAAAAGTACTACAAATCAACCTACGCCAGTTATTTTTCTCAATTTCGTGGAAATATTTACCCCGGCCGCTACAGGGTTTATTCAACAGACTACAACGGTTAACACTTTATTCTATTAAATATGTATTATAAAGCTCAGTTTTATAACGAGCCACGTTTCAACCAGCCCTGAATCAGTTAACCAGTAAACGTCTGAATCTTTAAGAATTTACAAACAAAATGGGGAAAAAAAGTCGATAATGAGAAGGTAAAAGTCGACCGGGAGGGTCCTCCCCTCTTTTAACTCTTAAACAATGCTTAAAACGTAATAAAAGAACGTTTTTTTAACTTTAAGAGTGCCACTCGATATAGGCATTTGGTTTAAGTAATTATAGTAATTAAAATCGAGCTTAATTAAGAGCGTTTTCGTTAACTAAATATTGTTTTAATAATAAATTTTATGCGAATCGAGTCGTATGTCCGTTCTTGTTTCTTTTTGTTGGGATTGACCTGGATTGAATGGGCGTTTTTAGGGTTCCGTACCCAAAGGGTAAAAAGGGGACCCTATTACTAAGACTCCACTGTCCGTCTGTCTGTCTGTCACCAGGCTGTAACTAGAGAACCGTGATAGCTAGATAGTTGATATCTTCGCAGATGATGTATTTCTGTTGCAGCTATAACAACAAAACTTTACTAAAAATAAAATAAAATAAATATTTAAGTGGCACCTATACAAGAAACGTAATTTTTTTGTGTTTTTTGCGTAATGACGCGGAACCCTTCGTGCGCGAGTCCGACTCGCACTTGGCCGGTTTTTATTTATTAACAGTGACTGAATGGCGCCAGCCGCTCTCAAACACGACCGAACATGATCATTGCATTTATCATTGCATTTGGATGTAAATGGAGGCAATAAGTCCATTAAAATAAATAAATCCTCGTAATTAAAACCAACCTGCTTCAATATTTTAGGCTCCAATGCGAAATTGCCCACAACGATAACGAAACATTACCAAATTCAAAATGTAACTAATTATAGTATTCCTAACTATAGTATGCGGAAAAACAAAAAAATGAGAGCTGAAACACTGATTACTTTAGCGTTCTTCTTTTTTACAAATCTACTGCCAGAAAGCCCGATTCAGGGAAACATGATGGCAGGCCGAGTCACAAAACCTTAGGTAGAGTACAAAGAGCTCAGGAGGACATTCAAATGAGACAGCAAAACTGCCGATAATTTGGTAAGTATTTCATAGTTATGTGTGAGATTTTCTAATATTTTCTGAAATATAGGATTTTCAATATTATCTGAAAGATAATATTGCAGTGAACCGCCTGTTTAGATTTTTTTAGCGTAGTTATTATTATTTAAAACAGCTTAAGTAGGTAATTACCATGAAATTTTGATACAGATATTTAATATTATTTTAGTTGTTTCGTTTAAGAACCTTCGCCATTTGCAATCATTCATTATGGGGAGCATTAATGAACTTAAAACCATCTTTGTCTTTCTAAATATTGTACGACATTTCCGGACCTACTTACAAAATTTCATTTGTAATTTACTGCTAGCTTTTCTGTGAATAGCGTTGAGAGATTTATGCTCGCAATAATGAATATTCCACCACTATTCGCCTTAATCAAATCCGTCACTACGCCAATTGAAACCGCAATAAAACGTCCACGGATCGTAAAACAGCAATAAGCATAGACAACAAATAACGTCTAATAACGTAGGGACCCGATCGCCTGTTTTATAGGCCTTATCCCAGTCAGTGAAAGCGCTAAATTATAAATGAATACGCCCTTACGCCCTTAACAATAACGTCGAATTCAATATCTACATTGCACGCATGAAGATCAGACATCATTGAGATTTACTATTTAGAGATTTCATCCCTGTTTTGATTCGTTTTGAATTAAGCTCTATTACCAACGATATACTGTCGCTTTTACAAAGCGTATTAGAAGCTGATATACGACATAGGGAAATTACACAGATTGCGCATGATTGGCGCGCAATAAAACTGTTTGTTTAACTCTATATTTAATTAACCCGAGATATAAAGATCTGTGGCTCTCTCTTCCTTAGTAATAAAATTATGTACTAAAATAAAATACTTAATATCTAGTAGGTACCTACTAGATATTAAGTATTTTAGTACAGTATTTAAAATCAGGTAGGTATTCATTTTTTTACACAATCCTAAGCAATATCAATTCCTAATAGTGATCTAATGTGGAAAATATATAAAAATACCCGTAAACGTTTAATTATTATTTTGAGGATATTATTTTTCTATGAACTGCATGACTATCGAAAGCTAAGCTATACAAAACTGACATTATTTTTGATTCAGTACAGATAAGCTTAACGGTGCAAATTAATAACATACTATGAATATTAACGCCTGTAGGGCTACCGCCAATACCGAAAATCGTCAATTACGGGGATTTTTCTCTGTCACTCTAATTACGCCTTCATTGGAGTGAAGGAGAAAGATCCCCGCAATTTGCGAATTTCGGTTTTTACGGTAGCCGCTCTGTATTTAAGTACCTAATACCTACTCCCATAGAACTATACGTCGTTGCACTTACCAAATCTTATATGCGCGAGATCTTAATCAAATTAATTAATACAGAACTGTAACAGTTCTGTGAATACTCCAATATCTACATCAACGTAAAGTACTACAATAAAGTTTTTCTTTTGTGAAAATACAGATGACGTTACCACGTAGGCTTTCGCGCGGCGTAGGCGAAGAGAAGCCTCTTCAAAATAGGTAGAACTATCTGCAACGGCCGCGGTGAATCCCTAGTGCACTTTGGATGCGCTCCGCCTTAGCTGCAGGCGCGAGCTCAAGTCGCAACGACACACCGACAGATGGCACTTGCAGGCACATTTTGTCTTAAGATTTTATATTATTTTTTCTTGTTAATTAAGTATGTGATAAATCTTTTGCAGGAATTGGATAATTGGTTAAATGACGTTAACAATAACTTCATTTAGGAGTGAGTGCGTAAGGAGTATATCGTATTTATTACATACATATTAAGCATTAGGTTTATTCCAAGACGTGTACGGTGGACGGTGTAAATTTCAGGAACATTCGTAGGTAGAATACCATGTATTCCTTATTTATTCCTTATATATTGCGTTTTTTTTTATTTACTATATTTAATGTAATAAAGGATTGTGTTTGTGTATCAAAGCCAAAGCAGAAAGATTATTAGATTAGTTTAAATAATCCGTAATAGGTAAAAACAAAATTAAAAAGGTTTTCTACATACAACTTAATGAATCTCCTTTGTGATTTAATTACTTAAGTGAAGAGTTAACGTAAAGGACCTTGACGAAGATATAACAGCATTTCAACGGCTGATTATCTTCAGTTAGGTAGGTACATGGAATAAGTATAAACAACGGAGAGTTTACAAGCCCCAAAGCAGTATATTAACCTTCATAAATATACAAGCTTTAGACAGTTCTTCATATGTTGATCGTAACTACACTCAAATTGAATAAAAACGAGTTAAGTACATTTTATGCCAAATTGTTTAAATTATTCGTCCCAAATAATTTATTATCTGCATAATTTTATTTCTACAAGTTATCAAGTGGTATATATAAAAAAATATCTAATGACATTAATCGCTTTGTGTTTTTTTTATAAGCAATATTATATTCAATGAAAGACTGTCAGGATACAAAATTAATCGCTTTGTAGAATGTATTTTTAGACAAGTCAGTCATGACAACCAGTGTATGAATTCTCGTTATCTGCGGAGGTCTCCGCTCCAAGGGACAAAAGGTGCCTGACAAACCTAACTAGGTCAAAAAACCGGACAAGTGCGAGTCGGACTCGCTCACCGAGGGTTCCTTATTTTTTTGGTATTTGTTGTTATAGCGGCAACAGAAATCTATCACGGTTCATGAGATACAGCCTGGTGACAGACAGACGGACAGTGGAATCTTAGTAATAGGGTTTACCCTCTGGGTACGGAACCCTAACAAGAAACATTTTTTTATTGCCATAACCTAGGTATAAGATTTAACGGTAGCAACTCGGTCTCGGCTCGTTCGCGTATCATCGTCAAAGCGGCGCCCCCAGCGGGTAATTCAAATAAATATTTAGATTTCCAATTCCAGCGTCGTTTACTGCCCGCTGAATGTTATTCCGCTATTGTTCTCGTCTCATCCAGTTGCTCTTATTGTACGGGTTTTTCGGATACGCTTGTAAAATTTATTAGGTGTACACGGCAATTCGAATTGGTGGGCGATCGGGAACATATTGGCCGAATAAAGGGTCATTGTCGGTGATATATTTTATTAATTGGCATTGTATGTTTCTGCCGTTGCAGGTTGGAGATGAATGCCGTGATAAATGAGAGATTAATGATGACTAGGTACCTATTTGGAGTTCAAATTATATTTCCGAAACCTTCAATAGATGGTCTTGGCTAAAATTCATATATTCTATTAAGTTTGAAAGAATCTTTTTTAGATGTTCTCTTCGACGTTTTATATTTTACTTGATTTTTCAAAAAGACGAAACCCAGTTGAACCGATAGGAGCAGATTATTGTTTAAGTGCTTACCTACTTTACAATAGTCCTTCTTGGCTTGGTGACTGATATAGGAATGGAACTGGCAAAGATTAAACAAAAGCTTCACCATCATCATATCAGCCGAATGACCACAACTAGACATGCCTTCCCAAAGAACCCCTAAAACGGCCGGTCGTAATTTTGATCGCCTAAGTTGGTCAGGCTTTTATGGCAGTCATTTTCTACACTAGGTACTTATGTAAAATGTGACAGTGATAGATGACACGATAGATGATAAAGGTGCAAACATCGCAACTGCTCCAGTTAGATGTCGCCACATCGCCACTAAATATTTAATTTTTCTTCACCAGAGGACATGGATTCTAGAAGCAGAGCTGCTGCGTCTTTCTGAGCTTCAAACCTGATTCCAAGCGATGTCGGGGACCATAGTGCTCTTAGCTTAGTCAAATACAGAATCAAATAAGGAGGTATCTACACATATCACAAATACCTAATAAACATATATATATAAACATTTTGCAAATAAATGTTGTTTTCGGTTAAACAACACAGAAGTAATAAATATTGTTAAAGAAATAATTGCCAACCCCACCTTCTAAAGGTGAAGCGTCAGTAAAGCTACATGGCCGAGTACAAAATGAGCGATTAAGAAGATGGCCCTCAGCTGGCCCACACCTGCCGCCAGACCTAATCACTCCAGATTTCCGCATTATACCGACAGGCAAATTTATTCATAGGTGCCCCACCATTTATCACCGCGGGCTGCGAATAGTTTTTCACATATATGAGGAAATTGCAAAGGCAAAATTCTATCACGCTCGGAGGGCCGGCCGGGCCGTTAGAATTCCTTGCACCTTGCCGAAACCAATAAATCAAACTATTGCGTAAGACCCCGCTGTATGCATGGCCATCGGCTCCTACCTCCTGTTTTATTTATTACAACACCAAACAGATTTTTATGTACTGATTTATGCGTTATTATGAGGTTTTGGCATGTTTAAAATGTTAACCACTTCCAAATGTTCCGTATCGGCGGTGATTACGGGCGGGTTATCAATCTTTTCTCTGCAATTAGAGGGTTAGAACCGTCGTACTCCCGAGCCGCTAGTTATTTATTAACTAGTGCGCGATCGATCATCGGACTTTTCGTGTTTAAAATTTAAATCAAATGAGAAACTATAATTGAATTAAGACTCTATTAAGCATTTATGAGTATCTCCATCGGATGATTTAAACATCTCATTAATATAATCATCGATATAACAAATCACCGACAGTATTTGTCTAATTTGTCCCAATGAAAACATTAAATGTGTCACAGAAAGCATATTAATAAATTATAACAGTTAAATGTCCGAGATAATTATTTATAGTGACATAACGTGTTAGACGTCATGTTATTGAGTAGAATAGCAACCGATAAATCTCGTCGACTTCGATAAATAGGTTTTGTCACCGATAACAAACTAGTGGCTACCAGATGCGTCGGGAGGTATCGGAGCTATCGACGCATCGATCGCCGCGCCGCGCCGCACGGATTCCTTGAGCCCTCCGCCTGGAAACACCAGACAGACCGATTTTTCGACTATACGTAAAGAATATCATCCTTTCGTGTCTTTCATGTAAACAAACAGTCATTCCAACAATACGGTTCATAGACAATCAAGACATCGTAACGTCAGAAGTTTTTGATGTGATCCATCCGTTACTTTGATTATTGATGAAAATCATATGACTAAATGATATTTTTCAGTAGTTATTTGGTTAATTTCAATACTTTGTGAGCTTCTTTACATATACAACGATATTTTAAGTGACGATTATTGTGTAATTCCAGAGAAAAGTGTGATAATGTCTTCGAGAAGTGTTTGTTTACATGATAGGACAAGTAATGAATAAATACAGTTTAGGTCACAGAGTCAACGTAGAACCTGGAATCTAGACGTCAATATAGCCAGTAGGTATAGTTGGGTTCAGACCAGTAGCACTGGCTATTACTTACTGATATGCATGCGTGTGGGGATGCGTTGTTGTATATCAGGCAATAGCCATTTAACCGACATGAAATTATTAATTTAATATAGATTACAAAAATAAAGTAAAAAATGTAAACGACTTAAATTAAAGGACCATCATAATACAAGTAATACAATAAATTCCTATAATAAGAAAGCGACGAACTCCTATAAGATGTTTTTTTTATATATTACTTTAAATTGATACTCATACTTATTCATGGTATATGCTTTAAAAACATGTTCGTGATATTAATAACATGTAGATATTATTTGGGTATATAGGTATTTTAGTTTAGGATTGTTCTGGATCACTCGGGTCAGTTTTATAACCTACGGGCTGTGTACCTAGGTAAGTACCTAGGTACGTATAACTTTACGATAATGGAAAAACCGGCATATCAATTACCTGTACTTTACGTCCTCTAATTAATTTTTACTACCTTGTTTTCATTAAGGTACAAAATTCCACTGAAATATATACCAATACCAATCTATAAAATTAGATGTAGATGGAATTAGAAGTAGACATAGATGGCGCAATTCTACTGGCATAGTAACACAAAAACACAAGAAGGTACTATGAGTATGAGTAGGTGAGTTCACTTATGCCGCTGACCGAAAGGATTATTATGACTTAATCCACGGGCCATTATTAATCGTGTACTGAGTACTGCACAAGTACGAAGCTTAGAGGAGACCGAGGTGAGTTAAAACAGAGGTAAGTTGAAACAACGTTTATTTTGCGCTATTTATAATCATCTTGAGGCATGGACGTATATTGAGGGACCAGCGGACGGTGGGACGCGGCTACACAACGTTTTTTCCAGCTCGTCAGTTAAAGATGTCTCAAAATGTACGTTGTTTCAAACTACCTCAGTTTTAACTCACCTCGGTCTCCCCTACTGAACAAAACTACAAACCTTTCGAAAAACAACCTAAGAAAGTCTAAATGCAAAAATTTTAATAGTCCCGCCTATCTCTGCACCCAGACGCGCGCTCAATCAAAACGCGGAACAAAGACGTGTCTCATTATCAATTCCGCTTGGATCTGCCTGAAGTTGAATCTGGCCCAACTTCAGACATACTTTCACGGTGGGAGTCGGGAATCAATCAGGCATTCCTACACGCCTCTGAGGGTTCAAACTTCCGTTAACTTCAAGATCTGATTGGAAATTGATTTAGTCATGCCGGTGCGAATTATCTTTAGCGTGGGGCCTTGTCCTCGCACGCGACATTACGACTACATGCATGACGTTACGAAGATATCAAAGAGCCTTATATACTTTTGTGTTGTTTTTTTTTATCATTATACCTAATTTAGGTACTAAAGTACCTACCTATTAAAAATGTAGAGTTTTTATTTACTTTGTCAAATAAATTTATGATTTATGTCTTCATCTTAATACTGCTCTACCATGCTTAAAAACCATAAGGTACACTGGAAAAAATATTTTCTTACTTACTTACCCTGTACGTAAGCGCAAAAAATTATATGTTCAAATTGTTCTTCCAATCTCAAACATGCTCGGACGCTTTCTACTTTCTAGTCCCATACTGATGTAATATCCTGTCCTTCTTTGTCGGAATACATCATAATAGTATTTTTGGAATTTATTAATAAGTATGGCCCTAATGAACAAAATTTAAGTTATATTTTTCTTGATAGTTACTCCTTACCAAGGCCTATAGATACTCGTACATACCTAATCCCTTTCAACTAACTTTAAGTTTCATCAGGTCAAACTTTAAAATTCAGGTTGTCATACCCGTAGCTACTCTGACACCAACCCGTCTCATCTACCCTCAATTGACTTAAGGAGCCAATTGGGATAGATTTTGTTACTTTTATTTAAACAACTACAGATCCAGATTATATGCATCAAAAGAAGGATAAGTTTGCCTAATATCAATACATATCAACGTAACAATTTAGGGCAGTAGCAAGATATAAAGTAATATCGATCTGTAGCTACTTTTTCTCGTAAAATAACAGTTTTGACCTCAGTTCCATATTAGGTAAGTTAGTTACTGTTACATTTAATCATGTTATTATCACAACAGCCACATCACGCCGCTGTTTGCTGTACACTCTCATCGCAAAAAGATTAAGCAATAAACAAAAAATATGGTGCCGACGTGTTTGATTTAATTTTCACATTAACAAAAGCAGACAACATATGAAACAACATAAATTGGACCCCGCCGCGCCGCGAGCCGGCTACAACCAGCGTCATACTTTATTGTGAGTCGCAACAAGCCCGGTAACAAGTTGTTCGATCGGTGAATTACGGTGTTACGTAGCTGTCAATTTTGTGGTATAAAATTCGAGTGCGGGCATGACAAAGGCAGCTGTCATCGTGTCGCTGGAAGGGTCAGGGCGTCCCTCGAGGCTAAGCCGCGGCCGGCCGCCGCAGGCACGCACGCCGCCGCACTTGCCTAATCCTCACCTACTCTCCATACCACACATAAACCCATCTAATTGATAATAAAAAGAGAAATTCCTCGTGAGCGCTGTGCGGTTACATAGGACGGCATTCTAATTGATTTTTACAACCCCTTCTAATCTAATAAGACTTTATAGGGTTAATCGCCGCTAAATATTGTTTAGCGCTAATTATGTGCAGGCTGGCTAAGTAATTTTATTGGGGGAGCGAAGGGGCGCGCCCTCTTCTCGGAGAACCTCTCAATTTTAACGCCACTGAATCAAATCGATGATGTGAACTAAATCACCGCGAAATAAAAACGCAATGCACCGAGTTATTGCGGAGTATAGTAGTAAGATTTATTGTAATGGCTGTTAGCAATACGGAGTGTATAAAACGTGATACGCCACGGCCTACTCCGTAAGAAATAATGAGAGAAAAATGACAAAATACCTATGTGTTTTTTTTTTCGACGGAGAGGTGCGGGTCGTTCTTTGAATGAATCGCTCTACTAGCTACTTGATGGTGTCTACATTTCATCCATCGACAAGTGTCCTATCAAGGATTGATGGTGATTTTCTAAGACTCTTATTCGAGGAATCCAATTAAACTCAGCGCAGGCAGAGTACTCTAAATGTTTAACTGAGCCCAATATCGTCGGGGAACGGGGCCGAAACTATTCTATACCTCCATCTTAGTTATGAGGAATGCCTCATTCTAAGCTATGAAGATTTTCTCGAAATATGTACGTCAATAGTTCAATTTCACAAGGCATTAGTCATGTAAGCGCACACAAAGGGGCGCGTCCAGCAGAGCATTAGAGGAATTTCATCGTTTATTCCATTTCGAACTCGTCTCTCTAACCCGGACAATATTTTTGAGAAACGTCTTATTTTCTAGTGAATAAGAATTTGTTGGGACTCCTTGAACGTGTACAACATAATGTTATTATAATTTATGTCATACTAAGCAGGTGAAGATATTATACGAGCGAGTCATTCATTATATTAAACATGTTTGCTAAGTCGATTTTGTTATTTTTTTGTCGCTCGGCCATGGAGCATCTATCACGCAGCGAGCGGGCGCTTTCTCGCTTAGCTCTTTATTATTATACCAATGATTTCCGGACGCCCGCTCCGCGCACGTCGCGTCGCTCGCAGAACCGAGCACACGGAGTAGGGCCTCAACAGCATAGCTTACCCGAAACTCTTTACGGCAAGCCGACCCACGACCTAATGGAAGAAGACATATCCGATAACATTCCTTAGCCTATACCCCACGAAGACACATTTCGTGATATCGCTAAATAAGAAAAACATTTGCGCAAAATGCGAACATCGAAGCAATCCATTATGCGACGTCGCCGACAGAATGGGCAGCGTTCGCAAAGCACTTTGTATTAAGTCAACAAAATTCAAAAACCATTCAAAGGACATTTGTTTTCATGAATAATAATATGTAAATACTTTATTATAGACACCAGAGGAGAGCACTCAGGACTACTTTCCCGCCGTGACTGCGTACATTGGGTGGCCAAGTAAAGTGGACAATTCATATTGCTGGAGCTCACCATTGTAACAAGGAAGAGTTTTGGTTATTTTTTGTCGTTAGTTTTGAAAACATGGTGTTTACAGTTAGGTAATGACATTCAAAATTAAAACGCGCCATTGATAGACTAAATCTATTGAAATGACTTCTGTTATCGCTGAGGAACTATATTTTGACTAGTATTGATATAGACTGTTGCTCAATATTTAAATTAGCACCGCCACATGGCAATAAGTTCATGTTAAAAAAAAATCGACTAGGTACCTACGTATATTTTTTATATATAAAAATATGTCTTGAAAAACTTTTTACACAATGGCCTAATAGTTTGAAATTAATTCAATGAAATCGAAAAAAATATCAATTTGTAACTACGTTTTTCCAATGAAAATTTGAAATAGAGGAATCTTGTCAAAGTAAATTATGTAGTCAGTACATTTACAGCCATCTTTCGACACAAGCGATTAAAACTTTTAAAACGGCATTTGACTATGATCCTTATTTTTTCACTGAGATGTGTTAAATTTCCTAAATATCAAAAAGTATTTATTATGACCATTTTCCTCTAGTCTAAATTCTCTTTGGTTTTACTAGTCACCTTCCGTATCCCAGAGCGATGTACTCACGTTTGCCTGTATTAGAATCACCAAAAATTATTCACTTCTTAAATGATCTCCATGTCAGATGACTAAAAACGAGTACTTACTTAACCAAGTAATCCAGAACGGATGCAGGTTAGTGGTACCATTCAATATACTGGCAAATTTTTTATTTGATTTTGTACTGATTTCTTGCTAACCTGACTATTTTCGATAACCTACTGATAAATACCTACACCTAGGTATAAATGTTTTTCAACTGTCATTGATGTCGCTCACCTGTATTTCAAACGCTATATCTTCTAAAATAATTAATGAACTTGCTTCCCTTCAGCATTTATCAATTTTTTAATTAGCATTCTAATGATGCAAATGAAAAAATATGCGATCTTTTTTGAGAAACAATCCGTACTTGTGGCTAAGTAAGATTGTTATCGATAGTTTAGACTCCTATGTAGAAAGCTGACATTACTTAAGTCCTCGTAGCTATCCCTGACAAGGTCCCCGAGTGTACGGGTCGGAACGCACGCAGTCCACCCGAGAGTTTTACAGATTTTAATTTTCCTTTTGTCTTTATGGATCACGAAATGTTTTGTGTACGCATGCCCCGGGAGACTGGCCCCCCGCCGCGGTTTCCTTCCTACATCGCCTCACAACAAAAACTCTTGTTATAAAAATGCACGACTAACAAAAACGCTTACGTCGGGTGACAAGTGTGCTTTGTTTATATCTGTTGATATGTTCACGTTGTTTATGAAATGTTCGTGGCACCTGATGACTGCGCTGTTTTCTGTGGATCTGCTTACGGTTACTCCGCCTACTTTGCTTTCGAATGCATTATGATACGATCTAATTAATAATGCAATATACAAGTACCTTGTTACGGTTACTGCTGTGTTATACGACCGCTGTTGACTTATCTCTGTCATTCAGGATGTTTGTATCAAATACTTTGCAAGATGTACAAAACACAAAAAATATTATAAATGTTGCCTGTGACAATGTAAACTTCTAAAGTTAAACCAAGATAAGTCTGCAACGACTTTGATAGCACATGCATTTGCAGTGTTATTTTAACGTCAAAATTCTATAAAATTATGACGTTTAAACATGTAACACTTGCACTGCTTGTGCTATCAAAATTGTTGTAGACAGTCTAACTCTAACTCTAACTTTTAGCAGGATCAAAGATAATGTCAAGCTGTAATTAATATAGATATACCTAATTAGTACTTGTAAACACCACTCATCTAAAATCTTTTGCCTACGAAATGTGATAATGGTCCGGAAAAATCGTAATGCGCCACATAATTAAGTACCTATGTCTCAAAATTCGTCGTAGACAATCACTGTGGCTTGATCGCCACAGTGATTTATTGATGAGCAAATAGAAGATGGGAGGGGGACCCTCTAGGAAGAGGTATCCTAGCATATTAGCAGAGGTCTACCTCCACTCCACCTAAATCTACAACACTGCATTTGGTACCTACACGCTGCTAGCTTTTAAGTGTGCAAGCTGTAAAAGACTTTTACCTTTATAAATAGCTCATCAATAATAACAGTCTAAATGAGCTAACTTATGTGTTTACTACCTCCAGAATAAATATCACGATTGCCATCACAGCCAAAAGCCGAGTGTGATACCCGTTAATAAATTCGGTCCGGCTGAGAACTTTATTAAGTGACACCTCCAAATAAAACGGTGTCATTATCGGGATATCATACTAATGTTAAATGTTAAATTTATCAAATATACGGTATTTGGAGGAGAACGTAAGTACAAGTTGACAACACGTGTCTTCGCTATCTATGCGAGCGGATCGGACGCCCTGCCGCGCGCGCCGGCCGCATTACTTACCATGACCTAATGGGGGGATAAATCAAACGAAATAAATACAAAAAAAATAAGAGACCAATGTTAAATAAACTTAATTCGTGGAACGAGGGCCAAATACCAAAACAATACTCGCTGTACGCGCGAGCGTCCATTAGCGAACCATTGATGTGATTTTTATTTTCAGGAAGCTGCGACTCTGAATGACGTCAGTAGCCTATCAAAATAGGCTCTTAAAATGGATTTCCACGATACGAAGCACTTAACCAAAAACTTATTACACGAAAAAATATTTAATCAAAAACTTTTGTGAAGCAATGCGAAAATATCATTACCTACCTATTCCACAAATTGTAACTCTAAACACCCAGATTATTAAAGCAAACAAACTTCCTAAATTAGGTAATAACCTTTGTATTGTCACCACGGTATAAAAGACACAAATAATAAAGTTATGAATTTCCCTAATACGATTAAATGAAAACTGCAACGAATTTAATTCTCCCACGCAGTCCCGTCCAATAAAGAAAGACATAACGCCGAGCCCAAACACGATGCTAGCTTTATCAAACTCTGTAATGCACATTGCAACACGTGCCTTATTCAAGACCTATCAAGATTGCATTTGCTTTAGCAAAACCGTTTTCGATAGGAGGTTTAGTGAGTAAGCGGTCGAAATAGAAGTAATTCATAAAATTGAGCAGGGCCTTTGATATGAAAATACGGTTAAGCCACGGCACGCGCGCCTTGCTGCGGGAGGCGGTCTATGTTTGTTTGTTTGTTTGTAGCGTCATGTTGTTATTTATTGATCACAACTTCGGACTTTTCAATACTCAAATTTATTTATACCGCGCCCGTATACTATTAAAAAATTATAATGTATCAAAGATTGATGATTATAAGTGTGCTATATCACTAGAAGTTATTTTTAAGATATATTTCATGAATGTCTGGAATGCTCGTACGTATGTATGTATTAAGCTTTATTGGTCACAATCGGATGAAATATGGCAACAGATAATCTATTAAAGAATACTTATATGAAACGTTAAGTATGAGCGCTTCATAAGCCTTTTTCATAAGATTTTGGATACCTATCACTGAACACGTTATTAATATGTACGAATAATATGGTCATTGGGTTAAAAATACATATGGGCCACTAGCTTCAAAAATGTGTTTTTTAATTCCTTTCTTCTTACAGAATGCAAATTGTAATAATGACTATGGCGAAGTCTTTAGCGTAGGTAGTCTAAATTTAAATCGTCGCTTCATGATATTATTTACATGATCGTGTCATAACGAGAATTAATATCACCGTTAAGTATTTTTGCTCATATTTTGGAAAGCAGGCAGATTAGATTAAAATATTCGCGAAAAATATTGATAGTTCGTTCGTTCCTTAATAGTGCTGAGTGACGATGATTATGTTTGAAGCAACTGGCCCTAAAAGTGACGTTCGTATGATGACTGCAGCTGCATTACTGTTACGGCATTACTGCCGAGACGATGATGCGGGCGTTGTTACTGACGATAAATGATCTGTTGCCATATTTCATCTGATGGTGACCAATGGTGACCAATTTAACAATGAAACCTATTTCTTGTAGAACCAGCCCAGGGCCTGGGAGGTCCTGGGATCATGTCATGTTCCCCATTACAACATAGGTCTATGACGCACCTTAAATTATGTTTAAAAATTTGGGCACAAAAGCGAATTATGAAAACTGCATCTAAAAATGAGCTCAATTTTATTTTTGATCGAACTCATCGATTAGGTACTTTTGTTATAAATTTAAAAACATGCTATCTGCAATCCCAAGCACGCATACTGCCGTTTCGATCACGCTTATGCTCAATGAGAGTGAGAGAAGCTCCTGAACCCACGGGGCCTTAAAACGTCACGTCGTTACGAAAGAATATTAAAATTTAAAACGTTAGGAACTGCGATATTATAGGTACCTACTTACCTATCCTTGATTAGGATAATAATAACAAGTACCTCAGATAGTAAATTAACGTGAAAACAGTGATAACCCACCGGTAACACCGGCCCGGCCACATAAAGGTATTATTAAAAGCTATTTGGAGGATTATGAAAAGCGTAAAAGATAGCGGTTTTAATGTTTTGGAAAAAATTAAGACTAGCGGCGCTACAGGGCTATAACCGCGAAAATCGAAGTTCGTCAATAGCGGGTATTTTTCTCCGTCACTCTAATTACGTTTTAATAGAGAAAGAGAAAGATTCCCGCAATTTGCAAATTTCGGTTTTCGTGGTAGGCCGCCAGCTCACCATGCCGTCACCGTACGTAACGTACTGTACGGCAATCATCATCAAAATAAAAACCTGAAAGATGTTTATTCGGAAATGGCCATCTCAAAAGGCAGAGTGTTGCTGGATAAAGTATCACATTGTTCTAGGGCCACCACAAAGCGACCTGTCTCAGTGCAAAACTGCCATTTTCTCAAATCTTATTGGACCCCAGATCCTATTTGTATTATGCTTGCGACCTCGCATCTACGTGACATGGCGGTAACAAAGAGTTAGGTCGTCTAAATATACAGGGTGATTCATGAGACGTGAGCAGGACTAATCCTGCACACTCAGTAACTGATAATTGATCGATCACCGTCGTATTTAGGTGAAACAACAACACTTTTTCCTATTTTTTACTTTTTGGTGAGAGCAAATTTAACTGTCTACAATCATGGTTACCCTACAAGACCTAATTAATAAACATAAAACCTCTTTAACCGTAATGACAGCATTTTGATTACGAAGAAAATAAACTGTCAAACTTGAGTGAGATACGAGTTTTCAAAAGTAACCAGACCGTGATGACAGTGATGACATTCAATTTGACACAGAATATCGGTAGTTTAGTATTCTAATTTTAGGGTGACCATGCATGTCGTAAATAAATTTATTATTTTTTTTTTCAACACGAGTAGAAAATTAACGTTAATCTCACTAATATTGATACGAAACAGTTGCTTATAATTTACAAAATGCGCAGTCTTAGTCCTGCTCACGTCTCCTGAATCACCCTGTATAAAGTTGGTACAAAATAATTTGGCATTGGTGTCAAGTACACTGGTTTACGATTTATGTATATCGATACCCTAAAATGTATAATAGAACTGAGTGAACCTGTTCAGGACGCTGGCAGCGACGACGGCGGACGGCGACCATCGCAGCGTTGCCCGCACTACCTACAATGAGTCGTCTTCGTCCTGTTCGCATCGCAGCCTTAGGTACAACACTACATATATGTAGTAGAATAAAACATTGTCGAAGCCAAAAATAAAATTGATTTCACCGCAGATTAGCGATAGTATATTAATAACGATATTCGTACCCCAGTTTCCTTAAAATTGGTAACATACGCACAACGTCACCATTAATTCCTGTAATGAGTTTTGGGTGAGCATCGCGTTCGTGTCACATCTAGTAAACATGACACGACACGGGCGCGCCTATCGCGCACGATCAATGATGTATCGAGATGTGTGTTTCATTAAGCACCGAGAGCAAAAGATCAAGAAGTGCTGCTGGAAGTGGCTTGTTTCAGAGAACTATACGGCATAGACTAGGAATCCTCTAGACCGAATTTAGAGCAATTATTTCATGCAACCGATGATGCCAAAAATGCGGGGGTGCGCGGGACGAGTTGAGCGAAGTCCTGTGCCGTGATTGGTCCGTTCAAAGACACGGACGTCACACAAAGACACTTTCGACTCGAACATGGAGTAAAATTACCGTATGTGTGGCAGAGGGGGTAGCGCGACTATGCTCAGTCTGGAGGATGTTTTGTCTGTGCTTTACGGCTACCATCAGTTTGGCATTGACATAAACGCTATCGTGTACGTAATTTACTTTCTATGCATCTCGCTCGTACTGACATTAGTGCGAAAGAGATATATAGAAAGTAAATTACGTTCACGATAGCGTTTATGTCAATGCCAAACTAATTGTAGCCGTACTAGACCCAATGCACACAATCAATTAAAGTTTAGGCGTGTTAACTATATAGTCCTTACCATTATTGTTTTCTTAAAAATAAATACAATGAAGATTTGTAATATGGACATACTCAGTAGGTAAGTAAGTACATCCCTACTTACTTACGAAAAAAAAGCTTAATAAGACTTGTCGTCATTTAGTTGTTTAAAGATTACCCTTCCAAAATCATTCCAAGATTAGTTAAATGAATTTTTTTTTGTACATTGAATTCGCAGGTAACTTTATAAAAAACTATTTTTTTATTAAGTACCTACATATGCTCACAAATGAACACATTCTTTTTTCAGTTAAAATAAGGAAAGTGGGTACTTATACACTGTTTTTCTTTGCAAATGTATACGACTTACCAGCCTTTCAGTAATAATTCTACGAAAATCCATTAAATAGTTTAAATAAACTTACTTATACAATTCTCACAATATAATTAAGAAGCAAAATATAATATACGGAATACGTTATGCGGAAAAACTACGTTCTTACAAGTCGATCGCATCCCCGGTGTTTAAATATTTTCGAAAATAATTTAATAGTAGGTGAGTATCTGTTATGGTGGGCTACATGGTAGTTTGTCACATGCTGTTATAAAAAAAAACAACAACATTCCAACTCAATTCTGTCACATCTTCATGTTACAACACAGAAACTTTACTCCAATTTTTTGCGACATATCTGTCAACAAAATAGTGGACATAACCACAGGGGTCACCATAAGGGCGCCTTGACAATGTCTCTTCCAGGAAAGTGCGGTTCGCTGGCGTCTCAGGCGCGGGCGTCCTTGCCCCGCCATCGATCATGTCCCACTATCACTACAACATACAACCACGTGATATTAATTATTAAGCGAAACATATGAACGAAGATAAAATAATGAGTTTTTAATTATTTCTTTATACCTGCCTGCAGAGGATTTGAAGACGGACAGGAAGTTATAATCAGCTTGGTTTGTTATATAGTGATGAGGATGGTTACATGTTACAACACAAGACTTTACATAAAGTCAACCAGACATTTATAGTAGAGCTATGAAAACCAATGAAAAGTCTGCAGCGATTTTGATAGCCCACGGCAAGTGTTATTTATACGTCAAATTTCATAGAAGTTTGACGTTTAAAATAACACTTACACTGCGTGGGCTATCAAAATCCCTGCAGACTTTTCTTGGTCTAACTCTACATATTAGTACTAATGCCCTGCTTTTCCCCGCTAACTTATTATTATTCATTTTGGCTTTGCGGTAGTTGGGTAAAAATCGCACTTTAGTAGAAAGCCACTATTGAAATGAACATGATATGGGACTAGGCATATAGTACTGGGCAAGTACAACTCCCTAATGACCCTAATGTAAAGGTTTACCACCTTTACAGCCTTTTTTGTCGGTGGACGGTGACTGGCAAAAGATTTATTTAAATTTGGAACTGGCAGTCACTGTCAGATGGAAATGGAAAGGATGTGGCATTCGGATAGAGACAGCGGTCAATGTTAAATGTCCGTAAATTAGCTGATAAAAGTGATAAAATAATAAAAAATTAAGTATAATATTATAATCGCATATGTGATCAACAAAACTACAATAGGTTGTTATAATGCCGTGGTTAAAACTAAATAGGTATTACCTTATACATTTATGTACAGTCAGCCAAGAAAGTTCTTGGCTGACCGTACCTACCAGTGTATTGTTCATAAACGAAAGACGTGAAGTTGCATTATGTATTTCCTGGTACTGTTGTGCATTAGACAAATGTAAATATATATTTTTTGCTTGAGTAATTGACGTGACTACCTAGGTACTACAATTTAGAACACTAAAGCTCTTCTGCACTTGCTACCTGTTCATTAACTTAGTTCGCTGTACCCAGGGAGCTAACTCTGAAATTTGCTAAACTATATTTAGGTCCTTGTCAACAAAAGCCTTAAAAACTTGTCTGCCTCGCTATATCCGGCTGGAGGTTAGCAGCTATGCGAAAAGTGACAAGGTTTTTTACTTTTTTCCACAGTTCATTTAGTCACGTTCAAACATTTCATGAGACTGTCGTGAATGTCCCGAAATGCTTTTGGGACCGGCTTTGTTGCTTTGGTACATTGTTTTCATATCAATCTACATTAGTAATCAGTCAGTTATTGTTCTTTATTAGTGGATACGTACTTACGTATATCGAGTATAATATCGCTATGTGTTATTGGCGCGCTGCGGTACACGCTAGCGCCTATAAGTTTACGCTCGGCAAGATGGCGCAAGGCTCAACGATCCTATATTTTCAGTGTAGGCGTCTATTTCGTTTTTCCGTAAGATTTGTTTTAAAATATTAAATAAGGTTAATAGCAATGTGTTTTTTTTAAAGATTAAATAAGGTTAAAAGCAATGTGTGAAATAATGTTACGTATGATTTAAAAAAAACATTATTCAATGCCACTAAGATGACTTGGAAATTGTAAGCAAAACTACGCGGAACATTGTTATAGCTGTTAATAGTAAATTCCATTCAAAATGTATGCCTTAGTGTGCGATCAAAATGTTTTTCAAACACGATTACAATACTTTTTGTCAATCGCTAGATTTATGGACATTACGCACATTCAGCACAATTGAGATCAAATTTCGAGTGGACGTCTCTTTTCGCCAGACAATGGTCATTTCTTGATTCGACATACCTGTCCGTAGAGTGGGTGAGCATCGGTTATTCGTTGATCATGTATGTTCAACAAGCGAATTTAGTTCTTATCGCGTGGATAAAAAGAGTTTTTAAACAAACGTCTGTAAGTTAAGGTCTCACGGTGCAGTGACCGTTGCCTCCCGCGTCGCCTCGTGCGATTATTACGTCCCCACATTGTGCTCCATACGTCTCCACTGACAATATTTTACTTCATACCTCGTTTCACGGAACTCGAGCATATTACGTCAAACAACATTCGGACATGTAAGCAAACATCTTAATGTTTACTAATGAAACATTTCGGAGTACATTGATTGATGGTGCGAGAGCGTTTTGTGTGGACTGGTATTATTCTATTCATAAATCGCGCCGCGGGGTGGCCGAGTCTGCGTTGGTGGCTCCTATTGTCCCAACAATTGGGTAAAGGTAGTGCGATTTTTTTGGAGTGGGTCATATAAATTTCATGCGTATTTTAGCTCGGCGTCGCAGATGGAGTGAATGATTAAGAGGTCGTCGGAGGGGGATGCGCGCCGGTCCCGGGGGAGGCGGCTGAGTGTGGTGCACTGCTTGCAATTAACTCTCCTGTCGAGGCATTATCTCGGCATTAGATCCTCGTGTCACCTCCGCCCCTTGCTGGCACCTCTCGAGGAAGAGCTGTACCCATCAATTCAAATATCTGACATACAAAAAGAATAGGTAGAATGTACTTAGTGGTTTAGTTTAAAGTTAAATTGAAATTAACTCTAGATTCTTTTTTTAATCTTGATACTACCCTATTAGGTACCTACCTAATGGTCACAATCAACAGTAGGTATATTTAAGTAAGTAATTTCAAATCACGCCCTACTTCAAAAAGAAGTGAAAAGAAAAAAGATTTTTTTGTCGTCTCAACAAATCTCTATTTGAGTCTTATTATAGGTAGTCTTTAATTCCAAGTTGTAATCTGTGCCGTCACAATTTTTATATATTTATTTAGGTGTTCAATTAGATTTAATTCAATTGAACATTTTATCATACTAAGCTGTTTTGTACAAAATGTTTATCGACAGGTATAGATACAAATTAATTCCCATGTAGCTAATTTACGCGGTACCTACCTACATAGGTTTAGGTATATAGTGTTTTTTTATAACGTGGTAGATAATGTTAATATAGTAATTTAATTTACCAACCGTTCTTTTTAATTGTTTATTTTGTAAACTTCTGCCGCAGACTACGAAACTAATAGCGTTCAATGTTCAACAAAAACTTTTATGTCAACTTCTATGATTGCGTTTATACATTCCCTATTCGCGCGAAATCGTAACTACCTCGACCTGGATTTTCCAAAACCAATTTTGCGTCATGAGGATTAAGGTATAGTTTCCAAAGAAGGCTATTGTGAATAATGATGTTGAAAAAGGTAAACAGGCAATATAAAAGTGCACAGGGTGAGATGGCCCGGTGTGGGTCCATTGTCCCCCGCCGGCTTCGCGTATTCCTAGCTTATTTAATGCAACGATGGACGCGTAAACATCTAAATAACTTTTGTGTGACACTTCTCCCCCACCCTCTAATTTTACTAAGTAGCCGTATCTCTATTTTACAAATGTATCGGGGAGGAACATCTGAACCAAATGTGCTCTCGCCGAGACAAGTGTATTCGCTGTCTGTATTAAATTGGTGAGCGTTATGGTTTAAATTAGTCATTTCGGCTGCGGAGTGAAATCACTGTTAAATCTGTACGTATTTGTGGGAGGAGAAGGGGGCCACATAAAGAACATTTGCAATACTTGTAATAAGTATTATTATAACCAATTAATCATGAAATGTATTACAGGCTATAATAGTCTGTACTATGTATATACCTATACCTTCATACATAACTTTAATAAAAATAATTTAATTTTTACCTTACTGCAGAAGGATGGGTTATGTTTCGAGAGTACATGTCGCAGCCATCTGGTTAAATTAGCCAACAAATTAATCGTCTAGTCTAGGATATTCATTAAGTGATCCAATTAGATGCCTAATACCCGATAGTTGATTGAACTCGAATCACTCAACGCTTAATAACTTGGCGTATTGAAATTCAGCCTTATGAAAATGACTGGTTCACGCGTTACCTACGAACTGAATGACTACACGACGTTCGGCCATCTGGTTAAACGTTGCAATCAATGACTTGGCTGGTTGTTCTCCAGCCATTCAATTAGATGCCGGCGTTTAATGGACGTGCTATGAGTATCGACTCTAAACGTAACGATATACGTACATTTTCAGTTTCAAAATTTTCTAGCGCTCGTTTCCGTGTCGCCTCTTCAATATATCTGCACTACTCGTACTAGGCATTTAAATTCTACTAATAATATTGAAAACGAGTGGTCAATACAACTAGATTCCCAATCTCTATTGATCGTATTTCAAAGATTTTCGAGAGACGAAAATCAAGCGTTTGAAATTCGATAATTAGCCATCTGGTTTATTCTCTCGGAGATCTCAGTAAAATCATGCTAATCGTTTTTTTTTGCAACATTCTCTTATTGATAGCTATATCTGAAATCATAGGTACTTAAAACATATCACAATAAGTCCGGAGTGCTAACACGCATACACGCGGCGAGATATTCGCGATGAATAGACACCAGCCAATATTGTCAACGATGCGATACCGCTATCTGACGGAGCCAATGCGCCTAGCGCGCTCCTGCGCTCGCACCCTACCCGCCTGCCACTCTCCTGTCACAGCTTACGCAATCTGACAACCTCCCAATAATTCTTTGCGAAAATGTGTTAATCGCAACACTTTCACGCTCGGCAACTCCGAATTAGATTAGCACTAACAATGACGACATCTGTACTCGAATGGGACTCGTCATATTTTGACAGGTATCGTCACGTGTTAGGGACCCACATACACGTGTTCCCAGCGTCCCACGCTCCAGGCATCATCACAAAAGTAGTGATTTCACGCGGCGCGAACATTCATCCGATTGTCGTATCCACTATCTCGTATTAGCGAGGTTATCATGAAAAAATAATGCATTTGGGATTTGAAGGCTCCCCATGTGTGCCAGCTTCCTTTCACTATTCGTATAAACGAAACGGGATGATAAATTTATTTAATGTATACAAATGTTTGGACATTTTTATTTTGCTGTCGTTTAGACGTAGGTAACATAATTTAGTTCGCCATATGTTAAGGCGATGTACGAAGTAGGAAGTGGAAAAAAATATTTAACGACTTGTGAGAGGAGGTATGACAAACCCGCGGTCCTCGTATCGTTTCATCTCCATAAACTAATATTTTTTCTCGTCGCAAAAAGTTATTGATAAATGCATGCGTTACACGATGTGGGCACTGAAATTATGTCAATTACTAACGAGACTCATAACCCTGTCTGGGTTGTTACGTATTAACATAAATTTGTCTTGATGCATTTTAGCAAGTACCTATCTCAAAAATATATTAGTTACAACATTTCTATTTAGTACTTTTAATACTCGAGTGATCCTAATTAATAATATTTTATGTTTGTTTGGCGTTTTAGTCATATAGCATTCATTTTATTACATTTACATAATTTAGATCGTTTAATAAGTATATTTTTGCAAACTGTCCGGAATGCACTTTTATATAGATACCTACTCTACAACATCTACAAAACACCTGGGGGCCGATTCTTGAATTTCGATCGCTCGATTTCGTCACTCGAAAATCGGTAGAAAACGGTGAAATGCTAATTTTTGAAATACGAGCGATCGAAATTTGGACTCTATTGGTATTGACCAATCGATTTCAATTATATTAGTAGAACTTAAATGCCTAGTAGAGGAGATATTATTTAACAAAATACACAAAATCGAGTGGTCGAACACAGATACGCTGCCCAATTCGAACTTTAACATAGGTACATCAATTAAATAGGCCTAGAAACGATTATGGATTAGATGTGTCAGTTTCAAAAGTGACATTTTTGTTTCAAGAAACGTCACATGTGGCATTGACATATGTCATCCATATCGTTCCTAGACCTAATAATTGACGTATCTTAAAGTTCGAAACGGGCAGACGCATCATGAGCAGCCGTACTGGGGAAATGCCTCCATTACTACCAACCTAACTTCTTTCTGGTTTGACCCATCGGTTGACTGGTAGAGAATGCCTTAAGGCATTAAGTCCGCCATTTCCCAAGTAGCATGGAAGTGTCGGCAACATCAATATAGCAGCCAATTAAGAACTTAGAGTGATTTAAGGGACGTATAAGAGTGTCAGAAAAGATTTAAGCTGTACCTGCTTACACGATACAAGCTGCCTGTAGTTACTGCTTTTACTTACCACTTAGATTACGTTCCCTCTGCATTGCCATGGCACATTACTTTTAAAAATGTTATTCTCGCCCTCTTGTGACTCTCTATATGTAGTTAAATCTGTAAGATCGATAAAATATTGCTTAAACTGCTTTTGTTCGTAACAAATCGACCTGTTTTATTTATCATTTTAGTTTAGTTTGCGCAGCTGCCGCATGGCGCTAGATGTAATGTCAGGCGTAATGTACGGCCAAGATGAGTTTGACCTGATAATGTAACAGCTGTATTGTACGTAGTAAAACTATACATAGTAATTTATTGTAATGTATTCTTGACTAATTGCTATCTTTGTCTTTTGTATTCTTATTACTATCTTTGTCTTGTGTATGTATTAATTTTGTTGTTAATTCTCTTGTTATTCATGTTACCTGTCGTGATTGTTTCACCGGATGTTCTTATCGGAAGATCAGCGCTGGAAGTCGCCAGCAACATGCTGAGGTGAGACCATTTCGTGGCACTTTCTCTTTTTTATGTTTCTCTGTTTAGTATAAGTTTTTATTTTGTGTTTGTGCTTACGAATAAAATTATTTCTATTCTATTCTATTCTATTCTATAAAAGGTACTTTACAGACATTATACAGCTCAAGCTGTATAAAATCATTATAAAGGATTCTGCGGAAGCATGGGGTGCTTTATCAGAATATAAAAAATCTACTACAAAACTAAAAGTGTTGTGAGAGACTACAAGCTAATTCTATCGTAAAAGCTGTATACAGGCTGTATTGTAGTAACACTTGTAGCCTAAGCAAATTAGAAAAATCTGCGGAAATAATTCGTGTAGTTTTGAAAATTGGTACAGGTATACCTTGTGGTGTCCAGATAAACATACTAAAAGTCCTCGAGGGTAGGGGGTGTGCTGGGGGTGTAGAGGGGGTTTGAAGGTACTTTTTTTCATATTTTTGCTCATATCTCGAATATCTGTACGAATAGCATTATAATTACTTAAGACAAAAGTTTTAACATAAAATTTACTACAAATTTGGTTATGTTTATTTTTACTCTGCGATCAATACTTTAGGGGCTACAGGCTGTTAAAGTTAAATAAGTAATAAAAAATTGACGGTTTAAGAAAACGTCGTTTTTTTGTAATTGTTCATCACAAATAAAAAAATTAGCTTAGAGTAAGCAAGCTAAGCAACCTGCTGATAAAATATAAAAAAATAAGCCATATGCATGTCGGGCCATGCTCAGTGTAGGGTTCCGTAGTTACCCGTCTGTCAAAATAGACTATTTGCCATAACTCAAATACAGCTGTACCGATTAGGTTCGCTATATTTTTCCTTGAAAGTATTTACTATGTTATGTTTTCACGATTTTTTTCATATTTTTTGGACCCATGGTTCAAAAGTTAGGGGAACTAAGGGGTAAATCACAACATTTTTTCTTTCAGATCGATTATTTCCGAAAATATTAAGTTGATCAAAAAATAGTTCTTGAAGACCCTTATTAGTTTTAAAAGACCTATCCAACGACACCCCACACTATAGGGTGGAAGTGGAAAAAAAATTTCATCCCCACTTTTATGTAGGGCAACCACCATAAAAAAAAAATTTTCTAGTTTTCATGTTTAAATTTGACACGAATATATAAATCAGTTACGCTGACAAAGTTGTAAAATATAAATTAGAAAAAATATTTTTTTAGGGTGGCTGCCGTACATTAAAAAGAGGATGAAATTTTTTTTCGCTTCCACCCTATAGTGTGGGGTGTCGTTGGATAGGTCTTTTAAAACGAATACGGGTCTTTGAGAACTATTTTTTGATCTGCTTAATATTTTCGGAAATAATCGATCTGAAAGAAAAAAAGTTGTGTTTTCCACTTTAGTTCCCCTAACATTTGAACCATGGGTCCAAAAAATATGAAAAAAATCGTGAAAGTAAAGCTTAGTAAAGACTTTCAGAGAAAAATATAGCGAACCTAATCGATTAAGCAGTTTTTGAGTTTTTGCAAATAGTCTATTTTGACGGACGGGTAACTACGGAACCCTACACTGAGCATGACCCGACATGCTCTTGGCCGGTTTTTATTATATTTTATCAGCAGGTCATTTAGCTTGCTTATTCTCAATTAAAATTTTTATTTATGATGAACAATTATGAAAATACGACGTTTTTTTAAACCGTCTATTTTTTATCTCTTATTTAACTTTAACAGCCTGTAGCTCCTAAAGTATTGATCGCAGAGTAAAAACAAACATAACCAAATTTGTAGTAAATTTTATGTTAAAACTTTTGTCCGAAGTAATTATAATGCAATTCGTACACATTTTCGAGATATAAGCAAAAATATGAAAAAAGGTACCTTCAACCCCCCTCTACACCCCCAGCACACCCCCTACCCTCGAGGACTTTTAGTATGTTTATCTAGACACCACAAGGTATGCCTGTACCAATTTTCAAAACTACACGAATTATTTCCGCAGCTTGCCCAAATTCGGCTTAATTTGACGTGGCTATTGGCACTTTTAGCTATACAAAAGTATCTGTCAACTCCGTTTTAAAACATTAAGTGTTGTGAAACACTACAAGCTAATTTTATCGTAAAAGCTGTATACAGGCTGTATTGTAGTATCACTTGGCACTTGTAGCTGTACAAATGTATCTGTCAACCCCGTTTTAAAACTATTTCTTATGGCGTAATCTTACTCTCCTATAAGAATAGTAGTTGTATAACTTCTGTCTGTAAGGGTATTATAAAACCAAATGAATAAATGGCAGCTATAGTACAGCTTTTTTCTGTATTACTGATAGAGTCGCCTATAACAATCTTTTGGCGTAATTTTACACTCGTATAAGTATAGTAGTGTAATGATTTCTGAAAATAAGTGTATTATAAAACTTAAGGAATATATGACAGTTACAGTACAGGTCTTTTATTTGTTATACGGATCTCTAAAGAGAATTATAACTTATGTACGGAGAACCGAAATACAGCCAAACGAATACAAATATTCTATTATAAAGCTGTTTTAATTACAAAAGCTGTAAAAGACACTCCATTGATTACACAGCACAGCTACTAAGATTATAATGCTCTCCAACTATCCTGTAGGCTGTTTAAAAATTGTCGCCATTTTACAATAAAAAAACTGGTCAAGTGCGAGTCGGACTCGCCTTTCAAGGGTTCCGTACATCACATAATTTTCAACATTTTTTGTACGTGAAACGTCTTGAAAAACCCGAATGGGTCAATCAAAAACCAGATGTAACATGAAGTTTTCTGGCGTGGTGGCTTATATCTTTACATCTCTGAAGATTAAATGCAGAACAATAGTACAAGTGTCCAAATGCGTAGAGCTGAAAACAGTGAAAACTCGAGCGTCCGACGGGTCGCGCTTCCTACAACTTCCGAAAGTGTTTTAAAAGCGAAGGCCGAAGAGAGATAATACCTACAGGATGGCCAAAAATAAAAGTGTATTTCCGTAGCCAGGGAGGTTTTGGGATTATACTGAGCGACTTTTAGTATGGGACCAACCCCAAAATCGCGAAAAAAGAAGTATCCTTCCATAGAAAACGGACCAGCCTAAATGTATGAAACAGCCAAATTGACCATAGTTCTGTAGAAAGCGACCAACTTTTTATTTTTGTCAAAGTGACTTACACCCTAACTCAGTGGCTTTGGTCGCTTTCTGTATTGATAAAAAAATTGAGTTGGTCGTTTTCTGCATAACTACGGTCAATTTTTCCTCGCGATTTCAGGGTTGCACGTTGGCAACGGGAATACACTTAGTTTATTTTTTAGCCACCCTGTATATCTAGTGCTTTTTAAAACACGTAACAATAGTAACCTAATCAATCAGTACAGTCAGCAACAGAAGTTGCTAAGCTGGTGA
The DNA here is from genome assembly GCF_963556715.1 of Cydia fagiglandana. Lineage (NCBI taxonomy): Eukaryota > Metazoa > Arthropoda > Insecta > Lepidoptera > Tortricidae > Cydia > Cydia fagiglandana. Next base: position 11,672,989 of record NC_085959.1, read on the forward strand.
GTGGTTTAAAATGATTTGGACGCGACTTTATAGTTAAGACAATAAGAGCATGTCAAGGTAATTTTGAACACCTCGCCCGCTTAGCAACTTCTGCTGCTTATGTGCCAGTTACAGCCTAGTCGCATTTTTTGTCTTCAGTCCGACTCACGCTTGAAGCTAAAGGAACGCCACTTTGGGACGCTTCGGGCCTTCGGCCTTATGCGGATATCGGCCTATGGCCTTCGCAATAGCTGTCTACATCACGTTTCACTTAAACCATTGCGGCTGTGTCCCTAAAAAAACGTTAACCGCATTTATGTTCTTAAATCCGACTCACGCTTGACTCTAGATTTCTCATAGGTTTTCCTGTCATCTTTAGGTAAAGGACTATTTTGTGTATTTTTTTCAGAATTTTAGACCCAGTAGTTTCGGAGATAGAGGGGGGGGAATGGTCATTTTTGGTCTATTTTCTTGAATAACTTCTAAAATTTTTATCCTAAATTTATAACAAAAATATATTTGAGATTCCCAAAATGAGCTCTTTTGTTTGATATGTAACACGATATAGTTTTCAAAACTTTGTTTTTTAATTTTATCGTTTACCCCCCAAAAGTAGTCCCTATGTTTAAAATTCATTTGTTGACGTTACATATCCGTCTTTGGGTCACAGACTTACATATGTGTACCAAATTTCAACTTAATTGGTCCGGTAGTTTCGGAGCGAATTGGCTGTGACAGACGGACAGACGGACAGACAGACGCACGAGTGATCCTATAAGGGTTCCGTTTTTTCCTTTTGAGGTACGGAACCCTAAAAAAACGTATTTGTAAATATAATTAAAGAAATACTTGCAAATATTTAGCAGACTAACGCCGTGTTATAATTACCAGCTAAAATAAATTGTTTAGCCTTAGAATTAATATTTATAAATATTTTTGATACTCTAACCTTAAAAACAAACAGTAACTTTACCGATTTTTGATATTTTCCTTATGGTTTCTCTTTGTTATTTTGTAGGCGCGTAAATATTTTGCCAGAAAAGATACACAGGTTCACAATAAATAATAATCCGCACTTACTAATAATGGTAATATTCCATTCAAGTCCTGTATAATATTTACTTTTACTTTTACCATCCACTATAACACTTTATTGTCGCCATTACTATATTACGAATGAACAAGATTAAGACATTTTAGTTTCTTAAATGATTATTATTCTCTTGTAATTCTTTCTTATAACTCATTTAAAACTTATATTCTTATATCGTACTTATAAGAGATTATCTGTAGTGTTAAGGTTTCCTGTTACACCGAAATATAGCTGTAATGCAGCTATTATGCAGCTTATGTATTGCTTATACAGCTACTCTACAGCTCTAATAACGCCAAAGGCTGTATAATTTGGGCCCTTTTTTTACTTATAAGGGCTGTATAAGCGCTTATACAGCCTTTGTACAGCCTAATTGTGCAGCTTATAGTATACAAATAAACTTTAATACAGCTTATATACAGCTTGCAATGCTACTTGGGTTGTACCTTCATGTATTGTGCAATAAAGATTAAAATAAATAAATAAATAACTTCATAGTTCCTGTAGTCTCTTCACATTTCTTCTCGATCGCACCAATATATCAGTGCGAGCGAGATGGACTGCGATCGAGTTCACGCAGCCGCTAACGTAAAACGTCAAGTGTCAACTCGTGGTAGCCATACTGATGGTTAATACGATTGCCTAAGTACACCAGAATGCACTGTGACAGCTCTGAGAGACCTGTCCGTTTTATCCTATCAACGCTGTTAATCCATGTACATATACATAGAATCTGCATGCATACATTAGGCTTTTGTTACCGTATTTTAGTAAGGCCCTCTTGCACCATTCCACTAACCCAGGGTTAACCGGATAAACCTTGAGTTACCATGGTTACCAGTACAATTTGACACTAAGTTAACGGTTTAACCGCTTAACCTCGGGTTAGTTTGTTTTATATTTTTATTATATTTTAATGTCTTATATGTATAATTGGGGGTGAACTGAAAACCAGCGCTGTGACAGCTAGTCTGTAACACAGCAAATGCTGAGTCCATCCCTATTGTCACACTATTGGTTGTTTATGTGTAAGTTTTATAACATAAGAATGATTAATGTCAATCTATGTTAATTTCATTGTTGCTGGTTCAACACGTATTGTATATGTGTTTTTTTTTGTTTGTTTTGTTTTTATCGTCTTTGTTTTCTTGTATGTGTGTGGCAATAAATAATTCTTATTCTTATTGTTTGATTCTGTCGTGGTAAAAAAAAGGTTGTCAGTTTACGGACGATAATTTTGCGTGTTAACGTGTTCAATAAGAAAATATTACCATTCGTCGGCTTAAGTCGCAAACCTCGTAACTCCTCCGGGGGTGTTAAGCAGGCCACTGACGAGCCTTCCAAATGGATGCCGTTACAATGGATTCATCCAAATGGAAGGCATCCTAATATTAAACATTGTACGTTTTTGACATTCACGGACCGATTTTGGATTGCAGCCACGCTATTTGGACTGTTGGAAGGCTCGTCAGCAGTGGCCACCTTTACGAGGTTTGCGACTATAAGTATTGTTACCCAAGGTAGCAATTAGGTACTAATTTCCTTGAAATGGAGTTACGAGGTTTGTGATTTAGGCCGACGCATTACATTACGTAACATTACCAAGGAGATCCGTCCACAACGTGACACTTTTTCGTGCATGCTACCGGTGTTCATCGATTTATGAGACATTATCACGTCAAAAATACCACATTACTTAAAGTGTTATGCCAATGTGAATCGTAAATCCTTACCAACTCTCACCCCGAACAATAACCGCGACCGCTTGGCACAAACCTAATATTGCCGAAATAAAAATTTGCCGCCTCATTAACAGGGTGTTTTAATTCTGGGTTTCCTTTTAATTGATCCCTGGGTAATTATTCACAGGGGGTTATATATAAAGTAATAATTATAGCGAGCCCTTTTTCCGCCCCTAATCACCGCCGGGTGTCGATGACGGAGCGCGCAACTGTGTCTAAGATCGCGTTGACAGCTTTTTAATATATTTTCTTGTTATATGTAAATCGCGGATGCCGTGCTACAGATGTCGGCGTTTGTCACGTCTCTGAAATACTTAGTAATTGCTCAATTGGTTTCACAAATATTTTGTACGTAGTTAGTAGTTAAGCATGGCAAACTACCTGTACAGTCAGCAGCGGAAGTTGCTAAGCGGGCGATGTTCAAAATTACATTGACAAGCTCTTATTCACTTAACAATAAAGGATCGTCAAGATGATCTTCTGCTGCTGACTCTATCAACCTAAATAAGTCTCAAGTTGATTGTGTATGTAAATGTATCATAGTGTATTTATTGTAATTATTTTATACAATTAATATAACCCGTATAATCCAACGCATACCGCATACCTACGCCAATATAAAACCGGCCAAGAGCATGTCGGGCCATGCTCAGTGTAGGGTTCCGTAGTCTGCCATAATAGACCTTGGAAAGGTTCCTTGGTTCCTACATATCAAGCAAAAGGGGATAGGTACCTACTTTAAGCACTTTGTAGGCCTTTTTACTATGGATGGGATTTTCGATAACTCAAAAACGGCTTAAATGATCATGCTCGAATCGTTTAAGCCGTCTTTGTTTTGTCTATTTTTTTTATATTTAGTTCATTCAGTAAGCGGCACTTAGATCTTGGCTTCAATCTTAGTATTAATTAGATAAAACATTAAAAACTATTTACTAAGATTAGTCCATACAATCTTGATGTCTAATCTTTAATCACTGTTACGTTCTTATTCTAATTAGAGCCCTAGCCTCTAAGCCCTGCTAGTAAAAGTCTGGCGTGGGTCTAAGAATCAATACCTACTTATGTTTCACTTATGGAGTACACTCAAACCATTCCCAAACAGAAACACTGCTCTTACTAGTCCTGCTAATTCACAATAGAGATGACAAGCATCTCAGTGCGCTTAATATTGTCACGCGGCCGTATGTATGTAAGGCCAGCCAACCGCTCAGCATCACTTACATCCCATCATAACGTTACAAATGCTTACAGCGGCTTCGGGCGCCCACAATGGCGTCCACAAACAACTACAGCAAGCGCCAAACCGACCAACTCCACACCAATTACTTAACCAACATAAATTAAAATTACCCTAAACTGCATTAAAAAAGCCTTCACAGGATGAAAATGAGATTTATATCTGTTAAGGCGAAGTTGTTCGTCTTCATAAAGCCTGACGTTTCATTTCTGTCTAGGCCGACCAGTGCTAGCTCCCTCGACCCTCCCCGTCTCACCCTCGAAGGGCTCCCCTTGTTATGCATAAAATCTTGTCTTATTACTTTCAACTTTGCTATTATATTTGACGAGACGAAGTTGCAAAGTTATTCAGTTATTAAAATTTTTGGCCGCCGTCGGCTGCCGGATGAATCTAGTTCGAATGTAAATGCGGGTGCTTAAATTATAAGACGAGAACTTATTTGATTGAACAAACCTTAGGATCTACGGATTAATGTCTGAAATTTGGAGGACGCAGTTTTCGTAATTCGCTCTTTGTTGCGTTACCGTTACCGAGGCGGGGCCGGATCCGCGGGGCTCGACGCCGCCTTTGTGGCGGTTGTTGTCGTTGTCGCGAGCCTAATAACGAATAGGTAATACCGCCATTTCACAAGTTATCATTTAACATTTAAATGTTTTGCTTGTTTCCATTACTCAATTCAAGCGTCGTTTTTAGCGACAGTTGGTAATATTCGTCAATTAATATAGGTGATTAAAATTGTTTTCATATCTTGTAGATACTTTGTTTAGGCATGACGTATGAGGAAAATCATATATTATTAGTATTATCATTTATAGTTTTATACCATTCAACATTACATGATAGGAAGCTAAGTTTGTCTCTTCGTTTTCGCTCTAGCATATACAATGATTATGCATAGAGTTGAAATTGATCCGCAATTCCACATCCAATTTTAGCGTAGTGGCGTGGAGCTATTAGTATTGCATTATGAAAGGCATTGCAGTCGAAGCGATTATTCAGTAACATTTCAGTCTTATTGAGAGTCTCAGCACGCGTCTAGCGCGAGGCTAGGCGGAGCGGAAGCGGGCCAACATCTGCTCTGTTTGTAGCGACAAATTAACACCGCGTAGCACCGCGCCGGCGACGAGCCGCCTCGCGCAGAACGAGCCCTAAAGCTTCCCTTAAGCGCCGCACCAGCTGCTCCGAGCACTAAATTCCACGTTACAATGCTTTGTTTTAAAATTTGTAATCATTCTCACATTTTACGATCCTGAACGGTCCGTTTCGGAAAATTTGATACGACTATAAACCCTCTAAATTGTGTTAGCATTCCGGTTAATTAAAAGTTATGAATTTAAAGTTACGGCCGGAGTGACGGGCCGTCGGAGTTACTGCAGCTCCGACTCGTGGAAATATTTTTATTGTTTGTACGGCAGATGAGATAGGTTGGATTTTGCATGTATAGTGGAAACTCTATATAACGACACTCAGAGGGATCAGACGTTTTTGGACGCTATAGAGTTTTCGTTATACATATAATATAAATAAATGAATATTAAAGCAACTATAGTCAAAAAAATGTCGTCGTTATAGGGAGTGAATCGTTATATCGAGTGACGTTATGCGGAGTTTACACTGTATTTGCCTTACGTAGATACCTATACTTGGTGTTATTTTACCCGTGTTGCATACTATAATATATTTACCGTTAATTGGACGAGTAAGCTAGTTACTTGATGCATCAAGAAGCAGTAAAAGTTATTTAATATAAATGCCTTTTCTGGTTTTAATTATTTTACAGGGTGGTAATGTCGTATTTAACGACTTTTGTATCTTGTCCGTGTAATAAAAAAGATGGTTCCGTTTAATGAAAACACGCGCACTGTAGGTAGCTATGTTTTTACTAGGGCGATTAACATGTTAGGTAGGCACGAGTACCTACATAAATATTACTACCTAGCATACAGGTCTCCACGGAAGACCAGCGTCAAGATACCTGAAAGGTAACTTGTCATCAAGCTGAGGGGGACCTATTCAGTGACGTTTATATTTTATACTTATAAAAGTGTTGTATTAGCTTTAAGCAATACTGTAAGCGTCCTGAATGAATTTATTTTCTTCTTCTTCTTTCTTCTTCTTCAAACATTTTCCTTTTTATTTTTGACTCATCAGAAAACACATCACACAGTGCGTGATATAGGTACTTAGGTAATAAGATAATCTCGAATGTCGAAATTGCTGAATAAATAACATATTATTTAATATCACTCTTCTACCTCGCGTTATCCCGGCATTTTTGCCACGGCTATGGGGTCCGCTTGGCAACTAATCCCTAGAATTCACGCAGGCACTAGTTTGTACAAAAGTGACTGCCATCTGATCTTCCTACCCAAAGGGTAAACTAAGCCTTATTGGGATTAGTCCGGTTTCCTCGCGATGGTTTCTTTACCGAAAAGCGACTCATAAATATCAAATGATATTTCGTACATACGAGTAAGTTCCGAAAAACTCATTGGTACGCGTACGAGCCGGAGTTTGAACCCGCGACCCCCAGATTACAAGTCACACGGGACCGCTGGGCCACCATCAGCGCTTCATTAATTAATACCACAATTTTTCCAATCCAGATTTAGGTAATCGTATTTTTAATTACTACATATAATATTATAACTACGTATACCTACGTTCAAGTATAGCTAGCAATTTTTAATGTCAAATCATTGTTTTTTTCATGAAAGTACTTATTAGTGTGTCTCTGCAGTCTGTAAACGTATTTAATACTGTAGATACTCTGTAAAAGTTGAATATTTTGTACGTAGTATGGATTATTATACCTATATGTACGTAGACATATAATGGTATTCAATTATTACATATGTTAAACTAATATTCACCAAATCGCTTTAGCGTTTTTTATAAATCACTTCAAATTGATTTGTGACTATTATTAACAATGGTAATTTATTTAATTCCAAGCCATTACGGTGCAGATATCATATCCCACAAAGCTTCCTTTCAAACTTATCTGCAATAAAATTGTACTACGTCAATAAATTAAAAAAAGCCAGTCACAATATTACGTTCCCACAATGATTAAATGCGAAACGAAAAAAATTGACTTGTGAAAACAAACACATTATGCGTATATGAATTCGTGCAACTAATGACATGGCGAGGGGTAAGAAGTAACATTGTTAACAGCCATAGTTCGGGCGCAAGAGAAATATGAACATACAGAAGGAGCGCTTCATACAAATATGGTATCATGCAAATTATTATTAATGTGCTCACATGATATGGACCTGCTGACTAGCCGCCGCAATACACTCTTATTTTAAAATGACTAGCTGAAATGACATGATATTCAAGTAAATATTTACCTATGTCTGGTAATAACTTTTTCATTTCTAGAAATTGTAATAGGTACAAAGAATATAGAGCGAGTAAACTTTTTACAGTTTCATTTTATTTTAGGTGTAGGGTTGGAGCCGGTATAGCTTTATTTGACGTTCATAAGCACATTGTAATATGCCAACTTGAATAAACTATTTTTTATCTTTTTTATCTTTATCTTAATCTTTAGCTTGTCTTTTTAAAATGAAGGCGTAATTACGATTGTATTGTGAGCGGCTTTATGGCGGAGGTGTGACTCTTAATATTTTAAATCTACCACATGAAAAATACATATCGCATTTAGCAAAAACAGTAAACAATAATTGTCTCTAAGAAGTAGGAATTATCAGATATTTATAGGTACCCATGCAATAGCAAAATAACTTCTTGCCTTAAACCAAGTTCATATTAGGGTCTCATTTCTTTTTTGTCCATACATGAAACTCCACAAAAATAACTTCACAAAGAAATGTTTGGCCTAATTTCTAAATCAATATACCTATATTTATAAGTACCGGGGAGGTAAATTTTCTAGGAGCATATTTTGTGCAGTTGGCCTTCTGTAGACGTATGTATTGTGGCTGGGGTGTATGTGCCAAAAGTTGGGTATAGAGGACGTAAATATGGCCGCAGGGGGTCCCGGCGCTCACTATAACGCGTACGCTCTTGTTAACATTAGCCCGCTACTTAATACCTTGTCGTTCTAAACTCGCTTAAGTGAGTAAGGCTGACACGGTGTTAATTAAATAATTACTCTAAATAATAACTCGACGGCGGCCCAGGAACGCTTTAAGCTCTATGTGGATTTAGGACGGTTCGCTTTGGGAACAAATATGGCTTGGAAATATTTTGTTATTTAGACGTTTACTCACAACTTACCTATGCTTTGTTTTCAGTGACTTACTTAATTTTCTTAATTTTAGCCTAAAAAGTAAGTAAAACACTGTACTTACTTATGTGCAGTACAACGTTGCACCCTAGATAAATACTACAAGTATATTTTATGAGTAAGATTATATTCAGTCACGTATGACGTAATATCGTTTGTTGGCAAAAAACTCTTTAGATTTAATGTTTGTAACACGTGCTAAAAAATTTGTCTGCCCTGGTTGCAAATACTCTTTGCCGGTAACATTAAAGGTTCAGTATTTTACAAAGGGTCTGCCCTGCGGTCGGGCCTCTCAGAGCTGCCGGCGTTCAAGTGGCTCTTGGATTTTGCATGCATTTTGAACGCGCGTCGCCCGCGGGCTGGCCCATTACAACCAATGTTATTCTTTTATATTTCGCGTTATTTAAATAAATCGGAAAAAGGAAACGACAGTGAAGTCGCATAAGCTACAAGCGCTTTTGTTTTGGCAGTAACCCCAAATAGTTTTGTTACTTATGAATAAAGTTATACAGAAACATGGTTGTGATTTGTGTATGTTCTTGTGTTGAAAACACGTCTTCCTTTGTCTTATATTGTCTGTATCTGGATAGAAAGACAAGAATAATGAAAATATCTCAAAGTATATTAAATTGATTTATTATTTAATCGTATATCACTCATGATTAGGCAATCATAGAACAGCTTTGAGGTTGTTAATCCAGGCAACTAACTCAAAAACGAAAATCGCTTAAGTGATAGTTGATTTAGAAACGAAATTGATAAGAAATGAGTATAAATATCACTTTACTTGGTAACCTTAATGCCGTTATATCGGGCATGGGTATTTTAAGATTTTTAAGCCTCAATGCAGAGAACATCGACTGTCGATATTGGTTACAGGGCAGGGCCTGGGGCCCGATTTTTGAAATTCGACCGCTTGATTTCGTGTATTTCATTAAATAATATCTCCACTACTAGGCATTTAAATTCTACTAATAAAATTGAAAAAGAGTGGTTAATACCACTAGATTCCCAATTTCTATCGCTTGAATTTCATAAATAACCATTTCGCCGTTTTCCACCGATTTTCGAGTGACGAAATCGAACGATCGAAATTCAAAAATCGATGCCCTGTTCTAATTACGGGTTAAGAGGTCGGAATTTATTATTTCATTTGAATATATATTATATCATAAAAACCTTATAAAAATAAACTTTAACATATCATAGGATGTCTGGTCAATAAGTGTTATCATCATCATCATCATCTCAGCCATAAGACGTCCACTGCTGAACATAGGCCTCCCCCTTACATAGGCCTCCCCCTTACAATAAGTGTTAATTTGCTTTAAATCATATCACAAAATCTTGGTACTTGATACTCACATAAGAAGTATCATAATTAACTTTTTAAGCCCTTTCTAGTCTAATAACATCAAAGAAATGCGTGTAAAGAATTGTAGAGAGCCTCTATTTATACATAAAACTTTACCTTATCGACACAGCTTTGTCCAATGTAACATTCTAGTCGAATGGAAAATTACAGAATGAAACTAGTTCAAGGTACAGTGTTTGAAACCTTCTTGGCTCGTAACTACCACCTATGCGTGAGAGCGGATTTGGACCAAAAAGGGTCACCATATCAGTCATGCTAAGTAGGTAAGTATGGTTAAAACTTCCTTGTAAATAACTGCTAGAAATTACGTATTCTTTAATGTTTTTTCATGTTCAATCTATTGTATCTACCTATTAAGGCGTTCAATAATTAATATAAATAACGTCACAACAAAGGCTCTTATAAATAAATCCATCCAAATAATTTCAATTTAAGCCAAAAACTTACAAATGAAACAGCCTTCGCGCGGTTATTTGTTCGCGAGGCGGGGCGAGCACCGACGCTATGTAAAGCTTACCCTCAAGCATCTACTCTATTGACTTTCTTCCGCCACTTTCTTATCGTGTTATGATAAATGACACCCTTACCAACCGAGAACGGACTCTATTTTGCGCGGCTTAAATATACTTTTCCTTTGGCGTTACATCCTGAGCATAATGCATTTCACAGCAGCGACGGTACTTCTTTAAATAATAAAAGCTCTTTGTAAAACTTTCCCTCGTTGAGCGTTCTAAAGCTTTTCGGTATCCTATAATTAATATTCATGGAGGCTCGTGCCGAGGGGCCATGTAATTAATAAACTTATATGATACTTTTGTTTGCAGTGTCATTCGAAGGGGGTCTGTTTGGCAAGGCCCTCCTTGTATTTCCATATCCTTCTTGTGGGTAATTGAGACGCAGGGTGGATGTTCATGGAAAGCATCATGATGGGTAGGTATAGGTACGTATGAGCCGGAGGCGTACATCTGACCGTTTCGTGTATTTGCTGGCACTCAATAGGATAGTCGTAGGATCTTGGACGCATCGAACCGTAATTGGTTTTCTGCATCTATAGTAGGTAATGGAAAAAGGTAAGTACGCTTCTTTCGGATTTCCGTGGATAAATGACCCGTTGCGTTGTTGTAGCTCGGACGTGTATTTTGACCATATAATGAATATCTTCAAGATATTTCCTATCTAAGAGATTATTTGTCACCTTATGAAATCGCGACAAAAGACGCAAGTGTCACGAAACTATAAAAATCGAGATTCAATACAATCTGCCTTTGCCTTTCGCAAAAATTGTTTTTATTTGTCAGGGACGAATACAAACATATTCAAACACCGATATGAACTCACACCTACCAATTTTGCAGCTAGTTTAAAACCTGTAACCCGACTACGTAGTTATTCTTATAGGACCTCCTTCGTTTTTAACCCAGATAAACTTATGCCTGTATAGAAAATAAAAAGGAATAATTCGAAATATTTTTAAGAAATACGGTGGAATACCAAAGTGAAAAAAAATAGGTAAACGGCAAGTAAACTAACATTTCGGAGAAGACATATAATATTCGAATACTCATTTTGAGTCAACAGAAGCTTAGATATGTTTTAGTACGCGACATACCTACGAATTCTCATAAAGATAAATCATACATCTATTTATAAAATATAAACCACTATCTACATTTAAACTTCAAACCGATATAAATTAAAGCTTCATATCAAAGAGACAAGTATCGTTTAATTTAATTTGAAGACACAGGTAATTTGACAAAACTCCTGTAATAAAATTATCGAGCATTGACCGAGTGATAAGTGGGGGGAAGCGACCGGATACACCTCGCATGTTAATACACGTAAAACGAAGATTATCCATAAAACTCACAAAAGGTGCCGAGTTGTCTTCGCAACCTGCCCGCCCGGTGCCGCGCCCGTCTAACCGCCGTTTGATTACACACTAACTCTACGCTTTGTCCTATACATTTATTAAGCCCAGTGGATCGTTTTTAGGGTTCCGTACCAAAGGGGTAAAAACGGAACCACATACTAAGACTCAGACAGAATGTCCGTGATAGCTAGATATACAGTAGAAATAGTGATAGACAGTAGAAATTTTCACAGATGATGTATTTATGTTTACCAAAAGTATGGAACCCTCGGTGGGCGAGTCCGAATCGATCTTGTGAAAGAAACCTTAAGTTTCAATTCGAAAACTGCTCTTGAACCATCGTGCCCCGAGGAGGGTATGAAATCTGGCCCCAAATTGTACGGCACTAATATGTCGGATTTGAATCCAGATGCAAATAAATAGGTACTTTCGTACCAGTTGGATCTGACCTACTAACCCTAACCACACTAACTATTCGATATATTTAGATGTGAGCGTGAAATGTGGGCGATGAGACGAGTATTTTAAGATAGGTTGAACTCTACGTAAAACCGTGAAGGTTATTATGAAACGAAATAATTTATAAGAAGGTGCGAACGTAGTATGGACGAAAAATGTATTATATGGCTGAGACTAGATTATGTGTAACCATTTTAAAATTGAGTACCTAAGTATGACATTAAAAAAAGGTTAATTTGGTTTTAATTATTCGGCCAGATAGTATGTTAAATTAATACGAAATAATATTCCATAATGAAGCGATATCATAAAAAGGTACCTACCAAGTTTAACTTTCGTGTAAATGTCTTTTATTGTGAGTTAAAAATTATATGTATTTTAGCGCAAATAATTAACAAACACCTATGTTAATACCATAAATATCCATAAATAGGTACTTACCAACAGTGTCACAGGGTTATGAACTTAAAAAATATATACCGCCTAACATCGTGAACCAAAAAGCAGCTCTTTTATTTTGTTTTAACTTCAAAGACGAAGCAGGAGGCAAATGTTCCAGATATATTTAAATAAATGACGGCGTCGCAATCCATATTTTTATTCTAAAAGATAAGTACATGATTAGTCCTTAATTACCAGTCTGGCAGATTAATTTTAACGACTGGAAATTGCACTTTACAATCTCATTTTTTATTTCCAAACTGAAACTGGAATAATTGAGTTGCTTTCCCAACAGTATAATGCAACTTGTGCAAAGGAATTTAAAAGAGCATTGTACGGAACAATACGCGACGTAACGCCGCGGGGACATAATTATGCGGAAACAATGAAGATGGAGACAACAAGTAAATATTTAGGTCATACACGGACTAAAAAAGCAAAGATTTCATTTATTCGCAAAATTTTGCCATTCTAGCTACCTACTTAACCAAGTTTTTTTTAATTTATTTTGAAATACCTAGTAAATACGCGCCCACGTGATTCATAATGTTCCAGATACCTCGTTGTAAACCACAGTTAAAATATAGCACAGCCGGCCCCATCCTCATAATACCTATTATAACGTGTAAGGAGTAAAGAGTCGGCCTTATCTCCTACACAGCCCGATTCCTGACCACTTTAATGGGAAAAGCATGTTAGAATTAAACTAAACAAAGACGACGCATCAATTAGGGGCATTTCTTTTTTTACCTTCAAAAAGGGCTTAACTTTTTAAAGCTTGTTCGTTGACCGAGTTGCGCTCGAGCCTGTTCGTTATTTTACTGACTTATTTGATTAGATCGATCTCGATGATTCTTGTAAAGGATACAATTAAGCCGATAAAAAGATAAGTGGGTGCAAACATGAACTTGGGACTTGGAGCATGCGACACCTACTAATTAACAGACACGAAGACACGACTAAGTACCTACCAAAGTTTCTGTGCAAAATACATTTTGGCATTTTTTCAGGTCTAATCCTTAGGTTCTTTAACATTTATTAAAGCGCAGTTGTTTTGCTTAGAGCCTTAGCTTCCTTAGAGCTTAAAAAAACAACAATGTAATGAAAAACTGTAATTAAATACATAAAGATGCATTCAACTTTTATTTAAAAGCACTTTTATCTAATGACATAATTTAAGCCTCTTTGAAGTAAAGTTTGTCAACTAGAAGTTGCGTTTACAATAATATTGGAAGATGTGAGTTAAATAGTAGAATTTAGTTAAAACTAATAACTATATAGAGAGCGGAAGGTAACCAAGAGGACGGCATACCTATGTTAAAATTGAAGTGCAATAAAACTGGTCCCATGGGTAATTAAGACAGGGCAAGGTATTGACGGATCATAAAGCTAAAGGATTCAAAACAACAAACTGCAAAGGTTTACGATGGTGACCGTCCCGGTTTTATTGTAGTTGTAAAATTGAGGATCCATTATTAATTATTACAGACATCATTAATCTACTAATCTATTTAAGGACGTGGGATAAGAATCTCATTTAAAGTATTGAATGAAGAGTGTCCGTAGTGGACTCGAGATAGGCTTAAATTAGCTCGGCTAACCCAGTGACAAGCGGTAGGAAACTCACAAGGCATTCTCGACTTTAAGGGTTAAAGATTAGAATTGGAATCGTTTTAACGCGGGAGCTGAAGTTGTGCTGCTTGGGGACGGTTATTGGTGTGCCTGATTTATTACAGGTTGGTGTTTAAACGACAAATGCATCGAAACAGATAGGAGCGACATGTCGGACATCGGAGGACCGGTGTCGCCCAATACACATCGCGGGGCGAGCTACCAACGCGACGCAGGATATTTCACCACAAGATTAATTTTATGTGCGATTTGTAGTTTAGCTTCTATACGGCATACTGTACTTACTCGGGTGTTATTACAGTTCAGTTTTGCCATTTGCATTTGACCTACCTATTTATTAATTTATTTTTTACTAACATCTATTTTTCAGATTTTTTCCTATACTGTAGTGTTAGATAATATTATCTACTTGACATAATATTTCATAGTTACGTCCACGGGAAGTACCCTATAAATTTTGATTCTTTTGAGATTGTCGAAACATAGGTACGTTTTTAGCGACATAAAAATTTTAGAATATGATCGATTGAGCTGTTAGAGTTAGACCAAGAAAAGTCTGCAGCGATTTTGATAGCCCATGCAGTGCAACTGTTTATTTAAACGTCATAATTTCTTGAAATTTGATGTTTAAAATGACGCACTGCGTGGGCTATCAAAATCACTGCAGACTTTTCTCCGTCTGACTCTAATGAGTTTTCTCAAAATATAAATCTTCTTGAAACGATGTAAGTGCCGCGAAGATATGTACGTCCTATTGTTTGTGTTTTTTGTATTGCTTAAAAGTACGGAACCCTCCATTATGCATGGTGCGACAAGCACATAGCGTTTTTTCTCATTAGCATATCTTTAGACGCGTTAGTTTAAATCATCTCACGTGTAGCGTCCTAAGACCGGATGGGAGTTTCTTTAGAACATAATCTTTACTACAAAACTGTGATCGGATCACTCAGTAACGAAGCTACAGAGGTACGGAGATATATTTAAATAGCTTTGGATAAATCAAATAAGTATTTATTGAATAATAGCTGATTGTGTCTTTGGATTTGTTTTGATGAATGAACGCGGGGGACCTGTGATAAGGCAGCTACGAGTACAAGCTCTGTTAAATGGAAGGTAGATGAAAGGAGAATTATCCACTGTCGTAACGGGTGTTTTTTTAGAGGTTTGGTTTTTAAATTGGCGACACTGTTTCTAGTGATTGTCAATTTAACAGTTGGCGGGATATTTCGACGCTTATCATGAATAGTGACACAAAACAAAATGAAATGCCATTCGACTTTAAATCTTACCAGTAAAAGATAGAATATTAAATGCAATAGCATTTCATTTTTAGTTGTAGGTACCTACCACTGTTCATGATAAGCAACGATTTGTGGTCAGTACGTTTTGCAATTTTCATAATGAATACACTTACTTCAGAACAACGATTGCAAATTGTACATTTTGAAGCACGCCACACAGCGCGCGGCCAGGGGGGTGTCACTACGCAGTTTAGGTACATTTGGCCGGCTGGCCTCCCGGGCAGGGCAGGCGTATGGCAGTGGGCTGCCGCTCGACCGCACGATCGTCGTGAGTGACATTCCATTTCCAACTGCAGCTGCAATACTGTTCATTTTACTATGGAAATTGACAATGACAGCGACGCGTTTCCATAGTAAAATGAACAGTATTGCAGCTGCAGTTGGATATGGAATGTCACTTTTACGTGGCGCTCGCGCAAAGGAGATTCACGGTTCGTGAGCGGTTATAAGTTTCATTTTTGCTGCAGGCGGCGAGTACAGGTATAATTTTATACCTAAATCTGACTTTTGTGAAGGAGTGAATTTTCTGTACGTTAGTACCGACTATTAGTTATTCTGTGGCGCGACACCATCAATTTATTGCGGGAAACATTCGATGAGCGCATAATTTCCCGCAATGTACACCTGTGAACTGACCTCCACGATCGTGTGATCTCACACCTATGGATTACTTTCTTTGGGGATATGTGAAATCACAGGACTATGAAGACAAACCATTGCCGTTGGACCACTTGAAAGCCAACATTTGCCGCGTGATTGCCAATAAGTATACGGCCCCAGTTGCTCAAAAAAGTGCGAGCCAGCCGTGGTGCCCATATGCGCAAAATCTTTTTTAAGAGCTAATGGCATAACAATATCTTTAAAATAAAACCAATAGGTACCATGATGATAAAATTCATTTTTATTTCATTTATTATTATCATATAATATTCAGTTTTATTTCATTTTGAATTTGTATACCTTTTAAAAAAAACAACCTTTACATTCTGTCATTTGAAATACGTACGTGCGGAGATTCGGGATTATTTTAGTTCATCTCTGTTTACAACCAACTCTTAAATACATACACATAAATATAAACGTAAAGTCACCTCTTGCGCAGCATTGCAATATTTGACGTTGTTAAGCTACGCGCAGCTGAATCATTTTTGAGTTTTAGTCAAACTTCTATAGTTATTCTAGTTCGGTTCTTCGAGCAAACGCCGGCTTGCGTGGGAGGAGCGCAAGCGATATATTACCGTACCATTATGCCATTTTTGCGGGGGGAAATGTGCACACAGTCGCACTCTATACCTACTCACAACATACAAAATCCTATCTATACAACGACACAAATACATAGAAAACGACACAAGTCAAAGACAAATCTTGCAAAACTCGGTCTCTTTTTGTGTACGTTTCGCGGTAGGCCACCGTCCTGTAAACACACCGCCTTGATGCATCAATGTCTAAGTTGTAAAAGTATGTAGTTACTCTATGGTTTGCTGGGTGCACTAGTGCTGCACTCTGGCGGCAGAACATTGAGAAATACTCCCTATTCTACGCATTGTTGCCGTTAACACATTCACTGCCCCCGACGCACATGTGCGTTCACCGTCATACAAGTTTGTTCCTAGGCCACGCCCCCTGGCAGTGAATGCGTTAAGTTAAACAATAAATCAATGTTCCGTCCACATAACTCTTTAACTCATCTCAAATTCCCCTACTTATCATAAACAGTCAACATTGAGGACAATTTCCGCCGAAAAATTCTGATTAATTCAGAGAAACAGTAAATCCATCAAGTAGCAACAACATGCAGCCCGCGCGCCTGAATGCGCGGAGCGAGCTCCACAGAAACTATTGTGATGTAAGGAAGTTACTTAAGAGTATTGTTCGTATGAGATTGCTGTTTACCTCTGTGTCGTTAGTGAGGGAAAATGTCCCTGTTCTAATACCGGTAATATATAAAAATTGTTGGTCGTACCTACTAACTTTGCTAAGAGTCATCATCATCATCATCAGTCGTTCCCTCAATGCTGAGGATCGTGACATCATGTCCTAATATTTGCTGACCAGGCCCTTCCATAGGGTTCTGTCTTTCTGTAGGGTTCTGTCTGTGTGTGTGTGTGTGTGTTTGCTAAGAGTACCAAGACCAATTTTCTTCTTCTTTGTCTTTATACTCTTTGCAGGGTGTCGTGGTCAAGTAGTGACATCAGTCATTGATGTTGCTTGCCGTGCGATTAGACCAAGACCTTTACTGACCAAAAAATACCTGCGGAACTGGAAATATTTATTTATTTATTTGCACAGTAAAAATTGTACAAAAGGCGAACTTAATGCCAGAAGGCATTCTCTACCAGTTAGCCCTCGGGCCAAACAGAGAACAATCCATTTCATTTCATCAACTAATCGTAGGGCGTTAATAGTTAGAATTCTAATGCATGGTAGTTATTGTCACAACATGACATAGGTATTTACTAGTATGAGTTGAAGTACACTTTTTTTTATTAAACATTAATGAATCACCCCTACCGCCGACTTTGTAAAAGCTCAAGTGGTCGAGTGACTAAGAAATTGGACCAGTTATCGGGAAGTCCTAAGACCGATTCCCAGATTTGTCCTGCACTTTCATGAGTTTTAATATTGTTTACATTGTGCATATACAGTATGTAGCTGAACGAAAAGCAATTACTCAAACCCGTTAATGTTTAGATCATACGAAACAACTTTTACTATGGGACCAACCCCGAAATAGCAAAATGTATGAAACATACAATTTTTTTCCGCGTTTTCGGGGTTGGTTCCATAGTAAAAGTTGCTCAGTATGACCTAAACATTAACGACTTTGAGTAATTGTTTTTCGTTCAGTTACATACTATAGTCAGACCGTAAAGTCTGCTGCGATTTTGATAGCCCACGCAGTGCAAGTGTCATTTTAAACATCAAATTCCTATGAAATTATGACGTATAAATAACAACTTTCGAGAAAGTTCTCCGATTAGGTACTTAAGGTAGTTATGTTCTCGCATGAGATCTTTCTCCATACAAACCGAAGAACGTTATACATATTTAAAATTGGAAACATCAATAATAAATTCGGTTACCTAAACTAAGTATTTCCTGAAGTGGTACTTACATCGCCCAGCCCTATTACCTGCAAAATGCATAGCTTGCTCTATTCCACCGCCGCATAGTTTTGTTCGCAACCTCTCATCGGCCCTCCAGCAGTTAAGGCGTAGCTCGCTAATTGGGAGTTTTTCAAGTGTTTGTTAACGTCGGCCGATACGAACGCGGACAAAGGAAACAATGTTCCCGTTAACAAAGAGGATGAATTTTGATTTATTTTCATAATTGTTACAATATTTGGTTTATTAATAGAAGGGTGGGTAAGGAGTAGGTACTTCTGGTAGGTGCCCTGTATACGTATAGGTTACAGGGTGACACAAAATACGCTGACAAAGAATTATTTCACAAACCTGTGAGTTTGTGTATCAGTGCTATTAAAAGAGCATAATTTGAAGATATTTTATTTTAATTATTGTAGGTACCTAGTTTTAATTTTTACGGCCATTTTGTAAAATATATTTAATTATTTTTGGGTAATTCTGTACTTACGTATTAAATAAAAACAATGAATGTATGAAATGTGCCATTTACCCTAAATAACGAGTTCGAAATTTCTTAAGCTCCTTGAGTAGGTTTTGCTTGCGATTCTTATAAAGTACCTACTCCTTCTAACCAGGTCACCTCACTCACCTAAACTCCACACGACATAAAATAGCTGCCGTATGAGACCGTCTTGAAATATCTACTATGCAGTCACCATTTCTTCTATAAGTTTTTTGAAACCGCGATGTTTACCTCTCAAGTGTTGCAGAATGTTCTTAAATGCTGGTGTGGCAGAAGACGCACTGGACATGTCCCCGGCTCCCTTCGCGACCTTACCTATTTCGAATTCCACGATTTCCACGGTATTCCCCCATTCCCGGCATAAAATATTCTTCAACCTCCAGAGCATGTTGCTAGAAATTTTTCACTCTCACAGCCGGCCGCGACGAGCTTATCCTAGAAGAATTCTCTTGTCCGCCGGCAATAATCAATTAGTTACATTTTAGACTGCTTTTGAGGCAGACTACTTCATAATTAGTTGATATGTCATATACTAACCTCGGCCTAAGCCCCACATGCACCATCCTACTACCCCGGGGTTAACCGATCAAACCGTTAACCCAGTATCAAATGGTGCTGGTAACTCCAAGTTTAACCGGTTAACCCGGGTCAGTGTCATGGTAAAAGTCGCCCTGTGTATGTAAAATGCATTTTTTAACACGAGGTCAAACTTTAGGTAAGTAGATATCGAAATTAAAGTAGAAAGCATAAGTCATAGAACACACGATACATTTCTGAAAACGGGCAGGAGGGGCTTGCCCTTAAGCGTGAACTCAGCGGAACTGCATCCGTGCTTCTTGTTAACCGCCGCCCAGCTTAAAGCAATTTGCCGGAGTTGGTGCCGCAGTTTTATTAAAAGCCCTCCCAGTTTGCACAAATGCTAATAGTTTGTTATATTAAAATTTGTGCTCGCTGTGATTATTGGGTTGAGTCGACGAGTACGACAGAATCGTGGAGTTGGTGAAATTTATTTTATTATTTATAATTGTTTTTAAGTTACGATGCCGTGTACATCAGCATTGTGAATGTAATATCGTGTTTAAGGTTCCGTAAAAGAAGGGTGCCAAACGGAACCCTAGATATTCGTAGGTCTCCGATGTCTGTCTGTGTGGTATATTTATATCTCTAAAAATGTGCTAAATTATAAATAAAAGTTCTCACATACATTTTCCGCGAAACTGAAATATTGAAATGTCGTTTACATTTCAATATGTCAGTTCGAAGTGAAAACTGAAGGTAAGGTACCTATATGAAGCCACAATGTGAACATAAAGGTTAGGTACCTACATTCGGACGGAGACTGCTGATACGTTGTTGGTGCGGCATTAAAGTGAGTGACCTATTTCCAGCTGCAGTCACAATCCGAATGTAACCATCATGTTTGCATTGTAGCCTCATGTCGGTTAGCATTTTTAATAACAAAACTTCCGTGAGACAGAGATATGAAAATATTAAGAACGCTCCTGATGACACTGGGTTTTTTTTTTTTTTAATGTATCGTTTGTGTGAGTCAATCGGTCCTCGCTAGAAATACGGGCGGCCGGTTGCTCTTTGTCGGATATTAGAAGCTATATGTGATGTGTCTAGTAGGTGCAGTTAGGTCTTGTTAAAAGTTTTTAAGGTGTCAATTATATATTTTGTATATTTGATAAAGGAATTGAGTGTGTCTTCTTTTCCGATAATATGTTGTATAGTGTACGGTTCTATGTCCTGGTATTTTCCACAGATAGATTCGTGGTCACATCTATGATGACACTGGGTACGGAGTGAAAAATGTTGAGCGTTTTTCGACTTAATATACATGAGTGACCCGTTCTTAATGTATTTAATAAGTCATTTCGGTTAATTCATAAAATGTACAAACACGTAGGTACGTAGTCTTCAAAATTATAAAAGCCATTTTGACAGTTAAATTAGATAGCGCTAAATGGCAAGCGAAATGACATTCATGAAATGAAACGGTACTTATATAAAAATCTACTTTAAAAATGAGTGGTTACTCAAGTATAAATAACTTATACGCTTGTGTGACGATTTTTTTATAGTTTCAGCCCTAACCATAACGGCCAACCTGCTGTAAATACAGATGCAATTGTCCAATTCATCAGAATTCAAAATAACAATAATTGTAATAAATATTTGTACAGACAGAATATAAGTTTACATCGACATAACATTTTGGCCCCGGTTGGAGCCGTTCGATCATCTCATACAGCAGTAACAATTCAGTATTTTATTTCCTGAAAATAGCACGACAGACAAGCCACAGAGTAAGACTCAAACCTTGTTGCATTTAAGAACTAATCCGCGACGAGACAGTTTAAGCTCCCAAGCAAGAAACCTTTCTATTTGCATGTGCTTAGGGTTCATTTTGTCTTGGTAGAGATTTGGTGGCACATGTGTAACGGCACTCCGAGACGAGAACTTTTCAGATTCGCAATCACGTAGCCGTGAAAGTTTGAAGTAAGTATTAAGTTTAACCTGAGGCGAGGTAGTGGGGTTTGGTTAACACTATAGTGCTGTTGGAGCGTTGTGACACACGTGGGGTGATATAGTTTTGGCGTGTTATTAAATTCTCGTTTTATCATGTGTCAGTTACCTATAGAACTGTAGTAAACATGATCTCGTAATTTTGTCTTAATTAAAAACAATTGTCCGCAAATTACGACTCCATTACTTTTACGATCACTGCAAGCCACACGGGCAAGCATGACTCATATACATACTTAACGTATCGATCGAAAAAGTACCAATCGTACCAGAGGGCCTATCGCGAACCACGTTCCACGTATTGCCTCTCTGTCGCACTTGTAAATTCGTACTTAAGTGTGACAGCGAGGTAACACTTTGAACGTGGTTCGCGGTCCTTAGCTTCAGATATTTCGTTATTGTCAATAACGTATAAAACGTTCCTTGGACTATTCAATTAAATCTGTACCATTTCGATCCTTCTCACAGTGACTGTCAGTATGAAAGCCAAGAGATCTCACTCATAATTACGATTCGCGATCGTCTACGGGCCGCTTCAGAAGAAAATCCACCCGTCACGTCACGTTGTCGGCACTGTACCTGGCGTCGGGCGTCTTGGGGCGATTAACTCGCGGCTCGTAGACGCGAATGCTCCCCGTATCACTCTCTTGTTTCCGACACAAGGAAAAAGGGTTCTTTAACGTTTCTAAACCATGTATTTACACGTAAGAATTATTAACCTTGAAGTGATGTCATGATTGTCAATAACGTAGGTACCTATACAACGTACATTACGTACATACCATTCGTGTTTGGTCGCGTCTTCGGGCCGCTTCAAAGGAAAATCCACTGGCCATGTCACGTCGCCGGCACTGTACTTACCTACCGTCGGGTGTCTCGCGGCGATTAACTCGCGGCTTGTAGACGCCGCCGCTCCCCGTCTCGCGCGATTGTTCCCGACACAACACGAGAAGGAGAAACGGTTAACGTTTCAAACCCTGTATTTAAAGGTAAGAATTATTAAACTTAACTGGAGTCGTGTTTATAGTTCAGTTAAGTAGTCCGTTCAATGGTGTTCGTCAGTCCGTCCATCAGCGTCTATCAGCGGGCTTTGTCTCATACCCGTTATAGGTAGACCGTTGAAAGATTTTCGCAAAATCTGTTTTTCTGTTGCCAGTGTAACAACTAATAAAATACAAATAAACGCGTGGTGACAGCTATTTGTTGATTTCTTCTACCAACATTCTTCCTTTAACCTTCTTATTTCTAGTTCTAGTTTCTAAACTTTGCAACCTTAGCTTTATTAGTAAAATATACAAGAGGGACTCTTCAAGAGCTTTGTCATTAAAAGGATAGGGAATGACCGTTTCTCCATACAAACGCATGCATCAATTCAATTCAATCATTTATTATTAAAATCACAATTTTAACCATCATAATAATTAGGATCATTACTATTTATTCTCCCCATCCCGCCACTACCATTAATTCCAAAACGAAGGGGCATAGATGTGGTTAACATAAGTAGGGTAACCTACATCAAATCGCGTATAATATTTTATGTGTCCTATCTGGAGAAACGCACAGTTGAGAAGTGCCAACCATCTAATTGGTGAAGATGGAAGCGTTAATAAAATAAGATTTATTTTCATATGTAGACCAATTAGACTGTTACAGATATTTTCGACCGCGAATTGTAGAGATAAGTCTACATATTTGGAAAAATATTCCAGGGTGGCAAATACAATTGACGTGTTGTTTCTTCCGCCCCTAATGATGCTGACCATACCTATCAGAAATAAGTAGTAAAAAAGCTATTTTTGCCTACGGGAATTTTAGTAGGGGTGAAAGTTTATGCGGAAGTTCATTAAAAGTCGGATGATTCCTGAGATGTCCATCCAAATCCCTTTGGCGACGTGTGGATACCTTCATAAGTACCATAGAATTAAAAACTGTTGGTACGTTAACTACCCAGTTAAATAATTATGGTTCATAACTTTGCTGAGTGCTGGGTAGAGATGCAACGAATAGTTGATTGGCCGGATACCGGATATTCGGCCTGACCATCGGCCGAATATTCGGTATCCGGCCACCGAATTTTCGGCCGTCGGAAGTATACCTTTATTTCGGTTTTTCAGGTGCGCGTTGTGCATGTTTGACTTGTTTCCTATAGTGAACGTTCACGCGGATTCATTTTACTCTGAAATCAAGCAATGTTACTATCCTATGGCATCTGGCCTGATAGTGGGTCACTATCCGGTATCCAGATTATTAAAATAATAGCCGGATAGGTTGGATACCGGATAGTAACCGAATATCCGGTGTATCTCTAGTGTTGAGTGTCGTGTACTCGACGGTAATAATAGCCGAAGTCAAAATCTTACGTCGTTTTATAAATAACCCCGCAGAAGACAGCCAGAAGTAATGTAATACTACCTAAATTGCCTGACAAAACGTCTGTATTTAATCTTTAGAAAGTCAAATGATAATAATATGTGCTATAAGAACCCCTAAAGATATTTAGTCGTTAAGGTTACATTCTGATAGTGTTCACAGCATTATTGCTGAAGCAGTACCTTCATGCTTTCAAGCGCGGTTTATATCATTTTCTATCTTCTACCAATTATGTTGGTGTAAGCGTAGAGGATGACTCACGTTAGACCGGGCCGTGTCCGGGCCGGAACTTCCGGCGTTTACTTTTCTATGACATGACAGGCGATCACGTGATTGTTTCTATGGAAAACGATGCGCCGTCAGCTCCGGGTCGGGCAGCCCGATCTAAGGCACTGGTCCTACCGCGAGCTAGTAAGCTATGAGCTATCGGCTATAAACACGAACAAAAGATAAGCACTCCCGTGTAAATAAAAGAGACACGGCGATATTTATAGTTACTCGCCCAGCGGTGAGCTATAAATATCGCCGTGTCTCTTTTATTTACACGGGAGTGCTTATCTTTTGTTCGTGTTTATAGCCGATAGCTCATAGCTTACTAGCTTGCGGTGGGACCAGTGCCTAACGTGAGTCATCCTTAAAATGGTAGAAGTTAGAAAATGATATAAACCGCGCTTGAAAGCATGAAGGTACTGCTTCAGCAATAATGCTGTGAACACTATCAGAATGTAACCTTAACGACTAAATATCTTTAGGGGTTCTTATAGCACATATTATTAATAATATAATAAATATAGACAGTCAAACAAGTTTGTCAGTAGAAAAAGGCAAGAAATTTAAACCTTTTTTGGGATGCGAACTCCTCGCGCCTACATTTTTCCAAATTTACCGCTTTTCTCTACTGACGGAAATAGCTTGACAAATTATAAATAGTTATATAATGTATGAATGTTTAAATATCTTACTTTTTTTACGTATAATATGTTGCCACGCCCTAGTAGGGTCCATGCTGTACTGAATGAAACTTAAACACCTTTATAAACACCATGGATTGCATCGAATAAATGATTATGATTATGATTATGATTTGACTTTCTAAAGATTAAATACAGACGTTTTGTCAGGCAATTTAGGTAGTATTACATTACTTCTGGCTGTCTTCTGCGGGGTTATTTATAAAACGACGTAAGATTTTGACTTCGGCTATTATTACCGTCGAGTACACGACACTCAACACTAGAGATACACCGGATATTCGGTTACTATCCGGTATCCAACCTATCCGGCTATTATTTTAATAATCTGGATACCGGATAGTGACCCACTATCAGGCCAGATGCCATAGGATAGTAACATTGCTTGATTTCAGAGTAAAATGAATCCGCGTGAACGTTCACTATAGGAAACAAGTCAAACATGCACAACGCGCACCTGAAAAACCGAAATAAAGGTATACTTCCGACGGCCGAAAATTCGGTGGCCGGATACCGAATATTCGGCCGATGGTCAGGCCGAATATCCGGTATCCGGCCAATCAACTATTCGTTGCATCTCTACCCAGCACTCAGCAAAGTTATGAACCATAATTATTTAACTGGGTAGTTAACGTACCAACAGTTTTTAATTCTATGGTACTTATGAAGGTATCCACACGTCGCCAAAGGGATTTGGATGGACATCTCAGGAATCATCCGACTTTTAATGAACTTCCGCATAAACTTTCACCCCTACTAAAATTCCCGTAGGCAAAAATAGCTTTTTTACTACTTATTTCTGATAGGTATGGTCAGCATCATTAGGGGCGGAAGAAACAACACGTCAATTGTATTTGCCACCCTGGAATATTTTTCCAAATATGTAGACTTATCTCTACAATTCGCGGTCGAAAATATCTGTAACAGTCTAATTGGTCTACATATGAAAATAAATCTTATTTTATTAACGCTTCCATCTTCACCAATTAGATGGTTGGCACTTCTCAACTGTGCGTTTCTCCAGATAGGACACATAAAATATTATACGCGATTTGATGTAGGTTACCCTACTTATGTTAACCACATCTATGCCCCTTCGTTTTGGAATTAATGGTAGTGGCGGGATGGGGAGAATAAATAGTAATGATCCTAATTATTATGATGGTTAAAATTGTGATTTTAATAATAAATGATTGAATTGAATTGATGCATGCGTTTGTATGGAGAAACGGTCATTCCCTATCCTTTTAATGACAAAGCTCTTGAAGAGTCCCTCTTGTATATTTTACTAATAAAGCTAAGGTTGCAAAGTTTAGAAACTAGAACTAGAAATAAGAAGGTTAAAGGAAGAATGTTGGTAGAAGAAATCAACAAATAGCTGTCACCACGCGTTTATTTGTATTTTATTAGTTGTTACACTGGCAACAGAAAAACAGATTTTGCGAAAATCTTTCAACGGTCTACCTATAACGGGTATGAGACAAAGCCCGCTGATAGACGCTGATGGACGGACTGACGAACACCATTGAACGGACTACTTAACTGAACTATAAACACGACTCCAGTTAAGTTTAATAATTCTTACCTTTAAATACAGGGTTTGAAACGTTAACCGTTTCTCCTTCTCGTGTTGTGTCGGGAACAATCGCGCGAGACGGGGAGCGGCGGCGTCTACAAGCCGCGAGTTAATCGCCGCGAGACACCCGACGGTAGGTAAGTACAGTGCCGGCGACGTGACATGGCCAGTGGATTTTCCTTTGAAGCGGCCCGAAGACGCGACCAAACACGAATGGTATGTACGTAATGTACGTTGTATAGGTACCTACGTTATTGACAATCATGACATCACTTCAAGGTTAATAATTCTTACGTGTAAATACATGGTTTAGAAACGTTAAAGAACCCTTTTTCCTTGTGTCGGAAACAAGAGAGTGATACGGGGAGCATTCGCGTCTACGAGCCGCGAGTTAATCGCCCCAAGACGCCCGACGCCAGGTACAGTGCCGACAACGTGACGTGACGGGTGGATTTTCTTCTGAAGCGGCCCGTAGACGATCGCGAATCGTAATTATGAGTGAGATCTCTTGGCTTTCATACTGACAGTCACTGTGAGAAGGATCGAAATGGTACAGATTTAATTGAATAGTCCAAGGAACGTTTTATACGTTATTGACAATAACGAAATATCTGAAGCTAAGGACCGCGAACCACGTTCAAAGTGTTACCTCGCTGTCACACTTAAGTACGAATTTACAAGTGCGACAGAGAGGCAATACGTGGAACGTGGTTCGCGATAGGCCCTCTGGTACGATTGGTACTTTTTCGATCGATACGTTAAGTATGTATATGAGTCATGCTTGCCCGTGTGGCTTGCAGTGATCGTAAAAGTAATGGAGTCGTAATTTGCGGACAATTGTTTTTAATTAAGACAAAATTACGAGATCATGTTTACTACAGTTCTATAGGTAACTGACACATGATAAAACGAGAATTTAATAACACGCCAAAACTATATCACCCCACGTGTGTCACAACGCTCCAACAGCACTATAGTGTTAACCAAACCCCACTACCTCGCCTCAGGTTAAACTTAATACTTACTTCAAACTTTCACGGCTACGTGATTGCGAATCTGAAAAGTTCTCGTCTCGGAGTGCCGTTACACATGTGCCACCAAATCTCTACCAAGACAAAATGAACCCTAAGCACATGCAAATAGAAAGGTTTCTTGCTTGGGAGCTTAAACTGTCTCGTCGCGGATTAGTTCTTAAATGCAACAAGGTTTGAGTCTTACTCTGTGGCTTGTCTGTCGTGCTATTTTCAGGAAATAAAATACTGAATTGTTACTGCTGTATGAGATGATCGAACGGCTCCAACCGGGGCCAAAATGTTATGTCGATGTAAACTTATATTCTGTCTGTACAAATATTTATTACAATTATTGTTATTTTGAATTCTGATGAATTGGACAATTGCATCTGTATTTACAGCAGGTTGGCCGTTATGGTTAGGGCTGAAACTATAAAAAAATCGTCACACAAGCGTATAAGTTATTTATACTTGAGTAACCACTCATTTTTAAAGTAGATTTTTATATAAGTACCGTTTCATTTCATGAATGTCATTTCGCTTGCCATTTAGCGCTATCTAATTTAACTGTCAAAATGGCTTTTATAATTTTGAAGACTACGTACCTACGTGTTTGTACATTTTATGAATTAACCGAAATGACTTATTAAATACATTAAGAACGGGTCACTCATGTATATTAAGTCGAAAAACGCTCAACATTTTTCACTCCGTACCCAGTGTCATCATAGATGTGACCACGAATCTATCTGTGGAAAATACCAGGACATAGAACCGTACACTATACAACATATTATCGGAAAAGAAGACACACTCAATTCCTTTATCAAATATACAAAATATATAATTGACACCTTAAAAACTTTTAACAAGACCTAACTGCACCTACTAGACACATCACATATAGCTTCTAATATCCGACAAAGAGCAACCGGCCGCCCGTATTTCTAGCGAGGACCGATTGACTCACACAAACGATACATTAAAAAAAAAAAAAACCCAGTGTCATCAGGAGCGTTCTTAATATTTTCATATCTCTGTCTCACGGAAGTTTTGTTATTAAAAATGCTAACCGACATGAGGCTACAATGCAAACATGATGGTTACATTCGGATTGTGACTGCAGCTGGAAATAGGTCACTCACTTTAATGCCGCACCAACAACGTATCAGCAGTCTCCGTCCGAATGTAGGTACCTAACCTTTATGTTCACATTGTGGCTTCATATAGGTACCTTACCTTCAGTTTTCACTTCGAACTGACATATTGAAACTGCGACCTTTAGTAGCAGTTGCAGGTAGCAGTTGGCTTCCGTGAAGTTCGCAGTTCTAACCTAACCTAACCCACTTTTCTGGCAACGGTTGGTTCCTGTAAAGGTCGCAGTTCTAACCTAACCTAACCCACTTTTCCAGTAGCAGTTGGTTTCTGTAAAGGTCACAGTTCTAACCTAACCTAACCCACTTTTCTAGCAACAGTTGGTTTCTGTAAAGGTCGCAGTTCTAACCTAACCTAACCCACTTTTCTAGCAACAGTTGGTTTCTGTAAAGGTCGCAGTTCTAACCTAACCTAACCCACTTTTCCAGTAGCAGTTGGTTTCTGTAAAGGTCGCAGTTCTAAACTTACCCATTTTTCTAGTAGCAGTTGGTTTCTGTAAAGGTCGCAGTTCTAACCTAACCTAACCTAACCAACTTTTCCAGTAGCAGTTGGTTTCT
Organism: Cydia fagiglandana; assembly: GCF_963556715.1. NCBI lineage: Eukaryota > Metazoa > Arthropoda > Insecta > Lepidoptera > Tortricidae > Cydia > Cydia fagiglandana. The sequence goes on from NC_085959.1 coordinate 11,702,168, forward strand.
GTAAAGGTCGTAGTTCTAAACTTACCTATTTTTTTATTAGCAGTTGGTTTCTGTAAAGGTCGCAGTTCTAACCTAACCTAACTCAATTTTCCAGTAGCAGTTGGTTTCTGTAAAGGTCGCAGTTCTAACCTAACCTAACCCACTTTTCCAGTTGCAGTTGGTTTCTGTAAAGGTTGCAATTCTAAACTTACCCATTTTTCTAGTAGCAGCTGGTTTCTGTAAAGGTCGCAGTTCTAACCTAACCTAACCGATTTTTCTAGTAGCAGTTGGTTTCTGTGAAGGTCGCAGTTCTAACCTAACCTAACCCATTTTTCTAGTAGCAGCTGGTTTCTGTAAAGGTCACAGTTCTAACCTAACCTAACCCACTATTCTAGAAACAGTTGGTTTCTGTAAAGGTCGCAGTTCTAACCTAACCTAACCCATTCTTCTAGTAGCAGTTGGCTTCCGTGAAGTTTGCAGTTCTAACCTAACCTAACCCACTTTTCTGGCAACGGTTGGTTCCTGTAAAGGTCGCAGTTCTAACCTAACCTAACCCACTTTTCCAGTAGCAGTCGGTTTCTGTAAAGGTCGTAGTTCTAACCTAACCTAACCGATTTTTCTAGTACAGTTGGTTTCTGTAAAGGTCACAGTTCTAACCTAACCTAACCGATTTTTCTAGTAGCAGTTGGTTTCTGTGAAGGTCGCAGTTCTAACCTAACCTAACCCACTTTTCTAGCAACAGTTGGTTTCTGTAAAGGTCGCAGTTCTAACCTAACCTAACCCACTTTTCCAGTAGCAGTTAGTTTCTGTAAAGGTCGCAGTTCTTAACTTACCTATTTTTCTAGTAGCAGTTGGTTTTTGTAAAGGCCGCAGTTCTAACCTAACCTAACCCACTTTTCCAGTAGCAGTTGGTTTCTGTAAAGGTCGCAGTTCTAAACTTACCCATTTTTTTATTAGCAGTTGGTTTCTGTAAAGGTCGCAGTTCTAACCTGACCTAACCCAATTTTCCATTAGCAGTTGGTTTCTGTAAAGGTCGCAGTTCTAACCTAACCAAAACCCACTTTACAGACAACAGTTCATTTTCTTGGGGACGCAGTTTTAACTTAACCTAACCCACTTTTCTGGCAACAGTTTGTTTTCGTGAGGTCGCAGTTCTAACCTAACCTAACTCACTTTTCTGGCAACAGTTTGATTTCGTCGGGTTGCAGTTCGAACCTAACCTGAGCCACTTTTCTGGCAACAGTTGCTCCGAAACTGCTCCGGCGCTGCGGGCATAGCAGCCTCTTGGCCCTTGCGTAGCAAAGCGCAGGCACTAACGCTCGCCTCAGCCGCTTCGGCTGCTCTGCGCTTTGCTACAGCGGGCGTGCTTCCCCTCCGCGCCTCTGGCTTTTTACATACACTCTAGGGGTAGGACAGACAAGACGAAGTGGATAGTGGGGTGCTCCGATTCGGATTTTGGTTAGTGAGACTTTAAAAAAGTGCGTTTAAATCTTGTTTTGAAAATCACGAATTTCATTATTCCGAATTGACAAAAGATCGAATTTCTGAATGCCGAATTACTTTATTTCCGATCGGTCAATGATTTTTCGGAATAGAGAAATTCGGGAAAAATATTTTCGGATTTTTTCTAAATCGGAATTTTAAGCTTTCGTCCATATGAAAATCGGATTTTAAGTTTTCGGAAATAACACAGTCGTGATTTTGTTCTTTCGTGGTTTTCAAAGTCGTAATTTCGATATTTCGGTCATGTAAAAAATCGGGATTATGAAAATCGAGGTTATGAAAGTCGGAAAAACGTATTTCGGAATACTTGGGTGTTCACGGTGACAGCAATGTGTCATCTATTGGGCATTAGCATGTCGAGTACTAGTACGTTTACCTTACTAATCTAACCCAAATTTATTAGCGTTTCCTATTAATAATTTATTCAACATTAGCACTTACCGAAGAGTCCATCTGAGTCCATATATTATAACGGAAGGAAAAAGTCTTTTTACATCAAATCTCTTCAAAAAATAAGGGTCTCCGTGTGTTGTCGAGCGCACGTGATGAAAAATATATTATTTAATCACAATCTTCGTACAAGATTGTTTCGAGGGATAAGCGACACTGAATTATTTTACCAAAACTAAAGTTTATACTTCAGTGTAAACTTACTTCAAATGCATTTGCATTTGTGCATCTGTACAATGCGTCGCAAAGTCGCAATGCGATGACTGAAGAAGATCCTACACGTTTCACAGCTCTGGGGCCAAATTCGACACGCACAACTGTCAGATTTCGCATCCACGTCAAATCAACAGTTGATTTTATCGCATACTGAGTGTTGATTCCATCAACGGTGGATAATATCATTTGGTACAACCAAAACTCCACTCTAAACTAAGGGTGGTTTGGTTTGGTTTGCTTGTCACCCTAACTGTGGATTTTTAATGTCAAATTTTGACATTGTACGTATTCTAGAACTTATGATTTTTCCCACATCAACGGGAGATCAACACGATACGTCAAACGTCGCTTGTCGAATAGGGGTCAAGTACTTATGTCACAGAATAAAGAATAGTACTAGGTACAGAAGACTCACTCCCTAACAAAACGAGTCTGTTACGATCAGCACAGATATGGCTGCTAGGTGACGACAGCGCCACGCGCGGCTTATGACTTTCCTCAAAATTGGTGTGGAACGCATGTACTTTTAGCTACCTGTAGCAAAGCGACGAAATCGCGGAGAGAGCCACGCCTGCTTATGTATGATAGTTTTGAAAATACATAGGTACTTTATACCGGGCATGTACAATTTACTAAAATGTTATAGCCATCTCTACATATATTCTCGAATTAGTATCCTTTAATTATGATTTAAGTTCGTCGTAATTTAAGGGTCGAAATATTACAATTCCGTTCTAAAATTTCGACCCTTAAATTAATAATGTATCTACAAAATTTTGCACATTTCATCATCAAGTAGTGTTATTTGTTGTGTTTGCAATATCAAACTATTTTCACATTTAGATATATAAAGTAGCAAAAATTTATTGGTATAACAGTTACTCTGTTATACAAACTAATCCTCGTGGGAGCATTGCGGTGAAATGAAAATTCTGCCGAACCACAAAATAGGTAAACTATAATAGTAAATGCCAGTAATATGTAAATGTACTAAAAAGTATTACTATAACCGCAAAATACGCTAATTAAATTAACCTTTGTTTATTTAGAATACGTAATAAGTAAACTAAAGAATACGTAACTACTTTTTTTTACGTATTGTAAAAATCGATGTAACTCGTCGCTTGTTAACGTAACGAGTAGTTGAGTACCAACTTCATAAATCTCACGAGTATTTCGGTCGAGACGTGCTCAATAAACTCCAGAGTTTAACTCGACGTAACCAATTTAAAAATTATATCCGTGTTTATTAACGCGACAATAAATTAATTTACTTTCATAATATACAACGGAGACGCTATAAAATGTGTCTGTCACCATAATTTTGAGCACAGATTGTAGCGTTAGCGCTCGTTTTAAAGCAAGGGGTATGAACCCCTTCCGTTCGGTCTGTATTCGTCACGCACAGAGCGTCAAATGGAAGTATAATTTTTAAAATTGGATTTTTATAGCGCTTTGAATCGGAATAAAATGTGGCAACAGTCAACGCGGGGGTGTTGGCGTGGCCAGTAAGCCAGAGAGCAGCGTGCGCCGCAGCGCAGCGAGATTAGCACGGGAACCTAATCCTTGTGTGCAAACGGGCTTTAACAACCTACCTACGGGTACAACAACGAATGAGGTTACGTCAAAAAGCATTTATTACAAAGGTTTTTGCATTACTATGAGTTTGTTTATCAAAATAACCATTTATCTAAAACATTAAGCCGATGGTTATGAAATGTTTAAAAAGGAACATGGATTCTTCCTGACGTTAGCGGCTGTATAATTTATGTCAATAACTGAATAGTGTGCTTTCTAAAAATGGATGTACATCAATGATGAAAGTTTTAACTGATAATTAATACATATATGTCCGTTAATTAGCAAGTTCATATGCAGCGTGCTGCACAACGCGAGTTGAATGTTCCAAATGTTCGATAAAAGTTAGACATGAACACACGGCTGTTTATATTATTTTCGTGTACTTTTAGAATTTTAGTGCGGAAAAGCGGTAAGGTCGGATTACAGTCGCTTTCGTAAAAACTAGGGCCTACTTACGCCGATTTTTGGGATTAGTTGCCAGGCTCTCATGAGCCGTGGCAAAATGCCGGGACAACGCGAGGAAGATGATGATTTTTAGAAATTTTGTAAAAAAAAAGTGAAAAATGTAAGAGTTTACACATTTGCAGATCTACCTCTGTAACCGTTGTATGATCGTGACAACGTGACAGCGCTCCCGAATACGCCAATCAAATATTAATTTATATGAGGAGTAGAATAGAGCACCTACTTCTTCGAACTTATTATGGACGACTGGACGTCATTATACCGACTGACCGTATAGCAGATAACAGGAATATTACCTGTCCACTAACTAGCATGACGTCACGATTAATTAACATCAAACTGCTTTGATTTCATTTTGCACTTCCCTGGTCCAATATTACAGGGTCCTATGTTTCACTTTTATCGAACTGAAATTTGAACATTATCATAGTGACATTAAGTCAAATTTCAACTATCTTGAAAATGTAACATATAACCCTGTAATATTGGGTTATCGAGTTGGCACCAAATGATTAGAACAAATTGCCAGTGTAGCCGTAATCAGTCTAGAATTGTTAATGTACGGGATCCTCGGTTAGTAATTATGTTATTAACTCATTATACAGGGTGTTTCCGTATGCAGTTACGGCGGCATGATAGATAGTTGACCGGGCGGGATACTACAACCCCGTGATTAGCGCGGTTATTCGAGTGCCACGTCACGCCACTTTACAGTTCTCTCTACCTCTTTATACGTTAACTATATCCTTTTTTGACCAAGGAGGGTAATGTTTTTTGAGTGGTTACTGGTTATTGGAAACACTCAAAAATTAAAAAAAAAGCCATTTAAGACAAGGAAAAGCGACTACGTTCTAAGGACGGCCACTTATCAGCAAATATGTCTGCGTTTTGGACTGTAGGTCTAATACCTAGATTCATCAGAAAAACTAGCCGATACAGTATAATGTGTACTTATACAGAATTAAACAGCGAACGGAGCTAAGCTGGTGAATTCACCAGTCACGATCATACAACGGTTACAGAGGTAGATCTGCAAATGTGTAAACTCTTACATTTTTCACTTTTTTTTTACAAAATTTCTAAAAATCATCATCTTCCTCGCGTTGTCCCGGCATTTTGCCACGGCTCATGAGAGCCTGGCAACTAATCCCAAAAATCGGCGTAAGTAGGCCCTAGTTTTTACGAAAGCGACTGTAATCCGACCTTACCGCTTTTCCGCACTAAAATTCTAAAAGTACACGAAAATAATATAAACAGCCGTGTGTTCATGTCTAACTTTTATCGAACATTTGGAACATTCAACTCGCGTTGTGCAGCACGCTGCATATGAACTTGCTAATTAACGGACATATATGTATTAATTATCAGTTAAAACTTTCATCATTGATGTACATCCATTTTTAGAAAGCACACTATTCAGTTATTGACATAAATTATACAGCCGCTAACGTCAGGAAGAATCCATGTTCCTTTTTAAACATTTCATAACCATCGGCTTAATGTTTTAGATAAATGGTTATTTTGATAAACAAACTCATAGTAATGCAAAAACCTTTGTAATAAATGCTTTTTGACGTAACCTCATTCGTTGTTGTACCCGTAGGTAGGTTGTTAAAGCCCGTTTGCACACAAGGATTAGGTTCCCGTGCTAATCTCGCTGCGCTGCGGCGCACGCTGCTCTCTGGCTTACTGGCCACGCCAACACCCCCGCGTTGACTGTTGCCACATTTTATTCCGATTCAAAGCGCTATAAAAATCCAATTTTAAAAATTATACTTCCATTTGACGCTCTGTGCGTGACGAATACAGACCGAACGGAAGGGGTTCATACCCCTTGCTTTAAAACGAGCGCTAACGCTACAATCTGTGCTCAAAATTATGGTGACAGACACATTTTATAGCGTCTCCGTTGTATATTATGAAAGTAAATTAATTTATTGTCGCGTTAATAAACACGGATATAATTTTTAAATTGGTTACGTCGAGTTAAACTCTGGAGTTTATTGAGCACGTCTCGACCGAAATACTCGTGAGATTTATGAAGTTGGTACTCAACTACTCGTTACGTTAACAAGCGACGAGTTACATCGATTTTTACAATACGTAAAAAAAAGTAGTTACGTATTCTTTAGTTTACTTATTACGTATTCTAAATAAACAAAGGTTAATTTAATTAGCGTATTTTGCGGTTATAGTAATACTTTTTAGTACATTTACATATTACTGGCATTTACTATTATAGTTTACCTATTTTGTGGTTCGGCAGAATTTTCATTTCACCGCAATGCTCCCACGAGGATTAGTTTGTATAACAGAGTAACTGTTATACCAATAAATTTTTGCTACTTTATATATCTAAATGTGAAAATAGTTTGATATTGCAAACACAACAAATAACACTACTTGATGATGAAATGTGCAAAATTTTGTAGATACATTATTAATTTAAGGGTCGAAATTTTAGAACGGAATTGTAATATTTCGACCCTTAAATTACGACGAACTTAAATCATAATTAAAGGATACTAATTCGAGAATATATGTAGAGATGGCTATAACATTTTAGTAAATTGTACATGCCCGGTATAAAGTACCTATGTATTTTCAAAACTATCATACATAAGCAGGCGTGGCTCTCTCCGCGATTTCGTCGCTTTGCTACAGGTAGCTAAAAGTACATGCGTTCCACACCAATTTTGAGGAAAGTCATAAGCCGCGCGTGGCGCTGTCGTCACCTAGCAGCCATATCTGTGCTGATCGTAACAGACTCGTTTTGTTAGGGAGTGAGTCTTCTGTACCTAGTACTATTCTTTATTCTGTGACATAAGTACTTGACCCCTATTCGACAAGCGACGTTTGACGTATCGTGTTGATCTCCCGTTGATGTGGGAAAAATCATAAGTTCTAGAATACGTACAATGTCAAAATTTGACATTAAAAATCCACAGTTAGGGTGACAAGCAAACCAAACCAAACCACCCTTAGTTTAGAGTGGAGTTTTGGTTGTACCAAATGATATTATCCACCGTTGATGGAATCAACACTCAGTATGCGATAAAATCAACTGTTGATTTGACGTGGATGCGAAATCTGACAGTTGTGCGTGTCGAATTTGGCCCCAGAGCTGTGAAACGTGTAGGATCTTCTTCAGTCATCGCATTGCGACTTTGCGACGCATTGTACAGATGCACAAATGCAAATGCATTTGAAGTAAGTTTACACTGAAGTATAAACTTTAGTTTTGGTAAAATAATTCAGTGTCGCTTATCCCTCGAAACAATCTTGTACGAAGATTGTGATTAAATAATATATTTTTCATCACGTGCGCTCGACAACACACGGAGACCCTTATTTTTTGAAGAGATTTGATGTAAAAAGACTTTTTCCTTCCGTTATAATATATGGACTCAGATGGACTCTTCGGTAAGTGCTAATGTTGAATAAATTATTAATAGGAAACGCTAATAAATTTGGGTTAGATTAGTAAGGTAAACGTACTAGTACTCGACATGCTAATGCCCAATAGATGACACATTGCTGTCACCGTGAACACCCAAGTATTCCGAAATACGTTTTTCCGACTTTCATAACCTCGATTTTCATAATCCCGATTTTTTACATGACCGAAATATCGAAATTACGACTTTGAAAACCACGAAAGAACAAAATCACGACTGTGTTATTTCCGAAAACTTAAAATCCGATTTTCATATGGACGAAAGCTTAAAATTCCGATTTAGAAAAAATCCGAAAATATTTTTCCCGAATTTCTCTATTCCGAAAAATCATTGACCGATCGGAAATAAAGTAATTCGGCATTCAGAAATTCGATCTTTTGTCAATTCGGAATAATGAAATTCGTGATTTTCAAAACAAGATTTAAACGCACTTTTTTAAAGTCTCACTAACCAAAATCCGAATCGGAGCACCCCACTATCCACGTCGTCTTGTCTGTCCTACCCCTAGAGTGTATGTAAAAAGCCAGAGGCGCGGAGGGGAAGCACGCCCGCTGTAGCAAAGCGCAGAGCAGCCGAAGCGGCTGAGGCGAGCGTTAGTGCCTGCGCTTTGCTACGCAAGGGCCAAGAGGCTGCTATGCCCGCAGCGCCGGAGCAGTTTCGGAGCAACTGTTGCCAGAAAAGTGGCTCAGGTTAGGTTCGAACTGCAACCCGACGAAATCAAACTGTTGCCAGAAAAGTGAGTTAGGTTAGGTTAGAACTGCGACCTCACGAAAACAAACTGTTGCCAGAAAAGTGGGTTAGGTTAAGTTAAAACTGCGTCCCCAAGAAAATGAACTGTTGTCTGTAAAGTGGGTTTTGGTTAGGTTAGAACTGCGACCTTTACAGAAACCAACTGCTAATGGAAAATTGGGTTAGGTCAGGTTAGAACTGCGACCTTTACAGAAACCAACTGCTAATAAAAAAATGGGTAAGTTTAGAACTGCGACCTTTACAGAAACCAACTGCTACTGGAAAAGTGGGTTAGGTTAGGTTAGAACTGCGGCCTTTACAAAAACCAACTGCTACTAGAAAAATAGGTAAGTTAAGAACTGCGACCTTTACAGAAACTAACTGCTACTGGAAAAGTGGGTTAGGTTAGGTTAGAACTGCGACCTTTACAGAAACCAACTGTTGCTAGAAAAGTGGGTTAGGTTAGGTTAGAACTGCGACCTTCACAGAAACCAACTGCTACTAGAAAAATCGGTTAGGTTAGGTTAGAACTGTGACCTTTACAGAAACCAACTGTACTAGAAAAATCGGTTAGGTTAGGTTAGAACTACGACCTTTACAGAAACCGACTGCTACTGGAAAAGTGGGTTAGGTTAGGTTAGAACTGCGACCTTTACAGGAACCAACCGTTGCCAGAAAAGTGGGTTAGGTTAGGTTAGAACTGCAAACTTCACGGAAGCCAACTGCTACTAGAAGAATGGGTTAGGTTAGGTTAGAACTGCGACCTTTACAGAAACCAACTGTTTCTAGAATAGTGGGTTAGGTTAGGTTAGAACTGTGACCTTTACAGAAACCAGCTGCTACTAGAAAAATGGGTTAGGTTAGGTTAGAACTGCGACCTTCACAGAAACCAACTGCTACTAGAAAAATCGGTTAGGTTAGGTTAGAACTGCGACCTTTACAGAAACCAGCTGCTACTAGAAAAATGGGTAAGTTTAGAATTGCAACCTTTACAGAAACCAACTGCAACTGGAAAAGTGGGTTAGGTTAGGTTAGAACTGCGACCTTTACAGAAACCAACTGCTACTGGAAAATTGAGTTAGGTTAGGTTAGAACTGCGACCTTTACAGAAACCAACTGCTAATAAAAAAATAGGTAAGTTTAGAACTACGACCTTTACAGAAACCAACTGCTACTGGAAAAGTTGGTTAGGTTAGGTTAGGTTAGAACTGCGACCTTTACAGAAACCAACTGCTACTAGAAAAATGGGTAAGTTTAGAACTGCGACCTTTACAGAAACCAACTGCTACTGGAAAAGTGGGTTAGGTTAGGTTAGAACTGCGACCTTTACAGAAACCAACTGTTGCTAGAAAAGTGGGTTAGGTTAGGTTAGAACTGCGACCTTTACAGAAACCAACTGTTGCTAGAAAAGTGGGTTAGGTTAGGTTAGAACTGTGACCTTTACAGAAACCAACTGCTACTGGAAAAGTGGGTTAGGTTAGGTTAGAACTGCGACCTTTACAGGAACCAACCGTTGCCAGAAAAGTGGGTTAGGTTAGGTTAGAACTGCGAACTTCACGGAAGCCAACTGCTACTAGAAGAATGGGTTAGGTTAGGTTAGAACTGCGACCTTTACAGAAACCAACTGTTGCTAGAAAAGTGGGTTAGGTTAGGTTAGAACTGTGACCTTTACAGAAACCAGCTGCTACTAGAAAAATGGATTGGGTTATGTTAGAACTGCGACCTTTACAGAAACTAACCGCTACTAGAAAAGCGGGTTAGGTTAGGTTAGAAGTGTAACCCCCCACAGAAAAGAAGTGTTTTTAGAAACAGAACTAACTACATATATACACAATTATGTAGAAACATACATAAATACATAATTATGTTGAAAAATTGTTTTTGTGAGTAACTCTTATAATATTATGTAAAATAGGAAATTTTAAAAGGCATTTCTGCTTACTTATAGCGACATTATTTATTATGAACAAATTCGGAATTTCGTTATTCGGAATTTATAAAATCGGAATCACGTCAAATCGGAATTTAAAATTTCGGAATAATGACAATTCGGAATTCGTGATTTCAACAATCGTAAATGTTAAATTCGGTATTTTTCACTATCGGAATTGTAATATTCGGAATTATGTGGTTCGGAATTTAAAAAAATCGGCGGTTTTGCTATTCGGAAATATAAAACTTCGTGATTTTCATCGTTCGGTAATTACGACATTCGGAATTATGATGGATCGAGCATTTAAAAATCGAAATAATAAAATTCGATATTCTAAAATTCGGCATAAAATATTTCGGAATTGTGTAGTGTACCCGCTGTCACCTCTATTGACAATGACTTAAGTTTCAAGATGAATTATAGGAAAATACTAAATTCAATAGAATAAGGTAAACGTACTGGTGCTCGGCGCGGTCCCATTACATGTCATCTTGAAACTTAAGGTGAGATAGAGGTGACAACAAGGTGTCATCTATTGGGCATTAGCATGTCGAGTACTAGTACGTTTACCTTACATACAATTCCAAAAAGTGGCTTAAGTACATCTGGTAATAAAGAAAATAGAAATACGAGTATATCTTTTCATAGTTGAAAATACTATTATATTTTAAGTTTTGACGGAATATCTAAATGCCAACAAATACCTACGCTGCCTCAGAAATTGGTAAAATATCAAGTTACGATGTGAATCAGAGTATTTATATTTCTATGGTGCACTCAATGTACCTACAGTCAAAACATAATGTATACACGCCGAATGACAATGGAATATGGCACAAAATCTCTCATTTTACAAGAAAGTTACGCAGCATAGCTCCATGAAATAAACCCTCACCTAGCAGGTTCAGATTGAAGATCTCCGTCGCTGTGTTGCCACCGCCCGCCTACAAAAGGGATTCAACCTTTACTTACTTTTAACTTTCGCTACATAAATATACCTACATATGAGAACCTACCTAAGTATTATGTGAAATTCCGATTTTGATATACTCTCAAACGGGGTGAATAAAGATGGCAGAGTAAATAAAATAGGACAAAAACTGGGCCCAACATATACCTAATTATATATTTTTTTTTATTATCCACACAAATTGTAGGTATCATACAAAATCTACTATTATTGTCAATGGCATGATACATTTAGTGTCCGTATTTTTTAAGAACGTTCTAAATTGCTTGACTATCTTTTACTTATTAGAAATGTATGCGATATTATACCTAAGTCTGGATTAAGGATGTATCAAATCTAAAAGGGGTTGAACTTTTAGCAAAGAATTGTTTAGGAAACTGTTTCTCAAGCGATTTAAAAAATACCTATATTCATCACGGTACGAACGATGTTCGGTTCCTTTCGATAACGTAAAACCGATTAAAAATAAATATTACCTATTGGGTGTTGTTTATACTTTGTAAGTCAAGTATTTATTTATCTTAGCGTCAAATCATAAAGCCTTCAATGTGTCGCATTGATATGGAAGACAAAATTGTCCTCTCTAGTTGTAAACACCCATTTGTAGAAACAATATTTGAAGTGAAACTCATTCCGATCGAACACAAACACATCGCCCCGCTAACAGTTTTCCACGACTGTCCCCTCCCGATCGTAATAAACGGATAATACTCTATTTCCTCAATAGATTCCATCGAAACAATTTACGAGGCAAATCTAAAAATATGTCTTTTCGATACCGTGCTGGGTTCCGTCACAGATGGCTTCACAATATCAGCCCTTTCGAGGGGACACTTATTCTGTAAAGTTTAAATAAAATTTTAAAAAGCCGGCAACTCTTCCAAAGATTAGGGAGAGAAATTGGAGATTTTCTTTGGTGAAGTTTCTAGAAAGTTATGTAGACGCCGCCCTTTATCTAGCGGTTCCGATTAAGATTTTGGTTATGCCTACCCTTTCCTCAGGTAAAACAGTAGGTTTTATACAAGATTTTACCTGTGATACGTAAAACACGTAGGTAATCAATCAGTTGATAGATCTATTCACTAATGTGTACTCTATTAAGTATAATTCTACCATATTACCACCTATAGTACGCTACCATAGTACATAATTCGTACCTATCAAGATTCAATATAAAACATATTGGTAGCGAGTATGCTTGTTCGTAGTGGAGCACAACCGAGTGTCTCCGAGCGCAACGGACCTTCTTAAGTAATATTACTTAAGAAGATTGTCAGTGGCCCTCCTTGCATACAAACGTGTTAGTACCCAGTATCCTCCTTGGAAAAAGATATGGCATGTTTGTCGTTTAATTACCACGGCGGAAATAGCAAGTTTTTATTGAAATAGTACTTAAAGTACAGAACTTTCGTAATAACAAACATTAAGATTGCTACAAAAAGTGCAAGATAAACTCAACGTTTACGGTGTGGCTTATGGCACCATGGATTTTAAAGCATCGCTTCCCAGTCATCTAAAACGTCAGCAAATAGACTAACGACGACAAAAAACGTCGCCCGATTGGCCATTAACGCAACTACTGGTCCCGTCACCACTATAAAACTTTATTTTAGCCTACGAAATACGTTTTAAGGATCAATTCTCTGTCCGTCAGTGCGAAGTATACTTGGCCGATGGTCTTAATGGGGGACGAAAATGTCACAGTGCGGTTTTCGAACCGGGGGTCGGTTTTGAACCCCGGCTATTAGATAAGTATTGATGAGTATTTGAAATTCATCTACCGTGTGCCAACAACCATGTTCTGCTGATCTCCTAAACAGTGTCATTCTATTTTATAGAGTAAACTTCAAAAATATTTATTGTTGTTTTTGTCTGAAACTAACTTATTCGAGAATAGGTTAGATTCATGCGTTACCGCTCGGCTACCGTTGTTATATATAACTGCGTCTATCCCTAATATTTCCGTAAATTCCTCTCGGAAAGTACTCAGCGAAGCCAAACAACGCGCTCGAGGCGACGACACCGAGGTAGCGAAGTTGTGGCTAGTTATGGGGCAAAAAGCTATGATAATGACAGAGTCCATTGCGAAGGGCGAGCCGCGCTACGCGTGCCGAATAACGATGTCATATAGACTAGGAAACGCGTAGAGGTACTATAATAGTTTGTGCAGTTGTTATTTACTGTGGCCAACCACTACTTGTCACTGCAGCATTCTGTAGAAAGTTCATTACAAAATATAACACGTCTTGATTATTTTATTCATTATAGTATTTTATTCTACCGTTCCACACTATTTAACTGTACGATGTACCCGACGTACCGACGATATTTACTGGTGTAACGATTTACTGATCATGCTAAAAAATATTCGCTTATGGCATAAAATTTACGCAAGAAATGACATACGAAGAAATTTGATATAATTAGCCTTTGCAGTTGTTATCGCTTGACGCGTCTACAGCTCCCTATGGCTACGGCTGTTGTAACACCCCACTCAGCGACCTCCGGCAGCAGTGGAAACACGTCGACATCGTTCGGGGGCACGTTCGGGGGCACAGTACATGGTATTACCGCTCACAGACTGATCTACGCTGCACAGGGTAAAGTATGACTCACGTTAGACCGGGCCATGTCCGGGCCGGAGCTTCCGGCGCATCGTTTTCTATGGAATGCATCACGTGATCGCCTGTCATGTCATAGAAAAGTAAGCGCCGGAAGCTCCGGCCCGGACACGGCCCGGTGTAACGTGAGTCATCCTTAATGTGGGCGGATGAAGAACTTATGACATAAAGACATAAAGTGTGAAAAATATTAGGAAATTACCAATGTAATGAGTGGCATGAATTTTAAATCGACACGAATTGCGAATTGCCCATTCGCACATGTATCGTACAACGATTTACAGTAGGTACCTACATAATATGGCCCTACATAATATTTTCGAGGTAATTAATGTGCTTAATATAGCACCTGTTTGTAACAAATTTTCAATACCTACTAAGATCGAAATTCGGTCTAGCTAGGTTTCATTTACGAGTCAAATCGTTTGCCTGAGAGGGCAAAAGAACGAAAAAGAAAATATATATACCTATGGTTACAAAATATATGTACCTATTGGTAAAGAGGTATATGTAGGTATATACATAAACTACGTCTATTCATATACAATTACCCGTAATTAATTTTCAATTCGATGTAAGTATTTACAGAAACAGTTACGGGGTAACCAGCATCTGGCAGTAGTTAAAACAGTATTATATCCATTACGAATATACAAACATTATGAAAAATTAAGATAGTTTAATTATTCAGTTCCTTTATACATATATAGTGGCAGGGTTGATAGACCGAAGAGTAATGTGTATTACAAAAAGTTTTATACGACACACTCCACACCTGAAAAGTGTAGTAGGGGTATTAATATGCTTAATGACTATTATTAAAATAAATAGATAATGACATTTTACGTCCGTCTACCACAAATTCACGATTATAACTAGGCAGTAACCGAAGAATCGGGCAAACACGTGAAAAGATAATATAATTTTATGTTTCCTCTACCGCTAACGTAATGAAACTATTTTTTATTGCAAACAGTAATAATAAATTACACTTTTGATTTATTAGTAATTAATGTTTTTGACTGTCTGCTTGCTGCCCAATTTGGGGATCCAGGAACGACAAAAGCGTGAAGCTTTTGTGCGATATAATCTATTTATAGAGTGTCGACGAATAACGGCGTTCCGCTTTGAGGTACTTAACGTTTTGCTTTCTCTTGTAAAACTCATGCACTCTACGTTTGTTTTGCATTATAGTTCGTTATTTAGCATAAAAAAAGGTAAAAAATCTTGATGTGTCTTTTAATTGAAAAACACGTTTTAATAATAAGTCACCGCAAATATGTAACAATTATGAATCTACAATCATTTATATTCTTCTGCTTTCATATGTCATAGTTACTGATATATAAAAAGCGTTTTTCAATTAAAAGACATGTCAAGATCGCTTTCCTTCTTTGTGCTTCTTTCTAATACTAAAAAAAAACGAACTTGTTCAATAATTACACAATAGTTCCCTGAAAGATATTCGTTTTAAATGGGTTTACTAACGAATGGGCCAAAATCGTTTCCCAAAGTATCACATCCCAAACTATGTTTCCCAAATTATCATTTCCCAAAAAAATGTTTGGCAAAACAACTTATCGCAAATTTTCTGTTAGCAATAGTCTGTTTTGGCAAGTTATTGTTTAGCAAATAATTACTTGGACAAGTTTCATTTTACCAAATATTATTTAGTCAAATGTATCATTAAGCATAACTTACATGTCCCAAAATATTGCATGGCATACAATTTACATACCAATAAAGTGGAGGCTGCAGAATTTTATTTGTCTAGTATTGAACTGATAATTTCATCTACATAGTAAAAGTAACGTCAAAAAAAAACATTCATACTGCCAAAAATATGTAGTAAATTATCACTAAAATTAAAACTCCATTTTAATGTAAAATGACAACCAAATTTGTTACATCTTGCTATTCTATTAAAGCAAATAACACCAAAGTAATCATTATAACCCAAAAATAGTAAAAAACCACCAATATTTAAACCACATTTTAGCTTAAAATGTCAAGCAAATTTTTTACATCTCGTTATTCTATTAAATTAATTATTCCACTTCGATGACCTTTTTCTAGTACATAGTATTTCGTTTCTGTAAGGATCGCAGTTCTAACCTAACCAAACCCACTTTTCTAATAGCATTTCGATTCTGTGAGGGTCACAGTTCTAACCTAACCTAACCCACTTTTCTGATAGCGGTTCCGTTTTGTGAGGATCGCAGTTCAAACCTAACCCAACCCACCCAAATTACGTAGAATTTAACCTACCTATATTAACATAACAAAAAGTACAAATTTAAATAGAGATGCCTATTTGTCAAATTTGCGAAGTGACAATTTTGACCAAACATCTTTTTGGAATATAATATTAGACAATAAAAAACGTTTGCTAAATAAGTTTTTGTCCTAATAACATTTGACAAAGTAAAATCATGCCAAATGATAATTTGACCAAATAAATTATATGCGAAGTGTAACTTTGCTAAAGGTTCCTTTGGGAAATGAAACTATTGCGATAAGTTTGTTGGGAAGTGAAATTTGGCGAAATTTATTTGGCCGAAACGAAAGTACACCTTTTAAATGATATCACTCGTTATCTACCGTTGTTTATTGAGTTTTGTTGCTCTAGTACGAATGTTTTCAATTACTAAATTTGAATTTAGATTGTATAATAGGTTGATACTATTGATTTTGTTCTGATGCTTAAATCTTGTAAGCCTAAATGTACGTATTGTGTAGGTATAACGAAAGAAAAAATAGTAGGTAACTGAGTCTGACGAGAGCAATAAAAAGTCGACAATCTGCTGCTGTAAGTGGTCGTGTTTGACGAGAATTTTTAAATGTTTTGCTTAATTCGAATACTTACAAGTGATATAAATGAAAAAGTTATCCATTATCACTTGAATTAAAACTTTTTTAACACCTTTAATTATCAACTCATCCGAGATTCAGTAGCAGATTACATAACATTTTCGATTGGAAATTGCCCCAATGTTTATAATTAATAAGCAAGCGCCATTTGTCACTGTCAATGGGCACCGGAACCAATACAGTTTGTAGTCACAAGATGTAAAGCCGATTCCCTGGAGGGCGACATGTTTATTTTCCACCACTGAAAGCTTTACCGGGGAAAGGAGTAAAATGAAAAGTAGACATGGGTCCGATAAATAATTGAAGGCTTCGATAGAGTACCGGGATTCCCAGGTCGAGCCACGCCCGCCAGGATCTTGAGGGAGCCATCCTTCACGCCTCCCCTGCTACTGAATTATTCCGCAATAACACACTTGTTATAGACGTTTCTCGAGGAGTGATACTTTTATGATTTACTCCAACTTTTATTGGCACTTAAAGAAAGTATAGGTACGATTTATTTCCCGTTCAATATAAGCTCCGGACTATATCATTTTTTGATTCTGAACAAAATCTCTGACGCTGTTCGGGGCGCGGGCGTCACACCCCATAGATTTAAGGGCGTTTTGGTATTTGATCGCAATATTTCAGTCATTCCGCGTCGCGTGGGGTTTGTGCTAACTCGAGTACTCATGCGAAATTAATTTAGTTATTTTTAGTACAGAGAGTATTACAGATCATATACGCATTATATTAAATAGATACCTTTATAGACGTTGTTCCATAAATCAGAAAACGTAATAGACGAAGTAGACATAAGTACCCACAGGACGAATAGTAGCATAATTTTGTAACTTCTAAGCGTATTATTATAATGAGGTATTTAAATATAGGTTATCGAAAATATGAAAAGGCTTTAATTTTGTACGTTCCTTATATTCTGGGGATTTATGATAATTTCACGCGGTGTTAAAGTGACGTTTACTTGCTCTATCAGTATCACAACTGAATTGTCTAGACCCATATAAGCGCACGCAACGCGAGTGGTACAAATCTGCTTAGTCCACTAAACAGTTTCAATATAGCCGCATAATGCTCGAAAGTAGGGCTCGTTCATTATTGAAAGTTATGTGTTTTAGTTGGAGCAATAATGAACAAGCGGTTTTGAAACCTGTGAGGCGAGCTAGCCTTGGAGTAGCGATCGCAGAATCGGGGTTGCGGTGGGGTGCCGTTGACAACGCAAAGTTTAGGATTTCCTCGGATGAACGATAGACTTTATGGTTAATCAATTTTTTTCTCGGCACTAGTTGTCAAGGATTTGTTCCCCTGGACATAGAGAAATAAATGAGCTTCCTACCTAGGGGATAACAAATTGCTGGCCCAATATTACAGGGTTCTATGTTTCACTTTTATCGAACTGAAATTTGAACATTGTCATAGTGATATTAAGTCGAATCTCAACTACCTTGAAAATGTTACATAGAACCCTGTGAAATGCGTCACGTGACTATTTCTATGTTTATTTAGGTAAGTTTCGTTTGGCGCTTCTGTTAAGGACTTAAATCGACTCTAACGCCAACTTTTGGCACATTCAAAGTAGTGCACCGGTGCATATTTCCACCGAGTATCTTTGTATCATTTAATGTTTTGGCCGGGCAGATTATCCGATATTAAACAGGCCCGGTGCTGACGCGTATCAATCTGCAGCGCAAGCCGCACTTCCATTTACCACGGTTGTGTTCGTTAATGAATATGCTGATGCATTTTCCGCGTCCAGTCGAGTCTGTTGATTTTAGGCTGCCAATCATAAGCAAAATCTGATAGTTACCTTTACGATATTAGGTTTCGTGAACACGCTGATCATGCTATCAAAGACACAAAATAAAACCATTTACGGCCACTTGCACCATTCACTAACCAGGGGTTTATCGGTTAAACCTTTAGTTACCATGGTTACCAATTGGCAATTTGACACTGGGTTAACGGTTAAACCGCTTAACCGGGGGTTCGTGGGGGTAGTTTTTACATCCCCGATATCAAAATGATAGTTTGATAGCTCCAATTCGTTCTACCGATCTGTGACTTTAATACGAAATTGGTACAAAAGCAGAATGATTGGGCAGTAAATTGGCCAATTGACCGAACTGTTTTTTTGTATCTGGAACACGGCTTACCGATTATTACACGACTAAACAGAAGTTATTATGGTTCACTATAAGCAGTGGTTGAAAGTTTGATTGTAGACAATTGATTTTGTAGAGTCGGACCTCGCTAAGTTTCATGCCAAGTGCTACCTACATCAAGTATGGAGCTTATACGGATGTGTATGCATTCTTACTGCCAATTATGTGAAAAGTTAGCGAGGTCAGAGTGTATTACGTTTGTAAACAAAAAATATAAACCAACTTGTACTAAAATTCCTTCTCCATCCGACTTAGGGACAGAGGGTTGTGAGTAGAAACTTAGAAAGTAGAAGGTTCGCAATCATCGACTATGTAACCATATTATTAAATCCGGAAAATGATTAAAATTTTGTGTAGGTATATTAGTGTATTGATGTACTTATGAATCAATGCCTATATATTTTTAGGCGCTTTGTCACAGATTCGATGTTTAGTGTACACCCAGCCACAAATTGCGTACTCACTTTTATACAATTTTGCAGCTCGGTGTGATTACCTGGAACGTCGCATATCAGGTACTTATTTTAATTACACTTACCAACTATACAGGGTGATCAATCCAAATGGGTCAGTAGGGAGAAGTCAGAAACTATGAGAGATAGCGAAATCTGTTCTTAGGAACCATGGCGTCGATTTTAGATTTAATAATAATGGCATTTTTTTTTTCTAATTTATCATACATAACCGGGATTCGAACCTGGTCAATATTCTTTACGTAATCTCGTGTAGTATTGGCAACTTTTAAACGATGCGTGATAGGTGGAGGGTGCTCGACCAAATATCATAGAAGGCCCCGAGACAAAATAAACTACACAAATAAAAATTCAAAATGGCCGACTTTTTTTAATTTTTTCAAGTTGGTCCGAGCGCGCTGAGATTTGGCATGCGGCGAGCCCGGGGGCCCAAGATTACCACGTCAAAAAAAAAAAAAAATGGCGGCGGACACGGGCAAAGTCAAATTTCCAAGTAGGTTAAGCGAGCCCGAAGAGCGAGCTTCAGGCCGGGAGGCCGACCCCGGCGGAGGGCCGAAGGCCCGGAGCCTCCAACCCGACTCCCAATAGGAAGTGTTGGGTCGTGTTTAAGCTCCAACTTCCCCCTGTCGTGTGACGGTTCAGGCCTTCGGCCTTCGCGCATCAAGACAGTTGACTTGGTAGAACGCTTGGAAGCACGGCATTCACGCAGCTCGGCCTTCGGCCTCGCGTTTTTGGAGTCGGGGTGGAGGCTCCAAGCCTTCGGCCTTCCGCCGGGGTCGGCCTTCGGCCTCCCGGCCTGAAGCTCGCCCTTCGGGCTCGCTTAACCTACTTGGAAATGACTTTGCCCGTGTCCGCCGCCATTTTGGATTTTTCCAAATTTTTTTTTTGACATGGTAATCTTGGGCCCCCAGGCTTGCCGCATGCCAAATCTCAGCGCGATCGGGCCAATTTGAAAAAATAAAAAAGTCGTCCATTTTGAATTTTTTTAATGTAGTTTGTTTTTATCTCGGGGCCCTCTATGATATTTGGTCGAGCACCTATCACGCATCGTTTAAAAGTTGCCATACAAACAAATACTACACGCGATTACATAAAGAATATTGACCAGGTTCGATTCCCGGTTATGTATGAGAGTTAAAAAAAAAGTTTGAATGTCATTATTATTAAATCTAAAATCGAAGCCATGGTTCCTAAGAACAGATATCGCTATCTCTCATAGTTTCTGACTTCTCCCTACTGACCCATTTGGATTGATCACCCTGTATACCCAACTAGCCACGATAGTGACTCGTTGTTTACTAACATGAAAACAATCGGTCGATCAACAGATCGTATGTAGATTTATAGACATATATCATTCATACAAAGGAAACTGCTGCTTACATCCACAGTTCACTTTGTTTAGCGTCGAAAATAAAGAAAGCGTGTTTTTGTGTTGTTAGCATATTCCGTGTCATACCGTGATGTATCGTGGCAGGATCCGATCGGAAATTATACGAGTGGGACATTAAATTTCTGTATACAGTGGTTTATTGACGCAGTAATAAAATCGACGTCTCCGAAATGCATGATTCGTACGACAGTCACGCAGTTATGGGGCTAAACGGTGTCTCTGAGAACACATTTCACACTAAAACCACCGTGGGCTGCCAGCGATCGTAGATACCGCTTTGTTTTATGCCTCTGAATTATCATCGTCTACGGCTTGTTTATAGTCGCGCTGATATTAATATTTCTTTATACCGACGCCGCACGCACTTCTCCCCTGTGTTACACGACCGAGGACTAGATAATGCTAATTCCAATGACTATCTCAATACTAGAGTGGGACATGTGCTTTAAAAACTGGTTAGTTTTTTTGACCAATTAGATTCTTTGTGGCGGTGTCCTTTGTGACAAAAACAAAACGACGCGAGCAAATCCATTAATTAGGAAGAAATACGACACGTTCGATGCCCCATTATAGGCAGCCCTTTGACGCTTGATTAATTCCGACACAAAACTGACCTATTACAGCTAGTCGATAACGATCTTATCGATTCAAAGGACCGCTACCCATCTGCCGTCGGCCGAGACCATAGAATTGTCCAAATTCTTCTTGAGAAAAACAATAACTGAGAGGCGCAAGACGGAACGGGGGCAGTGTCACGTAATAGCTCTGGCTTCCGGTGCGTTTATCAAAAAATTTATTTGGGCATTCCTAGCGCGCCCGGGCCGGCCGTACCGGGATGTCGGCGTTTAATTTATCTATAAACCCCGTGATACATGGCCGTTGGCCGTTAGAGCGCGGCAGATGGCTCGCAATAACCCAACGACCAAACAGCGCGGATCACCAATTACTTAACTGTTACTATTCAGCCTACTGTTCTAACGAGTCAAATGAGCTTGCTTGCGTGAAGGAAATTCCGAAGGATAGGCTACTAAATACGTTGTGCCTGTGAATAAGAATCACGTATACGTAAGCTTATAATGCCATACAAGTATCCAAGTATTTATCTATAAACCGCCTTCTTATCGCTAACTCTAATCATGTCAATTAGATACAAACTCAAGTTTGTCTTACGCTGTACAAGATTGGTATCCGCGACTAACTCTTTTGCAAGGTTAATAGCTTACTGGATTTTAAATAATTCAGGATTTAGTTCACACGTCTTAGAATTAGCATTTTACAGTCCCCAGTCAAGTAGTTGAAAGCCCCTTTAACCGAAACCCAACCCCTCTTAAAGGAAGATATAAAATTAATTGCATATTTCATTTGACACTGCGATTCACAGGTCATGTTCTAATGCAATTTGGTTTTATGTTTATGTGATAAATGTAAGTGACTACGAACTGCATACATACAAACAAACAAACCTCAAATTTGTTAGTACCCTTCTGACTGAACCGAACCGTCTCCCTTCCTGAAACGTCCAACGGCGGTGCGGTTATTTGGCCCGCGTTTCAGACTAAAACCTCGGGTAAAGTTGCCAGCAGGCCTGCAGTTGCAGTCCATCATGTGTATCGGGCTTTAGTGGAAATGTCCAGAGACGATAGACTCCACGCACTTCCGCTATGCCAATGATTTACGCGCGCTCGCCGAGTTTGTGGCGTTCAAATGCGTGTTGTCCGATCCATTGTCCGGGGACGTCCAATATGGAAGGATCATTGCTGAGTTATGTGCAGGGGTCGCGGGAATAGGGTTGCCAAAAATACTTATACGCATTTTTGTCCGTTCGTTCGTTTCTTTTAAATCTATGATAAGGTTGGCGTCGAAAAAGATGGGGACTAAATCTGTCAGAGTTCATGTTTTCTGGCTACATTTTATTGATCAGTTTTGTAATGGAATTTTAAAGCTGTTCACCAGCATTAGCGATGGGCGAGTCGAGTTATCTGATTCGAATAATCCGAATCAACCTACAGATGAGTTGATTCGAATCAAGACTATTGGCAATCCGAATCAACTCGCCTACTAAACTGACTGGTAACTTGGTATCCGATCCGCTGACTCGGCGAATGAATCGCCAATTCACCAACTCTCCGAGCCGAGTCAACGCTACGCTAAGGCCATTCAAAAATAAACCTTAATTCGATAGCCCGAAGGTTCTTTTTACAACAACTGCCGCTTGATTCGCCGTTTCAATCAGAGTTGACTGGTACTATGACCATTCAAAAATAAACCTTAATTCCGTAGCCCGAAGGTTCTTTTTACAACAACTGCTGCTTGATTCGCAATCCCGAGTCGAGTTCACTGGTAGTATGGCCATTGAAAAATAAACCTTAATTCGGTGTCCTGAAGGTTCTGTTTACAACAACTGCCGCTCGACTCGTTTGCGGCTCCGCGGCCCGTGACCTTGTCGCGAACCACGCAAACCGTCGAGTCGAGTCAGTTCGAATTTCAACTCGGATCAGTGGCCGAATCGATTCGAATGATTCGAATCGAAAAAAAGTGGACTCGTCACATCGCTAACCAGCATTGCCTCAAGAGTGTGAAAACAGTGAAATTTCGTCTAGTCCCGTTGCGGAACCAGTGTTAAACGAAATTATGGGCTCGAGGGTGTCCTTACTATACCTATATTGATTTAAGAAGTATACCTGGCTAGCCGTTTGTGGGTCTCTAAAGTAGGCAGTTGTTAAGTTGACCTTGGTTTGATTTGTTTGGTTTGTTGATTAGACGTTTTGGAGTAAATTAATTGAACTTAACGGAAGCCAAATAATTATTTATAATTGGCAACCCTAGGGCGTCATAATTTTCGATATCTCGTCATAATGCAAGGGGTTGCTGAGTTCAACGCTTTGTCAACATTTAATCTGATTTCTAAAGGTGACGTCCGAATGTTTCCGATATTTCGGCATTGTTGCCAGATTTGCTTTTTTTTGGAATCGAGCATGAATGGGAGAGCCTGTTTGTTTCCATTTGAATGGCACAAGGATGTCTTTAAGCTTATCATTCACGTTTTATTGAATTCAATTATAAGCATGTAAGAATTATGTGAACAGTTTTGATTTACAAATACTATTGTATCAAGCGTGCTGATCATTCATAGATTTAATAAAGATGCCAACTTTGTGTGACGATGTCTTCCCTACAAATAAAACAAGTAGGTACTCATAGAGAGAATACAAATTCAAAGCGTCCATTGAAAATATCGGTGCAAGCTCTAGTTTAGGAATCTACATAAATAGATAGTAAATAAAAACCGTAAAAGTTTCTCTCCTATGAAAAAATGCCTGGGTTAATGATAACGTTATGATAGTTGTTTTACAAGGGGGCAAAGTTGTTGTTTAACCGCTCGTGCTAATATTGATACACGAGCAAGCGAAAGATTCCAAAATTAAACCACGAGCGTAGCGAGTGGTTCGAAAAATGGAATCTTGAGCTTTGCGAGGGTTTCAAAGCACAAGGGTTAAACAAAATTTGCCCCCGAGTGAAACACAAACATTTTCACCACACAAACCCGAAGCATATACCTACTTATTAAATGTAAAATATCAAACAAAATCAAACCAAATGAAATCCAAAATTTGCAGGTGCAATCCATTTTAACTCTTTAAAATAAACTCTTGATGTCTAATAAACTTCTTAAATCTTGAGTATTATGTATTCACAGTGGGACCTGTAGGAATTTCGGCGTCTCACCGGCTCACTGGCGTCAAGTGTGGCACACGATTATGAGCCTTGTGTTTTTCTCAAAGCTAACCGAAAACCGAAGCGTAAGCCACATTTTCACACTACATGAACGGTTACACACTCGAATATAGCTCTTCAAGCATCAACTTAAAGCATGAGTCATATCAAACTTCGAGTATTAGGACTAATTAAAATTCTCACGCCAAGCACTTATTCTGTCATCATCACTATACCGTCAAGCAACACAATTAATGTTTATTTTTTATAACAACCACTTGCACAATACAGTTTCGTAGAACGTTTGACATTCATTACAGAGTCTCAGACTCTTACAAAGTGAATAATTGAAAGACGGTAAGTAGATATATTTTTTACAAATTGTATCGATGAAAAAATACTGTAAGTGTAAAGTACGCCAAACTCTTACTATCTTATAGTTTACTCGAATTCGGTTTTATTTTATTGGAATACGGTAAGGAAGGTAATTCCGTTAATTCCAATTTCCAATAAATTAACAATCCATTAAAATAGGTCTAAGGTTAGACCAAGAAAAGTCTGCTGATTTTGATAGCCCACGCATTGGAAGTGTTATTTTAAACGTCAACTTCTTTGAAATTATGACATGACGTACAACACTTGCACAGCGTAGGCTATCAAAATCGCTACAGAATCTTGGTTTAACTCTACAATGATCATAGAAAATAGAGAGGTCTTACTTCCTTGCAGTACACCAGTGAAATTCATACGGCTCGGACAGTGAAAATTAAGGTAAAGATAATATGCAACCCAGCCTAATAGGCATATCGTTCACGAGTGAGTGATTTAAATGAACTGTACCTATCAGCTGACTGAACTCACTCACTCTTCAACTCAGTGCAGATTCAACACGCTCATTTCGCTCAGTAACTCATCTATCTCAGTGTTCCTTCTCGCTCCTTCCCACTCATTATTCGAATGAGCCGGACGAGCGAGTGAGCGAGTTGCGAATAGGTTTCGGAGAGGTTCGAAAGAATTCGGAGATCTTGGTCGCACTTATATCCTCTGATTGATTGACATCACTCTCGTCTCTACTCACTCGTGAACAATATAGCCTACAGAAGTACAGATCCACTGAGCGAAATGAACGAAATGAGTGATAGGTATATATCACCGTGAGCAAAAGATATGAATCAATCTTTTAAACCCAGTGAAGCGTTTTGCGCATCTCTACAGCCTAATATTAAAATTTTATGTAAGTATTCGATGGTATCCTAAAAATTTCAGCCCTCTTATTTCGCTCAGTAACTCATCTATCTCAGTGTTCCTTCTCGCTCCTTCCCACTCATTATTCGAATGAGCCGGACGAGCGAGTGAGCGAGTTGCGAATAGGTTTCGGAGAGGTTCGAAAGAATTCGGAGATCTTGGTCGCACTTATATCCTCTGATTGATTGACATCACTCTCGTCTCTACTCACTCGTGAACAATATAGCCTACAGAAGTACAGATCCACTGAGCGAAATGAACGAAATGAGTGATAGGTACATATCACCGTGAGCAAAAGATATGAATCAATCTTTTAAACCCAGCGAAGCGTTTTGCGCATCTCTACAGCCTAATATTAAAATTTTATGTAAGTATTCGATGGTATCCTAAAAATTTCAGCCCTCTTATTATCCAAATCGGAACTACCTACATTTCTTTTCCAACAAAAATACGACGAAATGCCTCGAAAAAAGGTAGACAGTGCCCTTCGTCAAGACGAAGCTAAGTAATTAGTGATCAAGAAGGTTAATGTGCATATTAGTTCCGTAAAGTGCATTTATAAGGCTTTATAGACCGAGTCCGGTAAAAGGCCGGACTTTCTAAGTGCCCTTCATATGTTTGGTATGTTACATTTCAAATGGAAAATACGATTATTGTATTTTAATACCTACGATAATAAAAATAGTTCCTACATTTCTCTTTAAGCAAACGGTTAGTTGAGAAGGGGCTAACGCTTGTAATTTGGCTTCAGCCGTGCCATATCTTTTGTTCCTTTCTTATTTTCAGGCTTTATGCCTCTTCTTAAGTATCAATATAAGGTAGCCAGCAGAGTTTTTGTTAATCGTAGCACTATTTAGATCACAATACGGTTGCCAAAAAATTATTAGCAATCTTGAGTTCTTTCTTTAGTAACTTCATCGATACGAAACCTAATTTCTTGACTTTCGCTTGATAGAAAAAATTACGCAAATAGGTCTACTAAAACGCACCTTAAAAATTTGTATAATTTTTTGCACAAAAGCTATAAATATGAATATTGCTTCTAAAAATTCTCCATTTTTTTTTATTGAACTCTTCGATTATGTTCTTTTTCTATTAATAACTAACAAAAGTTTTATGGTTCAAAGCAATCAAAAAACTTACAATACTTTTTATCCTTGACCAATTTTGTTGTGAATATTGATTGCATTTATATGTATAATTAGATCAAATTATTACTCTCTATACCCGCAACTAGCGCAAAATATATTCTAATCTAATCTAAACTACGAGTAGGTATATACATAGGTATTTACTTAGGTACCGGTTTTTTTTACCCAAGGACACAAAAACAAATAATAAATATAATAAACGCCGCACCAAAACAAAAGCCACAGAGAACAAACAGAGTCTGAAGGTAATTTTCATGCACGTTTTCCTATTGCTTAGTGGCATCGCCGGTAGATGTCGCCAGAGTTGCTGTGCGCCGGCGCAAGCCTTCTCAACATTAAAGGGCACGACCACCTTTCACGACTTCTTTGTAAGATTTCCTGATGAGTTTTTTTGTTTATTTTGCTGTAAATAAACTGATTGTTTTCATAAAGTACCTAATACCTAACACTAGTGATAAAAATATTGATAAGTATTAACATTTCATTCAATTTGGAACCGTCAATTGTGAAAAAACAATTGATTTGCAACACTACAATAATAAATAGTGTATTTTTAGGTACCGTTATTAAACAGTTCATGGTTAATTCTAAAATAAAAATATCCTTTGTAGTTACCTACTATAGGTACTTGATAGTTACAATGAGCTGCGAGGTTTACAGTTCATCAAAATACCTACATATGTCCGACACAAGAGCAGCCGATGCAACGGAGCCACGCCGTTTTGTCGACTAAATAGTGTTTAGTTTTAAGTTTATAAAATACATTATGTATGTTAGTCTGTAAGGTATTTGTAATATGGGCCTTGTTGCCTGAATTAAATTTCTAAATATGTCACAAAACTTGTTTATAACAAAAATTTATGAACGGATTTGAAGAGTTACTGCATTTACTTGACTATAAATATTTGTAAAATCATAAAATGAAATAAATAAAATAAATGGATTTTCCGGAAATCAATATTTTATATTACTTAGTAACTTTCAGGTACTAGGTACAGAAGACTCACTCTCTAACAAAACGCGTCTGTTACGATCAGCACAGATATGGCCGCTAGGTGGCGACAGCGCCACGCGCGGCTTATGGCTTTCCCCAAAATTGTGGTGGAACTAATGTAATTTTGGCTACCTGTAGCAAAGCGACTAAATCGCGGAGTGAGCCACGCCTGCTTTCAGTATAGCAGCAATCGGTATGAGTGGCTTCGTTCGTTGCTTCAGTTAAGACAATGGAGTCATGACATAGGGCGCGTAAACGGAATCTGTTTGACTGTCCATTATCCATCGTCCAGGACACATTAAACTCTTATCGTAAAATCAAGACGCTGTGGTTTGTCGTAGATATTATGAAAGGGCGCGCAGTAATCAGAAATTCTAGTCAGTTACGACCTTAGTTTCACGTGAGAGGTGTAGAAAGCATGAAGCAGTCCCAGGAAGGTAGGCGCAAAACACCGAGCATCTCAGCGCCAATTAAATCGGCACAAACATCCTGTAAGCCGAGATTATCGTATCGGAACAGGCATCGGGGCCTACACTTCTCTCACACCGAATAAATTAAATAAAAATCGCATATAAAATGTCATAAGGGCACAAGTGTAGATGTAGCACTTTTGAAAGTGTAAGAAATTAATTAGAAATAACGAACGGCCTTTGTAGGTAAATCAAATAAAAATCTGCAATAAATGCATGAATGCATGCAGAATTGATATCTAATAAAGTTTCTTTGTAATAAATTCACTGAGTTACATATTTATTGATTAATCGCAATACGAATTCATATTAAGTAGTTACCTGTTTTAAATTAAATCCTAGTAAAATAAGTTGAGTACTTAAGTGTATAACTATATGTCGTACACATGTTGTATAGCTATTGTTTATTCCCAATCGCCATAAAAAATTAATAGATTAAGATAAAGCGGCGCTTAATCCTTTACTGTTTGAAGTGCAGAAATAAATGAGGAATCGTCGAGAGTGTCGACACGACGGAGTCCTGTGCCACTCATTAACCAGCTCGCCGGAACATAACGCACCGCCGTTGACACAACGGCACACGGCGACACCCGGCTCGTGCTTTCCATACTGTCAACTGACTTATCTTAAACCCTATTGCTCAGAAATAAGGTCCATCGATGACCAGTTAACTGTGTTGCTGTTAGTACACACATGCGACCTTATTCCTCGCAACCAACGATAACGAGACGCCAAGTGGGAAAGTCATTATGTATTTTTATCAAAAACAATACCAGAGGTGCACTAATTATAAATTTATACTCTGACACATGCTGATATATTATTCCTTGGTTCTTAGCATAAAATATTATGATAGATAATAAAATGAGGTAGCACTTGGCGAGGCGGTACTTGTAGACGTACTTACTTATAATTAGGATTACTACTTCACTTAAAATGGATAAGCATTAGGTACTCGTACTTTCCTTAGATTCATTTTTGTACCTAATATTACGCCTACTCCTATAAACCCCGGTTCTTGAAAATTACTGATGTCCAATGTCCCGTTCAATAAAGGAAACGCGATATGATGTTAGGTTAACGACAAATAATGCACAACCAATCCAAGTACTTAGGTACCTACCCTATGTCATTACTTGAAGAAGACACTAAATGACGATAGATTCGCATTATAACCCTTATCAAGCGTGGTTCACTCCGCGATTTCGTCGCGTTGCTACAGGTAGCTAAAAGTACATCCGTTCCACCCCAATTTTGGGGAAAGCCATAAGCCGCGCGTGGCGCTGTCGTCACCTAGCGGCCATATCTGTGCTGATCGTAACAAACGCGTTTTGTTAGAGAGTGTGTCTTCTGTACCTAGTACTATTACTAATTCTGTGCACTTATAATAATAAAATACATGGAAAAACGATTGTTTGTTTCTTTTGGAGCGAATATTTACGAAATTATTGACTTTATCAAAGTATGGTTTTCCTGACTCCTAATATTTTTCGAAAGATCTAAATATCCAACGACATCACACACCCCAAACGGGAGAGACTGGGACGTCAGAATACACAGGAAATGGTGTGGAAAAATAGGTTGCTAAAATAATTTTCTGATGCTAATAAATAAATAAATATTATGGGACAATCTTACACACATCGCCCTAGACTCACATTACCTACCTAAGCTCAATAAGGCTTTTGTTGTGGGTACTAGACGACGATATATATATGATAGATAAATACTTAAATATATGTATAGAAAACATCCATAACTTAGGAAGATTTTAACCCGGTTGCCCACTCCCCCCCTCTCCTTGTCCCGGTACCGGAACCGACTAGGTTAGAGGCCGTTAATATTGTGTTTCTCAATTAATATGATATAAACAGTGGTTTCTATTAATCTCCGCCTTTTACGACCGATTTTAAAAACATCGAATGTAATTTCCAAACAAATTTATATGCGATTAAGTCCCGATCTGGTGAATAAAACAGAAAATGGAGTTATGATTACAGATATTTTGGAGCATCTCGTTCCATCAGATATTTTTTCAGTACGCACAATAATAAAATCCTAATCAAATCAATGAGTCATTATTTCGGGGTCAGTCCGAGCGCTGTTCCGCCGGTGTGAGGATGCAGGGCAAGACAATGATCGTACAAATAGGGGTTAGTCACGCGAGGGTAATCAGCGATCGGCGATGTTTCGCTGCCACAGACATACTTACATACATGTGGTTGAAAAGTTGCAGTCACCTTTTTCCGTACAATCCTGAAATTCAGCCCAGCTCTACCACTTAGATGATTGGTAAGGATGTTGTGAAGTACATTATATAGTTATTAAATTATACCTTATGGTAACATTCCATTTCTAACCGCAGCTGCGCTACCGGTACCTACTGAAGGCGTCGCTGTCATTGTCAATTTCCATAGTAAAATGAAAAGTAGTGCAGCTGTCGTTGGAAATGGACTGTCACCTTAAGGCACCTTTTAGGTACTATACAGTGTTAATAACTAGTGCCCACGCGAATTGGAGGGATTAGTTGCTAAGCGGACCCCAGGCTCCCATTAGCCGTGGCAAACTGCCGGGACAATGCGAGGAAGATGATGATGAGGTCTAAATACAGTAGAACCTTGAAATCCCCGGTAAGGCATTTCGCGACATTAAGTCTTCTACTTTTTCGTAATCAGAACACGATACCTAAATGTGCCCTTCAACGGATCCTCACTATTTTTATTACACTTTGTAGGAAAGCCGTCTAAATTAAAAATTCTGCAAGGCGTGGGCAATTTATACCCAAAGTATGTGCATTTACGTAGTCTATTTGATTATGTGTCTTTGTACGCCACTCGCCTTATTTATTTTACGTCCATATCAGACGACAGTTTTTATTGCCAGCCGGTTATAAATTATAATTCATACCGTGTATGCACAAACCAATACTATTGGTTGTTAATTAAATTTGCGCTTTATTAAGAACGCTGATTTAGATTAAAAGTGTTTAGTTTTCTGAGGTCATTTACTCATGGCTCATGGCCACTAATGGGTAATAAAGGGTATTACTTTCCCCATATTCAGGTCAATTAGTTCATTCTTTCTTCGGGAAAAAACTACATATATATATCTATTAAAATATAATATAAAATTAAATCCCTAATTCACTTAGTCACGGCATTACGCGTGACCAATGGACCAATTTCACTAATTCTTTTTTTGATATGTTTGTTATTGTCAGAAGAAGGTTCTTATGAAAGAAAAAATTAAGTAAGAGTTTGCAAAAAAAATAGGTGAAACGAAGTTTGCCGGGTCATCTAGTTCATATTAAAAATCAGCCTAATTTTACTGTTAGACTAGGTCTGGGACTGTAAACATGTTAATAAGAATTGTCCATCGGCAGGTTGACATTTTAACAAGGTACCCAGTGTTAATAATAACCTGTACTTATATTTAAACTATGATTACCATTTTGTAATGCCGAAAATTTTGTTGTTCGGAACGCAGCTATGCAGGTATTTGCCCCCTCTTAATGCTTGTAGTGATCTGAACGATGACTTCTCAGGCTTCTAGGTGCTGAAAATTTCCCTGTATCTTTAAGTATTTAAATTAAAGTAAACAAAATCTACCCTCAAATGGCTCCTAAAAGCCAGTTAAGGGTAGATGAAAACATTACATGATCAAATAATGTAGGTTAAATTCAGGTCGTTCAGTGACTGATTCAGGCGGTTTTGTATTTGATTGGTTAACCAATTAATCGAGGTGTGTCAATAAAGAGTATTCTATCTATCTCTTATTATCTTCTCGAACATCTTAGAAAACTCTTCTTTTGCTTAGGTTAGGAGTTAAGTTTGCTTTGATAATCCTTATCCTCGTAAGAAGGTATTAGGTACTTTAGCAACCTGGATACATGGCTTAGGGTGCCAATCGTGTGTAGTCTATCAGACTGAACTTTATTGTCAAAGCATCTAAGACATAGATAACACTGGCTGGTAATAGCCACCCCTAGGACCTGGGTGGCCTTCCACACTCATATCGGGGACCTTTATTCAAATACTATAGTGATACTTTCCTCTTCATTACTTCATTATAGGCTTCTTCGTCATACTAAGGCAGATATGACAATTTTGACTAGAACCTGTGCAGGGTACCTTATCACCAAGGAGATAGACAAATCCTGTGTTTTCATTTGCGCTCCTACCAGAATTGTTCAGACAATACACGTCTATTATTTACTCGTAATTATTATTTATTTATTTATTTAATCTTTATTGCACATAAGGAAATACACTGTACAAAAGGCGAACTTAATGCCATAAGGCATTCTCTACCAGTCAACCTTTAGGCAAAGCAGATAAGTTGTAGGCGGTGCAAAAACATGTAGTAGATGATACAATTAAGTAGGTACCTTTACGAACACAATACAATCATAATAAATACACTAATATAAACATACATAAATATAAATAATATTGATACAAATACATATACCTACTTACATATACATATACATACATACATACATATGAAATCAGATGAACTTACAAAACAGAAACATTCAAGATTTTCCAGTACTGCCAACAAAGTATCTTTCTTGTAATATTTTTCTTATTTAATCATAATGCATGTTAATTATAAGATGTATTGTAATGTTTTGAAAAGATGTGTCCCGCCGAGTTTGTTGCCGGTCTCATATTGGAATATCCTCCTCCCATTGAAGGAGGATGCCAATCTTCTCCTGGCAGTCGAGGAAGAGGTGTAGGGTTGGCCGGTGTAAGTAGCTTTTGACGTTTATAAGCGCATTGTAATATGCCTACTTTCATTTGCGATCCTGCCAGAATCGTTCATATAATACATGTCTATGTCATGAGAGCTAATAATGAAACATCTGATAATGTCGGTGTTCTCTCACGGTGACCTATCTCGATACCTTCATATCTGTTTGAAGCTTGTTCTGCTTGTTGGTAGGTGTAAAATAGAAAAACTTGCCCCATCTCTCCCCTCTTTCAAATATATCTAAACTTCTAACCTAATGCAAGTCTGCAAGTGGGTCCCAAACCCAATAATATAAATAGGCATCTACTTAGCTTCATTACCACCTTTATCATAATTCGGGAGAAGCAGCCACTGTTCACAGTGGCTTATCAATGTTCACATTGATACGCCAGTTGCATCATATTAATTAGGTACATTAATTTGTAACAAAGCTAAATATATTTATAAATATAACTTTTTACCACGGTACCAATGTCTAATTAACAACCTAAGAAAAGTAGAATAACCAAGAAAAATTACCATCACAAAGATTACAGATTTGTATACTAATGGTCAGCGGCTAACCGGGGTAAGCGTAATTGCATTATATATGGCTTATGCTTTCCTATTCCATTTGTGTGTTAATTACGTTGCTAAACAACTTTATGAGTACAAGAAGCGTACAGTAAAATAATAAAGAGATGAGAGGAATATTATCGTCTCTATTATGGGAGGGGTTATGCATGAGTATTAAGTTGAGGATGTTCCATAGATGATCAATTGAGCATGCACCCGAAAAGCAGCATCCGTGCGTCGTAGAGTGCACTCCGAACGGCGCCCGCGCCGCGGCCCTCCCACCGGCGATCATTGGCTCTCCGCGCGCCGCCTCCGCTCCTGCGCACTCTACTTCAAAACAACTCCATCCCGTCAATAAACAAGTCTTAAAGTCCATTGTCTCCGCACCATTATGCCGTCACGTCGAGATGTTACGCGTACCCGTCATACATCTAATAGAAATAAAATAACACGACTAGACCTCTCCGTGCCACTCATTTAAGTTTCCGTTCTTAAATAAATAATGCAATTACCAGCTTCTGTGATAGAGATGACTCACGATCTAAAGTATCAATAGTAATTTAACGCTCGAGAGACGCTTAAGTAGCTTCGATGAAGCCCGAGTGGCCATTGTCGGTTTGATGAACATTCCGGTTTCGCAATGGCGCCGGGAGATTTGGATAATTTTATTTAAACATAGTGCTATACATTGAATGCGCTCGTTAAAGCGATTGACAAGCGGGCTGGGGCGCTGGCTGGCCGGCCGGGTGCTCGGACTCGGAGGCGGCGTGAAATGTGGTGAGTGTGGCGCCGCGCGGGGCGGGGGCGGCGGGCGTAAGCGCCTCCGCGGGAATAAAACCATCGGCCGCCGCCGACGCCCGCGCTTCCCCAGAGCAAAAAGTCGAAGACGGAACGAGGCGACAACCACAGAGGCTCGCTTCGACGCTGCCGCGGATAAAATCGACATAGAATTAAAGAAAAATACAAAAATCACTCATTGTTCTCATAAAATGAATGTGCCGGGAGTTGAATGTGAGGCTTTTTGTGAAAATATTCTCATACTTTTAAATGGGATCTCGTGTGGCGCCTTCTAATGATTCGGCCTTTTTGCGCCGGCGCGCCGGCCGCGCCCGCGACGCTAGGCTCTGGTGTGTCCGTGCATGTCACCACTTTAGCCTTTTTGCTTACCTGTTCCCGATGTAAATTAAACAGTTTAGGCGGCATTGTTTTCAAAAACGGGTGGAATCGAAAAGGAAATATCTTACGACCGCCCTGCTTGTGCTCATTTAACAGTAGGTAAAGGTACTTTGTTAGTAGGTACATATACGTACTGTACCTGATATAATAAATAATTAATAAAAAAATGTTTATCATTTCTCATGCTCTGAAAGTGATAATTGTTCTAACAAGTGTGTTCTATTCTTGAAAGTCTCAATTTTACTTTCCTCTTATTCGAAATGAAAATTATGAAAACTACAAAGGAAATAATTTCATCCCTTCGTTACTATTGAAACGTATATTCCAATCCAACCCCGTTATACATTTTTACCAGTATCATGAATCCATTTGCACATTTTATTATTGTTGTCATCAACTTATATGCATAGAAATAATTTAATAAAGGGTTATAAGTATGTAATAACTGCTTTTCAGAGCATTTATTTGTTTAAGTACGAGTAAATAGGTACGACAAGAAACCTTATAATCATTGAAGTTCAAAATAATAGCTACTCGTAAATCTGTGACCACCGCAACTTCTGATTGAGTCTGACTGACAGTGAAGAACGTCCGAGATTCATACTCATTACTTAGGCACGGACATTGCATTAAGTATTTCTTTTATAGGTGATTGAATATGTAGATACTCTTCTTATACACATCGATACTTTTGGTTATTATTCTCGGAGTTTCAGGCGTGGTACGTTGCTTTATACAACGTGTCCCAAAATTCAACGATAAGCACACCAGAAGATGGACCTGCTCATGACTACTCGAAGAAAAATAATAATAAAGATTGAAAAGAAAATTAAAAATTGAAGACGCGGTCTTTAAAAATACCACTAGGTTGTCAATTTTATTTTTTTTGTAATTCCATAATTAATTGAGATATATTTTTCTTTTTTTTCCTCGAGTAGTCATGAGCAGGCCGCGTAGCCAAGATGCCGATCGCTTACGCTCCGTAGCGATCGAAACGCAACTGTCACTGTCGCACTTATATGGAAGAGTGATAGAGAAACATAATGCTTTTCGTTGTCGAAGCGATAGCGATTGTAACCTTGGCTAGGCCGGCAGGTCCATCTTCTGGTGCCAGCTTATCGTTGAATTTTGGGACACGTGGTATATTTAGATCGGTCCACAGATAGATACAGAATCGGGGAACAAGATCTAATGACCTAATGAAACATTGTAGGTAAAATTTCCATTTTCCATATCGTGGTTCCTAGTCACCGTTTCCATTTATGAATATTATAAAATGACATCTAAATAAAACAACAATAAATGTGTGTTTGCTTGACAAGATTTATACCCATGAATCCAGTATAAACATTACACAATGTCCGTCGAGCAGCGGCATAAAATATTAGACTCATCACAGCACGTCATAAAATTCTCACCTGCCTATTTATCCGGCGTACACAAACGTTCATTTGTTTGTATTCCATAAACCCGGCGCAGTGTCGAAAGTCGGAATAAATAATGAAAGGCGTGCGAGAGCGCGAGTCGTGACACCTACTCTTTCACTAATGGACCGGCCGCTAAGGCATTGTGTAGTCTAATCAAGATCGTTCGTTAGCTGCTGCCTTTTTCACTGGTCATATGGGCATACATATCTCATTTATTCTACACATTGCTAAGTTTGGAGAGCGTATTCAAATTGACATTCATTTTACAGCGGATGGTGTGAACTCAACATGGCTACGAGTATATTAGGGGTATAGCACCATTGTTGTCCTAGAGAGTAATTCATTTTCTTTGCATCAACTAAAAAGTTGAATTTTCATCACAGGCCCATGGGACTGCAGACCTGAGTATTATGCTTTTAATGTCAACTCATTACCTCCACGCGTTTCCGAGATAAAGGGTCTTGACAGACAAATGGACGGACAACAAAGTGTTTTTTCCTTTTGAGGTACGGAACCCTAAAACTGACCCAAGGCCTTGAAAAGCAATGGTTACAATCTAATTAAGGTCAATGTGGCTAATTCCGTCATTCATAGGGACTATTCCGTCCACTAGCGTTTAACGAACAAAATTGATAATTTCATCGACAAAGCAGCGATTGATTCTAGTTTCAGCAATCAAAAGCAAATGTTTTTTTCCTGCGTTTGAAAATCAAAGAAATATACACTCATGGACGGAATAGTCCCTATGGCGGAATAAGCCACATTGACCTTACCTGTCAAATTGTATCACATTGGCAAATCAAAACTTTTATTTCCATAAAAAAGTATGATCAACATTACTAATCAGATTTGATACTTTTTAAGTAGGTAATGGAAGACTAGCTGCTAACTAAATGAATATAATTAATAGTTAAACCGTGCAAAAAAGGACTTATACCTACCTTGAACAAGATACGATACCTACGAGTATTAGCAATGAAAGTAGGTATTTTTCCGGAAAGTATACCTGCATGTAAACAGCTTAAAATTGAATTAAATTGATGACCATTCTCCTTCAAAACATGACAAAGATATATACCTTATAATCATTAGAAAGCGGATATTGTACTCCGGTACGATAGCTCGAGAGGCCACACAAGAAAACAGTAGGATCAGAGTTTTATCTTAAATTGATTGAGTTAATCTCAAAGCGATGCTTTGTCGTTTGTCGTTACGCGCGGGGTCTTTGTTGGGGGTACGAGATAGTGGAACAGTAAGCCATTACCTGCATTTGACTCGCGCGATACTAGTTCCTGTTTAGATAAATACTTCTTATTTATTAGTAGTTTCGTTTTGTAATGCTATTGATTAAGCCTCACCTAGAACAAACAGAACGGCCGCTGGGTGCCCTCGCCGATGTAATTTCGTTGCGTGACATAGCAAAGTAAGTCAAAGCAAGAGTTCGACTTGTTACCCTAATTTTATTTTACTGTATTTTTGTTTCAGTTTTATGTCTGTGTTGGGTTTCATTTTTTATGATTGCCATAAAACTTGGTCCAATAGCCTGACTAAAGTACTTACCGTGCCTACTTAAGCGAGCGCCTCATTGTAAGTTGCACGTAGTCGTACGCGCGGCGTCGTCGGCAGTTACTCCTCCCTACTTTTAAACTGTTGACGTCTGGAATTTCCCTGACTATAAAATTTAATCAGGTTTTAAAAGACAATCGGGGCCGCTCCTCGTAATTTATTACGCTGGTTAATAAAACGCCGAAAAAATCTAGAAAACTGGATGGATTCTCCCACGGCCGCTTAGGCGGACATTTTATCGTCGAATATTCTACCCCGAAAGTGGCTGTTAAATTTCTTACAGTTGCCATTTTATTACGCTGCCAACTTTGAGCCGAATGTGCGACTAAAAAATGTAAACAAAAAATAGGCGCCACCAAGAGAATCTGGACTCGATGTACAGCAGTCGAATCCCTTTAATATCGTGTAGAATATTTTTTACGCGTTTCTTTTGGAGGCCGGGATCTTGTGTTAAAATACACACCTAAGTATCATTAGCTATAAACACAGTTCTTTGTGTCTGCGTTTGGAAGAAATAAGGGCAATAAAGTGGCTCGATTGAGGTACTGAGGAATTATTTGACTAGTATGGAGACGGATTCCGCAAACTTGATGAAATCAGTTATCACTCTTACTCGAACTTACTTCATGACCATAGTTTTTTGGCATGAGTCACTTAGGAAATCTAATCCCAAGAATTGACACAGGCACTAGGTTTTATTTTCATAAATTTTAGAGACTTTAGGGACAGGGACTTTCCATTTCAAAGGGGAAAACATGGGATTAGTCCTGTTTCCTCGCAATGTTTTCTTTCACCGAAAAGCGACTTGCATGATGTTGACGTTTACCAGTTCCAAAAAACTCACTGGAACGAGCCGGGTTTCGAACCTGTGACCCACTGACCTTACCACTTACTTGACATACCTTTATTCACCTCATTAGTTAGGAATACTAAATGTTGTTTCCAATTATTTATGGGGGTTAAAAAATTAAGTTCCACTCTGAATTCAACAATTTATGAAGTTAATGCTTACGCTTAACTTACGTCTTACTTGTGTGTAAAAATATTAAAAAAATGTATAGTGACTTGGAAATAAATATATATAGCATGGTACGTGAGCACAGTTGCAAGCGAGCCGCCTCCACACAATGTACCCGAGACCCTATGAGCGACAAAGGAGCGCCTACGCAACCGGAAGAATGAATATCTTGTACAGATAGGACATTTCTTCGCAGTAAATAAGTAATCAGCGATTTTCAGTTTTAACAATAGATTGATCCATTGCAAATAACCGGTGGATACTCTTAAATTAGCCTTTGAAGTTATTTGTTGCACGGTTGATATGATTGTTATTGTCGAAATTTACTGTGTTGTCATAAGCGCACGCACTTGGAAGACTGAAACCGCAAGACATTGGACTGAAACCGTAGATACTTAAGTAAATAATCGCAGTGCGCCTTTTAGAAAACCGGCAATTATTTCAGTCGTCAAACCTAAGTAAACGCATGAAATGTGGTACTTTTTAATAGGTTATTCTATTAGCTTTCATCTGATTATCTTCAGGATTTCATGAAAATTTGAAACGTCATTGAACTGAGAAGTTAAGCATGTGAAGTGATCCTGTACAAGATTGCACAACCTTTTTATAATTTTATCTGTTTTTACATATTTTGTTTATGGTTTTTGCTACTATTTTGTCAATTTAAAATTACTGACAGATTACATTTTGTTTTCTCTAAAACCGGTGCCTTTTTATTACACTCGTATTTAAAAGATTCCATTTCTTTGGTCGCGACTGTAGTCTTGTTACTGGCGTGAGTAGGTTTCCGCTTCTGAGCGCGCTTAGTCTCACCTCAGTGCCAGTGACCCCCCCGCGCCGCGCCTGTTTTACTCTGGCGCCTTATTATGTTACCTTTGTTTTCAAATTTAATTGGCTCTTCACAGATAACTTATCTTGATAATAAACGGCGACCAATAAACCGGGGGTCGAGAACAGGCGACTGTCCCTCAAGATAAGATTGCCTGAATGACGTTTAATACTAGCTCTTCTCCGGGCTTGCGTGCTGTACTGTTAGAAATCAGAGATAATGAAGTATCGATAAGTTCAGTGTCAATGTCATGGTGCGGGGCGACCCAGACCCAGTGTCTGTCGTGCTTTTATGTGTAGCGTAGCAATGTCAGTACTAAACATCGACTGAGAAACTTTTTATTGGATAAACCATTATACTTTATCAGTGAATACATGGACATTTTCACATTAATATTTTTTGGACATTATTATGCTCTATATTAAAATACTATTTCGTTTTTAATATTATTATCTTTCCGCTATTCTACTTCTATTGACTTTGTTATTTTTCTTCTACACTTAGGTACTTTTATTGACGTAGATAAGCTCATATCCTTTCATATTTATTTAATGTTTTATTATTTCTTTTTGACTATAATAATGTATTCATGTAAATTGATTTAGCTTAGCAATTTATAATTTCTCTCCTGCTGCAAAAGCTGGCCATCCCAATTCAACGGTAACGCAGCGAGTGTGATGGGCACCTTTGCGCCGGGGGTTGCGCGGGGAGGCCTCTTTCAGTTTTTATATTGCGTGTTAATTTTAGATTTATTCTAACTAGCGGTAAGAAAAAATACATACATATTTAGTTGCCTCCGTTCAGGTAATTTTTATAAGGTAACCGTGATGCTACCTAGAGCCTTGGCCGCCATTAGAAATGAATATCATATCATGGTTATCGCTATACTTGTAAATACCATGGCTATTTAGACAAACAGAAATGGTCCAATTCAAAATTCTCTTTAATAATTTCAAGATAAGGTACCTAAATCGTAAATTATAGTTGCTCTAATAATAGTTATTTGTTTCACTCGGGGGCAAAGTTGTTGTTTAACCGCTCGTGCTAATATTGATACCCGAGCAAGCGAAAGATTCCAAAATTGAACCACGAGCGTAGCGAGTGGTTCAAAAAATGGAATCTTGAGCGATGCGAGGGTTTTGCACGAGGGTTAAACAAAATTTGCCCCCGAGAGAAATACAAAATTTTTCACCACACCAACCTGAAGCAAATATTAAATGTAAAATATTAAACAAAATCAAACCAAATCAAATCCAAATGAATGTTATTAAATATTTATCATCCAAAACCATCATTTAAAAGTCATTTCTACCAGCAAACATAAGAAAGCAACTCAAAATTTGCATTTGATTACTTTGTCTCACATGTGAATAAAATGCAACTTTGCTATCAGTTTTTGAAGTGCAAAGTAAGCCTTTCCGAGCTGGTGTGGTGAAAAAGTACTTAGCAATACGCAGCGTATGAAAGTACATACAATTTAATAAAAATAGTAACTAGCTACTTTTTAGGGTTCCGTACCCAAAGAGTAAAACGGGACCCTATTACTAAGACTCCACTGTCCGTCTGTCTGTCACCAGGCTGTATCTCATGAACCGTGAAAGCTAATTAGACAGTTGAAATTTTCACAGATTAAGTATTTCTGATGTTGCCGCTATAAAAACAAATACTAAATATAAAGTACGGCACCCTCGGCGGGCGAGTCCGACTCGCACTTAGCCGATTTTTCTTTTAACTGCAGCTGCGATTAAATATATTTTTTGGATTGGATCGAAAGCGTTCATCAAATTGTTTTTAACTGCGTATCCGACCTTAACGCCCAATCTTTAGCTTAATGAATGAACTCAAATAGATACAAGTTGTCGATTTTCGAAGGGTGGTTGTGCTCATTGACCTTTCACTACCATTGTACTGTGTCAAAATTAGTTATTCCGTCACTAATTAAATATGTATAAACTTGTTATTCGGTTATGTAAATCATGTTTGTGAACATACAATCAAAGCTAATTTAAATTGCGGACACCATTGTTTGACAAACCCAAGAATTATTTTTAACAACGAAAGGTTGCAAGTGTCAACTGAATGATGTATTTTTTACACACATTGAACGTGTAGCGACAATCACGTAGGTACATGAACTACATCACATCTAAAACTTGGTAAAAAAATGTCAGGTGTCGTTAAACGAAATACGGGGACGTAAAAAATCAACCTTTCTGGCAATTTATGAACGCTTTTAGCAAAAGGTTTGCTGTTTACAAGACGTCTTTTATTTAAATCTTAATTTACGATTTCTCATTTAACAACATAAAGATAAGCCTTCCAGAGACAGCCTCAGTTGACTCCGGATGAAAAAGCGGACCCATTAAAATGGTCTAAACGGGAACTGTACGAGGATCATAGGTATCTAAATTAATCACGGAAGGGTCGCCTTTAACTTTTTTCATACCGTTCCTAGTCCATTCATTCAATGATTTTTCTGATACGGATACGATCGGTCGTAGCTATACGGTATCACTCTACCTTGACGTAAAAAAAAAAACAATATAAATATTTCCGAACGAGCCCAAACACATGTCCAGGAGAAATCATAGGTATAGAGACATTCTAACAAAAATGAACCGAACGGGTGCAATGGATGGGAGCCATTGTCAGATGTCTTTATTGCTGTCAGCGGGTTAAGCGACGAACATTGCAAACCAAAATTTTCGGCAGCGAAATGTGAGCGGACTGTAAAAATTGAAGACAACTGTCAAAAAATGGATTCCGGATCCAAAATATCCAAATATTCGGCGTTCCGCTGAACTCTTCAGCCGCATTATGTCTCAAGCGGGTGCTCAACAAGAAGATCCGTTGGGCCCCCTCACTTTTAGCCTCTCAATACAAAAAGCAATTACGGAACTTGAGTCTCCACTCAATATTTGGTACCTCGATGGTGGGACCATTGGAGGTCTGATCCAAGCCACTGTAAATACACAAAAACATTATTTCCCACTCACGAACAGCTAATAGACTACGTCAACAAAAATTCACTTACCTTTGCTACAACGCAATATCTCAGCAACCACGGGTTTCTTAAGGCTTACCTCTTAAGATTTAAAATCATAAATAACGACCACTGTCCCTGGGACCATCCAGATTACTCCAGAACAAATCAAACAAACATTGGAACACTTAATAAATGAATGCCCAAGGTTTGCAGCTAAACGAATTAGAGTGACATTCCATTTCCAACTGCAGCTGCAATACTGTTCATTTTACTATGGAAATTGACAATGACAGCGACCCGTTTCCATAGTAAAATGAACAGTATTGCAGCTGCAGTTGGAAATGGAATGTCACTCTTAATCACTTTATAACATGTCAAAACTTACACATAGACCCTAGCAATATACAAGAAATCCTCAGTCAGTAAAGAATCAACAACAGAAAGCTTTCACGGGTTCCTTGAGTATACAGTTAAAAATCTGAAAAAAATCAACGGTACCTAATCATAATCACCAAATAGCAAACCGTGTATATACCTTACATCTTCCTTGCTTGTCTAAATTACTCTTCGCAGTGCATAGAGTTGGTCACACGATAGCTTCTTGCACTCATGCACTGTAAACACATAGGTACACTCAACCTCAACATACACATAACTTCACAACTCATCACGTACTCTACCTACTCTCAAATCTTTCCCGGATCACACAACTACACACCCAGAAACAACACGTATACCGATAGGCCCGAGTTTCTGGCAACAAAACACTTTACATGGTGGAGGGGTTTAGTCCGTAGGCGGCTGGGAGGAAATCTCCAACGCAGCCGAGTCGGGCATGCTGCTGGATACCGGGCCGAGTATCCAATGAAGATTACCTTCACCTCTGACAAAAAAAAAACCTCCAATGTTACCTTCTGGTCTACCAGAAGAGGTAAAGCTTATTTTACTTTCGCGTCTTAATGATTTTGGTTTAGAAGTTAATGAGTCCAAACGCTAGTTTTTCGCTTGCGGGTTGGAGTCATCTTCTTCCCCGTCCTTCTCATCGATATTGCCTGGGCTTAAGGTACTTAGCTCCAACTCTTTCATCCTGTTTGGAGCCCCTACATTTCCATCTGCAGTTCTCGAGGCTCTGCTAACGCGCAAAGAGCTCCTGCTTGCCGGCGAACGCCTCAAGGACATAAATCCGCATGTAGCTTTGGTTCTCATACAAAAATGTTTTGCCGAGCCTAAAGTAACCTATCTTATGCGTACGGCCCCGTGTGGTTATTTCTGTTGCTTCGATGCTACTATAAAGTTAACAATTGAGTCCATCGTAAACATCTCGATGAACAAAAACCAGTGAACACAAGCAGCTCTTCTAGTCTGTCACGGTAGCCTTGGTGTTTGGTGTGTGTCGTATTCAGTATGTGAGCCTGTCGGCCTTCTTGGCGTCGGCCCATGGGGTGGCAGACCTTATTGTTAATATTGTACCTAAAAATGGCGACAGGGTGTGCATTCCCTA
Source organism: Cydia fagiglandana (assembly GCF_963556715.1). Taxonomy (NCBI): domain Eukaryota; kingdom Metazoa; phylum Arthropoda; class Insecta; order Lepidoptera; family Tortricidae; genus Cydia; species Cydia fagiglandana. The sequence continues at coordinate 11,746,359 of NC_085959.1, forward strand.
TGTGGCGGACGCTTTAAGGGAACGTTTGTGCATCAACCAGGGAGTGGCTCTGCCAGAGAACCCCAAAAGACGTACAGCGTGCGTGGGACGACACTCGCTCCAAAGCCACGATTGACAACCTAGGGCCTTATTCGATAAGCGACGTTTGACCTTTGACGACGTTTGACGTTTGACAACGGATATTCATGCGGTTTTCACCTATCAATAGAGTAATTCTTGAGGAAGGTTTAGGGGTATAAAGGTATAATTTGTTAACCCGTACTAAGCCGGGGCTGGTCGCTAGTATTTAATAAGTAGGAGAGAGTTACTAGAGAAGTATTAGCTCGAGCTCTTTGGGAGCTTTCCTGAAAATAGTTTCGTAAAACATAAAATAGTCCAACAGAGCTACTAATTTTCCAACGTATAGTCTAAGAGGTAATTATAGGACTATCGTGGATGACGAGGTGACCTTCAATCGTGGATGACGAGGGCTTGACAAGACTGATTACAAATCGTCGTCAAATAGCCACAACACCAGCCTTATTGAGCTTACTGTGGAACTAGGTCGATTGGTGTAAGATTTTCCCATTATAGGTAAGTACTTATTAAATTTAATTTACAGTACATTATGGTGCTACTTTATCGCACTAGTGCGGGAGAAAGGACTTTCCGTGCCTGTGTCAAAAATATAAGGGCCATATGTACTATAAAACATACAAGACGCGTGCGAATAGGTAAGCCGCAACGAGTTGTGATAAATTAAAACACGACAGAAGGTAGTCTTTTAAATCAACATGAGTTCCTACTTTCCGCAATTGTATCGTAAATAACTATATTACTTTATGTTAGTGGAGAAAAGCGGAAACACATTAATCGGCATCCCACACTGAGAATAGCATTAGCAACAATGCGTTGCCTGACTTACACTTCATAAAATTAACACCTTTAAGCGCCACTTGCACCATCCCACTAAACCGGGGTTAACCGGTTAAACCGTTAACCCAGTGTCAAATTGTACTGGTAACCATGGTAACACCAGGTTTTACCGGTTAACCCCGGGATAGTGGAATGGTGCAAATGGCGCTTAGAAACAAGTTTATTTTTCCTTGATAAACATGATCTGATTTATCTTTTTTAGACCTCACAAGTAGTAGAGACTACCGAAAAAGATAAAATAAATATATTATTATATAATATACCTTGCCGTTTCTGTCGTTTACTTTACGTTCAAATTACCATAATTATTTTATAACATAAAAAAGAATGGATGGTCAGCCACAGCAGTTTCCTACTTATTTAAGTATCTAGATAGAGTGATATGCTTAAACTAACATACATAACTATAGTTGAAAAAACATGCTTTTCGGCTTCGGCAACCACCGCGTACATGAAATAAATCCAATATGTCAAACAGTTGTATTTACATTTTGAAATGTATTCACAGTATTTGTTAGGCCGTTTTAAAATCGGGTGATAAATGTGATTGCCGCGAACAATGTTCCATTCCGAAGCGGGCAGTTAGCCGGCGGGTCGCGACCCGGTGCTAACTAAATGCTCATTTGAATTGCCAACTATGAAAATTATGAATATTTGCATTGTTATTAATCTGACAGTAGTCGTTTAATTTTAATGTATAATTTCACTTTGTTATAAACAAGTATTGTTTCGTTTGACGCGCTAGTTTTGTTACGAGGTTAAGTTGAGGCATTCGCACCTGACGGCATGTAGGTATGTACGTACCGGTATAGGCATAGAGAAATATAGTAAGAATAGAGTGCTCACTCCATACATCCGTTTTGATACCTACCAAAATAAGTTTTTGGCAAAAATTTCATTTTTGGTACAAGCTTTTATCGCTGACTGTACTTTTCTTTCCACAGGCAACTAATGCTCATCGAGACAATTCTAAAAACCCCAAACACAATTAGGTTTCGTTGTTTTATCACATAGTTCCTACGGCCACCTCTGGTCTCCATCATCAGATCAGCTCGATGATACCATAATATTGCACTGTCACCCGACTTACGTACCTATGTATGCAAAATGTCAGCTCAATCGGAAACCGGGAAGTGGATCAAATTTAACTTGCAAGATTTGATTACACACAAACAACGGTCAGGTGAAACTAAATAAAAGCTTGTAATTACTATTATTTTCGCAGCGGAATTATCAATACCGCTACTTGATACTAGAATTCTCTAGTGTCGCGACTCCCGAAAATTGTATTGAATAACAATTTACAACTAATATTCAAAGCAAAAGAAGGTGGAAATTGAATTCCGGTTAACCCGGTTATAATATTAGCTCAAACTTGTTGAGCATTAGATTTTTCTGTCGTAAGTAATGCAATATATATATTGTCAAGTAGCAGTACTGATAATTCAGATGCTAGATGTCGACTACGAAAATAATAGTCGTTTTGGTCCTAAAACTGATGTATGGAGTGAACACTCTATATGTATTTTTTCTATCGGTTATCGTTATCGCAGTCGACTGTCGCATTTTTAACCCTTACGCTGTTTGTTTCGTAGATCTGAAAGAAGTTAAATAACTTTATAACAATATTACATAAATACTTACAACATTAATTGCTACGTTTTATACTAAAATGCAATAACCTGCGGTATTCGGTAATAAAGACTGTATCGTTAATTATAGGGACAACTTTACATAGCCGTTTTTTTTTGGTATTATATTTTTATTTCAAAACTACACATGTGTTTAATAGTGCTTTAATAAGGTACATATTTCGTCCTGGGAGCTCGACGCAAAGCATATATGCATATGGTTTGGACGAAATTTACTCAATCCTCTCGAGTAACAATACCGAGTGCGGACAAATACTAGAAGAAAAATTGCGGTTTGCGAACAAGACAATATCACACCAAAAGAAATCGTACTATATAAACAGCAATTACACATGATTCGTATAACGAAACATCTGGACATAGTCTAAGCATTTCAATTCGTTAAAAAAAAGTTTAGGGTCTGTGCATGGTGGCCTTTTAGAGAATATGGCATGCTACTTACGACAACTATGACTTTGACATCTAATACCTATAACTATCATGGAGCATTTCTATCGACCCGGTCTAGCGATGGATCAACGCCATGAATGTCCGTTAGGCTTTGGTTTTAAGTTTATTCTTCTAGCGGTCATGATGGAGACGCTTCCATCAGAAATTGAAGGGATTCCAAAACGTAGGGTGAAAAATCGTTTTTATGTAAAAATAAAAATTCACTACATTTATTCCGCAGCCGCTCAATTGAACACTCATGAAGAGGACACTTAGATAACATGTTTTGGCAGCCTATTAACCTGTTGTTACTTTAAATCGTACCAAAGAGTAGGTGAAATGGTCTCAAATCCAGCTCGATAGGCTTGTCCGGACTGTATTTGCTATACGGTATTAAAAGCATCATAAAGTCCCTAAAATTAAAAAAATGTCAAACCGTCTTAAATCAGATATAGCTTAAAAATTCCCCCAGATCAAACTCTTAGAACATAGTAATATAAAATAATACACATGCCAACAGTTAGACCAGGTTTAATCTGTCCCTATACTTAACGATACAGTCTTTATTCTGTGTGATTCCCTATACCTACTTCAACTTCAAACAGTTGCAGGTTCCTTTTAAGCTGTTCGTCTTCTTTTTCGCGTTATCCCAGCATTTTGCCACGCCTCATGAGAGCCTGGGGTCCGCTTGGCAACTAACAGCAAGAATTGACGTAGGCACTAGTTTTTACGAAAACGACTGCTATCTGACCTTCTATAAGTCTCCTTTAGGCTGCAAGTTCGTCGGCTTTTTCATTTCCTACGATAGCTGCTTGCCCAGGTCCTGCATCTCCAGGCTGAGTCGCAGACCCAACGCAAAACATACTTATTCCTAATAGGCCCAAGGTTGTTTAAAAATTGCCTCTAATTGTCAACCAGCCTAGACGTTGACACGTCAGATTTAGACCTTACCGCCAAAAATACCCTCTGACTTTTCGTGTAGTATAGTTGAATTACTTAGTTGTCTAGTCTAGAAGGTTGATTGACGCAAATTCTAAAATGGCCTACAGCTCTGCCTGTCTGCCTTACTACTTAAGCGGTTTGCTATATATTCCGCAGCTTACGCCATATACGGATTTGGTACCTAGCTACCATCAGGGTACTCTTTAGGCTTAATTCTTGCCAATAGATTTGACTGCTTTACCAGTCCTCCCTTCTGTGTAGTTCCACCAGTAGATTTACTTTACGCGTATTATGTTTTTCTTACAATAGGTAGTTAATGAATAATGTTTTATTATTATTCCTCCTCTCCGATTTTTTTAAATATATCGTGATGCTAAATTTTCGTCATAAATTAAAAGTACTTAAGCGTCGGCATAACATCAATACGGTCAATACCCCATCTATTCACACCTACGCACAAAACTTATTAGCCTTTGTCAGGCTTTGTATGTCGAACACACACAAAAGCCGTCGTAATATAGTTCACTTTCGGATCCGCGGCTACTTTTTGTACACAAAGACATAAAAATTGTAATTAGACGAGCGGAGGCTGCTCGAAGGTGATAAAAACATTAATGAGACGTAATTAACACAAAATAGCGCCAGTCTAGAAAGGCGTGCTTAAAATAAATAATGTTAGAAGAAAACAGTACAGTAGTATACAATTTCCAATACATTTGTATAAAGAAAATCTCACTCAAACACTTAAGCGGAGTGGAATCGATGAGAGGAGCAAAACAAACAAGTCTCGACACAGACAGCAGATCGTTTAATCAGTCTGTGCAGACACGGAGGGGGGCTGCCACTAAATGACCATCCCTCCTCTCCGTGCCCGCGCCGTGTCCGCAAACAGCGTGCTCGGATGCGACGCGGCCTAGGTATCACTAGAACTGGCATCGATAATACTGACGCTTAGCTTAATACTACCATATTTTTTGGCCGTTTCATACATGGTCGAGTGGATGTCGAAGTTTTCTATGGGAAGGCCAAATATTTTTTTTGGTCTGGTCCCATAGAAAAAGTTGTTCAGTATGGCCAACCTAATCACCTCGCACAATAAGGCTAGTTGTTCAAAAAACGCCCTGTATAATCAAAGTATTCATCGCTCATTTCGTTTTCGATACAAACTATGATATTGCCGACTGTGCTCTTCTTCAGTGCCGAAATAAACTCAAACACGTTACGTGTTTTTAGGGTTCCGTACCCAAAGGGTAAAACGGGACCCTATTACTAAGACTTCGCTGTCCGTCCGTCCGACCGTCCGTCTGTCACCAGGCTGTATCTGATGAACCGTGAAAGCTAGATAGTTGAAATTTTCACAGATGATGTATTTCTGTTGCCGCTATAACAACAAATACTAAAAACACAATAAAATAAAGATTTAATTGGGGCTCCCATACAGCAAACGTGATTTTTGACCAAAGCAACGTCGGGCGTGGTCAGTACTTGGATGGATGACCGTTTTCTTTTTGCATTTTTTTCCGTTTTTTTTTTTGCTTTACGGTACGGAACCCTTCGTGCGCGAGTCCGACTCGCACTTGCCCGGTTTTTTTTTATTACAGCCACCTTCGGATCCTCGGAACAATGGTATGATAAAATTGCGTTGTACTCGTATGTTAAATTTCAACACATATATCGATTTCGACATTTTTGTCTTCGAAAAACGGTCCATTATGAGTGACATTCATTTGATACCTATTACTGAAAGTTACCACTTTTCCAACCTCCATAAATACATAGAGTTAAACCAAGAAAAGTCTGCAGCGATTTTGATAGCCCACGCAGTGCAACTGTTTTTTTTACGTCATAATTTCATGTAAGTTTGACGTTTAAAGTAACACTTGTATTGCGTGGGCTATCAAAATCGCTGCAGACTTTTCTTGACTTAACTCTACTTACATTCTACCTCCGCCTCCGCCCACAGCTTTGAATATTACCCAGTAAACGATTTCACAAAGTTTTAATATTAAAATACTTGTATATGTTAAATCAAAGAGATTACAATATTTGACTTTCGGTATGTACAGTTGAGTCACTCGAAGCACAATTCTCGTGGAGTTCGAACACAAAAAACCGACTTATACCTAGGTACCTACCGTAAAACGACGACATTCATAACTATCAAACCATAGGAAACATGAAGCAGTCATTTATTATATCACCAAAAATTGGCGAATAATCACCCAAATGGTGCAAAAGCAGATTGGCAATGTCTGGTATCAATAAGGTCTACGGCGCGGCCTTCCGCTACACTATCCGCGCCCTACCCGCGCCGGGCGGAAGCCGCCCGCCCAGACTCATTCTTGCTTCTGCCTTCTTTTGTCTTGCCGCACCAACTTGTCCTCACCCTTCGAGAAACTGTTCGTCTTCAACCTTAACCCCTTCAAACTTAAAGAGATAATTGATAAAGTAATCATACGCTAGATTAATATGATGCTCGCGTGCCGAAGCCAAACTATGAGTAATGTGTGTTCAATATGAATTCCACAGAGAACTGATGTGCACTGCACCGCAAGTTTAGCTGGTCGGATCGGAGCATACATCAAACGCGATGGAGTTAGACGGGCGAGGCGGGCGGAGCCGCGGCCGCGAGCTAGCAGGCAATAAGCGCCCTCCCCGCGCAAACAACCAAACACCCACGGACCGTGAGGTCTACTCATTTCGTATGCAATTTTATTCATTATTTGTAATCTGCTTCAATCGAATAGGGACTCGGTATAAATCACTTTTAGGATTTGCTCAATAGGACGTATGTAGATTGACGCTTTCAGTGTGATATTTAAATGCGATGTGTCTTTGAGGCGGTAGGTGCAGCGCTAATAAAGCCTTCCACGAACTCGATATGTATGAGAGCCGACCTCAGAAACTCATTTGACTAAAACAAATAACGCTTACTTTCTTTTTATTTTCTTACGCGAACCTTTTTAAGATGCCGATGCGTCTTCCCATTTTATTTCAATCTGTCGTTCAGGTTATTATACAGTGACGTGTAGTTATGGAGCCGGCGAGCACACGTGGTGATATCAAAGGGGACATCAAAGGCACTAAAACGAGATTGTAAACATTTGGCAGCTCTTAAAATTCTCAAAAAAAATTAGCGCAATCTCATAGCACCGATTACGGCGTGGCGGTTTGCAAACATCTGTTGCGGAATGAGTTATAGTCACCGCTCATTTGGTTTTAAATGCGCAATTTCTAAGCATAAAATTTCGAACAATGGGTTGTTGGAGCGCAGCGTTCGGAGTGGCGATGGCGCTCGCGGAGGGTTCGTTCGTTCCACCGTCCACAGCTCCACGTCAACCACGTTCATCCCTTCACGTGGAACACGTTACATGTATCTTCGATAGTTTTTAAAATTCATTTCTGTTCAGTCTAACTCTAAAGTATATGCGAGTAAGTTTATATTTTTATGCCGACTTCGTATGTCATTTTGTACAAAAGTATAAACATAACCCACAAAAACACGTCATAAATTAAACTTAAGGGAGCCATTAACATCCTTAAGTTTCAGAGTACAGATGTAAGAATACAGAATCCAGTTGTTTGTTACCTACTTTATTATGTAGAGATTCAAAAAATTCAACAACCTGTCTGGTCTAAGTGACTCAGCCTCTGAAGTAAGTCCCGAGTTCAAATCCTAGTAAGGGCTTAATTCAGGCGATGAGCACGGATCTTTGTTTTCTATGTATTTATATATTAAATACCTATATCGTTATCAAGTTTTATCAACGGGTAAATCTTAATACTTTTATTGACAATCTAATTTTTGTTCAATCAAAGAGTGGATTTAATATTTATTTATTTTTATTTAAAATAAAGCGTTTTTACACAAATATATACAATCTTCTCTAAAAAATAACTAGTTTCTGCAAAATACTTAATCTAAAAGTCCAACGTCAAACTATCAAATCAAACAAGCCGTTGATGATACAATTTTTCGCTATCTCCGATATGCCAGGATCTAATACTAATATACTTCGGACACCACTTTCTCTCTCTCTCTGGAGAGTTATTATGCTGGGTAAAGGCTCCTCTTCACGTTGGGCCAACGCCAACGCCAACGAGGGACGCAGCCATGCGGTAGAATGAGATAGCAATATCACTTGCTCTCTCTAACGCATAAATGCGTCCCTCGTTGGCGTTGGCGTTGGCCCAACGTGAAGAGGAGCCATAAAGTTGAAGGGACCAGACAGCCCCCCCCCCCCCTAACACATATCACTGTTAGTTCCTATGCAATTAAAACTGCACGAGGCCATGCGCTTGGCGGAGAATAGAAGCCTATGGAGGAACCTGGTCTTCAACAGAAGGCCATGATGTCACGATCCTCAGCACTGAGGGCCCGGCTGAAGAAGAAGAAAGTAACCTACCTACTTCAAGATACCTACTGATAACAAATCTCCAAAAATATTGGTTGATTGTTAGTATTATAAAATATCAAAAAGGCAATGATGTGAAGATTGTGAAGCAATAAAAAAGCGGCCAGCGCGAGTCGGACTCGCCCATGACGGGTTCCGTAGCAGCAAGTAACATAATAAAATTGCGCTATTTATGACGTATTAAAAAAAAACTACTTACTAAAACCAATTTTCGGTGGAAGTTTGCATGCATACATTACGTACATCATATATATCATATATTTTTATTTTAGTTTTATCATTCTCTTATTTTAGAAGTTACGGGGGGGGGGGGACACATTTTACCACTTTGGAAGTATCTCTCGCACAAACTATTCAGTTTAGAAAAAAAATATTAGAAATCTCAATATCATTTTTAAAGACCTATCCATAGATATTCCACACGTATGGGTTTGATGAAAAAAAAAAGTTTCAGTTCTAAGTATGGGGAACCCCCAAAACTTTTTTCCTATTTTTGTGTGAAAATCTTAATGCGGTTCACAGCATACATCTACTTACCAAGTTTCAACAATACAGTTCTTATAGTTTCGGAAAAAAGTGGCTGTGACATACACATACAGACAGACAGACATGACGAATCCATAAGGCTTCCGTTCTTTGCCATTTGGCTACGGAACCGTAAAAACAAGTAGGTAGCCCTGTAAAGGGGTCATCCATTAATTACATCACACGTTTAGGGGGAGGGAGGGGGTCAAGAAAATGTGACATATTGTGACATGGGGGAGGGGGGAGACACAAACTTTGTGACGTCACTTTAACTTCATCAGTAACCGAAAATTTATTTAAATTATTTTATTCGCTGTACATTTAAATAACAAGTTTTTAAAACGATAATCGTTTTTATTCGTTTAATTTTCTTTCCTAAGCAGGTTATAAAATTACTAATATTTATATCGTCAAAAATATTTTGATAAAATATTAATAATACTTAGGTACTTACTTATTTCGATTTGGCGATTTCGTAGAAAAAAATGTGACGTCACACTAGGGGGGAGGGGTTTGCCAAATGTGACCAAGTGTGACAAGGAGGGGGGGAGGGGTCAAAAAACCTAGAAATTCGTGTGACGTAATTAATGGATGACCCCAAAGGCCACCCCACACTAGCGTCTCGAGCGTCGGCGTCTATTCAGCGGTGTGGAAAATGGCGCCGCTGCGCAGTTTTGCGCCGACGTTGCGTCGAGGAGCGGCCATAGTTGACTAGACGCCGACGCTCGGGAGACGCTAACTAGAGTGGGGTGCCTTTAAATATACGGTTTCAAAAAACATTCGATTATATCGTAATTTATAATAGGTAGCGATTTTTTTAACTTTTCATAAGTCAGTAAATTTGTTGTAGGTATTTACCTACCAACAAAAACCGATTTTTTACGGATTTATAGAAAATAAATATAGAAAAGTAGATACGAGTACATACATTTTTTTCCTATTAACTGTACAAAACTTTGTATTTAATCAATTACATCACATCATACACTAATTACCGGTTGGTAAAGTATTGGTATATTAAATATAAAGGAACTTATTAAAAATATTAAAATTAACTAAATCTACAAACAAATTAAAATTATTACTAAAATAAAAGAAACCTACCTACAAAATAAAAACCTAATTACATATAAAAAGAATACCCCCTCCAGCATCAGGTCCGCTTGTGGCATGGTATCCATTACGCTGGCAGCGTTTCCTCGCTGAACCGCCAGGGCGATTAGTTGCGAGAATGACGCGCCAGCTCTGGGGTCTTCTGTGGCGTCAATCAGCCGCCCCGATACATACATTCATTTGATACTATATAGATACTAAAATTTTGAAAATAATACACAAAATAGTTCTTTAACTGTAGATGACAGGAAAACTTATTAGAATTGTGCAGTCAAGCGTGAGTCGTCCGAATTAATTACTTAGTTTTTATTCCGACTCTTACTGGTTTTTACAGACATATATCATTCACGTTCCATATAAAAAAATACAATTAAAAATTGGGTAATGTACGGAACCCTAGGAACGCCAGTCAGACTCGCACTTGACCGGTTTTTGTTAGAGCCAAACCATCTTGCTCTTGGGCCTGTGTATGCACAACACATCGTGTAGGTGTGTATACTGTGTATCTAGATACCATGCTAACAACTAATGGCTCCTCTACACGATGGGCCAACGCCGGCCACTCCAAGGGACGCAGCCATGCGTTAGAATGAGATAGCAATCACTTGCTCCCTCTAACGCATAAATTTATGCGTCCCTTGGAGTGGCCGGCGTTGGCCCATCGTGTAGAGGAGCCATAACATTGGTTAACAATGTCACAATCAATTTTAGTTCAAGCGTGATACACTAAATTGAACTAAAATTGGCATCATATTTTACGAATTTGAATTCCCCCCATCCCTCCCCAGGTCACATATTTTAGTACTTAGCTTTTTTGTACATTTATAAAAACCGGACAAGTGCGAGTCAGACTCGCCTACCGAGGGTTCCATACATTTTAATATTTGTTGTTATCGCGGCAACAAAAATACATCATCACCTGGTGACAGACGGAGAGTGGAGTCTTAGTAATAGGGTCCCGCTTTTACCAAAGGGTACGGAACCCTAATAATAGGGTCGCGTTTTTACCCTTTGGGTACGGAACCCTAAAAATTAAGAAAAAGACGTTTGTTAGGGATGAGAAATTTAGGACCTATACATATTTGTGACCGTGATTGTACCGAAAATATTAAATAGTTGTAAATAGGTATGTGAGTGTATGAGTCGACGCGTGCGTCCGGCACGGCGGCCGCGGCGCGAGTGCGCGCCGACCGGCGCGCGACTCCGGGCCCAATTGGTCGCCGCCGACCCGCCCAGGGGAGGGGGCCACGCAAACACTCTCATACTCACCTAAGATAATTTATTTTATGTTATACCGTTTGAATATTTTATATGTGTGCGAGTTTTTTCGGTCGGTATGCGTGCAGTGTGAAATATTCGCGCGATAAGAAAGAAGAGGGGAACAGATCGATTGGGAACGTTGCGCTTTTTATTTCGTTAATCTGCGGTGTCATAGATTGACCGACGCTTGTTCGAGTGCGCTCAATGGCAGGACGTCACAGCACACTACTTATAAGTTATACAGTTATAAACTTAACGAAGTAAATATTCGCTTTATTTACTTACATCTCGAGTTTTTTTATTCGGTATTTAATTAGGCTCTTTCATCTTTTCTGAAGATTCCTACTAAGTTGAAACTGAAGTATGTGGCCTTCGTTACGTTGTAGAATTGCGAGTCTATTAGACAAAGTCACTGCGTAAGTATAGTGAGTGACCCGAAGAGTCAATGAACTAGAGCTCTACAATGTAGGTAGGTAGTAGTCCTGTCTTGTTGATTTCCTCTACCATACCATATACATTTATTCATTATGTATCAATATCATCATCATATTCATTAATATTATGTACTTTGGTCTAATTTATACATTTACCTAAGTGCCTGCCTACCTATTTGATAAGACGTAGTAGCGTGGCGTGGCCCCCAGCGATTGTAGCGCTTAAAAGCAGATTTATTGCTCATCACACGGAAGAGATAATTGTTTATAAGTACCCATGTAACTTCGGGTATGGCAAGATTAAATTGGCTCGCTTTCAGGGACAGAGGTATGCGTACACATCCACACACCCGTGCCTCCGCTCCCCTCTACAATCGAAAAAAACAATTACAAATGTCGTGGTTACCTTCAATCAAATGCAAAGCTATCATTAAGTCGACGATTCGACCGACTAGCTCGTTGTGCGCATCGTCACTGTTAATTATCACAATAAATATGTATAAAATAAAATAAAAGAGACCGCTTCTTACCAATACTAACAGAAAATACGAGAAAAGAAAGAGAAGCTTTAAAAAAGGAGTGCATCTACCCCCACCTCCGGGGCCGAAGTGGGGGCCGCCCCGCCGCGGGCGCCACCCACCGCACCGCAAAAATCGAGAGCGTCGTCAGCGCGCGGGGTCAAACGGCGACGCCAGCGTGAAAAGAAGGAGCGGTGAGGTGCACGCACACAGGCAGCAGTGTGCGTGTGCGCGCCGAGCGGGACGGTTGACGGCAGAGCGAGACCGCGGCGCCAATTACTATCACCTGGCGGGCAGCTACCGCATTACCCACTGCCGCCGCGCGCGCCACCACGCGCCGTGCACCACGCGGTCCGCTCCGCTCCCGACGCATCGATCCGGCGCCCGGCCGCCCGGCCAGCCTGCACCGCCGGATGCGCCGGCTGAATCCGCGAGACATGACACAGTGAAGTGTACGGACAGTGACGCGGATAATACGTGGATTTTTTTTAATTGTTCAAAAAAGTGAAAAATGACGTCCCAGTTCGCCTTCCGAGGATCTCCGCCCAATCAGGTATGTACTCAAAGTTTTACACAGATTTAACAACTTTATACAAAGTAGTTTCCAAAAGTTATTTATCACTGAAAGTTTGGATTCAACTCTTTGCTGAGCGATCTTGGTTAAATCTGTCTAATAATAAACAGCCTGTGTTGTGGTATGCTGACATAGTTACTTAAATTAAAATATATTAATACAATCTGGATTGTTCATTTCACCCATTCGAATAAAAAATCTCAGGTCAATTAGTTCCAATGTTTGAAGAGATATGTTACACGAAGAATTGTTTTATCTGTCCGAATTCGCAACACTAAGTTGATTGTGTAAAACCACCTGTAAAACGGCACTAGAAGTTTCCGTTATTGGATACCTAGGTATCGCGCGATTGGTTCACTAAATAAACAAACATTTCATCTCAAAATATACAAGTTTTCAACTCTACGCCCAAATAAATAAACATTTTAAATTCCAAGTGAAGATTCCGGCAGAGCTCACGCTGTGCCTGGTATAAATTACGTTTACAATTTTATTGTTCACGTACAAAACAGTATCATATTTTAATAATCTAGCACGTATACCGTAACAAATTCTCTTCTGTATCCATCATTGTCAAACAAGTTGTTTTTACACTGCTTACCTTAATTAGTATGTTAGAAACTTCCAATTAGTAACCAAGGAGAATAATGGCAATTGGATTCTGAGGAGAGCCGTGTTATCACATTCACGTTCCTATTGGGTTTTACTTTTAATGATTTTTAATTAACAGCATGTCAAATCATCAAAAATGTAAAATTATAAAAAAACAGAATAAGCAACAACAAAAACATGGCGCTAGTGCAGAGTGGAGGTAGACGGGTTAGGTATTACTTTTAATTACCTATGTCTAAAATAAATTAATTTTACTTAGACATAGTGTTAGAGAGAGAATGAGTAGGTAGTATCCATCGTAACATATAAATATGTATGAGAATCATGTGGTAGTATATTCATTGTATATGTAGTTTATTATGTTTTCCCGTTGTTTGCAATAGTTCCTAATTAAATTTACTTTTGTCTTTGCACCATTTTAATTACATCTCTGTTTAGCTCTATGGTTGACTGGTAGAGAATGCCTTTAGGCATTAAGTCCGCCATTTGTACATTTTATTTGTATTTTATTTGTAAATAAATAAATACCGTCGTTATACATACATAGATGAAGTTATTAAACACAGATTTTTGCTCTTATGTAAGTAGAAATCATAAGCGTTCATTTATTTTAGAGTGGGCTGCAATCTAGTTAAAATGTATAGGTATACCTACCTACCTAGTTTATATTGTTTTAAACTTATGATTTTATTATAGCAATTATCTTGATTTTATTATAGCAATTATCTTCTAAATAGTATTAGATCCTATAAAATTCATAACTGTAAACGATATTTAAACATCGGTGTCGGCAAGTTGTCGTAGGAAGCAATTAAACTATCAACCCGGCCCTCCGCGCCAGCTGGGCCGCGACAGATTTCATCGACGACTTTTCACAAAAATCGTTATAAAATTATAAGAAATTTAAATTAGAAACCGTCCGTTTTCATTAAGTGGAAACGTTAAAATTAACGCTTAGGACTATTCTCAACTTTTCCCAGTACCTATTAAACCTATTATAAATTCATTACCTACTTTTGAGGTTAGGTCCTTTGAACCCATTATAAAACACCGCAACCTGAAGTTAAATAAAAGTATGCGTATATAGGTACCTACATATATTGCATTGTAAATAATTTGCTGTAGATTTTGATGTAGGTAGATACATAAATACCTAAATAGGCATTTATTACAAATAAAGTAATTCTAAACAACTTAATTATATTATAATTTATTTTTGTGTACGTACTAACATTTAGTCATGTATATGTTATAACTATGTATATATATTAAGTATATATAAATTATAAACCATTTTTCTTTACAAACTGGTATAGACACATCAAATGACCACACGCTATCATTTAAAAAACGCTACTATGTTCGCTACGTACAAGTAAGTAAGTAAATACACTTTATTACACCACAAAGAAAAACACAATAACAGATTTACAGTGTAAATAATGGTAGCAACAGGCGGTCTTATAACTGTAAGCGATCTCTTCCAGACAAGCTTAATTGGGGTAGCAGGATAAAACGAATAGAAAACTTTTAAAACAGGTAGTGCACGAAATAAATTACAAGAATAAGAAGATTACACATTCGATCATAAGTATACATTTACAACAGGAAAATCCACTATAAAACAATTGACTCACGCTTTTCGAACACGAACAAACGATTGTGAATTTTCACGTTGATAAACAATTACGACAATACAATGTACGCGATTAACACTACAAGCCGAGTGGCAGCGTGATGGATGGGATTGTGCGAAACTTAACTTGTTATTACCGATCGCGTAATTGGCACTGTAACAGTACGTACACCATCCGGATATAGCGTATCTGCGGCTGGATGACTCAACTTTGACCCATACTGTTGCTAACGACTCTCCTATGCTAAGACGAAGCAGGAGAGTTTTAAATATTTTAGGTAAATATACCCGTTTCGCTAACGGAAGCGGCTCCTAAAACTAGTGCGAGGACAAGGCGAAAAATCCTGCGTAAAAATCTCAAAAATCGAGGTTTCGTACTCGACTGTTTCCTCCTCCAAAACTTAACCAATCCTAACCAAACTTGGGAATCTAAATGATTATGAAAATGTCTGTGTCGGACCGTTTTGCTTTTTTTTGACTAATTGATATCAGTTTTGAATACTACGCCTCTCATTGCGGCATAGTCAATTAGGCCATTTTGGCCATTTTTGAAGGGCTAATAGTGCCTTAAAAAACAAAAATATCAAAAAAATTGGCCGACACAGATATTGACAATATTAATCTGTGTTGAAAAAATCATTGCTCTAGCAACCCACGGAGGAACAGTCGAGTACGTTTGTATGGAGAAATGACCACTCCTGTTGGCTCTTAAAAGGCTTTAATCGTTCCGATTCCGAGGTTAAAAACATGCGTCCTGTTTTCAACTCTATTGTACCTATGTAAGGTAGTTGGATGTTGTCCAAAGCAACAGTAGGTACCTAGGTTTAGAAGCGATATTTACTTATACCCATTGTAGCATTCAAGAATGATAAAAAAATTATTATTGTAAGTAATCACATATTCAATTACACAAACGGGTCTACCGCGATATAATTTCATTGTTTTTACCTTTAATCCCGACGTTTCAGCTGAGTTGCAGTTGAGTTGTGTAATTGAATATGTGTACAAAACGCGAGAGTTTAAAGTGTTGTAAGTAATCAATCAGATGATAGAGTCGAAAAGTCGTAGACCACGTTCTTGGCTGACTGTGCTTAACTGCCATGAAACGGATGATCCTGTAATTTTCACTTGTAGTATAGAAATTCAGTAGTGGCCCGTTTTCTATGCTCTTAAGGGCAAGTTTACGTTTATAAAAAGTTAAATAATCGGACTTAATCTGTTTCAAAATTGCATTATAATATACCTATAGCACAAAAGTTCTAATACATATTTATAAATAAAGCAACAAACAAACAAACAAAGAACAAAGTTAGCCTTTATAATACATTTTTTTAGAGTTATTTATTTCAACTGTATGAAATACAATATTTATATTTATTAGTTTCTTATAAGTTTTCTCCTTTGCTCAAATTTTTGATGAAGTTTTTTTATTACGATTATTAGAAATAGCCATGTTTATTAATATAGTTCGTATTTTTAGCATTAGAAAAAAGGTAAGCGATCTTGACATGTCTTTTTATTAAAAATCACCATTGAAAAATAAGTCACAGCAAATATGTTAGAATTATGAACGTTTACACTAGATATTTTGCTTTCATAATTAATATAATTTTTATAAGCGTTTTTTAATATTGTTTAATAAAAAGCCACGTCCATATATTGTTTACCTTCTTTCTAATGCTAAAAAAACGAAGTACACTTAAAATATTTCTTCTACCTATAATAAAAATGTACCTATACTTAACTACACGAGGAAACCGAATAATTCTAACAACGTATTCCCGATCATATTTAGAGACAAAAATGTCCTATAAACATAAACTTTTTTAAATACGCCTAGTTTCAGAGTTAATACCAATTTTAAAAAAAGTTTTTATTGTTACATAGTTGTAACGCCTTTTTGATGGCGATGTTGCTACTATGGGACGTAGTCTAAACTCTAAATATCCTTATTGATAGATGTCAAAAAGTGACAAGTAACACTTTGCAATAACTAGGTTTTACGAAAAAGAAGTTATAATTTACCCACCCACCCAAATTTACCCATAACATTTACTTTTTATGTACAAATACATTAAAAAAAAAAGAACAAATATTTTTTTTTTGGCAAAATTGATTTAGGTATACATATCTACTCATATTACAATTTTTCCATTTTTTTGACATCAGTAATGCGTGGTTAAATCTCACTTCGTTAGCACCTTGTACCTACATAATTATAATATCATAAGCATCACTTATAATCGTATCCTCAATAATACACACAATAAACAAACAAAGATTCGTGTTGTTAAAAAACTTTTAAACCTGTAAAAATTCATGAACAGTCGACGGTATACTGAAGAAATGAAACGTTGTCAAGTTGTTGAGCCCGCCCACATCGCTTACACGTTGGCAGCTCTCCGCAGCTCAGAGGAATAACGTCCTACTTTATCATAAGACCCGGCTAGTTACAGCGTTTACCGCTTATCGAGTACGTCCCGACCGTAGGCTAAACGCATAGATCATAATCTACGTGGCTATTCGATGATGTCCATTCGAACAAACAAATGAATTGACACATCTGTGCCATACTTAGCACTAATGTATGTAGGTACATTATGTAGAGTAGGTACATAGAAAACTGTCCTTATCTTACGTGTCACATTGGACGTATTGAGATTATGTTCTATAATTTTATGTTATAGTATTTGTTATGGGTCCAGAACAAATTATATCACGCACCTACCCATTACAGTCACGGTGTTTAACTGTTGAGCCATTAGCGATTTCTTTACATTAAAGCGAAAGAGTTGAACAACCTATAGGTATTAGCTTAAACGCTAAGCGCCACTTGCACCATCTCACTAACCCGGGGTTAACCGCTAAACCGTTAACCCAGTGTAATTGTACTTGTAATCATGGTAACTGCAGGTTTGACCGGTTAACCCCGGGTTAGTGGGATGGTACAAGTGGTCCCAAATGGTTTAATAATTGATAACAGCGACCGTACCACAATATGAAGACGAGTGTTGTTATGTCTTGGACACCTCAGTAGACAATTTTATCTATATTATACATATATACATAGTAAATATTGTTCATATAAAGGAAACCTTGCTAGTCAAGCCAAGTTTCAGGAATCGTCTGCTAGATTTTATTATTATTTTTTCTAAATGATTTTTTTATTTCACTAATAAAGTACCTAAGTGTAAATATTACATTTCATTATCAAAATATGGCAACAAGATTATGTTATTTACATTCAATGCTTTACGAACTCTTTGGCACCTCTAACTTATATTATAAGTAATATAAGTATAATAAAAACTGGTAGTATTATTAAAATCGCGTTTCAAGTTAACCGCGTTTTTGCTAGCTAAAATTATTTTTCCCGAGTGATTGATCCAAAAGTTCCTCGGTGACATATAGAAAGACATAGAATTTAAAAACAAATCGTCAGGTGACAAGTAAAAGTCACTAATTACTACAAAAAATTACACAAAAATCGACCTTCTTTTAGTACTAATATATATGTTTCACTATGGCTATGAACTTGTGGTGATACTTAGTGACTTTTGCTTGTCACCTGACGAAATGCCACTGGTAATTAGTTATAAGTACTTAAACATTGTTTAGTCAGTCAATAGTTAGGACAGACAGGTACAGTCGTCAGCATCAATAGTAATGGCTGAAACAACGCATCAAAAAAATCTACCACTCTGGCATAATTTTCCAAATAGAGATACTTTTTCAAAAGTATCTGTTGTGTGATTGTTCTATGTATAGATAGATACCTATACGTATTTTTGTTAAGCTATTAGAGAATGATAGATATTTATTTATGACACTTTTTAGTCTGTACATAAGCAAGGCAAGCAATTTTGTAACACGTTATTAAGTTACAAAATAATAGTACAATAATTTCCGAGAGTAGAGTGGGGTTCTAAAATAGAATCCTGAACGTAGTGTGGGATTCCAGTATTAACTCCTAAGGTGGAAATAATTTGCTATCATGTGACACAAACTGCTTTTCACATCACCTATGAGTAAATTATTTTGTTGCACAGTTGCAAGAAAAGTGCCACTTTAATCTCTTAGAAAAATCCCTTTTTTCGAACAGGTGATGCTGATGTGAAAATATGCTTTTTGTGTCCCAAAATATTTAGGAGCACTAGTTTTAACCGGGGAAAACGCTTGTTAACTTTGAGCATTCAATTATTTCACTTTCGATTTATTTAAATTTAAAACTTTTACAAGGGTCCTCTAAGCAATTTAAAATCATCATCATCATCATTAAAATAAGTAATTAGCCCCCTTTTGACGATACAATTGTGGATGCATCGGTATTTGGGTGAATCAACTTTTAGAACACTGATTTCGTGTGCCTAGCAAAGAAAAATCGATTTTTCAAAAACAAAAAAAAAAACTTTTTTTTCTTTTTTGTTTGCAGAGGCATTATTAGATCCATAAGTATTGAATTAACGCATAAAAATTTACAATGTGATCAGATAAGAATTAAATTGTGTACGGTACTTACGCAGCGGAAATAAATTCTCCCATACAAAAATGTGTGTCCCTGATTTTGCTATGGAGGCAAACTTTTTTCTAAAACTAAAACATTCCTAGTATCAAATACTTAAATAGCTCCCTATTATAGTTAAATTCGAATAAATATATATATAACTTCCTACTATAGTTGAACTCGTTACGTTTTGCCTCAATGAGTTTTACAACCTCGCGTCTTAAACATATCATACCTACATGTTAATGGCGAGAGGTCTAAAGGATTAAGGATGACTCACGTTAGACCGGGCCGTGTCCGGGCCTGAGCTTCCGACGCATCGTTTTCTATGGAAAGCATCACGCGATCGCCTGTCATGTCATAGAAAAGTAAGTACCGGAAGCTCCGGCTCGGACACGGCCCGGTCTAACGTGAGTCATCCTTTAAAACGCTAGCAATTTAATATGTTGTATTTCGTGCTCCATCTCAAGGTTGTACGGGCAACAATATTGTACCTAATTCTCGGGCAGAGAATGCCTGCGAGCTCTTAGCGATACAAAGCAGCGGGGGCACTGAATGGAGCGCAAAAATGCAAAGCGCGCGCCGTCCGCGCTGCCCGTGCGAATATCCACTATGTAGGTATCCAATAAATTCATTATTCCCCAATCGTTCCCACATTATCTTTGAGTGGTTAATTTATTGGCAAATTATTAGAACCGGTGCTCACCCGTATTTGCTCTGTGATAACGGTTTATTAAATTTCATGGCTGTCGAATTAATATAGGACTCGTCAGACTTATCTGTCAATTACTTAGTTCGGGTCATAATTAAAACGGTGAAATCCTAAGTGAGTAGTAGTCGAATGTTAATAAAGATAATGCCCGGCAGCAGGGCAGTGCGTGCGTACTTTCACTATCTTGTTGATAAGAAGCCTCATGCGAGGGACGCACTCCCTTTACAAAGGGGATTATCCTCATTATTTCCGAGCTTTCGCCTCCACTACTGACAACACAATATTTTCTTGATCTTTAACTTCTCAATTCCCTGTTAGGGGCGTCATTATAACATAATAAAGTGTGTCTAGATCTATATAGCTCTGGACGCAGGGGACGGACGACGTGGGATACATTCCAGTCCGGCGATTCGGGACACATATTTGCATGTGTGAAACATCTCGGTTCATTCCGGACCTGGCATTGACTGGTAGCTCTGGAGTAGTTCGCACGAGGCAGCCGACCTCGTAACACAATCATTTTATAATAAAATTTGCTAATTTACATCAATTTAACCCTTAATCGAGTAACTGATATAAATCACAAGGCATGCCAGTGATTTTACATAGGAATAGATTTTTATCACTCTTCTCATTTTTATCTTTAGTTTTCGGATAATTTTTCCGAATGGGTTCGCGAGGTTTACATCTCACACTTATGATTTTAACAGATATCAAGATTAATTCTCAGATTTTTACTGAACTAGTCAAGCAGAGATGTTTTAATTAATTAGGTATAAGTTAATTATTTATTTAGCATTTCGATAAGGAATTGTGACTTTAATGTGATCATCAATGTGCAAGTGATTTTTGACTACATCTGTTCTTTGGAACAAACCTACCCTTGCATGCGTTTCCAGGAATGCAAGGATCTCCGACGTGTTTTAATTTTCTTTAAACAGCAATTAAGTATAAGAATGGGCAGTAAACGCATAATCGCGTTCTGGGTAGGGCATGCGCAGGCGTCGGTTTACTCGCCCAATTAAATGTATCATTAAACTACCATATTGTACTGAAGTACGTTCAAAAACTACTGCCTACTTTCTCACCTCACCCTTCAGACGTCTCATCGACTTAGAATCGCACCAGAAACGTTTCGATTGAATTCATTTCCTTTCTTTGTTGCGAGTTTTATAGTTTTGACACCCAATTTTAAATATTGGATGTACAACGTGAAAATAAATTGAATTTATGTAGTTGGGAAGGATTATTGTTGTAAATTAATCTTCATACATACATCTAGATGTATGAAGATGTGTAGATGTGTAGAGGATTTCTCTAGTTTCTATAGGTAGTACTAGTATTACCTATAGAAACTAGATGTATCCTATGTTTTCCTTCCATCTGAATAATTTTATCACCTATATATATATATATATATATGTTTAAAATATTGTTCGCTACGATAATGACTTGTTTAAATAAAAGTGCAATGCTTATTTAAAGTTAAATAATCGCTCTATGTCGTTACTTGCTGATAACCTGCTATTTGTTGTAGTATGTATACCTAGTTAATAAAGACTCGTATCTTTGCGAGTTCAATAACAAATTTATAAACATTTTAGTGGAGGGGTGACCTTAAGAACAATATTTTTAAAACTCGCTTTATATTGGCCCTCCAAAGCCAGAATAATACGTTTACCGAGCAAGACTATTATTCTGCCACCCCTTTGAAAAAAGTTGTATCGCCGTAACAACAACAAAATGGCTGCCGAATGGTAGCCATTTTGTTGTTGCTATTAGTCGGTACGTATTTGAACTTAAAAATAAGCCGTATATTGTGTGATTTAGTTAAATTTGCGCGCGTATTTAATGGTTATGTTGCATGTATGGTAAGTGCACTATTACCTTCGCCAGTCAAAGCAAATACAAACATAGTAGAGATCACTGAAAATTTGATTAAAGGTGTGCGCTTTACTGCTAGTGCTGAAGTTCACATTCTGTCTGAAACTAACCAACATGTTCCATTAAAACTAATTCGATCCGTCAGTTTACTTACTCAAGCCAGTCTATTTAATTTATCTCGAAGTTTTCAAATGCTGAATGCGACTTCCCCGCCGCTGGGCTGTATTTTCATTTGCGAAACAAGCTGGAACAAAAGGTGACAAAGTTGTTTTTATTTGGGTCACACGACTCGTCAGGCTTGCTTACCGAGAGTCGGGTTCCAGATTAATATTTTGTGACCGACTTTACACCGCGCGCTGAGTGAATTAAGGCGAGCACAGAATGCGAACAAAAAGTTTTGATTGATTTCATTATACATAAATATCTACCTAAAATACTTACTTATTTCCTACGGAGGTACAAAACAGTTTAAAAACTTAAAATATTAGTATCAAAAAGTCAATATGAGACACTGATAGTCTCAAGAATTAGCATTTACTTTTGGTCTTGTTTTGCAGGCGACTATACCGAGAAACCTTATTTCCTAGAATGTGATGACTATAGTCACATGTTCTTCGCTGGTTCGGATTTGGGTACATCTGATTCTATAGAAGTCGACGTTAAAAATTGGTAATTTCGTGCTCTGGACTAGATACACAGCTAAAACATGCTTAGTAATTTGAATGGTTGTCAAGTACCTAGCTGTTGGAGTTGAGTTATTCAGTATTTATGCCCGGGACCGTGGCCCGCCACATATGCCCAGCCAACAGGAAGGCAGCAAGTCAGTATTACGACTATGAGATTGGTATATCGTTAGGGCCTTTCGGATTTGAACGCGTCCTAGGCCCAACACGCGTGCTCGGCCTCGGAACACGTAACCGGCAACAAAACCAAACACTGTTCATTTAACTTCATAATGAGCCCTGAACAATCTTCGTCATTTTTGCAGTACCCACTCGACCGTCGGTTCTCAACTGACCCCTTTTTGTTCCGAATCGTAATTTAACGATTGGTGGTGCTCTTTTTTCAGCTTTAATAAAGTACCATGAATAAGTAACCGTTCGTATGGTGAGCTATTGTTCTTTATAATGAGTCAAAGGTTGTGCAAGTTTCTTTTGTAGAGAATGTTATATGATATGGGCTTAGAGCTCCGCGGGCGACCAGCGTAAATAATACCATGTTTAACTTAGTTTGTGCTGTAATTACTATGCTTCTATACAATAATATATTGCATAAAATAATGTAAATCGTTTCGTGCAGTTCAGTTACGTCTATCACAATTAAATCGTTTTAAATACTTTGCTATTCCGGCACTTGCAATGACACGGTTGTAAAACAAACCCCCGGGGGCTGAACGAGTTACATAATCACACGTAGCTATTGTTTCGAAGATGGTGGAGCATTGCGACACCGAACACCCGACACGACACCTAAGATCGCACCGGCGCCCCAACCGGCTCTCCCTAATCAGATACTTAGGTGAATGAGACCCTCGCTTCTCGGAAACTTTAATTAATTTCTCCGAAATGAAGGGAGTGCCGTTCACGCGGTTAGTAATATTTTGTAGTCTCTCGTTACGTATACGGCAACGGATTGAGATAGTGTTACACACACCGACGACGCAACCGGCTCAGCGCGCGTGTGTTCGTAAATACGACACACCGTCCATATTAAGAGCCCTTACATTCATACAATATATAACTAATATGAATCTTTTTACTTTACAATAGGGATTAATTTGAATCGCGCCAATGAGGACGGACATGCGATGCCATAAGGCATTGCGTTTATAATAAGATATTTCGCGTTCAAACGCGGGAACGAAAAGATCGTGTTTAGCAGTTACATACGCGGATGCTGCGAATTCTAAGGGACGGTATATTTATGCCTCGGCGTAAGGCACACACAAGTATGTGCTGGCCAGAGGTCGTCCGAGACGGTATGCGGCGCGGCCATATTCCTATATTTACGTGCCAATAATAATTTTGAAATATATATAATGTACATATATCTACTAGCCGCTAATTTCGTGCGTACCTTATTTATGATCAAACGCGGGAAGATACGCCCGGGTTGACAAACATTACGAACTCCCGAAGTCGACGCTCGGCGGCTGTAATACACAATAAACAGCTATTGAGGCTCGTCGCGACCACAGATCTGTCAGTCTCGCCCCTAATCAGACGCCACCGTCGTGGAAGTTTATTATATGAACTTAAAATAGGTACACATGTAGGACAATTACGACGTGGGCGCATCGTCCCGACGGATGAGGTGCCTACATACCATTATTTCACACCTCGTCGCCGCGCGACTCACGGGCTTATGGTTTGTCTCCATAATCTGCCTCTTCTCTTCATAAAAGAATTAGTAAATGCTTTTAAAGCTTATACAGTACCGGTCAAAAGTTTAAGTTCACTCTGCGAAATAAGGTTATCATATTTAATTATATTCAAATATAGAATATGTTTTGAATTTCAAACGTTTAATTGTTTCCACGACTACCAAATAACAATAAAAATACCTCTTGGAGGAATCGTTTTATGTTATTCGGAAAATTTGATCCATTTAATATTTTTGTTCCGTATTTCCTATGAGATTTCGTGAAGTTAGAAATCATTTAAAATGGGTCGCAAAGCCGATTTTAGTGTCGAAACTCGTGCTGTTATTGTAACTCTGTCAAATGAGGGCTACACGACGCGGAAAATCGCTGAAAAAATGAAGGTTTCTCAAACCGCTGTCGTGAGTACTTTGCAACGAAAACAAAAAACCGGTCTTAATTGCAGTCGATCTCGATCAGGTAGGCCAAAAGTCACGTCTAAAAGCGAAGACCAATTTATTTGCGTGCAGAGCAAACGCCAACGTACTCTAACTGCTCCAGAAATTTGCGAAGAACTCAACGCCACCCGAGAACAGCGAGTATCGGTTTCGACAGTGCAACGGCGTTTGCGAAACTATGGTCTAAAAGGTCGTATTGCTGCCAAAAAACCCTTGTTACGTAGTCAGAATAAAGTTAAGAGGTTGAAATGGGCCCAGAAACACAAAAACTGGACGTCTGAACAGTGGTCTAAAGTTTTATTTTCTGACGAATCGAAGTTTGAAATTTTTGGAGGGAGACGTCGTCAATATGTTCGACGACAAGTAGGTGAACGAATGATAAAGCAATGCGTGATGCCAACAGTGAAGCACGGTTGAGGATCAGTTATGGTCTGGGGATGCTTTGCGGGTGATAAAGTTGGTGATCTCGTGAGAGTCAATGGCATAATGGATAAGAAAATGTATCATAACATTTTGCAACGTCACGCTTTTCCATCTGGAAAACGGATTGTAGGCAGAGGTTTTGTTTTCCAACAAGACAACGATCCCAAGCATACGTCGAAGTTGTGCAAAAACTACATTTCATCCAAAGAGAACCAAAAAGAATTAAAATATATGGATTGGCCTCCTCAATCGCCCGACCTCAATCCGATTGAGTTGTTATGGGATGAATTGGACAGGAGTGTGAGAAAAATGCGGCCAACTAATAAAGAACAGCTTTGGGAATACCTATACATTTGTTGGAATAAAATTTCGACATCAACACTGCAAAAACTAATTACGCGAATGCCGAAAGTGTGTATGGCAGCATTGAAAGCAAAAGGCGGATATTTTGAAGAGTCTAAAGTTGGCAAAAACTGATCTTTTTTATTTAATTGTGGTTTTAAATTAGAGAATTACCTTTAATTTATTATGTAATAAAAGATTATTAAATACTTTTATTAGTACATTGTGTTATAGCTTCATTTAACCGAATTTACAGAGTGAACTTAAACTTTTGACCGGTACTGTATATCGGTCAACCATATCACATTACGTTTACATGTCAAAACTTTATATTAACAATTTCGTAATATATGTATATATCCTCGTGCCGCCCAATGTGCAATAAATTGTACAAAGTGACACTCAGCATAACTGCCCAGACTTTAGAAATTAAATTCAGAGCTAAACGCCCAGTGTACAATACGCTGTACATAAAAGTTTATCAGATGTAAGTTTTAAATTTTCGCGCATAATTCGAATTTACCTTGAGGTCGTGAATGGTCGGTTCAGTGGCGATCATTTTGACAGCTGAGGTTTGACAGATATTCATAGACAAGTGTTGTACTTCCGCAATTATTCAAACACGCGCGACACATGGGTATATAATCTTAATTTATTAAATGAATCATGGCTTTTATCGTTTAGAGAGTGACATAAAAATTATCCTAAATGTTTGTTTTATTGAAATATACTGTTATTTTTTTACAAAGGCACAAAAACATTTTTTTTTCTTAATCGTAAGATTATGTTCATCATATTGCACATTGGGCACTACTGTTATAAAAAAAAAAATATAACCTACAACTGAAGGTTCTTTTTTGATAGTTTATTTTAGGTCTGCATGATGATTTACTTGTTGAATACGAGCTGTAAGACTTTTTGCAATCACACAATAAAATTTGTGATCCTGGATACTAACCTTCTGGTGATGAACCAGATATTTACAGTCTTAGTGAAAAATAAAGTTTCGAAGGCAGTGATACTGAAACACAGCAAACATACAATAACTTATATATAATTAAGAAGGATATTAAGTTGTATGTTAAGGAAGTTTATTAACTATTTTTCAGCCCTTGTTATAAAGCATTTCGATGTCAAATATGAATGTTAACATACATAAAAAAGTAGCCCAATACTAAAAAATTTTTTTTTCTAATTATTTTTGATTTACGTGGCTTATTATGTAACTATTTAAGCAGAATAATAATAGTCAGAGGCTACGTTATCGCAATTACGTGCCTTAAAGTTGATTTAAAAAAAAAATATTTTATTACTTTATAACGTCAATCAAAAACCCAATGTGCATTTAAATGAACAAAAAATACGAAGGTGGAATTCAGTTTACTGTATTCATTTTTATTCACTTATACCCAGAAAAAAATTAAAAAAATCCTGCTCGAGATTTGTGTAAAAAAAAAATGTTTTAAGTGCGTGGGCAGTTACGACTTCAAAATATTATGGCTCATATATTGCACACTGGGCGTTTAGCTGATCATGCGTTTTTTTTCTTGTGCGGCATGAGGTTATATTTTTTTTTTATTTAATAAGTACAAGACAAACAAAAATGTGCAACTAAAGGTAAATGTTGTATAATCTTTGGAGTACTATCATCATATCACTCTTATTTCAAGTTATCAAAATTCGAAATTATTGGGAGCGCCTCGTTAAAACAGTAAAAGTGGCACTGAGGGCGACACTTAATGAAAGGTTTCCCAAGGAGGAGACACTAGTAACGCTGCTGATGGAAGCTGAAGCGATCGCAAATTCTCGCCCACTGACGCACGACGCCACAGACCCAGAGGACGCAACCAGCCTTACACCTTTCCACTTTCTAATTGGGTCTCCATCAAATCAAACCCTGCCATCGACCTTAGAAGACCGTGACCTGTTCGGCCGCTCAGAGTGGAAGAAGGCGATAAGGTTATCAGACCACTTCTGGAAACGCTGGGTACGTGAAGTATTGCCGACGATACAAACACAACTAAATGCAAAGGGAGATCGTGGCCAGGATCTTCTAATAGGAGATGTGGTTATTATAGTGGATGAATCCCTGCCGCGTGGAACATGGCCAAAGGGAAGGGTAACCAATATGTTCCCTGGAAAAGATGGCGTGAACAGGGTGGTGGACGTTGCGACGGCTGGGGGTACACTACGCCGTCCCCTCAAAAAACTTATTAGGCTTACTACTTAAGGCTTAATGAATGTATCCACTTAGATTAGTTGGTGCACTTGTTGCATAGCTGCACGAGGGCAGGATGTTGCATACTCTTTGCAGTACTATCATCATATCATTCTTATTTCAAGTTTTCAAAATTCGAAATTATTAAAAAGAAAATTGTCACATAGTGTTATTTTTGGGTTTCGATTTGGCAGTCATATAAAAACGTGTTATTCTCATCCATTTGTAAATATAAACATAATTAAATACGCATAATTCGCAAGGTAAAATCTCACTTTTATTCCACTCATACAGTCCATCTTTCCCATCTTTTTCAGTAAAGCTATGCAAGTTATGATTGCAGATTGTTACAAATATAAGTATATACATACAATAAAATAATACATTCATTTATAAAATATTATGGAAGACCGAGACGTGCATATATTGACCAAGCCAAAGAGAAAATTAATGTAGTGACGTATCAGGAACTCAAAACAGTAGCAGAGAAGAGAACGGAATGGCGAATACTCCACCGACAAGAGCTAGGCTCTTAAGAACAATGATGATGATGATAGGTAAACGAATTACAAATAGATCAGAATCAAGCGTCGGAAAGTCACATTTTTAAGCCATTCCTGGAGTGCTGTAGCAGACAGGGATTGCCTCTCGGACACCGGTAACCCGGTTCATAACTCAACAGCGTCGACAGTGAAAGAGTTTTTGTACGCATGAGACTTATTGTTTACAATTGTCAGAGAAAGATTGGCGCTAGATTGTAAACGGTAACCACTACCAGCAGCCAAGAGCCTAAATCTCTGAAAGGTAAAGTCGAGAAGCAGGCTTAAATAAGACATTAAAAAGCAATGACAGGAGATACTCACCATAGGAAGCCAGCCAAGCTTAGTTCAGAACTAGTACGTGATCATACTTAAGCAGACCGTAAATGTAGCAAATACAAATGATTTGCAAGCTACCGAGTTTTTCCAGATAGCTCCTTAGTATAAGGTCCAAAAAAGTAATATCACCGTAATGTATAAACGGCGAATGGAGTTTGCATTTTAGTTGGAGATAAAAGAAATTTCGGTACAGGGGGTGCCAATAGTACTTACGTATACTCTCATATTTTGTTGGTTTTATCTAACGGTGTTTCTCCGGTGTTACACCATAAACCGTCTGCTGTAGTCGAAAAGGCCTATGATGATGATGATCAACTTTGAATAGGAAGTTATAGTTGTATAACTATCTAGTTAATGTTATAGTAGTGTGACTAGTTTCCTATTTAGACTTGTTGTGGTTATCCTAATATGGTGGTTATTTAATTAATTTGTAATATAATTTCCCTGTAGGTAAGTAACGCTTTAATTCTGTAGGTAAGTGATCGTAAATAATTTATAAACTAAACATTGACTCCGGCACCCATTGTTAAAGTCATAAAATTTACGGTCTGACTTTCCTGGACTAGACTTCACCGTGCCTTATGAATTTTGTGACTTGTCACCTAGCGTGTGTTTATTAGTAATAAGTTAAACAAAAAGTATTTAAAACATCCAAACACAAATTCTTCTAAACGTAAGCGTTCTACATCCGAACAGTATATTTTCGCGTCTGTGTGTCTCGCGCGCCATTTCACACGTATCAACAATATCCGGTAAATTCTTCCAAAAATATAACACTTCCATCAGGTGAAATAATTGCTTAACCAACTGATATGATGACATATGTACTCAAGTCTCAAAACGAAACGTTGGCAGGAGAGCAGTTTTGGTTTTTTATGGGTGTATTTAACCCGATCTGGGTATATAAGGTCGACAATTGGTCCCTTTTTAATTTATTTATATTAGGAATCAAATGTCAGATATGGATGAAACCAGGGCCTTCAGAGTCCTAAGCTGGAATTGAACCAGCGCCCTCTGCAATCGGGACAGATGCCTAAAACTGGGCCACCCGGCTCACACGTCATGGGTCGATTTTTTTCTAGTAAGATGCATCCCTTTGGCCTCCATTTCTTTTCTTTCATATATGACATCTGTTTCAGTTTATAATTTATAAAGTAGGTAGTGTTTCTACTTCAATTAATAAAAATTCAAGTACATATTTTCATAAAAATCATTCCATTGGTTCCCTATAGAGGAAAAAATAAAATAACATAGTACTCACTCCATACATCAGTATTAGTAACAAAATGACTATCATTTTCTTAGTACCAGCAGGACAAGCCAAGCAATTTCTATGATAACAAAACTTCCGTGAGTAACCTTTCATAGTATATGTACCTATATTTAATACGTGAATGACCCGTTTTTAGCATATTTAACATTTGTATGACGTGTAATAAAAGTGACATATTTGTTAAATTATACCTAATATGCACAATTGCACAAACACATGGTCCGTATATTCCTGCTTGATCAAAACAGTGTGAATATGTACCCATAGAACGTTTTATGAATCATTAGGTACCTACTATATTAGCATTAGGCATAATTACTTAGCCTAATTATTATAAATAGCATTACAATGCCTAAAATGTCTTCTTTTTTATTACAAAACATGTTTGTATTGTGTATAATAATCTAAAGTCATTGAAAAGCATTTCTATATTGATGGACATGAGACCATGAGTATATAGACGTAGATATATGGTAACCATCGTTAATATGTAGATAAAATTAACAATACAAATTATCGGTTCTGTTTTATGACAATTGTAACATGACCATGATACTCATGATGCAAATACAGGATATTTGTCGCAATAAATTTTATTAGTAGTTTATTTACTACCTATATGATAATTCAATACCGTACAACAATTTTAAACGAGCACGTTCTGTATATGATCCGCAAGGTCTGGTCAATAATCCGGGGCGAGTATAAAATGCAAAGGTGGTAACACGGGTTATTTCCGTAACACAGTCATCGATTAAGGAGCGACAGGCTGGCAATAAAGGCTGGCCGGGAACGGGATGTTTTGAATCGCCACCGATTTAATGGCACACGTAATAACCGATAATTCAAATTTCAATACTCGCAACGACACGAACAGTTTTATTTCACATTTCATAAATAATTGATAAACGCGGGCACTTGAGCAGTGATAAAGGACTCGCAGCCGCCTGATTAATATGAAGAGCTGGTGCGATACAAGCACTCCAGCGCGCAAGTAGGAGAACCTTCAGCTGGCATGTTGTTACAGCATTACTTGCCAATAAAATAAAACTATACCTTACCAACCAAGTGGCATACTGTCGAATATTTTGTCCGTCAATGCTTACACTTAATTTTTTGTGCACATCAACAACTTTTATTACCACGTACCTAAACGTGGTAATAAAAGTTAAAAGTTGCAGTTTAGCACATAAGGAAAATCGTACCTACAGTCAAAACGTATTGTTTTAAATTACCAACGGGCGTTTGTAACCAAAGCTAAAGTTGGTTTTACTGTGCCTAATGTAATTTTTTTCTACAAGTTATGTAGGTAACATCAATATTTTTTCGCAAAAGCGTAAGATGCATAAATAAATAAATATATCTTTGATATCTAGACACCTATACTGTAGCACTGTACATTTGTATAAGCTACATATTTCCTTTAAATTATACGTTCTAACTCTCATGTTGGAAGACGTTAGACGAGTGGGGTAGTTATGTCAGGCCCATCAAAAGTGTAGGTCCGATATCAAGTTTAAGTTTAAGAATAAGTGTCGAGTTGCAAATATAGTTCACGTCGTGATTATGAACACCAGTCTATTTCGGTGTTTATGGGTGTCGGCGTGTTTGGATCGCCCGAAGGGGTATTAAGCACTATAAAGTGCCAGTTATTATTAGAAAGCAATAGCTAGCACATGTTTGTTCCTTAGCAAAGGTCGTAAATATCACAAAACAATCCGCAACAACTTCATTAGTGAAATCAATGCGATGCCGAGAATGATTGAAGACACACAAATCGGGTCGACGCTGTCGAGATAAATTAAACATATTTTTCAGATTGCGATAAAAATTAAAATGTGGCGGTTAAAAGGCCGTATTTGTGTGGGCGATGGAGCGCGGCGAGCTCCGGTTGCTCGCAAAAGAGTTGCAATTTTATGAATGAGTTGTTTGAATGAAACACTGTAATAAGGCGACGACGGAGCGCGTCGAAAAGCACGTGTTGAAAATTCAACTCCAGTCGCCATTTCAACTGCATATTGATATTTGGGGCGACGTAAAATGTATCGAAACTCATAAAACACGTACCCAATAACCGTCAATTCTTTATCAATTTGAAAACCAGCAACCTGTGTCACCATTTAAAACTTTGCAATGAGAATAAAAACTTTGCATTCATTATAACACCTTAGCTAATACATTTGCAATCACTGAAGGAAGTGGCACTAAAAAACTAGCATGATATCCTTAAGGATGAGCTCGAAGAGCTAGAAAAGCATGACACAGCTTTTTCATGTAAGAAAATTATCGAAGCGCATCAACTGGATGCAAATAGCGCATAGTGACCTAAAGCGAACATGACAACGCGAAAAACGAACAAGCAGAATATGACGGTAATAAGCCGGTTTAACGCATACGCTGACTAGAAATTAGCTCCGGGCAATTTGTATAATGGTGTATTCGCAATAATGTGACTGGGTAAGTCCAAGGTGAAGCTCTTGTATGTATTTGTACTTGTTATAAGTACCTGTAAACGCACCGTACACTACTTCGGAGGTATAACATTAAGCCCATACCACATATGTACAGTCGACGTCAAAGATATGTTTACACTTTTTGCCTAATTACATAGGAGTGAAGTGCAAAAGTGTAAAAATATTTTTGACTGTACAATGTACATGATTGTCGAGGCGGGTTATGCGTAAATTTGCAGTAAGTATATGTATTAATTTTAAACGGGCGATCTTGTTAGTGCGTTTCACAAATCCTGCAAATGCCATTATACAAATGAGTGAAATAGAGTTTCAAAAAAAAAAACAATTATACTAAGTAATTTTAAGTAGGTACTTATTATTAAATTGGGTTATTAAGAATATTTCGAAATAGGTAACGAGAGTAAAAAAAACAAAATAAGAGATATTATAGGATTCCTATTAGCTATTCCAAATTACAACCAAAGTATGCGCTATATTATTTAACCTATTTTCATCTTACTATATTATAAACAATAAAAATACACAAGGTTTAACGCCAGTCCTTTAAGAGGTACCTATAATTAAATTAAGAATACCTTAAAAAACCGGGCAAGTGCGAGTCGGACTCGCACACGAAGGGTTCCGTACCATAAAGTTGCTTAACTTTGGTCAAAAATCACGTTTGCTGTATGGGAGCCCCACTTAAATCTTTATTTTATTCTGTTTTTAGTATTTGTTGTTATAGCGGCAACAGAAATACATCATCTGTGAAAATTTCAACTGTTGAGCTATCACGGTTCGTGAGATACAGCCTGGTGACAGACGGACGGACGGACAGCGAAGTCTTAGTAATAGGGTCCCGTTTACCCTTTGGGTACGGAACCCTAAAAACGATTCAAGTGTATTTTACCCACATTGCTAACAGATCACCGACCGATAAGGTCTATTATGAATAGCCGACACGTTTTATACCTTTTCTGTTTCACTCGCACTTTGTAACGAAGACGGAATACAGAGTGTTTGTTTATTTTTACTAATTTTTGTATGTTACGGCAATACTAGTGCGCACTTTGAACTAACAACTTAGATAAGATATAGTGAATAGGATATTATAGTGAATAAGATATAGTGATCCCTATTGTAGAGGAGATAGGTTATATCGAGGTAGAGTTAGACCAAGAAAAGTCTGCAGAGATAATGACAGCACACGCAGTGCAGGTGTTATTTTAAACGTCAAACTTCTATTAATTTATGACGTATAAATAACACTGCCACTGCGTGTGCTGTAAAAATAATATGCAGAATTTTTTTGGTCTATCTCTACATCTTTTCGTACAGCCTTTAAAAAAACGTTTGACAATAAGTTTGTTTACCCTTAAAAATAAAAATCAATGAAAATATTAGAATTTAAAGCCATGACAATATGAATTACGTAATATCATTATAATATAATAAAGTAAAAATAATTAGTTACGATACAAGTGCGGAAAAGAGGAAATTCGAAACGAGTGGCGATAAATTAAAACACGACCGAAGGGAGTGTTTTAAATCGACACGAGTTGCGAATTACCTATTCGCACGTATATCGTACAACGTTTTACAGTACATAATAAGTAATGAATATAATTATTACAGTAGGTACATATGGTCCTATTTTCCCGCACTAGTGACATATTATGACCCTTTAAACTTATGACATACGCACGAAAAGTGCTATTTACGCACTAGTGAGGGAAAATAGGACCATATGTACCTACTGTAATAATTATATTCATTACTTATAATAAAAGCTATCGTTGACTCTTTTTTTTGACGAACTTATATTATAAGAAGATGCATACTTACTCGTTTTTAGGGTTCCGTACCCAAAGGGTAAAACGGGACCCTATTACTAAGACTTCGTTGTCCGTCCGTCCGTCCGTCCGTCCGTCCGTCCGTCCGTCCGTCTGTCACCAGGCTGTATCTCACGAACCGTGATAGCTAGAGAGTTGAAATTTTCACAGATGATGTATTTCTGTTGCCGCTATAACAACAAATACTAAAAACAGAATAAAATAAAGATATAAATGGGGCTTCCATACAACAAACGTGATTTTTGACCAAAGTTAAGCAACGTCGGGAGAGGTCAGTACTTGGATGGGTGACCGTTTTTTGTTTTGCTTTTTTTTGTTTCTTTTTTTTGCATTATGGTAAGGAACCCTTCGTGCGCGAGTCCGACTCGCACTTACCCGGTTTTCTTATTAGATTCGACAATGTGACCCAGTTAAATTCTTATTGGCCAACTTAGTAAATAGGACAGTATCGAAGAACTTCATACTTACAGACATTACGGTTTTATTTCACGTGAAAGGTTCAGATGCCTGCAACAACACCTCAAAATCTTCAAATACAAGGTGGAGGTCCCATATGTACCTACCTATATTAGGTACGTATACTCTGTGCCAGTTCATGATAAACATTAAAACATAATCGATGTCAATCCATGTTCCTATCAATGTAGGTTTAATTTTACTGGCTTAATAATAAAAATACTAATCGGCGGGTCTTGCGACTAGTCCAAAATGTCTGCAGCACTATGTATAATTGACCCATCCTCCTTTCTATTGAAAAACTTTAGTTCCGAAATTGCTGGTTAGTAAGCTTGTATAAAATTCGAAATTCAACTTTGTAGCGTTAATTATTTAAAATTCGAATAGAAATTGTAAAGTTACCTTGCAGACCTCGCATCTAAATATATTTGGTCATGATATTTTGAGTTATATATTCACCAGTACTAGAGTTCACTTTTATTAGCGATTTCATCAAGATGTAGCTTTACTGAATTATATTTGAGTGATATAGTTAGAATGTAACTGTGAGATCCTCGTATTTCAACCCGTACAAGATTGTAACCTTTTCCCCTTTTTCATGTAATGTCATTGAGTTTTTCTTTATTTATTTAAATGCCATCTAAATGAGTGGCCATCTAAACGTTACGGTCACGTGATCGCGTTACACTGTCTCGAGTTTATCATTTTTTCCCCACCTCAAAAAGTGCCCAGCACCGCTAAAGAAGTTTTCACTTCAAAAAACTACAAAATCCACGAAATGAATAAGTTTGCTTTTGGCTACCTCCTGTAGATGTGACGACGGCCGTGAACGAGGCCAGCGGACAACTTTTATAATATTAATATGCATTCATTATCATTATACACCATTACTACGTATTTATCTTCACATTACTACTTTGCGGGCATTAGAATACGGCTGGCGGTTCGCTTTCAATATTTATTCTTCCCTTATTCTACCTTCATTAGGGAAGGTGTGAATTTCTTTAAGGCATTATGCATTTCGAGGGTGGGCCAATTCCGGCGTTATCGGCGAGGATATCTCGACAGGATGCGGTCGAAATAGACACTCGCGATCCACCATGTAATTGTCCAATTAAGTCACAATTTTATGTAAATAACTTTTGATGGAAAACAATTGATCTCGTTTACACGAGGAAAGGTGCGTGCACGGGCTTAACGGCTCACAGCGGGAGTTGACTGACGCTTCATTAAGAGAATACCCGGCAGGATTATCTCTCGCGAAAGTCACATGTCGGACATAGAAGAATCACGCGCGGCTGCTCCGACCGCACTTATCTAAGATCGTCGGAAACACATTAGGAAAAAACGAATGCTTAGTTAATTAATTAGTGTTTTCCTATTCACGCGAACGGGGCCGGCACGTCAGTGCGCAATTAAGGACGGATCACACGGCACTCGCTAATGCCACCACCACATGACAGATTGTCACTGCGCCTACACATATGACTGCTTGTGGAAAGCTAATAAAACTGTTCTACATTCTTATTTTTATGTCCGTTTTGTGTAGTTTGACATAAAAATCGCATCTTTAACAAGTTACATAAGTGTTATGTGCTTTTTATTGACATGTTTTCGTTAAAGCTGGTTTTTCTCTGGCATCGAATATAATTTGTCACATGACATTTGTTTTGAAATGATCTATGTATTACGTCTACGTCTGCTTACGGGTTTTGAACACCAACTTGACAAATTATTTATTGTGATATTGTGATAAATTAGTAGTAAAAACAAAGAAAACAGTAGTTTTATAATGTAGTTGATATTTAAAAGGGAATATTAAGCAGATTTTTCCTTAATTTTGATATTTACTTGTTTTTGATATTACAAAACTGTAAATTCCCAAGCGGAAGTAACTAAACACTATTCCTCATTTCCCAATGGAACATGTTCATTATACTCGATTGTTGTTATTTGTTATTATCGAAGGTCAAGCCCGATAAGTAGAGCGAATGGGATTATAAATTAGAATTATGATCATTATGAATAATCTATGGGAATGTCGTATTTGAATGGACAATAGGTTATTTGACTACTAGTCAAATCAATTTCTTTTTTTGATCTGTCAAAACTCAAAACGATTTTGCTACTATGGAATTTATATGAAACACTAGCTTGTGACGTCACAATCAAATCACCTACTCTTTATAGTTATATACGGGTTTTAAAAAATATATATATTATTACTAAATATAATTGCTGTCTACGTTTCTTAATCTTCTGGTGCTTTATTCCATGCATGGTGTAAAATAATTTATTTTAAATACAGTCAAATACCCTATTTTAATTACGGTATTATTAGGAGCTTAAAATTTATATCACAAATGTCTACAACTCAAATCAAGCCTGCGTCCTATCTATTTGAACGTTCAAGGAGAACGTTTCATTTCATTTAAAACTTGTCCTATATTATGTTACATATTACTATTCCTTGGGTCTCCAGTTACGCTATGAGATTGGTTGAAATCCGTCCAGCTATGTTGTCATATTGTCACCTACCAATTTATCAATATCTCTGATTACCAATATATTTTTTACAGACAGACATAATTAATAGATGCGCTACAAGCCTCAGTTAGTTAGTTAGTCACTTAGTTAGTTAGTTAGTCACTTAGTTTGTCTTAATCTGTAATTTTGAAGTATTCGTAAAAATGGATAAAACATAAATGAATGAATGAAATTAATTTATTCCAGAAATAATCCATATGTGATTAAAACATTTAAAACTAATTACATA
Organism: Cydia fagiglandana; assembly: GCF_963556715.1. Taxonomy (NCBI): domain Eukaryota; kingdom Metazoa; phylum Arthropoda; class Insecta; order Lepidoptera; family Tortricidae; genus Cydia; species Cydia fagiglandana. Next base: position 11,783,973 of record NC_085959.1, read on the forward strand.
ATAAAATACAAAAAAAGATAGAAAAAGATAGAAAATTTTCTTTGGCTATTGGTCAGGATGCGTAGCCAACATGCCAATCGTTTACGCTCCGTAGCGGACAAAACGCAACTGTCACTGTCGCACTATTATGGAAGAGTGATAGAGAGACACTAAGCGTTACGTCATCGTGGCGCAAACGATTGTTACCTTGGCTAGTCATCCAGGAGTCTGGAGCTGCTTGGCGATAATCCAGGGGCAGTTATCGCCAAACACTGAGCGAGCGACCTAAATCGGCTGTTTTGAGGGACAAAGGTGACTTGATGTGATGCGATTTTTGTGACACGATTCGTTCGATTCGTATGTGTATGATATCGATTTATCATATCTTTTACACATCGCGTCACTTTTGAGTATTAGCTTTGTCGCTAGGACAATGCCTTCGGGGTGAAGCGGTATCAAATAACTATTCCAAAAGTTAAAAGTCCCGAGATATTAAGAGATGTGACAGAAAGCGAGACGAAGAGAGTCTCATTATGAGGGTGGTTCTTTTTTGGTACGAAACCATAAAATAGTGAATTTAGATCGGCATAAATTAATAAATTAATATTCATGTTTTTATGCAAGCCACATGCAAGGTAAGCTTTTGGCTATCAAAATCAAACAGTCTCTATAAAAATTAAAAACCATCTTTAACCGATTTACGACACTTAAGTGATCCCTTCAGTGTTTCAAAAACAAAGTTTGTATGGAGCACTAACATGACGAATTAAGTTATTGCTCACGCGCAGAGGTCAACATTATCAAAACTCCTGGTCTTATTTATTGGGACGTTAGTTTTATGATTTGTTCTAATTTTAAGCATATTGCTAGGAACTTTTTTTTAACAGTAGGTATATAATGTCGGTACATCCACAAACCTCTTCGCATTAAAAAAAATAGTGAACTAAAGCCGCATGTAAAATGTTATCTTACGCATTCCTTACGTTAAGGAATCCGTTTTATTAATAAAATAACGGAACCTCAGAGGCAGAACACAGGTCCAATTGTGTGTCGCAAGAAAGCGTAACACAGATGTAACATATACAAATGTGTAATAATTAACCAGCGTTAACTGAAACAGTAGTTGTTAAACAAATATAAAAATTGGCCGGTAGGAAATAAATCAGATTCATGGAAAAAATCGGGACGGTACTCGTATAATCGCGTGGTTTTCTCATGATGAGGAACGCGAGCAACCGCCGTGACGGGCGCTTATCACCAGCTCTATCAAATTGTCATGCTTCTTCATTAACCGACTATGAGCGGATTAAATAGGGGGAATATGCTCTAATATGTGAGCTAATTCTAGAATAGTATCTAGATACTAAAACATATCTGTAATTAACAAAAAAAAATGCCTGCCTTAATGTGATAATTTGTATACGATCCATTGCTTGTTTCCGGTTGCAGTAAATTCTATGAGATTAATATTCGTTGTACTAGTTGCTTATGTGTTCGCCTAGGCTAGTCTGTGGCCATGAGTAAGACCATTCATAATAAAAAAAAACTTTGATGTGACCCACTTCAATTGTGTGCATAAATGCCGTTTGAACTTTAGTTGTCTATGAATCATTGAAAAGATTTTTATTGAGGAGTTGCTCTTACACGGTGGCTAAAATTATTGATAATGTTTATGATTTAGGTAAATATTACTTATTATCTTTCATTTTTAAGGCATGTATTTCGAACACATTACGTATAAGGTGTATTCGGATAATTCCGGAATTCAGATGAAAATCACCCTTAATTCCATCATAATAAAAGTCTCTTTTCGGAATTATCCGACAGTTTTCGACATTCGGAATTATCCGAGTAAACCTTATTGTTTTTTGACTATGACTATGAAAACTAAAACGCGTAATATCTAGTAGGTAAAAACGAATATCAGACGTGGTTCTATCAGAGTTGATCTCTTTCATATTGACTAATTAAACGTGCTCTACCTATCCCTTTTGGGAAATCAGCTATGAGTGAATGTAGAAATTGAATAAATATTTTAATGAGATGTTACGGAGAGCACCTCGGTGTCGGCGAGGCCAGCCCGGGTACCTGGGGACCGCTCTGCCACCACGGTTAGTCGAGCGACAAACGTGTCATCGATATTTTTTGCCCGACTGATGTCTTTAACGAAATTCATGTCATTGGGTCCGATTTCTTTTAGATTAACATTTTTTTACGTTATTTAACAAATAGATCGGTCCCTTATACGCTCAAATATTCAGTTACATGGTTTAACACTTAAAAGGGCTTAACGACTCTAACACATCCTGCGGGTTACGATAAAAAATACGACAAAAAGAGAATACTTCTCGTGTTTGTTTTTTAAAAGATGTCTGCTGTAGATAAGGTGCAGCGGCACTTTAATCCTCGAACCGTCCGATATTTGAAAAGGATATGATGACAACTTTTTTGTGTTCTTTATCTAATAAGCACCTATAAGTGCGCAACCAATACTTAAGTCAGCGCGCGGTATCCGACCGTTTCCCTTTAAATACTTACACTAATTAATCGCGGTTAGATAATGACAAAGCTGCGATGCAACGGTAATATAGGAAAACTGATTTAACGTAAAGTTGGGGTAACGATGGTAGGTACCTTAAGAGTAGGGACCGCCTTTAAAATTGTTGTTCATTTCATTAACAACTACAGTATGGATATGATGGTCGTTCTTGTCTACGTGACAGCGTGATAAAACAGTGTCCGTCACTTTCTATCCCACGGTGTTAAAAAGTGACAATTATTTTATCACGTGGATAAAGATGGATAAAGCTAATCATAATACGCCGGCTGGATGGGTCCGAAGAATCCGCCCAAAGAGATAAAGAAAAAATATGTCGATGCGCTTTTAAATTTGGCTATGTGATGTGGCAAATTCGTAGGAAAGAATACAGTGAAAACACTAGGTACATAAACCTAGCTTTAGCTTTCACGGTTTAATTTCGGTTTTCAATTTGTTGACATTTTCAACGTTAATGGTCTAATTTTGTTATTTTGATTTATATATATATTTTTTTTAAATATAATAAATAAATCCACCTCGATAACTATATAAATAGTACATATTTGTAAACGGGGCGCGTCATAGGTTTCACTACGGTGTAAACAATTTAAACTGCCAGTGATAAACTCGATTGATATTAGGTAATTGAGGTACGGTTTGTGTATAAATAGCTCCTAAACTAAGGTTTTTTAGCCTATACGCACGTTACTTCTTCCTACAATAAGGATTCGAATTGTTCTGAAACATCGAGATCGATACTCCGTGGGTACCTAAATTATCGGTTTAGGTTATTACGAAAGGAACTAAGGCTCGCCACTCCATCCGCTATAAAATTTGAAAAAAGTATTGGAAATAAAACGCAAAAGAATAAAGTAAACAATTGAGAATTATTGTCTACGTTTTGTCTTGCTTACATGTTTTGTATGGCACATAGTTATTTAAAACTTCTTTTCAATGCGTTACTATAAATGTGAAACAAAAACTTACTAATTATAATTTATACTTTTTTTTTTAAGAAATCGGTTGCCAATACAGCTTGAAACGTTTATACAATACAGGTCATCGAAAGAAGGTAAAGTTACTCTGACTTCTCTTAGCCACAGCCGGAAAGCTCCCTGTCAAATTAGGTAATCAACAAGAACAACAATCGGCCGACAATGGAAGTACTGGACTGGGACACAATCACAATGGCCACTGCGCGGTGAACAGGATCAAGTATTTACTACAGAAATTATGTTCTTCCATTCGACAGATAGATAGGTACTCGTATCGTTTGAATGGATTGAACCCTTTTAATCACCGGCATCGGTTTCAGCTGCGTGCTCGCTCCAGACCAATATGATTACTATTGTCATGACCTTTAAGTCGAACGAGCCACATTCAAACTGTAGCCGTAGAACCCGTCATGCACACTGTTAGCGAGCAAGGATTAAACACTATGTAATGCAGGGTATGTTATGTAGGTAATTCAGGGATTCGTCACTGAACGGCTTCGGGATTACCTCTATAATACCCTGAACACAACAAATGTTTTTAGCCTCTGAGTGATAAGAGTGGGCAAACTAGTGTTTAAACTGAAGTAACTATAGACCAAGAAAAGTTTGAACGAGTGAATTGCAGGCGAAGTAGCGGGTGGCATGGCGCGTTTAGGGAGATAGTGAAGCCATACTCCGGGCATCACATGGGTCAGCTTAGCGTAGTCCACCCTCACAGTTAACCGCGCCTTTACTTTACGGGGCTTACGTCCACAAGAAACAATGCTCTTTGACTTATTAAACCTCCGCGTCGCTCACAATCACATCCAGTGTTGCTATTACTTTAAGTTCAAATCAACGGAAATTATTTTCAAACATCAATAAATCCTGGAAATATAACAGCAAAGGGCACAAAAGACGTATTAATTACGATTTTCTTTGAAATAAATTGACAGAGCGTTGTATCATAAGCGGTCGGGTGGCATTTCTCGGTTCCTAATCCCATTGAAGTTACAATAAAATCTCGGACAGCCGGGACCATTTTTCATTCGAACGACAAATATTTAGAAAGCTATTTATCCGCGTACGAGTCTGCACATTGGATAAAGGCCGTGGCGCATTGTGCTCCGACAACCGCCGGATGTTTATTCTGCGACCGCGATATCGATTCAGGTAGGCCGGCGAATAAATCTATTACAACAATAATAGCCTATTGTTATTAAATATGAATTCTTCAAAGGATATTAGTTTTGCTTCCACGTCTAATCTAATTTTGTCACACAGAAAAGGGTAGAGAATCGTCTGACGATGTGAGCGGCACGCCCAGTTCCCGACGTCCCCTTTGCATACTCACATTTAATTCACATTTACTATCCATCATCGGGAGCTATGCTAATCGCATTGTCTATGCTTTCATCAATATAGTTCAGCCGTTGGCTCGTTCGCGGGGTCATAATAGTTTTTGCACGTAACCAAGTCAGCATACCACGCCCGTGTCAATGTTTGTTAGCGTTACATCTGCCTGTGCGACTGTCGCTTTGCGTTAGGAGGCCTCCATTAACCATTATTGTATACATGTACTTTGATCGTGTACTTTTGCAACAGCGAATGTGAAAACGCGCCATAAAGGCATTTCAAAATTTACAACTTACAGAGCACCATATCGACAGCCTCCAACAGTCCGCCGCCGGCGACGGCCGGGATGAGCGGCGCGGGCGGCGGCGCGGCGCGGCCCGGCTCGCCCGCGCCCGCCGCGCCCCGGTGCTGCGACACCGGCCGGCCCATCTTCCAGGACCCTATAACCGGCCAGACGGTCTGCTCCTGCCAGTACGAGTTCCTCAACTACCAGCGGCTGGCATCGGGAGTGCCGCTCTCAATGTACAGCGCGCCCTACTCGGACGCCGCCGCCGCCACCGCGGCCGGCATGGCCGCCTACTTCCCTGCCCTGGCCGCCGACCAACCGCCTTTCTACACTAACGCCGTTAGTACCTTTTGTTTTTTCTTGTGCCTTGGGACATAATTTCACTTATCGGGAGTAATTAATTCCTTTAAAACAAAACAGTGTTAGTTACAATAAAAAAAATACTCGTTTTATAACCGAGTGGGCCTTGTAACACGAGCAGATAATTAAAACATAGGTACGGTAGAAGTACTAGTGCTCGACGCTGCACTAGTATTCGACATGGTCACTTTATGTCAGTGACATTTAGATTTGAATTAGATTTGAATACAGATAATAAATCTTTGCCGTTCAATTTTATCCTACATTACTTTGACATAAAGTGCCCATGTCGAATACTAGGAGCACTAGTACTTCTACCTTACTTGTTGTACTGACTCCAAACTATAAAACTTTTTAACAGCTTTTAAAAATTAGACCTTTAGACTTCTTATTTTTCGTACACATTAGGTAATTATACTAATTATTATCTTCAATGTAGGTATCATCATTGTAATTGACGTTGTGTGTCACGCTTTAAACATAAAATTCACAATAGGATATTTAAGAAAAGTTATTTTTATAAGTCATAAGTCACTGAACAAATTTTGATCAGTTTGATAGCCTACATTTATTGCTCCATTTCAGGGCCCACCCGGTATAGGTATAGGTGTCGTGCGTGAATTCACTATAGGTGGGTTCACTAGGTACGTATGTTTTCCGCGGTGTTTGCTAAACCATGCTACAGTAAAGATCACAATACCTCGAGTTCCTAATGAATCTAATGGTAGCGATACACTTTTCATTTCATTAACATTGATATTGTTCGTCGTAAATAAACGCTTTTCGTTTAAGGCGCAATCTTGATCTGGCTTTTGTTTTTAAATAATCCGTGTTATTCAACTTCCCTGGGGTCTATTAGATAATTTACCTCCTCATACTTCTTCAATTTGGGTTTCAATCTACATCTCCATTCGATCATCTCTCTCTTTATAAAATTGTGTCTGTATATTATCCATAAACACAATAATTACAATGTTTACATTTCAGTCAATATGCAAAGGAAATAAAAAGATAAGGTCACTTAGAGGAACTTGCTAATATCTCTTGTAATTTTAATTATTAACTTCAATAATATCATATTAATGTCCAAGAAGAGCTACATTATTGCGACGAGCGCGTTTAATATATATAAATAGTTAAATAGTAAATCCGGTCTGATTTATCATTTGTTTTGTACCTTCCTACCTATTGGAATTACTCAAACACCCGATGATTTAGTTACGAAGTAGGTATCAATTGATCAAAAGTGTGGTCAATGGATAGTTTCAGCATTATCATCAGAATAGGCACGTTCGGGCAAGCAGGCTAAAACAAAATACATACATAAGTACCTAATGAAATATGCATCGTAACTCGCTGGGCACTTACTTTACTATTAATTTATGCTCACTAAGATATAATCTGCCGCTGAGATGTTAATTTACGGATGTTACATCGAAAGTTTAATATTTTCGTTTTTAGTGTATTTTTATCTTGACGAAGAAATTGCGACTATACCGAATTGAGATAGATTTTTCTTCAACTAAGACTCTATGTCCTACGTTATTAGTGCTATTGGTTATAATGGAAATGGTGACGTATTTTCCTGATTATCAATAGAGATAGAATACCAAGTAGGTAGTATAATAATTGACCGAGTGTTTCAGCTTGGGTAAAAATCTTTGCCTGTCTGTCTAAACGACCGAGTGGTCAGACACTCCGGATATTCTCCTCTGCAGGTCGCATTTTTCAACAGAATCTCATGAAATTTTGTGAGCAGTTTTGATAGTTAAATAGAATTTTTCTGTTAGCTCACACCTCACAGAGCCTCTAGTTTAACATGTATAACCAAATCTGTTCGAAATGAACTGACCGATAATATACCTACATATAAACATAACAAAGTTTTAAGTACCTACAACACATAAAGCTATTACCAAAAGGCAATTAGTTTAAGGCGCGTTAAGCGGCCGCACGGATAATGAGCGGAGAACTACCTCAAACAAGGAAGATTAACCTCGAAACCGTACAAGTGGAGGTTCGGCAAAATGGCTCAATACAGCTACATACGCACGTGCTACATGTAATACTACCTACATAACGAACTACATAACATACTTTACAAGACGAGTTTAGCTTTTCGCCGTATAACACATTTAAAAACCTAATAACAGTTGCAAAAACATTAATTATACGTATTCAAGTAAATTAATACATACGGTTATTTAATTGAAAACAAAAATACTAGTGAATATATTGCCTATCAGTTTAAACCGATTCGTATTAGCGGTCCCGACCAGTTCCATAATCCGATAAAGCTGTAATTTTGTCGAAATCTTATTAAGTCTTAAAGTAATTATGTTTAAAGAAGCCCAATACCTCGGGATCAAGATATCATCTCATTCTGTAAGATTATTAGTATCTAAAGCGCAGCAGCTTACCGGTTATCATTCATTTCACTCTTGACACCTGCAACAATAGGAATTACTGAAAAATAATAAGGTTCGGATGTCAAAATAGTTTGTTTTTTAGATGCTGTCGTCCTCTCGCGCTAAGTACCACCGCGGGGACGATGTGTACCTTATAAAGCTCACGTATAAATTAGAATAATCTGATGATGTATGACCTTTTTGTCCGTTATTTCATAAAAAGTTGTATCAAGCTCCATTCGGACTTAACGGCTTTATATGTTCGACGATTCCTTTATCACCGATTAGGACTTGTTTTCATAACATCCTGTTTTTATTTACTTATTAAATGCAAACAACATTATTTATGGTTGTAAAACTTATAGGTCATTGGATTGAAACCCGATAAATCTATAGGTATTGGTATTATTCTAATATTTTGTCTCTATAATAAGTGTAATAGGGTCATGAATACCACTGCGTTTGAATGATTACAGGAAATTTTAACGGTAAGCAAGTCCGCACCACCGCTGGTGTGATACGAAGCTCGAATCCGTGTGTGGGTAGTGACTTTGAATGATAATGATCATAACAACATAAAAGTAGCCACGGCGCGTAATATATGGCGCGTAGTAAAACTTTTGGAGGAAGGTGTTAAAAGATGGGGCCGTGAACGTGTCCCGGCAGATGATTCAATCATTCATGGAGATATGATCGTATATCATCGGTGGCGAAAGTGTGAACTTGCTCGCTCCTTGCTCGCCTTCAATGGGATCCTGCCTCCGTGTTTTTTTCACGCCTTTTATTTTGTCTACGATTCATTATTTTTTTACTCTTTAAGGGTAGTCTAATGTTATGTTTTTATAGCCTTTTTTTGTACTGTGTTGAATTCGTTGTCAGATTATAAAATGGTTCTATGCCGTCTTTGTAAGGGCGGGCGTTGAATACTGTAAACAAACATAAATTTTCTAATCTCTGAAAACAACTTATTATAGTTATACAATATTGATTTGATACCTACTTAGGTAAGGTAGTAATGTTCAACAAGGTAAACAAGAGGGAACTAAACATATTTATAACAAATTAAAAGTCGGGATAATTTGCTTAGTAATCGTTTTGCATTTTGTAGGTACTAATTATCCGATTTACTTTTAGTTGATACCTCTACCCTACAACGTTAATTATACGTGCTTATTAGGGGAGCCGGGGGCTTAATGTAACAGGGGTAAATAACGCTCAATGTTGACGGGGAATTAAAAACATTTTTTTTTTTTTTGCTGAATGACTTTCTTATAACGTCGATAATGTGAACACCGCCATTGCCCCGCCAGACATCGAAGGGAGTGGATGTGCATACGAGCTCCCAGTAACTACTCCTATTTTTTCAAAAAGTGTCTGGTGTAAAGGTGCGTAAACATTTAAAATTATTTTGTAATCGGGATTAGTGCTGAGATTACAAAACCTCGTTCTCAGAATCATAAAATTATACATATGTTAGACAATACAGGCCATTTTCAAAAAAACTGTTACAACAAGCCCCAATTACGGGGTAAGTTGTTACAACTCCCAGTTTTTCAAAAAGTGTCTGGAAAAGATGCGTAAACATTTAAAATTAATTGTAATCGGAATTAGTGCTTAGATACATACTTTACAAACCCTCATACTCAGAATCATAAAATTATACATATTTTAGACGATACAGTTTTTTTTCCTAATACTGTTACTAGGGTTTCTGGTTTCTCGACCTTTTTAATTTCTCGAGGCACGGGAATTCTCGACCAAGATTTCTCGAGTTTCTCAAGTATCTTGAGAAATTTTGAAAGCTCCAAAAAACACCATGTTATTTTTTTTTTTTGCTTTTTTACACATCAAACTCGTAGGAATCGTAGGTGAGATCAATAATTAAACATATGGTACATTTTTAGGCACCATAAATTGCACTTAATAATCAAAAATACAACAGCAAAAAAAAACTATAGGTGGCGTGCGCACCGGCGATGTGTTATGCTATAGTGTATTTCTTTAGGTATTCAACAAAATATAAACAAACCACAATATGGTATTTTATTAGGCAGCAATATTCAAGTCAATAAATTTAACTCGATGTGACAAAACTTATAACAGAAGTTTTACTACGTAATATGAATTACTCGTACTTACTCAACATAACAATAAAGCTGCTAAAATTGTCATATTTTGCTAGTAGGAATATATCGGGATGATTTGATTTATCAATAGTAATTTAATTTTGTAATATTTGTTATTACACTTATTACATGGTCCTACGATTCGTTACAAAATGTTTTAAAGCGTTTTTCAATAAAAAGACACTACATGAATGTCATGAATCATGATATGTATAGTTCAAAAGTTTCAAAACATGAAAATCGGTTAAAGCTAGAACGATAGGGGTCGGATCAAGGTAGTTTTTTATTTGGTTGGTAATAAATGTTTTAAGTAGGTTACCTACCTGAAAATGTAAAAAAAACATTGTTCATATTTATTTAACTACCTAAAAAAATACATTATAGACACATCATGTGTTAAACGCGTGTTTTCTTTTTACTTATCACTAGAGATTTATTTCTCGAGTTCTCGAGGCATTGAATATATTTTTCCCGTCTCGACTTAGGACAAATTTCTCGAGATTTCTCGCCTCGGGAATTCTCGAGCACAAACCCTAACTGTTACAGCAAGTCCCCCGCTCCCCTATAGTTAAAAAATCCTGAGAAACAAATAGTTAAGAAACGTTCTGAGGTAAAACATTTTATAGAAGAATGGATGTTTCGTAAAAACTTGTGTTTTCCTTTCAATCATTCGTAGGTACCTTTGCGTGTCCATTAAAACATTTGACGGATAAACATTTATGTTCCATAATAATAAAGTTCACCATGCTAATGTAAATGGTTATATGACTACGACTCATTATTTTTAAAGTTACCTACCTATTAGTAGCATGTTTTTTTTGATTATACGTATATTATTTATCTTATATGTATAGGTACTTATATTTACGATACCAACTATCAAGACACCAGTATTGCATCTTAAGTGCCGTTTATCATTAATACTTACCTACCTCTTTATTTAATAACTAGAGTATATTGGATAGACAGGCTAAAATATTAACCAGGTCCATGAATAAATAACCATTAAAGTCAATCTTTATAAACCTACTATATAATGCTAATATAGATAGTATGTATTAGGGAATGCTCCCGGTACTTACTGTATTTGTATAGAAAGTCAGTACCTTGAGCACTCCCTAGTATGTATACAATATAAAGCTAAGTACCTATGTCATTACATATGTGACCATAGAATATCTAATTTAGCCTAGAAAGTAATGTCGCCTTCATCTAACTTTTATTAAGACCAAAATGTGATTCTGTTAATTATTAGTACCTAATAAGTAACCTCTACCATAAATAAATAGGTAAGTACATATATTAAAACTGTATTTTTTATTCCTTATGCATAATTGTTTAAGTATGAATTTCCATGGGAAAAATTATCCTTTAAAAACAAATTAGAGAGTATATTACTTATATGAATGCATAATTATAACGATATTAATATAAAAGTAGGTACTTAAATATCGCACCGATACCTGCTTGGTATAGATTTGCCTAAATCGGCGAAGTCGCCAAGCCGCACAACATGGCGCGTTACAATAAATCCCGAATGCAGAATCGCGTCACGTCACGGCTTAGTCCGATTATTTGTAGTAACAGAAAACTGGAATTATATCAGAAAGGTCTAACCAACAAAGAGCGACAGAGCGCCTGGATTACGCTGTCGTACTTGAGTAAAATTTATTATCGGATTTTCGATTCGGCCACCAATGAAGTTGTTGAACAACAAAATCTTTTGATAGATTTATCCTGGCTGACCGCATTAAGAGTCGCTCCTGAGTTATTTTAATGCGTCGCTATAAATTTTTGGACCCTCAGTTCCTTTGTTACTGTCAGAGTTTTTACGCAATTTCTTTGATAACTTGTACCAATTAAACTTTATTCGTGTTCATATCATTTTTAATGGTTTTATAAGATTATATGAAAACATGTTAGTATTATTATCAACCGTTGTTACACTTTGCTAAATAAATGTAAGCCTTAACATGAGTATACACATACCTATACATAGTTCGTTTTGAGGGTATAAAAATGCCACACGATTATTCGACAAGTGACGAAACTTACGAGTAAATAATCTGTACCTAGTTATTAAATTAAAGTAACCCGGTGACGGAACTCTAAAAAGGTGCGTTTGTCTCGTAGATGATTGATGCTCTCATCTTGTATCTGGGCCCATTAGCTCGTATAATAGTTAAGACGAGGACTTTAAGCGATCGATCAGGGAATCAATCCGGCGAGGACCCGTAATGGATCGCGCTAACGCTACCGGAAACGATGTTTTAATAGATTCACTTCGGACTTTAAACCGGTTAAATTAAAGTTTTTGTGTTCAATGCGCCAATGTTAAGCATAAGTAAATAATCTAATTTGATTTTAACCGCTTTTTATACCGCGGCTTAGATTAATAAGATCAGCCTTTTGATTAAATATAAGTAAGTAGGAAGATCATGTAGGTGTTACAAACGCATGTTTTTTTTTACAGGCTGCGGGTATCGAACTGAAAGAGAACTTGGCGGCTAGCGCTGCGAGCTGGCCCTACCCGACTGTGTACCACCCCTACGACGCCGCCTTCGCTGGCTACCCCTTCAACGGGTGAGCTCTTTTATCTATTTATGTAACGATATAGCGTCACAATCCGTGACAGTTTAGGCACAATTGCGAGAGTTCATGATTGTGCAGTATTCATGAACCTATAGCGATCTAAAATTCACGTTGCTCGTGGGCCTCTCCTGATTTCTAACTCCCAGTGACAGTATCGGGGAGTTTGGAGCCAGGCATAATTAATTTTTGAGCGGCCTCCCACCGGAGCGTCGCCGGACAGTATTGAGCTCTCGCCATACGGACATAAGTCGCCGTCGGGTGCATTATCGACAGGATAAACGTCCAAATCTATGAAAAAGGAACAAATAGCATCGACGCGTCCGAGCGACCCGGGCCCCGTCCACTGTCACTTCACGTGTCCGGCCCACGTGTTACTCTCTTTATCCCACTACGTGGGGTCACTCCAGAACGAAATCGCATTTGCTTGTTTTATGGCGGTACCTACTTCAAACACAGGCATATATGTATCTACCTACTGTACCAAACCTTTAGTTATCCATTTACCTAACCAAACAAGTACACAACGAGCACCTTAATTATTACAGTAATTGTAGGTACCTACAGTCCTACAAACAAACAGTCAACTTAATAGCAAACAACTTTCTGACCAGGGTGCATAGTCAAGAGGCCAATCGCTCGCTCCGTAGCGAACGAAACAGTAATCTCGCTATCACTCTTACATATTAGTTCGAAATAGAGACATTAGGGTATCGTTCTAAACACCCACACCCAGCCCTCGTATATTAATTAAAATAGGTAATTCTGGTTGTTATAATTACTTGAGTGAAGCCTTAACTTAAATCAAATAGGTAAGTAGCCCCATCACCTCTGTCACTTCGTGTCTGTCATCACTGAGCTTTATGCTAATTAACTTCTATAGTCTTTTCGTCACTTTTTATAAATCCAGGCTAGGGTCAATCACTGCTGTATTGCTATTTTTTGTACGGGACACAGTTACTAATAGGTAGGTAGGGCCAGTTGCACCAATCAGATATGACGGACTGATCATCATCGCTCAGCAGTGTACTTTGAAACTTCACATACAATAAAAAACCGGGCAAGTGCGAGTCGGACTCGCGCACGAAGGGTTCCGTACCATAATGCAAAAAAAAAACAAAAAAAAGCAAAAAGAAAACGGTCACCCATCCAAGTACTGACCCCTCCCGACGTTGCTTAACTTTGGTCAAAAATCACGTTTGTTGTATGGGAGCCCCATTTAAATCTTTATTTTATTCTGTTTTATGCTGTGAAAATTTCAACTGTCTAGCTATCACGGTTCGTGAGATACAGCCTGGTGACAGACGGACGGACGGACGGACGGACGGACAGCGAAGTCTTAGTAATAGGGTCCCGTTTTACCCTTTGGGTACGGAACCCTAAAAATAGCGAACGCTTTAGCGGTGACAGTCGGTTTCATGCAACAAATCCTAAGTTACTAACAATTGAAATGTGATTTTTACCCTGTATCGAGTGTTTTTAGATTCAACCGTAAAAATCAAAGGCATCAGAATTTCCAAGGCAAAGTGTTAAAGCGATAAGTAAGCACTTTATCATTATTATAACGATTGATACAGTTAATCAGTGCCCGTATTTATATGTTAGGCGATGTAGACAGGACGCTTGTGTAGGCAAGCTGATAGCGGTGAATTGAAAAGGTAACAAAACATGAGTTTATTAGATATGAATGTTGTATCAGATATCAGATTGGGCCAGTTGCCGCGTACCTACCGTATGTGCAATGCGCAATATACATCTGTTTATGGCAAAGTATTATTTTTCTTTAGATCGCAATCAACCGATTTTCATTATTATTTTAATGATTTGTATGACAAATCACTCTGTCTTAGTAGTAGGTACTTACGCTGGGTAGAGAAACTCAGATTAAGGGTCGGTTGCACCAAACTGTTCGTATCGTTAAAGAGTTCGCTAAATTTTTATGTATGGAAAGTTTCATAGTACTTAAAGCGCTGGGGCGCGCCCGCTGACGTTGATCAGTCTGTCAAATGTGGTTGGTGCAACTGGCCCTAAGTTTGTTATTGAGAGGTAATTAAGTATTCGGGGTCACCAACTATGCTTGGTGACTAGTTTGGTGCCATAACCAACCACACTCGGCGTCTAGAATATCGCACACCTTGGTATGGTGCGAGCGATTGCGAGTAATTCTATCTCTGAGAGAAATGGTTTTATCTTAATCAATTTGACATCACTTAAAACCTTTAATCTGATGTCTCTTTTCTTTATGTGTTTTATTTATTGTTGAGGTTGTCGGCCTTTAAAAAAATCGCTTGCGCCCGAAGGTGTGCGATTTCCGTGACGGTGAATGTATTAGTGCATACTAACTTGCAAATATTCTGTTCCCATATCACAGCTCCTAGTATTGTAATCCAGTTTGTAACAGAAGCAGTGATTAGTTTTGATAAGAGACAGCAGTCGAGAAATGACGATAGCTGATGGACATTAAGTAACAGCTGTAGTGATAAACGGATACGGATTAATTACAATCAATGTATGTCCGATCATGCTATGTAATGCAAAACAGTTGTATTAATTAACCTTTTCGACGCCAATGACCGATATTCAACGCCAAACGGCAACTGCAACGCCAACGGCAGGTTCAACGCCAAATACTGATTAATCGGTCACAGACCTCAGAGCAACATAGACCTACGTGCATATGCATAAAGTTCAATTTCAGTTTTGACACTTCGGTGACGTAGCGTCCACGTGTCAGCTTATGTCTGAAGGTTAATTTAAAAACTCGTAAAGGTTAATTTACAAAACTCTCAACTAAAAAAATTCTCTCTTTAAGCATTGTTACGATATTTTAGTAACTTCGTCAGAATACAAAACATCCTTTAACGAGCTAATTTATTTGCATTTATTACTTATAAGCTGTAGAACAAAACTAATTAATATTAGCCCGTTCATATACGTTCATATTTACTTCATATTGCTTTCATATTACTTCATATTCATATTTAAAAAGGCGACAAATTACATGCTCACTCGATCATACCATGCCATAATACATCCATAAAATAATTGTCGTTCATATCTTCGTAAAAACTTATGAAAAAATAGTTCTCATGCTTTTTCTATGGCTAACCCGACACCCTAGGCAATTACAATTCATGTAAATATAGAAAAAGGGTAATTATAATTAGCCATTAAGTGTAATTAACGATCTTGTCGTATAAGTAATGCGACAGACAGTGAACGAACAGTTCTTAGTTTCTGCATAATATACTTTTTGTTAAAGAAAATTACAAGGTACCTAAGTATCACTTTGTTATTGTTTAAAACATGACATGGTTTCTCACCATCTGATACCACAAGGCAATCCTTACTCTGTATCTTTAGGTATTTAAATAAAAGTAAACAGACAATTTGTACATTTTCGGGTAGTTATAACATTTATTGGTCAACCAACCTAATACAAAACCGCCTGGGTCTATTACTGAACCTGACTTTAAACTACATTATTTAATCATGTACCTAATGTTATCATCTACCCTCCTGGCTCTCCCGAAAAGCTAGCCTGCCCATTAAACAAAATCTTTTCAACAGACTCGTGAATTTTAATAAAGAATAATTTATAACTCGTATGACTATTAATACAGGACTCCCTGTATTTTAGGCATAACTGTCAAAAACATTATTTCGGTAATACATATAAGCTTTATCTCAAGCCCAGCTCCGTATGTGTTTACATGTAATGAAGCTCTTAAATTATATATGTATATATACAGGATGGCCAACAAATAAGTGCATTCCCGTTGCCAGGGAGATTGTGGGACTATTCTGAGCATGTTTTACTATGGGACCAACCCCGAAATCACATAAAACATTTGACTGTTTCATACTTTTTGACTGGTCTATTTTCTATGGAAGGGTAAATTTTTTAATCGCGATTTAGAAGTTGGTCCCAGAGTAAAAGTTGCTCATAGGTATAATCCCAAAACCTCCCTGGCAACGGGACGGGGAATTTTTGGTCACCCTTTATAGCTTATAAAACCTGTTCATGTTTTCAAAACATGAATATTAGTTGTTATTTTGAGGTCATTAAGGAGCAGAATCGACGGGGGTAGTGTAGGGTTCCAGCATCACAAGCCCTACAACACAATACACTACGACTTCTCACCTGAAAAGCTGGCTTGCCCATTCACCAAAAAGTTATCAACAAAAAACCGGGCAAGTGCGAGTCGGACTCGCGCACGAAGGGTTCCGTACCATAATGCAAAAAAAAAACAAAAAAAAGCAAAAAAAAAAACGGTCACCCATCCAAGTACTGACCACTCCCGACGTTGCTTAACTTTGGTCAAAAATGATGTTTGTTGTATGGGAGCCCCTTTTAAATCTTTATTTTATTCTGTTTTTAGTATTTGTTGTTATAGCCGCAACAGAAACACATCATCTGTGAAAATTTCAACTGTCTAGCTATCACGGTTCGTGAGATACAGCCTGGTGACCGACAGACGGACGGACGGACGGACAGCGAAGTCTTAGTAATAGGGTCCCGTTTTACCCTTTGGGTACGGAACCCTAAAAATGGGTAAGCTATACTATAGACAGATAAACAACGTGCGTGTAGACTAGGTTACCCTGTATTTTATAAAGAAAATGGTATACTTATCTATTCATGTCATCAGTACGTAAATATAAAACTTATTTTCAAGACTAGTATGTTTTTACATCTAATGGAGCTGTCACTTGTAACCTGTTGAAGTTTTCAAAACAAATATTAGTTGTTATTAAGAGCTCATTAAGGGGAGGGATCGATGGGGGTGATTTATTCGTTTTTAATTGCCGCTGCACTGCGGAGCCGTCTTCCCTGAATAAAGATTAACGACGCCATGCACTTCAGCCACCGACTGAATACCTTAAATTAGAATCCCCTCCGTAATACCCGGATTAGACGAGTTAGTCTTTCCCGTGTCAAGTAAGTCAATTTTACTCAAATATGTATTAATGAATAATTGTATCTGCTGTAATATAGTTTTCATACATAAAAACCGGTCAAGTTCGAGTCGGACTCGCGCGCGTAGGGTTCCTTACCATTGCGCAGAAACGGCAAAAATCACGTTTGTTGCTGTATGGGAGCCCCACTTTAATATTTGTTTTATTATCGGCAACAGACGGACGGACAGCGGAGTCTTAGTAACTAATAGGGTCCCGTTTTTACCCTTTGGGTACGGAACCCTAAAAAGGGTTAGAGCACTATTTCCCGGTGGGGAGCACTTTGAAGTACTAAATAAAAGTATTAAACGTGACTTCTGAAAACACATCCAATCGAAATATTTAGTAGTTAAGACTTTCAAGCGCATACACTTAAGTCATATAAGTAAAAACTTAAACTAATAACTCCGTACTAAAATCGAAATAGCTATAGGTAAGATGGATCTTTGCCGCTAGCGTAAATTCTGACAGAAAAAGTAGCCGACAGGTTAATAAAAAAAAATCTAAGGTTTCGAGCTGTCCAATAAAGACACGTACAGCCTCACAAAAATTCTCTTTTTTGCTTTATTAAATAACAAAAATAACCTATTTTTATGTGATTTTACAGTCGTACTGTACGTGAGATAAAATCACTATAAAAATTACGTTAATTAAACAATGTTAGACTGTCGCCTTAGGTTCCTGGGATTATGTTACTGAGCGGACCCCAGTCACCGTGGCAAAATGCCGGGCCGCCTATAATTTTTTTTATTACAACTTGGCTTACACTGTTTGATGCGCTACCCGTAGCTTATATACATATAATATATGTATATGTAAATATATACGCTACCCGTAGCTTATATACATATAATATATGTGTAAGTATATATAACACAAGTGTATTTCTTGGGGTGTCATAGAAGCCCATAAGGTAAACTTTAAATCGAATGATACGTTTTTATGTTTAAAGGGTCCGTGCATGTTAGTAAGTCGATCAGACTTATCACTGTAAGCAGCCTTATTTATAACAATTATGTAATAACTTACAGTTTTTACAAAGATGATTAGTGCTTCAAAACACGCAAAGGTCGCTAGAACATGAATAGATTTTACATTTACCCCACAAGTCCCTTTTAGACACGGATCACAAGTCGTGCCCAAATTCTGACCAGAACAGTTTAGTGGTACAGTCAGCAGCAGAAGTTGCATAGCGGGCCAGGTGTTCAAAATGATCTTGACGCTTCTTTATTGTTAAGAGAATAAGAGCGTGTCAAGGTAATTTTGAACACCTCGCCCGCTTAGCAACTTCTGCTGCTGACTGTACATACGAAATAAAACGGGGATGTAATAAAGTACATACTTGGTCTCTGTAAATTAAGTTTTATCATAATATAAATTTAAAAAACAAGAGATCTGCATGATCCGTTTCTGAATGACTTAAATAAAAAAAGGAGGAAATCCTTGAGATTAATGTTTTTTCCCATATTTTTATCCTTAAAATCTGAATAGACCAACATGATTTTTAACTTGTTAATTAATTTTACATATATAGGTATGTGTACAATTAATTAACAAGTTGAAAATCATATTAGTCTATTAAATAAACAAAACTTGCACGTCCTTATTAACCTTGCCGTTTTCGTATTTTATTAACGGTAAATCTAAAAGTGCAAAAACGGCTGATCTATCTATTTTCAAGTCCGAAATAAGCTGTCGAAAAATAACAAGCGTTAAATAACACAATTAAAACGTCATAAAATATATGGTGGGGCGTCTTCGGACTAATAACGAGGTAATACGAGGTTCAGGACGGCTCGGCAGGTGCGCCTGCGACTGATAAGGGTTGCCACTGCGCGGCACGCTGCCTAACCACGTAAGTCCCCGCGTACTTGTACAAGTACTAATTAAATTCGAGTACAAATTGAACTTCCAAAAAAAAGAAAGTTCCAAATTCAAAAGCACATAAATCGGCTTGGGTGACTGGGTCTTACGAGATCATTATTATCTTTACTCGCGACTTTACCGAACTCGTTAATCGCATTTCCATACTACCTATCTTCCAACGCTTTATTAACCCCTACGGGATGAAAAGCAGGATCAAAAAAACTATCCAGTGATATTAATATACTAATATTGTACCTAATTCCATTTTTGACTTCTTGTCCAAGCAGGGCATATTTTATAAATAAAAATACATATAAAACAATTTCAAGCACAATTGCTATATTTTGCAATAATTTATTCTTTAATAGAAACTCCTTAACTGGACACTTTCGACCTGCAGTTAAATATTTTCTTACGACGTGTCTGTCAGTACAAATGAATAACACAATGGAATCCTAACGGTCTAATTTGAACAATACTATATGTATTTACTGTTCTGTCGCTAAAGAGAAAAAAAAGCGTGTCATTTAAAAAAAAAATTGTGGGGTTGAGATCACACGAAATCAGTAAAATATCCAAAATTGTAATAACTTGAATAATTCAGGCGCTGCCAGCCCTGACGCCTGATACCTATCTCACACCTTAATCACTCCCTCCAATAATTCGTAGTGATATTTACTAAACACACTCCAAAACGGACCGTCAATGAGTGTAATTAACTATTTTCGAGTCCAAACACCTCACTTGTCAGGGGTGGGTATCAAATTGTTTATCGGTTTATAAATATTATACGTACACGGTAGAAGGTTATGGTAATTTAATTAAATAAGTTGAATAGAAAAAGGTTTAATAATATACCACACATGATGTTTTTTATAAACTTGAGTAGGAATTTTAACTTTAACTACTATTTATTTATATTCTTTGTTTCTTTCTATAGATATATATTATAGTGGACAACGATTTCTCCATATAGAAGTAGGAGTACCTTTCGCCCCGCCTTCGTACCTAAGTAGATCGGTACGTTTACGTACTACGTCCCTTTGTTTGATATTTTCTGAAGTTTCCATGATTATAAGTAGAAAATGGATTATGGTAGTAAATGGGCGAAATGTCCTCAAACAAAGGTTAACTAGTTCAGACTGAAATATATTCGATTAAAAGGTTAAAACATTATTTTAATGTTTTTTCTTTAGCCTAGCCGCAATCCTATTAACACAATTTATTTAAGGAAATATGTATTAATTTTCAAACTTTGCTAGCTGTGCGGTAACTCATTTTGGGCTACGAAACTTTGCTGACCTGAACTCACTATATAAATATGTATTCAAACATTTCCTACGATGGAGACGACTATTCACACAAAACCTGTCTAATTTGTATTTTAGTGGATTTTCGTTGGGATTCGAGTGGGTTTTGGAGATTTTAATTCGTACAGACGTTTTTAATTTAGCACCAAACATACCGGTGTTTTTATACCGGTGTGCACAAACTCGCACGAGTAAAATAATTGCCGCCAAAGGTTGAGGCTGAGAAATAAATTATACTTTCATTGATAACACGACGAGAAAACCTGCCAGCTATACTGACATAAATAATTTACAACAAAAAGTCTACTCCCTTCTCGCTAACGTTTCACTCGACGCTCCATAAAGCTCGAGGACGGTCAAGAGGCAAACATATTTAAAAGCCTTAATTACCCTCCGAGGCAACAAAGCCCTCAGTTTGTAAAATCATGTCGGTCCATCCTCATCTGTTATAATAAAGCGGCACTTCTCCGACAATTAGCGCGAGGACAACCGCCGTGGCACGTCGCTCGCAAACAAACCCTCTTCGGACGCAGCAGCCGGGTGTCACCCGGAGGAACGCGTTCCCACTTCGCTCGTCACTTTGTACAGGAACACATTCCTCGTTAGCTGTAGCCTCGAGTAGGTCACTTAATGTATAGTGTACGATGATTGACTTAGGTACTTTCAAGTGCCTTTATTTCACACGCTCATGTGCTACTTCACTGACGTCTAGTGATATTTAAGAGCTGCCTAGGAGCTGAAAAGCATTTTAAGGGTGCGACAATAATGCGTCGAGATAACAATTCCAATCCGAAGGTGGAATTGTGGGCATCAAAATTAAGAGGTCTTTTAGAAATATGTTGAAATTCTACTACTGGACAATTTAACCTCATGCATGACTGTCGTTTAAGTATATCGTTTAAACACCGGTAAAAATAAAAACACTTTTATAAAGATTGGCTGACGAATGGGTTATTCAACTTATTCATATTCATACTATCACTTTTAATCACAACGAATAGAATTCTAATGTAATTAATAATAAATACAATATAATTTCCAGTCTCATCTAGCTGGGTTCTAATCGGCTACCATGTAAAGATTTAACATAATTACTTACCTACTAGTTTTTTTCAATAAAATGTTTGCGATTTCGTACAGATAAAATATTGGTAGGGTAAAACGCCAATTACTTGCCATGGCCAATAACTGGCCACCCTAAACTAAAAATGAATTCTATTCACCTATAAACAGAATTCATTTTAGTGTAAGGTTTCAATAACTGGCCAGCCTTCAACATCATTAGAAGTCACGGATCGATCGATGTTCCAAACATGTTTGGGTCAGCCGATTTTAGCGTTTAGCTAGAACAGCGGGCATGGGAAACCAATATATGAAGATAAATGTATCTATTCCGGGACCAACGAATTTAATGGAGGCGGACACTGGACGGTCCCCAAGGCGCGCCATAGGCGGCGTGCCCGTTAGCCGGTCGTCACCGTCACCCGGCGCGCCGTGACCGGTGTAACAACCATCGCCGACACTTCCGCTCCTCACCGACATAATTACAAACGGAAAATTCAACTACTCACACCATATAAGAGTACGTAGACGAATTTCGTCGAAGCAAGTGATAATGTGAGAGAGCGTCAGGATGCCTGGCACGTCCCAGTCTATTTGGCCTCCGCCCGATATTGTGCACACAA
Source organism: Cydia fagiglandana (assembly GCF_963556715.1). Taxonomy (NCBI): domain Eukaryota; kingdom Metazoa; phylum Arthropoda; class Insecta; order Lepidoptera; family Tortricidae; genus Cydia; species Cydia fagiglandana. The sequence continues at coordinate 11,806,410 of NC_085959.1, forward strand.
AGTAACGATTACTCATACCGGCCGAACTTTATTTATGACAGGAAGAAATTGCGATTGTATTCTTTTAATGGTTATAACTTCCCAATATGACACGGCGCCTGGCGGTCAGATTGCGTTAAGCATTTGTTAAATTCATTTAACTTGTCTTTCTACCATTGTACCTACATATACCTACCTACCTATAGAAAAAAATATTACACATAGAATTCAGTAGATAACATCAGTTACATTTTTAACTAAACAAAATAAGCCCAATAGAAATGAAAAAGGGTCACTTTCTATGGATATTTCCAAAGTGAACCATTGTTTGCCAATATATCTAGAACATAGAAGATATTATTTCCCGAATACCTAATAATACCTTCGTGATCCACTTCTACAGTCGCTATCAGATATATCGGAAAGGCCAAATGCTCAAAATTATCTTAACACGCACACGCCTTGGGAATAAATAAAAACAGTAATATACAAGAAGCTTGCGATCATTGAATTATTGCTATTAATCGTTTTCCGTTAGTAAGTAGGTACAATTTTATAAAATTACATATCATATTCAGTCAGCAGCAGAAGTTGCTGAGCGGGTAAGGTGTTCAAAATTACCTAATCACGCTCTTATTCTCTTAATAATAGAGTCGCGTCAAGATCATTTTGAACACCTCGCCCGCTTAGCAACTTCTGCTTCTGACTGTGCCTACGTGAAATAAGATGGAAAACGAGACTCACCAACATTGGTGACTTTCATAAGTAATATTCTAACATAGTGCGTAACTACATGGAGTAAAATAGTTCATGCCTCTTATATTATTTACTTATCACAGAGGGCCTACCTACTAGAATGAGCTTAATAAGTATATTATACTTGAGATCATCACTTGGCATAATGACAATACTAAATTAGTATGAAGCACAACCGCTCATTTTATTTATTCACGTTTTCTACTCATGTTAATAACAAATAATAATGAAAACTAAGCTCTAGGGGTTTACATCGGTGGCGTGGTATTCCAAACCTATTTAATAAACCGTCTAGGTGTGGTTACCTTTGCGGTCTTCGCTCACGCTTCATAAAGCCTAAGGTGGTGGTCTGGTGGTACTAAGGCTTGACATGCTAATGCCCAATAGATGACACCCTGCTGTCACCTCTGCTGCTGTACCTTAGTCTGAGGACGGTAGTATACTCTTGCTGTGAATTTAATAGAAATAGCATTTTTGTACTAATACATACTTGATCACTTTAACAGCTCTATTTTCTGCTTAATAAAGAGCGGTGCATAAATAATAGATTGTTAACCAAGGGATGAAAGGCACTCATTTATGCCGGGGTAGCGGCAATGATGCCTTTCACCAGAGTTAAACACTCTACTTTTCATTTCGAATGCGAGGAAAGTAAAAAATACTTTTTTATTTTATTAAACCATAAACATAATTAATAACAAACTTAGAATAAAATTAACCTAAAATTATAAAACTACCTAAAAACTAAAACAAATACCTAAAAAATACTTGAGGTATATTTTAAAAGCGTGACTTAGTATAAATTTGTAAAGTATTTCTTGAGGGTATTTTCAATTAACAATTTAGGCAAAACTATGTTTATTTATGGAATGGAGAGTTTTATTCAATATCAGAATGGAAATTTTTCAACAAATCCATTTACCCACATTTCAATTGTTTATCGAAAAAAAAATGAAATCTACTTGGAACGTAATATGATCTAGTGCAGAAACGTATCATTTTTGCACACCTTTTAGAACAACCATGACATGAGACATTTCAGAGCATGAGAAATGAAAAAGTCTTTGCTTTCGTTAAAAGCTTAAAGTGCGAGTAATATAAAGAGAACATTTAGGTAAGAATAAGACTATTTGTCAATCTCGCCCCCGGGGGAAATCGGGTCAGCTCAGCGCGCTCCACTCGTTGTCAACACTGAGTAAGCACGTACGATATACGAAACATCTAACAAATGATAAAGCTATGAACAGAAATTCATTATATCATTAATAATTTTGACGGTGCATACCTCTGTGACTTTATATAAAACAAATATAATAATTATACATTACGTAAAGGTTACTAAAAATACTATAATGTCGTTCCATACTCATGAAACAAATGTCTTGACTCTTTATTTTCAATTGGTAAAACAGCTTTTAAGAGTAGGTACCTCCTCTGGTAATTACGGTTACTACCGTGCATTACACTTTTAGAGCCTATAAATGAGCCAATGGATCCAGTCCAGCCCCGAGTAAGCCTCGTTGAAGTCAAAAAATAAAAGTCTATAAGCAGTGCCGCCATAGCAAACTGTCCTCGTAATTATTAACGCAATGTCGTCGGCTAAGTGCTACCAAAGCAATTGGCGGGATTTCTGCATAAACTACATTACCGCGCAATTACCTAGATACATAGCTACCCAACAACCTAGGTAAAGTAACTATCCATTATGAGGTCGAGGAAGGGTGATGCGTCATCCATCACCCGCGATTCGTAACGATAGGTACTCGCCGTTGCATTCAAAGGCTCGCGATCCTGTGTGGCCAACGACGGCGCGTTCCGGACATGATGTCATCGGAGCGCTCGCAACTTGTCCTAACACTGTGCCACCGCCGCACCACACAGTTAATCGAGGATACGTGTATAGACAACGATTTACAGCACAAAATGCCAGTCCTCCCGTGTATTACCGATCTATAGAACAATAAAGGGTGCGCGCGGACGCATGCCAATGAGCGGTATCGTATTCAGGTAGCGCTTGCGCGCCATTAGTAACCCGGGCCGGGCCTGGAGTAATTGACCGACAAGCTAATTTCATTCTAGGCGCATTGGACGCTTCCTCTTTCCTTTTTCCTATCGGTCAGCCGCGCACGAGACTCATGCTTCGCCACGAACCTACGTGCTGATGTCATTCATTTACATTTTTGCTGGTTATGATTTTAGAAGCATGAATAGCCTGTCCGTTGATAAGACGATAAGCAATAATAAGCATTTGTAAGATGTAACGTATGTGATATAAATAAATCAAACTCAAAAAGAACACTGTGTCGCGTTTTACTAGGCCAAAATTGGATGAGTGTTCACTTTGACTGAAACTATAATGCCTAACTCTGTATCTTACTATGCAGTTGTTATGTTACGCCGTCTACTATCAATTAGTCGTTCTGGTTGTGTATCGGTCTGACCGCCATTGTTGTTAACTAGTGGTCGGCTGTTACTGATGACAACACGAACTGTTTTGGCAGAGATAGTGTCTTACACTCTGCCTACACCATGTTTTGTCGAGGCCCTGATAACCTTAAGATATAAACAACGTTTAAGATCAACTACTGAAAACCGCAGATATTCTAACATACGCCGATCGATATTCGTATAGTGGCTAATTGGCTGGCATCATATTTAGCATAGTTCTACATTTGTTACTCTTTCATGTCCGTCATACGTCTTTGAGTAGTTTAACGAAGTGAAATATATTAACTATGTGCTACTACTTCCGATTCTGAACAAACTGTTTTCTGGTTTTTAGAAGAAGCTAAATGTGTGTAGTTTCTAGAATGTAATAAGTTTCTTCCTCGAGGAGCCAGGCATGCCTTGACGATTATGTTAAGGGTGTATATGTAAATAGTTTTTTTAATACAGTTGCTCAAAAAGTGCTACTTTACGTAGCTGTTTAGCGTGCGGAAAGTTGGTTATCTCGAACTAGTGCTTTTTACTTTTCCAATTTTTTTAAATTTATACTTGTTCCAATTCACGACTACTTATTGATGAGTGTTAATATTAGTTTCCTTTAAACGTCGTAATCAGCATAAAAACCTACCGTTAATGTAAGAATACGAAAAATATTACATATTTCATATTTAATTACTTACCTCTTCATCATTATAACACGTTTATTTTTTAATATTCAATATTGAAAATTCCGTTCTTAATAAGTTGACTGAATGGAACGGAATAGCTGCCAAACGCCCATAGATATAATATACTTAAAGACGACGTCTAACCGAGCTGTCACTGTTACCACTTTTGTTTAATGTACGATTAACAATGTTTTTCTTATTTTTTCGCAACTGTATTAAAAAACGTCGTTCGATACACGTGCGGAAATGTCATTCTTCACTCGTCCCGAGTCTTGCCACTCGCCTGCGGCTCGTGGCAAGATATCTCGGTACTCGTGAAGTAATGACATACCTTCCGCACTAGCATCGAAATGTACTATTTCACCTCAGCAGCTCGAACAAGGGTAGTTTGCTCGCTGAGTGAGACAAAATGAGTGAGCAAAATTGCATTTTGCTCACTGAGTGAGACAAAATGTCATTCAAGTGACCTTTATAGTCAAATGTCGAGTACACGAGATCAAAGTTATTTACATCTCGTGCGCTTTTGAATCCCTTACTACGCTCAAGATTCTAAATTATAGAATCTTTCGCTTGCACGGGACTCAAAATAAGCACTCGAAGAAATATCAAACTTTGATCTCTTGTTGTACAAATAACTGTTTCACCACACCAACTCAGAAAGGCTTACTTTGCACTTCAATAACTGATAGCAAAGTTGCATTTTATTCACAAGTGAGGCAAAATAATCAAATGCAAATTTTGAGTTGTTTTCTTATGTTTGCTGGTAGAATTGACTTTAAAATAATGATTTTGGATGATAAATATTTAATAACTTTCATTTGGATTTGATTTGGTTTGATATTTTACATTTCATATTTGCTTTGGGTTGGTGTGGTGAAAAATGTTGTTTCAGTCGGGGGCAAATTTTGTTTAACCCTCGTGCTTTGAAACCCTCGCAACGCTCAAGATTCCATTTTTCGAACCACTCGCTACGCTCGTGGTTCAATTTTGGAATCTTTCGCTTGCTCGGGCATCAATATTAGCTCGAGCGGTTAAACAACAACTTTGCCCTCTTGTAAAACAAATAACTATTGATACGTTTACATTATTATCTATGTCTAGTCATAAGTTCTTTTTTAATTCCATATTTAAATTTTGATGTATGTTTGATTGTTTATATTTTTGTATGTCAGTTCGCTAAATAAATCCATCGCATCAAGTCGACTGCCTGGTCATTGATTATTTTCCACTAGCTAGCTATCGAAATTCCCTCCTCTTCAGATGGGTTTATTACACAATGAGTACTTCACACCTAACAGTGTCCCAAGGTGTCGCCAGCTGATGGCCGAGAGGGGGTAGGTTAAGTAATAAATGGATAATAGGAAAAGTATGTATTTTGTTGGTTGCCTTGCATTTGGTACAAGATATATGTCAACAGTAAATATCAAAATTATCAGCTGCAGTCAATTGTTTACCAGTCAGGGTAAAAATAAGTTTGATGGTTGTTCAATTTATAGATCTGGGGCCCGTTTCTCAAAAGCTTGTAACTTGTAATACAAGCGGAAGTCACTTTTTGACAGCTTTTGTTAGAAAGGGACTTCCACTTGTATTACAAGTTACAAGCTTTTGAGAAATGGGCCCCTGCTCTATACAGGGTGATTCAGGAGACGTGAGCAGGACTAACACTGCGCATTTTGTAAGTTATAAGCAACTGTTTCCTATCAGTATTAGTGAGGTTAACGTTAATTTTCTAGTCGTGTTGAAAAAAAAAGTTATTAATTTATTTACGACATGGATGGTCACCCTAACATTAGATTACTAAACTATCGATATTCTGTGTCAAATTGAATGTCATCACTGTCATCACGGTCTGGTTACTTTTGAAAACTCGTATCTCACTCAGGTTTGACATTTTATTTTCTTCGTAAAAGAGGTTTTATGTTTATTAATTAGGTCTTGTAGGGTGACCATGATTGTAGAGAATTAAATTTGTCCTCACCAAAAAGTTAAAAAATAGGAAAAAGTGTGGTTGTTTCATCTAAATACGACGGTGATCAATCAATTATCCGTTACTGAGTGTGCAGGATTAGTCCTGCTCACGTCTCATGAATCACCCTGTATTATTGCCATTTTTGCCATTGATTTGATATTCTTGGCACCTGACATTTAATGATCTTAAATTGAATATAGTTTACACAGAGAGGTCAAGCGTCCATTTACGTCCAAGTGGACATTTCTATAAATATTTAAACACATTCTACTCTCAACCCCTAAATAAGATATTTTAGTGTTGGACAATGGACAGTCAGTATCTTAAAATGGATGAAGTAGGCTACCTACTCTGAGGGCCTAGATATCGGCAACTACTAGTTTATATTGATTCCATTTACTTCATAACGACCTTGGGATTATTTTGAAACTTTAGAATATAACTATTCCAGCTAGCTAACGCTCTGCAGGCCTGCTCTTAGTATTCAGTGAATTTCCATGAAATGAAATGTTGTAGACATTTTCCAAAAATGCTTTTATGTTTATTTCATTTAATGTTGTTGTAATCAATCACAGAGACTGCTGATAGTGCTGATGAAACAAGTTGCACAATTCACTTTAGGTCGTGTTGTGAAACAATGCCTCCTAGAGGCATAAAATTCAATGTTCACAGAGATATTAATAATATGTCAGCAATAAAATGAGACGTGACCCGAGATAGCAGAGGAATCGTGGTCGCGACACTTAATTTTCACTAGTTTATTCGTTCCACATTAGTCGACTTGTGAGGTCCCGTATCGGCGCCGGCGCCGCTCCCGCGCCGCGTCCCGGGCTGCGCTCCGCCCGGGCTGCCGACTGACGCTTGATAAATAACATCTCTTGACATCTTCCCAGATGAACTCTGTCTGTCCCTGGTCACCGTAAACAAATACATTTAAACTGCGGAACATTAATTGATAAGTAATTGTTTCAAATATCGCACACGAAGAACATATGTTTACTTGCGTACATCGTAAATTCCGTTTATGATGCAGCTCACTCACGACAATGTATTCTTTAAATACACTTTGGAGCTTACTAATTATCTTCAATGTTGACATCAAGAACAGCGTGACCGCCCTTAGCTCTTCAACTTGTAAAAAACAAGAACTTATCATAATTGCGTCTCCCGGTAATGTTGTCCCCCGATGTTGATTGTTATTCACTTATTTCTCTTTTATTTATAGTTTTATTTTAACACAATTTTATGAAAACAAAGAAAGCGTATTTATATAAAAGGTGAAAAGCGCGTCACTACAATTTTACATTTACAGTTGAACCTTACAGTCTCCTTATCAAATACTTTTATGTTTTATTGTGAAAACGTAATGTTCTAGGAAAATTTTAATGAAATATATATAATGGTTATATTATTGATATTTTTCGAAGCATAACCTGTAACGACTATATGTATTCTATTATTTATTTAAGATTCTTATCTTAAGGCTAGATATGGCCAGGCCGATAGGTGGTGTTTACGATTTGATTTTCAGCGAGCTAACTTTATATAATTCTAGGTCGGATCTTCACTTCACTGGCAACAATATGAAACGATTATACAAATAGGTAGCTTGAAATATAATCGAAAATAGCACAAATCAACCTGGAAATGCCTTGCCTTCAGGTGATTATGGCTAGGAGGAATATATATAATATAAATCTGTCGGCAATGCGGTAAAAGGAAATAAAACGCAAGAAGCAAGTGCGGGCCGCAGCTCGTTATAAATATGATCGAATTAATAAAGCCTGATATGATAGATCGCTTTTATCTTTAATCCGGATAACAATAGGTGGCTAATGCAATGGGAACTTTTAGCTTTTCTTCCTGTAACTTTGAGAATATAAATGTAATCAAATAAGCGTTTTTTGGCCTTTGTGAATGAGAAACAAAGACTCAATATTAGATAAAGGTATGTACAGTTATTTCATTGTTTACGGAGTTAAAGGAGATCTAATTGTTGATAAAACTAGTCAGTTTTTGAAGCGGTTGATCGATCCCCCGTCTCGCGCCACCTTTGCGGGTCACGTTTCTCAGTCAGATTACGCTGCCAATAACAAAGGTGCAGCTGCTTTACAGCCAGTAAACACATACAAAGACAGATTGTTACTTGAATTAATTAACTGTGCGGACGACATACATGTCCACTATTACGTTATCAGCTCTCGGACGTCGGTCGGGTCAACTAACAATTTTAACAGAAAAATAATTTGCCACAGATAATGACGACAATTTATGTCTTGTTTTTTTCATTAAGTTATCTTTCTATATTCATTCTTTGTTCTTTTATAGTTAATTTGACCAAATCTATTATTACACATAACAAAATACCATTTCAATTGTGTAGGAAAAATCGGTACATACATAAGTTATGCCTGTTTTACTTGCATTTACCTCATATTAATCTACGATATTTGTAGCTGTGAAGATATGTGTGAAGCGAACTCGTATTAGCAACTTCAAATCAAAGCAAAAAAAGTAGTGATGTTTTTTTTATTGTCTAGTTAGTTGCCACAGTGCAAAGATGATGCGTCGTCGGAAACACCACGCTTCGGTTGTTCTAGGTACCAACATTTCAGGCTACACAGTACACACCCTTCCCGCACGTTACCTCTACTACTTTCCCACAAACCAGTCATCTAAATTATTTCCAAACTCTGCTTATAATGTTTCGGGCTTTATTTACGTTTTAGGCGGAAACATGAGGCTCCCCCGTAGTTGTTCTATAAGGGTTTTTATGCATGGTGCTGACCAATTAGTCGCCGGCTAGCATGTTCAGGTGGCGGGTATCGCTTGCGCGACGCGTGCGGTTGGCCGTAATGGCGCTTTGCCCGCTCATAATGTGTTTTTGGCGTGCCGCGCCCCCGACCGCCCTATCTACCCACCAATATTTAGGGCCTGTATCGTACCTTTTAAAACTTCGTCCATAACACCGAGATTGGTCGTTGCGTGCGCCCATTCCTATATTACGAGGCAAAATAATTACCTTTATCTCATATCATTTTTACGAACATAGTAAATTTACTTGTAGCATGAAAGCCAATGTTTGTTGGTTTATTTTTCCATGTTGGCATAACATGTTTCATAATACAACCGTGTATATATTTAGTTTTTTATTAATTAGTGATAAAACCATTTACATAAACTATCTAAGTACGTTTTCCAGGCTTAATTGATATATTTGTTTTTGAAAACGTTTCTCATTTAAATAATTTACGGCCGTACTGGTCTGATGGCCACATTATCTCAATTTGTCTGTCCGCGACAGTGCGGGAAGGAACGAGTTCTGCCAGTAACACGATCTTCCCTCATATGACACAGTCCCATGTCACTTTTAACACAAAACCTGTCGGCGTGTCAACTTTTTTTCGAATTTCTAGTCCATAGATTAATTTGTTGATCAACCTACTGGCGTGTAAAGAAAACGGTGTACATCTATTACCTCTCAAAATATCGCACCGTGTAACTCTATACCGACGAGGGTGTCATTGGTTAAATCGAAGTGTAGTAACATTATATCCCGAAGCCTTTAACCTGCGTCACTCCCCCGGCGGCATGATCACTCATATTTAAACCTAAGTATAATATTACACTTTTAGTTATATCTCCCATAAGAGCCTGCCTCTTAATTTCGAAAGGTTGCCATTTTTTATTATTACAGCTGCACCTGTGTATATAATTATACCGATTAATTCAATTTGCGCTCCTCGATCCATATTAGGAACTACTATAACAAATAAACCAAATAGAATCTAACAGTTAAATTTATAATCGGTGAATTAAGTACTAAAGGTTTGAGTTTACTTACCTAATTATCAGGGTGTAAGTATCATTGTTTTGGAGTTCTCTCTGTAGAAACCCGAATGCTCGTGACGTGACTCCTACATTTTAACGATACAAAGAATATACTCCGCAAACGCAAAATAAGCGGATTTGCGTTTTTATGAAATGGCTCGGCTGAAGCGTTTCATGACGATTATATCAAGCCACTTCCTCCCCTCTCGCGATTAAAATCATAAAAAAATTAATTTAAACGTCCAAATTAACCGCGGATGCAATAGGTTTAATATCAACAACTTTAGGTAGGTACCAGCAATATTTTTGTGTTTATCTCATTTTTATGAGTTTAAGTAGGAAGCATGAGGTGGTGGGTTAGATAGGGATTTAATTGAAGGAGGAGTGAGGGTGAGAAGGGGAAGCCGCAGCGGCCGGGGCGCTGCGCCGCGCCGGGGGAAGGAAAATAATAAAAAAATGCACGCTTTGCGGCGGTATCCCCCGCGAGCGCGGATGCTGTGAAAGTGGCACGCCGTGGATAAATGAAGGTTTTTTGTTTGTGGAATACGCCTAAGCTTGGCGTCGCTCCACTTTCGTATTGTCACTTCAATTCTATGGATGTTAGTTCATTCATGGGGCCCGCTCCGACGCGAACGTCATTAAATTTATGTCGCCTTAAAGCGGTGTTTTACGGTCAGATAATCATTTAACGTGAACTAACTTTCTATTGAGCTACTCTTTCATAACGCCGCAGGAGTTTTTGCACTCGAAGTTAGCTCCTAACGAAGAAATGTGTAGATTATGATGTTGCAAAACTTTATTCATTTATGTTTATTTATAAGGATTTTAGTCGATCGGGGTGAGGAGTATTATTAAGTCAACAACGAGCTTAACAATGGGTAGTACGAGTTGATCCGCGGCCGCAGAAGGCACGGATCGGAGCCCTGGCACGCGGGCATAAGACTCAAAACGGAACGCGGAGTGCAACGATAAGGGGCGATGCCCGTCACTTATACGATTTAAGTGACAGTTTTATTAATTTCCCATACAACTCATCCCCAGTTTCCACCCTACTCTATTTCCGACTGTTGCATTGGCGGCATATGGAGCCGGCAGAACGCTTGCACTCCACAACAAAAATGTTATAAAATTTGAAACAATGTGTGGCTATGATAAACTCGAGCTGGAAAATTGAGTTTAGTATAAGGCTGTATTTTTTATAGATACCTACACAATTACACATTTGTAGTTTAGGTAGTGTCGTAGCTATTAGGTACGTATGCCATATTATTCTGGTTACCATATTATTCTGGTGGCCATATTATTATTCATTGCAACTTTGAACTTGAAGATAAATATTTCGGCGTAACGAAAGAATTACTTAAGTACATACTTGAGAATATAGTAGCTCTCCTGAAATCACCTTATAATAGAATTTAAAAAAAAATGCAGTGTTGACCATTTGACCATTTGTATTGACTTAACGATAATATATTAATTCATTAATAATGCTTACTGAAGCCGGCTGGCGATACGAGAACTGCATCGTAATAAAGATAGGGCAATTCAAATAAGGGCGCACGGTCCAACAAATGCGTGGTGCTAGCTGTGTCTAAGATAAGCCGGGCTTAACGCTGGCGCAGCAGTCGATGGCTTATCGCGATTTCAATTATTATGCTGGTGCTCTCATTGGGCAGCGGCGAGGGTCCCGCCCGGCGGTCTCGAAAACTGTTATCTTAAATCTCGCTCAAATCAGACTCTGCCGTTTATGCTTGATTGTTCCCATAAAAAAATTAAGCACCTCGACCGGGGTGAAAATTTGCGTGCCTGTCTTCTTATCGAAGATTGGTGACGCTCATAATTCCATTACGACATAATCAGTTTAAAATTTAATCCTTATTCTATATTCTTTATTTTTAACAGATACGGAATGGACCTGAACGGAGCCAGAAGAAAAAATGCTACACGAGAAACGACGAGCACTCTCAAGGCGTGGTTGAACGAGCACAAGAAGAACCCGTACCCGACGAAGGGCGAGAAGATCATGCTCGCCATCATCACCAAGATGACGCTCACGCAGGTCTCGACGTGGTTCGCCAACGCGCGCCGCCGCCTCAAGAAGGAGAACAAGATGACGTGGGAGCCACGGAACAGGGTCGACGACGATGACAATAATAATGATGACGACGACCACAAGAGCAACGACGGCAAGGATGTATTAGGTATGTATTGTAAGCTGTACCTAAATCAAACCCACGTTATGTCCCAATTGCACGGCGAAATGTGGGAAATATTAAAGAATGCACCTTTAATTAAAATGTAAGAATTGAAAACAATGTAATAAATTTTGTTGTAGATGGGAAGGATTCTGGAACCGGTTCGAGCGAAGACGGAGACCGGCCACAGCAAAGGCTGGATATGCTAGGACAAAGGACGGAGTCGGAGTGGTCAGAGTCGCGCGCCGACAGCGGGCCCGAGTCGCCGGAGCCCTACGAGCGGCCGTTGCACCCGGCCTACCAGCACCTGCCTTCACGGGCGCCCCCCGGCAGCACGCCCGCCTCCGCCAAGCCGCGAATATGGTCACTGGCGGACATGGCGAGTAAAGACGGCGATGCTCCTCCGCCGCCACCGTCCGCCTCGGCCTTCTACCAGTCGGCGGCGGCGGCGGCGGCGGCCGCGCGGCTCGCGCACCCGTACGGGCGGGCCGAGTTGTATCGCGGGCTGTACCCGCCCGCCACGCCGGCCGACGTGGCGCTGCTCGAGTACTCGCGGTCGCTGGCGCTGGCGGCCCCGGCGCCCGCGCCGCCCGCGCCCTCGCCCTCCTCGTCGTCGACCTCGTCGCTGGCGGAGCCGCCGCCGCCGCGCGCCTGACCGCCGGCCCCCCGCCCGCCGCTGGCGCACCGACAATAACCACGACCCGCCGTCGCCGCCGTGCCGCCGGTCGCCACGCAACCACGCGAGGGCCTTCTCACCTGTAAATAAATCTATAGATTAATGTTATAAATATGTATACATACATTATACATGATAATAATAAATGTGCACCGGTAGAGAAGCTTAATAATGTGATAGTGGAGCGGAGGGGCCACCGGCCGCTCCGCGCGCGCCGCGCCGGGCCGACTGACCGACAATACTAGGTGCTAACCAGTTGGACCTTGCAACAAACACGTTGATGTATTTATATTCGGAGGTGGTTAAACAAAGTGATCTATAATTGAAGAATAGGTATTAACATGTGTTACGTTTTTTTTAGATAAAATAACACTGTTTAAACGTTTATTTGTACTTTTGTAGAGTGTAAATTATTATTTTCAAATTTCTCCCATATATTTTAGTGCCTAGAGGCGTATTCAGAAACGTTAAAAATAAGAACAATAATGTACCTACTTATGCAACATGCGCATTGATATATAATTAATATTGATATTAAATTTCACGTTTCTAAATAAGCTTCTTAATTACGTCCACTTTACGTCTATTGTTTAATAGTGTTTTAGATAAATCTAACATCGCATTTTAACTATTTATTTTACGAGGTCAGTAGCCTTAACCTTTTATATTAAGTTTAAATAACTACCAGTACCAGATTTGTTGAGAATTTTCTAAATCTGAGTAATTCATTTCTAGTCAGAAGACTATGATCGTCTATGTTAAACATAAATGAAATTTCATTATTGATGACGTTTCATTTGTCGTTAGAGTGTCGTAAATATTTTAACATACTGTAGGTACATACATATTTAGTAAAGAGTTTAGACATTAGGAGGAGGAGCGCGCCTCGGGGCCACGCGCTCGCCGCGCGGCTCCTAAAACCGCGAAAATCGAAGTTCGCAAATTGCGGGCATTATTCTCTGTCACTCTAATTACGCCTTCATTGGTGTAAAAGAGAAAGATCCCCGCAATTTGCGAATTTCGGTTTTCGCGGTAGCCCCTCTGAGCACTGAGCAGCCACGGAGCCGCCGACGGAGCCGCGCGCAGCCCACCGCGCGTGGCCGCCGCGTCGCGCTAATCCTGCACAAGTATTCCGTTCGAAAATACTAACTAGAATTTGGTCTCTCCGAAGTAACTTGAATTTACATACGTCTAAGATGGCCTTGTATTATTGTATGAAAGTTGATCGATGGATGGATAGTTGTGTCCTCGTTTTATTTCCTTAACACTGTAAAATATTTTAAAAGTAGAGACTGAAAGTCCAAAATTGAGTCTATAGTTTTGTACATACTGTCCCTGTTGTAAGTATATATTGTAATAATAATGCGAATATTTAAGAGAGGTAAACGCAATAAATTTTCTGTATTAGAGGTCTCTTTGATGTAAATAACATTACCCGCAGATGACACTGTGAACCCTGAGAGTTAGTTGTACATAAACAACGAAATAGTTCTCTAAGCTGAGATGGATAGATTCGGATCCGAATGGGACTCATTGAATGAAGGATCAAGTCAGTTGAACATTATGTATATTTTACACATACGTATATGCCTTAAAATTATGTTGTCAACACAGTTAAATAGAAGTTATCTTGAATTCCTCATAGAAATAAAATCTGCTACACGTCCACTTTGGAGTAGGTATCCAGTAGTTATTGAATATGGCAACTATAGTGATGTGCCCTTTGTGTGAAAAAATGTGAATAAACGACGTCTAATCGCCATCATATAAATTTAATCACTAGACGTGGCAATTAAAGCGCAGACATATATTTTCTTGGTAAAGGCCGTTTCCTAGTTGGCATATCAGTAATGTTACTCGGTAGGTACCTACTCCTCAGGATCCACTGCATTAGTTCGATGTAAGTGTTACTTGTTAACTAAGCTGGCACAGGTACGTTCTTGAGCAGGTAAATAAATCTGCCTGAAACTTGATTGTAAAACATCGAAAAATACTTGTTGTTATTGTTGTTTAAGTGAGCTCCCATTTCTATGTTTTAGTTTTAAATGCAATATAAGTTTTCGAGTAAGGCTATATAAACTGTGTTTTGTTAGCTTAAATCTCATTGAAAACCTACCCCAGAAAGGTGTGTGAATAGATGCAATAAAATTTAATACAGAAATATTATAATTGCTTTTTATTTCTCTTTTTTTCTGCTAGGAAATACATATTATGACCTTATTATCGCAAAGGAAGGTGACACACCGTAATCTACAAATTTTGTAGGTATGACGATTAACTTGAGGTCCGTTTCGATCATATATGATCCAGTTTATTCTTGGCCCAATTACTTATTAAAATCGACGGTATTTGATGCTCATATACTTACATATGAGTATTTACGTTTAGTTTGTTGGAGAAGCCAGATTAATAAATAAGTAAATAAATAACGTCGGAGATCTCGACTACAACCGAAACACAAAACTAATTCTCAATTATTGCTAGCTTCATTAAACTTAAAAAACTGCTCGCACATTTCCACAAACTCAACACAAACCATTTTAGCTTAGGAAGTCGCTAATTATAATTTACTGCACTGAAGTACCAATTAGTGCGATGCTTGTCATTCTTTCGTTAAAGGAAATCAACTTACGTCGT
Organism: Cydia fagiglandana; assembly: GCF_963556715.1. NCBI lineage: Eukaryota > Metazoa > Arthropoda > Insecta > Lepidoptera > Tortricidae > Cydia > Cydia fagiglandana. The sequence continues at coordinate 11,821,566 of NC_085959.1, forward strand.
CATCGTAAAATTAGTTTCTAGTTGTTACTCAGCCAAGTATACAGGAAAACGCATGCATATGCTCATTCTACCAACATTTAGTTGTCTTCCTCCTGCTACTTCACGCACTAAAGTTTGCCAATGAATCGTGTTATGTACCTATTATTTAGATAGGCTCAGCTCAGCACATACAGTATCTCACCCGCAAGACAGACTACCCGTCTTTTTCTAACCGTATTAATTAGAGAGGGACGGGGAGTCTAGTTAGCGGGTGAAACGCTGTCGTGGCGCTCCTGTTCTAAGCCTACTGGGTCTTCATATTCCATCAAACGTGCAGCCCGCCTGATGTTAGCAGCCACCGCAGCCTATGAGCGCCTGTAACTCTAGTGGAGCACCGTAGAAGCTTAGATTCGACCTTAGGAGTACTAGAAACGTTATTCACCATCAGGAAAACAACACTACAGAGTAAGAAGTAATGCTATTATAAAATAACACACTGTAGGTACCTATTATAAAATATCATAAACAATGAGAACTATAAAAAAAGTCGTCAAAACGAAGCTTTAACTACATCAAAACAATATGCTACCAACGTGACAATTTCATACAGATTTAAATAAAAAATATATATCTACGTTGTATTATAAAACTGCTGCTTAAAACACTATTATTAATAGTAGTTTATGTGACTGCTACATAATGAAAGGCATTAAAATACGAGTGTGGGTTTATGAAACGAATGAAATGAGTTTCATAATAGTATCACACGAGTGTTTTAATGCCTAATTATGTACAGTTACATACACTGCTTTATCTACACACATATTATAAACTTTCTATGATATATTCACTAACCTCATATTACAGCCGACATTAGGGCACTTTCCTTTCTGGCGGAACTCGCGGATATGAGGTGGCGTCTCCGAAATATCTTTATCGCACATTTTACACGAAACTTTTGTTATAGTTACTTTAAAAACAACGAAACAAATTATTTTTTACTTAAAAACTAATTATACTGTATGCATTATTATTTGCGTTATTTGACATCTGTCACTCACAACAGCAATACAACGTAAAATGTCTTGCACATCGAAATCACAAAGGAAAACAATTGCACTGCGAACGTTTACGTTCTACGTCTTTTTTTTAATTTTAGGGTTGGCCGGACACCACCGTTATGAATCGGTAGTTGTCTAAGTAAATCGATATGAATTTTTCATTTTTCTTTTAATAAAAGTAAGGAAAAGGTGGATAATTAACTGTAAATATGGATATATTTATCGTCACCTAACAGACAACAAATTTGACACAGAAATAACATAAATAAACTTTAAAATAGATCCCCAGTTAGTTTAGATTTTGACGATGGGTGCGACCTACTCGGTCGGTGTATTAAATGCATTTACCTTGCGGGAAAACCATATAATTCTAGCTTTATTTAAATCACAAATAAAAATTCATTATACGTCACAATTCGATACCTCAGTCTACGTGCCATTCAATCGTAATCGCTTGCTGTGACAATCGATTTGGGTTAGTTACATCTCTATATACGTCAGTCACAATGTGTCAAATAACGCAAATAATAATGCATACAGTTATAAAAGATAAACTGTACGTCAAATGGCGGCAAATGAAAACTTTTTTCACGCACGTCACGCATCTGTAGTTTTTTTTAATTCAGAGACAAACTAGAGTCGGGGTCGATTACCATATCGTCCGAAACCAACTTACATGCGAGATTTGTCAATATTGTATGCAATTGTCATTTGATTTCGAATAAAACGTCATCTCGACTGATATTAGAATAGGGGTCAAATCAAATTGCTTTTTTTTTCAGAGATGTTCGAAATTTGAATGCATTACCAAATCGATTTTGATATAGTAATGAAGCTATTACCACATTTTCACAGATAAGAAATTTGCTGTAACAAAACAGTTTATCGTAATGGGGGCCATTATTTACGGATTTTGTAGGCATCATAGAGAGTTTATGATATGTGTGTAGATAAAATACCTATATGTGATAGTGTTTTAAGCAGCAGTTATAAAATACAACGTAAACATATAATTATTTATTCCAGGTTTTATTTCCCTTTTTAAAAACTTTCGTCAATGTATTCTAGGCTTAAGTGCCTTCTTTTTTTTATATTACATTTTCAACTTTCTGCGCCAATTCCCCAAAATTTCGCACCAATTCATCATCATCATTCATCAAAATGGAAAACATTGTTTATGATCATTTATTTCGTCAAGTTCCTGTGATATGGCAACGTACACACTGTAATTATCAAAATTCAGCGAGACATTAGGATACAGTTATTAAACTGTATCAATTCCCATACCTAATCATGCCCATATCCTACAGTGAGCTCAACCTGCTCATCAAAAACTTCAGCCGAAGACAATAATAGGTTCCCAGAGGGGTAGGTAAAGTTTCTTCATATTAGAATTAAAAAAAACCCGCGTGTGGATAGGCAAAGGGGATTTCAGAGGAGATAACAGCGTCAATGTTTAGACATCGATAATTTTTGCGTGTTGCGTCCGAAAACATCGGGAAAAAATGAAGTTCATGAAAGGTTTTATGGGATTATTGTACCATGAAAGAGGACAAACCAGAATTTAGATAAGTAATTACAAGAAAGTGGTCTTTTTTTTTTTAAATTGAAAATTAAAGTTGACCTTGGTGTTAATTTTTACATGTTGTAAAACATTTGAGAGTTAATAAAAAATAAATTAAAGGATAAATGTCACTAATTTTGACTGTGATAAAGCCGTTCATCGTTAGACATCACTACGCAATTAACGTTGCATCTCTCTACCACATACTTTTTTTTTATTTAAGTTTAAACGAGTCGGCCCTGAAGATTTTTCAAACCCAACAAAAAAAGCAAAAAAAGAAATATACACGTGGGCCCAGAATTTTTTGAAAGGGCGTGAAAAGATAGGAAACTACCCCACTTATCTGCCATTTTAATTTGGCAAACGATCGACCACACACCCTGTATATATATTTTCCTATTTCTTGTTTCTAATAATTAGATACTTATATTTTTAAAATCGAAGGAGGCAACGACGTGGGCGTGCACCCAGTCCACCATCAAGTCCAAACGACTCTGATCCTCCTCCTGTAATAAACATAAACATTGTTGGGGTCCCAGCAGAGCCCAACCCTATCGTGGAGGCCCCGGAGCCCTTCCCTGCCGTAGGGGTTCCTCCCGAAGCTCCGGCCCCTGAGGCCCCACAAGAGGTCTTGGAGTTGGCCGACGATAACGCAGTACGAGTAGCTACCTATTTTCTTTTTTGTTCACATTTCTAGTCCTTTATTCCTAAAATATTTTTTATTTATCTATTATGTATTATTATTTGTTAAGAGAGCTAGAAGATGGCTTTTTTTGCGGGACCAGACCCTCTTCTGAACCACGATTACGCGATGAATGTACATGAGGTATTGCAATAATTGAATAATTAATATATTAACCCCTTTTTCCTATTTTTCATATACTTTAACTAAGTGTAGAATAGATTAGATATTTGTATCATATCAATTGTCAATGAATTTATTTATAATTTGTTCAATACTTTGTACCTTTCAATTTCAAATAAAATTAAATATTCCAATCACTGGAAACAAGTGGAGCAAACGTGAATAAATCAATCAATTACCACAATACCAGCTCATCTAGCCATCTAATTAGACATCAAAGGCCTCGATGGTGAACTCTTTATTATAGAAAAGCACGAAATGTACGTGCCTGTAATTGGGCCGCGGCGAATAGGTAGGTACCTACATAAATCATTGAAGTGGCGAGCTTTGATGTACCGTGTCCGGCGTGACGTCAGCGGCTAGGGTTGTCGAGGTTCGAGGATATCCAAGCTAATGAATACTTTGGAAAGAACGACAAAGGATTCTTCTAACATTTTATTAAGAAAAATTCTAGTCGTATATAAAGATATTCGAAAACTGATGTTTCTCACTTCCTAACTCATAAAAATACTCATGTAAGTTTTGTACGACTAATTGTTCGGATGTCATTTCCCGCCAGAACTATCGGACTAAAGTTGCGTTATTAATTCATTAATAATTGTCTGATATATGGCTTGCAACCCTGACAGCCATGTCTTACATTCATTATTTGCTCACGTATACTAGATGAAAGGCTACCACAGTCTAAATAAATAAGTAGTGTGAAGCACAGCCTGTGACAATGTTGTAAGGGACACACCGGAATTGTAATAGAGTTCATGAGAACCGATTACTTTTATCCACCGCTGGAACTTAATAGAGTCCACGATGTTTTAATAGCATTGCCTCATGAGTGATTTAAAACTTTATGTTAAATGAGGTTGTTAATGTATAAAATTATATCTCGTGGAAAAACTGACATTCGATGAATCCGAGTGAGATGAAAGGCTGAGACAAAATACTAACGCTGCTCTTTCATCTATTCAGTGAAGCTTTAATGAAAATATTCTGAAAAATGAACGGATATGAGCAGCTTGCTCAATAAACAATAATAAAAACATTTGAATCGCTTTATTTTGATGCGAATCTTTAAGTTTGATCATTATATTTAACAATCAAATTAAGTGATGAAAACAACGAATTAAATCTCTTTGATGTGGGATTGGAATAAAACCGTTATGTAAAAAAAAATATAGTTTCTGTTTATGTTGCCAAATGTGTTCGGACGCGAACGTATCCTCACACTTTTTACACTCAAGATGGGTTTGACCTCATTTGCAAAAATTGTAGTGTCGACCAATGCAAGAACACGCGTTTAAATAAGAAGGTATACTATTGCTACTCAATTTAAAGAAGAAACTTGAAAAATACGTCACATAAAGCATAATTAAGTATAACAAAAAAGCTTTGGATAATCATGGAAACATTGCATCCGTATCCGTACACCCTTAGGTAGTACACAGTCACAGCAATACATAATAAATAAATAGGAAAGTACTCAATTTAAAGAAGAAACTTAGAATAATTGGTTTTTGTAGATTTTTTTTTTGACAGATAAATAATTTTTATTTACTAGCCGTTGCGCGCGACTTAGTAGGTATCAGGTATCTAGTAACACAAAATGTTCAAATGAATGAATTACTATAAATACAGATGGTTCCAAAATTTACTATTAGCATTCCTAATATTAAAAAGTATTAAACTACTTTACTACAAATGACTCATTCCGAACCTCACTATCAAGCTAATCATTTACAACAATTGATCAAAAATCGCTTGCCTTCATAAGAAGTAAACTACCTAGCATTTTGCTACGACGTGTGTAGGTCCTGTAACTAATACCCACGACAATGACATATTTGCAATAAAATTTGCTTTTCGTTGCTCTTTGTTTGGCTTTCTTTTATTTGTAACTGTCTTGCTATGTTGATAGTTCAACAGTGTTCTTAACAAGACGTTCCCAAGGCCAATCAACATTTTTGTACGATGCGTCATGTTCCGACTATTTACTTCCCATTTCAATTACAGTCTCACGAGGCAATCACCACTCATTGTCACCTCTAGATGCGCGCTTTGTTGTATCTTTAACCGTCTATAACGCCGTCGTTCAACTCCTATAATAAAGCTATCAAAACGATTCATATATTAAAAGCAAATTCTAACGTCACACCACCAAATGACTTGAACATTTCATTCAAACTCGTGAGAGCGATATGTGCTGACCGACAGGACAGGACGGCTGGTAAAAAGCCTCAAGTTATTTTTACAAAGGCTCTCTCAGAGCCCGTGTTGTGTAAATAGTCCAACATGTTTCTACAACAAAGAAAACTTAATAGTCGATGACGGGCAAAAGTTAACGTAACAATCCAAGCACTGATTGCCCATAATTCCGTGCTCTACAGAAACTTCTTAATATATCCCATTTTTCCGTGAGTCAGGTCCAAGTTTTGATAGCTCTCGAAAATTTGTAAGCCATGTTTCTGTTTAAAAGATTAGCATAAAACATGGTTATCTATTGCATACTTGGTTACTAAAGCGTTGTTCGAACATCCGATACTGTCCCCTGTCGTCCAAGGTAATAAAGACTTACACCAATTTGAATTACAGGCTATTTTTCATTTTACGTTTAGCACGAATCCTTGGAGCAGGAATTCTGATTTCGTAGCGGCACTGCTATGCCATCTAAAATATTGGACATCTCCATCTTGCTTGGTGTTTTGCTTTTTCTTTAGACACAAACAATGAGTCGGGATCGTCAAGGGAATGTATGCATATTTTAAAATGTTACTATCCTTTTAAATGTGTGTAGTATTTTCGATTATGGGTTAGTTATTTTTTTTAACTAAATAAATTTTTTTTTTACCGTATATAAATTTCATTTGACCCCTATTAATTTTCAATAAATAATAAGTTTAATAGAGAGGGGTATGTCAAAATTAGATTTTAATGTAATGTGTATATACTTATATTTATGAACTAGTTAGTATTGTACTGGCTTATGATGATTGAAGTATGTCTATGATAATTTGATATTTGCAATTAGACTATGTTCTAATTTTTGTCTGCTTAACATTATCATGTCACTCGATCTGGTTGTTTACATTGAGATGTAACTACGTTCTTTAATAATATATAATTCTAATATGCCTAAATAGTATTGTTATTTAACCATTGTGTGCTCAGGGAGCTCCGCTACAGGGTACTTACCTAATGTAGGAAGACAATAGGGTCCTGATTATTTTTTAGGGTTCCGTACCTCAAAAGGAAAAAAATGGAACTCTTATAGGGCTACTCGTGTTTCTGTCTGTCTTTCCGTCCGTCTGTCACAGCCTATTTTTTCCGAAACTACTGGACCAATTAAGTTGAAATTTGGTACCTACACACATATTGCTTGTGACCCACACGGACATGTAATGTAAACAAATGAATTTTAAACATGGAGGCCACTTTTGGGGGGAAAATGAGAAAATTAAAAAATAAAGTTTTTCAAACTATATCGTGTTACATATCAAATGAAACAGTTTATTAAAGAAGTAATTCAAGAAAATCGGCAATAACAATTCCCCACCCCCCCTTTATCTCCGAAACTAAGTCTAAAATTATGAAAAAAATACACAAAATAGTTCTTTACCTATAGATGACAGGAAAACCTATTAGAAATATGTAGTCAAGCGTGAGTCGGACTAATTACTTAGTTTTTGATCCGACCACTACGGGATTTTTTACGGCAATTCACTCGTGTTTCACATAGAAAAAATACATTGTTAAAAATTGGGTAATGTTCCAAGGGTTCCCTTGGAACGCGAGTCCGACTCGCACTTGGCCGGTTTTTTATTTGCAATAATCTAGTTCTGTTTTACAGGCACCTGCCGCCATAGCAGAGGACGCTGGTTCGATTCCAGCCTGGGGCACTGGAGGCCTTTGTCACTTTTTCATAGTATATGACATTTATTTCAGTTTAGCATTATTATTATTACATAAAAAAACCTATTAATGTCATGTGAGTTACCCCACATATCTAGACATAGTTTATTTTGCCTGGGGAAAGAGAAACAGTATGATGATCCCCTATAAGTGTTTCTCTTCTCCCGACGTTTCTCTTATCCCATCTATTTCATTTCAGTTACGTCATAATCAACCATTTTTTAATAAGCTACATCAAAGTCAACTTAAACATGTTGGAAAGTGCTGGCTGTCCACATTGTCATCGATATCTGAATTTGTTCTGTTGACATGTTTTTCATTTTGATGCATGTACATCAATCGTGTAACACGTCAAAAACATATTCTCTCTAAAATAAAACGAATTAATATTGCATCAATTGATACACTTGTATTATTCTATCACTACTTTCCACCATCAAAACACACCATAATTAGTATTTATGGGACAATCTGATACCGCCTATTTCACACGATCAATAATATGTCGCGAACGTATTCGATTCCTGTTATGATAACATTTAATTTCTCTTGTTCTCTCGTCGATACAATAGGAAAATAAATTAGAGACGAGGGTCATCATATTAACATTTAGGTAGAACAAAAATTGTATATCTCATGTGGCCGGACGATTCATGCTTCCTAAGGATGGCAAAAGCTTAATCTTTGGCGTTAGCTTCATCGCTTATCACTTTCAATAAGACACATTGTATGAACGTTTTAACAAACGTGGTTAAGATATGACTACTTATATTCTTCATTATTAATGTAGGTAATGCTTAGTTGCATACCTGCTAAATGTCTTCTGACATGGTTGCCCTCAAAATCATGGTTGGTCAAAAATTCAAAACCTCTACAGACTTTTCTAAGTCTAACTCTACTTACTATTTTTACTCGGGTATAGTTTTTTAGGGATTCTCCCGATATTGGTTTCTCAAGGCTTGCAAGATGCTTTGGATAGCTTTTGCAATTAAACAAATGCGCGATGCAGTAGGCCTCTTCCGCTCCTCGGAGCGAGCCGAGCTCAACCCTACAAGTGGAGAGCGGGCTCCCACCCAATACTACGGGGCATCTGAATGATTGCTTGTATTATTTTTTGTGGGCATACCATGTCATCGGAACGATTGTGGTCGGTTCCCTATGATTTATCGATGTCCATATTACAAATACGACACAGCATTATGCGATTCTTTATTTCTTCTTTAAACCATATTAGTATTCCGCCAACAATCCTGAGCAGCGTTGGTTTTGTCATACCGACTAAATGTTATTTTGTTGGAATTTCAAATAAACAATTGTTGACTTTTTTCAAAGGATTTATTTATAATATAATTAATGCGGGACTCAATCAGCGCTGGCGAAGCGAAGCTGGCATATTTAGAGCGCTCATGAATTAAAACCATAACATTATTTCTTTGTTATTTAGTTTCAGATATACAACTTAATTTGTAAGCTATAATTAAAACACTTAGGATTATGATGAGGCCAAAGTATTATCAAGTGCGATTAGATGTTTATTAATGGAATCTCATTGATTGACATGTCACTTTGTTGCAAACGTGTAGTGCAAATACCTCTGTTGGGACGCTGCAGAGCGTATGTTCCTGTGACATAGGATTTAATTTATAATAATTTAGTTAATACGCATCTGGCTATACGAGGGTAATGAGAGTACTACTTAACTTTACTAACTATTTACTTCATATTACTCGTACTTTTCAACTCGAAATTATATCAGTATATAAACCTCATAAAGTACCTACATATAAAACTTACTTCTGCCGTGTTTTTTCTAATGTTACGAATACGGTCTCCTAAAACCGAATTACTTACCTTTAAGTTAAGTACAGAAAATGACAAAACTCATATATTTAAATTCGAACCAAATTACGTAAGTACTTAATGCTTGTAAGTCGTTGAAAATGTACGTACGAAATGCATTTTCTTCATGTTTAGTAGAAATTCAATATTTTGTAAGCTCCAATGCACTGTTGTAGGACTTCAGCGTGCAGGGTATGTAGATATAGGTCGCTAAACAACGACAGATCACGCGTGCTGCGATAAATCACCACTCGACGCGCGATCTCCCGTGCGTGCTGCCAAAGACCCGCCATGGGCCACTTGTGCGGGTTCACCGAGCCTATTAATCGATTGTCCTTAATGTTAGGATTCTCTGCGACTCTGCGTACGTCACACTTGGCTATTTACTACTTAAATAAAGGGGCGACACTTCGCTGCAACCTCACCGACAAGAAACATTATTTTAGTAGGTACCTAATTACAGGGTGACAAACATTTTTTTTGAAATATTTTATGTTAATACGTGTTTTACAAAAAAAAACGTATTTTCTTAAAAACATTCTCCTTTCATTAATACGCAGACGCAAACGTTTTTTTAAATTATCAACAATATGCAGGACCTAGTAAACATTTTTTCATATTTATTTGCCGTACCGTAATTATAAAAATTTGTCTACTACGAAGTTTGGTATCGCCGTAAAAGTGGAGATGCCTTATGTTATTTACATGTGTAACGGTTTGCTATAAAACCTCGTAAGCGCTAAGCGCTTTGTGCTGGCCGGTAGTAAAAATTTTAAAACGTTTTCAAATAGTTTTCAGAAATCTATCACTTGAAGAAAATTGATGAACATCTACGTAAATTTTTTGCAAATAAGATATTAATTATCTCTAATACTAAATATTACCTACCTTGTTGCTATTTAGATCGTGCCTTATTGTTATTATGCTGTGTATTTTTCCCCGGATCGGGTAAGTGTTGTGAATATTTAATTTAAGTGTCTAATAATAGGAATAATTTTACGTTACGTACTTTTATACTGTTAACTAATCTGTTCCTTTCTGACTGCTTCATCCGTGAACACTAAAATAATGCTAAAGGATAACTTCCCTATATTTCGTCCTTGTGGGCCGGAAGTCGCAGTCACTGTTGTGTGCATTTTCTTATTTGCCCAATATTACTAGGAATACTAGGGATCAAGCCTGGGGTTGAAATTGCCTGCACCCTGCCTGAATGAGCCTCTAGCCTGCTTGCAGTACCCCGGGTTTCGCCATGCGCAAGCTCTACATTCCGAAAGGTTTCCGTTCCATTTGCTGAGGATCCGGAACCACAGCGGGGAGCCTTCCTAGACTACCCTGGAGTCCCTGGACCAACTGCGACGCCTGCGATGTACAGCGGAGCCATCTACATCTGCACCATCTGCGATGTAGAGTCCCAGGAAAGTGCCTCATATTAAGGACTTGTTTCGATATTACGTTCGTTCTGTATCAGCTCAGTTATACAGGACCCTCGGCCCTAGCTAACTTGTTGTAATTTTAATTAATATTAAATAACTTTTGTAAATTAAACTTTCTATTTCTTTCATATCTAACTCTACATGCGACGCTTAACGTCACACATGTATTGCCAAGTTTCTTCAATATTTAAAGAATTATCTGCATAACTCAATACATCGAGAATTATCAATGCAACGAGATTTTTGGCGCTTCTCTTCACCTCCTACGGGCAACAGTTCACTGAAATTCACTTTTTTCAAATATAAAAATAAGGATACCTAGTGATAGATCACATCGAAAAAGCAAAAAAAACATTACATTAAAAGCCTTACACGTGGTCAAAATGATTATACCATTCCATTTACAAGTGCGTTGCGTCATATGACTTACAAGGAAGGGTACCCAACTGTCCGACTCCGATTTGATTTATTTTGATATATGTTATAGAGTAGTCTAAAATAACGGATAAGTATTTTTTTTAAGCTGCCCAAACTCAACCTGTTAGGAGAAAATTGACCAAACCTTCTAATTTCTGAGAAGAGATTTGTTCAAAAAAATTGATAATTAATTACTAATTTCGTTATATGTTGGAGAACATGAATAAAGAATGGGGACGTGTTTTGTCATTTCACCACAAACTAATCTTTTATATAAAAATATTATTATATATATTTTTTTACTACTCAGCACTCACTAATTACCTGTTCGTCCCAATAGCTGTAGAGAGGTCCGGTTGTTGGTGCGCTGAGGCAAAAAACTTCCTTAGGGAAGTAGGTCGCCGCCTGCAAGAAAGGGGCCTTGACCAGCGTTTCGGGTTTTTCCTGGTGCAAAGGTTGTCCATCGCAATTCAACGCGGTAACGCAGCGAGTGTGAGTGGCACATTTGCACCGGGTGTAGTGCGGGGAAGCCTCTTCCAGTAGTTTTTATTTTAGATATATTTAGGGTTGTTATAGTATAATTTAGTTTTATTCTTAGATATATTTAGTTCATAAGTTATTTATTTTTCTTTTTACTTTCTTTTCTGAAATAAACCCCGTTTAGAATTGAATATTATAACAATTTGCCAGAAGATAAAGAAAATATGACATGGTATTAACTGGACGGACCCCTACACATTCCGTTGTGCTAGTACGTGAAAGACTAACAGAAATATTTGGCGAAAAATGGATTGGACGGTATGGCCCTAAACGATGGCCGCAGAGATCGCCGGATCTAACATGTTTAGACTTTTATCTTTGGGGGCGATCAAAGATCATGTGTGCTGAAGTCTTTGAAGTCGATTATACCGAAATGTTAAGAAACAGAATTGTCGAGGGATTTAATATTATTCGACGACAGGATCTTGGCGCAGTACACCGTAATACGTTGTTACGGTATGAAGCTTGCAGACGAGCAAACGGTCAGCATATTGAAAATATATCTTCAAATAGATTAATAATCAACCGATTCTCCTTTACCAAGGTACGCTTAATGCTGCTAGCACATCGGTAAGGGAAACTACACAGTTCTCTGGCTCAACCAGACTGGATGCAGACAGGCCAAACAAGCCACGCCTGGCATCAACGGACAACTCACAAGGACGCTCCTTCAACTAGGGAAGGTCCAACGAAACATGACGTACCTCACAGACGATAAGTAGTTCATATTCGTAGTTGCAAGTTAGAATGAATAGAATAAATCCAATAGCATTCATTTTTTAATTTTCATATCTAGTACAAGTCACAACTTACATTTTATATTAAAGTTCGCCACGAGACTAGTGTGAATAATAAATAGATTGGTATTTCCTACATTAACAGCAAAAGAATACCCCAAATAAATTCTTTAATTTAGAAGTTATAAAAGAACTGATGGTAACAAACCGTCACGGGGTTGGTACGTGCTCTTCGCTTAGTTTCGTGACTTTAAGTAATACGGGGTTACAGCGTAACGTCATCACTCAACACTGCGTTATTAGCTCAACATACAGTATCATTATCATGTATAAGGCCCTATACAAAATGATTCAAATAATTTTATCTCGAAGTTGAAATGCATGACTGAATTGAAGTGTTACTTCGCAGACGGAGCATTTATAAGTTGCTATCGATCTTTAATGCAGATTTCGTACATTGGAAAGGTAATAACTCTAAATGGGCCAAGTACCATGGGTTATATATTATACCTAAGAACTGATGTAAAAAGTAATGAAATAAATGCATTTGTACTGTATTGTATTCGTAAGTACACACGAAACCAACGTTAACGATCCAATACATGGTATTTTATAACAAAAACACAATAGTAAACATCTCAAATTAAAATTATCAATAAAAAACCAGAAACAGTTACGTACGTAGCTTTACGTCCGCAAGTAACATTAAATTATGCTTAATTACATATTTATTTTAATTAAACGCAAACATCGACATGTTAAAAAGAGATATTATAATCCTCATAATTATGCTAAATCGTTACACGGGTCGGAATAGAAACAGGGCGTGAACTTCCAATTTTCATTATGCGCACTTTGCGTTGGAAAGTGACCCTAAATCCGCGCATCCCTGTGCAGATAACTGTTAATTTGCATATTAACGAGAAACTTTGCATGGGAAATACTGAAAAATTCCGGAGGTTCAGTGTGAACGGGCAGGTGGCCGGACTAATGCCGGAATATTTCTCAAATCCGCCGCGGCCGCGCTGGCCGCTTTCCCGGCGAATTTTGCTTCACGGCGACTTGTTTCCGTTGATGGCTTTCCGAATCCACTTTTATTTCCTTAACCATCTCAAACGCGATTTGCGAATACAATGCTGATCATTAACGTGAAATATTTATTGTTAATAACTATAAGGCCTGGTCTGGTAAAAATACCTTGGAATTTAGGTTACATAAATTACATTCTGTCGCGTCGCGTACAATATAATATTACTTATTACTTGTTGTTTTATCCAAATATTGATCGTGCAATCTAAACACAAGTTATCTTACTGAAAATTGATGTATGAGATATAACAAAACTAATCTAAGTAGAGACATTGCGTCGCGTGCAAATTTTAGTGTCAGTGTGTTCCATAAAAGGCAACACTTATCTACAGATCAGTTATTAACACTTTTTGCATCTTGAATAAAAGGAACGCCAATAAAATAGACCCTCGCGTTACTCATGTCGATGTTAATCATGCCTAAGTTCAAATCTCAAAAAGTAAGAGAAGTACCCATAAATACTACAGAGTGGATAGAGATAAACGAACCCATGATTACCTACTTAAATAAGAACTATAATCTACTTAATCGATGAACCACTCTCTGGACTCCTAGCAAAGGAGCGTTTTCCTTAAAGTGTTTAAAGCGCGACGAAGAGGCTCGGGGCGTGTGGATAGTAATTACGTGAACAAACAGGGAGACCGAATGAGCCCGAAACGTTATTAGAAACGCCTCATTAGGTCTTTAAGCTGAGATGACAGCTCTATAAATAGTAGACAGGCGTCTTCTGTGTGTATACATTTTTTTCCGCGGGGAAAAAGTCTCGTTCATAGTGAAGGCGTGATGACAAAACATCTGTTCGGTGTGGGAGCCTTCAGCCCGCGAGGCTACCGAGACACTGCGCGGACGCGGTTAATGCGATCGCCGATGACAAATATAATCTTTGCTCTAAAGCGCGTCGAATTGACACTGTTGTTATTCCGAGAAACGGAAGGATTTATTTTGACTCAAAGAGCTAAATATTCAGGTGAAAGATTTCTGAGAGGGCGTTGTTTGGTCGCCTCGTTAAATCTGTCGACGGATCCATGTCTTCTTCTGTTTAATCGCGCCAATGATAGGTACAGAAAAACCCGACCGGATTTCATTGCAACTTTGATATTCAGCTCAAAGCAGAAATAACATTTATGAAAGCCAAACTGCCGCGCTTTCCGATACTGTATCGCGAGCTTATTGTAATAGGTACCTAGGTACATAATAAGTAAGACTTACATAATTCGCGATACATAAGCGCAGCTTTAATTCGTGATCAGATAAGACCTATGGGGGTTGGAAGAATATACCTAAATAAAACTTGTTGATATATGTCAATTTGACCACGTATTATATTTCCGACCCGTGAGAATACCAGTTAAAATCAGAAAATGGAAGCAGAACTTGGATCCGCTGATGGTCAGCGGGGCAGTTTTTAATTTATTGAAAGTTCGCATGGACGGAAGCTTTCAATGTTAAAATATAAATCTTAAGTGTAATGTTTCAATGTTAAGTGTTGTGTTGTATGTAGAGTTATACCTATCTACCAACCTTTGATGTTGTTTTATGTTAAATCCTGGGTGGGGTATGTACCTATGTTTATTTTAAGTTAACTCTCTAGACTTTAATGCTAATAAAATAAATTGATTACCTAATTGTTGTATAATTGGTTGTATAGATGTCATGCAATGTTTGCGGGGGCCGGTAATTATCCAGTTTTTAGTTAATACGGAATATGCTTGAATTGAAGTAATCCGGTATGTCCTACTGCTTTGCCCTACAGGTATGTCTCGATATGACTCGATCGTATACATTCATGGTCAAATTTTCCCATTTTCCTTTCGATAATTTCTTTTTCCAAATAATCGTGTTCGCATTAGAGATAGATTTCCTAAACAACATATTCTCCAAAGCTAGTTAATGAATGGCTGTAACAATGAGGTCAATAAGCGACTGTATTTTTATATATCCCAATTTTTTTACCATCAATACAATATACTATAACAATATGCGACCCAGGTAAAATGCGACTAAATATATTTGCGGCTAACTAAATAGACTATTAGGATACATGCTACAAGTTTAGTATTTAACCTTAATATTGCTATACTGACTTACTTGAGGCTTGAGGTAGCAAGGCTACTGGCCGGCGACACAGATAAATGGTCTGAAAATAATAACTGACAGTATCAGTGTCACCGTAAAATCGCAAAAGAAATGATCGCTGAATTCGCAAGAAATGCAATAAAACAGTGCCTGTAAATAACGAGGAAGCAGCAATCACCCGCAGAGGCCTCTGCCAGCTGCAGACCACAAAACCTACGGTAAGCGCGTTTGCCTTCCAGTTTGCCAGTATAGTGTTACTAGGTAATTACAGAACCTACAGTCCACACCCTTGGCTTTACGCCACACTACATAAACATTTTCTATTGTTGTAAACATCTATTGAAAACATATGTGGTTGACTAAATAGGCTATTGATAATACATGCTACATCAAAATTTGCTACTGTTGTAAAAATCTATTACAAAATATGCCATCGATATTACACGCTACAACAAAATACGCTATCGCGGCGAAATGCGAATAGGTGAAAAGCTACAAGGATATTTTGAGTTCGAGTTATACGACTAACAAACGCGCATCGAGTACCGATTTCAGTCCATTTAAGAAGAATCCTACAAAGTTTAATATTTATATCGCTCCGCCCGCCACAATATAACAAGAAACCGCTTTGGATTTTGTGGACAAGGACGACGGACGAACGGGGTAAGTAGTCATCTGCGAGTATAAATTTTCTTTAGCACCGCACCGCAGTATCGGCTCCAGCTCCCGGATTCTCCGTATCCTCTAAATTCTAAAAGTCCACCACAATCAGGTCCCTATGGAATATTTGCAATTTTTGAAATGGGAGACAAGTACAAGTAAACTAGCAGCAATGTTGTTCTAAATACTTTATCATTAACTGCTGTATGAACGAAGTCGCGGGCGCTAATAGGTACATATATTCCGTCTAGAATTTAACATTCCATATAATTAAGCACGTCGTTCTTTTGAGTTTTGAGAATCTTTCACTTGCACGGGACTAAACTTTGTCTAATATAACCAAAATTTATTTTTAACGAAACCTGAGGTGGATGAGCTATCTGTATGGCGACGAAGCCTGTACTGTAGATCTGAAAGTACCTATGCTGTTATTATTATGTTGTTTTATTTTTGGGACGATAAATAATTATATATTCATTAACCAAAATGAGAAACTTCATGTGTGTTTAAAAGATCTTGTCACATAAAATGTACACACACTCAATAACATACGATGTAAATATAATTTAATTTTTATGACCGTAACTATACCACACACGTTCATAGCATATAAGTTGATCATATATACCTGCTCACGAATGCACTATCAAGTCAAATATGTCACAGTTTCTCAACTACGAGTATGTCTACAATTTTGACTTCAATTATGGTAAAAAAAGTTAGAAATGATGAACGTTTTATTAAAAGCCAAATTACGACACGGCTCCCCGCCGCGAACCTAGCTGTATTTCATACACGTTAACAGCTGCTGTAAAGTAATTAATACACGCTCGCCCACTTAATTGTACACATAAAGAAATCTCTATTTTTATTATAACGATCTTGCTTACATTACTTCCTTATTATCACGTTTTAGACATTATATTAAATAAGCAGCGCTAATTATGAACGGACTCTTTATTACTCTGAGAATGCGCTTCCAGAAATGTCTGAGGTCGATCACCATTGTTGTTTCGTGTCGTCGCGGTAAGTTTTTGCCCCTAATTACTTAATACGTTATGTTAGGTGTTAATATAAGGTCCCATACATATTTATCGTTAAGTAATAAAATCCAGGTTATAGAAGTGTTTAAAAATACTTATAGAATAGTAGGTGTGTTTGTTTCACCTGATCGATTAACTAGATATTACAATATTTTTCTTTAAACTTTAATACTTATTAACTTGACTGATACAACCGGACGGATTTTTTCAAACATTGTTTTTTTTGTGTGTGTTGTTGTGTGTTTTAATCACAACACGCAACAATCGTATTTTAAACGTAGCGTGTATAATTGCATTGATCCAACAAACACGGTGAATATGAAGGATCTATAAAGGAGGACACCAGCACCAGCGTTAATTTTGTTCACTAATGTAATGTAGGAACCAACACATCTAATTACTCTTATGAACAGCGCCCGCAACGGCTGCTTACAACGACATAAAGCTTAATGTATTCCGGCAGCCTAAACAATACAAGCATTATTAAAATGCGTATTAAAACATATCTCGAAACTGAGGTCGTTCACACCGGTTCAGTTCCTATAAAACGTGGTGTGCGACCGTGACCATTTGCTCTGCCGTATGCTTTAACTTCACGTGTAATCCTTAACACCTTATGAATATTTGCAAAATGAAATCACTCAGCCGTTGGATGTTCTTTTTTCTTCATATAGCTAGCAAGTGTTAATATTGTCACCGGCCAAGGACTGTTCGATAGCTCATCATAGACTGGCTGAACTGAACTGGCACGGCCTTCCTTAGCACCACGTGCGACGTGGACTTAACAACAGCTTCGTTCGTTAAAAAATGTCTTCGTAAGTAGGTAGTTATAAATCCGCTGTACCATTTATTTACAAGAGTGAATCCGTCTAAGAAAAACTAGCGTTCAGAATTATTAATGGTTTGTTTGAATGGTGCGTCACGGGGCTCATTGTTGGCGCGCACTCCGTCCGGATGCGCTCGCTGACACTAATTATTCCCATAGTGCCTCGAATGATAGATTGCCCTGGACAAATCACTTCTAACTTCTCTCCCAACGACTAATAAAAAACGTCGTGTGATTAGTTTTTTAAGACGGCCCACCGATTGTTAGGGAACGTGGGCTGTGTCGTACCGTTTGTCTAAAAAGGCAATATGTTACATGAAGAGCCGAGATGTCCGCGATGCTATCTTACGTAGACTTGTGTCAGATTAGTAACTTTAATCCTATTCAAAATTATACACACTACCAACAAAGCACCGGTTGGTTTAAATATTCATTTTTAAATTTTCGTCATTCGCGTTTCATAGTAAAGGTCAATACTGTTAATAGTATTTAGTCATGCATTTAGAATTCTTACATTCTGTGTTTATTGTGCTTGACGAAGGCTTACATCTAGTCGAACGCTAGTAGCAGGTGAGTTGGTAATTAAGGACCCCGTAACCAGTGTCGTCTAATTAAGCAGTAGGTACAGACATAGGTTGCCGTTATTAATGACTCCTGCAGAGCCAACACGCCGCGTCACCAAAGCGGGTTCGGGTCAGACCATAAGCGTAGGTAAATCATATATATAATTATGTAGAGGAGATAAATATCTAGCCAAGTCCATCAAACCGATTTTTGTTTTGAAGAGAACAACACCGCGGCTTATGGGTACGAGTAGATCCAAGCAACGATACCTTAACGTTAACCTATCAACCTCAAACAAAGTAACTGAGATAACGTAACAAATCGCTTCGATAACTGTGATACTAACTAAAACGATACGCCCGCCGAGGGTCGCCGAGAAATATTATCTACAGCTTCCATACAATGCGACATAATCACTCCAATTTAATCTCTATTCCATGGCTTTACGTGCTTCACTATTTGTCAAGGTGCGTAGTCGCCTATTTGTGTGACTTACGAGTACCGAGCGGTTAGAGTATAATGACATTTTAGTATTACAACACTTTATCTACACGAAACGAAAAGTCTCGAGATAAGTTAAACGCCAACTGTATATTGTTTCAAAAAGTCGACAGTCGATGTAATTTGTTAACGTCAGCGGGACACGGCAGCATATCTGCGGGCAGACGGACCGATCTGACGTAACCTAAAAATACCCGCTGCTCCAACCAGCTTCAACTATCTGACGCGCCGATTCAAGTAGTAAGATTTATCTTTTCTTAACTAACAGACACGTAAAAGCTTTGATGCATTGTTTCCTTAATATAATTCGGTGTAATAAAATGAGACCAAAAAAAAACCCAATGTCAATATGAGTGCGACCGATAAATCAAAAACAATCATTTTAAACAATAGTTTTATATAGTTTCGTTTTATATATAAATCACCGTAATCGAGCGTACTTACAACTTCCTATAACCTAATTTACCTAATACAGCAGTTAGGGTGTTAACGCCTGCTACCTGTAACTCCTCGGGTGTCATTGGACCCTTTAGAAGATTTTTCACCTCACCAGCTTGTAAAGACTCTTTTGATTGTTTAGAAACTGATGAGAAATTTCCATTTTATCTCCAAGAGTGGCACAGCAATTCTATAAAAACTACTTTTATAGCAAGGAAAGACGGTGGCAACTTCAAAAAGTTTTTTATGACCGGCAAAGTGGATGGGAGAAGGCCTGGACGTGGACGCAGTCCAATACGTTGATTTGGTGGACGTTGGTGTTAACGCCTGCTACCTGTAACTCCTCGGGTGTCATTGGACCCTTTAGAAGATTTTTCACCACACCAGCTAGTAAAGGCTCTTTTGATTGTTTAAAAACTGATGAGAAATTTCCATTTTATCTACAATAGTGGCACAGCAATTTTATAACAACTACTTTTATAGCAAGGAAAGATGGTGGCAACTTCAAAAAGTTTTTATGACCGGCAAAGTGGATGGGAGATGGACGTGGACGCAGTCCAATACGTTGATCTGACCAGATCCGCACCGCTCTTGACTCCACACCGCCAACCAAAGATAAACAGATTATGAGTTCTGAATGATAAATATCGTTAATTTCTTTTGGTTTGATGTTTACAGTTAGTATTTTCAATGCGTTGGTGTTGTGAAAAATTGTTTAATTCAGTTTAAGCCAGCCTTGTAACCCTAGTAGGCAACACTCAAGATTCCGCCTTTCGAACCAAGATTTTGGAAACTTTCCCTTGCTCTGGTATCAATATTAGCAAGAGCGCACAACAACTTTGCCCCTTGTAAAACCAATAACTATTATACTTCAACAGAAATTACCCGTTAGGCCGAGTAAATGCAAATCCCAGAGAAAAAACAAACGTGCGCGCCCATTGAAATCTAAATGGGTACGATGAATTACGAACTCCTACTCGTATTACCGGAGGGAATGGTGACGGATTGCAAAGTAGCGGACTAATAGTGGTAGTAATAGCCTACCTTAATTCATAAGCAAAATTATCACCAACAAATACCTACGTAGGACCAAGCTCAGTGTTGAGTATGGTCCTACGTAGTTGCACGTTCATCCCTTAAAAGCGGAGCTTTTCGTTTTATACCAACTACCTACCATAAATAGAAGAGAGATAAGTAGGTTATGTTCTACTTATTTATGTTAAGTTTTACGGGGGGTAAGGTAAAATTTGTTTGATAATATGTAAGTAACTACCTACTTATTAAGCTAAAATGTTATTAAAAATAGTTCTCGCAGGTCGCATGAAACTAAATAAATGAATAATAAATGTATGAGAAAAGAGAACTTTATAAATTCAGTTTTAAACATAACAATTTACCTAAGTATAATACTTCAATTTAAGGTAATATATTGTAAGTACCTACTTTATTTATTTCCGTTATTTGTATCCTACTAGCGTAATTAGATTATGTAAATTTATTTGATCGTTTACCTTCATCTGTTTTTAATCTGAATGCTGCATTAACAAAATAGATGTTCATAGATAGATATCTGTTTACCAAAGTCGACTCGCCGCCTACGGTTCCGTCTTAACTTTGATTTTCCGTCATAAATCTAAGCCTACTGATGTCACTGATTGTACGTGAATGCTGCTTGCGATTATCGTTAGACAAATTGATATTGATACCTATTTACTCAGGCTATTTCCATTTGACTTAAATTCATACAGTAACAAATTGAAGTAACTTTACGATAAATAACAATTAACTATGCTCTAAATATACCCACCCGGCGTTTAAGTTTCAATACCATTATCAGTATTATCACCTCATTCATTCTCACCTTTTTTGTACATATTATGTCGTTTGGGGAAAAGTAAGAAGAACACAAAAGAAGAAATCTGTCAATTCGGAAAAAACGTGCGGATAATTTTTACGTTGTGGCAAAATGAAAATATCATTTTGAAGACCTGCGGAGTTCGTTGTTGAATTATTGTTGTCTTGAAGACCTACTGATCGGGGGTGAGTGTAGGGCTCATATTTATTTTATTTTCTGTTTTACATCCTTTCATAAGAAACGGGTGTTGATTTGTCCGAGGCTATTCAACCAACGCAATATTTAGGTATAGGTCCAAATCCTTCCACGGCGGCGGGAAGGCCTTTTCTAAACCCAGTATAAGGCTACTTTTACTTAGGTACCAACGGATGTATAAAATACAATGGCAAAAAAATTAACTTTATGAAAAAAAAGTAAAATGTGAAATACTACATTTTACCAATAAATATCTAAATCTGAGTGGATTTATTGTTAAAATTTAGATACTACAGGTGGTAAGGTTAAAATGAATCCTTTTATTTTTATAAGATAATATATTTTATAACATAATATTAGGGTCTATTGCGGGTCGTCGAAAGCCCGCCGAAGTGATTCAACATAATTGCCACTCATTTTATTTAAATAGTTAAATAATTTATTAAATCAATTTTATAGCAAGTTACGCGTTACGCGTAACATGAAAAGAATATATAATGATATGTATACAATTGCCAATCAAAAATTGTATCATTTTTTTTTATCCTTTTTCAGTGTCCTACAATACCTACATAACAATTTTAAGACGGTTTGAAAATACTAATGAACTACTAATATTACTACTACTACTTAATTACTACTGAAAATAGATTGTATATCTACCTTTGTAATTGTAATTATGAATATTGATGACTAGCAACTGCCATATTATTGTGACATACCACTGTACCTAATTATTTTCCCGAATTACATAGGTAAATAAAACATTTTTTCCCGAAAATAAATATTAAAGTATATTATACTTATATTTGCTAAATGAATAGCTCAGAAATGTTTATAACACCTGGAAAAAGACATAAGGATTGTGTATATACTGATAGATATAGGTATAAGTACTTTATCTAGAAAAAATCGAGATGGCACACAAGATGGAGATGTGAAAAGCGAATAAATCAACAAAAGTAGGTAATAGGTACCTACTTAACATAGTCTTTGTAATTTTCTGTAATAAAATAAATACGAGTTGTTCATTGATTATTGCAAGTCAAAAATATATCTTAAACAACCGAAACCTGTTTAAGACGACCATAAACCTATAAAATACTCTCTAAGTAAGTCGATACTTTCCGTAGGATGAAAAATCGTTAACACGAACTATTGAGTTTTATGTTATCGAGGTTCCACTGTATTTTTGAAAACAATTTCACACATATCTCTCAAGTAGTGGCTTAATAGTTAATAAAATTTTAGTGATATTACAGTATTCTCACGTAATCATAGTTAAACAAATAGAGCGGGCTCTTCCGGTCCAACCTAATCATAAAAACAAACAACTTGAACGTCCCATCGTTAAACGCGAAGGTCTACCTATATAATCATTTATTCGTAAAAAGATTATCCCGATCATCCTCTAGGCCTAATTCCCTCGGCCCTACCCTGATAACTGTATCGCGGGTAGGTACTCTCATTTTCAAATAAGTAAATTAACGTGGAATTGAATTAAGTTTCGTCCCAAGTTGAGATTAAAGCGATTTAGTGAGATTATCCGAATGTGTTAAATGTCGGCTGTTGGGTTGTTACGGCGGGGCGCGGGTCAGCCCCATTGTTTAATTATAGATAGTGCATTGGTAAAAGCCGCAGCGCGTGGACGTTTTACTGCTCATATAACTCTATCGTTATTGTGACATAAAAGGTAATACGAAATGTCATTGTGTTAACCTTATTTAAATCCCGGAAACGGGAAAACTGAAAATATTTGGTTGCTTTGAACCCCCATGCATACGTCATCTAGTCAAAATTTGTTTTTCATACCTACATCTTTGATGTAATTAATTAGATTACTATCGATTTATCTTTGGCAAAACAAGATACTAATAAAAAAATTATACTACATAATCCCGACAAACAATTACTAGTTGTTTATACTAGGAATTCAAAATAAAAAATGATTAATTAAAACCTAAAATTGGTTTTCATATCGTTCCAAAATGATACCCCGATTGTCGCCATATTATTTATTTCTTACCTATACATTTTTACCAGTAAATTACAGGGATTAAACCGATAAGAAGGTCAAGCGTAAGTCGATCTTACAGTACAATGTGTAATGTATTCGGACTCGTATTTAGACGGTTTAATTTTTCAAATGATATCTGATCTATCTGAACTAGTGCCTGCGTCAAATCATGGGATTAGTTGTCAAGCGGACCCCAGGCTCTCATGAGCCGTGACGAAATGCCGGGATAACGCGAGGAAGAAGAAGATCTGATACTTTTTTAATCATTATTGTTTTAAATATTGAAGATTAGAAAATGTCATCACCAGGAATAAGGGCTATACTGATGCCGGTATGCTGACAATTCGACTCGAAGCCCATGAATGCAGAAATGCAGTAAGAGAGGACTAAGTATTTATATGATTTGGGCAATGGCTGTTAAAAAGCCATTTTGAAAAGTCAAAGTATCCTGAGTGATCCAGTGTCAGTCAACCATCTCTCTACACATCTGTATACGAACTTATAACAATAATAATTAATTATATGACAGTATACTAGTAAATGACAGTTTGTTGCCGCACGTCTTCTTTATCTCAACATACCTCGTCTCCCCGGTCCTGAAAACTTAGCGAGCCAACGCTCCTTGCTTAGGTAGTTTTATATAATGTAGTATTATTATATCTGCAAATTATTAAAATTACGAGCCCCGATGCAAATGATTTCGTCTAGTTCCGCGCAATAATTTTGTTTATTTTAATAAATTTTACACATGAACATATAATGACCCAGTAATGGGAAACATAATAGTAATGTTTAATGTAGTTTATTTTGATCGTATAATAAAATTGTATGAGACTTTTATTGCTGAAAAAAAGGACTTTTCAAAAACGTTGTCCAAATCATATTGTCCTCTCTTACAGCACTGCTGCATGCATGGGCTTGAAACAAAATTGTCAGTACATTGGCAGAGCCCTATTGCTTTCCCTGGTAATAGCCCTTTTCACATATGTTGTAATCCTACCCGTCAAAAAAAAAAATCATTATTTTTTTTCTTTCAGTATTAACGGTATTTCTTGTATTTGGATTTAGTTATTGCAGAGTATTACCATATAAAATTAAATTACATTAGTATAAGCATTAAATATTAGTAATTTTTAAACAAAAACATTATTTTTGAACAAACGCGAGAACCTCAAAGAATGGAGTCTAATACAGTCATTATATGTTTTGAGACAAACAAATTAATATAGTTTTCAAACCTGTGTGACGTGATACGTCTAGGTGTACTGTTTAAAATGCACCACTCTCCCCCCCCCCCCTCCACCTGACGCTCGACCCCCCCCCCACCTTGAAATGTGTCCCCGTTGGTAGTTTTTTGGCATTCTCACGAAAACTATAATAGATATCAAAAAAGTGTCAAGGACAGAATTAATCCTCATTAAATTTAGAACAAAAATGGTCTTATGTGTTTTATTATAAGTTGGACGGTATTCAAGCTATAAGTACTTGTATAACCTTAAAATAACAAAATAACCATACTAGTATGACGAAATGCAGAATATCTTCAAAACGGCTAGACCGATTTTAATAAAATATACCAAAAAAGTCACCGCAGTGAAGCCAGCTATCAAACAAAAGAAACTACATCAAAATCGGTTCATCCGTTTCGGCGTTACGAAGTCACAGGTAAACACAGAAATACAATTTTTTTTCAACTGCACCCAATAATTTTGTAAACCGAATAATTTTGATCAATTATTTTAATGAGATCATGTCCCTTGAAGTTTTAGCTTTACGAAAAGTTAAAAAACATGGAAAACGGCCCAGTATTTTTCAAATTATCGGCATTTTCCCGATTTGTGAGTGGTTTCGTGTTATCACGCGCACGAGTTGCCCTTGACCCCTATAGAACGGGGGGTAAGGGAGGGGTTGTTATCAGTCACTTATCAGAAGTTGACCGGTACACATATCCGCATATTTTCCCGTAAAGAAGACCTGTGAAAAATGGAAACCACTGAAGCTGAAGTCCGCCAAGTCGTCCAGCTCACCTCCTGCAAGAGGGGCGTAGCCAACGTTCAGTAGCCGCCACGCTGAATTTAAGTCAATCTACAGTTTGCAGAGTTTACCAGAGGTTCCAACGGACTGGATCCTTTACTTCAAGACCAAGAAGCGGCCGCAAAAAGTGTACATCAGAGAGGGACGACCGCTTCATTGTCACAACATCTCTCCGAGATCGACACCTGACAAGCGTTGCCATCCAGCAGCGTCTGCGTGAGATACGAGGAGTGGCTGCCAGTGAGTGGACAATAAGAAGAAGACTTAAGAAAGCGAACTTGACACCCAGGAGGCCTGCAACGGGGCCCAGATTGCTGGCGCGACACCGTACAGCCCGAAGAGAGTTTGCAGAAAATCATATGGACTGGACCATTGAGCAATGGACCCCAGTTCTCTTCTCGGACGTGTGCAGAATATGCTTGAATGGATGTGACCGAAGAGGAAGAGTCTACAGAAGGCCAGAAGAACGGTTCGCCCAATGTTGCTACTCCGAAAGGGTCGCCTATGGCGGTGGATCCGTGATGTCCTGGGACGACGTTTCCTACGACGCGCGAACAGAGCTAGTTTTCGTGCCTGGCGGGGGCCGTGGCGCGACTTTCGGAGAAGCAACATTGGGCGAACCGTTCTTCTGGCCTTCTGTAGACTCTTCCTCTTCGGTCACATCCATTCAAGCATATTCTGCACACGTCCGAGAAGAGAACTGCGGTCCATTGCTCAATGGTCCAGTCCATATGATTTTCTGCAAACTCTCTTCGGGCTGTACGGTGTCGCGCCAGCAATCTGGGCCCCGTTGCAGGCCTCCTGGGTGTCAAGTTCGCTTTCTTAAGTCTTCTTCTTATTGTCCACTCACTGGCAGCCACTCCTCGTATCTCACGCAGACGCTGCTGGATGGCAACGCTTGTCAGGTGTCGATCTCGGAGAGATGTTGTGACAATGAAGCGGTCGTCCCTCTCTGATGTACACTTTTTGCGGCCGCTTCTTGGTCTTGAAGTAAAGGATCCAGTCCGTTGGAACCTCTGGTAAACTCTGCAAACTGTTGATTGACTTAAATTCAGCGTGGCGGCTACTGAACGTTGGCTACGCCCCTCTTGCAGGAGCTGAGCTGGACGACTTGGCGGACTTCAGCTTCAGTGGTTTCCATTTTTCACAGGTCTTCTTTACGGGAAAATATGCGGATATGTGTACCGGTCAACTTCTGATAAGTGACTGATAACAACCCCTCCCTTACCCCCCGTTTTATAGGGGTCAAGGGCAACTCGTGCGCGTGATAACACGAAACCACTCACAAATCGGGAAAATGCCGATAATTTGAAAAATACTGGGCCGTTTTCCATGTTTTTTAACTTTTCGTAAAGCTAAAACTTCAAGGGACATGATCTCATTAAAATAATTGATCTAAATTAATCGGTTTACAAAATTATTGGGTGCAGTTAAAAAAAAATTGTATTTCTGTGTTTACCTGTGACTTCGTAACGCCGAAACGGATGAACCGATTTTGATGTAGTTTCTTTTGTTTGATAGCTGGCTTCACTGCGGTGACTTTTTTGGTATATTTTATTAAAATCGGTCTAGCCGTTTTGAAGATATTCTGCATTTCGTCATACTAGTATGGTTATTTTGTTATTTTAAGGTTATACAAGTACTTATAGCTTGAATACCGTCCAACTTATAATAAAACACATAAGACCTTTTTTGTTCTAAATTTAATGAGGATTAATTCTGTCCTTGACACTTTTTTGATATCTATTATAGTTTTCGTGAGAATGCCAAAAAACTACCAACGGGGACACATTTCAAGGTGGGGGGAGGTCGAGCGTCAGGTGGAGGGGGGGGGAGAGTGGTGAATTTTAAACAGTACACCTAGATGTATCACGTCACACAGGTTTGAAAACTATATTAATTTGTTTCATTTTCCCATACATTGATTACATAGAATGACTCAATTATCACCTGACGAAAACATATGCATCGGGGCTCGTATAAGAACTGCACAGAAATGTGCATTCGATAAAAATATATACCAGATCATGCAAGGCCAGACTTCTTTAGTTACAATTACAACGCTTATATTGCATATTTGTAAAATAAATATAGGTATGGATTTTAAAGATGACCGGTTTTAAAATCCCTAAAAACAACGGATGTATTCATATGCATAAAATTAGTTGGTTTTTTGTGTAGGCTGAATTCTACACTGAATTTGATGGTTAATTGATTTTTGGGGATTAATGGCGTAGGTAATACTACACATTTATATTTATATAACACTTTAGCCACTCCAAGAACAGAAACAAGCTTTTTTTCCAATTGAAGAATTAATGCCGTAGTCAATAACACATTTGAGAGAAAACGTTCACAATTCTACTTCTTCTCAAAATAAATAGGTAGTTTAAACAACAATTATCACTTTAATTACCTATACGTTCCACATTTGCAAACTAATTGTCTGAGTTAGAGGTAAGTATTTAGTTAAATTTAACAAGAATGTAATTGCTATTGGATGAGTCAAAAAATAGTACATTTCGATGCTAGTGCGGAAGGTATGTCATTACTTCACGAGTACCGAGATATCTTGCCACGAGCCGCAGGCGAGTGGCAAGACTCGGGACGAGTGAAGAATGACATTTCCGCACGTGTATCGAACGACGTTTTTTAATACAGTTGCGAAAAAATAAGAAAAACATTGTTAATCGTACACTAAACAAAAGTGGTAACAGTGACAGCTCGGTTAGACGTCGTCTTTAAGTATATTATATCTATGGGCGTTTGACAGCTATTCCGTTCCATTCAGTCAACTTATTAAGAACGGAATTTTCAATATTGAATATTAAAAAATAAACGTGTTATAATGATGAAGAGGTAAGTAATTAAATATGAAATATGTAATATTTTTCGTATTCTTACATTAACGGTAGGTTTTTATGCTGATTACGACGTTTAAAGGAAACTAATATTAACACTCATCAATAAGTAGTCGTGAATTGGAACAAATATAAATTTAAAAAAATTGGAAAAGTAAAAAGCACTAGTTCGAGATAACCAACTTTCCGCACGCTAAACAGCTACGTAAAGTAGCACTTTTTGAGCAACTGTATTAAAAAATATTTATTGATCTTTAGATTGGCTTCAATTGAATGGCCCAGAGTAACTTAGTTTTTATTTCTTTTTCGAGCAGGGACCAACTCCTGGCGTGTTCGCTCGGTAGCTATCGTAAGGCGCGTAGAGATCGACGCTGATAATTGAAGAAACGTTACGACTGCTGAATCTTAACACCGATTTAAAACTTCGCCGGATAAATTAAAAGAATTCGATTCGGGATTGTTTTTCTCTTTGCCTCCTTGACTCCGATTTAGCAGATAAGCGTGTTGTGCGCACACTTTATGTTCCGATCGCACGTGGTGGGTACCTGTGTAAAAGCCGTAAAAGTGTGCAAATGCGGCAAAAAACAATAAAACCCATCTACCTATAGTACATTTTTAGCAAATGTCAGATGGCTAAAGATATCTATGTATTGTTTTCAAGTAGCCGAAAATGCAGAATTTATAAACTTACAACGAGGTCCGTTGTCGTATCGTATTTTAGAAATAAAACAAATGTAACCCTGACTTTAATAACAAACAATTCAATTTCCATTATTCGTGCACAAGACCTTAATGTTCCGAGTAGCCAAAAAATGGAATACGCCTGTTATAAAAGCGAGGGAGTACCGGCCTGAACAATAATTCACAAAAATTGTGAGCAGTTAACGTCCTCCGTGGCCTGAGAGCGACATAATCATCCGCAAAACTAAATTTAATGCTAATAGCACTTTTTAAAATAAAAGCTCAGCAGGGTTGGGTGCTTAGTGGCATTATTTAAAGTGATTTTAATTATGTTGAGAGCAGATGACAGCGGAGTTCCCTCCTCTTCATTGTACGAGCCAACCGCTCGGTCGTAGGCGCCGTTGGCGGCTTGTTATACTTTAAGGGACGTATGTGCTGCGGCTTTAATAATCGCCCCGTAGTTTTACGATATTGTACGCTCATTATACCAGTTCCGAGCTCAGTACCTCTACCTCTAGTTTTTATTTAAAATATTAATATTTATTTTAACCTATGTCGCATGATGCCCCTGATACAGCCGTGATTCAATTAGGTACATTATGGCAAGGGAGAGAGTAACACTACACCGCTAGGTTACCACTGAGTGTGGCGTGTCTCTAAATCCTACGAAGCCAGTAAATCACACGAAGTCACACAGTGGAGGGTTTTGCAATCTTTAATGTCGTCCGCGTCGTGAAGCGCAGTTTGTGCTGGGTTCGTCATTATGAAAGCGGGTGGTTATTAGCAAGTATGGCCGGTTCAATTACCAATTGTTCCAGGCGAGGAAATAAAGACACTATTTTTCCATTTTGTTTCCACCCAGTTGTTCGTGGGACAGGGACGCAGAGGAGTACACCACTTTTCTGCACTAGAACATAAACGTATCACTTTCTGCGCACCTTTTAGAACAACAAGGACCCACTTTCAGAGCATGAGATATGAAAAATAACATTTGCACTGCGTGTGATATCAAAATCGTTGCAGAATTTGCTTAGTATAACTGTAAAACTTTTTGCTCCCTAATATGACCTCAGGAATAGGTTTCGGCCATCGTGATGCAGATTAGTTCAATATCAACCACTTTCTAACTTCAAAGTACAAAACTATTAGACGTAGGGACTCCATTCTTTCACTTATAGACAGCTTGTTATGTAGTTTTAGGAACTACCAATAACTCAATATCGCCAAAGTAGGACGTTTTAAAATGTCGCTACAGATGTAGTGCATAATTGTTTTTCATCGTACTTTCTCGGAAACGTTCGTATTTGCCATGCTACTTCAGTCAACCTCAGTACTTTTTGTACCGAGACTGAATGAAATAGCAAGACCTTCGTACGCTTCCGTGAAAATACGATGGAAAATAATTATGTATATGCACTACAACTGTTTACTTATATGAACCTAACTGTAAATCAAAAATTTTACACTATGCAATTTAAGAAGTTTCTTTAATTCAATAAAAGTAATAGATTACTAAAACAGTTCGAATAATTTGGGAAAAAAGTAAGTACTTAGTAATATAAGATTTAATAATTGTATTAACACATAATTCAATATTACTAATCCCGCCAAGTAAACAATTGACAAATGATCAAACGAAAACTTCTAAGCCTCAAACACGGCTCTTAGGTCAGCAGACATGCCATTTGCGGAGTTTTTGAAAAGCAATCCCGACAATGTTTGCCAGCACTGTTTGTCGAGGGGATGACCTCAGCTGAGATGTGACGGGCCTGATCCGCCGGCGTTGATATATCACACGAATGCAAACAAGAGGGTACGTTCGCTCGGTAGGTAAGCCCACACCGGTGTGGCTTGGATACATTTTGGAACACTCTAACTGAATGATTGTGCTATTTGTGTCTACCGAGAGATAAAAATAGTGAAGATCCGAGGTCTAACGGCCATCGCCTTTTATTACTGTCAAGCTAATTACTATATAATTGCTGGCAACAGAAATAAATGCGCACAACTTTATACTAGATATTTTATAAACTTTCCTTTTACATTTTAAACGCATCATAATTAAGAATAAACAGGAAGATAAAGTACAGATTGCGCTTCATAACTGATACCCTGAACTCTTGAGCCTATAATGATTTATAAAAACGTCATATGACCTCGGAATATTGTATGATCACATCTCGCATATTTTGTTCAAACTACTTAGGTAAGTAGTGTACTGTTATGTAGGTTATAGTTAGGGAGGCGAATAGGGGAATTTTCGGCAATACTCGAGCGTGGCAGTTTAAGATATGAGAGATACCTTAGACCTAATAGAACAACCTTGTAAAGTATTTAGCTCTATATGTAGTGACGCGCGCCTAGGATAGACGATCAGATTAGTAAAAAAAAATGGATAGTCTGAAATACTCGAGCGCGTCAGATTAAGATATTGGGGGTTGATTTTAGTGTTTAAAGACTAAATTTAACTAATCTGACGATAAGTCCTTGACGCCGCCGAGTTATAGGGTCGCGAACTTGTAAAAAAAAAACGTTAATCCGGCATTCTCGAGCGCGATTTTTTTATTTTTTATTTTGAAGAATATAATCTAAAACTTACTAAAAATACAAAATCTGCCGGTTTCCGCATGACCGGAAGTGTGGAGGAGCCATTTCGTCTTCCTTAGAACGCGTTGCGGCATATAAGTCGCGAACGATACATTTTACAAAAAAAAAGTTTAAATAAACAAAAAAGGTAATTTTATTTTACACAAAAAAGGTCTCTTTACATTTTTGTCCAAAGTTAAAACTTTTTGACTTGAAGCATCATAAAAACTCAAACTCCCGGTTTTTTGAGTATATCTCGAAAACTGAGGGTGTTAAAAAAAGTTGATATGAAATAACGATGATTAAATTATGTGACTTTTATTATATCTCAAATTTTTTTTTTCTAAAGCTTCTCGACAATTTTCGTGGACTCAGAAAAAGTTACGCGTATCTGTATACAAAAGTATTATTAACATGTATAGTTTCATGTATGTATATTATTCAATAGCCTGTTGATCCTCAAATTGTTTTTTGGACGTACCGTAAGCAAAACGAAGTGAAGAATTGAAGCAAAAAAGAGGAATTTGCCATAAACATGTAATACAGACTGAGCGCTTCGCGGAAATATGCCGTCCTACCAAACCAAAAAACCTTTTTCGGTCAGATTAAGAGAACCCACCAACATTTTTGTCAGATTAAAAAAATATGCTTTCAGGATACCGAGATAAACCTCCCCTATGAAAATCTGACGCGCTCGAGTATTTCAAAAAAACTTTTTTTTTTTGCATTTTCAAAAATTCATCGTAACTTATCGTCACGCCGAAATCGTCAGTTTTTTTAAAGGAAGCTTCCTTGGGGCCTACTTAACACCCCTTCCGAAAATCTGACGCGCTCGAGTAAATTTTTTTTTTTTGCATTTTTGACTACTTTATATGCCTACCCCCACCACGCAAACCGGCAGATTAGTATACCGTTGTTATCAGAGGCACTCGGGGCATACGTAGTATGAATATCTGACGCGCTCGAGAATGCCCAAGTAACTGTTTTTTTTAACATTTTTGAAAAACCGTACACGCCAAACCCACCGCTAAAATGGTTTTTGCCATACGAGCTTTTCTTTTCGAAATTATTTTATCTTTCGATTTTGATAGGTCTCGACGGCGCCGTTGAATTACGCCATTTAGCTACCTCGCCTCCCTAACTATTATGTATTATTCTCATTGCTCCTAATAGGAACGTCTGGTTTCAAAATTTCCAAATCTCTACGGTACTTTATTTCCAATATTATTGGACTTCATACACTCCGATCGTGAAAAAAGGCACAGTTAACAGTTACAAAGCGTGAAAGAAGCTTTCTTCAATAAACTGATTTTAATGATGCTCTAAATGTTGTTTGGCGGTTTTAAAAGGCATTTTTTCGTAGCACGAACGGAGTGCAGAAGCTTAATCGTTAGTTGCTCATTATTTGAGTTGACAATGGAAGGCGGTGCACAGTTAGGCATTAGAAAGGCCGAGCTTTCGCTAATGACATCCCGACTCGCATTATGCCCCCGACATTTTTACTGAACAACTCTTTGTTCAAGCCACGTTCGGTTTATGAAGCGTTTAAGTAACTACCATGTCTTTAAATGTGTGTGGATTTTCGTCGTTTGATTAAGTCTTTGTATTACTCAATTTAAACGCTAGCTTTAAAAAAAAAGTTGAAGAATTGAGTTTCTGTGTGTTGCAGACTCTTTGGAATCTTTATTCTTCTTTCTTATTATTATAAATAAATGAAACTGACACGTTAAATCTTCAGAATTCATTGATTGGTCGTGTCAAATGCAAGCATCGCCTATCCCACCTTTTTCACTGTGGGTCGATAACGTTTCTTAACATCACTTAAGTCCCCCCCCCCCCCCCCCTTCACATCTAGCGTCTTTTGAGCGTCGGCGTCTGGTCAGCGCTATGGAAAATGACGTCGCTGCGCAGTTGCGTCGACGTTGCGTCGAGCAGCGGCCTTAGAATTGTAGACGCCGACGCTGGAAAGACGCCAGATGTGGGGGGGGGGGGGGGCTAAGAAAATATCAGTAGGCACTCGTTTTAATGCTAAATCT
Source organism: Cydia fagiglandana (assembly GCF_963556715.1). Lineage (NCBI taxonomy): Eukaryota > Metazoa > Arthropoda > Insecta > Lepidoptera > Tortricidae > Cydia > Cydia fagiglandana. The sequence goes on from NC_085959.1 coordinate 11,855,366, forward strand.
AAAAACCCCACTAAGCCGGGCTTAACCGGTAAACCTGGAGTTACCATGGTTACCAGTACAATTTGACAATGGGTTAACAGTTTAACCGGTGAACCCCAGGTCAGTGACATGGTGCAAGTGACGCGCATTAGAACTGTATTGAAATAAAAAGTAAAATGAATACAATTAAGTTGAAGCAATTCAACCGATGCATGTAAAATGTACCTGATTGTATTTTATAATTAAAATTGGATGGATTAAAAATAAAATGATAAATATAGTCAAGCTCTTTAGGATCTAATAATAAATGCATTCGATTAACTAACAAAGATATTCATTGAACATGGGAGCATAAATATGTTTCACAATGGAATCAACAACACATAAATAAAATAAAATATAAAAGTTAACAGTTTTGATCTAAGGTTAAATCTGACTTATATTAATTAATCTTAAATTATATTTAACATAATTTATTTTTATATGAATGAGCGGACCTACTCGTGAGTATACACGTAGCAGTATTGCCAACTCGGATTTTGAAAAAATGCTATGCTAATGTCTAGATTATGCCAAAGATTTTTGAAACATCTATGCTAAAAATGCTAAAATATCACTTGAAATTAGACACTTAAAACACATACTTTTTTCAAATTTACCGCCTTTTTCTACTGACAAGATCTGCTTGACCAACTTTATATAGTCCGTTGACGTCCATCCGTCCACAAAAGTCAAAATTCAATTGAAAATATGAACCACATAAGGCGATGGCGCATATTGTTGCTGCAAACTTGGCTTAGACTAAATTATGCTAAAAAATATGCCAGATGCTTAATGGGAAATTTTGGTGCTATAGCGAGTGAAAATATGCCAGATCTGGCATCATTTATGCCAAGTTGGCAACACTGACACGTAGAGCCCAGTTTGCACCAACTCTGTCTTGATCCTTGATGTGCCAGTTGCTCGGGACGTGCTTTGTTGAGGCAGGATTCCACCAGTGTGCAGCACTGCGCAGCACAAGCATATTTGTACTGAAAATGCTTGTGCCACACACTGGTAGAATCCCGCCATTATATCCTCTATATCACCCATAGTGTGACTGTGACCGGTGGTCGATTTATCTAGTGGTCGGTTAAAGGATCCCTAAAGTCGTCCTTTTTGTAAGGCTTTACTTGCGACAGTAAATTGTGTAGATAGAGTAATAATTCGATTTTACTTATCAATTTATGTAATAGCTTTAGTCGTAGAAAACATTATATGCAACAGTAAATATCAAGGTCTTAAAATCCTCATGCTGTGTACGTCTTGTTTTGTTTTATTTTAATAACCCTCTATTATGAATACTTAACGTTACTGTAAACTTTAATGTAATTATCCGATGTAGTCTATAAGACACATTTAACGTCGGATCAAGCTAATTCCGAGCCGGCTTAGTCGTGACAAAGTGTGGAGTGCCATAATATGCCGTCATAATTACATAGATGTTTTATATAATATTTGTCATAAACGGGTATAAAGATGATGACATCCCACATTTTGTCATTGTAACGACTATGCAGAGTTAGAAGTTACTAACTTGTATTGTAAGTGAGGGAAAAATTATTTCTCGTGGCTCGTAGCGCCATCTCTGGACGGCAGGGGCAGCTGGCGGCTCATCGCCGCTCTCCCGGTCCCGGTGGGACTTGTTAAATGCACCAAACCCGCTGGGCGTCAATATTGACACAAAATCCTACAATTTCGACCGCCATGCACACAATAGATTTATAAGATAAACACAGAGTAAAATGTCTGTAAATAGGATTGACAACATTTTAATATATGGTCTCGTGTTTACTTTGGTTCGGGCGCACCACTCTGTTATGCCTACATGCGTTAATGCTGTACCGTGAAATCATTGTTTTTTGTAGACGCTCCGGAGATTAAATATGAATAAAAGGACAAAAGCTCTGAACGTAAAGTATTTTTTACAGTCGAGTTGACTTAGTAAGCCTGTGGGGCTTTAGCGAGGCAATGTTTCACGCTCCGTTATAATTTTATCGCACGGCTTTCCCACAAATAGAAATTAAATGTTGTACAGAAATTTTTTATAAGTAAGTATTCGATGCGGAAGGCTTTTTCGGCCTTCTGTTTAAAATCTATCCTGAACTATTGATTGCGGCTCATAGGTAGATATTAAATTTAAACTGACAAGCCAAATTACGTGTTCACTACAATGAATAAAATATATTTAGAGAAAAAAATACAATGATACCATCCAATTTGGGACAGCGATAACCATTTAAAATCGCCATTTGAGCTGTCACCATTTGACATGAAGGATGTAGATTTAAAGAAATGACATTCAAGAGGCTCAATATTATTTAAGTTGGTTATTATGAAAGGGTATACACCTGAGCAAACTCTATTCCGTCAAAGAGCGGATTTTAACAGTTTGGTGTTTACGGATTACGCTATTGACAAACAGTTCAAAGCAGGTAAGTTTAAATAGGACATTAATGCTATTTAGCAAAATGCGGTTAGATTTTTTTTTTGTCATGCCTACTTCTAATTCATAATATAATTTTAATAGATTATTTTAAATTCAACCAACCAAACTCTAATATTGTACCTACATAGGCAAGTACCTATATACAGACTCAATATCGAGTAATGTAGCAAAGTAATGAACTCCCAGTGAATGGCTATAAACTCGTTGTTTGTCGCTCTCTATTTGTTCAAAGTTGACCCGACACCGGCTAGGCCCCGTTTAATGAAAATGGGGCGGTTTTGTAATGATCCCGCCACGGGAAACTTCCTTTTTGCTACATTCCTCCGTTGTGTTCAAACAATAGCTTTACTCAAGTTTCTACAGAGGTATATTGATGAGAGGCCTGCGTAGAATAGCTGTGGTGTTCTTCATCATCAAAACAAACGTAAGTTTTTGACGAAAATCGTAATTTTGTCCAACACGCCTCGCATTTTATACTTATTGAATGAATTGTTTTTGCACGCGCATCTCTAACGCTTTATAATTAACCCTTACGATAAGGCTTTTTTTTCCATGGTTTTTTCCATTATATTGACAGGTAAGCTAATATGTATTTATTATTCGAACCTAGACTTATTAGATCAGGTTAGTTTTTAAGAGTTGATTGGTGATACATATACGTTAGCTTCTGTCGTCACTTCTTCTGCGTGGTATGATAATCATTGATAAAAACTATCATATATCCTTTCCCGGGTCATAAACTATCTATACCTACTTATACCAAATATTATCTCAATCGGTTCAGCAATTTAAGCGTGAAGAGGAAGCGTGAAGTGTGACAGACAGACAAAGAGGCAGAGTTAATTTCGAATGTTTTATTTTAAAGAGTTTAAATTTAAGCCGTTGATATTGCTTAAATTTAAACTCTTCAAAAACAGCTTCTTTACGAAATAAAGTTAGGACTTGGCACCATTACCGAAGTAATAAATTCGTTCTCAAACTAACATGCCCCCGACAAATAATTCCGGTTCGGCGGCGGGCCCGCTTATATAATAATATCCATTTAATGTACATTGAATTTCTCGTGTTCGCAAGGAGGCCTACACGAGTGTTTATATTAACATACAAAGTTTAGGTGCCACGGAGAAACGAACCACCCTTTTAGGTGGTGTTATTAGTATAAGCAAAAGACATAACTTCCCCCTCGTACAGACGTGTTGTGCATACAATGGAGTCGGCATTGATTTTGAGTTTAATATCACCCCTTTTGCCCCCGTCGTGCATTGTTGAACGACGGCGGTGTACAAACAGAGTGACATGAATTATCATGACGGGTTCCTTTTCATATAAGTAACAGTCGTTAATCAGGGACTATCTTTGTATGCAGGTAGGTAAAGGTCATGTAAACAGAATTTAAAAAAAAAACGAGGTATTAGAGATTTCTTGTAACTAAAACTATGAACTAGTATTATGATTGTTACTTAACTTAAACGTATGAATATTATGATCCGATATGATTGATACCGATCAGCTCACTAAACAAAAGACATACAAAAAAGCAGCGAATATGTTGGTTGTCAAACAATTTTTTCCCTTAACCGCTCGCAGCTAAACGGAAGCTACATCTCGCCTACATCGTATACAAAAATCTTACTCGTCTCATGTAAATACGTACGCGACAAAGTCTGAACAGTGCCGAATTTCTGAAAGGCAATCTTATCGAAACGGACGACACTTTAGTTTCGGGTTTGATTTCTCTTTTCCATCTCACTCTTATGAAATAAGCGTAAAGGAGACAGAGCTACGGCTTTCAGTCAAATATTCGGTAATGCTCGTGAATAGGAGTGAAAACCGTCAGCATCCACTTACATGTGTCGGCGCGAGGGGTAGTCACACTGGGCGTACATGTGTACGTTCCTCCTCTCTTCTTATCATAAGGATGTGCCATAGACTAGTCAGTGTGGCCTCTACCGTATATTCGCCTGTTCCACCCACATTTGTATGCACATTATAGATGAGACGGCGTGTTGCAATCATATCATAGTGTTGAGAATTTTGAAATTGTGTTACCTACTTTATATCGTTATTTCCTTGAGTAAAAAGAATACAAATATGAAAATATAGAATTTAGAATAGAATAGAATCCTTTATTGCGAACCATGGTACATAATAAAGTAATTACGAAAAAAGGAATACTCCACAAATCTCAAAAATTTTGCGGCGGATTGAACCGTCTATAGGTAACTATTATGAACATAGCTTAGTTAGGTACTTACTTAAGTAGATACATAAGAACAATATCAGGGTGATCATAATATAAAGTAATGACAAAATCATTTTCAAAACCTAATAACCATGTATTGTCTTTATAAATACACTATGTACTATGTAAACTCTTATTAGCAACGTGGGGATCCCTAATGTACCAATGTAAGCACTTATTTATATTGCTAAGCGTTATTGTTTGGTTTAGAAATCCTTCTAAGCCCTCTGAGCGTTTACCATTACTGACTCTCGGCTCATTGAACTCAAATTGGGCTCGGCTTTATAAAATCCCTTTCCTTCCTCCCTTTTTCATTTTTACGAGTGGTGCTACGCCTCCAGTGGACTAATGAACGTTGTATACTTGTTCTGGGTTTTGTTTGGTCAGGTAACGATTTTGCATTATGTAGTATAAAATGTGTTTCAATTTTTATTTACCAAATACTACTGAAAAAACTCTTTTTTTTTTCAAAGACTCAGACAGGAATAAAACAAGGAATATATACTTAATACAGTTAGGTGCAAAACGGTCCAAAGTACAGTAAGCTGCAGAGATACTTAAATGAACCCCCTGCACACAAATTTAAATGCATTCTACTATCTCAAGATACATATATTATGTTCCGCTATATTTGGCCACTTTGCCCGTCACTAATACCTATCTATTTGATGCGGACTGCACCCTACGTATTTATTCGTAAGAAAACTTTAATATCGACGGTTAGCTAATCTGAATACGAGCATCGTTTCGTGATTCATAAGCACCATACAAGAAGGGCCTAAGGAGAATGAATCGAATCGTGTGGTTTTCAGGGTGGTTGCATCTTAAACAAAATGTACACGCGTCTAGGCGAAGTCAGCAATATGTACTAAAGTTAAAGTTTAAAGCAAGCATCGAAATATATTGGTTGCGTATTTACGTTTACTCTATTTCATAAATGTTCAGTTTGTAAAAGTGAAGGACAATAAGAATGTATCTAGTAAAAATGGTAGGCTGAATAAAAATTTCGTTTTAATAACTTATGAAATTTTATGAAAATTTTCATAAATCTATTTATCAATTCAATAAGTTTAAGCATAGCAATAAGGGCTTAGCCCTAGAACAGGGAAGTTTTATCCATCAAAATTAAGTTATGCCAAAAAGAATAGATAGTATAGAAGGGTCCTGTCATAGTAAATGTTGTAGTCACTGTAAATTTACTGCCATCTATCGACACACGACTATAACTCAAAATAAACACGTATAATAACTATCAAAAAAATGAATATATATGGATACATGATTTTATTATTTTCATATCATTATGGCCCATATTCATTCACTGATTGTGTGTTAAAATTGTTAAATATGAAATGGTGTCGTCACGCCATTTAGCCGAGCATGGGCCAAAGGTGTGTGCGCCGTCTATCCGAGAATGACTTTTTCTTGATTTCCAGGCACGTCTTTTTCTTAGACTTTATCCATCTTATACGAAGTTACATATGTCTTTGGTTATGCGTTACACGTTATTCATATTTAATTAGTTTATAAATTCTGTCAAAGGTTTTTAACTGATAAATAAGTTATACGTACAGATTCCTCATTATTCGTATAGCCTGTCCGATTTCTAAGATCAAGTTCGCCATACTATTACTACGGCGTACTTGATCTTAACAAAACGGACAGACTATATGATAACATGATAAAATTAAGTTATGGTTAATTACTCACAATATAATTTACGTAATTTGCTTTTGCATACCGTATAAATAAGGAAGTCTTTGAAAATCTCTACAACAGAGCAACAAAATTTTTATAATACAGTTGCTCAAAAAGTGCTACTTTACGTAGCTGTTTAGCGTTCACAAAGTTAGTTTTTGGGAACTAGTGCTTTTTACTTTTCCAGCTTTTTAAAATTTTATTTTGACCATAATCGATACGTCCACACCAAAGAGTTTGGATGTTCAATAACTTTAAATAATTTAAATTTTGCCATTAGACATTTATTACGTACAAAAAGTCTTGTTACAAGACATAAAGTAAATATTTATTAGTTATTATATAAATAAAACGTTATATAATACGATGAAACACTAAAAAACTTTTTTATTATTTGGCTGAATGGAACTATCATTGCCACGTTGGCTGTCGTTAACAGAAAAAAATGAATAATTATATAAGAAAACCGGCGCCCGCCGTTTTCACTTAAAATTTTGTTGTGTCTAAATAATTTACTTAAATTGCAACCGTAAGAGTATTTTTGTATGAACTTAGATAATGTGATTAATTTTTGCAATGTAAATCAACGCTGAACGTAGGTAGTGCTGTATAATATACAATATCATTTAAGTTCAAGGGAAAATTCGTAAAGACTAAGTGTAATACTCATGTAACCAATATTTGTTTTATTTTGATTTTTTCGCAAATGTATTAAAAAACGCCGTTCAATGTACGTGTGTGTGTTATTATATTATACTTGTCCCGTGTCACATCTCGGGACTCGTATTTAGGTACATATTTATTATTTAATAACACACTTTCCACACTTGCATTGAAATGTACTATTTTTTAGCCTGGCTATTAGTGCTATTACTATGGAGATGTAGATGAGAATCATCTTGTTCGCGTTATATTATCCCGTTACGCAAAATTTAAAGTGCGTTATAAAGCGGGCATGATTGTAGGACACGGTGCATGACGAATGGCGCGGCGATGCTGGCGACACATTTCACTTAGGGGAACTTTTAATATTTTGTAGTAGGTATGTCACTAATTGCCTTGACAACGCATTTACGAAATATATATTTGAAATGCGAACTTGGTGCAGCTTATTCTTTAATTACAACGGAGAAAGGGTGAAATGTAAGGGCGATAGAGCGCAAAATTTATGCAGCAGCACATTTGCCGCTCTGTTCGATTCACTTAATCATAATCAAAATTATCTCACAGACTAAGCATGTCCTACATAATTATGTAAGTACAATGATTTTATGGTATATTTACATTAAGACTTGGGTTTATAACCAATATGAGCAAATTAGGCTCGCAACAAAGGAAACATCCCGTTAGAGAGCTACACAAATGTTTGAACGGCCGATACTCTGCCGGCCGCTAATGGAAAAAGATAATGCGCCGATAGAGTATATTGAAAGGCAGTGTCCGTGTGTACATTTGCCTTAAATGTCGTATGATTAAACATGAACCGAGGAGTTTATCAAATTTTGGCACGCGTTTGCTCGGGTGTGGGGCGCTAGGTGTTTGCAGACCGCGCATGCAGCCACTGCTCTCAGATAGAGCCGTCAACGTGTCGAGCTTGCGACAACACTGAATGATTGCTTGATAAACACGCAGCAAGAGTAACAGCTTTTATTATAATATATAACGTAAAGTTAATCATAATTATGTTATGTCAGACTCTCGGACAGGGATTTTTATTTACCTACATCATCGTCGACGACTGCAATTACCTAAGTAGATACATTTGTTACGAACCTATAACATGTACTTTCACCAGAGCCAAGGAACCGTGAAATTTTGTTAACCTTATGTATTCCATATTTACCTTCATTAGCCAGAGTTAAGATGTGCACGCATAATGCTGTTGAGATTTAACCTTTTACTGGACAAGTTTCGCATTCGGCATCAGTGTATTGTTAATTCTTGCTGCAACTCTACATGCAGACACGAAGCACTGTTGATATCCAGAGAGGCCCGGGAATCATAAAAACTTCCTGACTATAGATATAGAAGGAGAAAAATAATGGAACAGCCCCCACGTCTGGGGGCCGATTTTTGAAATTCGATCACTCGATTTCGTGTATTTCGTTAAATGATATCTCCACTACTAGGCGTTTAAATTCTACTAATAGAATTGAAATCGAGTGATCAATACCACTAGATTCCAAATTTCAATCGCTCGTATTTCAAAAATTAGCATTTCGACTTTTTACACCGATTTTCGAGTGACGAAATCGAGTGATCGAAATTCAAAAATCGGCCCCCTGCTCACCAAACATTGGCGACATACTCGAGGAGACTACAGTGAATATTGCATTGACATTATCAAATTACAACTTCACAAATTCAGCGGCAAAAAATCTACAGGAAGTACTGCTGGAATCGGGGGGAAGGGGGGCAGCCTCTACAAAGCCTCGTGTATAGGTATCAACGTGGAGTTCCTAGGTGATATTTTGAATGCTGGTGAACGTGTCCCAAAGAAGGCGAAGATGAAGGCGGTTTTCTGGGATGGCGAAGTAATAATCATCATTGATTAACTACTTGGAAAAGGGGAACATTGGCCGTTGTTATAAAAAGTTGGACAAATATATAGAATCATACACTAACTTAAAAAGTATAGGTACTTTCATATACATCTTTTGTGAACTTCGCTTCGTGTTGGTATTTAAAGAAAACTTATATATCGCACCGTAACATTGTAAACACTCGTCATGATACAGATTACAAAACATATTACAGTTTTAATAATATTAATAATCTTATCTTCTAGATCGTGATGAGGGTACTTTTACTGTGTCATTTTACTCTGGACAAAAGAAATAATACGAACGCTTTACGAGAGATAATTAAATATACAATGTTGGCTGTACCATGCTGGAAATAGCGCGCCGGCCACACAGTACCCTTTCGTCGCTCATCTCGTTGCAGAAGTCATCAAGCTGGCGGACTTCCGTGACTGGAGGTGGGTGCCGACGAACCCTAACCTTGCCGACGACGCGACACGCGATGCAGACGCCATCGATCGCTCAAGATGGCTGAACCGACCTGACTTCTTGACTTCCCCCTGGAGTGCTCCACGCCTTACGCCTTATGACTTCATAATGCCAATTATAGACTGGACTGGATTGACTGCGACGTCTGGAACCAGTCACCTCGCGGTCACAAGTTGTCAAGAGTTACCCGGGACGTGACGGACAGGACCTAGTTGCAGAAGTCCATAGTTATTAGGTACCAGCTACTGGTGACTAAATTGTGAGACCGACTCAGGATTGAACTGACTGCCTGTGGTGTAGTGCGTTGCATGCGATGGACTCAATCGATCAATGAGAATGTCATGCTATAGGCACTTGAACTGACCATCGAAGAGTCTCGACCAACATCTTGAGAGAATCTCGCTAGGTGGTTGGATCAAGGGCCAGATGTAGAAGGCGGTGATCTTGGATACGGCGCGGATAGTCCGCTGTTTCTTCTCTCTGCAGCCCTGACCACCGGCAGCTTGGGCCTTGCCCCGCTGCCGGCGGCGCCCTAAGGTTAGGTTTTTTATAATGTGTTTATATGTATTTTTTATTGATTGATGTGTTTTTTTATGCATGTTGTAAAAAACCTAAACAGAGAGTTTAATTTTAGTTTTAATTTTATTGCACTAGATTTAATAATAATTTGTATTTGGCTTAGATATCAACGTCACAGGCTAAGCCTAGTGTGGGGATCACTGTACCTCACCTATCACGTGACCTATGTATCATCCAAGCTATGAAATAAATGTTTTGAATTTGAATTTTGATGTACCTAGGTATATCTGGTATTATTACTAGATTTAATAGGCAATTGGTGAATCGAGCCGTAGATTATGCACTGGGGTGCCTAGCCATCGAGGCAGTGTCACGCATTGCGGCTCAAGGGAACCAGGGGAGTGTGAGTTGGTCTGTATCACGGATTTAGACGTCGCTCTGCGAAGCTCTAATATTTGGATATGATAATTTAGCTGCCCAGCCACAGACAAAGACACGAGATAAACAGAGACAATTCCTTTCGTCCTGTCAATAGTGCTAAGCTGTCGGCTGAAATGTTAATCAGATCGGACTCCCGATATTTCGGAGTATCATTTGTACGCATAGGTACGAGTATGTGCTCGAAAACTGCATTTTTTATTAATGATATTAATATTAAAAACTGAGACAAAAATTTTACAGAGCGATTTCGTTTATATATTCAATTTTCTAGAATAATGTCAATAAAAAAACATGCCGCCATATGGTGGTTGTCCAATACGTGTATGTAATTAAGTTCAACACAAAAAGCTTCGCATTTTTTTTTAACCCTTCAACTGATATTATTTTTATTATTAATTTAAATATTTGCAAGCACGTACGATCTAGGTATTTTTTTATTATTTTAAGCGAGAATTATATCTGTTGTCATTTCCAAGTTACAAGACGGATTGCCATTGTCGGTCAATGAATATCATAAACAAACTAAGTACCAATTTTCATAGTGCGGCTGAAACTTTGTAGGCAATTTCTTTCTATAAAATAAGTTATTTTAATATTTAAAAGCATTGATATGACGTTTGAAATATGAGAATTATGATTATCAACAAAATCAAGCATAGGTATTCAATTCTATTTATAGATATTTTTGTTCAAATGTAGGCAATATCAAAATATGTATTTAAGATCTTACCAAAGAATTAACATTTTACAAAAGATGGAATTACTTTTATCGGCTCTCCTTTTTTTGTACTTACTTATATATGTGTATATTCTGTAACTAAAATTTATATTAACTAACAACGTGTTTATTGATAAATTAATGTCCGAGTTGCCTGACGGCAAATATCTTGCCTTTACCCACTAACTAAAGGGTTAAACGAGATATAGCCAATATAAATGATCCATAAACGCCCAATAATTACTGGTGTACGTTCTAGCAACTATAGCAATAGGTAAGATAAGTTTTTAAAAGTAACTTTTAATTATAAAATGAGTTAACTAATATTAAAAAAGTAGGTAAGTAACAATTTCATAGCAGATATAGTCTTTCTCTTGGAGCCTTCATTTTTTTGAGATGACAAACACCGACTTTACTTGAAGTCGGTGTAGTGGTGCAATATTCACAAGTCAATGACAAGAGCTCACATGGGCCCGCAAGATGCGGCGTTTCCCCACTCCGCCATCCGTCAGGCTGTCGTGCGAGCGCCACTACACGGGTCTGCACTTAGCTTCACGCCAACCCTACATGTGTCTATGGCGATGAGGGGCTAAGTTGCTACTTGTTAATAGTTATGAAGGGGCCGAGACGAGTGGTCATCCCGCAACAGACACCCAATTATGAGAGACACCGTGATAGATACGCGGCAGCTTTAATGGACCCAACGTGTGCAACTACAATCAGTTAACTATTTATGCTTCTTCCGAAGAAAACGTAACTGGAATTAAAGTGTCAGTTCTTGTAGTTATGTATCACCCTCTTATAAGGGTAACGGAGTAAAGCCATGACCAGCGCTTTAAAAAAAATTAAGTAATTAGCATATTTAGGATGGAAAATGTTAGTTTTATTATAAGTAATTTTAGATTTTTTAGTACGAGAAGCAGAAAAAGAGTCGTTCTTGTCATAATTTCTCTTTTAATTATTGCGGACTCTAAAAGTCCTACCTACTAAAATTACACTATTGTGAGCAATGAAAACATGTGTATTTGATTTAGTTGAATTGCTTGTTCCGTCCCTCACGGGCACACGCTCGTGGCAATGGAAACTCTGCTGACTTACTGAAATGTCATCAATCATTAATAAATAATTACACTTCACCTGACAAGAATTGGTTAATGATAACAATTTATCGGACTAAAATGTACCTATTTGATCATAAGAGTTGTATCATTCGGATCAGAAGTTGATTTTGATTTCATTTCATTATGGCTTAAAAGTAGCGATATGGTCGATAAATATTAAAAAGATGGAAGCAATTAAATGGGTTTGTACTGTTTTTACCCAAATTTTTGCTAATACCTATCACAGAAATATAAATAAGTATAAGGAGAATTGGTTTGACAACTAGGAGCGTGTCTCTAATTTCTGATCAAAATTATCAAAAAGCACGATCATATCGCAAGTGTACGACGATTTTATGATTGCCATTGCGGTATAAACACCAACATTAAATGTCGGTTGGCGCTATAATTACCTGCAATAATTGTAGTAAGTACTATTGTAAATTTGAGTAATACTGATGTTACTTACCAACCACAGAAAGTTTAATTAAAAGTCGAATTTTAAATCTCCCAGAATGAATCTAAAAAAACTACCAACTAACTTTCAAAGTGTGATGCCAGGGGTTTTCAAAGTAAGGGCTTGCAGAACCGCAGAATGAATGATTAAAATACTAACTGTATTTAATGACACACCATTACCACAGAATAAATAATAGTACTAGGTACAGCCAGCCAGTCAGCCAGGTAGGCCATTACCTACATATTTTTAACATTCATGAATTTCTTGATAGATTAGATGTGTATGCCGATTTAAATAGTTTTTAAATAGACGGCTGCCACATATATCGGCGGCAGCAGCGCGATTTTGGCTTGGATGACTTCAAGTTTCTTATATGAAAAATCACTAGGTAATTACATATTATAAATTAATTTGTTTTATTTGTTGATGAAAATTGGATCCAGGATGCAGGTGAGTGACCTAAGATGCATTCTTTTAACCTGTGAATAAACTATGAATACCTGCAGGATAGGACAGCACTTCAAAACCCGATTTAATAATCATTATTCTATCATCAGATCATCACCGTCTACTATACAAAATTATATTAGGGTGACGGCACCAGTAATGGACACGGCACCAATTATGGACATTTTTTACGTTGATCGAATTTATTAAGCAACTGTCCCAACATTTTTCAACTGGCAACACTAAAGCATAACCAATAAATGTTTGAGCTGTCATTTTGACACATGTCACCAAAATCAGCCGTTTTGTTCTAAGATGGCTGCGAAGTGAAATCTCGTTGCGGGCGGTAGTCATAAAAATCCGTTATTGTTGTTGAAATCGTTAAGGAGGTGAGTACACATTTGTGCATGTTGTTATCTTGTGTTATGTTGTAATGAGATTTGATGTTATTTTTACTGAATAATACTATATTGCAAGTAAATTGAGCTAAGTTGAATATGTCCAATCACAGCAATAAGTTTTTTGTGGGGTTTGTTCATTACTGGATTCGATATTTTATGAAATTCAGTAATGGACAAGTGTCCAAGCTTAAGCTTTTTATTAGTTTTTTAGTTTATTGTGTTAAATTATTTAATTTATTGCACTAAACATTTGAGTTGGGTTGATTTTGTGATTGCTCTTTATTTTCCAATAATGGACGATGTCCATAACTGGGTATTTTTAGTTGTCCATAATTGGGCTCTTTGTTTTGTCTTAGATGGATGGATAAATGTGGTCGGACTGCAAAAACTGCCAGGCTAAGGCGGGGTCGACCAAGCCATACGTCAACAGGTTTATTTTGCTATTATAATCCGTTTTTTATTCATCCTATTTTTCGATGAGGCAAATAATAGCTGTCACGTGGTACCACAAATTTGGTCGGACTGCAAAATCTGCCAGGCTACGGTGAGGCCGACCAAGCCATACGTCAACAGGTTTTTTTTAGCTATTATAATCCGTTTTTATTCATCCTATTTTTCGACAAGGTAAATTGTAGCTGTCACGTGGTACCACAAATTTGGTTGGACTGCAAAAACTGCCAGGCTAAGGTGAGGCCGACCACTTTTTTTTTTACTGTCCCCAAAGTCAGGTATCCTACCATACAAGTTTCATTCTATTTTTCGATGAGGTATTTTTTTGATGTTTTTTTGTCCAACGTTTTTGCCATTTGTACAAAATCTGCCAGGTTAAGCCTAGGCCGACCAAGTGCGTTGGAAGGTACTAAATGTCAGTTACCTCTACAGGGTAGGTATATTCTATTTTTTGATCAGGTTTGTTTCATGCAGCCGGCAACCGGACTAAAACTCTTATAGTATAACTTAGAAATCTAAATGAAAGTTCAAATAGCGTTAATAAAAGTTGATTTGTGACATCATTTATTTCATTTATGTGTTCAATACAAAAGTGTCCATTAATGGATGTTCATAATTGGGTCCATGTCCATGACTGGGTGTCCATTACTGAATTTTTGATGTCCATCAATGGTGATTTCGTAAATTTCAATTGATATATTTTTTATTAATTATGTATTAAACATACAGAATTTTTGGTTTTGTTTAAATGTTCCTCATGTATTTAAGTGCCGAAAAAAAAAATCACCATTTTTGTATCGTTAAAAAACATCCCATTTTTAAACGAAATTCTAATTTAGTGCGCTTAACATGTCCATGATTGGTGCCGTCACTCTATAGTCAGTAAAGTTCGAATCTATCTAGTCGTATTTTTAATGTGAAAGTTGTAATTATATTAAGCTGTACAGTTAGCTGCAGAAATAATGAACCCCCCTCCATTAAAATATCTGCAGGGGATTAAACTCTGCTGCAGCTTACTGCACATTCAACAGAGTGTACATATCGTAGAAATATATTTGAACTTTTACAGTCAAATCTTAAATGTGTTCAATTAAATAAAGTCGTTGGTAATGCAGTTAGGTACAGTTGTAGAACTTGTAGATGTTTTCACTTTAATGACAGATTTAAAAGAAAACGACTAAAAGGCAGTGATGTGTGAGTGAACAGACAAATAAGATTGAACCGACCAAACCGACCATTCAACCAGTTCGCATTCAAAATCATGTCAGGCAAAAAAAAGATAAACCTGAGTTTACCATATTAGACAATTTAGACACCCGCACTTTACCCAAATCAACTTCGTTTAGTAAGAAAACTCAGGAAAATCTAAAATCCCATTGACATAGTCGTCCCTGATAAAACTAAAGACAAATGGAGCAAATACAGAAATCCATCATCATCGTCAGTGATCGGACATGGTAGTGCCATTTCACGGGATACGTGTGGATTTCGATGCGTAAGCTTAGTATGGACATACTTTTTCACCCCGGGATTTCATATGAAAAGTGTAACCAAGTGTAACTTAACTTTGCGTATAATGTTCAAGGCGGGGTGAATTTGTGTGAAAAGTGTAACTTAACTTTGCGTATAATGTTCAAGGCGGGGTGAATTTGTGTGTAACGGCAAGATAGTTGTCCGTCTGACAACTCGGACATTTTATTTTTTTCCTCAAATAATGCGTTGTTAGTTAATATACATTTTGGTACGGGTTTGAGAATATACTTCTACCAAACTACTTATCTTGTAAAATGTTAATTCTTTGGCAAGATCAACTCGATAATGTGGTTCTACAATGTGTGATAATGTGTTGCTACTGATAGCGTTGCGTAGATGTTCAAGGCGGGGCGAATTTCAAAAAGTGTTTTACCTAAAATGAAACATGTTACATGCTGAGCTCATGCTCTCCATCGGGTGGCGGAGCAAATAAGATATCAATATCCGTATGTAGACACCCTGATCGCTAATTTGTAAACCACATACTTGAATATACCCTAGATGAAGCAAATATCACGATTTGTATTGAAACCAAGCGTGCCGACTTTTTACCACCTACTGTGACGTCACCACCGCAATTTAGTGATGGGAAATCCTAACCGATTCAAAGACACCGATACCCCTCTGCCCCGCTGCGATTCAACTGTCTTGCTCATGTAAAAGATAAAATATATAAAAGATAAAAGTACCTACAGATGAACAGCAGAAACAAAGACAGAAATGGAGTAAAAATTCGAGAGCATATTACTACAAAAAACGCAGACTAAGGAAGTACTTCAATAACGAATAAATTGTTTTTCTCCAATATGCTCGGAAATGTTCACCTTACTGTAGCAAAAATAGTACGGGAAGTTCTTCGTTAATGTCAAACTCTAACTAAAAAACATCAAACTATCGATGTCCTGTTCTAGCGGACGGGAAGTAAAAAAACACTACAGTAATAACTTATTACTGTAGTGTTTTTTACTTTTTAATAATAAAAAACGCAAACAGCCAATTATTATTGCCGTGAGCCGCTTCTACACGACCCGATCAGCTATCATTTCACGTGTATGATCGTGCGAATACTGCTTAATAAAATCAAAGATTATTTTTATATTTTTTTTAAATCTCATCCGTGTTCATAAAGCTTACATAGTTTGTCAAAGGACTTTCTCATTTCAAACATAGACAAAGAGAATCATACTATCTTTGTCTTACACTAGTACTAGCACCCAAAAGAAAAGGATGGGTGTAGTTTTCCTGGTTCTTACTGACTGAAAAGTTGGTTTGACAAACTATATTGCGCAATTATATTGAATGAACGAATATTGAATGGTACTGAATGGCAGAATAAGTTTGTGCCTTTAACTTTTAAAAATTAACTAAAGAGGGAAATTGTTTTTGTCATTTTGGATGTGAAGGTTTGATTTGAGTGATGCTTGATGCTTAAATAATAATTATTTTAGCTTATTTCCTCGCATGTTTGGAGAAAAGCACTATATATGCCTCGGCAGGAACAGCAATTCGTGGATTCGTCTTCTTTGTCGGGACTCCGCTTCGCGTCGTCCGACAAAATCGAAACTCATCCACGAATTGCCCTTTCCCGGCCTCTGCAATAATGTACTATTTTTTTTAATACTAGATAACATCATTCGTCTGTTCGAAATCGAGTAATCGATTAGAATCTATTATTGATATTGTAGAACGAACAACACTAGTCGCTAAATTTGACAGACTAATGATAAACGGGCTGTACCACGAAGTCGTAGCTACGCGCGACAGTATCGCTGTTCCGATATTCATCGACTCTTTAATACACAACGTCAGATCAAACGCTCAAAGCAAACGCGCAATGTAATGTAAATATAGTTTTGTAACGTTAATCTATAGTTACTTAGGTACATTATTGGAAACACAACCTGGAATACTAAAAAAATTGTTTAAAATCAATTCATGCATAATATCATTTTAAAATTACTTACCTGATATAGGAAATATGTCCTTGCCCTTGGGTGCTTGCAATTTTTGGGCTGTTGCAGATAATTATCACGCAACGAGGCATTTTTTAATTTTTTACGGACTATCGGCTGTAACAACTGACGTGCGTGGACTGTCAATAGCGACGGCTAACCTCGACGCTTGGTCAGAGTTCGGACACGCGAAGTAGATGCATTTGCGTCATCTAGGGTATATTCAAGTCTGTGTTGTAAACAGTATTTTTGAAGTCTCCTAGTAGAGTGGAAGTGTTAAAGGAAATGTATCTAAATTTGCCTCTGCCTCCTAAGCCCGTAATTACAAGGTCTTGTGTCTTACTACTCTTACTATGTAAAGTACTTTAATGAAATAAATACGGTTTTGTCACGATTAAGAACTTCATAATTAATATCTTCAAGTTTGTAAATTATAATAAAACATGCAGTCTACCAACGAGGCATCATTAAGTTTGCAGACAAACTTACGTTTTATGGAGAACAGTCATAGTGGAAAGATATATAAGTCAACCTCCACATAACTATTGGAATTGCAACTTAATTATACATGGTGTGTCTGACCATGGGGCTTTAAATCCAGGGCTTGATTTTACTTGCTAAACTGAGCTACTTTTACTATAGGACCAACCCTAAAATCGGCGGAAAATTGTTGGCTTTTCCATAGAAAACGTCGACGCCTGATCAGCCAAAGTGTATGAAAAAGTAAAAAAAAAATTCGGGATTTCGGGGTTGGTGCCATAATAAAAGTAGCTCAGTTTAGCGAGTAGAATCGAGCCCTGGATTTAAAGCCCCAAGGTCAGACACAACCTGTAGATTGCACCAAATTAATAAAAAGTGCGTCAAGGAAAAAACAGCATAGAATAAATAATATTCGAAAAACTATAGAAGAGAAGCTAAGCTATTGTCAATTAAACTATTTTTTGCGTTCCTCTAAATTTTTTCACGGATGTAGTTTGAATCGATTGTTATTAACTTTTTTTAGGCTAGTGTTAAACATTCCCGCAACCGACCTGATGTATGGTCCTACCTAACATACCTCTCTAGGTAAATTCCTAAAGCATGAATTTTTGGGTGAATCAGAAATATAATATGTGCTCTCGTTCGTGTCCTTTACGCTCCTTATTTTTTATACAGGGATTAATGAATAACCTAAATTAAAAGGAAGGTTTCAGTAAAAAACGAGCAGTGAAGTATTTGGAATCTTTTAAATTTTTTGCTATTATTAAGCAGTTTGTTTTATTAATATGATGTAGACAAAATAGGTACTATAAAATAAAAATACAGTCATATTCAAATGTATAAGACTTTGAGTTTTCTAATTTTCATTGCAATGTAGTGCTCTCGTTCGTGTCCTTTACTCCTCCTTATTTATTACAGGTATTCATGAATAACCTAAATTAAAAGGAGGGTTTCAGTAAAAAAGTAGCAGTGAAGTATTTGGAATATTTTCAATTTTTTGCTATTATGAACCAGTTTGTTTTATTAATATGATGTAGATAAAATAAAAATACAGTCATATTCAAATGTATAAGACTTTGAGCTTTCTAATTTTCATTGCAATGTAGTGCTCTCGTTCGTGTCCTTTACTGCTCCTTATTTTTTATACGGGTATTAATGAATAACCTAAATTAAAAGGAGGGTTTCAGTAAAAAAAGTAGCAGTGAAAGTATTTGGAATCTTTTCAATTTTTTGCTCTTATGAAGCAGTTTGTTGTATTAATATGATGTAGATAAAATACTATAAAATAAAAATACAGTCATATTCAAATGTATAAGACTTTGAGTTTTCTCATTTTCATTGCAATGTACAGTCGACGTCAAAGATATATTTACAATTGAAAGTTACAAAAAAATCTTTACATTAAAATAAGTTGCCATGTAATGTGACAAGTACTTGTTTACGTGATATATTACAGTTTTATATTTTCACTCAATGTGCCCAAAATATGTTTGCACTATTTAATCCATGTAGTTTGCCACTTTTTCTGACGTATGTTCGTTTACATGACATGTTACAGAATAATATTTACACCCAATGTGTCAAACGTGATACACGTCAAGAGCAACATTTCTGTTTTTACGTTTCATGATGCATAAAAACTTTTACGCATTCTGCTACAAAAACATATTTACACAATTCACCTGTTTATTTACTAATTTCTTTATAATTCATCTGTTTCATTCTGGCCTACTTTTTATTTATGAAACCTCCTTGCTATAATTTTCTTTACCTTCTTACTTATTTTTATTAATTCATTTATTAAGAATATTCCATTCTATATATGATATTTCTAGAAGTGTTTTATCTTTTCGAGTGTCATTGATGCATTGTGAGTGGCATTGTAAAGATAAATTTCATAAACAATATTAAATAAAATGTTTCGCATAGACGACCATAAAAAGCACAAAATAATTAACATGCGTGAATATGGAGCTACGGTTACGGATATATCGGAAGAACTGGGCATTTCGGTAAGTAAACATTTAAATGACGGTAAGAAATATGGCCTTACGTCATAACATATTAAACTTTATGAGAAATATTAAATAGCGAATCTCATCATTCTCATATTGTTTCAGCGACCAACGGTGTATCTGTGGATCAACAGATGGGGCAACGAGGGAACAGTGAAATGTCACTCATCTAAGGGCCGAAATAAAAAAACCTCGGTAGACACTGATAGGGATTTAATAGAAAGTGTGATGGTCCAGCGATTTATAAGCATACCTACATATGCACAACAATTAAATGTTAGTGCTAATACGATCAGAAGACGATTAAAGAGTGCAGGAATCCCTGCAAGGAAACCGCAATTAATTGACCGGCACAAAGGTTTACGGTTCAATTTTGCCAATAACTTTCGACACTTCGACTTTGAAGACGCGGATGGATTTCGAGTTCGGGTCCAGGTGAACTCGTGGAAATCACAACACGAATGAATGCCAACAACTACATAGAAATCCTCAGGGATGTCTTACTACCAACACTTAAAGCTTCATTTGGTGATAAAAAAATATATTTGATACAGGACAACTCATCGGTCCATAATTCCCGTATAGTTCAAGCATGGATCAATGAACAAGATAGTTAGCATAGAACTGATGAAGTTGCCACCAAAATCCCCGGACATGAATGTCATTGAAAACATGTGGGGTCTTATGGTCCAAAACTGGGACTCTTCGAAGATAAAGACCAAACAAAATTTAAGGGAACATGTACACGAACTGTGGGAGTACTATCGCGGTATTGACTACTGTGAAAATTTAGTTCGTTCTATGGGCCAACGCTTACAAGACGTAGATGATGCTTTTGGCGGCTACACACGATTTTAAAATGTTTGAACATTAAGATATTCACACGTTGTATGATTATTAATATAAGAAGTAATCTTTTTTTTTAATAGAAGTAGTATAACATTTATTTGAAATTAAATCACCTAACTTTACTGTCATAAGTCTTTTAATCAAAAGTTATAGTAGAAACGAAAGTATTGGGTATGTAAGTTTTTGATCAACATAAGCAATAAAACCACGTTCCTACATACTTGTGCTAAAAACGTAAAGTCGGCTTCTTTTAAAAATAAAAGCCCCCTAAAGCTAAAAAGCACTGAACTTTAGAGCCGATTTTGATTCCTCAGGTAGACATTTATCCTACAGATACCCATGACAATCCATACAGTTATTCATCGAATCTTATCTTATCTTATGTAAGGAACTTCGGCCCTAAATTAACTTTTATTTAACCTTTTCAACGCCAAAGACGTATATATTGGCACCGCAGGTTCAACGCCAAGACGTATATATATATGTATATATATTACAGGGTGACCAATCCAAATACACTAGCGACTGCTTTAAAGATTTCTCTGGCAACTTATCTGAGCCCTCCAATCATGGCCTGGAACTTGCAAGAGGTAGTTACCTTTTATAGGTCAGATGATACAATTGCTGAAAATTTATCAGCAGCTGATTTCACCAGCTTGTTCAATCCTGAAGAAGCCTTTCTTAAATTATTGTCTGCTGCATTCCAGTATCAGGGTTTTGATCCTAAGGTGGTAATGAAGCAGATGGTGACAAACAGGTTGGCTTATTTGGCTGACAATCCTACTGAGCTCAGATGGGACATCAGCAACACAGAAGGGGACTTTGTTGTCACTAATACTTCAGCTGAAGCTCACATCTTTAGCTCTCAAGGTCCCATGGTCAAGGATTTAGAATTCTTGATAATGGTTTTCCTGATGAGGAGCAATCATTTCAGCAAGATTGCACTAAAGTCTAATGCTGGTCTGGAAGCAATCCTTAACATGCTACAGGCCAAGTATGACATCAATGATGATGAGAGGAACTCAAGGACTGCAATCGGTTCTAATGTCATCACCTTGCCAAGAATTGCAGCTCTGTTGCCTGCTGTTGCAGCCAAGCTGTACCACCTTAGAGTGGCCAAGGAGACTGTGCCATTCCACAGCATTCCAGGTGTGATGGCACATATCAATGGACAACCAGGAGCAGCTGTAGATGGTGATGAAGGCAGGGCAGCAAGAGAGGCCCAAGTCTCTCATGCAATCTGTTGCACACTTCTTCCGTCTCTGCTCTTGACACCCACTACGGTAGACAATAACATTCATGCTATCTGCCTTTATGTGGCCATTAAATTGGATGATGTGATCCACAAGAAGAATAGGGACTTCACTCCCTTGGAGAGCATCCTTACCTATTACAGGGCTGCATATGATTCTGTTGCCACCCCTGGGACCACCAGGATAACCACCCTGAGATATTTGAAAATGGTGGCAGGAAACTCAAGCAACTATGTAGCCCCACTGAAGTCCATCAATGCTGCTTGCTACAACCAGCTAGGAAATGAACGTACTGAGGACCCTCATCATGCTGCTTTGATGGATTGGGCCATCAATGGACCCAATGGGGCCATATAAATCCATTTTTAAAATCCCAGTTTTTAAACCATTTGCTGGGGTCAGTAGTGATTGAACAAAATGGTTAATTGATATTGTAGAACGAACAACACTAGTCGCTAAATTTGACAGACTAATGATAAACGGGCTGTACCACGAAGTCGTAGCTACGCGCGACAGTATCGCTGTTCCGATATTCATCGACTCTTTAATACACAACGTCAGATCAAACGCTCAAAGCAAACGCGCAATGTAATGTAAATATAGTTTTGTAACGTTAATCTATAGTTACTTAGGTACATTATTGGAAACACAACCTGGAATACTAAAAAAATTGTTTAAAATCAATTCATGCATAATATCATTTTAAAATTACTTACCTGATATAGGAAATATGTCCTTGCCCTTGGGTGCTTGCAATTTTTGGGCTGTTGCAGATAATTATCACGCAACGAGGCATTTTTTAATTTTTTACGGACTATCGGCTGTAACAACTGACGTGCGTGGACTGTCAATAGCGACGGCTAACCTCGACGCTTGGTCAGAGTTCGGACACGCGAAGTAGATGCATTTGCGTCATCTAGGGTATATTCAAGTCTGTGTTGTAAACAGTATTTTTGAAGTCTCCTAGTAGAGTGGAAGTGTTAAAGGAAATGTATCTAAATTTGCCTCTGCCTCCTAAGCCCGTAATTACAAGGTCTTGTGTCTTACTACTCTTACTATGTAAAGTACTTTAATGAAATAAATACGGTTTTGTCACGATTAAGAACTTCATAATTAATATCTTCAAGTTTGTAAATTATAATAAAACATGCAGTCTACCAACGAGGCATCATTAAGTTTGCAGACAAACTTACGTTTTATGGAGAACAGTCATAGTGGAAAGATATATAAGTCAACCTCCACATAACTATTGGAATTGCAACTTAATTATACATGGTGTGTCTGACCATGGGGCTTTAAATCCAGGGCTTGATTTTACTTGCTAAACTGAGCTACTTTTACTATAGGACCAACCCTAAAATCGGCGGAAAATTGTTGGCTTTTCCATAGAAAACGTCGACGCCTGATCAGCCAAAGTGTATGAAAAAGTAAAAAAAAAATTCGGGATTTCGGGGTTGGTGCCATAATAAAAGTAGCTCAGTTTAGCGAGTAGAATCGAGCCCTGGATTTAAAGCCCCAAGGTCAGACACAACCTGTAGATTGCACCAAATTAATAAAAAGTGCGTCAAGGAAAAAACAGCATAGAATAAATAATATTCGAAAAACTATAGAAGAGAAGCTAAGCTATTGTCAATTAAACTATTTTTTGCGTTCCTCTAAATTTTTTCACGGATGTAGTTTGAATCGATTGTTATTAACTTTTTTTAGGCTAGTGTTAAACATTCCCGCAACCGACCTGATGTATGGTCCTACCTAACATACCTCTCTAGGTAAATTCCTAAAGCATGAATTTTTGGGTGAATCAGAAATATAATATGTGCTCTCGTTCGTGTCCTTTACGCTCCTTATTTTTTATACAGGGATTAATGAATAACCTAAATTAAAAGGAAGGTTTCAGTAAAAAACGAGCAGTGAAGTATTTGGAATCTTTTAAATTTTTTGCTATTATTAAGCAGTTTGTTTTATTAATATGATGTAGACAAAATAGGTACTATAAAATAAAAATACAGTCATATTCAAATGTATAAGACTTTGAGTTTTCTAATTTTCATTGCAATGTAGTGCTCTCGTTCGTGTCCTTTACTCCTCCTTATTTATTACAGGTATTCATGAATAACCTAAATTAAAAGGAGGGTTTCAGTAAAAAAGTAGCAGTGAAGTATTTGGAATATTTTCAATTTTTTGCTATTATGAACCAGTTTGTTTTATTAATATGATGTAGATAAAATAAAAATACAGTCATATTCAAATGTATAAGACTTTGAGCTTTCTAATTTTCATTGCAATGTAGTGCTCTCGTTCGTGTCCTTTACTGCTCCTTATTTTTTATACGGGTATTAATGAATAACCTAAATTAAAAGGAGGGTTTCAGTAAAAAAAGTAGCAGTGAAAGTATTTGGAATCTTTTCAATTTTTTGCTCTTATGAAGCAGTTTGTTGTATTAATATGATGTAGATAAAATACTATAAAATAAAAATACAGTCATATTCAAATGTATAAGACTTTGAGTTTTCTCATTTTCATTGCAATGTACAGTCGACGTCAAAGATATATTTACAATTGAAAGTTACAAAAAAATCTTTACATTAAAATAAGTTGCCATGTAATGTGACAAGTACTTGTTTACGTGATATATTACAGTTTTATATTTTCACTCAATGTGCCCAAAATATGTTTGCACTATTTAATCCATGTAGTTTGCCACTTTTTCTGACGTATGTTCGTTTACATGACATGTTACAGAATAATATTTACACCCAATGTGTCAAACGTGATACACGTCAAGAGCAACATTTCTGTTTTTACGTTTCATGATGCATAAAAACTTTTACGCATTCTGCTACAAAAACATATTTACACAATTCACCTGTTTATTTACTAATTTCTTTATAATTCATCTGTTTCATTCTGGCCTACTTTTTATTTATGAAACCTCCTTGCTATAATTTTCTTTACCTTCTTACTTATTTTTATTAATTCATTTATTAAGAATATTCCATTCTATATATGATATTTCTAGAAGTGTTTTATCTTTTCGAGTGTCATTGATGCATTGTGAGTGGCATTGTAAAGATAAATTTCATAAACAATATTAAATAAAATGTTTCGCATAGACGACCATAAAAAGCACAAAATAATTAACATGCGTGAATATGGAGCTACGGTTACGGATATATCGGAAGAACTGGGCATTTCGGTAAGTAAACATTTAAATGACGGTAAGAAATATGGCCTTACGTCATAACATATTAAACTTTATGAGAAATATTAAATAGCGAATCTCATCATTCTCATATTGTTTCAGCGACCAACGGTGTATCTGTGGATCAACAGATGGGGCAACGAGGGAACAGTGAAATGTCACTCATCTAAGGGCCGAAATAAAAAAACCTCGGTAGACACTGATAGGGATTTAATAGAAAGTGTGATGGTCCAGCGATTTATAAGCATACCTACATATGCACAACAATTAAATGTTAGTGCTAATACGATCAGAAGACGATTAAAGAGTGCAGGAATCCCTGCAAGGAAACCGCAATTAATTGACCGGCACAAAGGTTTACGGTTCAATTTTGCCAATAACTTTCGACACTTCGACTTTGAAGACGCGGATGGATTTCGAGTTCGGGTCCAGGTGAACTCGTGGAAATCACAACACGAATGAATGCCAACAACTACATAGAAATCCTCAGGGATGTCTTACTACCAACACTTAAAGCTTCATTTGGTGATAAAAAAATATATTTGATACAGGACAACTCATCGGTCCATAATTCCCGTATAGTTCAAGCATGGATCAATGAACAAGATAGTTAGCATAGAACTGATGAAGTTGCCACCAAAATCCCCGGACATGAATGTCATTGAAAACATGTGGGGTCTTATGGTCCAAAACTGGGACTCTTCGAAGATAAAGACCAAACAAAATTTAAGGGAACATGTACACGAACTGTGGGAGTACTATCGCGGTATTGACTACTGTGAAAATTTAGTTCGTTCTATGGGCCAACGCTTACAAGACGTAGATGATGCTTTTGGCGGCTACACACGATTTTAAAATGTTTAAACATTAAGATATTCACACGTTGTATGATTATTAATATAAGAAGTAATCTTTTTTTTTAATAGAAGTAGTATAACATTTATTTGAAATTAAATCACCTAACTTTACTGTCATAAGTCTTTTAATCAAAAGTTATAGTAGAAACGAAAGTATTGGGTATGTAAGTTTTTGATCAACATAAGCAATAAAACCACGTTCCTACATACTTGTGCTAAAAACGTAAAGTCGGCTTCTTTTAAAAATAAAAGCCCCCTAAAGCTAAAAAGCACTGAACTTTAGAGCCGATTTTGATTCCTCAGGTAGACATTTATCCTACAGATACCCATGACAATCCATACAGTTATTCATCGAATCTTATCTTATCTTATGTAAGGAACTTCGGCCCTAAATTAACTTTTATTTAACCTTTTCAACGCCAAAGACGTATATATTGGCACCGCAGGTTCAACGCCAAGACGTATATATATATGTATATATATTACAGGGTGACCAATCCAAATACACTAGCGACTGCTTTAAAGATTTCTCTGGCAACTTATCTGAGCCCTCCAATCATGGCCTGGAACTTGCAAGAGGTAGTTACCTTTTATAGGTCAGATGATACAATTGCTGAAAATTTATCAGCAGCTGATTTCACCAGCTTGTTCAATCCTGAAGAAGCCTTTCTTAAATTATTGTCTGCTGCATTCCAGTATCAGGGTTTTGATCCTAAGGTGGTAATGAAGCAGATGGTGACAAACAGGTTGGCTTATTTGGCTGACAATCCTACTGAGCTCAGATGGGACATCAGCAACACAGAAGGGGACTTTGTTGTCACTAATACTTCAGCTGAAGCTCACATCTTTAGCTCTCAAGGTCCCATGGTCAAGGATTTAGAATTCTTGATAATGGTTTTCCTGATGAGGAGCAATCATTTCAGCAAGATTGCACTAAAGTCTAATGCTGGTCTGGAAGCAATCCTTAACATGCTACAGGCCAAGTATGACATCAATGATGATGAGAGGAACTCAAGGACTGCAATCGGTTCTAATGTCATCACCTTGCCAAGAATTGCAGCTCTGTTGCCTGCTGTTGCAGCCAAGCTGTACCACCTTAGAGTGGCCAAGGAGACTGTGCCATTCCACAGCATTCCAGGTGTGATGGCACATATCAATGGACAACCAGGAGCAGCTGTAGATGGTGATGAAGGCAGGGCAGCAAGAGAGGCCCAAGTCTCTCATGCAATCTGTTGCACACTTCTTCCGTCTCTGCTCTTGACACCCACTACGGTAGACAATAACATTCATGCTATCTGCCTTTATGTGGCCATTAAATTGGATGATGTGATCCACAAGAAGAATAGGGACTTCACTCCCTTGGAGAGCATCCTTACCTATTACAGGGCTGCATATGATTCTGTTGCCACCCCTGGGACCACCAGGATAACCACCCTGAGATATTTGAAAATGGTGGCAGGAAACTCAAGCAACTATGTAGCCCCACTGAAGTCCATCAATGCTGCTTGCTACAACCAGCTAGGAAATGAACGTACTGAGGACCCTCATCATGCTGCTTTGATGGATTGGGCCATCAATGGACCATATAAATCCATTTTTAAAATCCCAGTTTTTAAACCATTTGCTGGGGTCAGTAGTGATTGAACAAAATGGTTAATTGATATTGTAGAACGAACAACACTAGTCGCTAAATTTGACAGACTAATGATAAACGGGCTGTACCACGAAGTCGTAGCTACGCGCGACAGTATCGCTGTTCCGATATTCATCGACTCTTTAATACACAACGTCAGATCAAACGCTCAAAGCAAACGCGCAATGTAATGTAAATATAGTTTTGTAACGTTAATCTATAGTTACTTAGGTACATTATTGGAAACACAACCTGGAATACTAAAAAAATTGTTTAAAATCAATTCATGCATAATATCATTTTAAAATTACTTACCTGATATAGGAAATATGTCCTTGCCCTTGGGTGCTTGCAATTTTTGGGCTGTTGCAGATAATTATCACGCAACGAGGCATTTTTTAATTTTTTACGGACTATCGGCTGTAACAACTGACGTGCGTGGACTGTCAATAGCGACGGCTAACCTCGACGCTTGGTCAGAGTTCGGACACGCGAAGTAGATGCATTTGCGTCATCTAGGGTATATTCAAGTCTGTGTTGTAAACAGTATTTTTGAAGTCTCCTAGTAGAGTGGAAGTGTTAAAGGAAATGTATCTAAATTTGCCTCTGCCTCCTAAGCCCGTAATTACAAGGTCTTGTGTCTTACTACTCTTACTATGTAAAGTACTTTAATGAAATAAATACGGTTTTGTCACGATTAAGAACTTCATAATTAATATCTTCAAGTTTGTAAATTATAATAAAACATGCAGTCTACCAACGAGGCATCATTAAGTTTGCAGACAAACTTACGTTTTATGGAGAACAGTCATAGTGGAAAGATATATAAGTCAACCTCCACATAACTATTGGAATTGCAACTTAATTATACATGGTGTGTCTGACCATGGGGCTTTAAATCCAGGGCTTGATTTTACTTGCTAAACTGAGCTACTTTTACTATAGGACCAACCCTAAAATCGGCGGAAAATTGTTGGCTTTTCCATAGAAAACGTCGACGCCTGATCAGCCAAAGTGTATGAAAAAGTAAAAAAAAAATTCGGGATTTCGGGGTTGGTGCCATAATAAAAGTAGCTCAGTTTAGCGAGTAGAATCGAGCCCTGGATTTAAAGCCCCAAGGTCAGACACAACCTGTAGATTGCACCAAATTAATAAAAAGTGCGTCAAAGAAAAAACAGCATAGAATAAATAATATTCGAAAAACTATAGAAGAGAAGCTAAGCTATTGTCAATTAAACTATTTTTTGCGTTCCTCTAAATTTTTTCACGGATGTAGTTTGAATCGATTGTTATTAACTTTTTTTAGGCTAGTGTTAAACATTCCCGCAACCGACCTGATGTATGGTCCTACCTAACATACCTCTCTAGGTAAATTCCTAAAGCATGAATTTTTGGGTGAATCAGAAATATAATATGTGCTCTCGTTCGTGTCCTTTACGCTCCTTATTTTTTATACAGGGATTAATGAATAACCTAAATTAAAAGGAAGGTTTCAGTAAAAAACGAGCAGTGAAGTATTTGGAATCTTTTAAATTTTTTGCTATTATTAAGCAGTTTGTTTTATTAATATGATGTAGACAAAATAGGTACTATAAAATAAAAATACAGTCATATTCAAATGTATAAGACTTTGAGTTTTCTAATTTTCATTGCAATGTAGTGCTCTCGTTCGTGTCCTTTACTCCTCCTTATTTATTACAGGTATTCATGAATAACCTAAATTAAAAGGAGGGTTTCAGTAAAAAAGTAGCAGTGAAGTATTTGGAATATTTTCAATTTTTTGCTATTATGAACCAGTTTGTTTTATTAATATGATGTAGATAAAATAAAAATACAGTCATATTCAAATGTATAAGACTTTGAGCTTTCTAATTTTCATTGCAATGTAGTGCTCTCGTTCGTGTCCTTTACTGCTCCTTATTTTTTATACGGGTATTAATGAATAACCTAAATTAAAAGGAGGGTTTCAGTAAAAAAAGTAGCAGTGAAAGTATTTGGAATCTTTTCAATTTTTTGCTCTTATGAAGCAGTTTGTTGTATTAATATGATGTAGATAAAATACTATAAAATAAAAATACAGTCATATTCAAATGTATAAGACTTTGAGTTTTCTCATTTTCATTGCAATGTACAGTCGACGTCAAAGATATATTTACAATTGAAAGTTACAAAAAAATCTTTACATTAAAATAAGTTGCCATGTAATGTGACAAGTACTTGTTTACGTGATATATTACAGTTTTATATTTTCACTCAATGTGCCCAAAATATGTTTGCACTATTTAATCCATGTAGTTTGCCACTTTTTCTGACGTATGTTCGTTTACATGACATGTTACAGAATAATATTTACACCCAATGTGTCAAACGTGATACACGTCAAGAGCAACATTTCTGTTTTTACGTTTCATGATGCATAAAAACTTTTACGCATTCTGCTACAAAAACATATTTACACAATTCACCTGTTTATTTACTAATTTCTTTATAATTCATCTGTTTCATTCTGGCCTACTTTTTATTTATGAAACCTCCTTGCTATAATTTTCTTTACCTTCTTACTTATTTTTATTAATTCATTTATTAAGAATATTCCATTCTATATATGATATTTCTAGAAGTGTTTTATCTTTTCGAGTGTCATTGATGCATTGTGAGTGGCATTGTAAAGATAAATTTCATAAACAATATTAAATAAAATGTTTCGCATAGACGACCATAAAAAGCACAAAATAATTAACATGCGTGAATATGGAGCTACGGTTACGGATATATCGGAAGAACTGGGCATTTCGGTAAGTAAACATTTAAATGACGGTAAGAAATATGGCCTTACGTCATAACATATTAAACTTTATGAGAAATATTAAATAGCGAATCTCATCATTCTCATATTGTTTCAGCGACCAACGGTGTATCTGTGGATCAACAGATGGGGCAACGAGGGAACAGTGAAATGTCACTCATCTAAGGGCCGAAATAAAAAAACCTCGGTAGACACTGATAGGGATTTAATAGAAAGTGTGATGGTCCAGCGATTTATAAGCATACCTACATATGCACAACAATTAAATGTTAGTGCTAATACGATCAGAAGACGATTAAAGAGTGCAGGAATCCCTGCAAGGAAACCGCAATTAATTGACCGGCACAAAGGTTTACGGTTCAATTTTGCCAATAACTTTCGACACTTCGACTTTGAAGACGCGGATGGATTTCGAGTTCGGGTCCAGGTGAACTCGTGGAAATCACAACACGAATGAATGCCAACAACTACATAGAAATCCTCAGGGATGTCTTACTACCAACACTTAAAGCTTCATTTGGTGATAAAAAAATATATTTGATACAGGACAACTCATCGGTCCATAATTCCCGTATAGTTCAAGCATGGATCAATGAACAAGATAGTTAGCATAGAACTGATGAAGTTGCCACCAAAATCCCCGGACATGAATGTCATTGAAAACATGTGGGGTCTTATGGTCCAAAACTGGGACTCTTCGAAGATAAAGACCAAACAAAATTTAAGGGAACATGTACACGAACTGTGGGAGTACTATCGCGGTATTGACTACTGTGAAAATTTAGTTCGTTCTATGGGCCAACGCTTACAAGACGTAGATGATGCTTTTGGCGGCTACACACGATTTTAAAATGTTTAAACATTAAGATATTCACACGTTGTATGATTATTAATATAAGAAGTAATCTTTTTTTTTAATAGAAGTAGTATAACATTTATTTGAAATTAAATCACCTAACTTTACTGTCATACATAAGTCTTTTAATCAAAAGTTATAGTAGAAACGAAAGTATTGGGTATGTAAGTTTTTGATCAACATAAGCAATAAAACCACGTTCCTACATACTTGTGCTAAAAACGTAAAGTCGGCTTCTTTTAAAAATAAAAGCCCCCTAAAGCTAAAAAGCACTGAACTTTAGAGCCGATTTTGATTCCTCAGGTAGACATTTATCCTACAGATACCCATGACAATCCATACAGTTATTCATCGAATCTTATCTTATCTTATGTAAGGAACTTCGGCCCTAAATTAACTTTTATTTAACCTTTTCAACGCCAAAGACGTATATATTGGCACCGCAGGTTCAACGCCAAGACGTATATATATATGTATATATATTACAGGGTGACCAATCCAAATACACTAGCGACTGCTTTAAAGATTTCTCTGGCAACTTATCTGAGCCCTCCAATCATGGCCTGGAACTTGCAAGAGGTAGTTACCTTTTATAGGTCAGATGATACAATTGCTGAAAATTTATCAGCAGCTGATTTCACCAGCTTGTTCAATCCTGAAGAAGCCTTTCTTAAATTATTGTCTGCTGCATTCCAGTATCAGGGTTTTGATCCTAAGGTGGTAATGAAGCAGATGGTGACAAACAGGTTGGCTTATTTGGCTGACAATCCTACTGAGCTCAGATGGGACATCAGCAACACAGAAGGGGACTTTGTTGTCACTAATACTTCAGCTGAAGCTCACATCTTTAGCTCTCAAGGTCCCATGGTCAAGGATTTAGAATTCTTGATAATGGTTTTCCTGATGAGGAGCAATCATTTCAGCAAGATTGCACTAAAGTCTAATGCTGGTCTGGAAGCAATCCTTAACATGCTACAGGCCAAGTATGACATCAATGATGATGAGAGGAACTCAAGGACTGCAATCGGTTCTAATGTCATCACCTTGCCAAGAATTGCAGCTCTGTTGCCTGCTGTTGCAGCCAAGCTGTACCACCTTAGAGTGGCCAAGGAGACTGTGCCATTCCACAGCATTCCAGGTGTGATGGCACATATCAATGGACAACCAGGAGCAGCTGTAGATGGTGATGAAGGCAGGGCAGCAAGAGAGGCCCAAGTCTCTCATGCAATCTGTTGCACACTTCTTCCGTCTCTGCTCTTGACACCCACTACGGTAGACAATAACATTCATGCTATCTGCCTTTATGTGGCCATTAAATTGGATGATGTGATCCACAAGAAGAATAGGGACTTCACTCCCTTGGAGAGCATCCTTACCTATTACAGGGCTGCATATGATTCTGTTGCCACCCCTGGGACCACCAGGATAACCACCCTGAGATATTTGAAAATGGTGGCAGGAAACTCAAGCAACTATGTATCCCCACTGAAGTCCATCAATGCTGCTTGCTACAACCAGCTAGGAAATGAACGTACTGAGGACCCTCATCATGCTGCTTTGATGGATTGGGCCATCAATGGACCCAATGGGGCCATATAAATCCATTTTTAAAATCCCAGTTTTTAAACCATTTGCTGGGGTCAGTAGTGATTGAACAAAATGGTTAATTGATATTGTAGAACGAACAACACTAGTCGCTAAATTTGACAGACTAATGATAAACGGGCTGTACCACGAAGTCGTAGCTACGCGCGACAGTATCGCTGTTCCGATATTCATCGACTCTTTAATACACAACGTCAGATCAAACGCTCAAAGCAAACGCGCAATGTAATGTAAATATAGTTTTGTAACGTTAATCTATAGTTACTTAGGTACATTATTGGAAACACAACCTGGAATACTAAAAAAATTGTTTAAAATCAATTCATGCATAATATCATTTTAAAATTACTTACCTGATATAGGAAATATGTCCTTGCCCTTGGGTGCTTGCAATTTTTGGGCTGTTGCAGATAATTATCACGCAACGAGGCATTTTTTAATTTTTTACGGACTATCGGCTGTAACAACTGACGTGCGTGGACTGTCAATAGCGACGGCTAACCTCGACGCTTGGTCAGAGTTCGGACACGCGAAGTAGATGCATTTGCGTCATCTAGGGTATATTCAAGTCTGTGTTGTAAACAGTATTTTTGAAGTCTCCTAGTAGAGTGGAAGTGTTAAAGGAAATGTATCTAAATTTGCCTCTGCCTCCTAAGCCCGTAATTACAAGGTCTTGTGTCTTACTACTCTTACTATGTAAAGTACTTTAATGAAATAAATACGGTTTTGTCACGATTAAGAACTTCATAATTAATATCTTCAAGTTTGTAAATTATAATAAAACATGCAGTCTACCAACGAGGCATCATTAAGTTTGCAGACAAACTTACGTTTTATGGAGAACAGTCATAGTGGAAAGATATATAAGTCAACCTCCACATAACTATTGGAATTGCAACTTAATTATACATGGTGTGTCTGACCATGGGGCTTTAAATCCAGGGCTTGATTTTACTTGCTAAACTGAGCTACTTTTACTATAGGACCAACCCTAAAATCGGCGGAAAATTGTTGGCTTTTCCATAGAAAACGTCGACGCCTGATCAGCCAAAGTGTATGAAAAAGTAAAAAAAAAATTCGGGATTTCGGGGTTGGTGCCATAATAAAAGTAGCTCAGTTTAGCGAGTAGAATCGAGCCCTGGATTTAAAGCCCCAAGGTCAGACACAACCTGTAGATTGCACCAAATTAATAAAAAGTGCGTCAAGGAAAAAACAGCATAGAATAAATAATATTCGAAAAACTATAGAAGAGAAGCTAAGCTATTGTCAATTAAACTATTTTTTGCGTTCCTCTAAATTTTTTCACGGATGTAGTTTGAATCGATTGTTATTAACTTTTTTTAGGCTAGTGTTAAACATTCCCGCAACCGACCTGATGTATGGTCCTACCTAACATACCTCTCTAGGTAAATTCCTAAAGCATGAATTTTTGGGTGAATCAGAAATATAATATGTGCTCTCGTTCGTGTCCTTTACGCTCCTTATTTTTTATACAGGGATTAATGAATAACCTAAATTAAAAGGAAGGTTTCAGTAAAAAACGAGCAGTGAAGTATTTGGAATCTTTTAAATTTTTTGCTATTATTAAGCAGTTTGTTTTATTAATATGATGTAGACAAAATAGGTACTATAAAATAAAAATACAGTCATATTCAAATGTATAAGACTTTGAGTTTTCTAATTTTCATTGCAATGTAGTGCTCTCGTTCGTGTCCTTTACTCCTCCTTATTTATTACAGGTATTCATGAATAACCTAAATTAAAAGGAGGGTTTCAGTAAAAAAGTAGCAGTGAAGTATTTGGAATATTTTCAATTTTTTGCTATTATGAACCAGTTTGTTTTATTAATATGATGTAGATAAAATAAAAATACAGTCATATTCAAATGTATAAGACTTTGAGCTTTCTAATTTTCATTGCAATGTAGTGCTCTCGTTCGTGTCCTTTACTGCTCCTTATTTTTTATACGGGTATTAATGAATAACCTAACTTAAAAGGAGGGTTTCAGTAAAAAAAGTAGCAGTGAAAGTATTTGGAATCTTTTCAATTTTTTGCTCTTATGAAGCAGTTTGTTGTATTAATATGATGTAGATAAAATACTATAAAATAAAAATACAGTCATATTCAAATGTATAAGACTTTGAGTTTTCTCATTTTCATTGCAATGTACAGTCGACGTCAAAGATATATTTACAATTGAAAGTTACAAAAAAATCTTTACATTAAAATAAGTTGCCATGTAATGTGACAAGTACTTGTTTACGTGATATATTACAGTTTTATATTTTCACTCAATGTGCCCAAAATATGTTTGCACTATTTAATCCATGTAGTTTGCCACTTTTTCTGACGTATGTTCGTTTACATGACATGTTACAGAATAATATTTACACCCAATGTGTCAAACGTGATACACGTCAAGAGCAACATTTCTGTTTTTACGTTTCATGATGCATAAAAACTTTTACGCATTCTGCTACAAAAACATATTTACACAATTCACCTGTTTATTTACTAATTTCTTTATAATTCATCTGTTTCATTCTGGCCTACTTTTTATTTATGAAACCTCCTTGCTATAATTTTCTTTACCTTCTTACTTATTTTTATTAATTCATTTATTAAGAATATTCCATTCTATATATGATATTTCTAGAAGTGTTTTATCTTTTCGAGTGTCATTGATGCATTGTGAGTGGCATTGTAAAGATAAATTTCATAAACAATATTAAATAAAATGTTTCGCATAGACGACCATAAAAAGCACAAAATAATTAACATGCGTGAATATGGAGCTACGGTTACGGATATATCGGAAGAACTGGGCATTTCGGTAAGTAAACATTTAAATGACGGTAAGAAATATGGCCTTACGTCATAACATATTAAACTTTATGAGAAATATTAAATAGCGAATCTCATCATTCTCATATTGTTTCAGCGACCAACGGTGTATCTGTGGATCAACAGATGGGGCAACGAGGGAACAGTGAAATGTCACTCATCTAAGGGCCGAAATAAAAAAACCTCGGTAGACACTGATAGGGATTTAATAGAAAGTGTGATGGTCCAGCGATTTATAAGCATACCTACATATGCACAACAATTAAATGTTAGTGCTAATACGATCAGAAGACGATTAAAGAGTGCAGGAATCCCTGCAAGGAAACCGCAATTAATTGACCGGCACAAAGGTTTACGGTTCAATTTTGCCAATAACTTTCGACACTTCGACTTTGAAGACGCGGATGGATTTCGAGTTCGGGTCCAGGTGAACTCGTGGAAATCACAACACGAATGAATGCCAACAACTACATAGAAATCCTCAGGGATGTCTTACTACCAACACTTAAAGCTTCATTTGGTGATAAAAAAATATATTTGATACAGGACAACTCATCGGTCCATAATTCCCGTATAGTTCAAGCATGGATCAATGAACAAGATAGTTAGCATAGAACTGATGAAGTTGCCACCAAAATCCCCGGACATGAATGTCATTGAAAACATGTGGGGTCTTATGGTCCAAAACTGGGACTCTTCGAAGATAAAGACCAAACAAAATTTAAGGGAACATGTACACGAACTGTGGGAGTACTATCGCGGTATTGACTACTGTGAAAATTTAGTTCGTTCTATGGGCCAACGCTTACAAGACGTAGATGATGCTTTTGGCGGCTACACACGATTTTAAAATGTTTAAACATTAAGATATTCACACGTTGTATGATTATTAATATAAGAAGTAATCTTTTTTTTTAATAGAAGTAGTATAACATTTATTTGAAATTAAATCACCTAACTTTACTGTCATAAGTCTTTTAATCAAAAGTTATAGTAGAAACGAAAGTATTGGGTATGTAAGTTTTTGATCAACATAAGCAATAAAACCACGTTCCTACATACTTGTGCTAAAAACGTAAAGTCGGCTTCTTTTAAAAATAAAAGCCCCCTAAAGCTAAAAAGCACTGAACTTTAGAGCCGATTTTGATTCCTCAGGTAGACATTTATCCTACAGATACCCATGACAATCCATACAGTTATTCATCGAATCTTATCTTATCTTATGTAAGGAACTTCGGCCCTAAATTAACTTTTATTTAACCTTTTCAACGCCAAAGACGTATATATTGGCACCGCAGGTTCAACGCCAAGACGTATATATATATGTATATATATTACAGGGTGACCAATCCAAATACACTAGCGACTGCTTTAAAGATTTCTCTGGCAACTTATCTGAGCCCTCCAATCATGGCCTGGAACTTGCAAGAGGTAGTTACCTTTTATAGGTCAGATGATACAATTGCTGAAAATTTATCAGCAGCTGATTTCACCAGCTTGTTCAATCCTGAAGAAGCCTTTCTTAAATTATTGTCTGCTGCATTCCAGTATCAGGGTTTTGATCCTAAGGTGGTAATGAAGCAGATGGTGACAAACAGGTTGGCTTATTTGGCTGACAATCCTACTGAGCTCAGATGGGACATCAGCAACACAGAAGGGGACTTTGTTGTCACTAATACTTCAGCTGAAGCTCACATCTTTAGCTCTCAAGGTCCCATGGTCAAGGATTTAGAATTCTTGATAATGGTTTTCCTGATGAGGAGCAATCATTTCAGCAAGATTGCACTAAAGTCTAATGCTGGTCTGGAAGCAATCCTTAACATGCTACAGGCCAAGTATGACATCAATGATGATGAGAGGAACTCAAGGACTGCAATCGGTTCTAATGTCATCACCTTGCCAAGAATTGCAGCTCTGTTGCCTGCTGTTGCAGCCAAGCTGTACCACCTTAGAGTGGCCAAGGAGACTGTGCCATTCCACAGCATTCCAGGTGTGATGGCACATATCAATGGACAACCAGGAGCAGCTGTAGATGGTGATGAAGGCAGGGCAGCAAGAGAGGCCCAAGTCTCTCATGCAATCTGTTGCACACTTCTTCCGTCTCTGCTCTTGACACCCACTACGGTAGACAATAACATTCATGCTATCTGCCTTTATGTGGCCATTAAATTGGATGATGTGATCCACAAGAAGAATAGGGACTTCACTCCCTTGGAGAGCATCCTTACCTATTACAGGGCTGCATATGATTCTGTTGCCACCCCTGGGACCACCAGGATAACCACCCTGAGATATTTGAAAATGGTGGCAGGAAACTCAAGCAACTATGTAGCCCCACTGAAGTCCATCAATGCTGCTTGCTACAACCAGCTAGGAAATGAACGTACTGAGGACCCTCATCATGCTGCTTTGATGGATTGGGCCATCAATGGACCATATAAATCCATTTTTAAAATCCCAGTTTTTAAACCATTTGCTGGGGTCAGTAGTGATTGAACAAAATGGTTAATTGATATTGTAGAACGAACAACACTAGTCGCTAAATTTGACAGACTAATGATAAACGGGCTGTACCACGAAGTCGTAGCTACGCGCGACAGTATCGCTGTTCCGATATTCATCGACTCTTTAATACACAACGTCAGATCAAACGCTCAAAGCAAACGCGCAATGTAATGTAAATATAGTTTTGTAACGTTAATCTATAGTTACTTAGGTACATTATTGGAAACACAACCTGGAATACTAAAAAAATTGTTTAAAATCAATTCATGCATAATATCATTTTAAAATTACTTACCTGATATAGGAAATATGTCCTTGCCCTTGGGTGCTTGCAATTTTTGGGCTGTTGCAGATAATTATCACGCAACGAGGCATTTTTTAATTTTTTACGGACTATCGGCTGTAACAACTGACGTGCGTGGACTGTCAATAGCGACGGCTAACCTCGACGCTTGGTCAGAGTTCGGACACGCGAAGTAGATGCATTTGCGTCATCTAGGGTATATTCAAGTCTGTGTTGTAAACAGTATTTTTGAAGTCTCCTAGTAGAGTGGAAGTGTTAAAGGAAATGTATCTAAATTTGCCTCTGCCTCCTAAGCCCGTAATTACAAGGTCTTGTGTCTTACTACTCTTACTACGTAAAGTACTTTAATGAAATAAATACGGTTTTGTCACGATTAAGAACTTCATAATTAATATCTTCAAGTTTGTAAATTATAATAAAACATGCAGTCTACCAACGAGGCATCATTAAGTTTGCAGACAAACTTACGTTTTATGGAGAACAGTCATAGTGGAAAGATATATAAGTCAACCTCCACATAACTATTGGAATTGCAACTTAATTATACATGGTGTGTCTGACCATGGGGCTTTAAATCCAGGGCTTGATTTTACTTGCTAAACTGAGCTACTTTTACTATAGGACCAACCCTAAAATCGGCGGAAAATTGTTGGCTTTTCCATAGAAAACGTCGACGCCTGATCAGCCAAAGTGTATGAAAAAGTAAAAAAAAAAATTCGGGATTTCGGGGTTGGTGCCATAATAAAAGTAGCTCAGTTTAGCGAGTAGATTCGAGCCCTGGATTTAAAGCCCCAAGGTCAGACACAACCTGTAGATTGCACCAAATTAATAAAAAGTGCGTCAAGGAAAAAACAGCATAGAATAAATAATATTCGAAAAACTATAGAAGAGAAGCTAAGCTATTGTCAATTAAACTATTTTTTGCGTTCCTCTAAATTTTTTCACGGATGTAGTTTGAATCGATTGTTATTAACTTTTTTTAGGCTAGTGTTAAACATTCCCGCAACCGACCTGATGTATGGTCCTACCTAACATACCTCTCTAGGTAAATTCCTAAAGCATGAATTTTTGGGTGAATCAGAAATATAATATGTGCTCTCGTTCGTGTCCTTTACGCTCCTTATTTTTTATACAGGGATTAATGAATAACCTAAATTAAAAGGAAGGTTTCAGTAAAAAACGAGCAGTGAAGTATTTGGAATCTTTTAAATTTTTTGCTATTATTAAGCAGTTTGTTTTATTAATATGATGTAGACAAAATAGGTACTATAAAATAAAAATACAGTCATATTCAAATGTATAAGACTTTGAGTTTTCTAATTTTCATTGCAATGTAGTGCTCTCGTTCGTGTCCTTTACTCCTCCTTATTTATTACAGGTATTCATGAATAACCTAAATTAAAAGGAGGGTTTCAGTAAAAAAGTAGCAGTGAAGTATTTGGAATATTTTCAATTTTTTGCTATTATGAACCAGTTTGTTTTATTAATATGATGTAGATAAAATAAAAATACAGTCATATTCAAATGTATAAGACTTTGAGCTTTCTAATTTTCATTGCAATGTAGTGCTCTCGTTCGTGTCCTTTACTGCTCCTTATTTTTTATACGGGTATTAATGAATAACCTAAATTAAAAGGAGGGTTTCAGTAAAAAAAGTAGCAGTGAAAGTATTTGGAATCTTTTCAATTTTTTGCTCTTATGAAGCAGTTTGTTGTATTAATATGATGTAGATAAAATACTATAAAATAAAAATACAGTCATATTCAAATGTATAAGACTTTGAGTTTTCTCATTTTCATTGCAATGTACAGTCGACGTCAAAGATATATTTACAATTGAAAGTTACAAAAAAATCTTTACATTAAAATAAGTTGCCATGTAATGTGACAAGTACTTGTTTACGTGATATATTACAGTTTTATATTTTCACTCAATGTGCCCAAAATATGTTTGCACTATTTAATCCATGTAGTTTGCCACTTTTTCTGACGTATGTTCGTTTACATGACATGTTACAGAATAATATTTACACCCAATGTGTCAAACGTGATACACGTCAAGAGCAACATTTCTGTTTTTACGTTTCATGATGCATAAAAACTTTTACGCATTCTGCTACAAAAACATATTTACACAATTCACCTGTTTATTTACTAATTTCTTTATAATTCATCTGTTTCATTCTGGCCTACTTTTTATTTATGAAACCTCCTTGCTATAATTTTCTTTACCTTCTTACTTATTTTTATTAATTCATTTATTAAGAATATTCCATTCTATATATGATATTTCTAGAAGTGTTTTATCTTTTCGAGTGTCATTGATGCATTGTGAGTGGCATTGTAAAGATAAATTTCATAAACAATATTAAATAAAATGTTTCGCATAGACGACCATAAAAAGCACAAAATAATTAACATGCGTGAATATGGAGCTACGGTTACGGATATATCGGAAGAACTGGGCATTTCGGTAAGTAAACATTTAAATGACGGTAAGAAATATGGCCTTACGTCATAACATATTAAACTTTATGAGAAATATTAAATAGCGAATCTCATCATTCTCATATTGTTTCAGCGACCAACGGTGTATCTGTGGATCAACAGATGGGGCAACGAGGGAACAGTGAAATGTCACTCATCTAAGGGCCGAAATAAAAAAACCTCGGTAGACACTGATAGGGATTTAATAGAAAGTGTGATGGTCCAGCGATTTATAAGCATACCTACATATGCACAACAATTAAATGTTAGTGCTAATACGATCAGAAGACGATTAAAGAGTGCAGGAATCCCTGCAAGGAAACCGCAATTAATTGACCGGCACAAAGGTTTACGGTTCAATTTTGCCAATAACTTTCGACACTTCGACTTTGAAGACGCGGATGGATTTCGAGTTCGGGTCCAGGTGAACTCGTGGAAATCACAACACGAATGAATGCCAACAACTACATAGAAATCCTCAGGGATGTCTTACTACCAACACTTAAAGCTTCATTTGGTGATAAAAAAATATATTTGATACAGGACAACTCATCGGTCCATAATTCCCGTATAGTTCAAGCATGGATCAATGAACAAGATAGTTAGCATAGAACTGATGAAGTTGCCACCAAAATCCCCGGACATGAATGTCATTGAAAACATGTGGGGTCTTATGGTCCAAAACTGGGACTCTTCGAAGATAAAGACCAAACAAAATTTAAGGGAACATGTACACGAACTGTGGGAGTACTATCGCGGTATTGACTACTGTGAAAATTTAGTTCGTTCTATGGGCCAACGCTTACAAGACGTAGATGATGCTTTTGGCGGCTACACACGATTTTAAAATGTTTAAACATTAAGATATTCACACGTTGTATGATTATTAATATAAGAAGTAATCTTTTTTTTTAATAGAAGTAGTATAACATTTATTTGAAATTAAATC
This sequence comes from Cydia fagiglandana, assembly GCF_963556715.1. Taxonomy (NCBI): domain Eukaryota; kingdom Metazoa; phylum Arthropoda; class Insecta; order Lepidoptera; family Tortricidae; genus Cydia; species Cydia fagiglandana. The sequence goes on from NC_085959.1 coordinate 11,897,449, forward strand.
ACCTAACTTTACTGTCATACATAAGTCTTTTAATCAAAAGTTATAGTAGAAACGAAAGTATTGGGTATGTAAGTTTTTGATCAACATAAGCAATAAAACCACGTTCCTACATACTTGTGCTAAAAACGTAAAGTCGGCTTCTTTTAAAAATAAAAGCCCCCTAAAGCTAAAAAGCACTGATTTTTAGAGCCGATTTTGATTCCTCAGGTAGACATTTATCCTACAGATACCCATGACAATCCATACAGTTATTCATCGAATCTTATCTTATCTTATGTAAGGAACTTCGGCCCTAAATTAACTTTTATTTAACCTTTTCAACGCCAAAGACGTATATATTGGCACCGCAGGTTCAACGCCAAGACGTATATATATATGTATATATATTACAGGGTGACCAATCCAAATACACTAGCGACTGCTTTAAAGATTTCTCTGGCAACTTATCTGAGCCCTCCAATCATGGCCTGGAACTTGCAAGAGGTAGTTACCTTTTATAGGTCAGATGATACAATTGCTGAAAATTTATCAGCAGCTGATTTCACCAGCTTGTTCAATCCTGAAGAAGCCTTTCTTAAATTATTGTCTGCTGCATTCCAGTATCAGGGTTTTGATCCTAAGGTGGTAATGAAGCAGATGGTGACAAACAGGTTGGCTTATTTGGCTGACAATCCTACTGAGCTCAGATGGGACATCAGCAACACAGAAGGGGACTTTGTTGTCACTAATACTTCAGCTGAAGCTCACATCTTTAGCTCTCAAGGTCCCATGGTCAAGGATTTAGAATTCTTGATAATGGTTTTCCTGATGAGGAGCAATCATTTCAGCAAGATTGCACTAAAGTCTAATGCTGGTCTGGAAGCAATCCTTAACATGCTACAGGCCAAGTATGACATCAATGATGATGAGAGGAACTCAAGGACTGCAATCGGTTCTAATGTCATCACCTTGCCAAGAATTGCAGCTCTGTTGCCTGCTGTTGCAGCCAAGCTGTACCACCTTAGAGTGGCCAAGGAGACTGTGCCATTCCACAGCATTCCAGGTGTGATGGCACATATCAATGGACAACCAGGAGCAGCTGTAGATGGTGATGAAGGCAGGGCAGCAAGAGAGGCCCAAGTCTCTCATGCAATCTGTTGCACACTTCTTCCGTCTCTGCTCTTGACACCCACTACGGTAGACAATAACATTCATGCTATCTGCCTTTATGTGGCCATTAAATTGGATGATGTGATCCACAAGAAGAATAGGGACTTCACTCCCTTGGAGAGCATCCTTACCTATTACAGGGCTGCATATGATTCTGTTGCCACCCCTGGGACCACCAGGATAACCACCCTGAGATATTTGAAAATGGTGGCAGGAAACTCAAGCAACTATGTAGCCCCACTGAAGTCCATCAATGCTGCTTGCTACAACCAGCTAGGAAATGAACGTACTGAGGACCCTCATCATGCTGCTTTGATGGATTGGGCCATCAATGGACCATATAAATCCATTTTTAAAATCCCAGTTTTTAAACCATTTGCTGGGGTCAGTAGTGATTGAACAAAATGGTTAATTGATATTGTAGAACGAACAACACTAGTCGCTAAATTTGACAGACTAATGATAAACGGGCTGTACCACGAAGTCGTAGCTACGCGCGACAGTATCGCTGTTCCGATATTCATCGACTCTTTAATACACAACGTCAGATCAAACGCTCAAAGCAAACGCGCAATGTAATGTAAATATAGTTTTG